>NC_059161.1:129929709-131129709 GCF_019923935.1 Bubalus bubalis | reverse complement strand
AGGAAGGTGAGGAAGCCACACCAAGTGTTTCTAGGCACCGAGCTGAGACCCATAGAAACACAGGGGTCATGGGGGCCCTGGAGCTCAGATAGACTCCAGATGTGGGGACAAGATCGGGCCCATAAGTACACAGAGGCAGTCCAGCACCCTCAGGAACAGTGAGGGGGGCCAGGAGTCTGGCCCCGTGGCTAGGAGCAGAGGTGGAGGCTCCAGAGCCTGGCCCCTGCCTGACCCCTGCCCGAAAACTCTGGCTGCCCACCAGGGTCCTCTCGTGCCTGGGCCTGAGTGCCGTCCACTCTGGAGCCGGGGACCCGCATGTAACCATCCTGCAGGACGGTGAGGGAGCGTGGGAGCCAGTGGCCATCACGGGACCAAGACGCCCCAGCCCCGCAGGTGTGGCCGAGGTGGACAGTGAGGGGCAGCAGGGCACGCCGCCTGGGGGTGCGGGGTCCTGGGGGCCAAGGTGGCCTCCGGACAGTCAGGTCTCGGGAGCTGTGTGTGCACACGTGGACGTAATGTGCACCGTGGGTACAGATATACATGTGTGTGTGGGTGTGCTGGGGTGTGCACTTGCCCACACATGGAGCGGGGGGCCCCCTGCACATCCCAGGGGAAGCTGCAGGCTCCGAGGCCCCAGCGGGTGCAGGGCGGTGGTTTCAGGACCGAGGGGAGGGGCCGCTCCACAGCCTCCCAGACGGGCCCACCAGAGCCTGCGGCCCGTGCTCCCCTCCAGCCCACCCCGAGGTGCCTAGGCGAGCTCCCCCTTCTCTGCCTCCCCCCTCCCCACCCCTGCGTCCTCACAGCTCCTCCTGCCCATCCCATCCGTTGTTCCATCTCGCCTCGCGCCCCCCAGGGCTGCTGTTTGCCCCTCTGTCTATGGGCCGGTGGGACGAGCTGAGATCAGGGAGCTGGATCTCTTTCCCAGGTGATCCCAGACCCCCGTGGGGGCCCAGTGAGCCCACACAGAGCGTGTTTGGGGAGGGGGTGTCCAGGGTGGAGAGCTGCTTGCAAGGGGCCTCAGTTAAGGTGTTCTGCACAAACCAGGCCCTCAGGTAGGGAAGCCTTTTATCTGGGAGGAGGGTTCTGTGCAGAGGGGTCTGGGATGGGGTGTCTCAAACTCAGGGTCCCGAGGCTGGCCTCTGGGAGAAGGAGGGTCAGGACAGCGGAGGGGGGCCCAGCATGAGGCCTGTTTACGGAAGGGGGCGCCCACACGCCTGCCTGCCAGGCAGCCTGCCCAGGGCTGGGCAGCAGGCTGCAGGCGGAGCCGGGCAGGCTCTGGGGAGGGAGCTGGGGTCGGGCGGGGGTAGGAGGTCAGGCCGCCTCCAGGAGCGGCCAGCGGACAGCAGGGGGAGCTTGGAACCCGGCTGATCTTAGCCCGACCACCTTGGCCCTGGCCCTGCTGTCAGGCCTCCCGGGGAAGCTGTTGATGGGCACCCCCGCTGCCCTGGGGGTGACTGCCTGGGAGGCCGAGAGCAGGCAGCATCTGTGGGAGCCCCAGGCCTTCCGGCCTCACCTGGAGACCAAGCAGGAGACCCCGGCAGGGGCCGGAGGGACCAGCTGCCCATGGGGAGGGAGGCAGGGAGACCATGGCCGACCTCGGGGGTCCCCCGGCCCAGAGCGAGGACAGAAGGGCGGGTGGCGCCTTCCAGGGCGCCTCAAGCCCCCAGGCCCGGATCAGAGGCCCTCTCTGCAGCTGCTCCCCAGTCTTCCGCTGTGAGTCATCATGACCCGGTGGGGTCCCTACCAGCTGCGAGATGCGCAGACACCGCGGGCTCGGGAGGTATCCCTGGAGGACACCCTCGCAGCAGGGGCCTCCCCACAGCCCAGGGACTGAGAGGCTATGAAGGAGGCGGCCGCTGGCTGCAGGGCTGGCCCTGGAAGTGACCTGTCTGCACGCCCTCCCTGGGCCCTGTCCACACTCCCAGCTCAGGCCCAGGCATGGGGTACGGGCCTCGGGACCCACCTGGCTGACCTCAGGGCTGCCCACCCACTGGCCGATTGGCAGGAAAGCCTCAGATGCCCCCACCGACCCCCAGACCTGATTGAAGGGGCTCCCGCGCATATTGCCAGAAACGGGGGTGGGTCCACAGCAGCCCTGGGAGCCTGGGGAAGGGTCAGGGGCTGGTGCCTGGCCCATAGAGAGCTGGAGTGGCCTGGATGGCAGTGGTGGGGGGAGGCCAGGACCCTCCAACCAGGGGGATGCCTGGACCTGTGGATCCTGAGAGAGGAGACCCCCACCCAGCAGGCCTGCCCAGAGAATAACCGACCCTCACCCAGAGCTTGGATCAGGCCCTCACGTGGGGCCCTAGAAGGTGGGGCTCAGGTCCTGGTCCCCGTGGAGACTTCTGGGAAGCTAGCACGCTCCCTGACCCCCAGGAAGCCCCTGGGCAGGACATGTCACATGCACATCCCTTTACATCCTGGTGTGAGGTGGGAAGAGTGGGATCAGCCCCAACCGGGGCCTGATGGACCCCATCCCCCTGGGGCTGTCAGCCCTAGAGCCATGGCGGGCAGTGGCCAGGGTCATGGTGGGGGCTCAGGGGTCTGTGGCCCCCAGAGGTGGCATTCCCCTGCACCCGTTCAGCCTGGGCCCCTGGGCCTGCCTGGAGGCTCCCCCCTTCTCAGGCAGGCAGTGGCGGGTGGGCCGGGGGTAGCCTGGGCAGGAAATGTCAGCTCCAAGGAGGGGTCTGGAATGCACGCTCAGCCGCTGGCAGCCCGTCCGGGACACGCACGGCAGAGGGAAGGCTCCGCTGGCCTGCTCCCAAACCGAGGGTCCGCACTCTCCCTCCATGGACACTCCCCACCCCTGCCCCCACGGCTCCCGGTGCCAGCGATACCGGGGTTTGCATTGGCTTCCAGCCAAACCCCGGAATGCGCCTGCTGGCTGCGCGGCAGCTGTTCCTGGAATTGGGGCGACAAAGCACCGCCTGTCTGGGAGTCGGGGCGGACGGGGCGAGCCCGCCCAGCGCCACGCATGAATAGGGCACAGAGCCCCGGGCCGAGAATGAATGGGCTCACAGACGCCCAGACACCCGTGAATGGGCCCCAGGCGTCCAAAGACGCAGTGGAACTTGGAACCGGCCGTGGGGCCCGGAGACCTGGGATGCAGGGTGCAAACCTCTCAGGATCCATACTGGTGAAATCCTTGGTGAAAGGAGAACAGAGCCCCCCAACACCCAGACTCACGGCACGTGGGACTCGGACACTCGGGAGCGGGGTGCAGGGCCCTGACACCCAGGCGAGCGCTGGACACTCGCCATCAAAGGTGCCTGGAGACTCGGAGGCGCAGGGGCCGCGGCACGGCTGTCAGAGTCCCAGGGTGTAAGGCCACGGCCTTCCATGAACAGGGTTCACGCCCCTCAGGTGCTCCAGGGATGGCGGAGGGTCCAGACCCCCCAGAAGGGGCCTGGAATCCCTGGACCCTTGCACAGCAGGGAGCCGCCTGCCTGGAGTCACGGGTTAGCCCAGTGGAGACACCAGGCCAGGATGAACGGACTCACGGAGGCCCAGACATCCGTGAATGGGCACCGGGCATTCCAGTGGGATTTGGAACCAGCCACTGGGGGCCCGAGATCTGGGACGTGGGCCTCTGCGAGACACAGGCAGTGGGGTCCTGGGTTCCCGAGACCTTGATGAATGGAGATTCAGGCAACTGGAGAGAAGGCCTTGGGAACTGGAGGAGGATGGACGTCACCCAGCACTTCCAAGAATGGCCCGGCCGAGGGGGCGTGAGGATGCGGGGGACGACGGGGGGGACGACAGGGGGGACGACGGGGGGACGATGGGGGGGACGATAAGGGGGAAGATGGGGGACGATGGGGGGACGATGGGGGGACGATGGGGACGGACGATGGAGGGGACGATGGAGGGTGAACAGTGAGGGGGGTGGACAATGGGGGTGGATGGCCCAGAGGTCCCAGAGACAGGGCTGGCAGGGTACCCTTCAGGTTGATGGTTGGAGTCCTTGTTACCAAGGTGATGAAAGAAGTGGGATATAGGCCACCCAGATACTCAGAAAACTGTGGGTCAGAACATAACAGCAGGAGCCGTGGGTTCCTGGGGCCTGAGGCTTCATGGGAAGAGCGGACAGACTGCAGCTACACCCAGAGGGTGGTAGGGCGGGTGGGTGAGTGGTCTGGACTCAAAACAGAGGAAAGGGTGGGGAGAGTCAGAAAATGAGGCTCATGGTAAAAAAAGCAGTGGACGTGTCAGTCGCTCAGTCGTGGCCGACTCTTTGGGGCCCCGGGGATCACAGCCCCCACCAGGCTCCTCTGTCCATGGGATTCTCCAGGCAGGAATACTGGAGTGGATAGGTGTGCCCTCCTCCAGGGGGTCTTCCTAGCCCAGGGACCAAACCCAGGTTTCCTGCATTGCAAGCAGATTCTTTACCGTCTGAGCCACTAGGGAAGCCCGAGGTGACGGTACCTGGCCTGATCTATCTGGATGAACGAATAGACCAGCCAGCCTAGGTGAGGTGCAGACACAGGCAGAGGTACCAGCCCCCCAAGGATGTGGAGACACCCCGTGCTGAGTTCAGGCGCTGGGCTGCCATCTGAGGCTCTGGGACGGGGCAGCCAGACCCTCCGATGGAGGAGCAGGAGACAGCGTCTCGCGGGGCTGGTGTGAGAGCCCGGGACTGTGCCCACGTCGCCCGATGCCCAGCAGGTGGGCGGCCAGGTGCCCAGTGTCCTGGTGCATATCGTCAGGATGACCAGATGACGAGGAAGGCATCCTTGTTCTCCAGGGAATGGGGTGAGGCCCCAGGGCTCCAAACCAGAGCCTGCAAGGACTCGCCCCCGAGGTTCCCGCAGGCTCTCGGTCTTAAAGGGACACGGATTGGACAGTTGAGCTCTGCAGCAGAGTGGGACGGGGGCCTCAGACATTCCACTAATGGGGTAGAGGACCCAGACACTCCATCCCCTGGGGTAGAGGACCCAGACATCCCGACTACAGGGGTAGGACCCTGACATGTCTCTCAGGTGGCGTCCAGCTCTTGGGAAGCGTAGCTACAGCCCCGGACACCTGGCCATGTGGCGAGCACCGTCAGCATGGGAATGAATAGCGCAGAGTGGGGACAAGGACGAGGGGGCACGCACGGGTGGGGGCTGTGAATGGGGCCCGGGGCATCCAGACCGCAGGAGCAGGGCCGCAGGGCTTGACCTGGCACTCAGGCCAATGAGAGACGTGTCGGGGGGACGGTCCGGGCACCCAGGGGGCCAACTAATGCGCACAGGCTTTCCAGGAACCAGGCGACCATGGAACAGAGAGCCCCAGTGTCCAGACCAGCGGGGAACATGCCCCCGGCACCTTGGGTGTGGGAGGAGAGGCTGCACGGAAGCACAGAAGCTGAGTGTGTCTCCAGGAATCCCCAGGAGTGAGGAAACGATGCTCTGACGGCGGGGGTGCCCCGATGAATAGCTCTCCCAGGGGAATGTGAATGGGGCCCCCAAAGCTGCAGAGGAACCATGGGTCCAGAGGCCCTTGGGAGACGCAGCTGACGCGGGGAGGGACCGGATGCCTGGGTCACAGAGAACCCCCGTGTTCTGACACGGCTGCTGCCCTCACTGCACATGCAGCTGAGGCCAGGCACAGGCTGCCTCAGTCTCCAGGAGGACGGGGTGTAGTTCACCCGGATGCCCCAGGAAGAAGGGCTTGCATCCTGGGGAGACCCAGGCTCAGAGTCAGCAGCCAGGCCCTCAGCTGGAGAGGAGCTCAAGGAACCAGCTCCGCGCGATGCAGGCCTTCAGCGGAGAGGGCAGGCTCCTCGGGTGCCTGCGTGACATGTACAGGACCCCTCACACTCAGATGATGAGGTGCAGGCGTCCAGATGAAGAAGGCACAGTTAGCCCGAGTTGAGGACCATCGGGGCACCCCCAGGCTGGGACCCAGAGGATGGGCACCAGGTACCCCAGCCCACGGAGGCCCGTGGCGAGCTGAGAGCCCACCCCGCGCGGGTCGGCGAGGGTGGGGTGCACGCGTGCTGCCCCAGCACGTCTCATGGTTCCCTGCCAACAGCTCCCGGCTCCCCCACGCCGGCGACTGCCATGAGTTCCAACCTCAAACATTCCCCCAGCAACCTCAAAGGAAGCATCCCGTCCAGGAGCCCCGCCAGGGTCTCCATGTGGCTCTTGGCTGCCAAGCCGCCGTCTCGGGGCCGCGGGGCTGGCCTGGGGCTGCCAGCTCTGTTTGGTTTTCCCCTTCCTGCCCTGGAACCTCAGACGCCCGTCTGGCCGTGGAGGCGCCCAGATCCTGGGAAAGGCACAAAGGCCCTACACAGTTGGCCTGGGAGAGCCTCTCGCGGGGCAAAGGCTGCAGGCGGCCCCGCACCCCGCGCCCCCATCACGCCCGCGCACGCGCCTCGCCCCCGCAGCACGGGCGCTCCAGCAGGCCTCCTCCTGGCCCCAGAGCTGTTTCGCTGCTCCTTTCGAGCCTGCATCCCCAGGTGGGACAGGCAGACGGACCCGGACCTTATCCGGGGGAACACGTGCCCAGGAGGACATGCACGTTCCCAAGCGCCATGTGCCCCCAGAGCCACACGTGACCAGCCGGGACACACATGTGCCCACGCATGCACGCGCATCCCATCTGTGCTGTCCCCAGAGCAGCCTTGGCACCTGGGCCCAGTGTCCCGGAAGTCCTGCCCAACGAGCCCTGTGGGCTGGCTAAGCATTAACCAGCCCCACGTCCGGCCGTGGGTTGATAATGGGTTGGGAGACACCCTGACCTGGGTGGGCCTGTCGGAGCTGGACCTGGGGAGGGACCAGACCCGGAGTGACTGGACCAGATAAACTTGCCAGAGCAGAGTGGAGGTCCGATGACCTGCCCTGCTGGGCCCACTGAAGCAGGAGGCACGAGGGTAGAGTGGAGCAGGACTTCCACCCGCCGCCTCCTCAGCTAGGGCCACAGGCTCGAATAGAGTGGCCTCCAGAAGGCTCCCCGGGCTCTGGAAACCAGCAACGGAAGGGCCGACAGGCCCAGGCAGTCACCAGGGAGGGCGCCTGGCCCCGCTCACTTTGCTGGGTGCCAAGTGCCCCCGGGTTCGGCTCCAGCGGACCCAGAAAGTCGCTCGCCTCCAAACCCAGGAGTCCTCCTGACTCGGAACACATCCCCCGGTGTAGACAAACCGCATGCAGCCCGATCTCTCCACTGCCCCACCTGAAGGTCAGCCCCAGAGGGCCATCACTGTCCCCAGCAGGACCTTTGGGAGGACCTGCGATGCCCCAGGGGAGCCCTGCGGGTGGGGTCCTGGGAGGGGCCCGCCTCCCAAGGGAGTTTCCTGGCCCCTGAGGGCCAGCAGTTCCGGCCCTGAGGTGGGGCTCCCCGAAGCCCTGCCTCCCACACCCCGCCACCCCCCCACCCCACCCCAAGCAGAGTTTCCAGCCACTGGAGGCTGAGCAAAGCCGTGCGCTCGGGCACTGTCTTCCAGCGCCCAGGGCCGAGGGGGAGGCCGGGAGGCCAGGCGTCAGGTGAGAGTGCGTGGAGGCCGGGTGGGCCTGCCACCCCCTGACGTCCGGGGGAATCCTGTTCTTCTGGAAGGAGGCCCACAGAAACTCTGTTTCCGGGAAGAATCAAGCATTCCAGTTAGACCAAAGGTGGAGGGGTCAGTCAGCGCAGCTTCGGTAGGTGCCCGGCCCCAGGTTGACAGGGAGGCCCTCCCCCGGGGACAGTGGGCATGCCCCACTGGGGGAGGACACAGCGTGGAGCCCAGCGTCACTCCTGCGGGTCCCAGGGCCCGGAGTGACCAGGGAAGGCTTCCTGGAGGAGGGGGCTCACTCACGTCTCCAAGGCCAAGCAGGATGGGGAGGGGGCGGCGGTGGGAAGGTGATGGGGCAGGAGGAAAGCTTGGCAGCTGGGGGAGCAAATGGGCCTGTGCCGGGAGGTGGGGAGGAGGATGCACACTGCCCGGAGGGAGAGAGCAGGGTGGCCTGCAGGGAACCATGGAGGAGGTGGCGGGGGCTGAGACTCCGCTGAGACACCAGCCCCCGCTTCCTGGGAAAAGCGGCCTCAGCACCCGGGAGGTTTTCCCCAGCAGGGCCACAGAAGGTACACTCCAGGAGGAACTTCCTGCCTCCTGAGTGGCTGGTGGAGGGGGCGGGGGGCCTGCCCAGGCAGAGAGGGCATCCAGAGGCCGATGCGGGGACAGGGAGGGCTGAGCAGGGCCCGTGGGGCCGCCCCTGGGCCACCTGCCCTCCTGGGGCCCCTGCGAGCGCACCCCAGGACCCCGGGCCTGGACACAGGCTGGCGGCCCAGCCCGGCCGGTGGAGCAGACAGCGCCACCTGGTGGCCACGTGCAGGCCAGAACCTTAACCACCGCGGGAACCGGGCAGTCCAGGGGGACCCTGAGCCTGCCCAGGCCTCAGGGCCCTCATCGCTCGTGGCCGGTGTGCCCAAGGGCCCGCAGTCCTCTCGGGTCCGCTCCCAGGCCCCTCTTGCGGTTCTGGGACTCCCCCTTCTCCAAATCCCGGCGGTTCGAGGTCCATGGCTCTCCGGTCAAACAGGAGGAGGACACCAGCCAAGTGGGGTGCGGGGAGGGCACACGCACGCACACTCACCCACACACACACACAGGCATGCACACTCACCCACACACACACACAGGCATGCACACTCACCCACACACACACACAGGCATGCACACTCACCCACACACACACACAGGCATGCACACTCACCCACACACACACACAGGCATGCACACACCCACACACACACACACAGGCATGCACACTCACCCACACACACACACAGGTACACACACAGATGGGAATTCTGGGCTGACAATGACCACCGACCCCGTATTCTCAACCATGAGAATGAGGAAGGAAGCTGTCTTAACCCCAGGACGCACTTTGGCTCTGACATTTCAGCAGGTAAAGGTGGGCTTTCAGACTCCGCGTCGACCGCAGGGCTGCTCCAGGGGCCTGTGGGCCCGTGGCTCTGGCCAGCCCACCCAGGGCACTCCACCAGCCGGCATAGGAGTGGTGAGAGGGGCCGCCCGGTCCTGTGAGCACCCCGAGTGCCCCCACACTCCACCACCAGGGCCTCGCCAGCGGCCCCCCAGCCAGGACCGGCTCCACAACTGTGGGGCTCACGCAGGGCTCGGGCGGCCTCTTGCTCCACACCTGAGCTCACCAAGCTGGCAGCGGCGGGAATTAGAGCAAACCCGGCCTCCGCTCTGAGTCCCAGCCTCCGCTCTGAGCCCCGGCCAGCCTGACGCCCCTTCCTCATGTGGGTGGCTCCCGGGGGCTGGGGCCTGCCCGCTGCGGTTGGACAGCCCCTGTGGGGACGAGACAGGTGCATTTGGGGGGAAGGGGAGACAGCCGGGCTGTGCAGCAGGACCCCCGCGGACAGGACACCCCGCTTTGAATGTGGCCCCTCCTTCAACAGGTTGGGCGGGTGCTGGCGGGGGCACTGAGAGTGTGAGAGCTCGGTGGGGCCCTCTTCCGACCTTCCCCGCACTTTGCAGCAGGGTGGGTGGGGGGCACGGTAGTGTGAGGTACAGCTCTGATGCCTGCCTGTTCCTGGGGGGCTGGGGCTGGGGCTGGGCCGGGTCCCATGACCAGGCCGCTGGTGCCCCCGGGAGGAGGGGATCCCAGGACAAGCTGTTGCGGGGAGACTCGCATGGCCTGAGGTCTCAGTGTGCGGGCTGTGGGGGTCCCTGCGGGGGTCCCTGTGGGCGTGCTCCTCCTGAGTGGTGGGCTGCACTGGCCCCGCCCTCCATCCCCCCAGCAGCAGAGCTGCTGAAGGGTCGGGGACAGGTAGCCGGGCAGGAATACCGGCTGCGCCCAGCTGCACCCTGCCCTGCCTGCCCCCACCTTGCCATGCCCCTCGTGGCACCTCCGTTGGCCCGGACATGCTCAGATGAGCCCCTGCTGACCCTGGGGGTCCAACCCCCACTCCCACCCCTCCTGCACCCCTGTGATCCTAGCACAGCCCCGGCCCCCCAGAGCTTCCACCCCCAAGCCCCCCAGTTGCTCTGGGGCTGGTGACCCACAATTGAACACGCTCCACCCGTGTCACTAGCAAACCGTGGTGGGCTCAAGGGAGCCAGGGCCCAGGGAGAGCGGCCAGGTGGGAAGGGGCTTCCTGGAGGAAGGCGGTGGAAGGCTCTCAGGAGGCCGGTGGGGGCAGGGTTGGGCTGCCCAGGCTGGGCCTGCTTGGCGGGGCTGGGGAGGGGGTAATGGCCGGGAGGCTGGGCCCACGGGGGCGAAGCCAGCTCTTTGGCCAGGGCCCAGCGCCTCCCTCCACCTGGCGCCGCTCGGAACGCTCGCCCTGGCCACCCCAGACAGCCTCCTTTCCCGGGCAGACTGAGCTGGCTGCTGCTGGGCAGATGGGATGGTGGGCAAGGTCCCCATGGGTCACCCTCGTGAGTGACCTGGCCACCCGGGCCATTTGCTCCAAGGCAGCGGGGCCAGGAGATGGGACGCCCTCCAGACACCCACAGTGCCCACGCCCCGGCGGGCACCACAGCCGCTCCTGGGCTCACACCGGACCTCGCTACCCCTATCCCCTGTGAGTCTGGGGGCTCGTGGGGGACAGTGCAGATGGCCCAGGGGGTGGGGGGCGGTCACTGTCCACAGTGGCGTCTCAGGCCGTCTCTGCGCCACCCCAGGGCTCCGCTGGGCACTCATGGCTGCTGCCGTCATAGCGGGCGCCCTCCTTGCATCCTGCCTGCTCTGCACTGTCTGCTGCTGCCACCGTGGGCGCCGCAGGAAGAGGCCCAGAGACAAGGAGGCTGTGGTCCTGAGCACCACTGGGCTCACCACCACCACCCACCTGGTGAGAGGCGGGCACCCAGCTCCCTGTGGGCCAGGGCCGGGGCAGCTCGGGGGCCAGGCTTGGGGGCCAGCTCTGCCCCCAGGGTGATTTGGTCTGCCCAGGGCAGAGGCAGGGGCCTTCCCCACAGGGGAGGTGGCAAACAAAGGTGAGCGGGGGCTCGGGCCACGGGGAGCCACAGAGGTTCCGGAGGAAGGCAGTGGCCTGAGAGGTGGATTGGGGGGCATGGCGGCCAGTCTCACAGGGCCGAGAGGAGGGTGGCTTTCCAGTGGCCGGGAGGTCTGCTCCGCCGTGGACCTGCTGCCTGCGGGGCGAGGGCTCCGATAGGCACAGGGTGCCAACACAGCGGTCAGCATTCTCATGACGCCACTCAGGTGCAGCCGGAGTTGGGTAATGTGGCATCTGGACCTGGGGGTGCCCAGCAGTGGGGGCGCCTGCAGCTGTCCCTGGAGTATGACTCTGGAAGCCAAGAGGTAAGGGGGTCCCAGAGGATGTGTGGGATTTTGGAGGGGTGACGACGGAAGGGCGGGCGCCCAGTGCTGGGTGGTGCAGGGCTGACCAGGGAGGGGCCCCTGGCTGAAACAGCCCCCTGGCTGCTAGATCAGGGTGGGCCTCAAGCAGGCGGCAGACCTGAGGCCCGGGATCCCGGGCGGCACGGCGGACCCCTATGCCCGCCTGAGCCTGTCCCCGGACGCCGGGCGCACACACGAGACAAAGGTGCACCCTGGCACGCTGTGCCCCGTGTTCAAGGAGACCTGCTCCTTCCACGTGAGTCAGGGCTGGGCCCGGGGGGCTGGGCGGGGTGGCCGGCGGCTCACACCCCTCCCGCAGGTGCCGCCCGCCGAGCTGCCCGGGACCTCCCTGCGGGTGCTGCTGCTGGACCACAGGCGCCTCTCCCAGCACCGGACGCTGGGCATGCTCAGCCTGCCGCTGGGCTCCGTGGACCTGCAGCACGTGCTGGAGCTCTGGCACCCTCTGGGCCCACCCGCCACAGCCGAGGTGAGCCCCCCTGCCCCGGGCTCCCACCCCCCCGCCCGGCTCCGCGTGCTGGGGGGCAGCTGAGGCCCTCTCGTGCCACCCGCAGCCTGAGCAGACCGAGGAGCTCTGCTTCTCGCTCCGCTACGTGCCCGGCTCGGGCCAGCTGACCGTGGTTGTGCTGGAGGCCCGAGGCCTGAGCCCGGCGCTGGCAGGTGAGAGCTGGACCCACCCTTCCACGTGGACAGAGGAACCCAGGGCTCAGCCCTCAGACCTGGGAGGCCCTCTGACCCCTTTCACTCTCCCAGACCCCTATGTGAAGGTCCAGCTCCTGCTGAACCAGAGAAAGTGGAAGAAGAGAAAGACATCGGCCAGGAAGGGCATGGCCACCCCTTACTACAACGAGGCCTTCACCTTCCTCGTGCCCTTCAGCCAGATCCAGGTGGGCTGCCTGGAGGAGGGGGCGGGGGGGTACCTCACTCAGGGCCAAACTGACCACTGTCTCTCTCCCCCTCCTCCCACACCTCTGCCTGCTTCTACCCAGAGCGTGGATCTGGTGCTGGCCGTCTGGGCCCGGGGCCCTCAGCTGCGGGACGAGCCTGTCGGCAAGGTGCTGCTGGGCTCCCGGGCCGCTGGGCAGCCCCTCCAGCACTGGGCGGACATGCTGGCCCAGGCCCGGCGGCCCGTCGCCCAGTGGCACCGCCTGCAGCCAGCCAGGGAGGTGGACCAGGCCCTGGCCTTGCAGTCCCGCCCGCGTCTGCCCTTGCCCGGCTTCTGAGGGTAGCCCTGGGCCTGGGTCTCCCCGTGCACACTGCCCCAGGGCCCGCCATAATAAACGCCTCCCCCCTGCATCGTGTGTCCTTCCTGAGCTCCGCAGGCATGGCAGGGTCAGGGGCTCCTGACACCGTCACGGCCCCTCCCCTGGACAGGGAGAGGGTCTCCTCTCGTGGCTCGGCCAGGCCTTGAGGCCTCTGACTGGCGCCTGACACCCGAGTGAGGGCAAAGGGGCCCCTCCAGGCCCGCTGGGAAGAGCCAGGAGATGGGGCCCCCATCTGTGACTAGAGAGTTAGAGCTGGGCCCCTGCGGACACACTGGGCGAGAGGCAGATGTTTGGGGGTGGTGACAGTGGGCGGAGGGAACCCCAATTCCTGGGGCCACCCCAGTCTCCCACAAAGCCCCCAAACTGACTGGATGGTGGTGCGAGGCCTCCCCTGCACGCGCAGCAGGGGGCAGTAGTCGCCTGCAGAAGCCACCCTGGGGCCTTTGGGGGCTCAGCCTGGCCCAGAAAGCGGCTCTAATCCCCACACATCTGGACGGCTTTAGCTCTCCCTGACCCTCCCCATGGCCGAGAACCCCCAGCTCGGAGGATGCCAAGTCATGGTCGTCCGGATGCCTCTGCTGGGTGGGGGCCAGGGCGGGGGGCCGCGGGCCCGGGGCTGGGGTGAGGCGGGTAGTGCTGGGCCTGCCTGAGCAGCCAGGCGGGCCCTGGGCCCCTTCGGGTCAGGGAGAGGTTCCCAGGCGGGTGGCGCCGAAATCCTGAGTTTGAAGGATGTATTCCGAGCAGCGCGGGGAGCCAGCCCAGGGACAGGGTGGTCGGGCAAGGCTGCACGTCCATCTGGGACCTCCCGTCCTGTTCTGGGAGGAAGGTGGGACCCCGGCCCTGGAGGGCAGTCCCCCCACCCTAAGCCCAGAGCCCCGAGTGCTGCAGGGCCCCAGAGGCCGTGCCTGGGGTCTGGCCTTGCCCCAGGCCAGCCTGAGGCAGGGAGCACGTGAGCAGCTCATGCCCAAGCCGCCCACTGGGCTAGAGGGGACTGTGGGCAGCAGAGTGTGAGCAGGCTGCTGTTTCCCGGGGGCCCAGAGGCCTGGGAAAGCCGAGGGGCCCCAGGGAGGGCCCTGACTCTGGGCAGACGGGGCTGGGCCGGAGTGACCCCTCGGCTGACCTCTGAGCCGGCACCATGGCTGCTGAGGCCGTCAGGCTGTCCTCAGGCTCCTTGCAAGATACGAGGGAGGCAACTCGAAGTCGTCACCTCGCCCTAAATAGACCAACCCAGCCTCAGCACCCCCTCCCAAGACTTCTTGGCCTGGATGGCAGCGGCAGCGGCGGCTGGGCCAGGCCAGGCGGCTGGGCAGGTGGGGAGGTCCCTGTGCCCCCATTGGTCTGAGGAGGACTCCATGCCCTTTCTGAGCGGGGGCCCAGCCCGGGGGAGGCCATTTATAGCCCTCCCCCGGACCCACCAGCCCGACTCGCCGCTGCCGGCCTGACCTCGGTCCCAGTGCCGCTGCCCAGACGCGAGGTGAGGCCGGCCCGGCCCGCTGAGGCCAGCACGGGCGTGTCTGGGGTGCGCTCGCAGAGGGACTTCTCCGGGGCCAGGGTGGGGGTCCAGGGTCTGAGGGCTTCTGCAGAGCAGAGGGCTGCAGGGAGATGCCTCCGGAGGGGGCTGGCATGGCATGGGGTCCTGGACGGCACGGTGACAGCCAGGCCTCAGCTGTGGGCTGTGGGAAGGGGACTTCACGGAGTGAGGGACCCCAGGCCCTACCAGGAGGCAGCATCTTGTGTGCACTTGGGCCAGAAGCCGAAGGAGCAGGGCTAAAAATAACCGGTGGCTCAGGCGGCCACCTGTGCTGGCCAGACCCACCCTCCCGTGGGGACAGCTGCAGCAACTCCAGGCCCGCGGGGACGTTTCGGGCACACTTTCTCCTCTTACTGCACCCCCCGCCCTGGGGAATTCCAAGACATGGCCCTGAAGGAGCTGGGGGTGGGGGGCGGGTTGGTGCTCCCCTGGCCCCACTGGCTATAGTGCAGGCGGGCAGGGGCCCTGACCCCCCACCTTTCTCTCCCGCAGGCTATCAGCTCAGGAGCGCACGATGGGGGAGTAAGTGTAACCCTCAGCCCGCTGCCCCCAGGGCCCCCACCCCCCAGTGCTGGGTGGGGGTCTCCGCGTGTCCCCACCTGGCCACCCTGTGCGCCCACCCGCCCCATCACACAGCCCCTTGGCCCTAACCTCTCTTCTCTCTCCCCCACCCCCCGCCCGCCCTCCGGGGACAGTGAGGAGGTGAGTACGAGCTTTGGGGTAAAACGCTGAGGGGGTGGGACCCTCAAGTTAGGACAGGCCTGAAGCTGGAGCTCCAAGGCCCAGGGAGACTGCCTGTCCCCCTGCGGGCGACACTGCCCCACCCCACCCACCGAGACTGGCAAACGGAGGAAGTGCTCTCTGCTGCCCCTCCCACGGGCCAGGGGAAGTGGGGCTGCGGCCTGCTCACCGGGGAGTCGCTTCTCCTTTCTCATGGCTGCACCCCGCCCCCACCCCTGGGGCCCGAGGGTCTTCCCTGCCCTCCTCCCACCCTCCCTGTCTGAAGTCCCTTCTCCAGACCCCCGCCCTCCCCACCAGAAGGGCTGCCCCAGCAAAGGGTCACCACGCAGCCTCGTGTCCCGGGCTGGTGTCCCCCCACCAGGCCCAGGCCCCGCCGTACCTCGGGCAGGACGCAGGGCTGGCCGGGTGGGCAGGAAGGGGTGCGGGGTGCCGGGACCCCCCACCGGCTGGCCCTGACTGCGCCTCCTCTCCCCTGCCCTGCAGAAACGCCACAGGGCCATCACGGCCCGCAGGCAGCACCTGAAGGTAGGTGCAGGCCCGGGGAGGGCGGCCCGGGGGCTCGGCGGCCCGGCCAGCTGCGCCCCTCACCGCCCGCTGCCCGCCACCCCACCCCCAGAGCGTCATGCTGCAGATCGCGGCCACCGAGCTGGAGAAGGAGGAGGGCCGCCGGGAGGCGGAGAAGCAGAACTACCTGTCAGAGCACTGCCCACCGTTGCACCTGCCCGGCTCCATGTCTGAAGTGCAGGTACCCAGGGCCCCCTGCATCGTGGGCCCCGTCCCCGGCCTGGCCCGGCCTCCCCCTGGGTCGGGAGGACGAGCGGGGCGGTCAGGGCGGGTGGATGCCAAGCACGGGGTCACCCGCCCACCCACCCGCGACCTCCGCCGCCAGGAGCTCTGCAGGCAGCTGCATGCCAAGATTGACGCGGCCGAGGAGGAGAAGTATGACATGGAGATTAGGGTGCAGAAGAGCACCAAGGAGGTGAGGGCAGGGACAGCGCGCAGGCCCGGGGCGGGACCCATCCCCGACGCCCGCCCGAGCAGCGGGGACGGCATGCGGGCCTGGGGCGCGGGTGCCCCGACGGTGGGGAAGGCGCGTGGGACCTGGGGTGTGGGCGCCCTGGCGGCAGGACCCATCCCCGATGCCCGCCCGTGCGGCAGGGAAGGCACGTGGGCCCGGGGCATGGGCGCCTGACGGCGGGGAAGGTGTGTGGGCCCGGGACGCGGGTGCCCTGGTGGCGGGACCCAGTCCCTGACGCCCGCCTGCCCTGCCCTGCTGCCTGCCCTGCAGCTGGAAGACATGAACCAGAAGCTGTTCGACCTGAGGGGCAAGTTCAAGCGGCCCCCTCTGCGGCGCGTGCGCATGTCGGCCGACGCCATGCTGAAGGCGCTGCTGGGCTCCAAGCACAAGGTGTGCATGGACCTGCGGGCCAACCTCAAGCAGGTCAAGAAGGAGGACACCGAGAAGGTAGGTGCCCCGCCAGCGGCGGCAGGCTCAGCCGGGGGCCTGCCTGCGGCCGGACGTGGGGGCCGTGGAGGCGGGGCGCCGGCCTGAGCCCTGTCCCACCCGCAGGAGCGCGACCTGCGGGACGTGGGCGACTGGAGGAAGAACATCGAGGAGAAGTCGGGCATGGAGGGCCGCAAGAAGATGTTCGAGACCGAGTCCTAGGCCCGTCACCCCCGGCCGCCGCCCGGCGCCCCTGCAGCCTGCGGGGGGCCCTGAGGCTGACTTGGCGCCTGTCAATAAAGGATTCCAATCCCCACGCCTGCGCCTCCCTGCCCTGGTCCGGCGCCGCCCTGTCCACAGGCCGCCCTGGGAAGGCCCTCAGACGGTGCCGGGCTTGGCACTGGGGAGCCACACGCGGGTTTTGGGGGTCCCGGCTGTCCTGGGAGGGCCGTCTCCAGGCCAGTAGCCCTCCTCCTCGCCCTTTCAGAGCGACACCCTGAGATGAGCGATCGTCTGTTGTTGCTGTCAGAGGCCTCCTCGGGGCCCAGAGACACTGTCCTTGAGGCCCTGGTCCACGCAGGAGCCTGGGGGGCCTCCCTCCCCGTGCAGGCAGCCCATTCCTACCAGCTGCCCTTTCCCAGGCCCCAGGCCCCAGGCCCCCAGAGGGGTTTGGGGGACGGTCCTGGACCAGACTCCTGGGGGCCTCGAGGGGCTGGTGTCTGTCTCCCCCTGGAAACTGGTGACGGAACAAGGCAGGCCCTCTCTAGGCCCAGCAGGAGGCCTGGTCCTCCTTCCTGCCTGCCCCGGCCCTGTCCACCCCCACATCGGGGGCAATGTCCCTGGCAGGCCCAGACAGGACTGTCACGGCAAGGCCGCCTTCAGCCTCCTCCTGAGGGATGATGGCATGGTCCACGAAGGCCCCGCACTCAGATCTCTGGTGGGGAGGCCAGGCCGCAGTGGTGATGGAGCGGCTGTCCACCCTGCCCTTGCCCTCGGGAGGCCCCCACGACTGATGTGCAGGGGCCCGGAGCCTTGAGCCTCGAGGGAGGGACGTCAGCCTGCCCGAGGCCTTGGCCAGTCCCGCTGCTGGCCCTGCTGCTGCAGCGTGGGGACCGGGCTCCGTCCTGCGAGCACCTTCCTGTGGGCCCTCCTGCTTGGCTGCCCTGTGACTCGGGGCAGGCCCAGTACTACTGCTCCCGACGGCGGGAGGCTGCTCGCCGAGTGCAGAGCCCAGCGCGGGCAGGCGGCAGGCAGTGGGCTCCAGGACTGAGTGGGCTGCGGTGGCCAGAGCTCCCAGGGGCGGAGGCGGTACCTGCCCCCCACCCCGCGGGGCTGAGGGCGGGGCTCCCCAGGGATGCAGCCCCCACAGGGGGGACCAACTCCGGCGGGTTTGGGGAATGATCTTCTTGCAAGCAAATGTCAAACACGAGGTTTCAGAGAGTGACTCCCTGGGCTGGGGGCAGGTGGGCATGACGTTGTGCTTGGGGCAGGGCAGGAGACGTACGGGGGTGTGTGCTCAGTCGGGTCCAACTCTGCGCGACCCGGTGGCGTGTAGCCCGCCAGGCTCCTCTGTTCACGGAATTCTCCAGGGAAGAATACTGGAGTGGGTAGCCATGCCCTCCTCCAGGGGGTCTTCTCAACCCAGGGATCGAAGCCACATCTGCATTGGAGGCGAACTCTTAACGGTCTGAGCCACCTGGGAAACCCCCAGACTTATGGGTACAGAGGGCCATGGGAACCGAGCCAAACCGGCAGACACCCACCCAACGCAGCTCGGCTGGCCCCACACCCCTTGCGACCCCCTGAGGGTGGCACCCCTGGGTGACCTCACTAGCCGTGTGGACATGGGCCCAATCCGGAAAGCACGTAGTCCAGCAGCAGGCAAGTGTTGAGGGCTCTGCCTTCTAGAAAGTTCTCTGCAGCGTGGAGAACGGCCGGGGCTGGAGGCAGGAGGGGAGCCACTGTTACCCGCTGCGGGCGGGCGGAGAGCGGCAGTGGGTGGAGAGAGATTCGAGAGGCAGAGCCCCCAGGACGCGGTGGACCAGGGAGACGGGGCACCCAGGCCTGTGCCCAGAGCTGGTGTGGGGCTGGCTCTGCAGGGGGAGGACGTGGCTGCTTCCAGACAGACAGCTGGGCGCAGGGGTCCGGGCTGAAGACGGGGTCTCAGCGTCATCAGCGCTGGGCAAGGTCCCTGGCAACGGATGGGGAGAGGCAGCGACTCCTAGAGCGCCCGAGCTGGACGCTGCCCAGAAGGAGCCCCAAGGGCAGGAGGAGGGCAGCAAGATGTGCAGAGGATGTGCCCACCCGGGGGTGATGCTGGAGGTCAGGGAGGAACACAGCCACGGCAAGTCCCGGGGGACCTGGCTCGGCTGGGCCGGGGGTCCGGGTGAGGCTGGCGGAGACTGGCTGGGTGCTCCCCGGTGGTGCGGGTGTGTACGGGTTTGGGCCTGCAGCTCGCTCCATCCTGCCCTTGCGAGGGTGCCCAGACACCGGGGCCTCGGTCCCTACACCGATCTCCAGGAAGTGACCAGGCCTCAGGGGCGGACGGCTGAGCCCAGGGGCCGTGGGTGCACAGAGACCCAGGACCGTCTCGGGGTCAGAAAGAAAGAGGGCAGAGTGAAGACAGAGCAAAGCAAGTGAGGGGAGGTGGTCGGCAGGCATGAGTGGCCGGTGAGCGCTCAGCGGTGGACTGAGGTCGAGTCTGCGCTATGGTCAGGGGAGAGGGCTGCTCCTGTTTTAGGAAAGAGACCGTGAGTCCTCAGGAGTAGAGGAGGCTGGAAGAGGGACAGAGAGATGGCAGGTGGCGGAGCTGAGGATGCGCAGGGGCTCTGAGGGTCAGCCTTAAAACTTTTCTGCCTGCTTGAAATAATTTCCTCCCAATTAAACCTTTTTAAAAAAAAAAAAAAAAAAGTCAAACCAAGAAAACTCTTATACAATGGCAAAATGGTTGTTCTTCATTTGCTCAGTTGTACCTAACTCTTTGAGACCCCATGGACTGCAGCACACCAGGCTGCCCTGTCCTTCACTGTCTCCTGGACTTTGCTCAAATTCATGTCCATCGAGTCAGTGATGCCAACCA
Organism: Bubalus bubalis; assembly: GCF_019923935.1. Classification (NCBI taxonomy): domain Eukaryota; kingdom Metazoa; phylum Chordata; class Mammalia; order Artiodactyla; family Bovidae; genus Bubalus; species Bubalus bubalis. The sequence continues at coordinate 131,110,343 of NC_059161.1, read as the reverse complement.
ACCATCTCGTTCTCTGTTGCCCCCTTCTCTTTCCCAGTATCAGGGTCTTTTCCAATGTGTCGGCTCTTTGCATCAGGTGACCAACGTACTGTTGCTTCAGCCCTTCCAATGAATATTCAGGATTAATTTCCTTTAGGATTGACTGGTTTGATCTCCTTGCTGTCCAAGGGACTCTCAAAAGTCTTCTCCAACACCACAGTTTGAAAGCATCAATTGTTCATCACTCAGCCTTGTTTATGGTCTGACTCTCACATCAGTACATGACTACTGGAAAAACCATAGCTTTGACTATACAGATCTTTGTTGAGAAAGTGATATCTCTGCTTTTTAATACACTGTCTAGGTTTGTGTAGCTTTTCTTTCAAGGAATAAGCATCCTTCAGTTTCATGGCTGCAGTCACCATCTGCAGTGATCTTGGAGCCCAAGAAAATAAAGTCCGTCACCTGATGGTGGGAGGCGGGGAACCCAGACAGGGGTCTCGGGAGGGTCCCGGGCCCATCCTTCTTCAGCAGGTCGGGCGAGTGCGGTGGGCCAAGGAGACAAGGCAGGGCAGGAGGTGCCAGCCTCAGGGACGGGGCGCTGCCAGGGGCCCACTCGGGAGTGGACAGAGCCCTGTGGACTAGGACGGGCTGTGGCCCCTGCGTTCTGTGCACCTGTGAGACAGGCTTCCCTCCCCCTTCACTTGCACCCTCACCCGGCCAAGGGAAAGCAGGGGGCATCCACCTGGGGGGCCCACGGGGCTTCACCTTCTTAGCTTAGCCCCTGGCAACCTGTCCACATCTGTCCCCCCTGGCCCCCAAATACCAGCTTCATCTGCACCCAGACCTGCTCCCCCTCCAGCCCCAGCCCTGGGCCTCCTTGTCACCCTCCTCCCTAACCTCCGCTCACTCCCCCTCACAGCAGCTTGGCCTCGGTTTACCCAACTATGAAATGGGTTTGCAGGTGAGTATGCCTGCCTCACAGGACGGACAGGTGAGGACGGAGCTCTGACTCCTTCTGGGAGTCCTCCCAGCTTCCCCAGTCACTCCTCCATGACACGCCTGCCTCAGTGCCAGGCCAGGAAGTCTCTCTCTCCTGGACTCCGCCAAGAAGCCTTCAGTGAGCCTTCGGGGCTGAGGGCACGCGGTCTGGGCCATGATGACCTTGTGTAGAGGGGAGATACCCTCAGCTGGGGCAAGAGTTTGCATGCCCGCTGTCCACACTGGGCGCCCAAGGCTCTGCTCATGTCTGGCCCCCATTCCTGACCACCCCATCACCAACCTCCTTGCTGGACTCCTGGCCTTCGTCCTCCATTGCCCTGGGGTTTGGGGAAGACCCCCAGATGGGCTTTCCCTGCTGTGAATCAAGATGGCTGGGACAAATATCAATAACCTCAGATACGAAGATGATACCACTCTAACGGTGTTACCGTGGACCCTCCGCCTGGAATCCTTCACGGCCAGCCTGGGGGCCGTCCCCCTCCTCGCAGCTTCTCCTCCCAGAGCTCTGCTCCTGGAGGTTCTCGTTCCGTCGCTCAGCCATGTCCGACTCTTAGGGACCCCGTGGACTGCAGCACGCCAGGCTCTCCTGTCCTCCTCTATCTGCTGGAGTTTGTTTAAACTCATGTCCATTGAGTTGGTGATGCCATCCAACCATCTCATCCTCTGCCCTCCCCTTCTCCTTTTGCCTTCAATCTTTCCCAGCATCAGGTCTTTTCCAACAAGATGTCTCTTTGCGTCAGGTGGCCAAAGTATTGGAGTTTTAGCTTCAGCATCAGTTCTTCTAATGAATATTCAGGGTTGGTTTCCAAGGGACTCTCAAGAGTTTTTCTCCAGCACCACAGTTTGAAAGCATCAATTCTTCGGCGTTCGGCCTTTTTTATGGTCCAACTCTCACATCCATACATGACTATTTGAAAAACCATAGCTTTGACTATTCAGATCTTTGTCAGCAAAGTGATATCTCTGCTCTTCAATACACTGTCTAGGTTTGTCATACGTTTCCTTTAAACAAGCAAGCGTCTTCTAATTTCATGGCTGCAGTCACCATCTGTGGTGATTTCAAGCCCAAGAAAATAAAACTGGCCACTGCTTCTCCTTCTATTTGCCATGAAGAGGTGGGACTGAATGCCACGGTCTTCATTTTTTGAATGTTGAGTTTTAAGTCAGCTTTTTTACCCTCCTCTTTCACCCTCATCAAGACACTCTTTAGCTCTTCTTCTCTTCCTGCCATTAGAGTGGTGTCATCTGCATATCTGAGGTTGTTGATATTTCTCCAGGCAATCCTGATTCCATCTTGTGCTTCATCCAGCCCAGCATTTCACATGATGTACTCAGAATATAAGTTAAATAAGCAGGGTGACAACATACAGCCTTGATGTACTCCTTTCCCGATTTTTAACCAGTCTGTTGTTCCATGTCCAGTTCTAACTGTTACTTCTTGATCTGCATGCAGGTTTCTTGGGAGACAGATAAGGTGGTCTGGTAGTTCCATCTCTTGAAGAATTTTCCACGGTTTGTTGTGATCCACACAGTCAAAGGCCTTCTTGTAGTCAATGAAGCAGAAGTAGATGTTTTTCTGGAATTCCTGTGCTTTTTCTATCGTCCAACGAATGTTGGCAATTTGATCTCTGGTTCCTCTGCCTTTTCTAAAGCTCATACATCTGGAAGTTTTTGGTTTACATACTGCTAAAGCCTAGCTTGGAGGACTTTGAGCATGGCCTTGCTAGCATGTGAAACGAGTGCAACTGGACGGTGCTTTGAACATTCTTTGGCTTTCTGGCAATTCCAGGCTCACTGAAGCTGCCCCCCTTGCAGGGAGACCCAGCCAGGTGCCCAGGGGTCCCAGCCACACCCCTCGGCCTGACCCCCAGCCCCCATCAGGGGTCACGTGTGTGCACAGACACCCTTGTCTCCTCCCCTGTCTCCTCAACCCTCACCTGTCTCCGGTGGCTCCTGTAGCCCACCTGCCGCCCCTGGGCCCCCACCTGACCTGGCCTCTTGGTGCAACTGCTCAGTGTGGACACACTCTGTCTGCCCAACGGTCATCCTTCCTGGCCTCCCTCTGGCCTGCCCCCCTCCCCCCTTGCAGACTCCCTGGCCCTTTCTGTCCCCAGGCCAGGACCCCAGGGCCCAGCTCACCTGATGTGGGAGCACGGGGTTGGGGGAGCTGCACCACCAAACCCTGAAGCTCGTCCCCGAGTAAAGCCCGCCCAGCGTCATGCACACTCGCGCGCGAGGAAGCCTGAGCGCATAAGGAGGTCACAGTGCAGCTGGAGACCCCGGGCCTCCCTCCGGCCTGCTCACCGCCAACCGTCTCTCTCCCAGCATCTCCCTGCTGTGCCCACACCCATACAAACCCCACAGGACGCCTCTGCTGGGGTTTCTGCAGTTGGCATCTGTGTCCGGATCCTCCCAAGACCCAACCTTCTCCCACCTCCTGTCTGTGCTCGCTGATGCCATGCCTGGGTCCCCAGCACCTCCAGGAGCCCCGACTTCTCACCCCCCGTCCCCAGCCTCTCTCATGGTCTCTCCACTCCTCCCCTGCCAGCCGGTGCTCCAAGGTCCTCAGAGGAGGGGCCTGGGGCTCCAGGATGAGTGCGGGCCCCCTCCCCTCCCACCTGGATGGGGCTGAGAGTGAAGCACTCTTGGAGCTAAGCCCCGAGGTGTGGGGCTGTTTGTTACGACCACTCCTTCCTTCCCTGGCTGGCACATCCCTGAGTCAGCGTCCAGGGCACCGAAGAAGGTGAAGCACAGCCCAGCAAGTCCAACAGCAAGACTCACGTCTCCAGGCCTGGAAGCCAGAATCCCAGATCCAGGTGCAGGCGGGGCTTGCCCTCCTGAGGCCCCTCTCCTGGGTGTGCGGATGGCCGTCCCCTCCTCACGTCCTCCAGGGTCGCCCTCTGAGTGTGTCTGAGCCCTGACCACCTCTTCCTACAAGGACACCGTCAGCACTCCCACCGGATCAGACCTGCGTCACCCTCTTCTGCCTTGACCTGGCCCTGCGCCGACCACTTCCCTGATTTTGACCCCTGCTCCTCACTCACCCCACCCACTGTCATTCACCACCTGCGCCCCCAGCATCTCATCACTGGGTCATTGGAGGGTGTGGTCCTGACCCTGCTTTCCCCAGGGACCTGTGTCACCTGGGCCTCGGAGGCCACCTCGTCCGTGGCCCAACCTCCCCAGGGCGGTCTGCCTGGGCGTCCCGCAGGCTCAGTCAGTGCACCTGGGCCCTCCTGCCCCCGTCTGCCTCGCCCAGACCTCCTCCCGGCCAGCCCCTCAGGACCTGCACACCTTAGCTCAGCACCTCAGGGGCTAGAGGCCTCCCTGGTACCCACCCCGCCCTCCCGTAGGACTCATCGTTGCCCCTGATCCTTCGTGTCGCTGGAGACTGCGCCGGGCTGGAAGCGAGCAGGGGCTGAGCGTGGCCTCTGCCTCCTGAAGGCCCCTCTGGAGTCTGTGTGATTGATGGCATGTCTGCTTCCTGGGTGGACCCTGAGCTCTTCCGAGGAAGGCCAGCTCTCCTCACCTGCGCCCCAGTGGGGCATAGGGGCCCTGGGACTCGGACGCTGGATCACCAGGGGTGCCGTCTGCCTCTCGCGCATGGGCTGGACCTGGCAGAGTGGAGGAAGGGGTAGAGGTGTGAGGAGGGCGGGCCCGGGGCATTTGTGCCTGGCACTGTGAGGTTCTAGCACACGCACACAGAAACGGGGTGAAGGGAGCAAGGGAGGCTGGAGGCATGGTCAACAGCTGGCCGGCCCCGGGACAGGGAGGGGAGCTGAACGCGGGGTCGGGCAGAACCTCAGGGCAGGAGCTGGACCTCAGGAGGGGAGAGGGTGGCAGAGCGAGATGCAGCCAAGGAGGAGAAACCCGGTGAGCGAGGGGACGCTGCCCCCCATGGGCCCCAGAGCCCTGGGGCACCCTCGGGCGCGGCTGCCATGGGCCCCCACCTCCCAGGCGTGGAAGCAGGGTGTCTCTCACCCTCCGGCTTCAGCAAGTGTTGGGGCCTCTTTGCTGGACACACAGCAGGAGGCAGGGGTGTGAGCGTCCTGGAGCGGCTCCCACACCTCCTGTCCTGGAGCCCAAGGTGGGGACCCAGTTGTCACAGGGGCTCCTCCTGGCCCCTCCCGTGGCTGGTGGTTTCCTGGGGCTTTTCGGTTTGAGGCACACCACCCCCACCTTGCTTTCATATTCAGTTGGTGTCTCCCGACAGGCCAGAGTCTGCCTCCAAGTTTCCCCTTTTTGTACAGACATCAGTCATCCTGAATTATGACCTAGTGACCTCATCTTAACTGATTGCATCTACAAAGACCCTATTTCCAAATAAGGTCCCGTTCTAGGGTGCTGGCCAGCGGGACTCCAGCCTACAGATTTGGGGACACAGTTCAACCCCTCCACAGGAGGGATCCGTTGTTTCTGGGCCTTCGAGGGTGGGGAAGGGCAGAGAGGACACGCTGTGGAGGGCCCCAGAGTCTGGTGAACACTTGGTGGTGCGGGCCAGTCCCGAGTCCCCCGGCCATGGGGCCTGGCAGAGTCCAGGGGCAGCAGAGAGGCCCCAACAGTTGAGGAAAGTCAAGAAACTGTGAGCAAACGCAGGGGTGGGTGAGGGGGCACCTGGAGGCAGGGCAGCTCAGGCTGGGCCCCAGAACTCTGGAGAGCAGGGACCAATGAGGCGTGAGCCAGCCCATGGCCCAAGGCTCGGGATAGGGGACCATGCTCTGGGAGCGCACGCAGGAGACGCCACCCAGGGAGGTCACCAGGCTTCACGTGGAGGCTTCAGGACCGGGCCGTGCCCTCTGCCTGGGAACAGCAGCCGTGCAGAGGTGGACTTCGAGGCCGGGACCGTGGGTGGGTGTGGGGCTCCCGTGCGGGGTCCCAGCCCCCACACCCTGCACCTGAGCCTCACCTCCGCCTCTGGGCCCTCCAGGCCCCTGCAACTTGCTTAACGCTTCCTGGTGACTCGTGTTTTTTTTCTCTTCTCCTCTTGCAGCAACAGATTAGAAAACAACACCCCAACCCCAGCCCTGATGCGCTCCAAACCTCAACCTGCAGCCGGAAGGGGGAAGTGAAACCTGGCTGGGGGTGGGGGCTCCAGGGCGGCCGCCCCAGGAAGTGCCCAGAGCTGCAGCTCACACGCACAGTGAGGACCGATGGCGGAGGCTCCCGGCCACCCCGGCTCCGAGGAGCGGCGGGAGCTGCTGGCAGAAGAAGACACAGGGTAAGGCCCGGCCAGGCCATACGCACGCTCAGGCCCGCACAAGCCTTTGCATCTGCATGTTGTGGGGCTGCGCTTAACCCGAGGTCTGCGGCACAGCGGGTCCGGATGCGGCTCACAGGCTGCAGGGCGTCTTCCTGGGTCCCTGTCCCCACCCTGCCCGGGCAGCTAGATGCCTCTTCCGTCTACCGCTGCAGCTGGGCCTCGCTGGGAAAGGGGGGTTCACCCACCCGCCAGCGGGATGCGAACCGGGCTCCAGGCGGGCTGGATGCCCAGGGAAGAGCCCAGGCCTCGGGCAGGCAGGGCGGAGACTGTGAGGGCAGGAGGTGGGGCGGGTCCTGTCCAGGAGGCCTGGCCAAGAGGGGTTGCTCAGCCTCGGGAGCCTCGAAGCCTGTGCTGGGAGTCTGACTAGGCCCTCTCCCGGGCCGCCCTGCTCCGCTGGGGGTGAGGAGGCAGAGAGCGCTGCAGTGTCTGAGTGCCCGGCAGGCGGGGCTTTGGGTGGGCTGCGCGTGGGCACAGCCAGAGATGGGAAGGGACGCTGGTGACGCGGGCATCTGCAGGAGGCCGCCAGGCTCTGTGGAGCACCCCCACCTGAGATGGGGGGAGGCGGGGTCCCTGGCTGTGGGGGTCTGACGGTCCTAGGGTGCAGGGGCTGCACACGGGAGTGGCCAGGGCTTGTGGGCGGACAAATGGTTGAGGCATGGGCAGCCGTGTGGAGAGAGACCAGGGGCCCAGCGGGAGGATGGCAGAAAGGAAGGAGCAGAGGGAAGGGGTGAGATGCTCAAAGCCACAGGACTGAGGTGGACCTGACCAGCCACCCCCGACTTGCTCCAGAGCCACTGTGGGGGGTGGGCGAAGGGAAAGCCAGCCGGCCTACTAGGACCCCCGCTGGCCGAGCCACCACAGGCCGGGCTCCCCGCGGCCGCAGGGCTTCCTTGCAGAGTGGATTCTGCCCCCAGCTCTCCCGTGGGAGGCTGGAGGCAGTGGTACCCGGTTCCACGATGATGCTTTTATTGAGGAGGAAGGGATGCTGGAGCTGATGGCGAGGCGCACGCACAGGCAGGTGGAGGCGGTGCGAGGGCGTCTCCTCCCGGCCGAGTTCCAGGGGAGCCCTGGGTGGGGGCATGGGGCTGAGTCCTGGGGGACAGGGGCAGCTGGGGTCTGGGGGGGTCAGGGGGCACCTGCCCGCCCCGGGCTGTCGGGGTAGCCGGGGGGTGTCAAGCAGGACCCGCCGCTTGCCATAGAGGAGGGGAGAGAGGCATGACCCAGGCTTGGCACCCCAAGGAGGCAGCCTGTCCTCCTGCGGGGCCAGCACGCCGCACGGAGCAGGTGATGGGAACAGCTGTGTCCTCGCTCGGGAACGGCTCTTCACGTCAGCGCCACCCGGCCCAGGCTCCCATGTGCCTCCGGCCGCCGCATGCCCATAGAAGGGCACGACTTGTGTGGCCTGGCAGGGGCCTGCCCACTTCTTGGCCCCATCCTTGACCCCCCTCCTCGGCTGTCGCGCACGCGGAGGAGAGGGGGCGACGGAGGCAATGGCCACTAGCCCCGGGCTGGGTGACTTGCCGGGGCCTGTCCCTGGGGTTCGGGGTCTGTCGGGCGCTTGGCGGGAGGACCAGTCCAGAGACACCCCCTGCCCAGGAGCTGGGTGCCCCTGACATCCACCCCCTGGCACGGTGCACGTCCTGACCTTTCAGAATGAAACTGAGACCCAGGGCCGGGGGGTGGGGGGGGTGGTTCTCGTTTCACAAGGTGATGAAGGGAAGCGGGGATTTTCCTGTCTGGGGTGACAGAGAAGTCCCCGACGCCTAGGCAGGGGACCCGCAGCTGGGAAGCCCCTCCCGGGAGCCCCCCGGAGGGCCAGGGTCTGCTGGGACAGAGAGCAAAGCTCAGAGATGGCCAAGGTCTGTCTCCCAGCCCCCGCTGGCCACCCACAACAGAGCCATCAGGTCGGTGGGTCCAGGGCAAGTCCCCTCAGGCTGCTCCAGCACGAGACGGGCCGCCTCCAACCGCCCCAGATGCCTGGGAGGCCCATGAGTGCCCCAGCCCTCCCCGAGGCCAGGCCAGAGCACGCTGGTCCTCCCTGTCCCTGCCACCACCCGCAGGCAGCATCCCGGGCCCCTCCCCACCTCCCCCGCATCCCCCAGCTGCAGCCCTGCACCTCCCCGGTTGGCTGGGACGACAGGGTGGCCTGCAGACCCCTGCCCCTTCCCTGGCCACACTCTTTGTCCACAAGCCATGGGACCATGTCCTTCCACTCGTGGAACCGTGTGCCACGGAGCAGCATGACCCATACCCCGGGGCGGCCACTGCTGCCCCGGCCGCACGGCCCTCACTGCCCCACAGACTGGCCTTCCCAGCCCTTCCGCATTCTGGAAGGTGCTGGAATCATTGCAGACTTTGAACAGGACCCTCCTCAACCTCCCTGGCAGCCTCACTCCCTCCCCAGGCTTCCAAAGTTTCCTCTGAGCTCCCCTCCCCAGGTGTCCCCTACCCCAGGTTCCCTTTGCATCTGCCACTGCCCACAGTGGGGGCCCACGTAGAGCTTGGGTCTGTCCCTCCTCAGGCAGGGCTGGGATAGGGTGAGTGGGTGTCTCCCTGACCCCCAGGCCACTGTCCCCCTCCCAGCCCTCCAGATAGGGTGTGATCCCCGCTCAGGTGACGCTGCCCCCCTCACTGCTCCGTGTGCCAAGCTCAGGGGGCAGGCGGGTGGCTGGGGGACAGCCTGCAGGCCCCCTCTCTGGGCCATCTGTCTCTACAGGCCCTATCAAGCCTGCCTTCTGCACTGCAGGATCTGCAGGACAAAGGCCGCTGGTCCCCACGAGGCAGCGGGCAGTGGAGGAAGGGCCGAGCTGGCCCGGAGGCCTCGAACATGTCCGTCCGGCCAAGGGAGCCAGGGTGGGAGGGGCCCGTGGCACCGGAGAGGCCCTGGGTGGGGACCCCCAGGCACCCCACGACTGTCCCTGTCACCCACTTGCCCTCCCAGCAGGCCCAGCACCACCTGGTACAGTTGGGTACACGGCCTGGAGTAGCGAATGGCGCTGAAGCCCGCTCAGAAAGGCGGACGGCCCCCCTCAACTGCGCGGGCTGATGGGGCGGAGGGATGGGGGCCACACACTGGGGCTCCTCTCCCGGCCTCCAGCCCAGATCCGGGGGCGGCAGTCAGAGCTGGGTCAGGCCTCAGGACCCCCAGGTGGGCCTCATCTCCTCCTCCCCCAGGTCAGGGGTCTCGGGCGCCCGGAAATTTCCCAGGGGAGCGGGAAGGCTGAGCTCAGCGCAGATGATGGATGCCTTCCTTCTGCGCCTCCTCCCGCCTCCATCTGGACCCTTCACATCCCCTCCTCGGTGCGGGGGAGGGAGAGGACCTTCTCACACACTTGGGGAAGTCATTGCAGGGCCCACCCTGCAGACTTGGGAAGCCGGAAACCCTTCCCTGCCTCCCCACCCCCTTCCTGGTCCCCATCTGCCTCCTCAGAGAACAATCCTGGAGCCGCCAGGGCAGAACCAGGGGGGTCTTGGGGCCAGGATGGGCGGCCCCTGCCAGAGGGGTACTGTGGGTCGAGGCAGCGCTGCCTTCCCCCACGCCCCCCAGCCCCGCCTGCCTCTGCAGCAGCACCCCTCGCAGGGCCCGGAGCAAGGGCCAGCCCCCCTGGGCAGTGGCAAGAAGCCCCCTGGCCCGCCTCTGCAGCAGCACCCCTCGCAGGGCCCAGAGCGAGGGCCAGCCCGCCCTGGGCAGAGGCAAGAAGCCCCCCGGGCCAGCCCTGAGCGCCGCCTTTGCCTTCCTCGGTTCTGACCCAGGGCAGGCGCTGGGTGGGCCCAAAGCCCCAGGGCAGATGGTGCCAACCGCTGCGCCTGGCCCGGGACTTTCTGGGGTGACTGCACCCCACCCCGAGGCCTCAGTTCCCTCAAGGGCACAGTCATCGCTCAGCCTGAGCCGGCCTCACTGAGCACTGGAAACCAAGATGCTCATTGCCCAGCCAGGCAGGCCGGTGCCAGGGCCCCCTTTCCACAGGCAGAGCTGAGGCTTGAGGGCTGCACCCGCTGCTGGAGGGCAGCTGGGCACCGGCTCTGAGCATCTGCTCTCCTGAAGGGGCCCAGGCCCCCTGAGATCCAATGAGGAGTCAGGGGGACCCAGAGCTGGCTGGGATGCCCTCAGAGGCCCTCAGAAATCCCGCACACTAGTGCCTCCTGGGTTTTCTGGGACGTGGAGAGCCACCCCAAATACAGCACAACTCAGAAGACACCCTGGGGTCCACCCCCAAAGCAGAGATGGGGTTCGGCACCGGCAGGGGGATCAGGTCCTCTCCAGGGCCCCCTGGAGAGGTTCCCACAGCTTCTCCCCCAGGCCCAGCCCCAGCCCTGTGCATCTCGGGGTCCTCTTTCCGCTGGCTGCTCAAGGCCTTCTTGGAGAAGGGAGTTGGGAGGGGGCCTGGGCCACAAGGCCACCAGGGAGGGCAGTTGCCAAACCTCCCCAAGCCTGAGTCAGACTCGCTGCCATGATGAGTGGAGATCCAGCAGGGAAGGCACAGGCAGGGTGCAGGCCCTGGGAAAGCTCAGCCAAAGGGAAGCCCCTCACACCTCCCCTCACACACGGGAGCCTGGAGGGAGGGGGCTGGGCCGGCCTGTGAGGGTGTGGAGTTTACAGGAGATAAGGGGATGGGGAAAATCAGGCCTCCTCACCGGCCAGCACAGCCCTGCAGTGCCAGACACAGGCAGATAAGGGGTGGGGGGTGATGGGAGAGGAAAGCCCTGGCCCTTTCCTGGGGTCAGGCCCGTCTGTCAGCTCCCCGCCTCTGAGCCAGGAAGGTGGGAGCGGGTGGGTGGAGGAGGGAGCACTGTCTGGTCCCCTGGCTGGTGGGGAGCGGCTGTCTGGGAACCTGGGAGCTGGGTGCGCCTCGCCCCGCAGGAGCCTGGAGCAGGGCCAGAGCTGGGGGCAGGAGGACACAGTGGTCAGCAGGCAGAGCTGGCAGGGAGTTGCGGGGGGTGCAGCCTCAGCCTCCCCACTGTCCCCCGGGTGAGTGAAGACTGGGAGAGGGTCGCTGCCCGACTCTGTTCCTGGGAGGTGGGGCCTCAGACGCTGCCCCTTTACGCCCCCCGGGGGAAAACACAGTCCCTCACTCCAAAGGGGTCTGTGCCCCTCCGGGAGAGGACCTGCTCTGCAGATGGCTTCCCTTCTGGGTCCCAAGGCTGCCCACGCACCCTCTCCTCTTTAAAACAGAAGTGGGACTTGGGACAGATGGATCCAGCCAGTTGATTCTAGTGGGATCTGGAAAGACAGCGCGGGCCTTTCTCCTGGTCCCAGCCCCTCCCCAAAGCCCAGCTTCATGGGATTCCCACCACAGCACGCTGGCCCCTCTGCCCTTGCTGGACTGAGGCACACATGAGACAGATGAGACTCCGGAGTCACCCAGGGGCCACTGCCACTGAGACCACCAGCCCTGACCCCTCTTCACACTCTGTCCCTCACGGGCTCTCACTGTCTGGTACATCTTTTTTTTTTTTTTTTCAATTCACTGATCTGGCTTTACTGGGCTTAGTGGCAGCACGCAGGATCTTCAGTGATCATGTGAATCTTTCGTTCTGGCGCACGGACTCCCCAGGCAGCACATGGGCTCCAGGGCCTGGGGCTCAGTAGCTGCAGTGTGGGCTTAGTTACTCTGCGGCATGTGGGATCTTAGTCCCTGGACCTGTGACCCCCGCACTGCAAGGCGGAATCTTAACCACTGGACCATCAGGGAAGTCCCCGATGCACCTTTCACTGAGATACAGCTCTGTAAGCATGTGTGGGTGTGTGTGAGAATGTCTAAACAAGAGGACAGATCCCTCCCTCCCCAGTCCCTATTTAAGTTCTGTTGTGGCACTAACCTTACTGGGGAGAGGGTATGCGCCTTTATCTTCTATAGCCACAAGTTTATGAACCACGTCTTAGTCACAGAAGAAAGAAAAAAGGATAAAAAGACTCAACAAGAGAAAAGTATAAATGAAAAGAAAGGTAGGAAGCAGGAACAACTAGCTGGTGGATGGATGAATAGATGGATAATAGGTGGACGGAGGGATGGATGGATGAGTGAGGAGTAGATGGATGGGTGGTGGGTAAAAGGATAGAGGTGTGGAGGATGGGCGGATGGATGGGTGGATAAATGGATAATAGGAAGCAGGAACAACTAGCTGGTGGATGGATGAATAGATGGATAATAGGTGGATGGAGAGATGGATGGATGAGTGAGGAGTAGATGGATGGGTGGTGGGTAAAAGGATAGAGGTGTGGAGGGATGGGTGGATGGATGGGTGGATAGATGGATAATAGGAAGTAGGAACCACCAGCTGGTGGATGGATGGATAGATGGATAATAGGTGGACGGAGGGATGGATGGATGAGTGAGGAGTAGATGGATGGGTGGTGGGTAAAAGGATAGAGGTGTGGAGGGATGGGTGGATGGATGGGTGGATAGATGGATAATAGGAAGTAGGAACCACTAGCTGGTGGATGGATGGATAGATGGATAACAGGTGGACGGAGGGATGGATGGATGAGTGAGGAATAGATGGATGGGTGGTGTGTAAAGGGATAGAGGTGTGGATGGATGGGCGGATGGATGGGTGGATAGATAAATGGTGGGTAGGTGGGTAGATGGAGGGATGGATAAGTGAATGGATGAGTAAAGAATGGGTGGATGGAAGGATGAGGGGTGGATGAATAAATGGATGATGGGTAAGCAGATGATGAGTGAATAGGTGGATGGAAGGACAGATGGACAGACGGATGAGTGAATAGGTGAATGGATGAATGAACGGCTGAGTGGATGAGTGGTTGGTTGGGTAAATGGGTGGGTGGATGAATGGGTGCAGAATGGTGGGCTGGCTGGCTGGCTGGATGGTGGATGGATGAGTGGATGAAAGAGTGGGTGGATAGATGGATGTTGAGAGGAGGGATGGTGGGATGAATGGACTTGTGGATGATGGGTGAATGAGGGGACGGAGAGAAGGAATAAGTGATTTATGGATGAGAGAACAGTTGGATGGGTGGGTGGATGGATGGATGGATGGATGGACGGATGGATGGATGGATGGATGAGCGAATGAGTAGATTGATAAATGCATGAACGGAGGGATGTTTGGATGGATGGATGATGTGTGGATTGATTGGTGGGTAGGTAGATGGCTGGATGGCTGGATGTAAAAATGGATTGATAATGGGTGGGTGGATGGATGAATGGATAGGTGGAGAGATGGAAGTTGATTAAATGGATGGGTAAATTATGGGTGGATGGATGGGTAGATGGATGGGTGGATGAGTGTGTGGATGGATGTGTGAATGAACGGATAGGTAGATAGATGATGGGTGGATGAGTTTGCAGATAGACGTAGGAATGGCGTTAGTGTATGGGCGGATAAATGTAATGTTATAGATGAATAACTGGACAGATAAATGCAGATGGATACACATAATTAGTAGGTTTTTATGAGCGGCAAATTTAATTCAAATGACCGTTATGTTTACTACTGTGGGCAAGAATCCCTAGAAGAAATGGAATAGCCCTCATGGTCAACAAAAAAGTCTGAAATGCAGTACTTGGGTGCAATTTCAAAAAATGACAGAATGATCTTGGTTCCTTTCCAAGGCAAACCATTCAACATCACACTATGCCCCAACCACATCTATGCCCCGACCACTGATGCTGAAGAAGCTGAAGTTGACCAGTTAACACCGACACCAAGAAAAGATGTCCTTTCCGTTACAGGGGATTGGAATGCAAAAGTAGGAAGCCAAGAGGTACATGGACTAACAGGCAAGTTTGATCTTCAAGTACAAAATAAAGCAGGGCAAAGGCTAACAGAATTTTGTCAAAAGAATACACTGGTCATAGCAAACACCCTTTTCCAACAACACAAGAGACAATTCTACACATGGATATCACCAAATGGTCGATACCAAAATCAGATTGGTTATATTCTTTGCAGCCAAAAATGGAGAAGTTCTCTACAGTCAGCAAAACAAGACCTCAAGCTAACTGAAGCTCAGATCATTAGCTCCTTACTGCAAAATTCAGGCTTAAATTGAAGAAAGTAAGCCACGCAGCTATGACCAATAGGTCATTCAAGATTGACCTAAACCAAATCCCTTATGATTACACAGTGGAAGTGACAAATAGATTCAAGGGATTAGATCTGATAGACCGAGTGCCTGAAGAACTATGGACAGAGGTTCATAACATTGTACAGGAGGTGGTGACCAAAATCATCCCAAAGAAAAAGAAATGCAAGAAGGCAAAATGGTTATCTGAGGACGCCTTACAAATAGCTGAGAAAAGAAGAGAAGCTAAAGGCAAAGGAGAAAAGGAAAGATATACCCATCTGAATGCGGAGTTCCAAGGAATAGCAAGGAGATAAGAAAGCCTTCTTCAGTGATCAGTACAAAGAAATAGAGGAAAACAACAGAATGGGAAAGACTGGAGATCTCCTCAAGAAAATTAGAGATACCAAGGGAATATTTCATGCAAAGATGGGCTCAATAAAGGACAGAACGGTATGGCCCTGATAGAAGCAGAAGATATTAAGAAGAGGTGGCAAGGATGCACAGAAAAACTGTACAAAAAAGTTCTTAATGACTCAGATAATCATGATGGTGTGATCACTTACCTAGAGTCAGACATTCTGGAGTGTGAAGTCAAGTGGGCCTTAGGAAGCATCACATGAACGAAGCTAGTGGAGGTGATGGAATGCCAGTTGAACTGTTTCAAATCCTAAAAGATGGTGTTGTTAAAGTGCTGCACTCAATATGCCATCAAATTTGAAAAGCTCAGTAGTGGCCACAGGACTGGAAAGGTCAGTTTTCATTCTAGTCCCAAAGAAGGGTAATGCCAAAGAATGCTCGAGCTACCAGACAACTGCACTCATTTCCATGATGGTAAGGTTATGCTCAAAATCCTGCAAGCTAGGGTTGAGCATTATGTGTACTGAGAACTTCCAGACGTAAAAGCTGGGTTTAGAAATGTCAGAGGAACCAGAAATCAAATTGCTATCTGTTGGATCATAGAGAAAGCAAGGAATTCCATAAAAACATCTACTTCTGCTTCATTGACTACAAAAAAGCGTTTAACTGTGTAGATCACAACCAACTGGAAAATCCTTAAAGAGATGGGAATACCAGACCACCTTATCTGTCTCCTGAGAAACCTGGGTGCAGGTCAAGAAACAACAGTTAGAACCTTACATGGAATAGCTGATTGATTCAAAATTGGGAAAGAAGTATGTTAAGGCTGTTTATTGTCACCCTACTTATTTAACTTATTCAATTCAGTTCAGTCACTCAGTCGTGTCCGAGTCTTTGCGACCCCATCGACTGCAGCATGCCAGGCTTCCCTGTCCATCACCAATTCCCAGAGTTTACTCAAACTCATGTCCATTGAGTCAGTGATGCCATCCAACCATCTCATTCTCTGTCGTCCCCTTCTCCTCCTGCCTTCAATCTTTCCCAGCATCAGGGTCTTTTCTAATGAGTTGGCTCTTCGCATCAGGTGGCCAAAGTATTGGAGTTTCAGCTTCAGCATCAGCCCTTTCAATGAATATTCAGGACTGGTGTATTTTAGGATTGACTCGTTGGCTCTCCCTACAGTCCAAGGGACTCTCAAGAGTCTTCTCCAACACCACACTTCAAAAGCATCAATTCTTCTGTACTCAGCTTTCTTTATCGTCCAACTCTCACATCCATACATGATAGGCAGAGTATATCATGCAAAATGCTGGGGTTGACAAATCACAGGCTGGAATCAGGATTGCTGGAAGAAATATCAATAACCTCAGATACGCAGATGACACCACCCTTATGGCAGAAGGTGAAGAGGAACTAAAGAGCCTCTTGATGAAAGTGAAAGTGGAGAGTGAAAAGGTTGGCTTAAAGCTCAACATTCAGAAATCTAAGTTCATGGCATCTGGTCCCATCACTTCATGGGAAATAGATGGGGAAACAGTGGAAACAGTGTCAGACTTTATTTTTTTGGGCTCCAAAATCACTGCAGATGTTGACTGCAGCCATGAAATTAAAAAACACTTGCTCCTTGGAAGGAAAGTTATGACCAACCTAGATAACACATTGAAAAGCAGAGATATTACTTTGCCAACAAAGGTCCGTCTAGTGAAGGCCATGGTTTTTCCTGTGTTCATGTATGGATGTGAGAGTTGGACTGTGAAGAAGGCTGAGCACCAAAGAATTGATGCTTTTGATCCAACCAGTGCATTCTGAAGGAGATCAGCCCTAGATGTTCATTGGAAGGACTGATGCTGAAGCTGAAACTCCAGTACTTTGGCCACCTGATGCGAAGAGCAGACTCATTAGAAGACCCTGATGCAGGGAAAGATTGAAGGCAGAGGAAGGGGATGACAGAGGATGAGATGGCTGGATGGCATCACCGACTCGATGGACATGAGTTTGGGTAAACTCCGGAAGTTGGCGATGGACAGGGAGGCCCGGCGTGCTGTGATTCATGGGGTCGCAGAGTCGGACATGACTGAGCGACTGATGGGGAAAATAATGGATAAATATGCATGTGTGTGGGTGCATACTCAGTCGCTCAGTTGTGTCCAGTTCTTTGCAACCCTGATGGACTGTAGCCCACCAGGCTCCTCTGCCCATGGAGTTTTCCAGGCAAGAATGCTGGAGTAGGTTGACAATTCCTACTCCAGGGGATCTTCCAGACCCAGGGATTGAATCCACACCTCCTGCATCTCCTGTATTGGCAGGTGGGTTCTTCACCACTGTGCCACCTGGGAAGCCCAAATATGTACATGAGAGGACAGACACATATGTTCTCATGCACAAGTGGATGTAGGACTTGCTAGGTGGGAGGACGGGTGGACATACGGATGGATGAATAGGCAGATATATAAACGGATGTACAGATGGGAAAGATAGTGAAATGCTGATATTTAGATGAATGTAAGTGCAATAGAATATTTAGAGAGAGAGAAGGATGTATAACAGAATAGCAAATAATTCACCAGCTGGGTACCAGGGCAAACGGATATACAAATTGGTGAACGCGTGGATAATAGTAATTAACATATGCTCAGCAGTTACTTTGTTCAGAATGGAGGGATACCTAGCTAAATGCTTCTTTTAAGGGTTTTACATGGTTTACATGTATTAAGACCTTTAAGTACATGGATGGATGTACTTATGGGGCATGGATGGATAGGTGATGGATGGATTGAGTATGGATGGATTGATGTTGAACGGAAGATGGATGGACAGATGAATAGGTAGATGATGGATGGATGATAGATGGTGGAGGACGGATGGATGGAGAGAAAACGGCGAAGCTGACGTCAGGTGCTCTGCCCTGTGTTTCCTGTTGGGACATGCCCTGGTTGTGAAACTGTGAACCCTCGCTGCAGCATTCAAAGTTCTACTCTTGCTATTAATACCTCCCACCCATCAGTCCAATAAGTAATTGTGCAATTCTATTTAAGTTTCAGGGACAGGAAACTCCCACCACTCCAAGGCAGCCCTTTCCCCTGTGGAAGTATTTTTCCTTATTTTGAAACGAAATATGCTTTGGCACATTTCATTCCTGGCTGGCTGTGGCTGGGATTCCAGAACTAAGAGCAGGGGGCAAGGAGGATATGGCCAGTTGAGATGGGAACAAAAGGCAAGCTTCCTTTCCCGGGGTGATCTGGCTCAGCCCGCAGCCCAGCCCTGCCGTCCCCCTCTCCCCCCTCCTCCTCGCCCCACCAGCATCTGGGGGTCTCTGCATCTCTGGCTGGGGGCTGGGACGCACAGTGGGCACAGCGGCCTCTACAGTACACCCCGGACAGTCTCTAGCCCCTCCTGGCTTGTGCAAGGGGAGGCGGGGGGTCACAGGACTCAGCCTGATGCGTGGGGGCCGGTCTGAGCCAGAAGGCCCACCGCAAAGTCTCCAGCGGCCAGCACCACACCGGGTTACCAAGGACCTGTGGCCCACGTGGAGTCTCTCCGAAGGCTGCTGCTTCCTCCAACATACGGGGATTCACCCCACGTCCACCCACTCTCTGGTCTTATCCCAACCTTACTCTTCGTCCCCTCGCACTTCCTCATGAGCTCCCAGCCCCAGCAGCCTGGTGCAATCAGAGATCAGACAAGTTAGGGAGGCAGAGGCCGTGGAGTGGCGCTGGGGTGGCTGGTAGGCTCCCGGCGGGCTTGGTTCTGGCTCTGCTGGGCCCTGACCTCAGGTACCAGTCTGAGCCTTGGTCTTCCCACCTGGGGCACAGGTCTACGGTGGCATCTGCTTCTCAGGGAGGTCGAGGGTGGGTGAGCCCAGGGAGCTGCTGGATACGAGGCAGCCCGGCCCGGAGCTGGCCCTCGGTGACTCCCCGAGGGCGAGCTGGGTTGGGCCCTCCCCGGTCAGGCCAGTTGCCCACTGTGCTCCGCAGTGAGTCACTAGGGGCGCCTCAGCCCAACCGGAGGAACAGTGGGCTGGGCTGCTGCTCCTGGGGCCTCGGCCAGAGCCTGGGGGGCAAGGGGGGCTGCCGGCCAGGCCACCGCGCTGACCTCGTGCCACTGGCCACTGGTGGGGAGCACGGCTGTCCCGCCCCGACGGGCGAGCCTGCAGTGGCCTCAGGAGCCTCGGTGCCCTGAGCCGCCTGGGGCCGTCTGTCAGAGGCAGGGGTGGGCAGCAGCCTCCCCACCGGGGAGCCGACGGCATTCCCGGGGTGCCCTGGCCTGCCCCTCGAGGTGATAACAGGAGCAGAGGGCTGGGAAGAAACAAAGGGAACATGGAGACCAGGGAGGGACGGGAGGAGGGTGGGGAGGAGGGAGGGAAGGAGGGAGGGGGAGGAGGGAGGGAGACAGAGACTGAGAGACACCAGCAGGGAGAGAGGAGGCTGTGGGACCAGGGGGGCCGGAGGGCATCAAGCAGGAGGTGGCGGGGCCTGGCCTGGGACGGCCGGGCGGGGGGCGAGGGCAGGGAGCAGAAGGCCAGGGCCAGGCCCTGAGAGGCAGGCGAGGATGGGGGCCAGGGCACAGGGGCAGGGGGCGGCCGCCTGCCCAGCACAGGCCTCCCAGGTCTTGCTCAGGCCCCAGGCTGCCGCGTGGCGAGGGTTTCCCTCTGACATTTTTACTAGTCTCAGAAGGAGCCAGGGGGTGGAGGTGGATGAGGCCGAGGCGGTGGAGAAGGGGGTTGCTGGGGACCAACGTGAAGCAGCTGCTAAGTGTCCTGGTGCAGGAGAGGGGCCTGGAGCCCCAGAGCCCATGAGGCCGTGCAGACAGGGCCATTCGGGGTGCCCGGGGCAGCCAGCGGGCAGCCCACCCAGGGGACCCCCAGGGGCCAGAAAGGCCAGGACAGACGGATGGAGGGTCACAGACCCGCAGACAGAGAGAGGAACAGGAAGGGGGTGTCAGAGCCAGAGACCAGCCGGCCAGACAGAGGGAGAGACAGAGCGAGAAGGGCATCGGGTGGGTAGAGAGAGGAGGGGAGAGAGCCCAGGGCAGGAGGAGCCGGGGCAGCGGGAAGCAGCCTCTGAAGAAGCAGCCGCAGCCTCTGGCCCCAGGGCAGGGGTCAGGCCAGGTCGCCGGGCAGCCGGGCGCCCACCAGCATCATGAGCAGCTCTGCGCTCCTGAGGAGGAGTTCTAGGAAACAGGGCCTGGAGAGCCTCCTGAGGTAGGTCCCTCCGCCCAGGCCGGGGCGTGGAGGGCAGGGCAGGGTGCCCGCGGGTGCCTCCCCGGGCGCCTGCGGCTCCGACCCGTGTGTGTGGGCACCCGGCCGCCTGCCCACTGTCTCCTCCGCCGCTGCGTCCTGCCACCAGCTCCGTGCCCCCTCCGGTGACAAGCACGGCCCCAGTGAGGCATCCCCCACCTCCTCTGGTCCTGCTGGCCCTGGGGACCATCAGGTCACCCCTTACTTTGTAGAGGGTGAAGGTGGACTTGGCCCCACATTCTCCGCCCTGGCCGGCCCTTGGTGTACCTGCCCCGGGGGGCAGGCACCGCAGGCCGCGTGCACGCTTGGAGTCAGGCCTCCACAGGCAGAAGCTGGGTCTGCGTCCGTGGACTTGGGGCCAGTGCCCTGCCCTCTCTGAGCCTCAGTCTCCTGCTCTGCACAGTAGGGGCATCGCAGTGCCTGCCTCACAGAGTCCTGGAGAGCAAGCAGAAGCGAAGGGCCATGGGTGGGCTCAGAGCCCCTGCAGCGCTGGGGCCTCGCCTCACGTCCCTTTGAGCCGCCCACAATGCCCTTCTCCTCCTCCACCCTTCCAGGCACCAAGGCCGGGGAAACGCGGCTTTCTCCACCTAGCCCGCCTCTGCTTCTCCTGAGCAGGGAGGGCCTCCCGCTTCCACAGGGCTGCTGGCCTGCTCCCCGCCTCCTGACAGCCTGGTCTCCCTGGGCAAACGGCTCGCTCCTGGGGACATGGGTGTCCCTCAGCACCCCAGGTCCACTGCGGCCCTGACTTGGGATGGGGCAGGGGCGGGGTGTGCAGGTGGGCTCCGCAGCGTCTGAGCGGAGCCAGGAACCCTGGCCCGTCCTGCTCCGGCTCGCGGGGTCTCTGCAGACACAGGCATGGCTCTCTCCCCATCCCGCCCGGCCAGGCCTGAGGGCCACAAGGCCAGAGTCGGGGCCACGCAGAGTGTTTGCGTGCCCGCTGAGCTCGCCGAGCAGGCAGACCCTCGAGGGTCCGCCCCTGGCTTCACACCTGCCCGTTGCTGGCTCTGCTGGCCTCCCTGGTGCCACTCACCAGGGGACCCTCAGGTGCATCTCGGGGAGGACTCCTGGGCAGCTGGGAGGGGCCGCCACTGTCCTCCTGTGCCCAGCTTGCAGCCTGGGAGTGAAGGGGTGCCTGCCGGTCCTGGAGGTCCAGCAGTGCCCTGTAACAAGTGGGGAAACTGAGGCCAGGAGGGACATTGTCCAGCCCAGTGGGGCGTGGCAGGGCCTGCCTGTATGCACACCTGTCATCCAGGTGTTGCTTTGGCTTCGTTCCCAAACCCAGTGCCAGGTTGCTGCCCGGGCATGCTGGGGCACACGAGAGGTGCTGTTGGAGCTTGGACGGTGCGGTGGGGCTGAGTGCCCAGGCAGGCCTGGGCGTGAGCCCCACAGACCTAGATGGGCGAAGGCGGGCCTGTAAGTGACCGGCCGGGGCAGGGACAGAGGGCAGCCTGCCTCTGAACCCCCTGGGAACGCCTGCCGTGGGGGGCGGGGAGGTCCCTTGTGAACGGTGGCGGAGATAGTCTGTCCACCCGGCCGATGGGCACAGGCCTGCATGCCCTCTAGGCCCTGACCCAGTGCGCATGGGCCCTGATACCCGCACGCCCACGTGGATGCCACTCCCAACTCCGAATCTAAGAGGCTTCTGGCTGGCAGGCCCTCGCCTTTGGCGGGCGGCAGAACCAGACTCACAGAGGCTGCCACACCACAGGTGCCCTCGGGAGCGGGCAGCCACCCACCTCACCAGGCGGGTCACGCTGGGCCCTCACCCAGGACGCCCGGGAGCAGGGGGCGGGGCCGCAGAGGGCCCCAGACGTCGCTGTCATGAGCGCTGGGAGGGTGTGCGGGCAGCTGAATCCACCCGGATCCTCAGCGAAGCCTGGCTTGTCCTGGCTGTGGCCGCGAGGCTGTGTAGAGAGCCAGCAGGAGGCTTCAGGCTGGGGGGCCGGGACCCCGGGGCTCACCCCCTTCCCCTGCTGTGCGCCCATGCCAAGCTCTGCCCCTTCCCAGGTGGCAGGGAGTTACCCCCACCCCCTCCAACAGCCCCTGGGGGTCTCAGTGCCCGCCTCAGGCCCATCTCAGGCCTGGCCCATGCGGTAGACCGTCAGGGACAGCCAGGGTCCCTGGGCCCACGCACTTCCAGAGGACTCCTGGACTCAGGGCATCCTGTGGGCCATGCAGTCATCCAGGGCTTGGCCTTGTAAGGCGAGGCTGAGCTGATACAAGGCCGGGTGGCTCCCAGTCTGCCCAGGGAGGCCCGTGGGGCGGGCTGTCTGCCGCGCTCAGCGCACATCCGTCTCGGACGCGCCGGTCATTCCCACGCCCGGCTCTCCCGCCTGAGGAAGCCTGGCCCAGGAGGCCCTGAGGGGCGGCCAGAGGGCAGGGAATGTGGCCACTGCCTGCCGAGCTGGCCCAAGGGCACTGGGAGAAGCCAGGCCCGCAAACCACAGCGTGCGCGGGGCGGGGCTGCCTCAAGCCCACCCAGGGCCCCGCGTCTGGGGGTGGGCGGCCCCTGCCCTGGCAGGGCTGGGTGCCCGGGGGATGGTGCTGTTCCGGCTGCAGGTGGTCTGGCGTTCAGAGCGAGTCCTGTCCCGGGAGCCTGGGTGAGCCAGCAGGCGGGGGTACGGGGACGGAGCAGCCCAGCCCCTGGGCAGGCAGTCAGGGCCAGAGCCCAGAGTGCCGAGGCTGAGGCCAGGCTCCAGCCCTGACCTGCAGACCAGCTGGGGTCAGAGCAGCCAGTGAGCGCGGCCAGCGTGCCAGGCACCTGGGGCTGGCACCCCGTCTCCACGGGAGCCTCAGGAGAGCGCCTCATGGCTCCTGGGTATCAGAGATGGCCAGATGGGATGTGGCCCCTGGGGGCATCTCCTGGGGCTTGGAGCAGCTCAGTGCAGGTTGGTGGTGGGGGGGCTGACCCCCTGTAGGTGAGGGTTCAGGATGAGAACCCCAGGCGGCCTGTGGACCAGTGGGGTGTTGGGGCCCTGGCCACGCGCAGCCGCTGAGGGGGACGAGACTCTGGTCCGTCCAGGAAGGCAAGGGCATGGGGCTGTGAGGGCTGGCCGCTGCCCATGACCCGCGGGGCAGTTCTGAGGCCATGGAGGGGAAGCTGCAGCCAGGCGCTGTATGCCCTGCGGTCCCAGGGCTCCTGTCCTGTCGGATGACGGGAGCAGACAGGAGCGGAGAGATGGACCAGGCAGGGTGGGGGCAGCGGGACCTCCGTGAAGACAGAGAGTGAGTGGGAACAGGAGGGGTCAGGGGGCACAGGGCCGTGAGCAAGAGGACGGGGAGGCCGCAAAGGAGGGGCCGCGTGGGGCGGGAGACGAGGTGCTCGAGGGGTCTCAGGACCCCTGGGCCAGGCAGCATGTGTGCCGAGTGCAGGAGGTGGGGGCAGCCCTGGCCAGCCGGGAAGGTGGGCGGGGCAGGCAGGCGAGAGCAGGATGGGAGTGGGGGGAGCACACAGAGAAAAGCCCACCGTGGGGAGGGTGGGGGTCAGGGGGACCCTCCTGCCCTTGGGCGAGACTGCCTGGGTGCTGAATGGGGACTGTGGAATTGGGACCCCAGCTGTGTCTCCCGGGATGGGGGACCCCCATTGAGTCTGCACCTCGGTTTCCTTGCCCGTGGAGGGGTCACTTTGCCCCTCTAATGGGGCCATCCCGGCATAGCCCCCAGCTCCCAGCGGAGCCCTTGGTGGGCAGAGGGCCAGGGCAGGTCCTGTAGGCTGGTGGAGGCTGGACCCAGGCCCCTATCTACGTGGACAGAGAGGCTGAGGCTCAGGGAGGTGGGGTCTTGCCCCTGCTCTGGGGCACAGGCCATGGGGTCTGCAGGGTCAGAGGACGTGAATCTGGGGTGGCAGGGCAAAGTGAGCATTAGGGCCAGTTTGGTGGCAAAGCCCCCCACCCCCTGAATGACCCACCCCGAGGGGTCGGGGACAAGGCATCCTTTGGAGGAGGGACTGGGGGCCGGGCAGAGGCTCTGGTGGCGGAGACAGCGAGGGTCCCGCTGCTCCACGTACTTGGGGCCCCAGGGCCCTGCGGGAGGGCCAAGCCGGAAGCAGACAGACAGGCGGCCCGTGCCAGGCTGTGCCTGCCCCCCAGGGGGGCAGCCGAGTTTAAACGACAGGCAGACCCCTGGACTCTGCCGAGCACATGAGCCCCTTTAGCATCGACTGAGGGCAGAGTCGTGTGTGGGGGCGTTGGGGAGTGGGAGGTGGACCCGTGGCACCGAGCAGGAGACGGGAGGGGTGGCAGAGGCTCCAGCCGGTGCCAGCCACCGGTCGCGTGTCCCGGAGCGTGCCAAAGCCTGGCCTCGTGAGCGCTCCGAGGTCTGTGCCAGGCAGTCCCAGCTGGCTTGGGAGTGTCCGGCTCTCCTGGAGGGCTGTCCAGCGCCAGGAGGAGACCGGGCCGGGCCCGGGGCTACAGCTGGAGCTGCTGCTCGGTGGGGGTGCTGGGCGGGCGGGCGGCCCCCCAGTCCCGTCCCCCGGGAAGTCGGCCCGGGCGAGGCGGTGTGTAGGCGTGGGGGTGGGCAGGGCGAGTCACTGAAGGGTGGGGCGGGGGCGCCCGGGGAGGTCTCCTGGGCTGCCTCGGCCCCGGGCCAGGCCCCTGCAGCGCTGTGGTCAGTGACTCGGAGGAGAAAGGAGGGACCCAGGCGTGCAGGGCGCGGGGCAGAGGAAGGAGCGGCCTCAGCCCTGCCGGGCGCCCCCAGCCCAGATGGGCAGGCTGGTGAGAGCCGACAGGGGCAGAGGCGTGGGAGCACCGCGGCACGGAGGCCGGGCACGGAGCGCATCACCAGAGGTACGGCGTGCAGCCAGGGGAGGTGATGGGCTGGGCGCCGGGGAGCCCGGCCTGGGGGTCAGAGGGGAAGCCTGGCGTCTGGAGGTTCAGGGCCCAAGTGCCCACTTCCCACTCTTGGCAGGGTCTTCCAGGGTCACGTGTGGCCAAGCTGTAGGGGTGGGTGAAGCCCCCACAAGGAAGGTCACAGACGCCCTTTGACGGGAGCCTGAGCACCTGGGGTACCCGATTCCCATCAGGACAGGACACCCTCACCATTCGGGTGTCCGGGTGGCTGGTGGGAGTCTGCCTGGCCTGCCTGGACAGCTCTAGGGATGGCGATGTGGTGGGTAGGCCTGACCTGCGGTGCCCCGACCTGCCAGCATCAGAGCCCGGACCCCCGGGAGCTTCGTGGGTCCCGGGTCTGGGGTGAAGGGTATGGCAGGAGCCTGAGGCAGCAGGACAGTGGGCAGTGGCTCTTAAGAGGGGTCCGGGGTCTTGTCCAGAGTCCAGGGCCGGGGGTCTTACTCCTCTGGCACTGCTGCCCCGCAGGCGGTGGGCAGCAGCCAGGCAGCCACCCCCCGGGAATGGCAAGCAGCTCCAGATGAGGGGCTGGAGCAGGAGCAGGGAGCCCCGTCCACGGGGACAGAGGCCCCTCCCACAGCGCTCTCCTGGAGGGGCGAGGACCAGGGAGCAGCCCCCAGGAGGCACCAGGACTGTGCGTCCCCTGGGAGGGGTGGGCCTCCCCCTGGGCTCTGGGGAGGAAGGATGGGCAGAGGCAGGGCCACGGGGGTCCCAGCTCTGAGGCCCACACCCGCCCATCTGCAGGCCCCTTGGCCACGACCTCCGTCGTGTCTCCCGGGCACCACTGTCTACTTGCTAACCCGCCCCCTCCCAAGGGCCTCCTCCCACCATGGCCCCTTGTTCCTCCAGGCTGGGTGCAGGCACGGGGGTCCTTCATCCGAGAGGATGCCCCCCTAAATGAAGCTTAGAACAGGGGTCCTCTTCTGAGGCCCTGGAGCCATGCTGTGGGGCCAACATGGGCTTTCCTGCGTCCTCTAAGGGCAGCGAGGGCATCTCACCCATCGCTGGGTCCCCAGCACCTGACTAAATAGAGTGCTGACTAAATAGAAGGGGGGAGGGAGACCCCGGCAGGCCGGGAGAGCGGGCTGCGCTGGCCGGAGGGAGGTGATGGAGCAGGTAGCAAATGCTGGGGTGTCGTCTGGGGGTCCCGGCCGGGGCAGGAGGCCGGGGCGGTGCCGGGCAGCTGTGGTCCCCTCACCCACCTTCCCAGGGAGACCACAGGCCCTGCAGCCTCATGCCTGCCCCATCTTCAGCTGTAAGTGGGCACTGAGTCTGCTGAGACCTGGGCAGTGGGGCTGTGCTGCCTGGAGCCGGCAGAGGGGGCCCAGGTGCCAGTGGGGTAAGGGCCTAGAGGAGGCGTGGGGTGGGGACTGGGCTTGAGGGGGCCCTGGGGCTGGAAGGCTAAGGCAGGGGTGACCCTTCCTTAGTTTGCCCGAGGGGCTGGCTGGAAAGTCATGCAGAAGGGGGTCCGAGCCTTTGGGGGCTCCGAGTGGGCGGGCAGCCAGGGGTCCCCCAAGCGAAAGGCCACCACGTGCAGCCCCCCTGCGGGAGGATGGAGGGTGACAGGCAGCGAGGCTCCACCTGGGCCCATCCACAGGGGCCACTGCTGGGGGGTGTCTGGACTGGGGGTTCTGGAGGGGAAGGGGCCCATCCACAGGGGCAGTGCTGGGGGAATCTCTGGACCAGGGGCGCTAAGGGGGAGGGGGGCAGTGCTGGGGGGATCTCTGGACTGGGGGTGCTGGGGGGGAAGGGGCCCATCCTCAGGGGCAGTGCTGGGGGGTCTCTGGGCTGGGGCTGCTGGGGGTGAGGGGGCCAGTCCACAGTCTGCTCTGGCCTTGTCCCCAGGTCAGAGGGCCCTCCACTCCCTCAGGCGGAGCAGCCAAGGTCTGGGGGAGGGCAGGTCGCTCTGCCTCTGTCCCTAGGCCGCCCGAGGGTGCTGTGGAGGCCCTGCAGGGCTGGCCTCTCTCCCGTGAGCTTTGGGCTCCCAGAGGCTGCAGCTGTGCCCCCCACACACCGGAGGTGCAGGCTGGGTGCCCTGGACGCAGCAGCCCCTCCCGCACCCACAGTCTGCACCTCTGCGGTGCCATTCTCCCTGGCTGTGGGGAAGCTAGTTTGCAAGCTGATGCCTCCTCCTCCAGGGAGGCTTCCCGGATGTGACCTGCCCACGGGGCCAAGAGGACATGCTGTGGGTGGGGGGGCAGTGGGAAGCCCGGACCCATGAGGGCACTTCAGCCTCCTTCTTGGGGACACGGGTCTGCCATAGTGCCAGCCGTGAGGAGCAGGAGCTGGGCCCGCCTGGCCAGGGCTGTCCTCAGTTCTCACCTTGCCAAGTGGGGTCAACACCCCTTTTCACAGCTGGGGAGCTGGAGACTGGGCCTGGGGTCTGGCTCGGGAGGAGGGTCAGAGAGGCAGAGTTACAGCTCCTCCCCAGGGGCCGGCAGCTGCCCCTCCTGAGGCGGCCTGGGCCCTCCCCGCCCCCGGGGGGGGCAACAGCCCACCTTCCGCACCCCTGAGGCCTTCCTGGTCACCCCAAGGGTGGCAACAGGCTCCCCACCTCCTGTCCCCTGCTCGGAACCCTCGGTATTCCTGGGCCCACAGCTCAGCCTCTGCACTCAATCTTGCCCGGACCCCCCACGGCCCCCCACCCCTGAGTCCTGCTCCAGGTCTTGCCCCCCAGTGCTGGGGGTACAGCCGTGGGGAGAGTCAGGAAGAGCTGGCACCCCGCACCCCAGCAGAGGGGGCACCCCGAGGCCCCCAGTGGCGGCTGGCGGTGCCAGCTGGGCCTCAGCTGTGGACAGCAGGCCCTGGGGGTGCCCGTGGGGCGGGTGGGGCCAGAGGGAGGGTGGCAGGAGGGGCTCTGCCTGCGGTCACCAGGAGCTTGGCACCCCCAGCTTATCGCTCTCCGGTTCCTCCGGCCGCCATAGGGGCTGCTCATCCCCGGGTGGGCCGGGGCACCCCGTCTGCCTCCCTCCCCACTGCCCTGTCTCTCTGAGATCCCAGTGGCCCCCAGGCCTGCCTTGGCGACCCCCAGGCTGACCCCTCCCGGGTTCCCGCGTGCCCCCTCCGGGGAGCTCTGGACGCCTGTCCCTTTGCCCTGTAGTCCCTCCACCTTCCGCCCGCCAGCTCCCCACCACGCCTGTCCCTTCCTCGCAGCCCGGCTGGGCCTCCTTCCCAGATGCTGGTCTGACACCACCTGTGCCGCTGTGGGCTCCCCTGACTCCCCCCAGGGGCAAGGGCACTGCCCCCCGGGCACAACCCCCACCCCCCTGCCTGGCCACTCAGCTCTCCCGCCCCCCCATCTCTGCTTTTCCCTCGGCCTCCGAGGCACCCCCCTGCCCCTGCCTGGCCACTCAGCTCTCCCGCCCCCCCCATCTGTGCTTTTCCCTCGGCCTCTGAGGCCCGCTCTCAGACCCCTGCTCTCATCCTCCAGACCCAAGCGCAAGGCAACCTGCTGAGCGTCCCTGAGCAGGGCTCGGGGCTGGCCCTGTGGGGTGCCTCCCAGGTCTAAGGCGCAGCACAGACACACCAGGAAGGTGCTGCTGGGGGTGGGGGGTGGGCCAGGAGGGGCTGGACCCGCACCAGGGTGCTCAGGAGGGTGGGGGCCCGGTGACCCGCCGCTCAGTGCCAGCCCCCCACCGGGGCAGCCGCCCTCACCATGTGCAACCGCCTGCTCGGGGCTCCCGCATGCTCCAGGCTCAGCCCTCACGCTGCCGCGGCACCCTGGCCCCCCGCGGACCCTCCCTGAGCTACACCCAGGGAGCGGCTCCCCTCGGGTCATGGGGCGCAGGGGCTGCCCAGCCTCCCGCCCCGTCCCAAGCCCCCTGGCTGGGCCCCGCCCCTCCTCTGGACCATATGGCTGGGGGCACGTGCAGTCCCCCAGCCTGGAAGCTGGGCTGAGTGGTCTCCGAGTCCTTCCACACTCTGTCACACGTGGGCTCTGAGGTCACTTGAGGCACCAGTTGCTCTGTGGCATCCACCTAGGCGAATGAAAGCCCGGGGAAGGGGGTCACTTGACGGGACCGGATGCCTTGGTGGTCACAGGCTCACAGGCTGACCATCCCAGCTCCCCAGGACTCCCGCCCGTGCTGTCC
Source organism: Bubalus bubalis (assembly GCF_019923935.1). Classification (NCBI taxonomy): domain Eukaryota; kingdom Metazoa; phylum Chordata; class Mammalia; order Artiodactyla; family Bovidae; genus Bubalus; species Bubalus bubalis. The sequence continues at coordinate 131,081,542 of NC_059161.1, read as the reverse complement.
AGGGGACAGTGGTCAGGCGGGTACTTTGCGGGTCTCTAGAGGGAAAGGCCCCCCACGTCAGCCTGGCCCAGCCTGGCCATTGTCCCTTGGCCCCCGGGCCCCAGGCCCCCAGCTAAGCCCCTGGGCCTTCCCAGGACTCTGAGCTGAGCTTTAGGGCCCGGAGATGGGCGGAAGGTGGGGGGCGGACAGGAGCTGCCTGCAGGGGGCAGAGCTGAGACGGGACCGAGGCTTGACTGCCTTCTGGAGCCGCCAGGCAGGCCGGGGAGACCAGAGCAGGCCTGGCACTGCCGGAGCCTTGGTGGAGACCAGGGGGCTTCGGACGAAGGGGAGGAGGGGCACCCAAGGTGGTGGACGTGGCCAGCGGGGGCAGCTGCTGGACTTGGGGACCCCCGCTGAGAACGGGGGCCTGTACACGCTCGTGTGCCTGGAGGGGCGAGGCTGCTTAGTGGAGCGTGACCGGGCTGGGGCGCGGAGCCCCGTTCCGCGGCCCCTGGGGCTGAGCCCTGGGCGCGCCCGGAGCCAGAGCAGACGCAGGAAGGAGATAATTGCGTTTGTGCAGGAACACCAAATCCCTCGCAGCTGCGCGCGGGCTGAGCCAGGGCCACGGGCGGCCGCGCCAGCATCCTGACAGCTCCGCCTGGCGTGCCAAGGGGTCTGGGCCGCCGGCCGGGGGCGCCTTCCCAGGCCAGAGGCCCCCACCCCACCCCAGGAGAGCCGCCCCCCTCTCAGTTCCCAGAACGCGGCCCAGCTGCGGAACAGCGAGGGGGTGAGGTCATGGGAGGGGCCCGGGCCCCATGACTCACATCCTGGGGCGGAGGGAGGGGGGCCGGAGGGAAGGGGCCCACGCCACGGGTCAGGGCCCGGGGCAGCACGGCCTCTCCCCCAGCAGGGGCTGCAGGGAGCCCCCCGAGCCCCCTACCCTGCGTCCCCCGGTCTGTCCCTGCCCGAGGGCTGGGGAGTCACGTGCGGACCGCCGGGAGCAGGGCTGACCTTCGGAGGGGCCTCTTCTCAGGAGCGCAGTTCTCAGAAAACATGCCTTGGCCTCGGGCCAGGGCCGTTGTCAGGACGATGGCGGGAACAGTAAACATGCTCTGGGGCACCCTGGCTGGGCTGGGGGGCCCGGCCTGCCACCTGGCCCTCACCTGGTTCCCGGGCCTGGGTCTTGGCGGCACGTTTACCCCGGCGTGGGGTGCTGGGACCCACATGGGCCCGAGGGTCGGGCTCAGGAGGAGGTGCGTGCACCCACCGTGTGCCTTCCTGCCGTGTGTGCACGTGTGTGTGTGTGGCAGGGAGGCCCGTCGTGCTGGCGGGCCTGGGACCAGGATGGGGCACGGGCGGCGTGGGGCCTGGTGGCCAGGACACACGGCCCGGCTGTGGGTGGGCAGTCTGCGTGGCCTCTGCACTTAGCTGTACCGGCGAAGCATCCCCGAGGCTCGGGGAGGGGGCTGGAGTTACGGCCTGAGAGAGGCCCCACCTGGGTGCATTCACCCCCCACCGGGGCCCACGCGCACACACTCAGCCCCACACGACCACACCATGGGCGCGTGTGTGCAGCAGCGAGGGGCCCGTGGCTGGTCTCGCCCCTCCGAGGAGCCCCCAGCCCCAGCGCCTCCAGGAGGGGTCTGTGGACACCTCTCCACCCCACGGCCGGGGGCCCGGCCCCGCTCGCCTCCCACCCTCGGCCTGGGGGGCTGTGGGTGCTCACGGGAGGGAGGACCCCTGGACCCCGGCCCCCCATCCTCAGGATCACCCAGGCTCTTCCTCCTAACAGGACGCGGCCCCCAGCCCCCGCTGAGGGCCTGGGGCGGGAGGCTGGCTCTGCTGGCCGTGTGATGGGGCCAGGTGTGGGGGATTAGGGGCTCCCCGGAGCTCAGGGGGGAGTCGAAGGCAGTTCTGAGGAGTGGGGGTAGGCGGGCGGGGGGCGCTGAGGTCTGAGTGGGAGGCTGGTTTGCACGGCTGGGGTCCCCTGCGGCTGCCGCGGGGGGGAGTGGGCCTGGAGCTGGGGCTGTGGAGGGGCCTGGCTTTTGTCTAGGAAGCTCCGGGGAGACCTAGGAGAGATTAGATCATGTGTTGGCAGGCCTGCCGAGACCACAGAGCCGGCCCACCCTGGCCAGGGGACGGGGCCCTGAAGGAGCGGGCTGTGGGGTCAGGCGGGGGACACAGCAGGGAAGCGCTGAGACCCCGGCTTGGGAGACCCAGGACCCTCCTCTCGGGCTCCAGGGGAGCCAGGGCCGGCAGGCTGGGTGCCCACTAGGTGCCAGCAACTCGAGAGCTGCTGGGCCAGGGCCGGGGTGGCCAGGCCCCGGGCCCCCGGTCTCAGGCCTCCTTGTGTAGCCTGGGTGAGGGACCCTGGGAACACGGGCTCAGCAGGCCTGCAGGAGGAAGCTCTCCAGGGCCCAGCTCCACGTGGGCCTCAGTTTCTCATGGACAGCGTGGTCTGGAGTGAGGCTGCACCGGGGCCTGGGGTAGAGGGTGGCCCTGGGTGGGCTGAGGGGTTCAGGCCCCAGCTGAGGGCAGCCCCTCCCAGGTCCTTTAATAGGGCCTCCCTGTCCTGATGCCTTTTACTCATGGTTGGGGGGGGCAGGAATGATCGCCCCCTGCTCAAGAGGGTCTCCTGAGGGGCTGGGCTGCCTCTGGCCTGATCCACCCAGGCTACCAGAGCCCGACTGACCGAGGCTATGGCCACTTGACTCAGGGAGAAGGAGGGACACCAGCTCTCCAGCAGCCACAGCCAGCTCTTCGCACCTCGGCTGGAGGTGAGGTGCCGCCAGGCCCTGCCTGGAGCCAGGGCTGCACTGGCCAGTGTCCGGCTGTGATGAGGCCAGGGAGCCATGCTGCTGGCAGGGGCGGAGGGCCTGTCCCTGTCCCTGGGGCTCCCCAGGCCCATCTGACTGTAGACCCGTCATCACCAGAAGGCACGTGGACGTCCAGAGGCCAGCTCCACTGGCCGAAGGCACCTTCCTGACCCTCTCTCGTGGTCTCCGCTTTAGAAATGGGGAAACTGAGGCCTCGAGGGTCCCCAGCGGGCCTGCTGGGGTGGGAGGCGGTGGCCCCCAGGCAACCCCTTCTCGTGCCCCCAGGCTCGCCGCTCGGTGGAGTGTGGAGGATGAGGAGGAGGCCGCCTGTGAGCAGCACCGGCGCGACACGGAGCGGCAGCTTCAGGCTCAAGACGAAGACGAAGGAAGCCCGTCCCCGGAGCAGTCGGAGCAGGAGAAACTGTGAGCCGCCCCCCGCCAGCTCACCCATCCCGCACTGCTGGGCAGAGGGGGCTTCCAGGCATCAGGCCCCCCCCAGGACTGGAGGCCCCAGAGCAGAGGGGACGAGGAGGCAGGGGGAGGGCTGCCCCAGAATCTGGGCACGGTGGGGATGTCCTCGGGGTGAGGGTCACTGCTGTGCCGGGGGCCAGGGAGCGCTGCTGGACGTGGGCCGCTGCCCCCTCCCCACCAGCCTCCCGGGGCCCTGACTCAGCCCCCGTCCCCCGCATGGTCCCCCTGCTTGGACCGATTCTGAGCGCAGCTGTGCGGCCCTGGGCCCCGAGCCCCCTGCCCCACTCCTCGCAGCCAGTGACTCACAGAGGCCACGTCCAACTTGGCGGCCGAGGCCGGCTCGTCCCCTCCCGGGGCCCGGGAGGCCGCTGTGGCTGGGCTGGGCTGTTTTTCCAATAATGTCCCCCCTCCTCCTGGCCCGGTTTCGTTCCCTTTTCTCTGAGTCAGCAGCTGTGGGTGGGGTGGTGCGCTGCAGCGGTCAAGGCCCTTCGAGCCAGGTCCCGTCCTAGCAGGCAGAGACCACCATGGCCGGGGACCCCAGCCTGAAGTGGGGGACAGGGTACGGGGCTCACCCCGCTGCCCAGGGAAGCAGCCTGGTGCCAGACCCTGCTGGCTCAGCTGAGGGAACAGAGGGGGACTCCTCACCCATACTTGGGGACCCTAGGCTGAGGGGGGAGGCCCAGCCCAGCACTCGGGGAGCCCCAGACTGATATGGGAAGCCCGGCCCAGCACTCGGGGAGCCCCAGACTGATGGGGGAGTCCCGGCCCAGCACTCGGGGAGCCCCAGACTGACGGGGGAGGCTCAGCCCAGCACTCGGGGAGCCCCAGACTGATGAAGGAGGCCCGGCCCAGCACTCGGGGAGCCCCAGACTGATGGGGGAGGCTCGGCGCAGCACTCGGGGAGCCCCAGACTGAGTGGGAAGACCCGGCCCAGCACTCAGGGAGCCCCAGACTGATGGGGGAGGCCCGGCCCAGCATCGGGGAGCACCAGCCTGATGTGGGAGGCCCGGCCCAGCACCGGGGAGCACCAGCCTGATGTGGGAGGCCCGGCCCAGCACTCGGGGAGCCCCAGACTGATGGGGGAGGCTCGGCCCAGCACTCAGGGAGCCCCAGACTGATGGGGGAGGCTCAGCCCAGCACTCGGGGAGCCCCAGACTGATGGGGGAGGCTCAGCCCAGCACTCAGGGAGCCCCAGACTGATGGGGGAGGCTCGGCCCAGCACTCGGGGAGCCCCAGACTGAGTGGGGAGACCCGGCCCAGCACTCGGGGAGCCCCAGACTGATGCGGGAGGCCTGGCCCTGCATCGGGGAGCACCAGCCTGATGTGGGAGGCCCGGCCCAGCACTCGGAGAGCCCCAGACTGATGGGGGAGGCCCGGCCCAGCATCGGGGAGCACCAGCCTGATGTGGGAGGCCTGGCCCAACACTCAGGGAGCCCCAGACTGATGCGGGAGGCCCGGCCCAGCACTCGGGGAGCCCCAGACTGATGGGGGAGGCTCAGCCCAGCCCTCGGGGAGCACCAGACTGATGGAGGAGGCGCGGCCCAGCACTCGGGGAGCCCCAGACTGATGGGGGAGGCTCAGCCCAGCACTCGGGGAGCCCCAGACTGATGGGGGAGGCTCGGCGCAGCACTCCGGGAGCCCCAGACTGAGTGGGAAGACCCGGCCCAGCACTCGGGGAGCCCCAGACTGATGGGGGAGGCCCGGCCCAGCATCGGGGAGCACCAGCCTGATGTGGGAGGCCCGGCCCAGCACTCGGGGAGCCCCAGACTGATGGGGGAGGCTCAGCCCAGCACTCGGGGAGCCCCAGACTGATGGGGGAGGCTCGGCCCAGCACTCAGGGAGCCCCAGATGAGGGAGGAGGCTCGGCCCACCACTCGAGGAGCCCCAGACTGATGGGGGAGGCTCGGCCCAGCACTCGGGGAGCCCCAGACTGATGGGGGAGGCTCGGCCCAGCACTCGCGGAGCCCCAGACTGATGGGGGAGGTTCGGCCCAGCACTCGGGGAGCCCCAGACAGTGGGGAGACCCGGCCCAGCACTCGGGGAGCCCCAGACTAATGCGGGAGGCCCGGCCCAGCACTCGGGGAGCCCCAGACTGATGGGGGAGGCTCAGCCCAGCACTCGGGGAGCCACAGACTGAGTGGGGAGGCCCGGCCCAGCACTCGGGGAGCCCCAGACTGATGCGGGAGGCCCGGCCCAGCACTCGGGGAGCCCCAGACTGATGGGGGAGGCTCGGCCCAGCACTCGGGGAGCCCCAGACTGATGGGGGAGGCTCAGCCCAGCACTCGGGGAGCCACAGACTGAGTGGGGAGGCCCGGCCCAGCCCTCGGGGAGCCCCAGACTGATGGAGGAGGCTCGGCCCAGCACTCGGGGAGCCCCAGACTGATGGGGGAGGCTCAGCCCAGCACTCGGGGAGCCCCAGACAGTGGGGAGACCCGGCCCAGCACTCGGGGAGCCCCAGACTGATGGGGGAGGCTCGGCCCAGCACTCGGGGAGCCCCAGACTGATGGGGGAGGCTCGGCCCAGCACTCGGGGAGCCCCAGACTGAGGGAGGAGGCTCGGCCCAGCACTCGGGGAGCCACAGACTGAGTGGGGAGGCCCGGCCCAGCCCTCGGGGAGCCCCAGACTGATGGGGGAGGCCCGGCCCAGCACTCGGGGAGCCACAGACTGAGTGCGGAGGCCCGGCCCCGCACTCGGGGAGCCCCAGACTGATGCGGGAGGCCCAGCCCAGCACTCGGGGAGCCCCAGACTGATGGGGGAGGCCCGGCCCAGCACTCGGGGAGCCCCAGACTGATTGGGGAGGCTCAGCCCAGCACTCGGGGAGCCACAGACTGATGGGGGAGGCTCGGCCCAGCACTCGGGGAGCCCCAGACTGACGGGGGAGGCTCAGCCCAGCACTCGGGGAGCCCCAGACTGATGGGGGAGGCTCGGCCCAGCACTCGGGGAGCCCCAGACTGATGGGGGAGGCCCGGCCCAGCACTCGGGGAGCCCCAGACTGATGGGGGAGGCTCAGCCCAGCAGTGGAGTGCTGCGCCTATGTAGACGGGGTCTCCCACGCTTGGCGCCCAGGGTCTGAGAGCCCCCAGCCCACTTCCAGCCGGGCCCTGAGACCCTGCTTGGTCTTCCAGTCTCAGCCCGCAGCCCTCGGAGGCTCCTGAACTGGACGAAGATGAGGGCTTTGGCGACTGGTCCCAGAAGCCAGATCAGCAGCGGCAGCAGCACTGGGGGGCTGGAGAGACCCCGGATGCTGGGGACCCCTCTCAGGGCGAGAGTCTGGAGGGGATGCAGGAGAACGACAGGCAAGTAGGGGTCACAGCCTGGGGGCGGCAGGCTCCCTCCAGCCCCCTAACCTGCGTCTGGCCTGTGCCCTCTGCGCCCCTCCCTAGCAGCCCCCCAAAACGCCCCTGCGGCTGTGGGGGCAGGAGGAGGAAGAGAGCGAGACGGGGGCGGCGGGTGGGGCTCGCTCTGGGCTCCCAGGGCCCCGGCCCGTCCAGACCAGCTGCGGCCCGATCAGCACGTGTGCAGCCCGCTGACGTCAGGGAGGCCCCGCGCCCCCGGGCCCCTTCCTCCCTGGGGGCGGCGCGCTCTGTTCCCACGGAGGGGAGCAGGTATTTCCAGATGTTCGAGGCGGCCTGGGGGACAAGCTTTCCAGATGCGCAGACGCTGAACCGGGGCCGGCGGGGGGAGGGGGCCTCGCCCCCACCCGCCTCGGGGGGCTCTGAGCCGGGCTCCAGGCCCTTGGCCGTGGCCAGGGCCCAGATGGGCTTGGAAGCTCCATGCTTGGGGCCCTGGCCCCCTCCCCGGGCCATCTCCGGTCCCCCCCACCCCGAGGTCCCTAAGAGCCCGAGCTCTCACTAAGACCACTCCCACCATCACTCAGTCACCCCTGGTCCTCCTGCAAGCGGCCCCCACACCCAGAGCTGGCTGCCTGGCGGGGCCCTGGTCCTGCTGTGGCCCTCTGGCCAGGACCACCCTCCAGGCCTCGGTTCCCCTCGTCTCTGCGGGTTGAGGGGCACCCTGCATTTCTGAGATGGGGTCGGGGGCAGCAGGGAGGCCCATCTCCACTGGTCTTGGAGTGGTCGCCAGCTCCCTTTGTCCCTGGCTGCCCGGCCACCAGCAGGGGGCACTATGGCTCTTCTGTGGGCCCTCCTGGGCGCCAGGCCTCCCTGCCCCCCGCACCTGCCTGGCCGCCCGCACCCGGGGCTGAATGGGCCTCTGTGAGCCGGCTGCTGGCTCCGACCCCGGCGCACCTTGGGTGGTGGGTCTGGGTCTTGGCTGGCACGAACACCAAGGGGCCTGAAATCATGGAAAATGCGAGAATTTCCCATCTTCTTCTCCAGGTTCAGTCCCGCTTAAATGCAGACCCGCATGGGCTGCCAGCGGCTGGCCTCCCCTGCCCCCAGCCAGCCGTGTCCGGCCCGCTCCTCTGGGCTGTGGTCCCAGCTGTGACCCCAGTTCTTGCCTTGTCTACCACTGCACCAGCCCCCAAACCCCCCTCAGACCCCTCCTCAGGACCACTGGACGCCCAGGCCTGTCGCCCCCACACAGAGCAGGCAGGAGCAGGGACCCTGCCTAGGCCGACCAGGCGGACGCTGACAAGCAGGACGTGGGCCCGGCCTGGGGCCTGGGAGTAGCCTCAGTGAGCCGGTGGCCCTCTGTCCATGGGGCAGTGGTCACTGGTCACCACGGGGCAGGCGCTGAGGTCCTTGGCCTCACTTCCCCAAAGACGCCAGGGTCTTGGGATTCCTTGGCACTCGGCTGGTCTGGGGGTCCCAACTTACAGACGGGGAAACCAAGGCTCGGACCTGGGGAGGCCCTCAAAACAAACCATCGGATGGCATTTGACTGATCGGATTGCCTCCCCCACGACCACAGGCCCCGCCAGCGCACCTCTGGGAGCCAGGGTGGTGACAAGCTGAGTCCAGCTGAGGTCTGTCTGGAGGAGCTGCATCTGAGCCCTGACTCAGAGCCCCGGGAGGGGCTGGCACCAGAGGCTTCAGAGCCCAGCGGGCCCCAGGAGCCCATGCAGGGCAGCCCAGGGCTGGCAGAGACCAAGGAGGCAGAGGCGCAGGTGCGGGGGCTCCCACAGGTCTGGGTGGCACTCTGGCCCCGGGCTGATTCTTTCTCTGCCGTCCGCATGCCCTGTGGGCCTCACAGGACCGGCCCAGAGGGAGCCATCACCCCCACCTGCAGACGGCAGCCCCTGCAGCCCTAGAGGGCGGTGGGGCTGGGGCCGTGGGACGCAACAGCACACTCCTGGACTCACCAGCTCCTGCGGCAGAGAATTCAGAACCAGAGCATGTCAGGGCGGGAGGGGACCCAAGGAGGCCCAGGGAGGGGCAGTGTCTGCCGGGGCCCTGTGGGGGCAGGAGGGGGGGCGAGGGGGTGGTGGTCCAGCCCTAACCCCAGACGTTCTGCTCCCAGCACCAGAGCTGCCGGCAGCCCAGGACACCCAGCCCCCTGGTCTTGGAGGGGACCGAAGTGGGCTCGCCTCCCCTGAGCCCCAGTACCAAAGTAGGTTAAGCACCAATGCCTTGCCTTCTGTCCTGCACAGGCTGCTGACTGCCTGCCGTGCGGTGTTTGGCAGGGCCTGTGATGGGCATAAGCTGGGCCATGGGACTGGGTGGGGGGGGCGCGGCACGCAGAGGGAGCAGCTGCGGGGCGGGGGCTCTGGGCCCCGCTCCGGCTTCAGAGGCTCCATCTCTGCCTGCCTTCCACAGCTCAGTGACAGGACCGAGTCCCTGAACCGCTCCATTAAGAAGAGGTATGTCTGGCTGCTTCCTAAGAAGGACTCAGGGTTCTTCAAGGGGAGGCAGGACCTAGGGTTCTCCAGGGGAGCAGGACCCAGGGTTCTCCAGGGGAAGAAGGACCCAGGGTTCTCCAGGGGAAGCCAGGCCCCAGGGTTCTCCAGGGGAGCAGGCCCCAGGGTTCTCCAAGGGGAGGCAGGACCCAGGGTTCTCCAGGGGAAACAGGACCCAGGGTTCTCCAGGGGAAGCCAGGCCCCAGGGTTCTCCAGGGGAGCAGGACCCAGGGTTCTCCAAGGGGAGGCAGGACCTAGGGTTCTCCAGGGGAGCAGGACCCAGGGTTCTCCAAGGGGAGGCAGGGCCTAGGGTCTCCAGGGGAGCAGGACCCAGGGTTCTCCACGGGAAACAGGACCCAGCGTTCTCCAAGGGAAGGCAGGACCCAGGGTTCTCCAGGGGGAGCAGCACCCAGGGTTCTCCAGGGGAAGCAGGCCCCAGGGTTCTCCAGGGGAAGCAGGCCCCAGAGTTCTCCAGGCGAAGAAGGACCCAGTGTTCTCCAGGGGAAGAAGGACCCAGTGTTCTCCAAGGGAAGGCAGGCTCCAGGGTTCTCCACGGGATCAGGACCCAGGGTTCTCCACGGGAAGCAGGACCCAGGGTTCTCCAGGGGAAGGCTGAAGAGGGGGTCCATGAGGTGGAGATCTGGGACCCGAGAGAGTTGTGGCAGCTGCTCAGGGTGAGGCCCAGAAGCTGAGTGAGGGCTCCTGGGCAAGACCCTTCTCTCCTCCAGTAACAGCGTGAGGAAGTCCCAGCCGGCCCTGCCCATCTCCAAGATTGATGAGCGGCTGGAGCAGTACACCCAGGCCGTCGAGGTGGGTACAGGCGCCCTCACTTTCTGCTGAGCCCTTGCTCCATCCAGCCAGTGTCCCTCCACTGATCCTACAGCCCCCAGCCAAATAACACCCTTTTATTCAACTAACCGTCTTTCATCCGACCAACACTACTCCACCCTTCCACATTCTTCCATCTAGCCCTTTATCCATCCAACCAAGGTTCCTCCATTGATCCTACCCCCACCCCCACCACCCCCATCCAACTAACACGTTGTTTATTCAACTCTCTCTTCCATCCAATCTACAGCACTCCTTGCAATCAACACCCCTTTATCCAACTGATGACTCTCCAGCCAACCAACACCACTCTGTCCAGCCAACGTCCTTCCATCCAACCAACACTTTTCCATTCAAGCAATGGCCTTCCATCCAAGCAACGCTTCTTCGTTTAGCCAATGTTCCTCTATCCAACCAGCACCTCTCCATGCAACCAATGTCCCTCCTCTAATTCCACACCCCTCTATCCAACTAACACCCTTCCATACAATCTGCTCCCCTCCACCCAACCAATCCCCCTCCATTCAGCCACTGTCTTTCCACCCAATTTCTTTGTTCAATGGATGTTCTTCTATGCAACCAACACCACTCACCCTGACCCACACACCTCCATACAACCAGTATACCCTTTCACCCAACTAACTCCCATCCACCCAACCATCACTCCATCCACCAAGGCCCTTCTGTTCAAGCCCTGCTCCTCCAACCTCATGCCCGAGCAGAGCGAGGATGGCCCTGTCTCCTCTGCAGATCGCAGGCAGGACCCCCAAGCTCACCCGCCAGCCCTCCATCGAGCTGCCCAGCATGGCTGTGGCGAGCACCAAGAGCCGCTGGGAGACGGGAGAGGTGCAGGCTCAGTCGGCCGCCAAGTCCGCCCCCTGCAAGGTAGGCGTCCATCCTGGGGCGGAGCCGGCCCCCTCGGCACAGCAAGGCGGGGCCGTCCGGGCTGAAGAGCGGGCTGCAGGGCCCGTGGTGGCCGGGCTGGTCCCTGGGGAGGGCTGGGGGCGCGGCTTCCGGGCCTCCTCCATAGGCGCTCCTCGCAAGGGGGCACGTGGGCCGGCCCTGCGGCCCTGGACCTGCGAGGCCGGCGGGTGACAAGCCCGGGGCTCCCAGCTCCCCCAGCGGGGGCCCCCAGCGACGCGGCTTCCTTCTGCCCCCAGGATATTGTGGCCGGAGACATGAGCAAGCGGGATCTCTGGGAGCAGAAAGGAGGCCCCAAAACTTCGTCCACGGTCAAGGTGCGTCTGGGCAAGGCGGCAGACGCAGGGGGCGGGTCCAGTGGGTGGGCGGGGAGAGCCGCTGTCTCCCTCCGCGGCTCTCACCTTGGCCCCGGGCCTCCTTCCCGGCAGAGCACCCCGTCTGGGAAGAGGTACAAGTTCGTGGCCGCCGGACACGGGAAGTACGAGAAGGTGCTTGTGGACGAGGGCTCGGCGCCCTAGGCCCCTCTGTCTGGTGAGTCCGCAGCAGCGGGCCGCGTGTGATGTGTTCTGCCTGAAATTTGCCGCCCTGGGCGCCTGGTGGCAGAAGCCAGGAGGAGGCTCCTGAGGGCGGAGCGCCTGGCTCAGGGCCGGGCGGAGCCTGCCCCTCTGGCCCCCCTGCCCACCCCCGTCCTGGGGTCCTGCCCCGCTCCCCCTGGCAAAGCTCTGACTCCCTTCTGGGAGGAGCCATGATGCCCTGTCTGCACTGCTTGGGCAGGCGAGGCCTTCCGGGGCACTGCAGGGTGAGCGTGGCCGGAAGGGGAGTCCTGGAGGCTCGGTCCCCGCCCATCAGTGGGCTCAGGGTCTCGGAGGTGCCAGAACCTTGGGCGCTCCCTGTTATCTCAGTGGCAGCTGCTCCTGTGGCCACCGCCCGCCCCATCGCCTGGTGGAGGCAGAAAGACGACTGCAGTGTGGTCATGCACACTTTTATTAGTTGCCTGGGTCCTAGGATCCATGTGCAGCTCCCGTCAAGTCCCCCTGCCGACCACCTCCTTCCCTGTGGAGTCCTGCCCACAGCACTTCCGTGTTTCTCCCCCACTGCTGGTCAGAGCCCCAGTGGTCCTGAGTCAGACCCCCTCTGAGGGCACAGTGGGGGCCCCACGGCTGTATGAGGCCCTGGGCCCCCTTCCCCACCTGTCCAGGCCATGGCTGGTCCTCGCTGCTGGGCCAGGCTGCTCTCCCCCAGTCTCCTCATCCAGCCTCGAGGCTGAGACCCACCTCCTGTCTCATCAGCAAGTCCCCCCCTGAACTCGGCCCTCAGTCTGGGGGAGCAGAAGCCACAGCACAGGGCGGCAGTTAGGGGCCGGCTCCCCCCGGGCCTCGGCCTGCTCCCAGCACTGGCCAGGGCCCTGTCCTCGGGCGGCACAGCTGCCAGGGCAGCCCACGGAGGCAACCCCGCCCGAGCCCGAGCCCCCAGCCACTACCCACCCCCACGGAGATGCAAGTCTCCCCCACACTCTAGGCAGAAGGGAGCGGCCCCAGAGTCTTTGTCCCGGCACGTTTCAGGACTCAACACCCGGAGCTCCCGGGGTTAAACCCGGCCCAGCTCCCTGGAGCCCGGCAGACCCTCCTGAGCAGCCACGGCCCCTCCAGGCTCTGCTGGTGACCGCCCCCTGCAGCCCCTGCCCCAAGCCCTGTGCAGACGCCCAGGCTGGCCCTGCCCTGCGAGGTTACTCAGACAACCCTGACCTCGAGGCGGCCTCCTGAACTGTCTGCCTCCCCAGAAGTTCTCCCCAAAAGCCCCCACACTCGACCGCAAAGCAGATCTCTCTCTTCCCCTCTGCACCATCCAAACCCGCCTCCTGCTTAATCCCCTTCTCCCGCTGTGGTCCTTCCTGCTCCCGTCCGCCCCACCGCCCCTCCAGACCCCCAGGCCTCCAGGTTCTCCTCTTGAACGGCTTCAGTCTCCCAGCTGGACACTCAGCCCCTCTTGTCCACCCCACAGCCCTGGGGTCACCCAGCCGTTCAGTGGAGCCTCCAGCCAGCCGCTGTCCGGTTGAAGTTCTTGGGCTGGGGGTTCAGGACCAGGACTGGGGAGGTCACGGGATGGGGTCGGGCAGCCACCTCCTGCAGCTTCCGGGCGTTGAAGCGAGGCCGGTAAAGGAAGGGCAGGCGCCTGAGGCCGGCCAGGGTGCACACCCCAGCTCCAGGCCCCGCCTGGCCACTGCGGGACTCGGCCACGGACACGCGGTAGAGCACTGCGTCCCACATCTTGGAGGCCCGGGAGGCAGGGGGCCGGGGCTCCAGGCTGGCAAGGGTGGTCTTGCCCTGGTCCACCTGCCCCGGGCTGGGCTCCGGCCCTGGGAACTTGGGCTCCTCCGGCTCCTCCAGCATCTGCTTCTTGAGGCGCATCCAGCCGCTGAGCTGGGGCCTGGCTGCGGCTCTTGGGGCCGGGCAGGGGTGGGGGCCTGCCAGCGGGGCGGGGGGCGAGGCCCCACGGGAGCTGGAGACTCTCTCAGCCTCAGTGGCAGGGCCAGCTGTGGGGGGCTCCTCCAGGCGCCCAGCTTCGGGGGTCCCAGAGCCTGGCCTGAAAGGCGAGGGTGCCGGCGAGCAGTAGGTGGGGGTGATGGGCACCACCACCTGGGTGCCAGCCTCCCTGGGCACCGAGGCCTGCAGGCCGGAGGGAGGCCTGGGCACTGGGGACGCTGCAGGCCAGGGACTGGCCACCTGCATCCCAGTGGGCAATGGGCGGATGTGGGCCACGGGGATCAGGGGCTGAGCCCCGGGAGGGCAGGGGGCCGTGTGCTGATCCTGGGGGGCTGCCGGGGGTGGCTCGGGGGTCCCGCCCTGCGGGGATGGTGCCAGCCGGACATGCACTTGGCTGACGTGGCTGCCCCTCACTGCAGGGGCCACTACCTGGGTGAAGCCGCTGGGGCACTGCGTGGGTTCCGGGGCTGGGGCTGTGAGCTGGGGGCCCATGGCCCTGAAGTGGGAAGCCAGGCTCCTGCGCTGAGCAAGGCTGAAGGAGAACGTGGACCTCTGCGTGGGGGAGGCCACGTGGTGGATGACAGGGGTCGGGGGGCAGCGGGGTGTGGCGGCCACAGCCATTGGGGCCTTGGCAGGGTGTGGGGCCTCAGCCAGATGTGGGGCATCAGTGGGGCACGGGGTGTCAGAGGGACACATGGCCTCTGCTGGACGCGGGACCTCCACGGGATGCGGGGCCTCCAGGGGACGCAGGGCTTCGGCCAGATGCGGGGCCTCTGTGGGATGCAGGGCGTTGGCTGGGCGTGGGGCCTCCCTGGGATGCAGGGCCTCGGTGGGGCGTGGGGCCTCGGTGGGGCACGGGAGCTCAGCTGGACGCGGGGCCTCCATGGGACGTGGGCTCGGGGCCTCCTGGTCACGGCTGGCCTCGCTCACGGGGGACAGGGAGGTGCGGAAAGCCCCGGGCGGAGCAGGGGGCCCGGCCCCGCCCATCCTCTTCCGGGCCGCCTTCCTCAGGAGCTTCTGCAGGCGCAGGTTGTCCTTTCCCGGCTTGGGCAGCAGAGGTGGTGGTGGTCCGGGGGGCCCCGGGCGGCATGGCCCAGCCGTCCCAGGGGCCACGGAGGCGGCTGAGATGAGCATCACTGCTCCCTGGGGTGGGAAGGAGGTGGCGGTGATCCCAGCCCTCTGCCCGCAGGTCCTGCCCCTGAGGGGGGCACATGGCCCCCTCGTCTGCAGGGGGCCCCCAGGTGCACTCTAGGCAGGCACGTTTGCAGCATCCATCAAGGGGGCGGCCCCGACATCACCCCCAGACTAGAAGTGAGCCCATCGCGGCCCAAGGTGCCTGGTGGGCACGCAGTGGGGCCGGGCCGGGAGACCCACGGGCGGGCGCTAAGCTGGGGCACGTGCTGGGCCGGCCGCCCGCAGAGGCAGGAGGGGCGGCCGCCCACAACCGTGAGAGCCGCCTCGCCGTCGCCGGGCTGACCACAGGCGCGTCCGCTGCAAGCCGCGGCGAGGTGGCGGCCAGCGGCCGGGGAGGCAGGGGCAGCGTCCCGAGCGGTCGGCTGGGCGGAGGCGGGAGCTGCTCCCGCCGAGCTCCGGCTAAATGGGATGTTCCCGCAGGCCTCCCGGCGGGCTGGTGCCGGCCAAGCCACCCGCCCCGCTTTGTGGGCGCCACGTGCTCACAGGGACGTTGACGGATGGCGCCCGGGCAGAGCGGGGGCCACTGGCTGGGAAGGGGGAGGCCAGGGCTGCGGCCGCGGAGCCTCTCCGTCAGGCAGGAGCTGGGGGGCCCGGGAAGGGGTCTGCTCCTGGCTGCCGCCTGCAGCTGGAGGACTGGGACCTCCTAGGGAAGAGCGGGGTGCCCAGGCCGAGTCCTTCCACCCTGCGCCCTGAGCAGGGTCCAGGCGGCAGCGTCGGGAGCCAGCCTCCAAGTTGGAGGGGGACCAGGGAGGCTGCTCCTGGCGGCCGGAGGGGTTGGAAGGGCGGCCCCCAGAGAGAGGCTGCAGGCTGCAGTGGGCAGGGTGGTGGGCCCTCCTGGGACTGCGCCTGACGCCCCCCACCTCCCCGTGTGTGTTTCAGCTTTCCCAGGAGCAGGGCACAGGCCAGCAGCAGGTCCTGCTTTCCCGTCCGCATGCCCAGGGGAGAACCCGGCCAGATCCACCCCCCGCCCCCCGAACCCAACCTTGCCGAAGAAGCTGCTTCTCACGCCTGCCCTCGCCCCGCAACCCTGGCAGCTCTTGCTGCGGGGCCCTCCGACCGTGCCCTCCAACATGGCACTCACTGCCCCCCACAGTTCCGGGAGGAGAGGAACTCTGGCTGTTGGTTGGTGAAGGGACGCCCTCCGGAGAAGCCGCAAGCTCCCAGGGAAGGTGCTGTCAGTGCTGGGAGCGGCCACGTGCCGGGGTCTCCAGGTCAAGAGCCACAACCCCTGCCCCGCCTGCACTGCCCCCCGCCCCCCGCTGGCAGCCCCTCCAGCCTGTCCAGTAAAGCTTCCATGTATCTCCACGTGCTGGCTCTCTGGGCTCACTGACGGGCGGGGAGGGAGCACGGCTGTCTGGAAGGGCCATCCGCCTTGCCCAGTGGTGGGGTCCAAGCCTCTTGTCTTCCTTCAGACTTGGACCCTGTCCTGTACAGTAGCCTTCTGCACGTGGGGCTCTGGGGTCTGAGGGGTGTGGTGGCCAAAGTCAGGGTGCAGCTGACAGTGGGCTCAGTCCTCCTCCGGCACATCTGTGGCGTGTGCCCCCAGAGTCTGCAGCCCCCGAGACCGTGCACATGCCACTGCGCCCCTAGGCTGTGCCTCCTCTGAGGACGAGACGTTCCTTAGGGTTATCCCCATCCCGGTACCCAGGAGATTTGGTGGATAGGTGGATGATGGATGATGGATGATGGACGGATGGAGGGTTAAGACGCATGGACAGATGGAGGGATGGATGGATAGGTGGAGGGAGGGATGGAGGGAGGGATGGATGGAAGGAGGGTTAAGGTTGACGGACGGATGGATGGGGAGGGAAGGAGAGGTAGGTGAGTGGATGAATGGGTGGATGGAGGGTCAAGGTTGATGGACAGATGGAGGGATTGATGGATGGATGGATGGATGGATGCATGGGGAGGGAAGGAGAGGTAGGTGAGCGGATGAATGGATGGATGGAGGGACAAGGTTGATGGACAGATCAAGGGATTGATGGACAGATGGATGGATGGATGGATGGGGAGGGAAGGAGAGGTAGGTGAGTGGATGAATGGATGGTTAGAGAGTCAAGGTTGATGGACAGATGGAGGGATTGATGGATGGATGGATGGATGGATGCATGGGGAGGGAGGGAGAGGTCGGTGGGTGGATGAATGGATGGATGGAGGGTCAAGGTTGATGGACAGATGGAGGGATTGATGGATGAAGGGATGGATGGATGCATGCATGCATGCATGGGGAGGGAGGGAGAGGTCAGTGGGTGGATGAATGGATGGATGGAGGATCAAGGTTGACGGACAGATAGATAGGAGGAGGGGATGGGTAGGCGGATGGACTGGTATGGAAACAAGAGAGGTGAGGCCTCCTTGGGTGATGGATGGCTGGATAAAGAGCAGGTGGAGGGTGGGCCTACAGAAGGGATGAGAGGTAGATGGCAAAAACGCCGCTGTGCAAAGAGTAGACGGCAGAAGAGACAAGGCGGTCAGACCGTGCCTGCTTCAGGGGCACTGGCGGGGAGGACGGGCGGGCGGGTAGACGGACGCGCGGGCGATGGGAGGCGGGAGTGAAGGAGGGAGGGGAGCAGAAGGCGACTGTGACGTGAGCGGGCACCAAGTGCGTGGACAGGCGGGGGTGGGGTGCAGGCTGGGCTGTCCTCCCAGGCCCGTGTCCCCCCCCCGGCCTGCACGCGGGCCCCCCGCGCGGCCCTGCTGCCCTCCGTGTCACGGGAGCCCCTTTGAAGAGCAGGCCCCCTGGCCCTCTGGCGTCCCAGGCCTGGGTCTGCTCAGAGGTCTCCTGAAGGGGAGCACAGATACGGGCGGGCCGGGAGGGCTAGAACCTGGGCACGTCACACGGCCTGTCGCCCGCGGCCCCTCCGAGAGGGCGTCCAGGGCTGTGCCCGCCAGCCAGGGGGGGGCATCTCCCAGGGAAGGAGGGCTTCTCGTCCACCCGGCTGGATGGGACGTTACGAGGGCCACAGGCAGAGGCGGCCCCCTGGCCACTGGTCAGCGAGTGGGGCCCCGAGGACCAAGGGGTGGGCAGGGCGGGGCAGGAGAAGCAGCCGGCCACTCAGCCCGCACTCAGCGCAGCCCCTCTCGGGGTCCTGGCCTCGGGGACAGGAATCCAGGACTTGTCTCCTCTGCTATGGCAGCGTTGTCAGGGCCTGCCCACCGCAGAGGTCAAGAGGCTCGGAGGGGCCACTGCCCGGTGTCCGGCCTCTGCACTTCATCTTGACTGCCTCAGTGGCCCCCCCAGGCAGCCCCCTGCTCCCCAGCTCTGAGCACGGAGCACCAGCCCACACAGCGCAAACCAGCGACCCACTACAGAACCCGCAGAAGCACTCGGGGTATGTGGGGGTGGCCGCCCAGGCTGGGAAGGGCTCACCCCGAAGTGCTGTGTCAGCGGCTTCTATCTGGGGCCTGGCAGGGCCTGAGCCCATGGGCTGGGCCGACTGGGAGCTCAGACTGGCACTGGAGTGGGCACCCAGGTCAGCTCAGGGCTACCAGGCGAGGTTCAAGGTCTCTGGGCCCCACCATCGCCAACCATGCACATGGAGGGCCCCTGCCCTCCCCCACCCCACTGGGGGCCAACCCTGCAGGAACCTGAGGGGGAACAGGCCCCCCACAGCCTCCTCCCTGCTCCGTGGCTCAGCTCAGCTTTGCTTGCTTGAGAAGCCCACCCCAGCCCACCCTACTCTGTCCCTGGGCCGAGGCCCTGCCCCGTCAACCCTCAAACTCTTCCTGGGGTTCAGTCAATGCCTTGCTGCAGCCCCGGGCTGGGCCGCCCAGTCCGTGCCTCCAGCCCAGGTCCCCAGGCCCAGGGGGGGCCCAGCCCTGCCCCCTCCTCCCGGCCTGGCACATGGGGTGTGGGTTACCTGTTGCAGGCCCTGGGCAGCCGGCAGCCGTACAGCAGCACCCGCTCGACGCCGTCCTGCAGTACCCCCGGCCTGGCGCCCCAAGAGGGAGGTCGCCGATACCCAAAATAAAACCTGCCGCGTCCCTCTGACCTCAGCGCCCGCTCTCTGGCGCTGCCTGCTCACGGGCGCGCTCCTGCCAAGGCCAAGGCCGCTGAGCGGGCAGCCACCCTCCTCTGCTGGCCGAGCAGGGTCACTGCAGGGCCGAGGAGTGCCCACCTGCGGGTAAAGACGCCCCAGGCCTGGGCGAGGTGTGGCCAGCCGCTCCGGGCACCGGCGGCCGGTGGGGCCGGATGCACACGAGCCCCTACTGTGCTCCCCCCAGCGTCTCCCTGCATCTGTGTCCGGGGAGACGGGGTCACCGTCAGCAGAGCACGGGGTGCCCGCCTGAGAAGGGCCATCAGCCCCCACCATGGGGAGCAGACGGGGTGGGGGGCCCCCAAGAGCAGCCCAGGGCTCTCATTCAGATGTGTCTTCACGGCCGAGCCTGCTGGACAGAGTTGGTCAGCATCATCCCAGGGTCAGCGCTGTGTGTGGCCTGTCCCAGGATCCAGGCCGGAGGAGGGGTTCCGAGTCCCCGCGGGGGAGGCAGGACAACCCGGCGCCTCTGGCTTCGGGGGCTCCCCACCCCCAGGGGCTCTCGGGGGGCGGACAGGATGGGGGCTCCGTCCACCCCCTGGCTGAGGATGGCGGGCCCACCCTGCCTGTCTCGAGCCCCACGGCCTTATCTCCGGCTTGCAGAAATTGGATGAGGTGCTGAGGGAAACCTTCCAGAAGGCTTGGGGGACCGGAGCAGGGCGCAGAGCCAGGGGGCTCCAGGGCTGGGGTGTGAGGGCGGCCGTCCTGACACCCCTGGCCCTCAGCCTCCGGAGGACAGGACCCTCATCTGAGTCTGCTGGGGACCACCCCCCGGCCTGGCCCCTGGCCCACCAGCCTCAGCTCTGGGTCAGGCCAGCATCCTCGGAGCAACCACGGCCCCACCGAGCCTCTTGGATCTTTCGGGCCCCTCTCCCCTGCTCTGCATCTCGGCTCCCCTACCCGAGGGGCAGACCCAGAGGAGCATGTGGCTTCACTGGCCCGCGAGGGACCATGGGAGGCTGTGGGCACGACGTCTGCCGACTGGACGGTGCCGCCTGGGGTCGTGAGGAGAGAAACAGCGGACTCCGCGGGCGAGTGGTGGAGCCCGCCGTGGGCAGCACACAGAGCCCAGCCTGTGGGCAGGAGACCCGCAGGATCTGGACCCCGAGGTGGGAGCTCCTGGGCTGACTGCAGAGATGTGGCCCCTGGCACCGGGAGGTGCCAGACCCCGTGCGTCAGACGCGGGCTAGCATCTCGCTTGCTCACTGATGCTGTGTCCCCCCCAGCACGTCACCCAGGGAACCTGGTTTGGCCACTAAATGGGCTCCAACCCACTGGGGGCCTGGCCGAGGACTCACAGGCCCTCCATTTCACGAGGGTGCAGAGACCTCAGGCCGGCCCCTCCGACGAGGAGGCTGGGTGGGCCCGGGGCCTGGCTGGACAGACGGCAGACCCCCTTCCTGAGAGGACCCCCTCTCTGGGCAACTCCTTGGAGGGAGGGGCAGCTGCCTGGGAAGTCAGGGCCCCAGCCCTTGGGGACTCCAATCCGGCCAGGCCCAAGGAGAGTCCTTGGCTGCCTCCTCAGAGCCACCCAACACCTTCTTCACCCTCCTCAGCCCATCAAGAATGTGCCCGCTGTCGGGTGAGTAAAAATAGAAGCTGACACTTGGCGGGGGAGGAGGGCGCCCCCGACTCTTCGGACGCAGCCCCCTCCTTGGGCCTCCTCTGCTATTCCTATACTTGGTCAGGGGCCTCGGGGCACGGCCCCTGCCCGCCCGCACGCGCCCGGCCACCGAGCCCGGCCAATGGGCTGCCAGCAAGATCGAATGTCACTATAATTCGAGGGCGCGCAGCCGGCAGGCAGTGCCCGAGCCGGTCCTGTCCACAGGGAGCTCCTGCCCGTCTCTCCAGACCCAGCCGCAGGTCAGTAGAACCACGGGCAGCCCCGGGCCTGGGCCGGCCTGCTGTGTGCTGGCGGCCTGGGGTCCCCTGACACGGACACCACGCCTTCCAGCCTCTCCACTCGAAGCACAGCATCTCAGAGACACCAGGAAGCCACCGCGGGGTCTCAAGGGTCTGGGATGTGGGCACTGTGGGGTCACATTCACTGAACAGTGGACGTAGAAGAAGCTGTTTTATATCCAAGCACGGGATCTGGGGAGGGCCAAGAGGGAGGAAGAAGGGGGACCCCTGGAAGGCCCAGGGGGGCAGTCCCCAGGCAGACAGCTAGAGAGAGCTGAGGATGTGGGTTGAAGAGACAAGAAAGGGGCTTTGTCCAGGGCTTCAAGGCCACCCGCTGCGGTGGGACCACTGCTGCCCACTTGGCCTTGGCCAGCGTTTCTTCGGAGGCTCAGGCTCTTGGCCCAGCGGCCGCTGCCCCCAACGCGGCCATCTGTAAAGACAAAGACGAGGGTGGGGCTTGTGTGATGCCCTGCAGAGCAGGTTTGTGCAAGTGGGCGGCCGGGACCCCTGCAGCCCGGGAGTTAGTGTCCAGTGGTCAAGGCCGGGAGTGGACAGGACGGGGGCCGGGGCAGAGGGAGGAGCGGGCAGCCGGCATCTGTTCCGCCTGCCCGCCTCGGCCTGGGCAGAGAAGCACGTGCTCCCAGGAGCCCCGGCCCGAGCTCCCCAGCCCCGGCGCCCCCACCGCCTTTCCTGTGCCCCCTGGGGCTGGGGCCCAGCCATCCTCCTGACGTCATGGGATGGGGCGCCCTCGCTAGGCAGCAACCTTTCTGGTGCCCTCGACCATTCTGGGAGGAGACGGCTGGGGAGCCATGGCCACACGGGATGGCGGGGGCCCGGGGGTCATGGAAGAGGGTCAGGGTCCCACGGCGAGCGAGCGGCAGGGCCTCCTGGCTCCCCGCCCACCCCCACCACCCCCCTTGTCACTTGGGAAGGAAGGAAGGAGGAGGGGTCCCCGAGGAGCAGTGACCTCAGAGGCTGTTTGCACAATGGCCCCTCTGAGGGCAGGACATGAAATGGACAGCTGGTTTCCTTCTCAGCTGTCGAAATGCCACCCTGCCCCCAAGCACACCCCACCCCGGGCCCCTCCCCAACGGCGGGGGGATGGGGGGTACGGAGGAGCCACGGTGTCACCCCAGGGCTTCACTGGGCCGAGGAGCAGGGGCCCTGAGGGCCCTCAGTTTCCCTGTTTGGAGGGTGGGCACCCTGCCCGGGGTGCAGGACGGAGTCCTCTGGCCCAGAAGACAAGAGGGCGGCAGGGCCTGCAGGGGAGCTGACTGAGGGGTGGGCGGGCCAAGACCTGAGCCGGTGGATGTTCGCAGCCCCCCTCCCAACATCTTGGGTTTCTGGGCAGAGGTGTCTTGGCTAATCTGGGTGCCTATTTCTGGACGTCTCAGCTGCCACTGACTCCTTAAAAATAACCCACCCTGGACGCCAGCCACGACCACCCCTCTCAAGGCGGTGACAGGTGTCAGGCGCTGCCAGGGGGAGAGGTGGGCACAGCCAGGGCGTGACGGCAGCCTGGGTGGGGCGGGGGCCCAGCACGCAGGGACAGGGCTCATGGGGGGCCGTGGGAGCAGTGTGCTGGAGGAAGCGGGAGGCTGTGACTTGAGGGGGCAGCAGAGCCCCAGGAAGGGAGAGCAGGCTGGGAAAGCGCAGCTTGGCTTCCTGGAGGGGGTTAGCAGAGACCCATCCGCTGGTTAATTTTGCATGGAGCTTAAATTGCTTTGGGAAAATTAACATTCTTGACAGAGGCTTCGGAAAACTGTTCCCACCTTAGCAATGCGATGTAAATGCATTTTTCGATGATGAACTGGTGTTTTTCTTATACAAAGCTCCCGGGGGGGACCAGAACTATTGTCTTCAAGTGGGCTGTAGCGTGTTGTCATGAACTCTGTTTTTCAAAACCCTGGGCCAACATTCTGATGCAGCTGCCCCGAGTGTTCCCAGGCCCTGGCTGCCTCAGGCCTGCACGGGGGCCAGCTCACAGAGAGATGGTCCCCGAGCGTGCTGGCCCAGAGCCGGCCGCACCTGGACGCACACAGCCAGGCCCGGGCAAGAGCTTCTTTGCAGACGTTGACAAATTCAAGAGCATCTTTGGGGCCTGGGAAAGTAGGCTGAGAAGGAACGGGGCCGTTCGCTCAGTTCTCAGAAGGCATGTGGGCCTGACAGGGGCGCCAGGCTGGGGAGGGGTGGCCGCGTGGACATTCAGAAACAAACCAGACCCATCCCGGTGAGCTCAGGGCTCAGCCTGCTGGGGCAACAGGAGATGGGAGGGAATGGATGCCTGGTACTATCTCGTGATTTTGAAAAGGGCTCTGCAGAGGGCCGTGAGGGAACCCAAGGAATCCCGGGGTGCCCCCATCAGAGGACGCAGCATCCTCATGGGAAACCATGAGTGGGAGAAGGGAGCATGGCTCATTCCCGAGGACTGGGCCTTGTGGGGACGGCAGGCAGGAAGGCCAGGGAAGGTCTACGTGGCCCATTTTGAGGAGCCAAGCTCTGTAATTCAGAGGCTGCCTGGGAGCCCCCTCTTCTCCCGCCCCACCATCTAGACCGAAGAGCAGAGACCGCCAAGAGGGAGGTTTTGAGCAACCTCAGCAGGGCCTCGCTGGGGCCCGGAGCTGCCAGGAAGGGCCCCCCGCCCCAGCCTGCTCAGCCGCGTGCTTTCTGGATGATCCTCCTTGGGGAACGCTGCAGAGAGCATGTCGGCCCAGCCACCACCTCCCAGCTCCCGCCCAGCTCCAGGATTCCAGGCAGCAGGCCGGAGCCAGGCCCGGAAGGGGGGCAGAGGGGGATCGGATCTGGGGCGAAGAGGGCTGGGGGCCTGGGGCCTCAGAGGAAGCAAGGCAGCCTGCCGAGGAGGCCCCGCGCGGGTGCAGCCCGCCCAGGCCAGGGAGCTGGCCCTCGACCCCTGTGCAAGGATGGCCCCCCACAGTTGGCTTGCTGAGCCCACCCCCCACATTCCTGCACCTCAAGACCCAGGCAACTCCTCACTCACACCCTGTCTCCCCCCACCCCCTGCAGAAAGCACCCAGCCGCCATGTCGGACGAGGAAGTGTGAGTATCCCGCCAGCTTCAAGACCCCCGGGCCTCGTGTGCTCAGAGGCCAGAGGAGACCCCCCCTCCCTGCAAAGAACTGACCCCTCACCACTCCCCTTCTCCCCACAGCGAGCACGTGGAGGGTAAGTGTGGACGCCAGACTCTCTCTGCATCGGCTCTAAACAGAAAGCCGAGGTGGGATGGGGCTCTCCACCTGCAGCCAGCGCCTGGCCCGGGGAGCCCCCTGGAAGCCACGGGCATGTGGACGCCCCTCTGCAAGCAGGCCCCCACCCCTGCCCCTGCACCTCTTCTCAAAGGACAAATCCCCAGCCCAGCCCATGGACACCCTGCCCCGTGACACCCCGCTTGCAGAGGGGAGACCGCGCTCCGACTGCAGGACCAGGCCTTCGAGGCTCAGAGCCCTGCCCACGAGCCTCTGCATCTTCGCGGTCCTCCCCTGACAGGGGGCGAAGGGCAGGCTGGCCCCCGCCTCTGTCCAGGCAGGCCCCCTGCCCTCTAACTGCTTCCTCTCCTTTGTTCTACCCCCTTGCAGAAGAGTACGAGGAGGAAGGTAACAGAGGTGCCCCCCAGGCGCCCTCACGCCCCAGGGCCCCGCCCAGCTCACCCATTAACCGTCCACCTCCGTGGTCATTAATCCCCACCTCCTGAACCCCTAACAGCCGCCTCTTCCCTCCATCGAGAGGCGGTCATTAATTGTTCATTAATACTCCTGTATTATTATGTATCACTTATACATAATAATCTCACGGTAGCCCTGGTGTGTGAGGTTAGCTGGAATTTGGTCATGAAGCACTAATAACAAGCCTGGTATGCCGCCCACCTGCCTCTGGCTCTGCCCCTCTGTGTCTCTCTGTCTCTCTCTCTCTCTGCTTCTCTGTCTCTCACACTGTCTCTCTATCTCTGTCGCTGTGTCTCTGTCTCTCCGTCCCTGTCTCTCCCAGCTCTCCCCCTCTCCCTCCCTCTGGGAATGGGGACCCCAGGTGGGTCAGGAGGCCCCTCCCGGTGGGTCGAGCCCCTGCAGGCGGGGAGCTCAGCCCCGGGAAGGGTGTGCGGGGTGGTCCACAGGCCCGATGGGCACCCCTGGGCCTTGTTCTGCCGCGGCCAGGCTCTCTCGAGCTCCGTTGGGCCGGCTCTCCTGTGGGGTGTTCTGGGCGCTGGGTTTTGAAAATATTTTGAAGACACTTGGCTACCCTAACAACATGAGCAAAGCGCTTCTTTTTTCTGCTGTAAAGGTGGAGAGACTTCTTTCTGAGAGGGAACCACAGTCCCAGGTGGCGCCCTCCCAGGGGAAGTCGATGGGTCGCATGGGCAGGTTCCCCGAGTGGGCTTCTCCAATGCCTGCCTCTGCCGCCTGCCGCTGGGCCCCCTGAGGATGCCAGCCCACACCCGTCTGGGTTTTCCCCTAACACCTGTCCCCACCTCCAGGATCTTCAGGGTCCGGTTACTTAGCGAAACCCCCCGGAGCACAGACACCTCAGTCCAGCACCCGCTCCCCAAGGAGAGGGGAGGGTGGGACCCCCAGGACCCGGAGCAGGCTGCGCTGCAGAGGCCCTGCGGGCCTGCGACGTCTGCCAGCCTCCCTGGTGCCTGGAGCGCCCGCTGCCCGCGACCCCCCACCCTGGGGCACCTCCCTTCCCGGCTGCCCCGCGCTTGGCCCCTAATGACTGTCTCATTCCCTCTCTCCCTCCTGCTCCCTGTGGTTCCCACTGCAGAAGAGGCCCAGGAGGAAGGTAAGTGGGGTCCAATACCCCGGCCCCAGCCACCCTCCAACCCTCTGTCCCGCGACCCTGCGTGCCCCACCCTCTAAGGGCGTGCAGTGCGCTCCCGGCCTAACCTCCCTTCTCTCCTTCCGCCCCTGCACACCCAGCGCCCCCCCCGCCTGCAGAAGTCCCTGAGGTCCACGAGGAAGGTACGCGGACGCAGGACTTCTGGGCCCCATGTGGGGCCCGGGACTGGCTGTGGCACAGCGGGCCGGGGAGGGGGCGGTGAGGTGCCAGCCAGCCAGGGGGCCCCCACATGTGGCCCCACGTAACCCACTAACCACGGCCAATGCTTGACCAGAGCGGGCCGGCCCCCCGAGGGCCAGCACTGCCCCCCGACATGGGCCCAGGCGCCCCCAGCCCAGGGAGGGTGGGTCAGTGGGGAGACCGCTGGGCCAAATGAGACCTAGCTGTCCCAGGGGCATCCCTGAGGCCCGCCTCCTGCCCCAAACTGGGCACCTGAGAGTTCTCGGCACTTGACCCCTCCACGGGGGTCTCGGGGCAGCCCAGGGCGATGGTGGAAAAGCCCCTGCAGTCTGCGCCCCCAGCCAGGCAGCAGTGCCCCGCACGGGCCCCCTCTAGCCTGCCCCAGGGAGCTCCCTCCTGGGTCAGGGGCGGGACTGGGGAGTGGGAGGGTCGGGAACCCTGGGGTTGGCGTAGCAGTCAGGGCAGCTGAGAGCTGGTACCCAACACTCAGGCTCCTCCGTGGGCACAGAGAGAAAAGGCAGTGGGTGCCCCGGCCTTGGGCCGGTAGGAAGCTTCCCTTCCAGGCCCTGGGGGGCCACCCTCCAGGCCACAGCCCTGCCCCCATGGAAGTCCTCGGGGGCCTGAAGGAGGTGGGAAGTGGCGCGGGGCGGGGTGGCCAAGCGAGGCAGGAGCCCAGTGGCCCCTCAAGCAAGAGGCATGCCCTGAGAGAAGCAAAGCCCAGGATGCAGGCAGGGACAGGACGGGGGGGCGCTGCCCCGGCCAACATTGACCTTGTCTCGCTCACTCCCTGCACGCTCCCCACCCCCGGGCCTCGGCCACTGACCCTCCCGTGGCGACCGGCTGTTTCCATTAACCCGGGATCCTTTCTCCTTTGACCTCTGACCCACGCGTTGCCTCTTGTTCCATGGCCCTCCTTAGTCCATGAAGTTCATGAACCAGGTATGTGCCATGACTTCAGTCCCGTGTGGGCGCGTGTGCACACGGGGCGTGTGTGGGTGTGAGCCTCAGCCTGGCCGACAAGGAACAAGAGGGGCCACGTAACCCACTCACCTGCTTGCCCGCCGCCCGCCCCCAGCCTCTGCCTGAGGTTCACAGTGGTTCTCTCTCCCCCCCCCACCCCCCCGGTGCTGTTTCTACAGAGGAAGTCCAAGAAGGTACGCTCGCTCCCCACCCCCTGCTGAGGCCTGAGCACCCCTGTGCCTGCCTGGCCCTCCCCGCTGCCATCTGGAGGGCTGGGGCCTGGTGGGACGCTTAGGCCAGGGGTGGGGAGGGTGGCTGTGGGTCAGACGGCTGACAGGCAGCGAGCATTCAGGGCTGAGGGGGTGAGACTCCGTCCGGGGTCGCCGCAGGAAGGTGGGATGGCCAGGCCCGAAGGGCTTGACAGAGGGGTGCTGGGAGGATGGTACTGGGGTCCACTGGGACCCCCTGGACCCACCAGGCTAGGTGGAGAAGGGCAGAGGGGGAGAGGCAGGGCCCCAGACAGCAAGGAAGGCAGAGCGGAGAAGTCGTGGCGGGGAGGGAAGGGTGGGAAGGCAAGTGGGGTGAAGCAGAAAGTCAGGCTGAGGCTGAGGCGGGGGCCCACGGGCCTGGAAGCACTGGGGCCCCCTGGGTGGAGCCGTTGGGACCCAAGTCAGAGCCCCCCGCCTTCACATGGCCCTCACGGGGCCGCAGAGGGCCTCCTCACGGGGCCTGCACCCAGAGCACAGGCTCCAAACTGTCTCCCCTCCAGGGGCCTTGGGGGGACCCCCTGCAAGACAAGGGGCTGGCGGGGCCCGAGGGCCGGGAGGCCACTGGGCCACCCTGGAACCAGGCCTGGAGCTGACAGACCGACAGACAGGCAGGCTGGGGATGCCAGCTCGCGCCCCGCTTGCCCGCTGGCCGGGAGCTTTGCCGCCCCCGCTCCTCGCCCCCCTCCCAGCCCCCCACCAGGTGCAGGGGGGTGGGGGGCAGTGACGCCAGGCCCACCTGGAAGCCGAGCAGCCCCAGCAGGCACAGGAGGCTGTGCGAGTGCAGACCGGTTGCTAAGCGACCTAGGGATCCGCGCGCTTAGGAAGGGGATGCCAGGGAGACCCTGACCACAGCCCACCCGCCCCGGCCAGGCCTCCAAGACGGGGCACCAGCAGCTCAATGTGGACCGCCCTGTCCTCGCCACCAAAGGCCCAGGAGCAGGGGCAGGAGCCTGGCCCTCAGGGCCGAGCTGATCCGAGCGCCCCTCGGAGCTGAGCCTCAGCACTCTCGTCCCCTCGGCTTGGGACCTCAACTGGCCAGGCTTCCGCAGGTCTGAGGCCCCAGGAGACGTTATCAGCCTCCTTGCTCAAAAATCCCTGGGTTTCAACCCAATGAAATCCAGGAGTCAGGCCCCCAGAGCCACCCGCGCCTAGCCATTGTCGTTCAGTCACTCGGGCGTGCCAGACTCTGCTCACACTCACGTCTGCGGAGCTGGTGATGCCATCCAACCATCTCATCCTCCGTCACCCCTTTTCTTGCCTCAATCTTGACCAGCATCAGGGTCTAGCTGTGTCATAGCTTTTCTTCCAAGGAGGCCACCCCCAGTGGAAAGGCTTAAGGAAGCCCGCAGCCAGCACCCACGGGCCCTCGGCGGCCCCTCCAGCTACCGCTGGCCTTCTGGGGCTGGGGGTCTCCCGGGCATGCTGGCCCCGCAGTTAGCTCTCGCAGACCCTCCCAGACAGAAGCCCTGCAGCCCTCAGCGGGGTCACCAACGGGACCCAGGCCAGCGCCCACCCGGGAGAAGCGGGTCCAGGCGTGCCCGGCTGGCCCGCCCCCAGCCCGTGCCCGCGCCCCGCCGCTTTCTCTTGCATGTGCGCTTTCGCCCGAAGACGCAGAGCAGGAGGACTGGGAGGACCAGGCAGGTAAGGCCAGGCCCCTGGCCGCACGCGGTGCCCACGTGGAGTCTGGACAGACCCTGGCAGAGAGGCCCGCCCACCTGCCCAGGGTCTGTCTCGAGGGCTCTCCGTGCCTCTGCTCGGCCGCCTGCCCACCCGCCCGTCCTGCTCGTCTGACGCCGGGGCCTCTGAGGGCCAGGCCTTGCTGCTTCGAGCTGCATCTGCCGCGGGGCTTAGCTCTGTCCCGTCCTGAGCTTCCGCCCCACACTGACACTGGGGGGTCAGCAGGGGCCCAGCGGGCACGTCAGGAGGTGGGCAGGAAGGCGCTTCCTCCACCTGGCCCCCAACCTCAGTCTTGTCTCTGCCCCGAGGGTGTGGCACCCCGGGACCCCGTCTCTCCTCTCCACTTGCCCTGCCCTGGGCCCTGCACCCACTCTCCTCCTCAGAGCCCCCAGGGGCTCCCGCATATGGGCCCTGGGGGGGGCAATTCCCCGGCCCCTGGCGGGCAGGGAGGGCAGGTCCACTGTAGGGGGCCCCGGTCAGGCACGCGGGACCTGTGGGCTGAGCGAGCTGCCTTCTCACCTGGTCTCTCCGTCTCCTCTCTCCCCCCAACACCGCCCTGCTGACCAGAGGAGAAGCCGAGACCCAGGTGAGTGCGGGGCTGGGCCGGGCGAGGGGGGCCTGTAAGGCCTGGCACTCAGACGGGACCCGGTCCCGCAAGAGAGGCCGTGAAGCTCGTTAGGCCCTGGGGACCCAAACCCTCGAGGGGCCGCAGCCACTCGTTTGCTCCTAAATTCGGGGTCCTGGATTCTGGGTGAGGCTCGCCCAGGGAACGGGGTCACAGGGCAGCTGGTGCGCTCCTCCCGGGCAGGCTTCAGCCCGGGGACGGGTAGGGGTGGACTCTGGAGGTCCAGTCCATGCCCCGGACCGTGCAGACTAGACAACGATGGCCTCCTGCAGGAGGAGGCCCTGGGCGAAGGAAGAAAGGGGCAGGACGTTGGGAGTTGGGCACAGAGAGGGAGGCCCCGTGGAGCCCCCGTGGCCCTTTCCGGTGCCCACCCTCCTGGCCACACTGCCCCCCGCATCTCCCGGGGCCCTCAATGTGAGCAGTGGGGTGCTGGCAGGGAGGCTCTCGGCCTTGAAACCCGCCTGGGAACAAAGTCTTGACCGGAGCCCCAGTCCTCCCCTTCGTGGGGACCTTGAGCCCCCGGGGGAAGCTTCGACCTCGTTCAAAGAGGCTTTCTCTCGCTCATTTGGCTCGCGTGCTAGTGGTTCAGAGGTTTCTTGTTTTAATCTGGCGTTCCTGATTTTCTGTTTCTGATAAGTCCGTGCGAGCCCACGGCCCTCTGTGCGTGATTCATCCCCGTCCTCGGGGGACACGCGCCTCCCTTGCTCTGCAGGGGAAGGCGTGTCGGTGCTTCTGAGCGCAGGCCAAGTGCTCGCTCCCACTTAGGGGAGCCCTGCGGACTCTGCACAGAGGACTGGAAATATGTGCATGTGTAGCCAGCCCATTTCCATCCGTTACACTTTATTTTTCAGCAATTTTAAAGAAAGCTGCCGGGTCACAAGATATTTTCTAGTTTTAAAAAAATGTTTGTGTTTTCATTATGAAAATAAAACACCTCATTAAGGAAAATTTGGAAAATACGTAAAAGTCCAATGAAAAAAAAAAATCATCTATAACTCTCCCACCCCGCCAGCCAGACTGCGGAAAAGAGGAGAAAGAAATAAAAAGGCTTATTTCTTCCTACTCTTTTTCCATGCATAGGACTCGGAAAAAAGGATTGAAACTCTGAGCTGTTTTTCAAACATCGTCTTGTCTATACAGACTTGAATTCTGCTTTTCTAAAATGCAGCGCTGTTCCTAAGTATTTTTCCATGTTTTTACATAGTCTTCTTAAATATTTTGAATGGCCACATAATATTCCATCAATTGGACAAACCATAATTTTCCTAACCATTCCTCTATTGCAGGATATTAAGGCTTTCCCCAATATTTTACTATCATAAATAACGCTGGGTGGAAAGCATTTTCTGTCTTTCGGGTTATTTCCCTAGGCCGCTTTCCCAGAATGGAATTACTGGGTCAAAGAGTAGGAACGTTCTTAAGGCTTTTGATGTCCTCTGCCAAAAGGCTTCCACGAGGGCGGCCAGCGCGGTCTCCACACCGCATGCCCGGGCCCGCGACGTGCCTGCACACGGAGCCTCTGACGGGTGGATGAGAAACGGCCTCTCTGGCTTGTTTTCGTTCACATTCCTTTGATGGCTCGGGAGCCTCTCCCACGTGTGTTGACTGGTGGTCTTTCTTCTCGGGGAGCTGCTAGCGTTCACCCTCTGCCCATTTATCTAACGGCGGGGGCGTCTCGATGTTTTCTTAATCATCGGTTTGCATAAGGATATAAGTCTTCTCTGTATTTGCTGAAAATATTTTTCTAGTCTGGTTTTCCCCCCCCTTCCACGCTGTGCCTTTTTCCATAAGGTTTTCATTTGTATGGACTCCTCTGGCCATCTTTGCCTGAGTGGGACCTTCTGAGCTCAGAAAATCGCTTCCCTCGCCAGCATGCCGATCCACGTTCAGTCCCACTCTCTTCTTTTTTGAAGAAGCTCTTGTTTCTGTTGTTGATTTAACTCTTTGCTCAGTCCGAGATGTATGGGGGGAGAGGGAGGGCCATGGCTGTCCCGGCCGTAGGGATTCGAGAGGGATCTCGTTTCTTCTCTGCACGGTGTGCGTTCTTCCCAGCACCCCCTCCTCTGGGTCCCCAGAAAGAGAGGTCAAAGAGTGACCAGAGAAACGCAAAGGGTCAGCCGAGATGGCTGTTCCTCACCATAGAGGCCAAAGACCCGGGAACGGTCTATGGTGACCGCCTTGCCTTCTTTTGTTTGAGAAAGAGAGCAAGGGTGAGCAGGGCTGAAACAGCCCTTGAGAGGCCCAGGAGTGGGCAAGACAGAAGGACGCCAAGAGGCTATAAACTTCTAGAAGGGTCAAGCCACTCTGGGGACTGTGGGCTATATATTTGATAAGAACAAGGTCAGGCCATATGCCCTCAACTGGGTGCCAGGGTAAAGGGCAGGAGGGCCAGCCTGGGGCCAGGCCAGGTTGGGTCTGGTCAACCGTCATGGTGGGGACCCGCTCCCTGTACTCATGGGCCCCTCTCTCTTCTTCAGACTCACTGCTCCTAAGATCCCGGAAGGGGAGAAAGTCGACTTCGATGTAAGTTTATGGGACCCAGGCTTACAGTCTCCCCAGACCCCCAGCCTTCGGCTCCAGGCTAAGCCTGAGAAGGTCACATCCTCTAGAGCAGGCAGAACTGGGGCTTCCTGGTTCCACGCAATCCTGCTGTGATTCATTCCCGGATCAGAGGGAACTCGTCCGGGAATAACACCTTTCTTCCTTCCTCCCCACTCATCCATCTGCCCATCTCCCCATCTCTCCCCATCCCTCCAATCGCCCACCCAGCTATCCATCATCCATCTGTGCCTCCTCCCATCTGTCCATCCACTCATCTATCCACTCCCATCTACTCGCTCATCAACCCCACTCACTGTTACACCCATTCACCCACCCATCCATCTGTGTATCCAACAGACTGCCTCATTCCCCAGTTTCCTCTCTGTGCAACCCACCCAGGCATCTCTGGGCTTAACAATGAGGCCAAGTCAGAGGCAGTCCATCCCAGGGGTGCTCACTGACCTCAGGGCTCTGCATGGCCTGGACTCAGCCACAAGGAGGGTACCACTCTGACCCCGTGGCTGAGGGAGCAGGCAGCCCAAAGTTCGAGAGGAGGGCAGGTGTGATGGGCCTGTCCCCACAGGACATCCAGAAGAAGCGCCAGAACAAAGACCTCATGGAGCTCCAGGCTCTCATCGACAGCCACTTCGAGGCTCGGAAGAAGGAGGAGGAGGAGCTGGTTGCCCTCAAGGAGAGAATCGTGAGTCCAGTCCTGCGGAGTCCAGTCCTGTGCTCTGGGCGGAGGCCAGGCTGGTGGATGTGGCCGGGGGTCCAGGGGAGGGCCAGGCCAGGCTGACCCGCTCCCCTCTGGCCGCAGGAGAAACGCCGAGCAGAGAGAGCTGAGCAGCAGAGGATCCGGGCGGAGAAGGAGCGGGAACGCCAGAACAGACTGGCGGTGAGGCGGCCCCCCGCCCGGCCCCCACCCCAGCCCCCTGCTGGCCCCCAGGCTCCTGGGCCTCCCCATTTCTGACATTCCCCTTGACACTGGCCTAGGAACCCAGGCCATCAGCCAAGTTCCCCCCGCCCCGCAGAACCCCTGTGAGAGGGCAGACCCGACAGGGACTGGGACCTTCCAGAAGGTTCCCAGCTCAAGCAGGTCCTCAATAGCTGCGCTGAGGTGTTGGTTGGGGGCGGGGGTGTCCCCGCAGGAGGAGAAGGCACGGCGGGAGGAGGAAGACGCCAAGAGGAGGGCCGAGGACGACCTGAAGAAGAAGAAGGCCCTGTCCTCCATGGGCGCGAACTACAGCAGCTACCTGGCCAAGGTGAGCGCGGGCGTGGGGCCACGCTGCCCGCCGCAGCCCGGCCGCCCGACACGCCCCTCCCGTGTGCCCGCAGGCAGACCAGAAGAGAGGCAAGAAGCAGACGGCCCGGGAGATGAAGAAGAAGGTCCTGGCCGAGCGGAGGAAGCCCCTCAACATCGACCACCTCAGCGAGGACAAGCTCAGGTGAGGATCCACCGGGGCAGGGGGCGGCGCCCAGACCCTCCTGCCGGGGCTGACCCGCCAGCCCCTCACCCCCGGCTGCCCCCCAGGGACAAGGCCAAGGAGCTCTGGGACACCCTGTACCAGCTGGAGATCGACAAGTTTGAGTACGGGGAGAAGCTGAAGCGCCAGAAATACGATGTGAGTGTTGTGTCCTTGGCCTCACCCGCTGGCGGGCACCCCCCGTGCCCGGACCCCGACCGAGGCCCCTGCCCTGCGGGGGGCCCTGCCCAGGCTGGCCTCACGTCAGCACGGTGCTCAGGGCCAGCGGGGGGTGCGGTGGGGCAGAGTGCCCTTGTTTCGGGGCGGGGGTCTAGAGACCCGGTGTCCTGAGCCCACCAGGGGGGCACTGGGGTGGGGATTCTGCCCCACCCAGCCTCCTCTGCAAACCCAAGTTCCAGCCAGGCCAGCCCTGGGGACTCAGAGCTGGGGAGCGGGCCTGGCTGGTGCCTCCTCCACCCTGGGCTCACAGCTCAGGTCGGCAGCCCCAGGTAGACACCCGCCTTGGAGTCAGCACGGGCCTGGGATGGGGCTGATGATAGACCCGCAACAGACCCTTCCCTCCAGCCTCCGGTGTCCCCTGGGGAGAACCGTCTACTCTCAGGGCCCCTCTCCCACTGGCCCCTGAGACAGAGGGTGTGGGTGACCAGTGTTGACAGCTGGAGGAGTCCTGTCTCCTTCTCAGGAGCCCGGGGTCCTTGGGTGGGTTGCCTGGTCCTCCTGCACTTCAATTTCCCCACCTCCCTCTGGGGAAAGACCCTCCCCCAGGGGACCAGGTGAGGGGGCACCACTCTCTGTGCCAGTGCTCCCAGCTGGCTCTGGAAATGGGCTTCAGAGGGTCCAGACTGGCCGCACTTGTGCTAAGCCAGAAGAGCAGGCCCTGACACACGCGTGCACAGTGGTTCCCCGGGAGCTTGGAGAGCCTCGAGGGCCTCGGACCAGGCTGGCCCCGAGCACACAGGGTACCAAAGCCTCGGCCACCCACCCCGCCCCCCCTAACCATCTCGGTCTTTCTAGATTATGAACGTCCGGGCCAGAGTGGAGATGCTGGCCAAGTTGTAAGTTGCCGGGGTCCCCCCCGGACCAGGCTCTAGTGTTCATGCACGGCGGGCCTTGCGCATGGCGGAAACCTGGGTCGTTGCGGGTGTCGGCGGCAGCGGGCACGGGAGACCCTGGAGGACGTCCCTGGGTCCTCCCACCCGCCTTCTCCCCCTTGCCTGCCACCTGGGGGCTTCCGAGGCTGACCCGCTGCCCTTCGTCGGCAGCAGAGGCTGGCCCTTGCCTCCCGAGCCTCCCCCAGGCGGTCAGCAGGAGGGAGCAGCTGGGCCAGGGAGTGAGATGGCCGCGGGGCTCTGAGCTCCGGGGGCCAGGCGGGGGCTGTACTTGCGAGCCCACCTCCGACCCGTGTCCCTGCCCCACATCCTGCAGAGGTGGGCAGGTAAGTGGCCAGCTCTGGCGCTGCGGTGTGTCATGGCCCAGGTGTCCAGCTCAGTCCACCAAGAGTAAGTCAGAGACACGAGTCTAAGCTCCTCCAGACCAAAGGAGCCAGGACACAGTAAGAGCACCAAGGCCTCCCAGGGCCGCCGAGGGGCCCGCAGGCAGGAGGCCACCATGCAGCCTGGCCCCGTGCAGACGTACAGGTAAGTCCCCTGTGTTGTTTGCAGATCACCAACCTCAGGAGCCGCATCGACCAGGCCCAGAAGCAGTGAGTAGCCCTGCCCGCCCCATGCTCTGCGCCAGGCACGCAGCCTCACGGGGTCGGCTGCCACTGCCCGCAGGGGCCCGGAGATGTTAGCCTGTGCTGGTGGCCGGCGGCCCTCAGCAGAGGAGTAACAGGACTAACCGGCCGGTCACTTGGGCCAGCATGTTGGGCCCGGTACCCCGGACCTGCAGCCTCCTGTCTCCCCCATCCCCAGAGCCCAGGAGGACGGGTGGGGAGAGGCAGCAGGAGGCCCCCAGGGTGGCCTTCAGGGTGACCTGCGCAGGGACTCCGCAGCCCCTGCACAGCCTGGCGTGAGACCCCTGGTCTGGGGTTGGTGAGACC
Organism: Bubalus bubalis; assembly: GCF_019923935.1. Taxonomy (NCBI): domain Eukaryota; kingdom Metazoa; phylum Chordata; class Mammalia; order Artiodactyla; family Bovidae; genus Bubalus; species Bubalus bubalis. The sequence goes on along the minus strand of NC_059161.1, from coordinate 131,046,490 downwards.
CCTGGTCTGGGGTTGGTGAGCCTGCTGGGTCCACGGGACCCTTTGCAGCAGCTCCCAGGAAGGGCTGGAGAGCGTGGGCCCAGGTGCCGCCTGCTGGGGTTCAGTGCCCGAGACTGGAGGCTGAGCTGGGGCCACCCCAAGGGCTGCAGAGGGGGCTGGCAAAAGTGCACGCCCTCCGCCCCGGGCTCTGTGGCGTGAGGCCGGGTTTCTTACAGGTCACTTGGCTAGGTGTGTGTGTGAGCATGCATCTGTGTGTGGGTGTGCATGAGCGTGCAAGTGTGTGCATGTGTGTGGCCCGAAGGGCTCTCAGGCTGGCTTCCGCTGAGGGACCTGGGACGTGAGCAGGGTCCTCAGAGCCAGGCCTTCCGCTGAAACCTTGGGAGCCGCAGGGCCCATTCCAGCCTGAAGCTGCCCACGAAGAGCGCCGATGACCGCCCCCCCGCGGCCTGGCTCCCCGCCAGCTCCTGGCTGCCTGCTGCACACAGGGCTCAGATGGGGTGGGCTCCTGAGGACCCCCATCGCCCAAGGTCCTGTTCTCACTGGTGACCGAGGGGCTGAGATTCTAGAACAAGACGGAGGCCTCCCAGGTCCCAAGTCTGTCAGGCTGGACTGCTGGCCTGGAGTGAGGAACCGGAGCCGCCCACTGCCCCTGCCCATCCTGGCCGGGGGGTGGGGGGCCCGGCTCTTTTCAGGCCAGAGTGACTGGGAGAAAGGCAGCTACCAGCAGGGACAGCTGCCCGGGCAGGCTCGGGTCTGCCTGACATAAGGTCCTGTGCCCTGAGTCCCTCAGGTGGGGAAGGGAGGGAGGGGGGCCCAGCTCTTGCCAGCACCCCTAACCTCACTGATGCCCCCGGTACAAAGTCTCCCAGGCCCGGGTGGGCAGATACAGGTGAGTCACCGTGGCTGGACCAGGGCTGGGGATGCCGCTGGGCTGCTAGGGCTGGGCTGGCCCGAGCTGCCAGGGTCTGGGGTCTGCTGGGGGCTGGGGAAGGGGTCGGCTAGGGTCCCAGACTCCCTCATGCTCAAGACCAACTTGCTTCCCATTTACAGCAGCAAGAAGGCCGGGACCACGGCCAAGGGCAAAGTCGGCGGGCGCTGGAAGTAGAGCGGCCAAGGAGGTTCCCAAAGGCAGAGACCCTCAGCCCGGGGGATTCACGCGGCGGCGTCCGGCCCCCAGGGGCCCCCCGAGTCTCTGTCCACACTGCGTCCATGCTCTGGGGCCTGTGAATAAAGCGAGCAGGCTCCCCTCCACTGTGTGTGCGCTGGCTCATCAGTGGGGCCTGCGGGTGGGCAGGGCGTCGTGGGGGCTGCTCTGCAGCTTGGGGACCCAAGGGATCCAGGTGCTGACCTAGGGGTTGGCCCAGGAGACCCCCAGCGGTGGTCTTCTATGCCCCAGAGAGTCCCAGGTGCCCACCGGCTCTGCCAGCAGCTTCCGCTTGTGTCAGCAGACCATTGCCCTGTCCCCACCCCGCGTGCGAGCCCACTCTGCTGGCCCCCAGCCCCCCAGGTCTGCTCTGAAGCCAGTGTGGGGCAACAGAGCTTGGCTTTTGCAGAGCATCCAGAAGGCAGGCCTGGGGCACAAACGTCCCCCAGAAACAGGGCAGAAGGGAGCCTGGAGCAGGGGATGTGCACACGGCCCCAGGGAGGGGGGGAGAGCACATCTCAGGGAGAAGTCGTGGCAACACAGACCGTTCTTTCTATATTATACGAGAACAGAGTGCTCCCTGTGTAATAAGTCTGAAAGGCCTGACCAAGTAGAATTACGGAAAATATAAATCACAAAAATTGGATCAAGACATAGAGCCTTGCTCAGCCAAGTATTCACGGAGGAAGCTGCCGAGCCCGGATGGCCCCCCGGGAGGGCTCTGCGGAGTGGAGGGAAGTAGGGAGCATCCCGGCTCAGGCTGCTGCGGGGCGCCAGGCCCCCGACAATGAGCTCGCCCACCCAGATGGTACGTGCCCATACACAACGTGCACCCCAACACACACACACACACATCCAGAGGCCCTTGGGCACCCCACCCCCGCACAACAGGGCTACGTGCAGTCGATGTGAATACTCTGCTCCCAGCCACTGTGCCCTCCTGCAGCGGGGGACTCGAGGGTGAGCAGCACCTCCACGTAACAAACAGTGGGGTCCCCCGAGCCCAGCACCGTCCCTCCACGTCGCACAGGAACGACGGGATGAGAGCCGCCCTGGGGAGAGGCGGTCAGCACACGGGGGCGGGGGGTTCAGCTCACGGAATGGCGCAGGTTCAGAACAACGTGAGCTGAGTCACAGATGGTGGCAATGCTGGGGAGGAACAAATTGGGGATGGGAGCAGGCGAGTTTCAAGCACATCTAGGGGTCAGGGAGTCAGGAAGATGGAAGGCGTGGGGGTGGGTGTGAGAGCTCCGAACAGAAGAATTAGGCCCGACTGATGGATGCCGACCGGCCACCGTCCCTGTGAAGGAGAGTGTGCGTGGGAAACACGGCAGGAGCAGGCTATAGACGGGGCTTTGTAGCAGCTTCAGGCTCTAACGGATGTCTCAGCGAACAGTCAGCCCTCTGCAGCCAGTCAGAACCGATGGCTGGCAGCTTATGAGCGTAGGTTTAGAAATGCAAAAATGCACTCTGAATAGTTGATGGATCCCAGAGGAGATGGGGAAGACACTTAGGAAGCACCTTAGAGCACCGTCACAGAACAGATCCTGCCAACTCGGGACCTACAGTGAGAGGTTGGGCCCGACCGCTTCCGTTAGAAAAGGGAGGGAAGAGCCATGTTTGTAGTGAGTTAAACGGCTTCCCGGGGGCCCAAACGGTAAAGAACATGTTCACAATGAGGGAGATCTGGGTTTGATCCCTGGGTTGGGAAGATCCCCTAGAGAAGGGACTGGCAGCCTACTCCAGTGTTCTTGCCTGGAGAATCCCATGGACAGAGGAGCCTGGCGGGCCACAGTCCACGGGGTTGCAAGGAGTCAGACACGGCTGAGCGACTAACCCTGAAACGTCACAGCCAAGAAGTTAGCAACGGAACGAAACACAAAACCCAAGGAGGAGAGAAGCATGGACGCGAGTAAGGAAGACAGAAGAAGGCAGTAAAATAGACAAGGTCACCAGGGAACGTCAGCAAAGTGAAAGCCTGGCTCTTCTGAAGGAGGCTGATAAAATGTCCGGTGTGAAAACCGAGACGATCAGACAGGAAGGGGAGAAGGCACAGACCACACTGAAATGAAGAGGGAGCGTGCGGCAGAGAAGTCTATGATGCCTTTTCTATGATACAGTATTTGAAAATGTGATAAAATGGTCAGTTTCCAGGGGAAACGAACTTATTTCATTGAGGCTTGAAACTTGAATAGGCTGATTTCACATTAAAAAGGTTGAGCCAGTGATGAAATCCCTCCCCACCAAAAGCTTTCGAAAACTACACCATGACCAAGGGAGAATCCCCTCAAATGCAAACATAATTTTATACTAGAAAACTGAGCAATGGAACAATCTATGACACACAAACGTGAACCGCTCAAAGGCTGGGAAGAAAACTGGGTCTACAGGGCACGGTTCACGGCTTCTTAGTCAACCTAGAAGGCAATTTCCTCACCTTGAGGAAGGCGTCTTCCAAAACCCTACAGCAAATCATCCTAATAGTGGACGCTTGGAAGATTACCCTGAGGATGAGGAGTAAGGCAGGAACGTCAGCTTCCCTGTTTTCTTGCCTACTAATCCCTGGAGAGAAATGATCGTTCATCACAATCAGATAACTGTCTATAAAGAAAACCAAGGAAAACTGCTATTTTAAGTTGTGGATGTGACTGGTGATGGAAGTAAAGTCCAATGCTATAAAGATCAATATTGCATAGGAATCTGGAATGTTAGCTCCATGAATCAAGGTAAATTGGAACTGGTCAAACCAGGAGACGGCAAGAGTGAACATCGACATTTTAGGAATCTAAATTTAGTGAACTAAAATGGTCTGGGATGGGTGAATTTAATTTAGATGACCATTATATCTACTACTGTGGACAAGAATCCCTTAGAAGAAATGGAGTAGCCCTTCTGGTCAACAAAAGAGTCCAAAATGCAGTACTTGGGTGCAGTCCCAAAAATGACAGAATGATCTCTGTTCGTTTCCAAAGCAAACCATTCAATATCACAGTAATCCAAGTCTATGCCCCAACCAGTAACGCTGAAGAAGCTGAAGTTGAATGTTTCTATGAAGATATAGAAGACCTTCTGGAACTAACATCAAAAAAAGATGTCCTTTTCATCATAGGGGACTGAAATGCAAAAGTAGGAAGTCAAGAGATACCTGGAATAATAAGCAAGTTTGACCTTGGAGTACAGAATGAAGCAGGGCAAAGGGAAACAGAGTTTTGCCAACAGAATGCACTGGTCATAGCAAACACCTCCTTCCAACCACACAAGAGGCAACTCTACACATGGACATCACCCAGACGGTCAACACCAAAATCAGATTGATTATATTCTTTGCAACCGAAGATGGAGAAGCTCTACACAGTCAGCAAAAACAAGACTGGAAGCTGACTGTGGCTCATTTCAGATCGTGAACTCCTTATGCAAAATTCAGACTTATATTGAAGAAAGTAGGGAAAACCACCAGGCCATTCAGGTGTGACCTAAATCAAATCCCTTATGGTTATAGAATGGAAGAGACAAATAGATTCAATTATCAGATTAGATCTAATAGAGTGCCTGAAGAATTATGGACGGAGGTTTGTGACATTATACAGCGGTGATCAAAGCCATCCCCAAGAAAAAGAAATGCAAAAGGGCAAAATGGTTGTCTGAGGAGGCCTTACAAGTAGTTGAGAAAAGAAGAGAAGTGAAAAAAAAAAAAAAAAAGAGAAGTGAAAGGCAAAGGAACTCCGAATGGAGAGCTCCAAAGTATAGCAAGGAGAGATAAGAAAGCCTTTCTAAGTAATTATTGCAAAGACATAGAGGAAAACAGTACAATGAGAAAGACTAGAACTCTCTTCAAGAAAACTAGAGATGCCAAGGGAACACTGCACGCAAAGATGGGCTCAATAAAGGACAGAAACTGTATGGACCTAACAGAAGCAGAAGAGATTGAGAAGAGCTGGCAAGAATGTAAAGAAGTACTATACAGGAAAGATCTTAATGACCCAGATAACCACGATGGTGTGATCACTCACCTAGAGCCAGACATCCTGGAGTTCAAAGTCAAGTGGGCCTTAGGAAGCATCACTACGAACAAAGCTAGAGGAGGTGATGGAATCCCAGTTAAGCAATTTCAAATCCTGAAAGATGATGCTGTGAAAGTGCTGCTCAATATACCGGCAAATTGGGAAAACTCAGCAGTGGTCACAGGACTGGAAAAGGCCAGTTTTCTTTCCAGTCCCAAAGAAAGGCAATGCCAAAGAACGTTCACACTACCACATAACTGCACTCATCTCACACGCTAGCAAAGTAATGCTTAAAAATTCTCCAAGCCAGGCTTCAACAGTACGTGAATCATGAACTTCCAGATGTTCAAGCTGGATTTAGGGGAAAAAAAAAGAGGAACCAGAAATCAAATTGACAATATCCATTGGATCATAGAAACAGCAAGAGAGTTCCAGAAAGACATCTACTTCTGCTTCATTGACTACACTAAAGCCTTTGACTGTGTAGATCACACAAACTGTGGAAAATACTTCAAGAGATGGGAACACCAGACCACCCTACTTGCCTCCTGAGGTCAAGAAGCAACAGTTAGAACTGGACATGGAACAACAGACTGGTTCCAAATTGGGAAAGGAGTACGTCAAGGCTGTATATTGTCACCCTGCTTATTTAACTTCTATGCAGAGTACAACATGTGAAATGCCAGGCTGGAATGAGGATTGCAGGAAGAAATATCAATAACCTCAGATATGCAGATGACACTGCCCTTATGGCAGAAAGCAAAGAGGAACTAAAGAGCCTCTTGATGAAGGTGAAAGAGGAGCGTGAAAAAGCTGGCTCAAAACTCAACACTCAGGAAGCTAAGATCATGGCATCTGGTCCCATCACTTCATGGCAAATAGATGGGGAAACGAAGGAAACAGTAACAGACTTTATTTTCTTGGGCTCCAAAATCACTGAATATAGTGACTGTAGCCATGAAATATAAAGACACTTGCTCCTTGGAAGAAAAGCTATAACAACCCTAGACAGCATGTTAAAAAGCAGAGTCATTACTTTGCCGACAAAGGTCCATATAGTCAAAGCTATGGCTTTTTCAGTAGTCATGTATGGATATGATATTTGGACCATATATAAGACTGAACACTGAAGAAATGATGCTTTTGAAATGTGGTGTTGGAGAAGACTCTTGAGAGTCCCTTGGACTGAAAGACGAAACTAGTCAATCCTAAAGGGAATCAATCCTTAATAATCGTTAGATGAACCGATGCTGAAGCTGAAGCTCCAATACTTTGGCCACCTGATGTGAAGAACTGACTCATTGGAAAAGCTCCCGATGCTGGAAAGATTGAGGGCAGGAGAAGGGGACGACAGAAGATGAGACGATTGGATGGCATCACTGATTCAGTGGACATGAGTATGAGCAAGCTCTGGGAGTTGGTGAAGGACAGGGGAGCCTGGTGTGCCGCAGTCCGTGGGGTCGCAGAGAGCTGGACACAACTGAGTGACTGAGCAACAACAAGTGTTAGAATTTAGGGTGAGGATGTGTGTCAGTGAGCACAGGAAAGAAAAATTGAACGTTATTAACAGGAGGCAAGGTTCTCAGATGTCATTTAGAACAGAAATGTAAGAAACACAATAAGAATAAATCTAACAAAAGACACACAAGATAGAGGGGTAATAGAATCCCTTTGTTGAAAAGTATCGCAGACGATCAACATCCCTGGAAAGGTCACCCCTGCTCGACGAGAGGAAGATGCAGTATCTTTAAAATGTTCATTATCCCTAAATTAATCTGTGAATTCAGGGCAACTCACCCACATTCCAATATGGATTCCCAGATAAACTGACGTTAATTCTAAAATTCCTGTGGAAGGAAATAGGGCCTGGCCATCAGAAGACTGAGGTGGGGGGACTCTTTCCTACCAGCTACGCTTCCACGTAAAGCTGGGTCCTCTAAGCCGGTGGAGTGGGTGTTCCTTGATGGACACAGAAGTGTGGAGCCCCCCACACAGGGAAACCTGATGGGCGGGACAGGTGTGGTAGCAGAAGGAATGGGGACAGGATGGGCTGTGTGGGCTGAAACAGGAACCTGCAACAGACGATCTGTGAGTTTCAGTTTTATTTGGGGGTTACTAAGGACTGGGGGCCCACGTGGCTCAGTGGTAAAGAATCAGCCCGACATTGCAGGAGACGTGGGTTGGATTCCTGGGTCGGGAAGATCCCCTGGAGTAGGAAATGGCAACCCCCTCCAGTATTCTTGCCTGGGAAATCCCAGGGGTGGAGGAGCCTTGTGGGCTACAGTCCATGGTTTGAGAGTCGGACACAATTGAGCGTGCACGGTTGTATGTGTGTACACACGCCTCGCACCTACAGCCTGAGAAGCAGCCTCACGGCGGCTCTGAGGAGCTGGTCCCGAGAGCTGGAGGCTGGCGGTCAGTAGAGCCGTGATTTTGTCCAAGGGTCCCTGCAGCCAGGCTCCTGTCTTGGTAGAATGTTGCTGAAGGTCATGAGGAACAGGTATCTGAGTTAACGATTTTAGTGCTTCTCTAAGTATGAGGAGACACAAGAATCCGGGTTCATAAATTTTCTCCTGAAAATGTCTAAGTAACTGAGGGCCTGTTCTGCCTGTTTCCCCAGAGCACAGAGTGTCTCGTTCCTGGTCTCTGCATTGAATTCCTTCCAGGGTGTGTTGTAGGTGGGACTGGGTGGTGGGCAACATTCTTCTCAGCTGAAACAGCCGCACACCCACTGGGAGCAAAACCAAATACCAGAGCTGCCCTCCCTCGTGGTGGTTTGCGTTCAGTCACTGCCTCGCGTCTGACTCTCTGTGACCCCGTGGACCGCAGCACACCAGGCTTCCCCGTCCCTCACCATCTCCCAGAGCTTGCTCAAAGTCACGTCCACTGGGTCAGTGATGCCATCCAACCATCTCATCCTCTGCCGCCCCTTCTCCTTCTGCCCTCAATCTTTCCCAGCATCAGGGACTTTTCCAGTGAGTTGGCTCTTCTCATCAGATGGCCAGAGTCCTGGCGCCTCAGCATCAGTCCTTCCAATGAACATTCAGGACTGATGTCCTTCAGGATTGACGGGTTTCAATCCTGGTCACTGAAAGCTCTACATCTAATAAAGAAGACATTTGAACTTTTAAGAAAAAAGTATAGGAGAATCACCAGGAAGCTCAACTATCAAGGACGATGTCTTAAACAGGCACAAACTCCACAAACCGTAAGACAAAAGATCAACACATTCAACAAGAATCAGGCTTAAAAAAATCAACTTCTCTGCATTTAAAGACACCGCAAGTGAAAACGCAAGGCATCTCTTGGGAGGAAGCATTTGTAACACGCACACCGGGGATGAAGAACCAGTGTTCAGTGTATACAGTAGGTCTGCCCCTGGATTCAACCTGCCTCAGATCGAAAATACTCAGGAAAGAACGTTGCAGGAAATTCTCAAAAGCAAAGTTTGCATCGCCGCATGTCAGCAACTATTTATGTACTATTTACATTGTACTATTTACAGCTAGTTACACAACATATACCTTGAGTTGTTGCTCTTGCTGTGCTTCAGTCACTAAGTCGTGTCCAACAGTTTGCAACCCCATGGACTGTAGCCTGCCAGGCTCCTGTGTCCATGGGGTTTCCCAGGCAAGAATGATGGAGTGGGTTGCCATTTCCTTCTCCAGGGGATCTTCTCTACCATGGGTTCGAACCTGTGTCTTGCACATCTCCTGCATTGGCAGGGGGGTCCTTTCCCACTGAGCCACCAGGGAAGCCCTTCCCATTGTATTCGGTATTATAAATAATGTAGAGATGATCTGAAGAACATGGGAGCATGTAGGTAGGGTATGTGCAGATGTGTCACTGTTTTATATAAGGGACTTAACCATCCCTGCATTTTGATATCTGTGGGGTCTCAGAACCAATCCCCCTCAGACACCGAGGACCGCCCTGCAAGAACTTGAGGACACTGTCAGGAAGGCAAGCAATTGCACAGAAAAGTGGGCCAAACTGGGAGTAGTCAACCACAGAAAAGAGACCCTGAGAGATCACAGCAAGTGGAAAATCAAATACAGATGGGCACCGATGTCAGCTCAGACCAGCGAGATGAGCAGGGCACAGATGCCAGGGAGGGGAAGGAACGAATGCAGTCCATCAGTGCTGGACAGAGAGGCTCCTCTAACGTGATACCTGACTGAGGCAAAGGTCAGCACTGGCTGCAGACGAGTCTGGATGAAAAATCAGCGCGCACAGAACACTCTGTCTCCGCGTCACACCTGCTGATGACTTCGGCTGACAGAAATATGCGCGCAATCTGTCATGGGCATGGAAAGGAATTCTGAGCCAAACGGAGGACTATAGCCCGGAAGGCAGCCTCTCGGATGACACTGGCAGACGGCTGCCCGGAAGCGTGTTTTTCAGCCCCGTTTTATGTCTTCTCAGAACAAAGAACATCAAGCGAGTCAGGGGTACATTCCTTCAAGGTTTCGAGCAAAAACAGACCAGCTCGCACACGGTGAGTCAGGACGGCCTTGGCGCCTGGGAAGGCGGCCTTATCACCAAAGGAGCGCCGGCGTGGGCATCCCCGGGAAGGAAGTGTCTGTCTTTATCTGTAACGCGGACATTCTTTACCTCCGGTCAATACGCCCTTTTCTCGAATGATTAAAGCAGATGCGCGGTGCCTGTGGCATAGGCCACAAACAGGCCGTTGTGACTGAGCATAAAGTTTAAACTGAGTCGTGCATAAGCCGGAATAATTTCCCCCAACCCTGAATACGCCAAAATTACTTTCATTATTTCTCTCCTTGGATTGTACGTGTCTCAGCAGAAAAGCATCAGTAACCAAGTATTTGCCCCTTGATGGCAGGACGCTCACTGTCCACCCTGGTCCATCCTGCCCCCACATTAGGCCTCTTTGTTCATTTCCATGTGTGTAGAGATTTGCTTAGCTACCCGCGTAGGGTGGACACTAATCAGCCTCAGCAAACAAGTAAAGAGTCTTGCTAATGGGGAAACATTTCACAGGCTATGCATTTTATCAACCACGCTGAACGGTCACATAAACATTTAGCAGTAGACTTGTGTCATGAACGGATTGACAGGAAAAGACTGATAAATACATGTTATGAAAATAATAATTATCTATAAAGCAGACTGGGAAAAAATTGCTCATGCCTGCAAACAGCCAGCTAAGCAGGTCATTTAAGGGGTCAGTTTTTCTTACATCTTGGGAAATTCCTTCTAGGCGAGTCTCAGCTGCTCCGGAGGTAAATGTAACAAGAAGTTTTCGCCATAGCACAGACGCCCCCCATCCTGCCAGCATCCAAGGCAGCCCTGTTATCTAATATGACCCGGGCGAGGGAGTGGAAGGATGTCTGTTTTGCTTCAGTGCTTTTTGCAGCCTCCTCAGCTATTTGACCAGTGGTGCCTGATGGGTTTCTGATCATGTTTACACACATTCCTGTGTTAGGAATTCGTTTTTCTAAGAGACTTTGCTACCACTGCCTTGGTATCCTGCTGACACAGATCTCTTGACTCTGAAATGGGGAGAGTGAGGAGGACCGTTTATTCCCTTGTGTATTGACAGTGGGGGGAACTTAATAAGCCAGCGGCCATAAATCTGTTTGCCGGCTGTTGAGATGTTTATGTGGCCATCCTTGGCAAGGTGGATCATTTCCAACACCACACGTGAAACAGAAACCTGGGAAATGAGCGTGATTCCTCCCCGAGAGCCCTCATTGATAGCCTCATTAATTGGGAGTTTTGTTAACACGGTGTTAAGCCATGGGTCATTTCCTCCACAGTCTTTGCAAACGCCATCTGTGATGCTGTTTGACAGGAGGAGTTGCCGGCTTCATTTACTTGTGCTTTTCTCTTGACAACATTTGTTAATTAAGAAAGGGTCAGAGTGGGGCTGGGGGTGTCCTAGGGAAGTTGTGCTCGGTCTCTTAAGAACAGAGGGAAATATCAGACAAGAGGAGGACACGTTCACATGCTGAAGAATTTGAACCTGAAAGGTCAGGCCAGAGGGAGGTTTGTCTAGCTGAGTGGTTATCTTAGGAACATCTGAAATGTCAGTGACTATGAGAGGCCTTCGTCAGTCTTGCGCTGACCGAGGAATTCGATGACAGGCCCAATGGTCAGTTACTTCGCTCGCCCTAGAGGTACTTTGTGACAAGTTTACCAAAGAATTTTCTTTCCATCCTGAAATTGGGGTAAAAGCATAGCCAGAACAATAACTTCTTCCTTTGCTAGGGAGACAGACATTTGCATGGCAGTTCAACGGAATTAACAGGGTGGGTCGTGCAGGCCTGGCCCGGATTCCTGGGCAGCTGTCCCCACCGCGGTCATAGGCTCTTGTCCTGGTGGCCGTTTCAAGGTGAGTCCGAGGTCAACGGTCCCCTCTGCAGACCAGCCTGATGCGGAGGCCTTTGTAACATGGGAAACGCGAACTCAGGAGTCGATTCCCTTCAGTCTCACTGTGCGTGAGCTAGTGAAGAGTGCCTGGCAAGGGCCCTTCCATCCAGGTTGGAGAGAAAGTCCTTTAAATGATGTCTTTTGCAGTCTACACAATCTCCTGGGTGTGGGGCATAGGGTGTCTGACCTTCATCCAAAGTTAATTAGCCTCAGAAAGCAGCTGAGAACATCCTTTTAATAATTTACTTCAGCTTTATGATGCTGTGACACGGTAACAAGGAGTCGTTTAGGAAGTGAGTTTTAAGCAGAAAATAGCAAACCTCAAAGACAATAGCACCAGAACTTAACATCCACAAAGGTATGCTGTTGAAACATGTTTTGTCTCTCTAAAATCACCCTTATTTCCATCAAGTGTAAGCAGATTAAGACTGTTTGCAAAAAATAAGTCTGGTTTCAAGAAACTTGGCCTGATTATTTACCTACAGTTAACTGAACACACAGGCTCTTTCTTTTTTATTGAGGTATAGTTGGTTTGCAATATTATATTAGTTTCAGGTAGGTAACATAGAGATTCATCATTTTTATAGATTATACTCCACTCACAGTGATCAAAAATAGTGGTTGTATTTCCCTGCGCTGTACAGTATATCCTTGATGGTTACCTGCTTTTCACTTTTTTTTTTTTACCACACTGTACAGCTAGTGGGTTCTCAGCTCCCTGCCCAGGGCCCAGCCTGGGTGCCCTGCGTGAGCCGCACGGAGCCTCGACTACTGGACTACCGGGGAGACCCTGGTGATTCACTGGATTCTCAGCAGTCTGTGCCTCTGAACCCCACGCTTGTATCTCGACTCTTCCCACTGATAGCCACTAATTTGTTCCTTATATCTGTGAATCTGTTTCTGTTTTGTGATGTACACTCATTTGCTTTATTTTTAGGTCCCACATAAAAATGATGCCATAGACTATTTGTCTTTCTTTGCCTGACTTATTTCATTAACCATACTATTCTCTAAGTTACTCCACATTGCTGAAAAATGGCAGAAGTTCATTTTTATGGCTGAGTAATATTCCACGGGGGCTCCCCTGGTGGCTCAGTGGTAAAGAATCCACCTGCTAATGTGGGAGAGGTGGATTCAATCCCTGGGTCAGGAAGAGCCCCCTGGAGAAGGAAATGGTAGCCCACTGCAGTGTTCTTGCTTGGGAAGCCCCATGGAACGAGCAGCCTGGCAGGCTACAGTCCACGGGGTCACAAAAGAGCTGGACACAACAACCACAAAACATTCCACTGTGTGTATTACATGCACAGAACACATACATACCCCACAGCGCCTCAGACATTCAGCCACCGGTGAACACTCGGGTAGCTTTCATGTCGTCAACAGCGCTGTTACGAACACTGGGGTGCACGGTCTCTTCACATTCTGTGGACATATGCCCAGAAGTGGAATTGCTAAATCACATGGAAGCTCTATTTATAGTTTTTTTAGGAGCCTCCACACTGTTCTCCATAGTGGCCGTACCAACTGACATTTCCACCAACCAGGCCTCTCTTTCTGCCATGTCCTTGCCAACCATTGTCGCTGGGGTCTTTTTGACGATGGCCGTGGTGATGGGGGTGAGGCGACGTCTCACCGTGGGTTGGACTTATGCGTCTCTGGTGACTGGTGGTGCGAGCACCTTTTCATGTGCTGTTTGCCGACAGTACGTCTTCTTTGGGGTTAAAGTGAAAGGCGCTCAGTCACGTCCGACTCTGCGACCCCATGGACTATGCAGCCCACAGAGTTCTCCAGGCCAGAATACTGGAGTGGGCAGCAGTCATCCCCTTCTCCAGGGGATCTTCCCAACCCAGGGACCGAACCCAGCTCTCCCACATTGCAGGCGGATTCCTTAGCAGCTGAGCCACCAGGGAAGCCCTCTTTGAGGTTATGGGCACTTTCAAATTTGGCTGTGTTGAAACTAACTCATAAAGAATCTCAAATTGGACTTTTCAAAGGCCTCCCGTCCAGGAAAGCTTTGCCATCGGACTCTGCCGGCAGCACCTATAGGTTTGTGTGGAGTCCTGTCTTCTCCAGGTCCAGAGTGTTTTGAGGGTGCTGTGCCTGCCAGGAAGTGGCCTTCCTATTCACCTGGAAAGGCTGCTGGACACTCGAGAGTTTCCTAATGCTGAAGGGATCAGGTAGACAGAAGAGATAAATGCTTCAATTCTGTTTACAAAGGTGGTAATTTACAAAATTGTTTCCAGTCACAATAAGCTTAAGGGGAGAGGCTCTTTTACATCTGGAAGACAAAGATTAAAAGCCAGTAACATGTCAAACAAAAAGTCATAAAAATTGTAATCATACTTATCAGGTCACTCAATGCCTGTAATTAGTTTTTGTCCTGTTTGAGTCCAGGTTTTCCGTTAGCTTTGTTGACCTCGCCTGATGATTGAGGGTGATAGGAATACAGATAATTTCAAGAAGTTTGTGAGGCTTTTTTTGTTGTTTTTAAGACTCGTATGATTTGCCCAGTGAAGTGGGAGCCCTGATTACTGGAGATTGTGGAAGGGAAAGGCCAAGAGGAACACACATTCTTAAACTGTTTCTTTGTCATCGTGAGGCCATAAGCCTTGCATCAAGGGAAGGCTTTACTCCATCAAATAAAAAATAGAGTTTGTCAGGGAGACGGGAGGAAGCAAGCGGCAGTCTTGGGTTTCCCACAGCCCTGATTGTTCATTTAATTTACAGCCATTGTTTACCCATCTTAATTTCTCTGATTTAGGAGCAGGCTATTGCCATTTTACAAGGTCACCAGGATGGGAAACGTCTGACGATGAGGGATGAATTTTGTAGACGCAGAGTGGACTTTGTCTACATGTGCCATAAACTTTACAGATTCTGTTTTTTTACCCTGATTCTTGGGTTCAGCCCCTTCAGTGGGAGCCTCAGTTTTTATGTCAGATAACATTTTATGTCAGGACACACAAAGCTTCCAGGAATTTCATATAATTTCTGGAACACATAATGTATAATATATTTATATAGACATAACATAAAGAAGGCTTAATGTTGTTTTTTGTTTGATAATATTTCCCATGTAATTTAACATCCTAATAAGCCTAATTAGTTTAATATCTTTATTTTTTAAATTTATTTATCTTTAATTAAAGGATATTTGCTTTACAATGTTGTGCTGCTTCCTGCCACACAAAAATCTCTCTTTAAAATTCTTCAGGACAACATCACAGTCTTTGCCCTTAATTTATTGCCATTTTTCATACCTTATTTTACTGAAAACATGCATCTTATTCTTTTCCTTCATAGTTTCCTCCTTATGTGCTGAAATGTTTCCCTTTTTAAGGTAGCTTTTTAAAAATGTATTTATTTTTAACTGGGGGACGACTGCTGTACAACGCTGTGCTGGTCTCTGCCGCACAGCGACATGAACTGGCCACAGGTATGCGTGCGTGCCCTCCCTCCCGCCTCCTCCATCCCACCCCTCCAGGTCGTCCCAGAGCACCGGGCGTGAGCCCCTGCGTCACACAGCGGATGCCCGCCGCCTGTCTCACACGCGGCGGTGTGCACGTCTCCAGGCTGCTCCGTCCATGCGTCCCGCCCTCGCGTCGTCCTCTGGGCCCACGAGTCTGCCCTCTACGTCTGCATCTCCGCTGCTGCCCTGAGAAGGGGTTCATCAGCACCATCTTTCTGGACTCCACGTACACGCGTTAATATACGATAGTGGTTTTCCTCCTTCTGGCTTACTTCACTCTGTATAACAGGCTCTCGGTTCATCCACCTCATTAGAACCGACTCCAATGTGTTCATCTTTACGGCTAAGTAGTATCCCATCGTGTGTATGTACCACAGCTTCTTTGCCCATTCATCTGTCGATGGGCATCCAGGTTAAAGTAGCTTTAATTACATATATACTATAATTTGTAGCCCTTAGAAAAACCTGAATCTTTAGCAAAAACCAAGAAGCAAGCAACCGTGAACTGCTTGTCATCGCGATGTCTCCTGGCGGGCAGACTTGTAAACCTATTCTGTAACCTCTAGAAACGTCCGTTCCCGCTCAGCATGATTTATTTTCTCGATGTGGTATAAGACATGTGTCCAGGAAACCCAAACACCTTTAGTTTTCTCTGTTAAGAAGACACAGTAGGTAAACTTGGACTTGCTTAGCAGTTTTGTTTTAGTACTTTATCTCCATTGGAAGCGATCTGGCTATGTAATGAATTCCCATCATTTAATCTAGCAAAACTAAAGTTTCAAATTACCAAAATCTGGAGAATCTGTTTTTAAGTAGACATACCATAAAACACAATTATCCTTTTTCTTGATTTTTTAATTTTTAAATTTGTGGCTGCACCCCACAGCATGTGGGATCAGACCCACACCCCTTCCACTGGAGGCACAGAGTCCTAACCACTGGACTGCCAGGGAAGACCCTCAGTTTTTTAAAATGAAGTGTAGTTGATTTACAATGTTATGCCAATCTCTGCTGCACAGCAGAGTGACTCAGTTACACACACACGTATAGATTCTTTTTCAATATGCTTTTCCATAATGGCTCACCATAGGCTACTGAATATAGCCCCCTGTGCTAGACAGCAGGGCCTTGCTGTCTATCCACTCTCTGTATAACAGTCTTCATCTGCTAACCCCAAACTCCCCTCCACCCCTCCTCCACCTCCCTCCCCCTCAGCAACCAGAAGTCTGTTCTCTTAATTATACTTAATGTCGATGGCCCTAAGGACATGCCTGTGGTAATCAAACCAACAACTTACATTCATCTTCATTTATCGAAGATCAATCCTATATCACATGATTCCTTCTAAAAACTTAGATTAGTTTTTTGTTATATTTAGAAATATTTACACATTTGATGCGTAAGCACTCGTGCGTGTGTGTGTGTTCAGTTCAGTCGGTCTTTGCGACCCCAAGGACTGTAGCCCACCAGGCTCCTAAGTTCTTGGGATTCTCCAGGCAAGAATACTGGCGTGGGTAGCCTTTCCCTTCTCCAGGGGGTCTTCCCAACCTAGGGATCAAGCCCAGGTCTCCTGCATTGCAGGCAGATTCTTTACTGTCTGAGCCACCAGTGAAGCCTATACTGTATGTCATCTAAATAGAGCTCTTTTACAAATTAATTTTGGTAATATTAACCACAAGTAACAAAGGACCCTTTTTATAAGTACACAAAGATGTACGTACATCCAGATAGACACAGACAAAGATCTCATAGTTTTCCTGATTCAATTTAAAAGTTCCCCCTTGTTTTTTTTCAGTTTTATGTTCTTCTAGGACAGAGTCAGCACGACTGAAGTGACTTAGCAGCAGCAGCTGAGCCAAGGCTAGGGTCACAAGCAACGGGCGTTGTGCCTGCATTTCAAGGGCGTGATAAGAGCTCTAACTCCAAGCTTCCTCCCGGGAGCACTTCTGTGCTCTCAGGGTCAGAATCTTGAGAAAGGGATGTTTTACAGAGCTAGCCTTCTTTAACTATAAGTGCAAAAAAAAAAAAAAAATCCATTTTGAAATATCCAAAGAGTCCCCATCCAGGCCATTTTAGGGCCGGACAAGGCCTGGCAAGGACGGGATTTGTTCCAGGTGTAGAAGCCAGCCAGGGCTCCTGTGGGCGCTGCCCATCTGATGGGAGTTGGTAGCACAACTCCCCACTTCTTTTTTAAAGTTCCATTTTACTATAAAATGGGCCTCCCAGGTGGCTCAGATGGTAAAGAATCCGCCTGCAATGAGGGAGACCCGGGTTGGATGCCTGGGTCAGGAAGACCCCCTGGAGAAGGGCATGGCTACCCACTCCAGTGTTCCTGCCTGGAGAATCCCATGGACAGAGGAGCCTGGCAGGCCACAGTCCATGGGGCCGCAAAGAGCTGGACACGACTCGGGGACTAAGCGCACACCCAGCGAGTCAGCGAGGCCTCGGCCCCAGAAGCGCGTCTTGTTGAAGGAGGAACAGCGCTGGTGTCCCCGGAAGGGAGGGGCTTCATCTCTGTTTTAACACGGACGTGCTTTCCTTCTGGTCAGTGCGCCCTGTCCTTGAAAGATTGAAACAGGCATCAAGTGGACGTTTGATAGGCCACTGCCAGGCTGCTTTCCTTAGCATAAAATTCAAGCTAAATCAGAATGAATGCCTCTACCCTAGAGGTGAACATTTCTCCCATTATTTTTCAAGTTAAAATTGTACCTGGAAACAGAATACTGGTGAGCCTCATCTGAAGCTGGTGATCAGTCTCAGCACCATCACCAGCGAGAGCCTCAGGCCTCGGGCAGCTGGCCGTGAAGAGCCCAGAGGACCCAGTGCCACTGAGGCCGTAATCTGGCCCCAGAGTTCAGCCTGGGTCTGACCGTGAAGAAACTGTCCAGCCGATTTGATTGTGAGATCCTCTTCAAGAAAACTGGCCCAGACTCTTCGTGGCTGTCACCGATCCTTCAGGGCAAAAAAGAACGAATGAATGACAAGGTCCTACTGTGTAGCACAGGGACCTGTATTCAAGACCCTGTGATAAATATAACGGAAGAGAATATTAAAAAAAAAAAGAATGTGTATGTATGTATAACCGAATCACTTTGCTATACAGCAGTAACGGACTCCATTTTATAAATCAGCTACACTCCCATGAAAATACATAAATAATGCACGCTGGATGCTACAAAAAATATAGAATTCACACAACGACGTATACAATTTGTTTGTTGTTTGTAATCTTTTTACACTTGGGTTTACCATGAACGTGGGTGGAGGAGTAAAGAAATACCATGTGAAAACAGCAGTTTCATCACAGCTACTTAGGAGAAGGATGGCTGTCTGGCAACGTTATGTTCAATTGTAAACAAACAAGAATGTTATGACACTGGCATCTGAAAAGTTAATAAAGTGACTGAGAAGAGCAACAAAAAAGTGATGACCTCCCCCAGACCAAGAGAGATGAAAGGGCCGGACAAGCGGGGTGCGTGGCCTTGATCGTGTCCGGAACGCCGGAGGCCCCGTGTCGGTGGTGTGATCCGGGGGCGTGATCCAGGAGGGGGGCCCTGTTCTCACAAGAGTCCTGTCTGCACCTCCCTCTTGGGCTTGGGGAGAGAGGTGTTTGCTGAAGCGTGCTCGCTCATCCTGGGAGAAGCCGTTGGAGGATGAGACCTGGGAGACTCATTTGTCCGCCCCTGGGCAGCTTGCAAAGGCCCACTGGTTTCTGCTGAGTGCACACTCTTGTTGGTAATTATGGAAAATTAGAGCAGCTCCAATCCTCCACCAAGAGGAGGCATGCTGGGGAGTATCTGTGAGTGGAGTTGACACGGTTGAAACAATGACCCAGAGCTGCATGCATGCCCTGGCAAAGGTTCCCAAACAGTGCTGGGAGCGCTGAGAAAGGCACCAGAGGAAAAACACAGGGCCATGGGACTCCCCAGATGTGATTCAATACATGGAAATAAGTTCCATAGGCCTGCCTGTGAGGAATGCACCTCTCAGATGAACGGTCCCCTCTGCAGGGCAGGGCTTCTTTGGTGAGGGGTCACTCAGAGCCCCAGGACCCTTCCTCACGTCCTTCGTCTTTCTTAAGCCAAGTGGTGGGTGGCAGACACAGGTTCTTCCTACTTTTATTTATGTTTCTGGCAGGTCTTAAGTAGTTCATGATCATTAAACATTGGGGGAAGGATCTTTGCTGAAAGTCAATCCTTATTTCTGAGAACAAAACACCAAGCTCAATAAACTATAGAAAATTATAAATAAGCACTTCCTTTATCTACCCTGGACGGTGGAACACAGAGGCATCCGCAGTCCAAGACAGGAACCAAACAAGGATGCCTGCTTTTACCATTACTGCTCAGCCCCGCTCCATAAACTGAAGACAATGCAAAAGATGTTAAACGGAAATAAGATGTGCAACTTCTGGAAAGGAGGAGACCAAAATACCACATTCCTAGGAGCCCCGAGAGAGCCAGCGGAAGAGAGCTCAGAATGGATGAGAGAATTCAGGAAAGGCGCCAGATGCAAAATACACATTTTACATCAATATTTTTATGATTTTCTAGCAACCACCAGTTAGAAGATGAAGCAGAATTTTAAAAAATGTTATTCTCAAACAAAAAGGAGAGGGGATGCAAAGAACATAAAAAATACTTCGCTAAAACCTTCTTCAGAAATGTTCAGGATCTGTAGGAAGAAAACAACACACTTTAATGAGAAATAAAAACATGAAGTCTGAAAAAGAAAGAAAGAGAAAACACACCATGTTCTTGGGTAGGACGTTTGCAAACATCAGATCTTCCCAAATTCATGTATAGGTTCGCCAGATTTCCAACCAAAATTCTGATAGGATTTATTTGGGGGTGAGGGGTGAGCCAGGGGTGGGGAGGGAGTTGGCAAGACAAACCTAAAATTCGCATACAAGGAAAAATAGGCAGGAAGAGCCAAGAAAATTTTGAAAATTAAGAGCAGATTTCAGAAGTGAAGGCAGCATATCTGATGTGTGTGGAGGGCTCCCTGCAGACCAGCAGCCAGGCAGAGCCGCCTCGCCTTTGTCTCTGGAAATCCTCACAGGAGCCCCAGGAGGCAAACCCTCCCCTCACTTGCATTTTCCAGAAGAGCAAACGGGGCTCAGGGTGGGCTGAGCTGATGCCAGGGTCACAGGGCGGCAGCCGCGGCGCCAGGCACAGGCCGCGGTGTGCAACCCCTCGTCTTCTCCTGTAGGTCGCACACGTTATTTCAATTCTACAACATCTATCATCCTGATGACCACGAAACCGTAAGAATCTGGCAGCACCTCCATCAGAAGTTGCAGGATATTTAATCAGGAGGTTGAGAAAAATCAGAAATGTATTCAGGAGGAGAAAAAGGGTAATGAGATTTTTTACTCCAGGACCAAATATCAAAATACAAGCCAGGAGAGTTACAGAAGCTCAGTATGTGGGGGGAAAAAAAAAAGTTTAAAATAAAACTATAGAGAAATATAGGTATGTATTTATCTGCTTTCATCCTGGCAACAGTTTTCTAAGCTTACACACAATGAAAGTATCGTAGAAGAAAAGACTCAGTAAATTTCATTGCTTAAAAGGTTTGTTTCTATATATCAAAAAATGCTCATCCAAATTAAAAGGCAGACATTTGCTTCTGGGCAAGATGGAGAAACAAGGACCACGTTTATCCTCCTGCCTGGAGCAACCCTCCAAACAAAAAAACAACATCAAGAAACCATATATGTACACGAAACAGTTTATTTTTCAGGACAGTAAACATCAGACAGTTAAGAGCATCGGTCCCTAGGAGATGAGAAGCAAAAGCTTCAGGCTCAGAATTGCTCAACTTGCTTCCTCGAGAGGAAGGGGAAGTGGGGGGAGCCCAGTGGGACCCTTGAACTGATGAGAAAGAGCTGAGGGTCCAGGGAGACCCAGGCAACGAAAGTTCATGGCACAGAGTGCTGGAGAGGAGTGCGTGCGCAGGGAGCCCTGGAGGCCCGCAGAGGGGCCCACTCCCACACCCAGTCGGGTAAAGAGCAACACGTGCCTCGGAGGAAATTCTTCAAGGCTTGGAAGAGAACCACCAGGAGGGGCGGGGGCCCATGTCCACTGCTCAGGCAGGGCTGGGAACAGGGTCCGTTCCCACCAACCAGACTCAGAAAATGGACACTTCACGGGGCCTTGGGCACTTGGAAAATTCCTGCATTACACGGGGGGCAGTTAACCCCGAATGGGGCACTTCCCCAGGCCCACCTGACAAACCCAAAAGAATCCAGACCAGAGAGGATCAGATCATGGCCAGGTGACTTAACCGCTCCCCAGAGCAAAGCTCCAGAACGTTCGTAGGAGTAGAAAGAGGTCCTGCACGAACGAGGGGGAAAACACACAATGTCTGGCATCTGATCAAAAATTAGCAAACAGGCAAAGAAGCAGGAAAAAGCGAGCCATAAGGAGGAGGAGAGCCAATCAATCAAAAACAACTGCGAGAAGTCAGCACTGCAAACCCCTTAAAGCCAAAGCAGCAACACAGAAAGGCCCAGCAAAGGAGATAAAATGGAATTCATAAAACTCTCGATTGACGCAGAAGAGGTAAGAGGGAGAAAAAAGAGCCAGGACCCACAGAACACGGGTGAGAAATGGTGCACTTGCTTCCTTCCATGGCTAAGCACGTTACGTGTAACTGGTCTAAACGCCCCAGTTAAGAGGCAGAGATGGTCATACTGGGGTTAAAAAAGGAAGAATCCTCCTATGTCCTGCCTACAAGAAGCACAGTTTAAATATAAAGACACACAAAAGTTAAAGGAATTACAGACCTCTGAAATATACATAAAGCTAAATGGGCTGTAACTGGCAGGGTAGATATGCACAGTTACACTCCGAGACTTCAGTACCCCTCTATCAATAATTAATTGGAAATTAATGATTAATTGTTTAGTGCCGAAAAATCAGCAAGAAGTTAGGAGACTAGGGCAGTACTTGACTTGATTGACATTTATAGAGCATGCCATTCAAATACACATTCTTTCCAAGTGCACATGGAACATTTACCAATATAGATCATGTTCTGGGCCATTAAACAAGGCTTAATAAGTTGAGAAGGATTCAAGTTACATAAATTATATTCTTTGACCATAATGGAATTAAATTTTAAATCAATAACAGGAAAAAGTCTTTGGGAAATTCTCAAACATTTGGAATTTAAATAACACACTTCTAAATAGTCCTTGAGTCAAGGAAAAATCAAAAAGGAAATTAGGAAGGATTCTCAACAGAATGAAAATATAAAGACAGCACATGGGGACTTGTGCAAAACGGTTAGAGCAGGACTCAGGGCGGAATTTCTCCTGCAAAACGCCTACACGGAAAACAAGCGAGCGCTGAAATCAGTGACCCCAGCTTCTGCCTTAAGAAAAATAGGAAAAGAAATGCAAATCAGCCCAAAGTAAGCATGAGAAAGGAAATAATGCAGACCAGGAAGAAGTTGATGAAACAGAAAACAGAAGAACAATAGAGAAAGCAGGAAAGCCAACCCAGAACTCTGTTGTTTGAGAATACCAATAAAAACTGATAAACCAGATCAGGAAAAGAGAAAAAGTGAGAGATGAAGTGCCCGACATCAGGAACGAGGAGATGACATCAATACAGAGTGTGAAGTTGCTCAGCTGTGTCTGACTCTCTGAGACCCCATGGACTATACAGTCCAAGGAACTCTCCAGACCAGAATACTGGAGTGGGTAGCCCTTCCCTTCTCCAGGGGAACTTCCCAACCCAGGGATCGAACCCAGGCCTCCCGAATTGCAGGCAGACGCTTTCCCAGCTGAGCCACCAGGGAAGCCCAAAAAGACTGGAATGGGTAGCTTATCCCTTCTCCAGCACATATTCCTGACCCAGGAGCTGAACTGGGGTCTCCTGCATTGTAGGTGGATTCTTTACCAACTGAGTTATCAGGGAAGCCCAACAGAGATTGTACAGCTATTAAAAGAATAACCAAGGAAATATTATGCACAACTTTATGACAATAAACTTAACAAGTGAGATGAAAGTGTCTTTCAAAACAAAATACCAAAGACCAATCAAACAAAGATAATCTGAATAACTCTGTATCTATTAAAGAATTGAAAATGTAACTTAAAACCTTCCCACAAAGAAAACTCCAGACCCAGATGGTTTCCCTGGTGGGTTATACCAAATGGCTGAAGAAAAACTAATAGCAATTACATCAGTCCTAAAGGAAATCAACTCTGAATATTCACTGGAAGGACTGATGCTGACTCTGAAGCTCCAATACTTTGGCCACCTAATGTGAAGAGCTGACTCACTGGAAAAGACCCTGATGCTGGGAAAGATTGAGGGCAGGAGGAGAAGGAAGTGACAGAGGACGAGATGGTTGGATGGCATCACTGACTCGATGGACATGAGTTTGAGCATGGAAGGGAAGCCTGGTGTGCTGCAGTCCACGGGGTCACAAAGAGTTGGGCACGACTGAGCTACTGAACAACAACGTACAAATTCTACAAAAAAATGTTGACTCATCTATGAGGCCAGCGTTGCCTTGATAACCAAAAGCAAAGACAGTACAAGAAGAGAAAATCACAGGCCACTATTTCTCATGAACATAGACAGAAAAGCCCCCAACAAAATTTTACAAATAGAACTCAATATGTATAATAATGTTGAAACGACATCAAGACCAAGTGTGCTTTATCCCAGTGATGCAGGGTTGGGACAACATTTAAAAGTCAGTCAGTAATTCACCGTTTTAACAAACTGAAAAATAAAACCCATATAATCATCTCAGTAGGTGCAGAAAAAGCATTTGACAAAATTCAACACCCATTCCTGATTTCTTAAAAAAAATAAAATAAAATAAAGCTCTCAGCAAACTTAGGAATACAGGAAAACTTCCTCTGCCCAACAAGGGTGCCTAAGACTGAATGTTTTCTCACTTGAGCCAGGAGCAAGACAAGAGTGTCTTCTCTCACCACTTCCATCCAACATTGTACTCGAGGTTCTTGCTACTGCAATCAAGCAAGCAGAAAAAGCCACGTAGACTGAAGAGCAGGAAGGAGAAACTCCTTAATTCATGGAAAACTTGATTATCCACAGGTGCAGGGCCAATTCAGTGCAGAAGTAACAGCCTTTCCAATAAATCAGATATCCACAAGCAAATGAAGGAAAAAAAAAGAGGAGGAGGAGGAGGAGAACTTGGATTTATACCTCATACTACATCCAAAAATTAACTCAAAGTGAATGAATCATAGACCTACATGTAAAACTAGAGCCATAAAAACTCAGGGGAGAATCTCTGTGAATTCAGACAACGCGAAGGTCTCCTACATTCGATATGGAAAGCATGAGCCCTAAAAAAAAAAAAAAAAGAATGGGTAAGTTGAAATGCATCAAGACATTTTAAAATGTGCTCTTCAAAAGGCATTGTAAAGACAATGAAACCATAAGCCACTGACAGGGAGAAAAACCTTTGCAAAGCATACATTTCATAAAGGGCTGATCCAGAATATATAAAGAACTCTCTCAAAACACAACAATAAACCAACTTTTGAAAATGGGGAAAACGCAGTCTTAGAAGTGACACTTCAGCAAACGAGATAATTGGACGGTAAATCAGGATGTGAAACGGTGCCCGGCACCATCGGTTACCGGGGAAAAGCAAAATGGAGTCACAGGACGCCACTCTAGGAGAGAAGCTGAAGTCAAAAAGACTGAGCGTCCAAACGGCCAGCGAGGAGGGGCCCACGTCTCTGCTGGAAGCATAAAGCCACACAGTCTGGCAGCGGCTCTTTTTCTGTAAAAGTTAAGGGTACATGTGATCTTGTAATCCCACTTCTAGGCATTTCCCCACGAGAAAAGGAAATGTTTGTCCTCACAAAGACTTTCACATGAATGTAAATAGCAGCTTTATTTTTAATTGACAAAAACTGGAAACAAGCCAAATGTCCATCAGCAGATGAACGGATAAACAAAATTCTTTTTGTATCCATACGATGGCAATCAGAAGGAATGTCCCACTGATGCATGAAAAGGCACGGATGAACCTCAAAATAGTCATGTTGGGAGACAGAGGTCAGGCAAGAAAGAGTACATGCTACGTACTTCCATTTATAGAAAACCCTAGAAAATGGATACGGACACAGCCGCTGGTTATTAAGAACTGGGGGTGGGGTACAGCATGGAGGGGTGGGGGGAGAGGCTGCAGGGCCCAGAGGACACTCTTGGAGGTGATGGACGTGCCTGCCATCCTGACGGGGGTGACGGTCTCACGGTGTCTGCACAGGTCAGCACTTGGGATGTTTTAGAACGGCAGTGTACCGCATTAACACACCAACTACACCTCAACAGAGCTGTCTTTGAAAAACTAAATGGCAAATGACAAAAGTGGGAAAATATTTGGGCTAAAATATGATAGACAAGGGGGTGATTGTTGCTGCTCAGTCACTAAGTGGTGTCTGACTCTTTGTGACCCCATGGACTGTAGCCCGCCAGGTGCCTCTATCTGTGGGACTTCTCAGGCAAGAATACTTGGGTGGGTTGCCATTTCCTTCTCCAGGGGATCTTTCCAGTCCAGGGATTAAACCTGTGTCTCCTGCGTTGGCAGGCAGGTTCTTTACCACTGAGCCACCAGGGAAGCCCCGAGGGGGTAATACAATTAATACATTAAATGCACTTGGAAATCCATAAGGAAAACATTAACACCTTAATTAGTTTGCTAGGTGACCACTACAAAGGCCCACGGCCTGGGCAGCTTCAACAGCAGACATTTATTGTCGTTCTCCTGGAGGCTGAAACCCGAGACCCAGGTGTGGGCAGGGTTGGGTCCTCCTGAAGACTCCCTGCTCTGCCTGCCTACGGCCGTGCTCCCCCGAGTCTTCATGGGGCCGTCCCGCTGCGTCTGTCTGTGTCCTGACCTCTTGTCACAAGGACCCGGGCCCCCTTGCAGCAGGCCCACCCTAGTGACTGCCTTGTCACCTGACTGCTTCTGCAAAGGCCCCGCTCCTAACACAGCTGCGTCCTGAGGTGCTGGGGGTCAGGACCTCCAGAGCCCATCACAGAGCCTCAGAGGGGACCATGAGCAAATGACGGGCCGGTGACAGAGTCAGAAACACGGGTGACCCAGCAACATGCCAGAAAGGTGTGCAAACCAAGTGTGAGTGCAGACAACTGGGGCGTCGAGTCTCCCCACGGCTCCACCCCCGCTCCCTCCCTGCTGAGGACCCTGGTGCTTGTGTGCAGACCCCAGCGAGAGGCGACCCCTCTACCCTCCAGGAAGCCAGACACGTGGTCCCACAACGGTGCCAGGACCTCCTGGGGACAGACCTGCGGGGCTCAGCGGACGTCCTCCAGCCAGGCCACACCAGTACCTCTAAACATGGACGGCAGACACCTGAAGAAAAAAATTCAAGTTCTCAAGCAAGGCAAGGAAAATTTTAACATGACATTTTTTTCCCCCTGCCCTTTGGCCTCCCCGCTCCCCTCTGGCGGGCATTATGCATCTGCATTATGCATTAACCAGACCTCCCCAAGGAAAGGAATACCTGCTCAACCATAAAAATCTATTTTTCTTGTCTTGACGTCAACCATGTAACTCTTTAGAAGATAACATTCCTTTCTCGGTCCTGTAAGGGGTCATGATGACCCATCGCTGGCCTTGGACGTGCAGACATCTTTGGTGGACTTTATGAGCAGTATATCATTTCCCTTAAAGATAGCAACTGGTACAGAACAGACTGGCCAGATGACCGGGGGAGATAGAGGGCCACGCCTAACAGACATTCTGAGCTTAAAGACACGCTCATGACCTTATTAACGCCCCTCGTTATATTACGTGTATTCCGCCTATTTTACAAGACGATTGTTTCTTTGATCAAAAAGAACGTGATTGAGCCCCAGATAAAATGAATGATGATTACAGACGACTTGAAAGGATTGACCAGATGGACAGTTCAGTCAGATCAATCACTGTAACCGAGTAAAACTCTAGGGGCAGAAAGAGGCGGCAAGAGCAGCCCGTTTCCCAGCCCCATGACAGAGGAGTCAGACTGGTGGTCCCAAGGCCTGGGGTGACAGGGTCCAGTCCAGTTACATAACCCGAGCCACCCGTCACGGAAATCCTCGCCACGGAACAGGCTGGTCACACGGCGCCCTCGGAGCCTTGACTGAAGTGAAGACGGAAGAGGAAGGGACTGTAAAATAAGGAATGTTGCCCACCATCCAGTTCTACAGGAATGAAGTCATCACCCACCACCGGCGCTGGCCAGCAACACGCCCTGCAGGAGCTGAGGACAAAGGGCAGGATGAGGCGCCCTGGGAAAGCTGGCAGGGCTGGCCTGCAGACCGCCCTCCAGGAGAACATGCCGTAAACCCGGCTTCCTGCACCTCCTCATGGCTAGAAACATCTTCCACGAGACGTGTGCTTGACTGCACGTACCCTCCATCGGAGGGTACTGGGCTCCACCTCCCTCTTCAGAACGGCCCTCGGAACTTTCTGGAACATTTGGAGTCTCCCAGGTTACAAGACCAGGCCGTGATGCTGAGATTCATGAGACCCATATGTCTGGTGCTGCCCCCAGCCCCCGGCCCACACCTCCCTCCCCTGAAGCCCCCAGCAGTGAGATCCACGACAGCGCCCCTGGTTACAGCCCCTGCTGTCTTCTCCCCAGCTCCTGAACCCCCCGAGAGTCGTGAAGCAGACACGGGTGCCTAGTCATTTATGTTCACAGCAAGTCCCTTTTCTGTGCTGCTGGGGTGACGTTCACAGGGAAGCTTTGGGAAAAGACCCAGGGAAGGGAGCTGACGGCAGGAGAGCCTGCTCTGAATCGGGAGGGACTCCAGGACCCCCACCGCCTCGAGGAGGGGAGACAGGCCAGAGGGTGAGCGCAGGGTCAGTGGCCAATGATTTACTCAGTTGTATTCTGTGATGAAGCCCCCCCGCCCCGACCCCAGGAGGGAGAGACCCTCTCGGCCTCTGGGCCTGTGAACCTGGGGAGACCTGCGGCCCGGGGCTCGCCCCTCCACCCCGCCCTCTGCCTCTGTCACGTGGCTGGGGGCCTTCGCACGCGGCCTCTGCGTTCCCTGGGAATGCCGGCTCCTCCGTGAGGCTCTCTGAGGCTCTCTGACGGCCTCCTGTAAAACCACAGCCCCCTCCCACCTCTGCCCCCCTGCTCCCTGCACCTTCCCCAGCCGGTCCAGTGCGTCTCACTCTTGCATCTCGTTCAGGCACTGTGGTTCTCAGCAGCAGCCCCAAGGCACTTCCAGGCTCATCTTATCTTCCCTCCCCCGCGCACCGCCCAACTTGGAGCCCTCCAGGGGCGCCCACTACTCTCAGGAAGAAGCCCCGGCTCCCCAGTCTGGCTTGCAAAGCACAGCGGGGAGGCTGCCCCCCGGGAGGGCTCCTGCCCACCCTCTTCCTCACTGTGTGTGGGGGCGCCTCCTTCCCCGGGCCACTGCTGGGCCTCCCTGGCACCAAGCTCTGGAGTGGGGGGGCCCATGTCAGGATGTCAGATCTAACACATGAAAATGTTTGCCTAAAATAAAAGAACTATGTCCCTACACGTCTGTAAGGCCCAAACCGAAACACTAACACCAGCAGATACCGCCTCATGGCTGGTGGGAGCGCGAGGCGGCATCTTATGACACGGCACACACACCCACCACGCAGTTCAGCCACCGCGATCCTTGGCTCCTAACCCCAAAGAGCTGGAAACTTCCACGCAAAAACCTGCTCCTGGATGAGTCCGGCAGCTTATTCATCATGGCCAACATGGGGAAGCCTCAAGATGCCCCTCAGTGGGGGAGTGGGTACCTTTCCGCAGTACATCAGGTGATGGCGTATCAGGTCAGTTCTGTTCAGCCGCTCAGTCGTGTCCGACTCTTTGCGACCCCATGGACTGCAGCACACCGGGCCTCCCTGTCCATCACCAACTCACGGAGTTTACTCAAACTCATGTCCATCGAGTCAGTGATGCCATCCAGCCATCTCATCCTCGGTCGTCTGATGCAGTGTCATTCAGTTCTAAAGGGAAAGGCACGGAGAAGCCGTGAAGAGACGCAGAGGAAACGTAAATGCAAGAGACAGAAGCCAGTTTGCAAAGGCTACCACGTGTGGCCCTAACTAGAGGACAGCCTGGCAAAGCAGACCCACGGAGACAGCAGGACGACCCACGGCTGCGAGGGTCAGGAGCGGGGCGGACAGGAGCTGCTCTGCGGGTTTTCTGGGCAACAACTCTGCCTGTAGGTGCTGGCGGATGGGTACATGTCACTGAACCTCTGGCAAAGCCTGTAGAATGCCCACCAAGAGTGAGCCTCCAAGCCAACTATGGACTCCAGCTAGTAACAATATATTAGCGTTGCTTCATCGGCTGCCACACGCGCGCCATGTTAGTGTAAGTGTTAATGCTATGGGAGAAGCTGAGTGTATGGGAATCCTTTGGACTTTCTCAGCAATTTCCCTATAAACTTAAAATCATTCTTTAAAGAGTCTATTAAAAAACAATAAAGACAGTTGTTTATCTGAGCTTTGAATTTAATTGGCATTCTCTCCTCTTGTTTGGCAGACTCAGCCCCCAAAGCTGTGTGTTGCTCAGGAAGAGGGGGAGGTGATGACCCAGGCCGGGGGAAGGATGGGGGGGAGTGGGGTGGGAGGCCACCCGCAGGCTTCCCGGGCTGTGGGGGTCGAGACTCACCCACCTCACACTCACAGGTCCCAGGCCAGAATGGGAAGAATCCAGCTGGCAGACAATCAGAGAAGGGGTCTAGTGTTGGGGGGTCCGCACCATTGAGACCCCATCGAGGACCTCCGCGCTCTCAGCCTCACTGATCAGAGCGTCGCCTACCGAGGTCCAGCAGGACGCCGACCCACGCCACCTCCCATCCGCGTGTTCCAGCCACGTTAGGAGCAACCTGGAGACTTCTGGGCTGGCACGTGGCTCCTGAGTCAAAGCTTTACAAATGAAACAGAAAGTTTCCCAGCCTCCAGGTTGGGGGACCCCCGTCCTCCAGCTCCCGCCCTCTCCGCACCTCCAGGGCCCTCCCACAGTCACCATCAGCCTCGCTGGGCCCTGGCTGCGGCCCTCCCCAGCCCTCCCCCACAGGCACACCGCCCCCCACTCACAGCTGAGCCCCCCAGCAGCAGCGCCCCACCATCAGTCTCTTCATCCTAGAAGAGCCCACTTAGGGCCTCCAGCACCAAGCATGAGAGTGAGGGGGGCCCTCCAGGCCCTTCCCGCCCCGGGGCCCCCAGGAGCAGCCCCTGCGCCCTCCCAGGCTCCCCTGCTCTTGCCTCCTTGCCGTCCCGCCCCCAGCCTGGAGCCCCACTCCCCCCAGGTCTGCCCACTGTGTGTACATGGGGGTGGGGGGAGCAACAGAGGGTCTCTGATCCCACTCTGTGACGGGGCCCCAGGGAGGGCTGTGCCAAGGCTGGAAGCAGGGCGGGCCAGCTGCAGCCTGGAGAAGCCAACGGCCTTAGGGAGGCTGGGGGGGCAGGCATGGCTGAGGGTCCCTGGGGGTCGTCTCAGGGCATGAGGAGTTGGCCATGGGGTGGAAGGACTGGGCTGGGGCGGTAGAGTTCCAGGACAGAGGGAGGCAGCCACGGGGGCCAGGTGGAGAGAGGTGGTAGTTTAGCCGCTCAGTGGTGTCTGGCTCTTACCACCCCATGGACTGTAGCCCATTTTCTTCTCCAAGGGATCGTCCCAACTGAGGGATTGAACCCGGGTCTCCTGTATTGGCAGGCGGATCCTTTACTGACTGGGGCCTCCCACGAATTCACACCTTCCCCGCTCCCCCAGTCTCCCACCTGGGCCACCAGCTGGAAGGGTGGCAGGCTCTGGGTGGTGGGTGGCCAGCAATGTCCCTGCGCATTAGGCTGGAGTCTTGGGGGCATCCGTGGTGGTATCCGTGGTGGTCCACTGGTGCGCTGGGCTCCGGAGCGGAGGGAGGGCGTGTGGGCCTGGTGGCACGAGGGTGTGCTGCGGGGCACAAGTAGGGTGCTGAGTGTGCAGGGCTTGGGGCCCAGGTGGGGCCCAGGTGGGGCCCAGGTGTGCGGGCGGCGCGTGTCCTCCCGGGCGCCAGGGGGCGCTGCGCCGGGGGGCGGGCCCGGCCTGGGCCCGCCCCTCCTTCCGCCCGCGGCCCCGGAAGCGGGCGATGGCGCGGAACGTGCTGTGAGTGGGGGTCCCGGCGCGCGGGGTCGGGGGCGTGGCCGCCCCCAGGCTGGGCTCGGGGCCGCGGGCCGCGGACTCGGGACCCGGGGCCCCTGCGGGCCGCGCGGCGTCTGGGCGCCCGTGGGGGCGGGGCGGGCCCGGGGCGGGGGTCGTTGCGGGGCCCGCGTGGCCCGGGCCTCCCCCGGGGTCGAGCCTGGCCTTCGGCGAAGGCGGGCGGGAGGTCGGTGCGGCCGGTCCGCGCCGGCCTCGGGCCTCGGGCCTCGGGCCCCGCAGGCCGCGCGCGCCCCCCGCCCCGGCAGCTCCCCAGGGGCCCGGACCGTGGCCCCTGCAGTGCCCGCGGCCGGTCACCAGGGGGAAGAGGCGAGCCCGGTGGCCACTCGCCGGCCCGGCCCCCACGAGGACAGGGCGAGGCTCGGTCGTGGGCCGGCCCGCCCGCCCCGCGCCCAACGCTCTGCCGTCGGGAGGTGCTGCTGCTGGTGTCCCGGCAGCTGCCACGTGCGACGGGGTCACCAGGAGACCCCAGTAAACGTCAGCTGGCACTCAGCTCAGCGCTGGTCTGCTCGCGGGCGTCCCGGCCTGTGTCAGGGCCCCCAGGCCCTGCCACCCTCAGGATGCCCCACCCAGGACCTCGGCCCCTGGCCCCGTCCTACTCCCCAGAGTTGTAAGGCCCAGAGGTGTCGTGGGACTTGGCTTCACCGGGCCCCCCTTCCCTCGTGCTTGCTGCTCCCCCAGATCAGAGGTCGTGTGCCATGCTGCAAACTGGTCACCAGGACCCTTGATGGCATCGTCAGCCCCTGTGCCCACCCTCCACCGAAACACCTCCCCTGGGCTCCCAGTGGACCCCTGACCCCTCACAGGCCCTGCCAACCTTGGGCCCCCACCTCCTTGGACCATGAGCCCCGAGGCCTGGTTGGGTACAGTTGGCAGTGTGGCCCTCCTCGTCCACCAGGCCCATGGGGACGTAGGTCCAGTTGGAATGGGTGGGGTGGAGCCCAGGTGGTGGCTGCCCATGCATTCTAGATGTCTCTGCCCCCCTTTGGGGGTTTGAGGGGTGAGGGAGGTGGGCAGTGAGCGTGTAACCGCTGACCTGCACACACTGCTTGCCTGAGCCCCTTATCTTGTTTTCCCTTTGTTTGTTCGCCCTTTATCGTTTGATCTTCACTCTTGTCAAGGATGAGCTAGCGCTTCCAGCACAGGGGGAGCGGGGGCGGGGGTGGAGGTGGCCCTGTCCTTGTCCTCTCACCGGGGCTGAGCCAGTGCGGATTAAGCTGGTTCTGACTGATCCCACCTCACCTGAGCGGAAGGGAGCTGGGGGCCCGTTCCGGGGGGACAGCCATGCGGGGGCCGCGTGCCTGTGCGGCCGGCACTTTGAACAAACACATGACTCTGAGCCTGTTGACAGGGCAGGGTGGGCACGTCGTCTGTTCGTGAATCATTCACTGGTTCTTTCCAAAGGCCGACCTCGAGGGTCAACAGGCCACACTGCCCTGGGGACGGGACTGGCCGCCCCACACCGGGTGAGGGAAGGGCTGACCTGAGGGTGACTGCCCCCTTGGCTCTTCAGCCCCGTGGGCGTGATGACCTGTGGACCCTGTCGGGGCGTCCCGGGAGCCTCGTGTTCTGGGCGTTTGACATGACCGCTCTCCACACCCCCCCCCCCCCTTGCAGGTACCCTCTGTACCAGCTGGGCAACCCCCAGCTCCGGGTTTTCCGCACCAACTTCTTCATCCAGCTGGTGCGGCCCGGCACGGCCCAGCCCGAGGATACTGTGCAGTTCCGGATCCCCATGGAGTAAGCCTCCCCCGCCCCAGAGGGATTCAGGCCGAGGGGCCCACGACCCTGGAGGTGCTGCTGAATCCCGCTCACAGCAAGGTTCTTCCCACCACAAAAACTACAGGCAGCCCTGCACCGAGGCCTGGTGTATGCAGAGCCTCGGGCAAGGGCGCCTTGGGCTCCTCGCCACCCTGGGGAAGTCCAGCTTGAGAGACCCAGCTTCTTTCCTTGCATCGGCCTGGCTGCCTTTCCCAGGAGGCTGGGCTCTGACCCCGGCTCCCAAAGTCTCCGCCCTTGGGTGGGTGCTTCACAGAGGCCCCTGTTGCTGAGGAGACACAGATTCTCTGCACTCCATGCTGAGGCCTCGGGGCTCTGGCTTCAGCTCGAGCCTCCATGGGAGCTGAGGGTCATGCCCTCTGCCTCAGAGGCCAGGGCAGGAGAGGCTGGACCCTGTCGGGCAGAGGGGACAGCACCGCCACCGCCTTAGCCATCCTTTCTGGGAGATGCCTGCGGGGGGGTGGGGGTGGGGGTGCCGTGGACAGGGTGGCAGCTGTGGAGCGGGTGGCTCCCGGCAGCCAGAGGGCACTCGCAGACCGTCCCTCCCCTCCGCTTGTCAGCTTGGCCCCCAGGCAGGGCAACAGGACTAAGTCCTGGGGGCTGGTCCCCCGTCACCCCCATGTCGCTGCATCCAGACGCTTCTGCAGGGTCAGCAGGGCCCGGCCCCCCTGGCCAGCTCCCGCCCGGTGTCTGCACTCAGCAGCTACGCTGTCCGGCAGGCTGCTTCCTTCTCCACCCTGTTCAGAGCCCCCCTCTTTCCTCCTGCCCAGGATGACCAGAGTGGACCTCAGGAACTACCTCGAGCGCATCTACAATGTGCCAGTGGCCGCCGTGCGGACGAGGGTGCAGCACGGTGGGTCCCGGGGCCGGGGCTTCCTCCCCGAGCTCAGCAGGCCAGGCTGCCAGCCTCGCTGGCCTGGCCCCCGTCAGCCCCTCTAGCACGTGGTCCTCTGCATGTGAGGAAACAGGCCCGCCGGGGGAGAGTGGGCCTCCTTCCCGGGGCTGGGACTCGGAGGCCTAGTTCCCGCCGAATTCTCAGAGCAGGGCCCCCGCCTGACGCCCCCACGCTGGCGTCGGTCCGCGAAGTGCTCATGTTACTCTGCTGGGCTTTTCTCATTCCTTCCTGTTGACCCCTGCTTCCCAGCCCCTGGTTGCCTAGTTGTAAATATGACGACCCTCTGTCGAGGGTCAGGCTGCAAGAGCCTCCGTGACACCAAGGGAAAGCCGGCTCTCCGGTTGTCTTAGGCCCATTTGGGTTTGCACCGAGCAGAGGCTGGTGCCCACAGGCGTGCGCCTGCCGCCCTCAGAAGTGGGTGCCCACGTGTGTCCCTCTTTCTAGAAAGTGGGTTCCTGGGGTAGAGGGCTGAGAGCCACTTGCTGGGAGTGAAGGCTTCTGTCTCTCCCGCTTCCGACAGGTTCCAACAGGAGGAGGGATCACAGGAACGTCAGGATAAAGCAGCCAGACTATAAGGTGGCCTACGTGCAGCTGGTGAGCACTCAGCCCCGCCGTGCCCGGGGGCGGGCGGAGCCCGAGGCCCAGGCTGGCCCTTGGTTCTGACCCGCACGGAGCCCCTGGAGGAGCTGGGGTGCAGTTCAGCTGGGGTGGCAGGGGCCGGGCGGGCTCTGGGGAACTTCTCAGGGGCCAGCTGAGAACGTGCTGAGGGCAGAAGCAGGCTCCCTGGCCTGGGGGTCGGCTCAGACAGTAACCAGCGTCCAGGCCAGGGAGCGGTCAGTGCCTGGGGTGGAGGTGGGTGGCTGCAGGGGCCCCCGTCTCCGGGGCAGACCGCATGGGGAGTCCTGGTCCTGACTGACCCCCTCTTCCCTGGACTGGACTGTGGGGTCTGCCTTCCCCGACCCCGGCCAGGGTCTCGCATGGTCTCCTGCCTGGCAGGGGGAGGGAACAGGGATCCAGCACCCAGCTGAGCCTTTGCTGACTGAAACCCCTAGCTGGTGAGACTAAGACCCACGTTTCCAAAGCCCCTCTCCGCCCTTCCTGCCGGCCCGAGCTGCCCCTAGACAGAGAGCCCCTGGAGTCAGGATCTGCAGCCTTGGCCGCCGGCACTGAGGCACACGGGCTCCAGGTGGGATCCCTCTGATGGGGCAGGTGACCTTGGAGCCGTGCATGGAGGGCTAGCTGCCGTCTGAAACCCTGGCGGGGGTGGGGTGGGGTGGGGGCAGGGGTCTGCCAGCTCCTTCAGTTTCCCTGTGAGCAGCCTGGTCGGGCGGGCGGGCGCCCGCGGGCCGGCCGCTAGGTGGCAGTGGTGTTATTAGGAAGACACCTCCGCCCAGGGCCCTGTTTCTCGGGCCTTAGGAGGCAGTTTGGTGCAAGACCCAGTTAGCATGGCAGCTTTTCTGAAAAACAGTCACAGTTGCTCTAAATGGGGGCCCCCGTAATTATTTGGCCTAATATTTGCCGTGCATAAAATCAGCCAATCCAGGCCGGGAGAGCAGCCGTTGGCCTTATAAAGACGCCTGTGTCCTCTGCGTTCAGCCGGGCCATCTGTCTTTGTCGTGGCAGCCGGCTGACACCCCATATGTCGGCTTCGCCACGAGGCCCTTGAGCGGGGGCTATAGTTACAAGTGGCTTTTGAGTCATCCGAGCCGCAGCGTTTCCCGGCCCCACCTCGCTCTGGAAGCCGAGCCGCGTATCTGCAGCTGCCACCCGGCCGCCTTTCTTCCCTGTGAAATCCCAGTGCGTCCCCACCGGGCACGCTTCCCTCTGCTCCAAAATTAAATTCGTAACGGACTCCCTCCCTGCTGACTCCAGCAGATCTCTGCCTGGAAACCGGCCGGGAGGTTGGGCCCTCACCCCCTGAAGGGCTCCCTTTTCTGTCCCCCACGGGTCCTTGGAGGCCTCCCTCCTAGCCCCTCATCAGAGCTGATGGTGGAGCATGCCGAGCATCGGCCAAAAGGACAAGTGGAGTCCCCAGATTCGTGTGGGGTTGGCTGCTTTGAGAAAGCTGGTTTCACAGAGTGAGGGTCCCAGAGTTCCCCCCACAACCCAATAAACGTCTTTCTGGTGGAGAGTTGGGGAGCTGGCGAGCCTGGGTCACCCCATAGCAAGGAGCCTCGGCCCCCAGCTGCAGCCGCAGCCTGCCAGGGACAGAGGCTGCGTGTTCTTGGAGACCCCTGTTTTGTAAAGAAATCTGGATTTTCCCCCCACCCCCCCCCCATGCTTTTCTGCTCATCAGCTTCACGAGGGTGGAGAGTGTTATTTCTGAAAGCACAGGGTGACCTTCTCTAGGCAGGGAGCCCCGTCACGGGGAGAGGCGGTGGGAGACTCGCCATGGCGCCCTCCATCCCTCCCAGGCTGTTGCGGATTGCCATCTTTGTATTTATAGTTAAAAATGTCACTTTGGGTTCCCCACCTCAGAAAACTAGCAGAATCACCTCGGTATATTAAACATAAATCCCCCATTCTGGGCAAGCAGCCCTGCATGTAAACTATTGCCCTTTGGTATTTTAAAGAAGAAGAAAGAGAGTCTTGAAGTGTGTAAGCGACCCCTCCTGCAGGCGGGCTACCGCGCGCACAGGCGCGGCCTTTCATGGCTCGAGGCCTGCGCTCGCCGCGTGAGCGGGCTGTGTGAACACCCCACTCTCAGGGCCGGCGCTGTGGGCTGCTGCAGATCACGCTTGGCCGCCTGCCCGAATCCAAACTTCTTCACAAAACAAGGGTCTCCAAGAACCAAGCTCACTTCACTGATTTTACTTATTAAAATTTTCCAGATCCGGGTGCCGGCCCCCCATCCCTTTCTGCCCATCCAGAGGTGGACGGCGTGGCCCAGGGAATATTGCCGGGGTCCCCCCCAATCTTTGGAGCCGCTTTGCCACATGCCGCGTGCGGAGGTGGCCCCTCACTTCCCGCCACTGGGGTCCCGTCCTCTCCCCGGCTCCCTGACGGGCGGGGCTGGTGTACCCCGGCTGTGTGATGGGGGTCCAGGCTGGGACTTAGCTGGCCCTCCTGCATTCTGAACTTTCAGTGAAAGATGTAAAACCAGTTAATTTGCAAAGCCGGTCTTGATTTGTGGACTGCTCGCATGTACATTTCATTGTATATTACATGCCTTTTGTTTGCTGAGCTGAGCCGGGAGGGGTCTTAGTCTTTAATGTGGGTGAAGGCCTGTAGGTGCTTCAGATAGGAAATGTTCCGGGGAGGCAGCAGATGTGAGTTATGCCCGTTTTCCTTGCCCCCTTGCCTGCAGCCTGGCCTGGCAGCTCCTGCCGGGAGTAGGGGTTTTGCTAGGCTCCCCCAGTGCAGACACCCCTGCAAGAGCCAGCCTCAGTGAGAAAGGGCCTGTCAGAGCAGTGGCTTGCGCTGCCGAAGGCCGAGGCCCAGCCTGTGTACCTGTCCCCTGGCTGTGCGTCTGTCCTGTGGCGTGGGGCGGGCATTCAGTCTCCCCGTGGACAGGACCTCCCCGCGGGGGTCCCTGGCTGAGCCCGTCTGTTTCCTCCCCAGGCACACGGGCAGACCTTCACGTTCCCAGATCTGTTTCCCAAGGGGAAGCAGCCCGGCGGCAGCTCTGCGGATGAGGACCTCCGGGACCAGGTGCTGGAGGAGCAGCGGCAGCGCCAGAGCCCCGACCCGCGGCGCGGGGGTGTCCCCAGCTGGTTTGGCCTGTGACGGGAGCCAGCCGTCACGCTCAAATAAAGTGCGGCTTGTGGAGACAGCTCGGGCCTGTGAGCTCCGTGCTCTGCCCCTGCCCCGCGTAGGGACCCGCCGTGTGTGCAGGCCTGTGTCCTCCTGGCCCCCGGGGCCTGTGGGCCCGGGACGAGCCAGGCTGGCCCTGAACTGCCCCCCGCAACCCCCAGTGGCAGGGAGTCACCCTGAGCCACTCCATTTAAAAAGCCTGTGTTCATGCCGTTTGGTGGGGGCGGGGATTAGAAAGTGAGTGTTGAGGGCAAGGGTCTGGGTGACGGGAGGGAGCCCGCCTGGCCGGGGGTTCCCATGGGACACAGTCGGGGGTCTTGGTGTGGAGGGCGGGGGTCCAGAGGAAGCAGAGCTGAGTCCAGAGCAAGGCGGGTCCCCGGCAGGAAGCAGACCCCGCTGGGAAGGTGGCTGCGGCCGAGGGCTCCCGGATGGGAAGTGGTCAGCACCCAGGGGCGGGCAGGAAAGGAGGGGTTCTGGGGACCGCGGGGCGGAGGGCAGAGGCGGCCGGGCCTCCAGGAGCCTGGTGCCCAGGAGCTGCCCACGGCATGGTGTCTCCTGGAACCAGGCTGCCACTGGAAGCCTCCTCGAGTGCCCCCAGGGGGTCAGCTGGGCCCGGCTCTGAGTGTCCGCGGGCCTGGGGGTCTGGGAGACGAGCGGGAAGGCATCGTGGGTGCTCTGGGAATCAGGTTGTGTTCTCCCCGGGTTGGGGGGTGGGCAAAAGCCACAAGGGCTCGGGGACCACCCCCTGTGCGGCCTCCTGGGTCCCCAAAGCCCGTCCTGGAGCTGGGCCGTTCCCTCCATGGGGAAGACAGTGGGGAGCCAGCCCGTCGGCCTCCCCCTCCCCGAGGGACCCCAGAGGCGTCACGTGGGCCTTTGAAGCTCCCCTCGCCTGAGGGTGAAGGTCCGGGCAAACTGCAGCCTTCAGCGTTGATTTAAAGTGATGGGGAAGGTCGGGAGGGAGGCCGAGCGCAGAGGCAATGGTATTTTCCTGAGAGAAATAATTCATGGGGCCCCGCGGCCCCGAGGACCCCGACTCAAGGCCAGGGAGGAAGCCCATCCTTCATCCGCTGCACGTCCAGAGCCGGCGGCCCCCGGATGCGGGCCCCCAGAGCCCCCCCACCCGGCGGCCCGCCGCCGCGCTTGCGGGGGCCCCCACGTCCCCCAGGGCCCGGCATCGGCGGGTCACGGCCACGGAGGAGGGGGCCGCCCCCCACCCTCAGTCTCCTCGGCACCCCCAGGGCTGGCGGGTGGGATGGCGTGACCACGGGCCCGCTGGGACAGAGGCGGGAGGGAGGCAGGCAGGCAGGGCGCGGGTGGCCAGGCAGGAGTGGGGGTTGCCTTGCAGGCCGCGCAGGAACAGGAAGCCAGTGGGCCTTCGGCTGGGGGGCTGCCCGCCCCATCCCCCGTCACGGAGCCTGGAGAAGGGGCTGTGTGACCCCCCCGCCCCTCGCCGGCTGCAGGCTGGAGGCTGACCGAGACAGCCGGCGCCTCGGGAGGCCCTGCCCGGGATGCGGGCCCCATGCTGCCTTCTCCGAGACCCCGGCTCCCACTTCCTCCCACAGCTGGGAGGCTGCTGGGCCCTGCAGCTTGTTCCCCTCTGCTCCCCACACACGGGGCCTGCAGGGGGGTCTCAGGAGCCCCTGGGCTGGGCCTGCTGAGGCCTCTGCTGGTCAGCCTTGTGGGGGGCT
The DNA here is from genome assembly GCF_019923935.1 of Bubalus bubalis. Lineage (NCBI taxonomy): Eukaryota > Metazoa > Chordata > Mammalia > Artiodactyla > Bovidae > Bubalus > Bubalus bubalis. Next base: position 131,007,164 of record NC_059161.1, on the reverse strand, counting down.
GGGCACAGGAGCGCCTGGTGCAGTGGACTTGGACTCCCTTCCCTGTGTGGGGACAGCCCTGCTGGGAGCACCCTGGGCCGACGCTCGGGGAGAGCCCATCACACTGCCCCCCAAGACCCCCATCTACTGTGTGACCGCACGTGGCCAGTGCGGGGCTGTGAGACCCGGGGTCCGGCCGGGAGAGCCCGCGAAGGGAGGGGCTGGGGGCAGGGGGCTGGGGCAGCCACTTCCTCAGCACCTCAGGCCGTGCTGGGCCCTGCCTGGAGTCCGCGGGCCTCTGCCGCTGAGTTCTGGCTGCAGCAAGCCTGGCTCATGGCCCCCGGGACGCATCCCAGACCCCCCAGCAGCTCCAGGTGAGGCCTGCCCGCCAGGCAGGGCTGCCAGGATGGATCGGAAACGCATCTGGCTGCAGCCCCTCTGCCAGCGTCTGGTTTTCCTCTCCCAGGGCCAGGGTCCCCCAGGGGCTGCCCCACGCTGTCCTCACCCCACGCACGTGGCAGGAGTCGCCCGCTGCAGGTGCCCGCCGCCTGGCCGGCCCCTCACTGCTCCTCCTGCCACCGGGACCCCTGCCTGAGTCTGAGGAAGCCTGCCTGTTGGAGGCTGTGTCCACTGTGCTCTGGGTGGGCTCCCTGGCCGCCCCGATGGGGGCACAGGACAGGGACAGCCGTTGCCCTTGCCTGCCCCCCCACTCCGCGCCCCCCCCTGCCCCCTGCCAGGCCTTAAAACACAGAGGGGACTGAAGAAATCAGATCAGGGGCCTCAGTAGGGCTCTGGCGGGGTCCCCCTCCTCCCAACTTCCGTGTAATTCTGAGCTCCATGCACAAAGGCCTGAGTGTGTGCTCCCCGGCCGGTCAGCCGCCCAGTCCTGCACGTCGGCTAGGCCACCCAGGAGAGCCCAGCCTGGGGTCCGGGTGGGCCCCGCCGCCTCGGCCCCCAGCCACCGTTTTCACTGTGGATGGCCGCTGTGGCTCCTGCCCCCTGCGAAGACCAGGCCTCCCCCTCCTCATGTCACGCAGGAAGGAAGAGCCCACCAGAGTTGTTCTTTTGTGCTTCCAAGCAGCTTTATGGAGGTGCGGTTCGAGTCCTGCAATCCTCCCCTCCACGGAGTGTTCAAGCGGGGGCGTCTCCATGGCTGACATCACTTTGAGCAGTTTGGTGTCACCCACAGAGCGGCCCTGCACCCACCCCGGCCCCTGCCAACACGAGTCTGTTTTCCGTCTCTGGACCTGCCTGTCTGGACACGGCATGGCTGTGGAGTCACGGGGGGTGTGATCTCCTGTGTCTGGCTTCTGTCACTCACCGTCACGCCCTGCAGGTCCACCCAGGCCGGGTGGTATCAGGGCTTCCTTCCTCTTTGAGCTTGAGGGACACTCCGCTGCGTGCGGGAGTGGACTTCACATGTCCTGTTTGCCCGTGGGTGCTCAGCGTGCGTGTTCTCCCTGCTCGGGGGGTGGGAGCTTAGCCTGGAATGTTTCACGGCAGGCCGGGCCTGTCTCACCACCACCCAGGTTATTTATCAGCCTCTGAAAGTCCCCGAAGGCTGTGGGGAGAGGGGCTGGGTCCGCGGCTGGCTTCAGAGGCCTAGATGGGGTTGTCACCCCAGCTCACCCCCTTGGGGGCCTGGGAGCTCCACGGGGCCAGGGGCAGGGTTGGGGGGCTGGCCTGGGGAGGGGGTTTCCAGCCATTCCCGGGCCCCGCTCCCGGCCTGCAGTGCCACACCCCGGGTGCAGACCACGCTTGGCTCCGGCCCTCGGAAGGCCTGCCAGCCCCACGTGTGCTCCGGCCCTCTTCTCCCGCCTCAGCTTGGTAACCCACGCCGAGTCCCATCCTGACAAAGGTGCCCACCTCCCCCCAGAGCCACGCTGGCTCTCCCCACGTGTCCTGCCATCCTCGGGGTGCCCCCACCCCGGGCAGGTCCCTCCACTTCGCCCGGCTTGTCTAGGGGCGCTCAGCTCCCTGGGAGAAACAGCATGATGTCCCAGAGCCTGGGTCTCCTTCCCAGCGTCCCACCCGCCCTGGCCAGGGGGAGCCTTGCCCCACGTGTGTGGCTGGACAGCCCGAGGCAGACGCAGGGACCCCAGGGCCACCGGCTCCCTGCTCGGCACGCACGTCGCTCTTTCGTGCCTGCGATCGCCCCCAGCGCCTGTTGCCCCGGTCACTTCGTTCTTTATCTGGCCAGGGCTTTCCCTGCTTAAAATGATCAACACTTTTTGTGCTGCTCCCACATCTGGCTTTGATTGGCCCCCGCCTCCTCAGGCGGGTCTGGACCCCTGAGTCTGTGGCGGAGGGAAGGCAAGATGGCCCGCTCTCCTCCCCAGGGCGCCCGGGAGACCCTGTCCTTCCCCCCCATATCTGCACCCTGCCTGGGCCCAGCTCTGCAGGCGCGTCCCCGGTTCTGCCTCTGCAGAGCTGGGGCCGGGGCGCCCCTCACGCCCAGACCCTCCCTACCCCGTGGCCCCCATGACCTCCAAGGGGGGCCCTCAGACCCGGCCTGCGTGTCACCTCACCGGGGTCCTCCCTTTCCCCTGGGTGGGTGCTCCTGTCTCCATGAAGGCGCTCCCGAGAGTGTCCTGGAGGAGAGTCCCGGTTTGGGGCGCCCAGCAGGCCACTCTGCAGGCCGAAGTCAACCCCTCTTTCCTCTGGCCTGCCCTCCTAGGTGACCCGTCCCTAAGTCCTCCCAGCCCGAGTCCCAGGAGCCGCTCGCGCCCCGAGCCTCTGCCCCGAGCTGGCCCTCCTGCTGCTGAAGCTGGCGGAGGGGACAGCACAGGCTGTAACGCAGGAGGTGCTGCTGTCTGATCGGGAGAACACGCAAGTGCCTGCGTGCTCATGGAATCGGCACCGACGCTGCTGGGGGGTCTGCGCCCCCGCCCCGCTCCCGACGTGCATGTGGAGCAGCTCTCTGGATGCCCCCCTCACTGTGCCTCCTCCAGCCCCGTGACACACCACGTGGCCACAGACCCTGGCGACAAGCCTCTGGGCTGCGGGCAGAGAGGTGGCAGAACAGTGCCCGCCTGCAGGAGCGTGCCCGCTGACCACCCGGCAGGCCAGCCCTCGGAGGACGGCCTCTGGGCTGGGCCTCGCATCCCATCGGAGGCGGGCGGTGCGGGCCTCACAGACCACCCCCACCCAGGCCACGCCGGAGCCCTGACAGCCGGGACGGCTCACACTGCTGCTGGGGTCTCTCTGGACTTAGCTGGCGGCCAGAGCCCTAAATAACTTTTAGAAAAACCGGCATCAGCCCCAAACCATGGGATATCTGATTTGTAGCCCTAATAAAACCCCACGCCTGCGGTCAGAGGGGGAGCCGTGTGAGTCCAGAGGTAGAAAGGCGGCTCATCACGTGGGTGTGTGTGCGCGTGTGTGAGCGAGAGTTTGAGTGAGGGGTACCATGGCGGGTGGGCCCTCAGCTCCAGGCCCCGCTGAGGCCTGCCGTGGGCGCCGGGATGGGCAGCCCCTCGCTCTGGCACTTCAGGGCCTCGAGGCCCAGGCATCCGGCCCTCCCCTCCGAGCTGCTGGCCTTGCTGCCGGGAAGCCCGGGCTGTAGCCTCGTCCTTCTGCAACACCCTTCTCCACCCGGGTGCGTGTCCGCCTGCAGACCCCCTGCCCAGCCCAGGGCTCTGTCCCCACGGCTGCCCGTCACCGTACCCCGGGTCCCTGCCAGGTGTGGTGCCCTGGGGCGTGACTCCCGCACGTGGCCACGGAGTGGCGGGGTGGGCACGGCAGAGGCCCCGGGACGTCAGTGGAGCTGTGGGAGGGCCCACGGGGCATCCAGGCCTGGGACAGTCGGGGAGAGGCTGTGCCGGAAGTGGGCACCTGGTCACCGCCCGGCGTGACGGCTCCGAGTCAGACATGGCCCTGGAAGTGCCACCTGTCCTGCTGGTCTAAGAAACATCCCTTCACGCTGGCCTGTGACCCCCACGGAGCCTTGGCTGCTGGTCCCTCCGGAGCAACTTCCAGGGACTCTGCTCTTGCAGACCGCGGGCAATCTAACCCGCGTACAGAGTGTCCCTGGGGGTGCCCCCAGCCCCACATGCTACCGCCTGCTTCCCGGCCAGCCACTGGCACTCCCAGCACCCCAGCTGCACCGCCCTGTGGTCCGGGGAACTGCCGGGTGCCCTGCTTGGCCTCAGTGGACTCTGTGCTGCTGTTGGTTCTGCTTCCACCTAAGAAGGCCTCCGTGCCTGGGTTCCTTCCTGCTGTCTCCCTTGGCCCCAGGCGTCCCTCAGCTCTGGGCTCATGAGTTTCCCCTCCCACCACCCTGCCAGGCTTCCCCCCGGGCCTTGAGGGGCTTCAGGAAAGATCCCCCCAGCCCTCGCCTCCCGAGGTGCAGGTGTGTGGCTGAGTGTGTTGGGGGCGATGTCACTTGTCCCCAAAGACCACAACTGGTGTGCCCCCCTCCATGGCACGCAGGTCTCTCTGGATCAGGGGCCACCCGCTGCGTGAGCACACTGGGCTTGTCCTGTGTCCCCAAGAAGAGACAGCCCAAGTGGTACAAGGTGTCTCCTAAAAATAACGGTCGGGCATAGGGCCCTCGGGGCCGGTCCTGAAGGAGGCCAGTGGGATTAAGACCAGCTGCTGCTCCCGTCCCCAGCCTGTCCTCACCTCCTGAGCGTCCCCGGCTTCCCCGTCCCCCGGCCTCACCCCAGCTAAATCCGCCTTGGCCCCTCGGCTGGTACAAAACAGGAAAACTGTGCGTTCCGAGCCTCCTCTGGGGCTTAGGGGGTAAGGGGAGCCGCAGCTGTGAGGAGAGTGGTGAGCGACGCCCTTTATCTGAAAATATCGAGTTGCCGCCGGGATGCTAGGCCCGCGTGCCAGCCCGCCCGGCTCCTGCTGAAATTCAAATAGCTTCGGGAGGTGGGTCGCAGCTGTCCACGTCAGTCAAGATGACCCCGGCAGGAACGGGTCCCAGCTCCCCTGAATGCAGGCTTTGCCAGGGTGCTGCAAGGGCCCCCGGAGAGGCCCCCCCAGAGGGGAGCGAAAAGTGACCACACCGGCCACCCCCAAGCCCTGGCGGCAGGCCTGGCCTCCATTCCCAGGGCCGGCCGACGTCCTCCCGGTCTCTCCTCTCCACCCAGAGACCCTGTGCAGGCCGGAGTGCTGGACGCCGCCCTGGGCAGAGCCCTGGTCACTGACTGTGGGGCGGGCTCGGGACCAAGGCCACGGGGACCACAGGGAGTGGGGGGCAGGAGGGAGGCAGGATGGAAAGTGTCGCCCGGGGTCCACGTGTAGGGACAGAGGGGTAGGGAACCAGGAAGGCCCTCACAGCAGGAAGCTGGGACCCAGAGCAGCAAGGGAGAGGCCGCAGGCCGCGCGGTGACCCCGGGGCAGGAGGGGGCCAGGCGCCGGCCAGGCGCGCTGGGCCTGGCATGCGGGCCACATGCTTGCCCACGGGGCTCATGGAACATTCTTGCAGGGGGCCGGGGCCCGAGGTGTGTGCATCCCGAGGTGGGGGGGCGGGGGGCGCCGGGCGCTATAACGGGAGGAACACACACACTTAGTCACCTCTGAGGTATGGCTCCCCGGCCGCACCCCGTGTCGTTGCCATGGCAACTCCGGGAGGGGCTGCAAACAGCCCCAAACAGAGTGGCCCCCTGACTCCTGGTCGTCCCCTCGAGGGGTGGGACACTCGGAGAGACACTGCCAAGTTTGGGAGAAGGAGCTTGCAGGCTGGCCTCGCTCCAGCCCTGCCCTGGGATGTGCGCACCCCATCCCAGCCCTGCCCCGCCTGGCCCAGAGCCCGGAGCCACTCGGGGGCCAGGGCACCAGGGCTGAGGGGCTGGAGCCAGGTGGCCAGGCCCCCCAGGTTCAGGGCACCCCAGAATGTTGGGGCTTGTCTCTTTGTCAAGAGAGGGGCCTGGCTTGCCTCAAACTCAGATTCCGGGGGCTTTTGGGCCCCACGGCTCATGGATAAGCTCCTTCCCAGCACTCTGCCTCTCCTTCCGTTAAAATAGGGATGCAGTGACCCCAGTGCAGGTCCCCCTGCCGCTCAGGCTGTCAGGATCCTGGGCCATCCGAGCATGCCTGGAGTAGGGGGCACGGGTAGTGAGGGGTCACCAGGATGGAGTCCCAGGGCGGCTGCCTGGCGAGGCCACACTGTCACACCCTGAGCGCGGTTGGGGCCAGTGTTCAGCCTGGGGGCCCTGGCCCCCAAGAGAAGCCCTTTCCTACCGCCCCCTCCCCAGGAATGCGGCCCGGGGCTTGGCACCCACACGCCCAAGGAGCACCCACCCGCCTTTCTGGGGTGCTGGCCTGGCCTGAGCAGTGACCTGGGCATTGATTGGCCAGGGGCTGAAGAGGAGGCTTTGGTTCAGGGCAGGGACTGCTGGGGACCACCTAGAGGGCTCTTTTCTGCAAAGCGGGGAGTGTGCCAATGGTCTGGGCAGCCTGGAGCATCTTCTATGCCCCCCAGCAGGCTGACACCTGGGCCGACCAGGGCAGCCCAGAGCCCCTGCACCCACCGCACCCAGGCTGGGCCCCCGGAGGGCTGACGGCCTGGGTGGACCCAGCGCCAGGGCTCGGGTGGGAGACGGTGTCTCTCAACTGTGCGTGCGTCATGCCCCCCACGGCGGCGCTGTTGGCCAGGAGGGAGCCAGGCCCTGCTCGGAAAGGTCGTGTGCGGTGACGGGTGCGCTGCCCTTCCCGGCCCAGCTGTCGGCAACCCGAACCCTGCGCGACGCTAAAACAGGGTCTGACGCAGGGGCCGAGGCATCACTGGACGTCCGAGCCCCCGTGGCCACAGGCGCGTCCAGCAGGGCGGCCAGCAGCCACATGCGTTTCCCATCGTGCTCAAGTGTGCCCGCCGTGTGGACGCCTGGCCCACTGAGGGCCCGGGCTCAGCCCCCTCCCCAGCCCCAGCCAGCCCCCAGCCCCTGCCTTCCGGCCTGCAAAGGTGCTCCGGGTTAAGGGCTCGAGTTCAGCCCTCCTTGCACGGCTGCGTCTTATCTCTGGGAAAGAGATTATGGTGTTTCTGACATTAAATTTTCTTGCTGAAGTTTTCAGCATGTAGTTTGAAAAGTTTTTTTTTTTCCCCAAATAACACCTGGAGGGGAGGACAAGAAGGATGTTGAGTCTGCTAAAAAATGACTTTGAACCTGGGGGTGGGAGGGACTTGCCATCCGTCAAGTCTTGCTCCCTGCCGCGCCGCCCCTCCCCCTCCCCAAACTTGAGTTATGGATTCCGGCCACACAAACCTCCTCGCTGGGGCTCGGCTACGGCCAGAACCCCTGCAGCCCCCCGAGTCCTGCCAGCTGCCGGTCCCTGGACTCGGGGTGGGTGCCTGGGGTGGCGTGAGGTCACAGGGCTTTAGCATCGCACATTGTTCTTCGTCCTGGGCGCCAGCCCCAGGCGGCTGCGCTCGCGTCTGCAGGGGGTGCAGGCAGCCAGCTGTCCTATAGCCCCCGCCCCCGGCCCCAGGAGAGGTGGGCTGAGGGAGCCTCGGGCTGGAGACTGCGCTGTGCCCTGGTGGTCCGGGGTCCCCGCTATGGAAAGCGTTCCTGCCCAACTGTGTCTTCGGGGGGCTGAAGGGCCTACTTGGGAAAGCTAGTCTCAAACTCGTGGGTTGGGTCGTTTCGATCTGGGGATTTCTGAACGTCGGGTCCACTAGAGGTCACCCACTGACCCCGGCCTGCCTCATTATGTCCCAGCCGGACAGCTGTGACACCTGATGGGATCCAGAAGGCCCAGGACAGCGGCGGGCAGGAGGTGGGGGTGGGGCAGCCGGCCGGGGTGGGCTGGGGGCTGCGGGCTCCGCTGGTCCAGCCCCACCCGAGCTCCGGAGCTCTGAGCAGAGGGGCTCCCTCATCACCCGCAGGCCAGCCGGCACCTCTGGGGCCCGAGTCCAGATGGGCTCCCCACGTCCTGAGCATCCTCAACGTCGGCCAGGCCCGCGTCCTCGGCCTGTGGGCCTGCTCCCACTTGGGACGCGGCCCTGCGCCTTCTGGGCCCCTGCCCGCTCCCCCAAGGGTGAGGGGCGGCCTCAGGTGCAGCCCCTCCCCCAGGAGCCTCCTGCCAGCCCCACCGAGCCCCGCACACCCCTCCTGGTGAGACAGAGCAGCCCCCACCCTGCCCAGCCCGCCGCCCCGGGTCCCCCAGCCGCTCCTCTACAGCCGGGGTCCCTCTTGGGCCTTCCGTCCTGCCCCTCACAGCCTGTTCCTCGGGGAATGGAATTACCAGGCTTGATCCGAGACCCCCTTCCCTCTTGGGACCTCCCCGCGGCCCCAGACACGGCCAGCACACAGAAGCGGCCTCCCCGAGGTCCAGCACACTGCCCTCACCTCGTCTCCAGATGAGCTCACCCATCTGTGGCCCCAGCCCTCCCCTCTTTCTCCCTCGGGGTCCCTGACGGACCCGCGCCCCCACCCTGTGGTTCCTGGCCCTTCTCGACTTCCTGCCCCAGTGCTGCCCACTGTCACCACGGTGACCCACCGAGAGTGACCACCGGGGCACGCCCGGGCCCTTCCCATGCCCACCAGGCCTCCTCCTGCGGGAAGACCCTGGTGGTTTGCCTCTGGGCTGCTCTGCGAGCCCCCCCAGTGCCCCTACCCTGCCTTGGGGCCGAGCCCTGCCCTTCAGCTCCCGTCTTCCAGGCGCCAGTTAGCCCTGAGGTCAAGCCTTCCTCCGTCAGGAGGGGGCCCCGTGAGAACTGGGGGCAGAGGACGGGCAGGAGGGGGGGCACGTGGGAAGGTGCCCTCGGGGCCGGCAGGGCCTCCGGCTTCATCCGCTTCCTTCCTCCTCCCTCGGCTCCCAGGGGAAAGGTGCTCGGAGCAGGGTCTCGGAGGAGGCCTGAGTGAGGGACCCGCCCGGGATGTCTGACGCACGGTGGACATGTAACCCTCTCCCTGGTGACGCGGACAGCCCGGCCCGAGTGACCAGGCCTGCCCGCCCCAGGCACAGAGCCGCCAGGGCTGACGGCCCCGGTACCCTGGAAATGGGAGACAGGGCAGCAGTGCCCGGGCAGCTGCCTCCTTCCTGTCCCCTCTGGGCCCGGCCTGTGGGCTCAGAGCTCCGCGCTCGCTACAAACCCCGCACACAGCAAATGGCCCAGCCATCTTCCCCAGGGGCCTCCCACCACGCTTCTCTGGGGCCTCTCATCTCTCCTCGCTCCTCCTGGCCACCCCAAGACCCTCCCCAACTCCTGGGGGAGCAAAGTGGCCAGGGCACCCTCTTCCCCACTGCACCCACCCCCCCACCCGCTGGCCAGGCTGCAGAGAGAGGCAGGCGAGCCCTGGGAGGAGGGCACCTGGACCCGCCTGGAGCCCCGCAGGTGGCCATGGCCCCCAGGAACAGGAGCCAGACAAAGGCCAGCAGGTCTCTTGGGACGGGAAGACCTGTTCGAGTAAGGCCGTGGCCCTGCTGGCTGGGGGACCGCGTTATTTCTGGATCCCCAGTGCCCTTGCCTTTCCAGGGACCCCAAGTCCAATCCCACCGAGGTTCTGAGGCTCATGAGCAATTCAGCGGGGCCCCAGGGTCATGTGGCAAGGTGAGCGGCAGCGCGCCTTCACCCAGCGCCGGAACATGGCGGCCTCGGCCAAACTCACAAGGTGCCCGCAGCCGCCAGGGCTCAGCTGCCCCTCCTGAGATGCTCAGGCCCCAGTGCAGTGACCACTCACTTGCCCAGGACAGACATGGCCCCGCCAGGTGAGACCCGCCCCTGTCCTAGGACAGGCTGCAGCCGCCCCTGGCTGAGGTTCTCCATCCAGCGGTTCCACAGAGAAACCCCCTGGCCCCCATGGCTTACGCACCCGTCCCCGCCCGCCGGCATGGCTTCCTGGGGCGTCAGTCAGCAACCTCGACCCCCAGGACCCCCAGGCCACCACCGTCATGGCCCAGAGTCTCACTACATCTTTCTCCCTGCTGCCCTCCCACTGCTCTGAGAGGCAGAGCAGGAAGGGGGTGAGAGTTTCGGGGTGGCCCGGAGCACCTCTGGGGAAAGGAGGGAGCCAGGAGGCCAGACAGAAACTGCACCACGCGTGAGAGAGAGCTCGGGAAGGGCAGAGGGTGTTCCGTGGGGACAAGGGGACGTGGAGGAGAAGAGGAAGGATTTGGGGGAGAGAGAGCTTGGGGCCTTGGGGAAGGGGACAAACGCGAGCCTGAAAGAGGCAGAGGACTCGGGGTGGGGAGGGGCGGGGAACGGAGCCCCGTGGCCGAGGGAAGAGCGTCCTGACGGCCACTCCAGGGGAGAGGAGGGGCTGGGCATGGGGTGGGCAGCAGCCGTCCATCCAAAGAGCAGCATCTTCCTTCTTGCTGAGGAAGCAAGATGGGAGCCATTTTGTGCAGCCGTGTGTGGCTGTGGGGGCCCTTGGCGCCCCCGTCCCCTGCCATCCACATGGGCAGCGGGGGTCCCGTCCAGCGGCGGACACAAAGCTGGAAGAGATGTATGTATCTAGGAGGTTGTCAGTGGAGGTGGGGGACGTACAACGGGCTGGGAGTCCCTGGCCACATTCTGCCCTCATGGCAGCCCCGTCAGAGGCTGGGGTGTCCCTGGGCAACATGGGGGTTGGGGCGGGTAAGGCGGGGTTATGGACAGACAGTGGTCTCCAGAGTTGCCCCGTGTTCCCTCCCAGGCTGAGGGCAGGGTGCTGGGGACCGGGGTCCGGATGAAGGGGGCCTCATCCCAAGGGCCAAGTGGTGTCGAGTCGCTCAATCAGAAGAGACAGAGGAGACACTGAGGAGACTTCTAGAGACCCAGAGCTGCCCCCTCACCCTTGCCCCTTTCCCAGGACCCTCCACTTGACCAGGGTGGCACGAGCACTGCCCTCAGGGCCAGCGGGGCCCGAGCCCTGCAGCCCACTGCGGACCCCACCGCACCAGGCCACGGGCCCCCTCTCTCTGGGCCTCTGTTCTCTCACCTGAGGGGACGGTCTGTGTCCATGGAGCTGGGGCTGGACGCTGTCTGGAGAAACCCCACAAAATGCACAGGACTGTGGCGTTCAAGACCCAAGTCGGGGCAGCAGGGTGGGGCGGGGGGTGGTGCGCAGGACGAAGGTGGAGGGCTGGGCCTCCACCCCCGGCGCCTTTGTTCAGCTGGTGCTAATGATTTGCTTAAATCAGAGCCCCCAGCCCCGTGGGGTTGGGGGCTCAGGAAATAGGGTGAGGGGCACAGGGACCTTTCCCTGATGGCGTCTGCTTATCCCCGAAGCCGATTAGACTCCACACAAGGCCCGTGGCGGCGGCCCACTTGTCCAGTGGGAGCAGGGTGTGAGAGGGTGGAACAGACCAGCCTTCTGGGACCAGGGAGCCTCTGGAGGACCAGCTGCACTCCCTACCTCCTGGAAGCCAGGCTGGGGGGGAACAGGCTGACACTGCGTGGGACTGGGGACACTTCCTGATTTGGGGTGGGGCTGAGCTCCCCCAGGGGCTACGGCTGGACACTTGGGTGCCAGGGTCCCAGCTGGGGGCTGGCAGAGGGGCAGCCGCCTCCACGTGGGACTCTGGGACTCTCCTTCAGGGAGCGATGGCCGAGGGGAGGCATCACCCCCTCCAGAGCAGGCACCCCAGCACCCCCGGTCACATCCTTAGAGCCCACAGAGGCCCTCACCTGGCCCTCTTGTGCCAGGCTGGACCTGAGGCTCTTCAAGGACTAGCTCCAGCCTGGACATCTGGGAACTGACCTGTCCCAAGCTGGACAGCCGAGACGAGGCGGTGGCCGTGCTGGGCTCCAGCCCAAGGTGGTCTCCGGGTTGGTGCTGGGGGATGGGGGGAGAGGGTTGCTTTTCATGGTTTGGCCGAGGGGATGGCAAAGATGTCCTCCGTCCCAACCCAAGTGCCTTCTTCACGCACGGACATGGCCGCACGCCGGTCTCCATCACAGGTCCATCCTTGACCATCTCACCAAGACCCGGGGACCCACAGTGCCTTCTCCCCACTGGCCGGCTGGGAAATGGCCCACGATGCAGGGCGCATGCCAGGACGGCCGGGGATTGGTCACTGCCTGAATGTCCGCGGACGGATGCCCGGGTGCCCTTGGGCAGCCTTCCCCTCGGACAGGCTGTCCAGGCCGGGAAACCCTAAGCCAAAGGGATTAAGAAGAAAGGACAGAATCGGCCGTTCCTTTGGCTGTGCCTGTTTGAGTCTCATTTAGTGTATATTTGCTCAGTGGGTACAAACACGGAGGTGGCGATGCCAGGAGCCCGGCCGCGCTCCCATCCCTCTACTTAGCGGGCTCGGAGGCCGCCACGCCCCTACCACGGCACACCACGCCCCCATCACGCCACGCCCCCATCGGCACGCCACGCCCCCCCCCAATGCCACACCCACCCGCCACGCCACGCCCCACGCCACGCCACGCCCCCACCGCCATGCCACGCCCATCACCGCGCAACGCCCCCACCATGGCACGGCATGCCCCAACACACCACGGCCTCACCGCGCCTCGTCCCCACCTGCCACGCCTCGCCCCCTGTCTCGCCACACCCCCTGCCATGCCATGCCCCCACTGCCACGCCACGTTTCCCCCACCACGCCACGCTCCCACCACGGCACACCACGCCCTCACCGCCACGCCCGCAAGCCCCCACGGTGCCCTCTTGCACATTCCTGTCGTCAGCCAGGAGGGCTCCTTCGGAGGGATGGGATGCGTGGGGACCCTCTGCGTGCACCTCTGAGCCAGTTCCCAGGACTCCGCTTGGCCGCCGCTCCGTCCCCAGCCCTGAGGGTCCTTCCTCCCGGGCATATCCGCTCCATGTGGTTGCCCGAGCTGCGAGCCTCCCCAGACCCCGGCCCCTTCCCACCTGGGACCCAGGCATCTCCTGTCAGCTGAAGTTCATCTCGAGGGGATCTGGGCACTCGGAACTCCTGCGGCTGCAGAGCTGGGGTCTTGGGTTGCCTGACTGGGGGCCCCAGGGTCCCCCATGCACTCTCCTGGCTCCCTCCCCTGCTGGAGGCTTCCTGGAGTGATGGGACATGGGGGAGAGCCAGGAGGGTCCTTCCCAGGGTGAGGTGGGCGGAAAGGGCACTGTGGTCCTTCCCACCCTCCCACCTGTCAGAAACAGGACGTTGATGGTGGCGTAAACTGCCAAATACTGCAGGTTCCCTTGGAGGGTGGGGGAGGGCTGCCAAAGGGACCCCAAGGGTTGGGCCAGAGTCTGCACTCACTGCTCCCGAACGCACCCCTCCAGCCCATGCTGGTCTGTCCCCTGCTGGGCGCAGCCTCCCACACAGGACCCTCCTGGGGCTCTGGGATGGGCCTGGTTCTGTTTTACTCCGTGACAGAGCCGCCGCAGTGTGGGCTTGGAGGGGTGTGGGCGGGGCTGGCTGTCCCCCGGCCCACTCTCAGACCTGACCACTTACGAGTAATGAGGTCCAGGTGGCCCCTTGCGAGCCTGGATCCTTGCTGGCTGCAGGGCCCACCTCCTGCCCCGGAGCAGCTAATGACAGCCAGAGGCTGCAAGGCGAGACCCCCCTTTGCTGGCAGGGCCGTGTGGCCGACCCTCTGGCCGGCAGGTGGGCAGCCAGGCCCCAGCCTCATCCGGCAGTGGGTCGCTTGGCCCCTGCCTCCAGATGTGGGCCCCTGCACTACGTCCCCCCAGTCTATGCCCCTGGGGTCCTGCCGCCATGACCCAGCCTGGGGACTAGGGGAGACTAGTTGACATTTCTGTCTCACGTGGCCCCTGAGGAGGTGCCACTGACCGGCCTCCCTGCCTGTCTGCCTCCCAGGATGAGGTTCCAGCAGGCCAGGTGAGTCAAGGCGCTTCTGCTTGCAAAGAGGAAGAGCCCAGAGCGGTGGCGATGGCTGCCCAGACACGGGAGGGTGCCCGCCGCCACCCCAGCCCTGACAGATGAGCCCAGCACAGCTTCTGTTACATATATTTCACCCCAATAAAGCAAAGACCACTCATGGGGCTGTGGCACAGATGCGCTCTGGACTGTCTGTAGGCGCCGCCCTCCCCAGGGAGCAGCACCCCTGAGCAGCAAGGGGGTGTCCCACTGGCTTGGCCCTGGGGCCACTGGACCCGCTCCACCTGACCCCATGGGGAGTCTCCTCTCACGCCGCCTGCTCAGAGTGGCCCAGCCCGGGCCCAGGCCAGCAGCTGCCGCTGATGGGTGGGACGTGGGGACACACTCGGGGCTCCCTCTGCACGTCCCCCAGGAAATAGAGGATTTGTCCTCCAGGAAAGTATCTGGGTGCACTGACTAGGCCTGCAGGGTGTATGTGGAAAGAGTCTGGGTTGAGGGGGGGACACTCTGAGAAGTTCAGAAAGGCAGGAGGAGAGGGTTCCCTGCCCGAACAAAGGCGAGGGGGTCACAGACGCAAATTTCAGGTGGCCTGGTGCAGGTCGAGGTCAGCCCAGGTGGACACCACGCCACACTGCCTCAGGGTTCTGTCCAGTAGTCAGGAGACGGAATTCTGATTTTTATTACAGGAAGAATTAGAAAATGGCTGCTGAAGAGGGTCAAGTTGGAGCTGCGAGGTGGAGGAGCTGGGAGCTGAGCGAGGAGGGGCCGGCCAGCCGGGGGAGGCCCAGGGTCCAGGCCCAAGTAGGGGCCGCTGCCTGTGGCCCGAGACCTGAGCATTGCTGCAGCCCACCCCAGGCCACCGTCCAGCAGAAAAGTGCTGGCCTTGCAACTTCAGATGGATCCAGAGTTGTTGTGCAACTCTGGGCTGATGGAGACCAGGGCGGGCCTGGAAAAACGTGCAAGAGGAGGCCTGGGGTCTGCAGTCAGGCCCCTCCTGCTCCCCCCTCGTCGGCAGGGAGCCCACCCTGGGCTGCAGGGTCGGGCACCTCACTGCCAGCTGTACCTGTGCAAATATGTCCTCCAGGCCCCGGAACCCTCGAGCTGGGCCTGAGTTGGGGGGTGGTCACAGCCCCCAGCAGTGCCTGCCCTGTGCACACCTGTGGCCCAGACCACGTGCTAGCCCTCCCAGGAGGGCGCCTGGCCCCGTGGGAGGCCCCCTCCATGCATCCAGGGCCCCGTCTGTGGAGCCTGCCTGCAGGCTGTGTCAGGGCTGGCTGGCCCATCCCGGGTCCCACGAGTGGGAGTCAGGGCTGGTCCCCGTGCCCTGAGCCAGGTAGCTCTGCCCAGGCGGATGGACTCTCGGGGCAGAGCCTGTGGCCAGCTGGACACAGTGGTTCCTGTAGGAGCCCCATCTGCCTCCCTCAGGGGCCACTCGGAGGCCAGAAATCCTGTGAAGGAGCGGAACGGGGCTGTGGGCAGGAGGGGTCTGGGGAGCATCTCCTTGCAGCTTTCCCATGACGCCCCCGTAATCTGGGCTCTTCTCCTTGGCACCCCCGCACCTCACAGCTGCCGGACCCGGCCAGCTGCTCCTCCCCCTCCCTGGGCCAAGATGAGCAAGTGTCCGGGCACCGCGGCCTTTCCCATGGCGGGGGTGGGGTGGGGGGGGGGTTGAGGAATTTGAGGAGGAAGCATCAGTGGCCCGAGAATTTGGAAAATGTGTCCAACTGCTTGGAGCACTGGGAAGATGCCGGCCGGGGGATTAGGAGGAGGAGGGGGGTGGACGCAGTCCTGGGTGGGCTATGACGGATGGGGCGGCCGGGGCTCCGGCGGGAGAAGGCAGCCCATCCGTGCGGGCGAGCCAAGGGGGCAGCTGTCCCCATCCCTCAGCTGGCCCCCTCCTGCTGGCATCTCATTGGACACCTTCGACCCCAGGCTGCTGGGGCTGGACCCTGGGCCTGGTCTGCTCCCGCAGGCTGCCCTGGCTTGAGACGGGCCCTAGGCGTTCAGGGCGTGGGGTCCTCGGCTGGCAAGGCTGAACCCCGCTGACCGCCTCCTCCACCAGCTCTGTCTCCTCTCCAGCCCTCTCCTCAAGGGCTGGAGCCCCCCCAGTTTGGGCCCTCAGTGGGGACGCCCCTCCGGTAAGAGGGGGGAGCTAAGGCCGCTGTCTGGTGGGTCTGGCCCCTGGGAACCCTTGGAACAGCAGCTGGCCCTGCCGCTTGGAGCCGGCTGACAGGTTCGGCCAGCCCTGGGCTAAGCCCTCCGTGATTAATTGTGGTGGATATTCACACCAGGGGGAGTGGGGCCTTGGCTAAGCCCAGCAGCTGCTCGTGGGGGCCCAGAGGGGCTTGGGGCACCTCCTCCATCACCCACGCCCCACCCTGCTGGCCTGCACCAGCTTCATCGGCTTGCCTGGACCAGCCCCGTCCCCTCTTGGGGGGTCTCAGGGAGGCGCCCCTTCCCTCTAGAGTGAACCAAGCATGGCGGCCAGGGCTTTGATGACCCTACATAAACCAGATCGTCCCTGGGCCACGGAGGCAGCACTGGGATGTGAGATTCCAGCTGCCCCCCGCCAGGCCTGAGCTAATCTGCAGCCCTAGAGCCGCAGAAAACCACACCGCCCCCGCAGGCAGAGGCGGGCTCTGCTCCTGGGGACAGAGGGCCCCCAGGACCAGTGACTCCACGAGGATTGCAGGCCCAGGGAATGGGGAGAGGGGAGGAGCAGGGCGCCAGGACCACCAGGCCGCCCGGAACATCCGACCCTGAGGGGGCGGATCCGGAGTTGGATTTTGACCTGGAAAACAAGCTTTTTCCAGAAAAGGGAGAGGGGGCCCGCAGGGGCCGCCAGCCATGTCTCCCTGACCCCTGACCCCTGGCTCTGGCGTTTGCTCAGCCAGCTTTGCAGAGACCCGGCAGACAATCCCCTGGGTCACTGACTCCCGGGCCCCCTCCTGTGTCCTCCTCACTGGCCTCCTCTCCCTGCCCACCCCTCCCGGCCGCTCGGTTCTCCAGAGGTGCCTGGGAAAAGGCCCTGCCCCCGTATCCCGGCGCCTGCCTGCCTGCCCGCTCCCCCAAGGGGAGCAGGAGGGGTTCCCGCTCTGTCCCCCGTGGCCCTGAGTGCAGGGCACATGGTCGCTGTGCTCAGACAAGGGTGGGAAACTCAGTGTGAGGCGACCCCAGAGGCCAGCCTGGGCCCAGAGGGCACCGGGCCTGGCGGAGGTTTCGTGCTGCCCACCTGTGTGGGCAGAGGCCCCGGAGTGTGGGCCCCCCAACCCGTCCTGGCCTTTGGTCCTCTCTCTTCATGGGTCAAAATGGGGTCTGCCTTACAGGGCTTCTTTATGCCCCGTCCTGGGCGTCCCCCAGGGGCAAGGGGCCGTAGTGGGGCCCTGCGGGCTGGTTCCCGGGCACCAGCCTGTCCAGCCTGCCCCAGCCCAGGAGCCCTCCCAGGGCAGGGTAATTGTGGGAAATGCAAGCCACATGCCTCGGGCTCATTTATACTTAATTCAATACAATGAGCTTCCCGGGGCCTTTGATGTCCCGGGACCTGCCGGCCTTTAGTGCCTCGTGGGCTGCAAGGCCGGAAGCCATGGTTTAGGGCAGAGCTGGGCGCCTCCGCCCCTCTGCGGTGGGTTGTTGGGGACCCAGGGGCCGGTCTCCTCCCCGGGGAGGGAAGGCTGGTTGCCAAGGAGCCTTGGCAGCTCCATGGGCCTCCCTCTAGCACCCTGGACCCCTCCCCAGACCACGGGCATCCTCTGGAAGAGCTGGGCGCTGCAGGGCGGGAAGGGCCAGAGGGCCTCACGGAAGCCAGATTTGGAAAGCAGTTTCCAGGAGGGACTCAGCATCCGTCAGGAGCAGCCCCAGGCCCTGGGCCACCTCACTGAGTCGCTGCCACCCAGTGGGACTCCAGACCAGCCCGTGGCCTGTGGGTGGAGGTCACACATGGGGGACAAGGGCCAGCAGGCACAGCTGGGGAGGGGCTCCTGGAAATCATGGAGGACGGGAGCCGTGGAGCCAGCTGGGCCCCAGTGTGCCCGACTGGTCAGCCTCTGCCTGAGGGCCTGTGGGCAGGGCCTTGCTGCAGGCGGCGGGTTGTGGGGGTAAGGATTTGCCAGTTACCCACCGGGAACAGGCCCTCCTGAGCTCTTCCCAGGGGCTTCCTGGAGGTGGGGGCTCGGAGGGCAGAGAGGGTTGTGTCAGGCTGCAGGCCGTGGTGGACACAGGCTGGGAGCCCAGCAGGACTGGAAGCTTGCAGCTCCCCCGGGCGTGGGATGTGAGCACACAGGAGCTGGAGTGAGTGTCTGAGAGCTCCGGGCCTGGGGCGCTGGGGCCTGTGGGCTGGCCAAGACAAGCTCACCCTGCTGGGTCTACAGGGGCGTCGGGGCCACGAGGGCACGGGAGCCTGAGGAGGGCCAGGGCCCAGGGCCGGCTCCACGCGGTGCCCGCGTGCACACGGCATCCCCCAGGACAGCCCCCGCCCCTGCCCCCACCCGGAGGGCTGGGCCAGCTGTGGGGAGGGGGGACAGCTGTTGGTCTCTCGCATTCCAGACTCAGGGCCAAGCATTTGGGTGAGGCTGTTTTTCTTAAAAAGTGTCATTTGAAAATAAACAGTGTTGCTGGCGCTTCTCTGATTGCCCCAGGTCCCTAGGGAGCAGCAGCAGGCAGGCAGCGTCTGGGGGTCCAGGTGGCCTGGGTCTTCCAGCCAGGTTGGCCCCCCCGCCTCCCGGAACGGGCCCTGCCACTGAGAAGGCCCACCAGGGCGGGGCCTCCCTGACCGTACAGACGGCTCCAGAGGCTGGGTGCCCCCGTGGGCACCCAGGGCTAGGGAGGTGGCCGGGAAAGAGCGGGGGTCTCCCTTGTCCCAGGGCGGGTCCAGGCAGGCCCAGCTAGTCTCACTGCCCAGGGGCTGCGTGGGGTTCCCGGAGGCCTGACGCCTCTGTTTTACCTACACGCCCAGGGCTCTGGGGGGCCCAGATCCCCACCCGCTGCCACCTCTGCTCTTGGATTTTCAGTGAAGGGGGGTAGGAGGCTCCTTCCTGAGCTCCAGAACCTGAAGGCTCTGGGCTTCCTGGGGGCTGCCCTCCACCACACCCCCTGCCAAGCACAGCGTCCACTAGGGCAACCATACTTTCTCCTCCTGGAACCCATGCCAGCTCCCACCTTCCCAGGGTCATCTGAACCTAGGCCAAACCATGACCTCTGGGCATCACGTCTCTCGCGCCTGCCTGCTGCCCACTGCCCACAGGACGGTCATGCTGTGACACGCTGGGCAGCTGTGAGCAAGCCCTGGGCTGTCAGTCTGGGGGGCGTGTGGACCCCCACCGGCCTGATGGCTTGGAACACCGCCGTGGCCCTGCGGCGTCTAGAAGTGGTGCT
Organism: Bubalus bubalis; assembly: GCF_019923935.1. NCBI lineage: Eukaryota > Metazoa > Chordata > Mammalia > Artiodactyla > Bovidae > Bubalus > Bubalus bubalis. The sequence continues at coordinate 130,988,120 of NC_059161.1, read as the reverse complement.
CACTTGCCTCTCCCACACACACCCGCTTCTCCCCCTGGCCGGACAGGCCGGGGGAAAAGGGAGCCGGCTTTGGTGCATGGGCCCACCTCGGCCTGCTCGCAGGCCGTGCACCCCCTGCGGAAGCTGCCTGGGGTGGCACTTCCTGGGGGCCCTCATGGCCCCGATGCTGCATGGAGATGCTATGTGCCTCCCCTGCACCCCAGGGAGCTGGGAACCCGGCTGCAAGGCCCTCCCACTGGACGGAACCCAGGGCCCCTGCTGAGCAGAGCAGTAGGCCTCAGAAAGAGAGGGTCCTCCTGGGTAAGGGTCGAAGGGGGTGGCCCACCGTGTCCCCTAGACACTGCACTGCTGTGGCAGCCTGAAGCTGGGCTGTTCTGGGGGACGAGCAGCAGGAGACCCCCACCCCACGCCAGGAGGCCCTTGGGCTAGACACAGCGCGAAGGACATGGGAGGCGAGGCGGCCGATAGGCTGCCTGTCCACCCCCAGAGCAGCTTGGCACACTTCCCTCCGCTGCGGACGTGCTGACCCTGACCGTCTGTCCATCTGGGGTGGGCCTGGCCCCACCGGCCCTGTGTGAGCTCTGAGGTCAGTGCCCAGGACTTTGCCTGGGGGCTGCACCCCAGGGACCACGCGCTCCTCACCCGCCCGCCCCGCCCACTGTGCCGGGGCTGGGGAGTGGGCCGCGGGTGGTGGGATGACCCAGAGCCCGCCTCTCTCCGGCTCGGCCGTGGAAGCCTTTGACCTTCCAGGAGGTTTCTCCTCTGCCCCCTGTCCACCCCCAGGCCCCTCTCACGCACTCACACTCCTGGGCTGTCTTCCTGCTGGAGTTTGTCCCTCCGGGCCTGCGGTGACCCCCCCACCCACAAGTGCACACAAAGCCAGAGGTGGGGTCCGAACCAGTTGCACCCATGTCCTGCTGGTCCCCTCAGTGTCTGTGGGGTGCAGGGTCCTCTCCCCCTCCCCGTGGAATTCAAGGGAGCAGTTGGTGTGCAGGAGAAGCTTCCTGTTAGTACAGACACGGTTCCCCGAGGCCTGCCTGAGGTTCTGGCGGCGGGGACCGCAGGCCAAAGCACACTCCTAACTGGCATCTGGAGACCAGAGTCACCCTGGGTCTGGGACCCCTGGCCCCTCTCCCAGGAAGTCTCCCCAGACCACCCAGTAGCACCTCCACCCAGTGGGCAGGGGTGGACAGGGGCTGGGTCTATCCCTCATGGGGTGCCCCCGGTCTGGAGTGACCAGACCCAGAGGGGACAGAGGACTCGGGCCAGGCTGAGTGGGTGCTCTCACGGGGCTGGCTGAGGGAGGGTCGGGCTGCCCAAGCTGGTTGTCTGCCGAGGGCAAGTGTTGAAAAAGAGGGAGACTGTGTGTGGTGTGCCAGGGGTGAGGGCCTAGGGGGACTGCAAACCAGACCCACAGCCGCCCCCAACAGGCGGGCAGCTTCTGTCCACCAGGGGCCAGGTCGCAGGGGCTGAGGGTCAGCCGGGGGCATCCCCTTTTCAAGGAAACCCCCCAGTTCGGAGACATTGCCCAGCACCCTCCTTGGGCCTTTCCCCTTCCATCCTCAACCCTGGCTTACTTTGTTTCTGGGCAGAGTTCCTGGGGAGAGGCAGCCGCTGTGTGGGACCAACCCTGGGCCTCTGCCGCCCCCCGAGCTGACCCAGCCTGGGGGAGGCAGGGCTCAAGGGCTGTTCCCCAGGCTGGCCGGCCCGAGAGCAGTGGGCACACCCTGAGCAACAGTACTGCCATTTTGGACGTGGTAGGCTGTTTGCTCTTGGCTCAGGCTGGACTGGCTGCCTGCTCTCGAGGCTTGGGGAACACGGTCTGGATCTGTGGGTGCCTCCCCACCACCACCAAGGCAGCCATCGAGCAGGAGGAGGCCAGGGCTCCTTGGGGGAAGGCTGGAACAGTGCGGAGGCCCATGTCCACGATGAGAGCAGGGTCACGGGCCCAGGCTGGGAAGGGGGCACCATGTTCACAGAGCGCGGGTGTGTGCTGAGGGGGCGGGCGGGGGACCGGAGCCTGCCTGGGGCCTCCTCCCGAGGGGAGCGCGTCTGGAGCACGTTCCTGGGTGACAGCTCCGTGATGGATGGCGAGGGAGCGGGGACGTCTGGGGCCCGTCCTGACCCGTGGGCTCCCTCCAGGCTGGGCAGCCGCGGCCCTCCGGCCGGCCTCTTCCTACCGGCCCCAGCCTCCCCCGGGAGGGCTGAGCACGGCGTCCGGCTGGCTCGGCTGGGCCCCACGCTTGGCTCGGAGCGGAAGTGTGGGTGGCTCCCTGGGCCCCCTCGTGATGGCTGTGGAGGCCTGGGGTGGGGGTCTGCTTCCAGACCCGAGGCCTTCTTGCCGCTCCAGAGGCTCCCAGGCCGGCCGGGCGGGCGGGCAGGGTTGGCTCTTGAGCCCATTTCCTGCAGACCCCTCCTGCCTGCTTCCCACCCAGCCCCCCACCGCCCCTCCTCTACACAAGCACTTATCCGTGACAGGCACATCATGTCAGTCCTTAATCCCAGCGTCCCGGCCTCCCTCCTGCGGGCCTGGAGCCTCCCACTCCCCAGCCCCTTCAGCCCCCTCCCCTGGCCCGGTGTGTCAGCCCCGGTGGGCAGGGGCTGTGCCCACCAAATCCAGGACCCGTGAAATTTGTCCTTAATTAAGTCGTCGCATGACAGGCTCCCACATGTGGGAGGCTAATACTCTGAGACCCTCTTAACCGGCTGCGGGGCAGGGGCTTCCTGGGAGCCGGGGGGGGCGCTGGCTGCTGCTGGGGGAGGCAGGGCTGGTCCCCCTGGTTGGCAAGCGTGGGCCTGCTTGTGCAACCACCTCTTCCTGCTCCCCCCGGAGCTCCGCACAGAGGGGCGCCTGAGGCAGTGCCCTGGCCTTGGCTGGGGCGGCCCCACGGCCCCCTCTGGCTCCGAGCCCACTGGGAAAACAGCCGCTTTATCTCAGGCACCTCCCGACCTGCAAACAGCCATGTGCCCCTCGGGGGCCACTCTTGGCACACATGCCCTCTGCCCCCACATCCCAGGTGAGGTCGTTCACCCTTGGACGGGCCAACGGGGGGCAGAGGCTGTAGGCCCCTGGCCCTCAGCGCGCCTGCAGGGACAGACGGATTCAGGCTGTGAGCCCTGGGCTCAGGGTCAGTCTCAGGAAGGGCCGTGGGCGGGGATGGGGGGTGGGGGGCGCACGGCAGAGAGGCAGGGGCTGGAAGCTGCTGAGTGGAGCTGGGCCTGGGTGGTGAGAGCCCCGGAGCCGTCCTATTGCTTGCCAGCCCTTCCCTGGTGACCGCTCATCCCCCACCTTCTTGGCCTCGCTCAGCCACTCACCCACCCATCTGTCTACCACCCCAGACTGGGGGCTCCAGGGCCTGCCCCAGGCCACCAGGCTCTTGGGATGGGAGGGCCCTCCTGCCTGGCTTTGTCTAGCCACGCTAGGCCAACTCATCCTGTCTGGGTCCCAGAAACCTTTGGGAAAGAAAGAATAACCTTAGTGGAGCAAAAGCTTTAAATCCAAGCCCTTCGCAGGCCTGCATGGCGGTGTGGCAGCCGGGGGCCTGGAATGGAGGAAGTACGGCCTGTTTCTGAGGCCAGGCCTCCAGACCCCAGGCCTTCTAGGGTCCCCTAGCCTGGCAGAATCTGCCTCCCCTCTGTTGAGGGGTCCTGTCACACACAGGGGTCTGGGCCAGGCGCTGCCCTGCCTGTGCCCCGGGCCTCCCCACACTTTCCCGGAGACGGGGGGCTTGGCTGCAGAGGGCCGGCCAGCCCCCCGACCCCAGAGGAGGCCCCAGAGGTCTCACTTGCAGGGGTGTCACCAAACTGGGTGGGCCGGCTGTCCCCATGGTGGCTCTCCCCCCTCCCCTCGGGCCCCCAGTCTGAGGCTGGGTGTCCACCAGAGCTGGGGGCCGGGAAAGGCTGGTCCCTTCTGACTTCTCTGAGGTCTGGGGGGGCCCAGCCGGTGTTGGAAGGGGCCTACTGGAGCCCGCTGTGCCACACTGGGCCTGAGGCCCATCTAAGAGGCCTCTCTGGACAGAGGGAGGTGAAGGTGGAGGCCAGGCCACACTCTCCCCAACGCTCTCTGCTGGGGAGCGCAAAGGTCTGGAAAACGGATGCAGAAACAGGCAGCCCTATGGAGCCCTGGGGGCCCCAGACCCCAGACCCCAGGACAGTGGGCCAGTGTGTGTGTCGTGGGGCGTGGGTGGAGGCCCGGGCCAGTCAGGTCCCGCTCCATAAAGCCCGGCGGGAAGCTGTCGACTCCTCGGTGTTGACATAGAGGTGATGTCACTCCCAGCCAGCGGGGCACCCCTGGGGCTCTGTGTGCGCTGCTCTGCACCCCGTGGGCCCCGCCACGCACGGGGCAGAGTCTGAAAGCCACCTGAATAAACCCCAGGGACGCTCTTCTCCCCCAGGCCTTGTCTCCTGCCCACATGTGAGAGATACCCGGGAGGGCGGGGAAGTGTGGGGACGCCCGTGTCCCGAGTCTGATCTGTCCTCGGATCTGAGGCCCTGAGCCGCCCCCGCCCCTGCAGCGCCCCTGACCCCATGGACCCTCCTCTATCTTCTGGAGCTCCCTGCAGATCACGGGCCCTGAGACCACACTCTGTAGCATCTCTCGGGAACGTCTATGCCTGCTCCATGTCCCCAGCCCAGTCCCGCAGCCCTGCCTAGGCCCCCCACCCTGCTCCCAGCCCCTCAGGTGAGCCCCGCACCCCGGGCACGCAGCTCGCCCAGGCCCGGCCCAGCCCCCTGGTGACTCAGGGTCCCCAGAGTCCCCTCACGGCCGTGACCGCCCTGTTCCTGGCACCCACCCGTCTGGCCCCTCCTGGTTCCTTGTCCCCAGGAGCGCTTTTCCCAGCCTGCTGTCCTCCCCTTCCTCCCCTCCCTCCGGGGGCCTCTTCCTACCCGGTTCAGGGTGACCGCTCCAGCCCCGCTTCCTGACCCCGCTCCTCCGCCCCCTCAGGCTCTCCTGGCAGGCCTTCCATGCCTGCTGAGGCCTCTGCAGAGCGTGGGAACCCGCGGCCTGCCGACCCCTGCACCCCTGCCCCCTCCTCAGCTCTGCGCCCGCAGCATCGTGGCCCCCAGGACGGCCCCGCCGGGGGGCGCTGGGACGGCCCGCTGGCCCGGCCCCAGGCCCCCGTCGCTCCCCGCAGCCCCAGCTGCCCGCTCGTGTCCGGCCAGGTGTTCCGTGCTGGAGCACGGTGTCTGCTTCATGCAACATGGTGCTGACAAGGAACAGAATACCCTCAGTGACCGCTTCCAGGAAACGGTGCGGGCGGGGGGCCGCGGGGAGGGGCCCTTCCCAGCAAGCCGGCCTGCAGGTGGGCTTCCAGGAAGGGGCCCCCTGGTCCCCCCCAACCCCTGGCCAAGGGCCAGCCGTGTCACCAGGCGCAGTCTGGGAGAGGTGCGGGGAGAGGGGCCGGGAAGGGAGGCGGGCAAGTGGCCCGGGCTGCGGCCCAGCATGGTCACCACGGACTCAGGGGAGACCTGAGCTGACCACATGCCTTCTAGCACCTTCTGTCTGCCCTTTCCAGAGTCACGCAATCTCTGCTGGGGCCCCTGGCTTGGGGGCTTGTCTGTGCAACACATCAGTTCTCTTTAGTTCAGTCGCTCAGTCGTGTCCCACTCTTTGCGACTCCATGGACTGCAGCATGCCAGGCGTCCATGTCCCTCACCAACTCCCGGAGTCCACCCAAACCCATGTCCATTGAGTCGGTGATGCCATCCAGCCATCTCATCCTCTGTCGTCCCCTTCTCCTCCTGCCCTCAGTCTTTCCCAGCATCAGGGTCTTTTCAAATGTACAACACATGGAGAGACCCAAACACAGGAGGAGCTGCAGAAAAGGGCTCCAAGCCCAGGCCAGGTATGCGGTCCTGGGGCTGAGCAGGGGCCAAGCCTCCTGGCCCCCTCACCCCAGGAGCATCGCCCTGCCAGCCTCCAGCCCAGGCCCGTGTCTGCTGCGCCTGCGCTTGGAGCAGCCCGGAGCCCAGGCTGGGACAAAGCCATGTGGCAGGCCCACCCTGCTCACCGAGCCTCCCAGGACACCTGTCCGCTGACCCCAGACATGATGTTGGCTCTGGTAGGGTGTCACTTCTTGGACCACTGGAGATTCTCCTGTCACCTTTCAGGGCTACAAGGATGGCCGGCCCCACCCCACCCCAGAGTCCACAATCTCGGCCTGAAGGTGGGCCCAGAGGTCATGAAATCTGGGCCCAGCTCAAGCCTACATATGCAGCCAGGGCCAAGCAAAAGCCAGTAGGCCCCGCAGAGCACCCCTAACTGGACAGGGCCCCTCCACCGTGACCGGCCTGGTTAACGACCCCAAGCAGAGACCCTCCTCACTCGTGTTGTATCCAAAGACCTGTGGACACACAGCCCAGGAGAGGCAGCCAGTTAAGCCTATATAGGCTGAGAGGACACAGCCAGACAGCTGAGCCGGGTACACAGGCCCACAAGGACATGCTGAGAGGAACACACACACGCAGGGACACACACGGGTGTACATGTCGACCACAGACACATGGACACACGCGTGGACACGGGAGCATGAGCACACCCACACGTGAAGTCCTGTTTTCCGCAGGCCAGAGGCTGGACGGTGGCTCAGCCTAAATGCACCAGAGCAGCGTGACTGCGGGTTGGCCTAGGTGTGAGGCCCCTGCGAGGCTTGGGCATGGAATCCAAGCCCCTATCTGCCTGGGGACCCACCTCGGCACAGGGGCGTCTGAAGGTGGCTTTGGGTGGGGGCCCAGCTTGCCTCACAGCCCCCTCTGGGCCCCTTCTCTAAGGCAGGAAGCGGGGCTGGGCCAGAGGTAAACACATTTCAACCTGGGGTCCCCGCTCCCCAGAGGGGAACTGCGCTGGCCACCAGCTCTCCAGCCCCAGCGGGGCCCCAGGCCCACCCCAGGCCTCCCCACGTGCTGCCTGCACCCCTGCAGGGCCTCCTCGTCGCTGCTCAGGCAACCAGCCTGGAAGCAGAGCAGGGGCGGTGGAGGGGGGGCGGCCAGCGTGGATGCTGCCTGGTGTCTGCAGGGCAGGAGGCGGGTGGACGAGGCGGGGTCGGGCAGGGCCTGAGGGCCTGGGTTGTTTCCCTGGGCAGGCCTGGTGAGGAGCGCCTGCACCCCCAGCTGAGCCTCAGGATCCGGGGGAGCCTGGAGCAGAAGAGCAGGTGTGAGCAGGAGGGGCTCAGAGCCCTGGTCCCCCTGCTCACCCCGCCACGGCCCGTCACTCTCGAGGCCCCTGAGCCCGCTTGTGGCGCCCACTACACCACCTCCAGCCCCGGGAGACTGGGCTTCGTCTTCTGAGGCCAGCTCTGCAGAGCTCCAGGGGAGACTGGCTCGCAGAGACTACAAGGATAGATTTCTTTGTCCTGCTGGCAAAACCCACAGGGGCAAGTCCAGCGGGCCATGGGCCCAGGGAGGGACAGGTCTTGCCCACGAGCTGCCGGCTGGGGCCCGTGAAAGCCCCCGGGGTAGGTGGCAGGAGGCTCTCAGGAGCCCCCCACGTGCGCCATGGGCGAGCACGTCATGAAACGCCTTCATCCCGGAGCATCGTGCCGACCACCCGCCCGGTTGCTCTGGGACTGTCCCCCCTTGCAGCCCTGGAATTTGCACGTCTCCCCTCGGGGGGAGCTGGGCCCAGAGAGGCCAGATATGGAGCCCGGGGGGAGTGTGTGGGGGTGGGGGCGACTCTTGGGGCTGGAGCCAGGGCAGCCAAGGGCCGGCCGCCCGGACGCTGGGAAAGGCACGCGCTGGGGGTCTCCCAGGCCTCTGCTATCTCCTCTCGGTCAGTCGGCCCGCAAGGCATTTCCTGACTGCCCTGAGCACGGGAAGGGGCCAAGGACCCAGCCCTCCTTCCAAGGGTTCCCAGCGTTGTGCCTGGCGCCCAGGAGCTGGGAAGCCTGGGGTGGGGGTAGGGGGTCAGAGGCAGAGGGGCGGCCCCAGCCCGCTGCTGCCTCATACCCGGACAGCAGATGCGGGCTGCCCGTGCACCCCAGGCGCACCCCCAAGGCCAGACGCCAGCAGGACGCGGCCCCGGGCAGGCTCTTTCTGTGCACCCCCTCTTCCCTGTCACCCTCACCCCTTCCTACCGCGCCCCACTGTCGCCCGCCTGACGCACGCTCATCCCCCAACCCCGCTCTGCCCCCCACTGCAGCCGAGCGGATTCCATGGATCTCCTGCCTGTGGCCTCCTGAGCACCCCCTCCCTGCTCCACCACAGCAGAGAACGTGGGGGGGCTGCTGTGCCGCGGCCCAGTGCGCAGGACTGGGGACGAGAGTGGGGGCGGTGGGCTTCCTGGAGGCGGGGCCCGCCTCCTGCCAGTACTGTGGCTCGCCTGATCCCACGTCAAGCCCACTCTCCTGGGACGATTCTAGAAAGCAGCCTCCTAGACCAGGCCTTGGGGTTCTGCCCGGCAGCTCAGAGCGGCCTGGGCGTCGTGAGCGGGAGGGGCTCTCTCAGGGCTGACGGCCCCCTTTGTTCCCCCTGCCCCTCACCCCAGCCCCCACGTGGTGCTTGCCCCGCTTCCTTGTGTCCCGGCCCCCTCAGCCGCCCCTCCCACAGGAGCCCCGCCCCCCTCGTGTCCGCAGCCCCCTACTCTGTGCTGGCTCCAGGCCGCCCCCTCCCCTCCACGTGGCCCCACCCATGGTTTGCCCCCACGCTGTATGCAGCCCTTCATGCCTTCCCGTGTTCCCCCGCCCCATTTCCCCCCCAGCGCCTCCCCCCCACCCCGTTCATCCCGAATGCAAGAGTCCTGAGACAAATTCCTGTAACTGAGTTTATTGATGAGTCCAGGGCATCTGAGGAGGCCCTGGCAGGGAGGGACACTGGGCAAGATGGACACACATTCATGCCTGGTGTGTGCTCCTGATGTTCGGAGCCTCCAGACTAGGTGTGGGCGGGCGGGGCCCCTCACACTCGGGCCCCCCCATTCGGACCCCCTCCCAGGCACCCGCAAGGGTGGGAGGGTGCTGGGCGGGGGCACGGGCTGAGGAGGCCTACACATTCAGCAGTGTGCACACACGCGCGCTTACACACGCTCAGAGACCAGGGCTGGCTCCAGAACCCCAACCAGTGCAAACGACTTTTAGTGCAAATTGATTCAAGGGGGACAGGGAGAACGGGGCTCTGGAGGCTCTGAGTCTCCTGAGCAAAGAATAGCAGAGAGAAGATCAGAAAATAGAGTCAGAAAAGGAGGAAAAGGAGGGAGGGAGGCTGTCGGTGGTCTTGGGGCTGGGGCAGGGGGGAGCCACAGAGATGGAGTCGCCGGGCCGGGGTGGGTGTCGCCGCGGGGGCCGCTCTTCCGGTGGTGTGGGTCGTCCGTTCCTTTAGGTCAACCTGCGGACAGAGAGAAGGCGTGAGGGCGGGGCAGGCTGGGCCGGGGGGCGGGGCGGGGGCACTTTGAGGGGGACAGTACCTTCCAGAGCTGATTCCTGAGTTAGGGTGTGTAGTGGTTCCAAAATGCAGCATATTCTCGAGTCAGAGCTAGAAGACTTGAAGAAGTCCATGTTCCAAGTCCCAGGCATGAGCTGGGTAGCACCATCTCTGCGGGGATGGGAGAGCGTGAGCACCCACCTCTGGGGCCTGTGCGCCCTGCCACCCTGCGTGTGGCGGGCCCTCTCACCTTGTCATCTTGAGGGTTCTGGGTGTCTGAAGAGCAGCAGTGGTGTGTCTGCTCCGTCAGGAGACTAAAGGAACGTCGATATCCGGGCTCCCCGCGGGGCCAGTGTTCTACGGGAGAGAGGCGCCTGTGAGGCTCAGTGCGGGTCAGCGGGCCCTGGGTAGGGGGCACCGCCCGCATCTGCACTCACCTGGGAGGCTGGACGGTCCCGCCTGCTCTCTCCATCACACCGGACCATATCATATCCCTCTGTGCGCGTCCTGGCCGCCCGGCCTCCGTGGCTGGCAGGCACCAACACCCCACTGGAGACATGGCTGTGGGCAGAGAGAGAGAGGTGGGGGGCGCTGACTGAGTGGGCAGAGGTGGCCAAGGGCATCAGGAGGGCAGCGGGCTGGACACTCACCTTCGTCTCCGGTCCGAGCTCAGAGGCACCGATCCCGCTCCGTCATCGCCCGCAGAGGCCCGCCTTGGCCACGAGCTCGAAGTCCAGTGCCCCTCCCACTGGCTCGGTGCCCGGCTCTGGCCCCTCGCCCCTGCCTGTGCCCTGACCTCCCTTCCCCCGAGAGTGCACATTCACGCCACCCCACCCGCCCCACCTAGCCTGGTCTCGCCCGTGTCCTTGACTCCCCTGGGTGCTGTTCTATCTATCATGCCCATCCCAGGGGCCAGCGGTTCGGGTCAAGTGTCCCCAGTGTCCCCAAGTGCACTGGGGCCCTCCCGCGTGGCTCCCGGGCCGCAGTGCTGCGTGGGGCTGGCGTCCACGGGCTGGGCCCGTGCAGCCTCCCTGCTGCGGGTATCTCTCCGGGCCTGTCTCGCGGCCACCGCCCCCCAGATGACACCCCGCCGCGGTTGCCCGCGCACTGCGCTGCCTTCTCTCTCATTCTCCGGCCCTCGAGGCTCCGGCTCAGGCCTGATGACGCCTGGCCGGAGCCGCTCCTGTGACCTACTACTAAATGAATTACAGTGGGTGAAGTGGCGGCTGGGAACCCCTCTGTCCTGAGTCCCCGCCCTGTCCTGCTCGCCCCGGGGGCCTGAGTGCCCCCTACACGTGCTGGCAGCCCTGCCTGCTCCGCTCCCGCCTGACTCTCTGGAAATGCCCTTGCCACCCGGGGCAGCCCACGGCCCCCCAGCCCGCGGCCCCCCAGCCCGCCCTGTCTCAGCTCCCCCTGAGACGGTATCACCTGTGCTACCTGACCAGCCTGCGTCTTGCTCTGCCGGGAGGCCAGCCTCTCCACCTCGCTGGCCCGCACTCCCCAGAACCTCCTTCTGCAGGAGACCAGGAGAGCAAGGACCAGCGAGGAGAAGGGGACTCACCTGGCCGGCAGAGCGCTGTCTTCACCTGCCCGCGGCTGCCAGCTATGCCTCCGCTGCCCCAGCCCCGGGGCGAGCCTCTCTCAAGCCCCCCTGTCCACCAGTCGCCACGATCTGAAACCAAAATTGACCGGGATGAATGCCTGGCTCCCCCCTCTTCTTCTTCGCGCTGCTAGCTTGGGTCTTTCACCCTCCCACGCAGATGTTGCCCGGCCTGCGGGGCGCCCGGGAGCAAAAAATGATCCCCAAAAGGCTCCCGGGCGCCCCGCGGCCCTCCCCAAGCCAGCCCCTCTGTGAGTCCGCTCCTGCCAGGCTCCAGATGTCCAAGGTGATCCTTGGCCCACCCCACGCAAACTTCCCTGCACCCCACTTCCCCATCTTCCCCCGGTTACCCCTCCGCTCCCCCGCTTCCCCAGTTCCCCCAGTTTCCCCAGTTCCCCCAGTTTCCCCCGTGCCCCCCCATCCCTCCCACCACCCCCCTCCCACACCCTGCTCTTCGGGCCCTAGCCCGGGCTTTTTCTAACTGGAGGCGGCCCCGCCCAGCATTCCCGCCCCTGCCCGGCCAGCCAATAGGCACGGGGACCGTGTTGGGGCCCCCGCGAGGCCCGCCCCCACCCGGGACGGTCCAGCGCACGTACCTCGCCCGTCCTGGAATTCTCCAAAGAGGGCCGTCCCCGCACCCCTCCTTTGGCATCCGGTGGGGAGGCTCTGGCATTGTTCCCGAGAGCCCCCCCCCAACACTGTGTCCCCGCAGGCGGCTGCCGCCCAACCCCCAGGGGCACGCGCTGCCCCGGACGGAGGTCCGGGCGGGAGCCGCCGGATGCCCCGTGCGACTTTAGGGTTGCCTCCTGCCGCCGCTGTGGCTGAGACCACGCCGTGGTTCCGGAGCCTGGGGTGCGGGGGGTGCGGGATGCGGGGCTCAGGGCTCCGGGAGGCCGGGGGAAGTTCCCCGGGTCTCACCGGCCGGTGGGAGCCGACTCTCCTGCTCGAGGGCCATCTGGCCGATGGACCCTGCTGTGAGCACAGCGCCCTGTGCGGGGCAGGGTCCCCAGCGTGGCCGGGGAGCCCCATCTTGTCCCGCCACGGTCGGCCCCACGTCGGGGCCAGGCGTGCCGCTGTCCTCTGCGCTCACAGGCGCACCGGGGCGGTGAGCCCGACAGCCTCCCCGGCCGTCGCAGCCCGCGGCTCACATCCAGAATCCAGACAAAGACCAGAGCCTTGAACCCCCCAGCCACCCCATCCCTGGGGCAAGCACCTCGGCCTCAGGGGGGCTTTGGGGACCAGCAATCCGGAGGGTTTGGCCACCAAGTCTACAGTGCTGGGGCCATGAGGTGGGGGGCACGCCCCAGCAAGGGACCCAGAGCTCTCCAGTTCTGAGTCCACCTCAGTTAGGGCCTTGAGAAGACCCTGCTCTCCTAGATCCCTGCCATGCCTGACGGTCAGCCTTTGCTATGTGTGAACCCCCAGATTTACGTGGGAAAACTCCAGCCTTGACCCTATGTGTATCCCCAGATTTACTTAGGAAAACTCTAGCTTTGATCATGGGTGAGCCCACAGAGTTACACGGGCAAGTTCCAGCTTTGACCGTGGGTGGACCCCCAGATTTATGTGGGAAAACTCCAACCATTGCTATGGGTGTGCCCCCAGATTTGCATGGGAAAACTCCAGCCTTGACCATGTGTGTACCCCAGATTTACGTGGAAAAATTCCAGCTTTGACCATGGGTGAACCCCCAGATTTACATGGGAAAACTCTAGCCTTGGCCATGGGTGAACTCTCAGATTTAAGTGGGAAAATCCCAGCTTTGACCATGGGTGAACCCCCAGATTTCTTTGAAAAAATCCCAGCCTTAGCCATGGGTGAACCGTCAGATTTATGTGAGAAAACTCTAGACTTTACCGTGGGCAGACTCCCACTTTTGGCTGTAATCGGACCTCAGGCACAGCGGCCGCGGGTGGTGATGTTGGCGTCCGCGCTGCCGCCTCGCGGCCGCGTCTGTCTCCACACCCACAACCACGCAGCCCTATCTGGGGGGCCACCAGCCAGGGAGGGGGCTCTTGATGCAGCGGGGAGGACCCCGGGATCCTCTGCCCTGGGCAGGCGGTGCCCGGGGCCCTGTGCCACCAGGGGACTGGCGCAGGAGGGGTCCCTCTGGAGCTAGGGCTGTGCCTCACCCAGGCTCCCCATCAGATCCCTGTCATCCCCAGCACAAGACCTTTTAGTCCCCTATCCCCACTTGTCCCCCACCTTGGTGACAGGAGACCATGTCTCTAGGGTGCTGTGGGGCCCACTTCCAACAGCTCACGGGCTCCTGGGCAGACCCAGGGGCTTCTATTGGTCGGGAAACCCACCACCATGAGACTGTGAGGGCCCAGAGCGTGGCGTGGAGAAATGGCCAGCCACTGAGCACGCTTGCTCAGCCCAGATCCCCACCGGTTAATGACCCCCCGGCACTAGGGTGCCTGCCGCAACCCGCTTTGGTGGCAGTACTCCGGCAACCAGCAGTCCAGCAGCGGCTGAACCCAGAGTCAGCGGCACGCCCAGACCTTTAGCATTTCAAACAGCTGAACTGCATGGAGATGCTAATAACATACTGTTAGGGTTGGAGGCTCTCCTTGAAGGCAGACGCAGCTCAATAAAAGATCCAGAGTTTGGGAGGTCTGTCTGGGTGGGGGGCAGTACACCGCGCTAGAAGCACAAAGTCCAGGTTTTAGTGGCACAGGCTGCCATTCTCGTGCCAGGGAAACGTCAGTTAGGTCCCACACCACGGGACTTCAGTGGGGGGGTGGGGGGGGATCCTGTGGCTGAAGCTGCAGTGTGACCCGACTTGGCACCTGAGGTGGCTCAGATGAGTGCCCGTTCCCTCCACGACACTCATGGGCCACCGTGATATCTGGCTTATGCAGACCAGCAAGGTCTCTGGCTGGGCACGCATGGACCCGGGCCGCCGCGTGGGCAAACCACCACCGCTGACGTGTGAGCCCGCACCGCCACCTCGCGGCCGCTTCTGTCCCCACATCCGCAACCCGGGGCTCCGTTCAAGGACTGTGATGGGTCTATTTGGTCGGCCCAAGACAAAGAGAGAAGACCCCCGAAATCCTCCTGCCCTTGGCAAGGCGGTGCCCAGCACCCTACGCTGCCGAAGGTCCCATAGAAAGAGTCTCTCTCTGAAGCTGGCTCAGCGTCACCCGAGGCATAGGGATCCCTCAATGTCCCGAGTGTTCCGTCTCCTCTCCTAACTTCAACAGTGCTGCCCGGGGTGACTTGGGGTGACACGGAGTAGCTTGGACAAGTGTCCCATCCCCCAGATGACCCTGTGGACCACTGTGGTATCCGGCCGGTGTGGACCCGGGATGCCGCGCGGGCGGATCTCGTGGTGGGCAGACCCCGCCGCGGCCACCTCGGTGGTGATGCATGAGCCTGCACTGCCGCCCCGCGGCCGCGTCTGTCTCCACACCCACAACGACACAGCCCTATTTTGGGGTGGGATTAGATAGGGAGGTGGCCCCTGATACAGCGGCAAGGACCCCGGTATCCTCTTCACAGTGCCCTGTGTCACCAGGGGACTGGCGCAGGAGGGGTCCCTCTGGAGCTAGGGCTGTGCCTCACCCAGGCTCCCCATCAGGTCCCTGCCACCCTGGATGTGAGGCCCTTTATTCCCCTACCCCCACTTGTCCCCCACCTTGGTGACCTGGGGCCATGACTAGGGTGCAGTGGGGTCCACACCCAACAGCTCATGGGCTCCAGGGCAGCTCCTGTCAATTGGGAAACACGCCTCCAAGGTCTTGCGTGGGTCCCAGAGCACAGTGTGTGGAACTAAACAGCCACCGAGCACGCTTACCCAGCCCAGATGCCCACCCCTTAACGACCCCAGGACTAGGGTGCCGGATGAAACCCACACTGGGGGGTGCTCAGCAACCCGCAGACCAGCCGCGGCTGAACCCAGAGGCAGCAACACGCCCAGACCTTCAGCATTTCAAACAGTGAACAGCATGGAGATGCTAATGACCGGCTGTTAGGGTCTGATGTTCCCCTTGAAGGAGGATGCGGCTCAATAAAAGACCTAGAATTTTGGAGGTCTGTCTGGGGTGGGGAGGCAGTAGGCTGGACTGGAAGCACAGAGTCCAGGCTTTAGAGCCACAGGCTGCCATCCTCCAGCCTGGAGACAAGACATAGGTCCCACCCCTTGGGACTTCGGTGGGGAGGCGGGGGCTGTGAGTGTAGCTGAAGCTGCAGTGTGGCCCGACCTGGCACCTCAGGAGGCTCAGACGAGCGCCCTGTCTCCCACGTGACCCTCGGGGCCACCGCGGTATATGGCCGCACGTCTGGACCCGGGATGCCGCGTGGGCGAACCCCGGCCGCTGATGTGTGAGCCCGCACCGCCACCTCGCGGCCGCTTCTGTCCCCACACTCACAGCCGCTGGTTTCTGTCTCAGGGCTGTGATGGGCCGGCAGGGTCAGCTCAAGACAAAGAGAGAAGAGCTGTGAAATCCTCCTACCCTCGGCAAAGCGGCACCCAGCACCCTGGGCTGCCGAAGGCCGCATAGAAAAAGTCTCTCTCTGAAGGTGGCTCCGTGTTGCCCCAGGCATAGGGATCCCTCATTGTCCCGAGTGCTCCGTCTCCTCTCCCACATTCAACAGTGCCGCTCGGGCTGACTTGGGGTGGAATGGGGTAGCTCGGACAGGCTTCCCATCTCCCTGATGACCCTGTGGACCACTGTGGTATCCGGCCTGGGCGGACCCGGGATGCCGCGCGGGCGGATCCCGTGGTGGGCAGACCCCGCCGCGGCCACCTCGGTGGCGATGAGTGAGCCTGCACTGCCGCCCCGCGGCCGCGTCTGTCTCCACACCCACAGCCTCTCAGTACCCCTCGCAGAGGCAATGGGGCTGGGAGATCAGCCCAAGACCAAGGGAGAAGACCCCGAAACACTCTGCGCTGGATGTGGCAGCCCCCAGAACCCCTCCGGACCTGGACAGGGTCTCCTGTCCCTGGACAGGCCTCCCCCGGGGCTCCCGGTCACGTCCGCCACGGGGCAGGGCCTCGCTTTCTGCCCCGTGCACCTGCCCTCAGCCTCCTGTGGGTGCTGGTGCTCGCGCTCCAGACCCGCTGTCCCTGGCGGTCAGGCTCGCTGTATCACGTGGGCTCCTGGGCAGACCTGGGGCACTCCTGTGGGCCCTTCTGTCCACTCTCCCGTCACCGAGCCGGGGCCCATCCGGGGGTCCTTCTGGTTTAGATTCACACTTTTCTGGGGTGGGTGGCCACTGTTTCTGCTCACTGATGCCCTTGGGGGGAATGGAGGTATTTGCCGAGAGAGCCGGCAGCTATTTGCATCCTAATGGGTTATTTGCATCTCTGTGGAAGGACTGGGAGGACAGGCTAGACTTTAGCTTCCAGTCTCCAAAGCTAGGGCGGGCTCCCCAGTGGAGAGGCTGCCAGGGCTCCGGGACCTCTGGCGCTAGGCTGGTCTTGGCCGTGGCAACAGAGGGTGCTGCTCTCGGTGCGCGGGCCGGCACCCACAGGGGCTTGGAGAGCGCCAGCAGACGCGGCCTCGGGCGTAGCCAGTCCAGGGCGGTGGGCTGTCGTGGCCAGACCTCCTCTCCCTGACAGTCTCGCACGTGTGCTGCTGGTGCCTCCAGCCCCAGGCTGGACCGGCGTCCCACCACGTGTGTCTCCATCGCCGCCGCGTGCCCAGGAGCAGGACGCAGACCGTGCCAGCACGGAGGCAGCGCCACCCTCCGCCCCTCACCTGAGTGCGGGCCGCACAGGGCTACTTGCTGGCCCCTGGGCCCCAAGCTGCTCCAGTCTAGTTGCCAAACCAGTGGAAAAATAAACGGAGCCTAGACTGCCACCGCCGAGCCGTGTCCTGGGGACCCAGCGTGCACCCCTCAGCCGCCAGGTAGGAGTGCACATCCGCCCTCGAGCTCAGTACTCCTTCCGGGGCAGGCCACACACAGGAACCGCTGCTGACACAGAAACTGGAGGACGGTGCTAACTGGTGCCGCGCAGGGGCGTCGCCTGCAGGTACCCACAGTCTTAAGGGTGGGTGGAGAGGGGCTTGCCACCTGAGTGCCCGGGGGGGGTGTCAGAGAGAGGCCCTCACTCAGCCCTGGGGCGTGAGGCCGGGAGCACAGCGGCCTTCTCTGTTGCTGGCGCCCGGCGGGCTTCCCTGATAGCTGAGAGTGACTCCCTGGGGTGGGGGCCAGTGGCTTCGTTCATGAGAACAAAGGCAAGTCACTGAGTCCGGAGGGGCGGAGAGCAGGAGAATGGGAGGGGGGCGGGCGTGGCGGAGGGTTCAGGACTGAGGGTCAGCTGGGCCCTCAGGCTGGGGCACAGCCAAGGATGGCACAGGAACGTGCAGGCCTCGGCTGCCCTCACCCCTCGCGCCCCGCGGCCCACGCACAGCCGTGCCGACTGCCTGCACCCCGCCTCCCAGGCCCTCAGACTCCCGGACACTCAAGCCTCAGGACTCACTGGTGCCCGGTGTGCCGCCTAGCACCCCGCGTGTGCCTCCAGCCCACCAGCCCCAGTCACGGCCACTCGTTCCTCCACTCCGCCTCTCTCAGTCTTTCTTTCATGGAAGTGGTCCCACCCTCATCACTCTTGCTCCCCTCATCTTCCAAATCCAGTCATCGAGGAGGTATTCACTGCATCTCCATGGGCTGAACCACCTCCCTGCCCTCTCCCTACACCCGCATTCCGTTGGCAGTACTCCATGACACTCTTCCACCGAGTGCCAACCTCCTCTCTGGGTACCGGCGCCCACTGGACTGACCTCCAGCATATATCAAGGACCCCTTGCTCCCTTCTCACTGTGGCTGCCAAGGCTCCAGGATATGCCCTCGGCCACTCTGGCCTCCCTAGCCTCCACGCTGTGACCATGCCCTTTAACCCGGATGTCATCCCCCAGCACCCTCCCACTCAGATCTCATATTGCCCCAGGGAGGCCTGGCCAGCTTCCTCAGCCAGTTCCTACGCGGTGCTGGCCTTCGAGCCTGCAGCTGTGTGGCCATGCCAACCCATGCACCTTCCTCCCCAGGGGCCCAAAGGGATGCCACCCCCAGGGCTGGGCACGCAGAAGGCAGGAGAGGCCGGGTGATGCAGTCTTAGGGAGCTGAGCCAGCCAGCCAGGGGCACGGGCTCCTCCACCCTGGCCTGCAGGCTCCTCAGGACGCAGTGCCCTGTCTCCTGTGTGGTGTCCAGTCCAGCGGACCGTCCGCCACCGTCTGGGCCTGGAGCCGCTGCCTCGCTGTGCGCGCAGGCAGCACAGACCCGCACCTCACTCACCTGCCTGCATGGCCACCCAGCCGCCATGCCCAGGCACAGTCACAGGGCTGTCCTAACGCCTTCTTGAGCCCTGGCTCCCGCCTCCTACTCCTGCTCAGAACCTTCTCTCCTCTTCCTCAGCTGCTGCCCACACAGGCCTGGTCCTTGGTGCCCACAGGACCCAGTGGTAGCCTCTCCCCAGCCTCCTCACTGCACGACACCCAGCCCCCTCACTGCACGACACCCAGCCCACCCTCTCCTGGAAGTGGGGCTCGGTTGAAAGAAAGACCACTTGTTCTGACCCTTGGAGGGCATCTCTGCTGCCTAAATGAGGGTGGGCAAGTTTTCCCTACGGCTGTTGGTCCCACGGGCAGAGTGTCCTGGTCAGGCATCAGGCAGGCCCCCCAGGACCCCTTCCTAGGCAGCTGACCCCCACCCCATCCTTTTCTTTCTCCCTCTGTGACCCACACCGAGACCCATCAGACTCGACTGCAAGAGGCAGGCTCTCAAGTCATACTGGCTTCAGCCGGATCCTAGAGCTGGCCCCTCACAAGCCCCTGTGCAGCTCCCCGCCCTGATGCCCATTTACTCCTGCTTTCAGAGACTGTCCATCCCCAGGCCATGGTGTCCACTGCAGCACAGCATCTCTAGTGAGCCAAAGAGGCCCTCAGAGGACATGTCCACATCCTCATCCCCAAACTGACTCATTGGAAAAGACCCTGATGCTGGGAAAAATTGAGGGCAGGAGGAGAAGGGGACGACAGAGGATGAGATGGTTGGATGGCATCACTGACTCAATAGACATGAGTTTGAGCAAGTTCCAGGAGATAATGATGGACAGGGAAGCCTGGCGAGCTGTGGTCCATGGGGTTGCAGAGTTGGACATGACTGAGTGAGTGAACAACAAATCCCCAGACTCGTGAGTGTGACCTTATTGGGAAAAGAATCTTCACAGCTGTGATGAAGGATCTCAGTGGAGGTCATCCTGGGTTACCCAGGTGGCCCTAAATCCAATGGCAAGTGTCCTTAGAAGTGACAGAAGAGAGCAATGGCACGGAGGGGGCCAGTAGAGGATGGAGGCAGAGACTGGGGTGACGCAGCCACAAGCCCAGGCATGCCTGGAAGGGGCAGGAAGGACCCTCCCCTAAGCCTTTAGGGGAGAGGTTGCAGGCCTGGGACTCCTTGACTTCAGACTTCCCGCCTCCAGGACTGGGGTTGGGGGGATGAACTCCTGTTGTTTAAGCTGCGCTTAAACCTAAGAGCTTGAACAACTTAAGTCCCATGCTGACCACAAGAAGAAAGCTGGACAGACAGATTTTTGTGAACCCATCAAAGAACCAAGGTCACAAAACAAATGGCCATCCCCACATCTGGAAAGAGATGGGGGCCTTTCGGAGATGCAGAGCATAAGCATTCCCTTATCGGAGGTAGAAGTCCCACGTGCTGCTAGGATGATGAAACTAGACATTTTGATGAACTGCTGGAAACCAAACAGCCTGTTCCTCCTTTGCAAGCTTACACGTGGAAGATGCTCTCCTTGAGTTTTCTTTTAGCTTGTTCTATTGCCGCCGCCCCAGGAGATGGACAGGCTTCAGTGCAAAGAAGGCTCCTTTCTCAGTGGTCCCAGCAAGGGTCCCGGAGATGGACCTCATGGCCTAGCTCAGTCCTCATGCCCACCCTCCCTTAATTCCTATGGCCCAGAAGTCCAGTTCCCGTGCAGCAAGGGTGGGTAACCATGCAGGACCCAGTGGGCAGAATCCACCCCGGCCCCCTCCCACGCCCTGTTTGTCTTCTCTCTCAAGTGCCTGCCCTGCCGGCCTCAGGCCCCAGCCCAGACCAGGGGCAGCAGTGCCTCCTAGACCGCCCAGGCCTCCATCACTGCCAAAGTCAGGTCCCTAAAAAGTGCCCCTGTCGTTTGATCTGCGTCCATGGTAGAACACTCACTCCATCCTCAGCCCACAGCGTGGCGCTTAGACCAGACAGTCCATCCTCAGGGGATGCAAAGCCAAGGACCACACTGCTGGCCACTGCGCCGATGGTCTTCTCCACTGACCAGTGCCGGGACCCTGACCACCGCCCCCGACCTGCCCACAGAGACAGCCTGTCCTCTGGACCTCTCCCCGCTCCCTCACAGACTGGCCCCCACCTGGCTGGTCCAGCAGGGTCTTCTCCTCGACCTCCGTCCTTCACCCCCCGGGGACCCTGCCTCCCGGCAAGGGCCCGTGGACCCCGCAGAGCAGACACCAGGGACTAGAGACCTCTCCGCACAGCAGCCTCACGGAGGAGAGGCATCCAGCCTCTCTCCTCCCCCAAGGGACCCCCCAAGGGCGATGGGAAGGGAGTGGGCAGAGGGGACGCTGACCCTTTCGTGGGCACTGGGACCAGGATGCAGGGGGCGTGTGTGAGAGAGGCCGCAGGGTGGGCAAAGCAGGGGGACTTGGCCAGGCGGGGCCCTGAGCCCTTCCTGCAGGTCTGTGTCGCAGCAGAGATGTTTGTTGAACGAATGGGTGAACGAGTGACTGAGGGGTTTTGAGCTGCAAGAGAGGAAGAGAAGATGGCTCCATCTTTTCAAGGTACGGAGGTGCTGCCCTGCTCCAGATTCCAAGCGGGGATTAAGGGCCTTCCTGCTGCAGCCAGGACCATTGTTCCCAGCCCCTTCTAGAATCATCTGGAAGTTAATCCTTTACAAAACAAATATTTCAGACATCTCAGCACGGCCCTCCAAGGGGGAGCCTCAGCAGATGGCCGGAGGCCTGGCTGCGCTCCCACACCCCCAGATGCAGGAGCGCCCCACGGCCTTGGAGCAGCGTCCACGGGGGACGCGGGCCCGGGCCAGGAAAACGTCAGAGCCGCCAGCCACCTGCCTGGCCCCCGCCCTGGGCCCTGTCCATTTGCCTTGGCAGCTCCCGCCAAGGACAGGACATTCCTGAAGACTGAGGCTACACGTAGGGGCCGGGGGCTGGGAGGCCAGGCGGGCCCGCAGCCGCCTCGAGGCCCAGCTTCCCCTCTGTCCTCCCTGCCCCTGGGGCTGACACGGGAGTGGGGTTTCTTGCCCTGTCTCCCTTCCCACATCCACGCCAGGGCCTGCCGGCTCTGGTCCTCGCCCATCTGAGCTCCTTCTCTGCCCCAAGCGTGTGACACTCAGGCCCAGATTCGGGGAGGCCTCGGACCTGCCCCGGTGGCCCCCTTCAGGCTCTTGTCTCCTGCCCTTCTCACAGCTAGGGTTGGGGGGGCCTGTGCTTGGCACTTTAATGCCCCATTTAAGTCTTTTCTTCTGCACGGACTGTGAGCCCCCTGAGAACAGACTCAGGGAAGGAGGCTCCCTGCCCACCATGAGCAGAGGGGCCAGGCTGGGAGCCCTGGAGTGGCGGGCGGGGTATGGTCATGGTCCAAGATGAAGGTGGGGTCCCGGCCCGCCTGCAAAGACCAGGTGTCTGCCTCGCGGGGATGGTGGGAGGTCTGGCCAGGGAGCAGAGGGCTGGGGCGTGCAGGCAGAAGGGGCCCCAGTCCCATGCAAGGTGAGCGCCCCGCAGGGAGAAGGACAGGATGTGTGGGCGGCAGGGGCGGTGCGCCTCCGTCCCGGGTCTGCAGAGGGACCCTCTGCCTCTCTTCCTCTGCCCCAGCGAGATGGGGAGCGTCTCCAGCATCACTGGGTGTGTGGAGCCACAAGGCTGCGGGGACCTGGGCCCCACAGACTCCTGGAGCAGAGCCCCCACCTGACAGGGACCAGCCCGCCTCGGGAGCAGGACCTGCTGCTCCTGGGAGAGCACGGGGGTGGTGGATTGAGGTGGCAGAGGAGACGGTAGGGGGCATGCATGGAGGCCGCCCGTCTCCGTGGCTCTGCTGGTTTGGGCACAGTAAGCCCTCCTGGGACCTGGGCTCAGACCCTCTGCCCCACGGCACAGAGAGTTAGGGCAGCCAGTGGTGGGGTGGGGGGTAGAGGGGGTCGGTGAGGAGATGAGGGTCCCGGGGAGGAGGGGCTGTCAGCCGGTGGAGACCCCCGTTTCTGTTAGGAGCATCCCGGGCTGTCCTCTGCCTCACCCCTCAGGCCACATATTTCCAGAAAGAAATCATTCCCAGCCCTGAGGAGCTCCACGGAGGCGGGTTTTTCCATCTGGGCTCTGCTGATGAGCTGATGAGCTCTTGTGGAGGAAAGGTCCTCGTGAGTTGCTTCCTTTGTCCAAGCCCACACGGGGCCCCTCGGGGGTGCCTGGGGGCTGCTGAGGGGAGAGGCCGGCTGGGCGCACACCGGGCCCGCCCCCGTACCCAGGCCGGCCCCCCATCTGCTGGCCGGGACCCCAGGGCTCGTGTAAGAGGGTCTGAGTCCCGGGGCGGCCCCTCCACCTCCACCCAGGGCCCCTGGCACTCAGCGGGCTCCCACAGCACCTCCAGTCCCCTGCTGGGCCCACCCTCCACCCACTCTGCCATCCCCACGCCCCCGGCTTCTCCTGTTCCTGGGCCTTGAGGCTCAGCAGGCTCCCCTCTCCTCCCCGCGGCCACGCACCTGGCCCTGGCTTGGTTCCCAGGGCTTGGAGCCCCCTCCCAGGCCCAGCTCCCAGACCCCCAGCCCTCCTCTCCTCCCAGCTTCCAGGCTCCTCTCCTCCCCAAGCTGCACAGACACGGCACCCTCTCGCCTTCCTGGGCCCCAGCAGTGGCCTCACCATCTTCTCTGGCAACAGGTCTTGTGGTGGGGACTGTCATGGGCTGACCTGTGTCCCCCACCAAATTCCCATGTTGGAGTCCTGACCTCCAGGATCTCGGACTGAGGCTGAGTTTGGAGACGGAGTTCTTGACAGAGGGAATCCATTCAAGGGAGGTCACTAAGGTAGGCTAATTCCACAGGATGGGGGTCCTCACGAGAAGAGGAGGTCAGGATACACACACACCTGCCAAGGCATGACCCTGAGAGGTGGCGGCCGTCTGCACACCCAGGAGAGAGGCTTCAGGAGGACCAGCCCGGCCCATACCTGGGGCTGGGGTTCCAGCTTCCAGGGCTGGGAGGAAACAGAAGTCTGCAGGTTGCGTGGGTCTGTAGGACTTTGTAGGGACAGCCATGCAGACCTGCCCAGCGACCTTCCTGCCCTGTCTCGGGTCCCCCGCCGTGTCTTGGCTGCCCTGCTGGTTGGCAAGTGGGAAAGTCCCCCTCTGCAGACCTGCCACAGATGCGCCCACCCTCAGAGGACTTGGTGAGCCTGCTTTGGGGTGACCAAGCACACCCTCGGCCCCCAGAACCCCTCTGTGCTCTAGCGCCCTGGTGGACCCCCGCCACAGTGCCCACCAGTCTTTTCTCCAGTCTCACCCTGCCCCGGCACTGACGCCTCCAGCCCCTCCTCTGGGCACCTGGTGATGGTGTTTCCGGGTCTGGACAGGGGCCTCTGCAGGGTCCGCCCCCCTGGTGTTCAGATGAGGACCCCGAGTCCCAGGGCCGGTGAGGGAGCAGAGCCTGCCCAGGCATGTGGGATGCTCCCCCGGCCTCACTGAGGTCCACGCCCGAGCCCTATCCCGAGCCCCTAGGCCCCAGGAGGACGTGTCCAGGGCGCGCACCCTGAGCACTGCCCATGCAGAGCCAGCCCAGCTGGCTCTCGAGGAGGCAGAGCTCAGGATCCTTATCTTGTCCCCTGGGCAGGAGGGCCGGCGCCTCCTCAGAGTGGATGGGAGTGCACAGTGGCCGCCTGTCACATGTGCGGTAGAGGGCATGCATGTCCCTTCTCGAAGAAGCCTCGCAATGTATGGCCTGGGGGCCGCTTCCGTCACGTGTCTTCACGGTCCCCAAAGGCCCCGCCTTCCAGCCGGGCACCCTCCTCTGGCGGACTGCTCCCAGAATTCACTCCCACAGCAGGGCCTTTGGGGGTCTTCCAAGTCTTCCCACCGCTGCCCCACGCACCCCCAGCAGCCACCCAGGCATGGGTGGAGGCTGCCCACCCCTTCTCTGAGCAATCACGCCAGGGCCTCCTGCTAGCTTGGAGTTGCTGGGCCGGAGGACCGGCCTTCAGGGGAGCCCTGGTTCAGGGGGCCTCCAGTAGCCCCACGTGCTTGTCCCCCGGGGATTTTGCCCTGGGGTGCAGGCAACTTGGACACAGTTTCCCCCCAGAAGGGAGGCTCCATGCTGTCCGGGATGTCTCCCTGGACACATAAGCTGCTGGCCACCACAGGGCAGCCAAGTCCTCCCCCCACAGGCACTGGGTGCTCTTTGGGACTCCTGCTGGGGCCTTGGGACTCTGGCCTGGTCAGGCCTGGAGTGAGCTGGCTGTACTGGAGGCCAGTGGAGAGCAGCTGGGCTGGCTCTGCATGGGCAGTGCTCAGCGTGCCCACACTGAAAACGTCCTCCTGGGGCCTAGCGGCTGGGGATAGGGCTTGGGCATGGACCCCATCCTCAAGGGCCATCTGAGGTGAAGTAGGGAGGGGTCTTCTGCCCCTCGCTCAGGTCTGTTCACGCTCTGCAGGGCTCAGAGATGTCCCATGGGGTGAGATACCCAGGGAGTAACTCCCGGAGGGGGACCCGCTGCCCACTTGAGCACGCATGCTCACTTGGTAAGTCATTTCCGACCTTTTTGTGACCCCATGGAGTGCAGCCCTCCAGGCTCCTCTGTCCATGGGACTTCCCAGGCAAGAATACTGGAGTGGGTTGCCATTTCCTTCTGCAGCTGCCCTCCCATCAGGCCCTGAATGTACCAAGAAAAGAGGCCCCAGGCCTGGAACCCCTGGACGAGTCTGGCCAGGCCTGGGCCACTGGGAGCAGAGAGCGGCCGTCCTACCAGCTCCCCTGTCAGGGCCGGGTGCTGGGCAGCCCAGCTCTGCCCGCAAGACTGTGTGCTGCCATTCAGCTCAGTCCCGTCCCCGGGCTCTGCAGCAGTCCCTTCACTCTGGCCCAGCCCTGTCTCCACATGCCCTCTGCAATGCGGCAGCCTGTGGTCCTGCTCCCCTGACGCCCAGCCCAGCCCTGGCTCTCCTCGGGACCTTCTTCCTCTGGGGGCTTTAGGTGGGTGGCTGGGCCGATGGCCAGCTTCACACCTACCCCTTAGCCCTCTGCCACCCACCCTCATCTTCTTCCTTCTGCCCTGCCAGGGCCCAGGGCCCGGGGGTTGGTATCCGAGCAGGGCTAGGCTGGGGTCTTGGCACCCAGGCCACAAGGGCCTGAAAACTGAGAAGGAAAACCAAGCAAACACCCACCTCCCATCTCCCTCCTTCACCCTGTGCCCCCTTCCCTCCTTCTCATCATAAAGCAAGGAATTTATTTTTCTTTGCGGTGTGCCTGGGGTTCAAACAACCCCTGCAGCCGGCCCGCTGTGCGGGGGCCCAGTTTATTTGAGGTGGGGGCTTGCTCAGGGAGGATCTTTGTTTTCCTTTGCTTTTGCAAGAACAAGGCAGGGGCTGGCCAGGCCACAGGGAGACCCTGTGTCTCCCACTGGGACTGAGGTTACACGGAGGGCACGCGGGGCACGTGACCTCTGCCCTCTGACGTCTTTGAACTCGGGAGAGCTTTGATGTCTTAAGCGCACGAGACAACTGTCAGAGTCTGGTGGGTTTAGCGTGGATGACCCCCCGGGAGGAGGACGCTCTGCTGTTGCCCTTGCTGCAGCCCCCAGGTCCCCGGAAATGGGCCTCACAAACACAGCCAGCCAGGGGCCATCTTGCCCAGACGGCCTGGAGCTGAACCACCTACCTTCCTCACTCCGAGCTCCCAGACACCCCCACCCAGGGGCTCCCCTGCACACCACCGAACCGCCTTCCTCTGCTCTGGGCCAGCCACCACTCAGGATTGTCCCAAGGGACTCCTAGTGGTCTCTGCCCTCCAGCCCCAGGGCCAGGGCGACCTGAGGGACACGGCTGTCAGGGGTCAGACTCCAGGACTGCTCTGAGGCCACAGGCCAGGGGAGAAGCGCTTGGCTTCAGGCCCCCGGCCCCCGCTTTGCCCTGAGGGGCCGTTGCTGGGATTCAGCCGCCAAGTCGTGTTCCACTCTCCTCCGCATAGCTGCAGCACGCCACGCTTTCCGGTAGGTGTGGAGTTGGATTTTCCCATCGCTGCGCCCCTCGAGCCTCCTGTGGTGGCTTCTCCTTTGCCTTGGACGTGGGGTGTCTGTTTTTGGTAGGTTCCAGCATCCTCCCCTCGGTTGTTGAGCAGCCAGTTGCGATGCGGGACTTCTCATAGAAGGTGAATTCATGCCCTTCTCCTCTGCCGCCTTGACCACAGTTGGTCCGGGGTGCTGGCTAGTGCAAGACAGACCCTAGGAGAGATGCCCCCGCACATCCGCCAGTCCCGTCTTCCTCGGCCTGTGGGCCGGCCGCCTCTCTGGATCTTTCCAGAGGGAGCCTCGGTGGCCTCTGCCCTCCAGCCCAAGGGACAGCTTGGTAGGCGCCCCCTGCCCGCAGGCTGCCTCCAGTGAGAGGAGCCCGCAGGGATGCCAGGGCCAGTCCCTGGGGCGGAGTCCAGCGTGGAGGCCCGCTGCCCTCTGCCCTGGGTCTGTCTTGGCCTGGGTCTCTGCCTCCCCATCTGTCCTTCAGCCCCAAGCCCAGAAGTACGGGGGTGGCAGCCTCAAGCGGGCCCGGGATCGTGAGTTTGATTTTCACATTCTGTGCCCCTCCGAGCCTTCTGTTGCGGCTTCTCCGTTGTCTTGGATATGCAGTATCGGTATTTCTTAGGTTCCAACATCCTCCTCTAGGTTGTTCAGCAGCGAGTTGCGATTTTGGAGTTCTCGCAGGAGACGCTGGGTGCACGTCCTTCTTCTCCGCTGTCTTGACTTCTGTTGAGCTGGGGTGCTGGCTAGCACGGAGGTGAGGGGGCCCAGGCTGCTGCCGCACCCCTCTTCCAGATGTGGGTGTTAGGGTCCTCCCGAGACCTGGGGGGCTCCAGCAAGGGCAGTTGCAGGGAGATGAGACCCTGTGATCTGGGTGCCTGGGCTGCATGGAGCCCCATGTGCTGGGAAGGAAGCCCGGACTAAGGGCTTCTGGCCTTGGCGAAAGCTCAAGCGCAGGGCGCTCTCGGGGCCCTCGTCCCCCTCCACCGAGCTTGGGTGAAGGCACCCCGGGGAGCCTGGCCTGCAGCTCAGCCGTGCGACCCCCGTCCCTCAGGTTCAAGGCCGAGGTGCGTGGATCGAAGCGGCTGGGATTCTCACGACACCAGCCTCGTTGGCAGAGGTTCCACTGCGGTTGGAGCCTTCTCCCCCTGCCCTTTATATGACAGTAAAAGGGGCTGTAGACCCTGCGTGTACAGAGCGCCCCTGTGAATGGCGCCCGGTGATAGCGGCATGTGCGGCAGTGCAGCCTGGGAGGGGCTCCCCAGGCCCAGGGGCGGCCACGGCCCCCAGCCTCCCCGCGGCAGGCTTGGCCCTTGCCAAGGCTGGCTCAGCTGGACCGGGACATCTCAGGCCAGTGACCGACGCAGAAGGCGCTGAGGGAGGAGAGAACGGGCTGCCCCTCGCCCAGGGCTCCCAGGTGGGCAGCGGGGACTCCTGTGACCAGCCTCCCGGGAGTGAGGTGGGCGGTGGCCTCTTCCCTCCACGTGGCGTGTCCCCCAACCACAAGAGTCAACTCCCTCCTCTGACTCAGAGCATCAGCTGTGGGGACGGGGACAGGCTTGCAGAAGCTTCACTCTGGGAGGCCCCCAGCCTTCACGTAGCCCCCAGGCACAGAAGGCAGTGGCCCTGAGCCCCCAGAAGCTGACAAGCTGAGACGGGAGCGAGGTGCCGGGCCCAGGGCGACGGCCAGCAGGTGGGAGATGCGAAGCTGGAAGCCCTGCGGGAGACCTCCAGGGATTAAGCCTTGCCCCCACCCTGCTGGTTCCAACCTGGTCCATCTCATGGAAGCTGTCCTGGGAGGACACCTTTTATGGTGAACCTCCTATTACGATTCCTCTGTACAGAGAGTGCAGATGGACTCTCAGTGGGGTCTTGGGGGCTGGTGGTGGAGTGACAGGTGGAAGGGACCCCCAGCGCCACCACTGTGGAGCGCTCTGGCCCTCGGATGTCGACCCAGGGCCGACGGCCTTCCTCCATGGCGTCAGCTCTCCTGTCCTTGTCTGACCTGGAGCAAATACTGTCCCTTTAGTAAAATTCTTGGGAATAGCTGCCAGCTTCTGGTCTTCAGGAACACTGCCTCCCAGAGAACGCGGGGTCCCGATGTGCTCAGTGAAGACAGGATTGTGGCCACAGGGCGCCTGAATTGAGGTGTTGGCCCATCACTCTGGTGTAAATAGTCCCATCGTGCTGGTTTCAAGATACAGCAGGCATCCCTGGACACAGAGAAGGGAGGAGAACCAGCCATTGTGAGTTCTCGAGCAGCCCCACACCCCTGTGCCCATGAACTTGGGAGGCTCTGTCGTTCATCTCGGCCTCCTCTCTCCCACCCAGGCGGCCAGTCCTGACTGGGCCTCCTCCAAGTGCCCAGCACCTGTCAGAGACAGAGAGGAGACCTGCTTGGCTGGACAGGGCCTACAGAGAAGGGACGTCATGCAGGATCCAGGTTCTTGATTTCTCAGCACCCTTCACCGCCTTGAGCATCCTGGGGACAGACACACAAACCTCATTCCCAAGCAAGATTCTTACGTGGTTGGGGGTTCTGGGTCTGTGCTGTCAGGCCTAGGGACCCCCAGACGTGGCTCAGTTCATTTTAATCTGTCAAGACGTCCGCAGTCACATGTGGCCGGAGGGGTTCCTGCCGGTGGGTGCACTCGAGCCGTGTGTGTGGAGGTGTGTGCGCTCAAGTGTGTCTGTGCACGTGTGCACTCACGCGCTTCCTTGGGAGGCGAGGCACAGGCCTGGAGAGCCAGCATCACAGGGGACGGGATGGATGAGGGCCGACCCCCTACCACGAGTGGGGGCCCGGTTCCCACGTGTCACCGTCCTGAGCCGTGGTCCCCTGGCTGAGACGTGGCCCTTGCCCCCCTCTCCGGGGAGGAGGGACATCGCAGGGCCAGGACAGTGGAAGATGGTGGGCTGTACTTTGGCGGGGTCGGGAGATGGGGCGGGGGGAGCCAGGCTCAGGCCTGGACTCAGCAGGGCCTCCCCAGCCCCACCTGGAGGCAAGGGGCTGTGTGAGGGCTCCCAGCACCCCCTCCCCGTCCCGGCTTCTTGGCTCCCCCACGCTGACGGGCAGCTTGAGTGGCGAGGGTGCTGGGTCCTCTGCAGGGCTGCCTTCTGGCCCTGGCCCTGGTCCTCCCTGGGGCCCATCCTGCATGTGGCCCAGCCAGTCGTGGGCTCTGCTGCCCGCGGGTCTCCTGTGGTTTGCAAATGTAGCTTGTGCTTGGCCACATTTAACAGAGCAAGGAGAGGACCATTTCTCCTGAAACCACCTGATTGGCCCCAGACCAAGTGCAGGAAACCATGGACATCAGTCTCTCCCCTTTTAAGGCAAGTTTTCTCTTCAATTTATTTTTTTTCAAAGAAAATAATTCCAGACCCCATTTTCCCTTATGTGCCTTCCTGGCAGGGACCACCCCCCGCCCCCAGCCCAGGGTTTTGGACCCCAGGCTGGGCTACCAGCCCCAAGAGGCAGACGGGGCCTTCATCCACCCCTGGGGCTGCCCCTGTTCCTGGGGGCCAGTCTGGGGCCCTGAGCTGAGGTTGTGCTTCAGCACCTGCTCCCAAGGGGCAGGGCATCCAGGGGGCTAGAGGTGGGACCCCACCAGTGAAGGAGTGTGGACAGGAGGCCCTGGGAGGCGCTGGGGAGCTGGTCCAGCTGGTTGGCCAGCCGGTGACCAGGCTGCACAGAGACCCCTTGGGGGCGGGGGCTCCTCCCCAGGCTCACCTCCAGCGGACAGCTGGCATGGCCTCCAGCCCCGCACAAGGCTGGGTGTCTGTCCTCCTCTTCTCTCTCGTCCTCCTGCCCCGGCCTCCCACGTCCAGGCGTTCCTCCCTCTGACACCTGGCCCGTGTTCTCCAGGGTGCTCACGTTTCCTGCGGCCTTGGCGGCTCAAGTTTCCCACTGGATGGCGTGAAGGATGGTCAAGGTCACATGTGTCTACTTGGCCAAAGGAGAGAAATAAAAACTTCTCCTAGCTGCCAACCCGATCAGGGAGGCCAGAAAACCAAGGGTGTGTGTGTGGGGGTCTGGTTGTGCCTCACAGGTGTGGTCCTGCACAGGCTCCTCCCCTCCGCCAGGTGGGCACAGGCTCCTCCCCTCCGCCAGGTGGGCACAGGCTCCTCCCCCCCGCCAGGTGGGCACAGGCTCCTCCCCTCCCCAGGTGGGCACAGGGGCCTCCCCTCCCCAGGTGGGCACAGGCTCCTCCCCTCCCCAGGTGGGCACAGGCTCCTCCCCTCCCCAGGTGGGCACAGGCTCCTCCCCTCCCCAGGTGGGCACAGGCTCCTCCCCTCCCCCAGGTGGGCACAGGCTCCTCCCCTCCCCCAGGTGGGCACAGGCTCCTCCCCTCCCCAGGTGGGCACAGGCTCCTCCCCTCCCCCAGGTGGGCACAGGCTCCTCCCCTCCCCCAGGTGGGCACAGGCTCCTCCCCTCCCCAGGTGGGCACAGGCTCCTCCCCTCCCCAGGTGGGCACAGGCTCCTCCCCTCCCCAGGTGGGCACAGGCGCCTCCTCCCCCAGGTGGGCACAGGGGCCTCCCCTCCCCAGGTGGGCACAGGCGCCTCCCCTCCCCAGGTGGGCACAGGCGCCTCCCCTCCCCAGGTGGGCACAGGCGCCTCCCCTCCCCAGGTGGGCACAGGTGGGCACAGGGGCCTGTGAGCCCAGAGCCACTACTGTGTCCTTTTACCCCAAAGGCTTTGTCACCCCAGACGCCCCTCTTTAGCCAACAGACACATTTCTAGGGACCAGTTCAGTGGGTGGTGGGGTTCCAGTGACTGAGGCCCTGCTTGCTCTGTGCGTGTCCAGCAGAGATCAAGGGTCTGTTCAACCTGCCCCGCCGACCACCTTCCCCTGAGGGAGGGCTGGCAAGTCTGGTCACTCAAGAGGGCCTCAGGAGAGCTATGTCGACAGAAAGCCTTGGCCTCCTGTGGACAGCTGGTCTAGACCAACCTGCAGACACCTTGCCTGTGTGTCTGTGCAGTGTCTTCAAGGCTTTCCAAAATCCACCCCTTCTAAGCCTCCTGGGCCAGAAAGGCTGCCCGCTGCAACTGCTTGCTGCCCAGATGCAGGGGATGATCTCTCATCCCCGCCAGTGGGGACCGTCATCTCCCAGGGTAAGCATGACCCTGTCTTCTGCCCTCTGACCTAGCTTCCAGCTCCTGCCACCCAACTGGCATGAATAACCACGCCACCCATGGGGGTCCCACGAGAGACTCCTGGGAAATGTCAGGCACCCCCTTTTCCCATCCTCAGTCAGTGCTCTGACTCCTGGCTTCTCGGAACCACCTTCCTATCCCCAGGTGGCTGTTGGGGCCCTGCCCTGGCCTGGTGGGGCTGTCCTGGCCAACATGGGTGGGACTCTAGCCACAAAGCCTGCACCCCAGCCTGGGATGCCAGTGGGTGGCTGGCCGTGAGAAGGTCCCCTGACTGGTGGGAAGGGCAGTCGTCACAGAGGGCTGACCGTGGGGACCAGGTGCACATTTGCAGGGAGAGGGCGGTCCGTGCAGGGTTCCCGCTGTGCAGCCACCCCAGGGGATAGTGAGGAGGGGGCAGGGCAGAACTGGGTCTCGGGCAGAGGTGCACACTGGCAGGGAGGGCTGGCCAGGGCGGGGAGGACGCATGGGCCTGTGTGGAGGTAGGTCCTCGTGGGCAGGGGGCTCCTGGGCGGGGGGAGTGGGGGTGTGTGTGACAGGGTCAGAAAGGAGGGCAATGTGGGTGCTCAGTGCTGGCACCTGTGTACCAGAGGCCCAGAGAGGGCCAGCCCCACCCCAAACTTGACCGATGGGGAAACCGAGGCCCGAGAGGGAGGCATTTGCCTGCTGCCTCAGAGCCGAGTGGCGCACACGGCAAAGCCCCCTGCTCTCGGCACACTCCCTGCAGCCGGCCTGCCTTTGCTTCTCCTGAGGGGGGTCTCCGAGCAAGTGGGCAGTGCCTCCAGGGCCCCCACTGACCTCAGCTGCAGGACAGCTGGGCGCGACCCGCCGGGCGTGCCAGGAAGCGCCCTCCCAAGGAGCCAAGCTGTGCAGAGCAGGCTCCGGGTCACTCGCCCCGAGCAAGGAAAGCAAACAAGGGAGACGGGAAGCAGTTGAAAGTGAGAAGCTTCAGCAAGTGAGAGCTTGCGAGGCCGGGGCCTCCAGGAGAGACATCACGCGCAGAGTGTGGCTGCCCGCAGGGCGTCCTTTCCGCAGTCCGAAGCTGCTCCTTGCGGCCCCCCGGCCTGGCGTCTCCCCCGGCCCACCACCTCATTCCCGCCCCAGCTCTGGCCCCGCCCGCCTGGTCTGCCCTGGGAGGCCCCCACTGTCTGTGTGGGAAGAGGAGGCAGGAGCCCCCCACCCCAGCTGCTGGCCTGGTGGGCACCCGGCCTGCCCACAGACCCCGGGCAGCAGGGAGACAGGGCTGAGGGACAGCCAGGACACGGGGCAGGAGGGACACTCCCAGTGCCCAAGCCTTGCGCTGGGGTGGCCAGCCCCGATGCCCAGGTATTCCCGAGTGCCGCTTCAGGGCACAGCTATTCCCAGCCTGGCAGCTCAGCTCTCTTCCCAGAGAGGCAGAGATGTGAGCCCTGGGGCCAGCTGAGACCCCAGAAAGGGCACGAGCAGCTGGGTGACCCCAGGAAACACAGGAGGCAGCGCCTGCTCAGGGTCCCCCCACCCACTCCAGCCCCTCCTCCTGTACTCTCCCCACTCACCCCAGCTTTCAGGGCCAGGAGAGTAGGGGGCTGGCACTCACGGACAGGGCAGGGTGGTCTCAGTGGTGTGGTGCCCAGGATGACGTGGGACCCAGTGGGACGCTAGGGCCTGCGCCCTTTGTCCACAAGGCCCTGGCTGAGGACCCGGGGCTTCTTTTCCTGCAAAGCCTGGGAGCCCAGGCTTCCGCCCTGCTAAGCCAGGACCACCAAGCTCTCCTCTGATGCCGGGGGGCCGGAGGGGCCGCTGGGAGAGCGGTGGGCTCTGGCCAGCCTGGGTCTGGAAGGCTCGCAGCCCCAGCCTCACCTCAAGTCCTGTCCTCAGCAGGGGACGGCCTCACGGTCCCTCCCTGCCAGCTGTCCCCTCTGGTCTCTGCCTCCTGTGAGCGGCAGCCCCGGCCTGCCCCCAGACCCCTGTTGCCCCTGCTGGGTGTGGGGCCTTCTCTGGGCCTGTCCCCCGCAGCGCCCCCGAGCCCCCCGCTGGGAGGCCGCTCAGCACGGGCACTGCACGGGCGCTGCACGGGCGCTCAGGCCGTAGATGGAAGCTGCTCCGGAGCAGCTCTCCACCCTCTTCCCGACGGGGAGGGCAGCGGCCCCCACTGCCCCACAGGCGCCAGCTGGGAGCCCCGAGTCCCCGGGACGGACAGCAGGGGCAGGGCAGAGGGGTCACCTCGGGCCCTCTCCTTCTGCTCAGGGGCTCCCAGGCTCCGGTTCTGGACCCGTGGGGGCTCTGCCCACAGGGAGCATGCAGTCTTCCTCGGTGGAGGCCAGGCCAGCTGGCCGGGACTCCCAGGGACGGCACAGTGCCGGGCAGTGGCGTGCGCGCCCTTCCTGGGGTGCCAGGCGTGGTTTGGGGGCCAGCGCTCCCTGGCCTTGGCTCTGCGGTCGCCATTGCTGTTGACAAGGCCAGGAGAGCTGGCCAGGAGTCTTGGGAAGGAAAGGCTGAGACTAGTGACCACCGAGCCTGGAGATTTTGTCCTGGCCCAGCACAGCCAGGCTGGGCCTGCAGGCTGGGGCTGCTGGGGGCTCCAGGGCCCACCTCCTCCTCACGTGCCTTAATCCTCCCCCAACCCTCCCACCAGGGCCCCCTCTTCCCTTCTGTTAGGCCTGGGGGGGCTGGTGCCCCATCGAGGGGGTGCAGGGCTGTGGGAAGGGGGCTTTTTGGAGCCCTATTTCAAGAGCTGATGGAGCATTCTGGGGGCCTTCAGCAGGGGAGGAGCAGGTGCCAGGGTCCCAGTGCTCCCCCCACCAGCTGCCTGCCTCGAGCAGGTGAGACCGGGGCTGGGTGGGGGCGTGGGCAGAAGTCAGGCCAGTTGGGCCCCAGGGTGTGGATTTCAGCGGGGACAGACCCTTCCCTAGGAGTCCGGCCCCGGGGGCCCCAGGCAAACCTGCAGCTTCAGCCTCCGTCCGTCCAGGGGTCCCCTCCGGTTGAAGGGCAGAGTCAGCCCTGGGCCAGGAGAGCATGTGGGCTTAGCGTAGGGACCTCTCCCCAGCACCCGCCTGGAACCCAGGAGCGTGCGGTGCCCACCAGGAAGCGGCCGCTCTGCCAAGGGTGCCCGGCCGGAGCATCTCTGAAACCTCCCACTGGAAGCCCCCAGGCTGGGCGCACCGCCAGCGTCCCCACAGCACCCTTGAAAGGCTGCCACGATAAGGCGCCCCTGAAACGCTCCTGAGAGGGGCCGTGGCGGGCGGGGGCAGGGATCTTTCTGTGAAGTGACTCATCTCGGGGTGCCCAAGCGCTGTGGGCACAGGGTAGGGGTCAACTGCCAGGACTTCTCAGAGTGGCCGCCCAGGCTCTCGGCCTCCTTCCCCTGTGGTCGGCACAGCGCAGGGCAGTCACGGGGGAGTGCTGGGTGGGTTTGAGGGGCCTTGCTTTGCACAGAAGGCTCAGAGAGCCTTCTGGAGCCGAGAAGCTGGAGCCGCCAGCAAGCAGAGCGTGGGTGGGGGCGGGAGCCTGGCTGGGGCGCTGACCGCGGAGCTGCAGCCGTGATGAGTGGCTTCCCCGGAGCCGGGCAGCTCTGCCAGATCCCTTCAGCCTCGGGGGCCAGTCTCGCTGCCCTTGAGGCCCCAGGGCCTTCGCACAGGGCGTACGTGCAGGCCTTGGTTTCCTGGGCTCTGCTCCGGGGGGGACTGTACGTGCGGGTCTGGCACTGGAGGACAAGGGGAGTCCTGCAGGCCCTGCCAGCCCGGGGCAGGTGGCTCAGTGTCTGGCAGGAGGGCAGCGGCCCGGGAGCCCTGGAGACTGTGGGACCCAAGTCCGGTCTGAGCGCAGAGGTGCGGCATCCTCCCGGGCTCAGCATCCCAGCCCCGGGGACCCCGCAGTGGGCAGGGGCTCCTGGGTGCCTGTGGAAGGAGGCCCAGGGAGGGGGCCCGGGCTTGTGAGGCCGTGGACCCTGCTGTGTGGCACGTCAGACATGTTCTGTCTCCCAGCTTGGTCCTCAAAGCCCGCAGGACTGGAGTGTGGGGACAGGCAGGGCGCCTGATGGCTGCTCTGTCCCTGGGGGCTTCCTGCTCACTCGCAGCCCCTCAACAAGTCAATCCCATCCCTGGGAAGCTTCAAGGGGGAGGTCCCTGCCCAACCAGGCTCACCCCCTGTGCCTGGAAACCAGCACATCGCAGCCCAAGCTCTCTGGGGCAGACACCACACGTCCCACTTGTTTAGGGGAGACCCCCGCTGGCCTGTCCTCCGGAAGCCTCCTGGTCCCTCTGCTCCTGGGAGACCCATGCACCCACCCCCACCCCATGCTGGCCTCTGCCACCCAGCTGAAGCCAAAGCCCAAGACGCTGTGGTTCCCACTGCTGGAGGGGTTGGTCCCAAGGAGGACCCACGAGCCCTGGGGGAACTGAAGCCAGGGGTGGGCTATCCTGTTGGGCAGCTGTGAAGCCCCTGCTAGTCTGGGCTTGCTGGTCTACCAAGGATCCATGGTGTGCACTCAGAGACTGCCTTGGGTCCCTCCACGCAGGGCCTTTGCCCGCTAGAGAGGAAAGAGACTCCTTTCTCCTGGGTGAGCCGAGTTTGGGTAGGCCGGCCGCCTGCGTCCTTGGCTCCCTGGGACCCTGGGTTCCTGGCGGGGAGGACGCGGGCTGGGCTGGCCTGGGAGCCTCCCAGAGTGCCAGGCCTGCAGCTCTCTAATTGCTCTTTCTAAGAAATCCCTCAAAGTCTTTTGCAGGGAGAAAAGGCCAAAGGAGCGGCCTGGCCTCTTCCAGGTGGCAGTGAGGAGCAGTGGCTGTAGGGACAGCAGCAGCAACATAGGCTCTGAGCCAGACCCAGAAATGACTCCCTGGAGGCGGCCCTCTGGGTCCCCAGGCCAGCCCAGGCTCGGCACCCCGAATTCCACTCTGCCCCGCTCCTCCTCGCCCCTCTCTTGCTGCACCCTCCTTGGGCAGGGCGGGCCCACAGGCCTGCAGAAGTGGGGATGGGGGAGACAGAGCCTGCCCACCAGCTGCCCTGGGTGCCTCGCTCGGGGGCTCACCCGCTTGAGTCCCAGGCCACCTGTGGGACCAGAGGGGACCACGAGTGGGTCTGAGCGGAGCCCCACCAGCCTGTCTGGGAACACGGAGCCCGGAGCGTAAGGACGCACCCCCCTCCAAGGCCAGGAACACAGGGGGAGCCAGAACCTCCGGGAGCCCACAAAGCTGAAAGGGCCCCCCTCCAAGGGCCACATTCTGTGCCCCTGGCCTGGACCCCAGCGAGGCAAGTGGTGTCCGGACTTGAGGACGCTGTATGGACTCGCCCTCCTGCTGACCCCCCAGAGGCCCCTCCTCCCGACTTCTCCATCCTCCCCTCCCCCTCCTCCCCCTACCCTCCCCCTTCTCCCCCCACCTCCCCCCTCCTCTCTCCAGCCTATAATTCCTGGTCATCCCCTGCCCCCACCTTGCAGTCTGCACACGGGCCTCCACCTGCCCAACCCAAATGCTGGCCACCCAGAGCCCCACTGCTTCCAGCGGAGGGATTCTGGGGTTCCCACTGTTAGGGACCAGCTGAGGGAGGACCCACTGCTTTCTCTGCGTGGGGGGTGGCTCGGCAGATACTCTCAGGTCAGGCCAGTGGGGAGCCCAGAGCCCTTCCAGAACTCTCCCCTGGGCAGACCCAGGGCTGCCAGGAGGAGACTTAGGGCCCCAGGCGGCTGGGTGGGGCTCCCAGGCCTCTCAGACTCAGCCAGAGGTGCCCACCCACAGGTGGCAGGCAAGGCCAGGCCCACACCTGGGAGATGCCCACAGCCAAGGCCTCGACCCATGAAGCTGCAGGGAGAGAAGCAGGTGGGGACAGAGGACCCAGGCCACCCACCACCAGCCACGTTGGCTCCAGGGCAGCAGGAAGAGCAGCTGCTGCTACGGCAAGAGGGTCCCGTGCCCCCCGCGGGCGGAGCGTGCTGGCCGGCCGGGCCGTGCCCCCCGCGGGCGGAGCGCGCTGGCCGGCTGGGCCGCAGGCCCCGGGCGCTGGGGGTGGGGCCGTCAAGGGGCCGCAGCGCCGTGCTCCCCACTCTCACTTGTCCTGCTGGGGTGGCCGCCTCTCTGGGGATACTCCCACTGTATCCCCCAGCCCAGGCTCCACCCTAGGCCCGCTCTTCGGTGGGCTCCACGGCCCAGCAGGGCCCATCTGCCTGCGCCCCCCGCTCCCTCCTGACCGCCCCCATCTATGCGGCCCCGGGAAGGCTGTCCCTGGTCCACGACGCCAGCTGTTTCTCAAGGATAGGTATTTCCGACCCGGCCCGGCCCGCAGAGGCCTTTTCGGGGGCCGCTTCCCCTTCCTCGCTAATCCTGTTTCCTGTGTTTATCCCGCTGGGCCCAGAAGGAAGCCGCCTCGGAGGCCACGGGAGGGACAGTCCCGTAGGGTCGCGGGCCGTGTGGAGGGGCTGGCACGGGTCCCATCGGGGGTCTCCAGGAGGGGCTGGTGGGCCAGGAGGGATGTGAGGCTGTGGACATGCTGAGCGGGGGCAGGAGATGAGGACCAGGGCAGAACAGCCCGGAGACCGTGGGCCCCCCCGGGGAGGAGGGACCGAGGATAGGCGGGGGGTGGAGGGGGAGGAGGGTGCCGCAGGCTGGGCAGAGGAGAGCGGCCGGCCGGGCTGGGGGTGCCCGCTGGAGCGGTGGGTGGCCAGCTGGGTGCGGGGGCTCCAGCTGAGATTGGAGCCGTCTGGCTGTCGTTCCTGGGCTGGCCGCCCTGGTGCCTGAATGCCAGGGTCTCCAGCCTGAGTCGCACCTGAGTCTGCAGCGTTTGCTCAGTCCCCCCGACCCCAGAGCTGCAGAACCCGTGCAGGACAAACATGGGGCAGTGCTGGGGGCTCTTGTGGTCCCAGCCAGGGACCCAGTCCTGGGCCTGCTTCCCCCGTGGGGAAGGCCTTCCTGTTCCCCGTTAGAGCAGCAGAGACTCCTGGGCATGGGTGCTCCAGGCCACTCAGGGTAGGTCAGTCTTGTCCCTGGTGGGGGATGCAATCATGTCTGATGGAGGAGGTAACTCCACTCAGAGGGCGCCTGGACCCTTAACCTGCTCTAGGATCCGGGGTCACCAGAAGGAAGGTCAGGGCCTGAGGACCCTGCAGCCCTGGGGAAGGCAGATCCCTGGGGGCCATCCCACCCAGGTGGGGGCCCTCCTTACTAGGGCTCAAGCTCAGGGCTGAAGGGTCTGTGCCAGCCCACAGCCCCTGCGGATGCCCCCTCCCCAGGTGGAGGCCAAAGGGCTGGGATCCTCGGGCAGGCTGGGGTCCTCAGATAGATAATGCTGCATTATTGTCCAGCTGAAGCCCTCATCAGCGGTGACCTTGGCCTGGAAAAACAGGTCTGCCAGGGAAGTGGCCAGGGTAGCAGGGTCCGGCAGGGAGGCCTGAGCTCCAGGAGGGCAAAGCCCAAGCTGTGGCCACATGAGGCCTGTCCAGGTCTGCGACGTCACCAGACATGGCCCTGGAGAGGTGTGTGGGTGGGGGATACTCTGCTTCCTCCC
Source organism: Bubalus bubalis (assembly GCF_019923935.1). Taxonomy (NCBI): domain Eukaryota; kingdom Metazoa; phylum Chordata; class Mammalia; order Artiodactyla; family Bovidae; genus Bubalus; species Bubalus bubalis. The sequence goes on along the minus strand of NC_059161.1, from coordinate 130,949,307 downwards.
GGTACTAACAACCAAGGAGGTCCCAGGGACTCCCTGGTGCTGGAGGGAAGGCCACTCGGGCCTTCCAAGCCCACGTGCCTGCGTGCATGCTAAGTCTCTTCAGTCGTGTCTGTCTCTGTGACCCCATGCACTGTAGCCCGCCAGGCTCCTCTGTCCAACGGATTCTCCAGACAAGAATACTGGAGTGGGCTGCCATTCCCTTCTCCAGGGGATCTTCCTGACCTGGGGATTGAACCCGCGTCTCTTACGTCTCCTGCGTGGGCAGGCGGGTTCTTTACCACCGCACCACTTGGGAAGCCCCATGGACAGGCGGATGGCAGGTCGCCCCGAAGGCGCCAGTAGGGTCTAGGGTACTCTTCTTGGAAGTGATGTGGAGCTGACCCCTGGGCCGTGCCTGGAAGCTGGGTGTAGGGAGCTGTGCGGCCACAGAAGGCTCTGCCACGGGGGCGGGCATCTTGGGAGGCACACCCTTGCCCCTGGGGTTGGCCAGACACAGGGCAAGGTGGAGCTACCGTCAGCCCAGGAGTGGATCCTGAGTGTCTGGGCGGGCGGGCTACAGCAAGGCCCTGGAGGTGGGCCTGCAGAGTCCTGATCTTGGGTCCTGGGGCCCTGGGGTCGGGGGGTCCACAGCCGCTGCTGGTGGGGAGCCTGGCTCTGCAGCTGGAACACAGGCTTCTGGGTGGACGGTCGGGCAGCCCGGCTGGAGGCCCCCAGGAGGCCGCCCCACCACCAACATCTGCCTAGGGCTGTCAGGGCAGGTCGGAGCCCCTGGGGATGCTCCTGGGTGCTTCTGAGCATGTGGCCGGGACACCCTCTCCCAGGGCCCGCCTGGTGGGCCTGCTCCAGCTGTCCCTCCACCTTCCTGCGCCAGGAGGTGGGAGGAGGGGCCCAGCCAGGGAGGGAGGCATGGAAGGACCCCACCAAGCAGACCTCACCCACCGGCCGAGGAGGAGGGACCTTGGGCTGCCAGGGAGAGGCCAAGCAAAAGATACAGGTGGCCTCACCTGGAGGCCACCAGCACCGGAGGGACAGGCATGAGGTGGCCGAGGGGTGGGAGGGGGGCGGTGGAGCACGACTGGGCTTGGGGGGCAGGGAGGGGGGCGCAGAGCCCCTCTTCTGGGAAGGCATGTGGCTTCCATTGACCCCAGCCTCGCAGGGTCAGCTGACGGAGCCGGGGGGCACTTCAGGACTTCCTCTCACCCCTCCTTGAGGGACTCTGACATGCCCCTCGCCAGAGTCCGGGGTTCCTGCCTGCCTGGAGGCTCCCCTCCAACGGACCCATCTCCACCCTGCCCCCAAGCACAGTCTGATCTGAAGGGGGCTCCCTGGGGATGAGGGAAGCCCCTCCTCTGTGCTGAGACCCCCCAGAAGGGAGGGGCTGCTATACTCCCGGTTCACACCGTGGGGGGCTGCGTGTCCTGCGGCCCCTGGCCCTGGGGGAGGTGGGCGTGTGTGACCAGCGCCCCTCCTCCCACCCCCTGACAGCATCCAGCCTCTGCTTCCTCAGGCCCTACTAGTCGGGCGGAGCGCTCAGGGCGCCGCCGGCAGCTCACGGGGCCTGAGGTGCCTGTGGCCCCCTCTTTCTCCCTAGTGACTCCCTGTTGCAGGGACCTGGTCTGCTTGTCTCTGGGCCGCACCCCGTGATCCAAGGCTCAGGGAACGGGCTCCTGGGGCCCAGGCCCCCCAGGCACAGGCCTGTTCCCCCGCTGGGGCTGAATGGCCAACACACAGGCGGTCCTTCCTGAGTGTCCCTCCCTGGAGGCCTGCAGCACCCAGGAGGCCGTGTGGAGGTGGGTGGCCTGGGCCTCCTGGCCACCACCCTCTTATCAGCGTCCTCTGTTTAGACTGAGGCCTGCCGGCCGGCCTGAAAAGCTCAAGACCAGTCTCCTGGGAGCCTCATCCTGCAGCCGGGGCTCAGCGTTCACACGCTGAGCACTGTGACCCCCAGGCTCTGCTCCCGGGAGATCAGAGGTCGTGCTGTGTCCCTGAAAGCTTCAGCCCACACGAGAACCACGGGCAGGGCCCAGCCTGCAGCTGGAGTCCTGCCCAGACCAGGCCTGGGGCTCCCCTTAGGACTGTGCAGCCGGCCTGCTGGGCCCAGGAGCTGAGGGGTCTCTGTGGCCGGCAAGAGGGTCCCCAGTTTCAAGGAAGGGAGAGGGGGCGGGGCCTCACCTGGAAAGAGCTGCCTTCTTTTCAGGCCTCTGGGCCGCCCAGGCAGAGAAACCAGGAAGGAAGGCCCGGCTTGGGGGCTGGTTGGGACAGGGGCAGGGGTCCCCCATGCTGCACCCCCCCAAACACCCCACCTCAGAGGCCAAAGTGGGTGTCATGAGGTCCGCTGACCTCACGGGGGCGCAGGAGACAACAACATTTCAGCTGTTTGCAGGGGAAGGACACGTGTGGGCTGAGGTTTTTGGGCTGAGCCAGTTTATGGGGGACCCCCAGTTCCCTCCCCAGTGTGAGGACCCCTGCCCACTCCTCCCAGCTGCTCCCCAAACCCAGGGCTTCCTGACAAGCATCTCCCCCACCCCCCAGCAGCCCTGCAGCCTCTGCCCTCTGACCACATCCCCGCCACCCTCCCCCCGCACGGGGCCAAGCCTCAGGGTCGGGTAGTGGAGGCCCCTCCCGAGGCCCAGCCGGGACTGAGACCCCGAGGCCCGCAGCTCCACCCAGTCTGTGCTGGTGGAAGGGGGCTCCACGGGCACCACCGGGGTGGAGGTTGGGGGGCAGGAAGGAGGGACTGGGCAGCTCTGGAAAGGCCTGAGAGGGGGCCAGGGTGTGGCTGCGGCTGGAGCCTGGAAGAGGCAGCGTGGGAGAGGCTGGGTGGGGAGGCCCGAGTGCTGGAGGCCCTGGGCGGGGGTCTGAGGAGGTTGCTGGGCAAGGACAGAGCAGCCAGAGCAGGACAGGAAGGCGGGGGGCGGGGGGCATTCCTGGGCTGAGCCCCCAGCTCAGCTCTGTCGGGCAGGTCCCCAGGACGCTCCCACGGCCCTGTGGGGCTCCCAGAGTCTCCTGGCCTGCTAGGGATGTGGGCACAGCTCCCCCTCACTCCCAGGCTTGTCAGACTCAGCTGCACTCTGCTGACCCTCCCAGCAGGAGGCCTCCCCACTGACGTCCCCCCTGCCCCAGGGAAGGACCGGGCTCTGGACCTGGGGCTCCATTTCTCTGGGGATCTTCCCAGAGGCCGCTGGACACCTTGGGTGGAGCCCACGGGGTGGGAGCAGGCCCCGTGCCCCTTCTGCCTCAATGCTGGGACCTGGGGCAATGGGGTGGTAATGGGTGCAGTGGCTGGGGCCCCTCCCCACTTAAGGGGCAGGAGGGCAGTCCCCCAGCAGGTGTTGGGGAGCCATAGAAGGTTCCTGAGCAGGGGTGAGCCTGGAGCCAGGGAGGCCCGGTGGGGGAACTCCATGGACCTGGGCCAGACCCAGCCCACCTGAGGGGCTGCGACCTGGGGTGGGGGCAGGAGCCCCCAGCCGACCTCCACCCTTCTCAGCATGCCCAAGGTCTTGAAGCAGATGCTGTCTCAGCCGGACTCCAGTCCAGCCCAGTGGGGTCTGCCCTGACGGTCACACCAGCTCCGCCTGCCAGAGCCCTCCCCACCCTGGCACGGCCCGGGACGAGGGCACAGAGGAGGGGGCAGGCTGGGGGGCACCAGCAGCGCCAGGCCAGCCCCAACTCCCAGCCCGGGATCGAGGGCTGGTTCCCAGGGCCGGGGTGCTCCCTGCGCCCTCCCACCCCTCCTCCCCGGCCTCAGTTTCCCCATCTGCTCGCGGGTCCTGGCCAGGTCTTAGCCTGTCTGTGGTCTGGGGGCTGCCTGGCCCTGGGGAACCCCCGGGGGGGCCTCCCTGTGGCGGGAGGGTCGGGTCGCGGGTGCGCAGGAGAAGGGCGTGCCCCCACTCCCACCCCGTGACATGCTCCCCAGCCTGTCACCGTCACTCGGCTTGACGGCAGGTGGCCAGGCTCGGCCCCAGGCCGCACAGGGAACGGACAGCTCCTGGGGCCCCAGAGCCTTCCCCTCAGGAGAGAACTGCTGGCGGGGTGGGACCAAGACTCAGGGCTGGGGGGTGGCCTGGAAGGGACCTGATGCGTGTGGGCGAGCAACCTTGGCAGGCTGCCCTGCTTGCCACGAGGCTGGATGGAGGGCCTTTTCGTGGAAGGGATGGAAAGCTGACTTATAACATTTGTTTTTCCCCAACCTTTGCTTCCTGGCTTGTGCAACGCCCCCTCCCCTCCCGCGGCCTTCACCTGGGCCCAGGGTGATGGCTTGCAGGTGCCCCCCCCACCCTGCTCCAGTGCCCAGCCTCCCGCCTCAGGCAGGTTGATAGGCACTCTGAGCCCCACGGGGGGCTGCAGGCACCTGCCCCGCCAGTCAGCTGTGGCTGCTCTGTGCAGGCTCGGCGGGGCCGGCCCGGGGCTGGGCAGGCGGGTGCGTGTCTGTGGGCTGGGTGGGGAGGCGCGCCCCAAGGTCGGAGTCACGTGGAGGCGTGCAAGGCTGGGTGTGCTAAGGCGGTTTTAGGAGGGGCCGTCGAGGTCCCAGTTTCTCAAGTCTCCGTCCTCCTCGACAGGATCTGGCTGGTGGAAACCCGCCCAGAGGCTTGGGAGCCAGAGATGGAGAGGGTGGGGAGGGAGGCTCCGATAGGGAGAGGGGCCCCGGCAGAAGAGGCTGAAGGTAGGGTGTCTGCTGGCAGCAGGGTCTGTAAGGCGCAGAGAGCGGGTCGCCCCACCTCTCCTGAACCTTGGCTCCTTCTGCGGCCAAGTGGACACCTAGGTTTGCCCAGCCTTCAGGAGGGTAAGGGGCCTCAGTGGAGGCTGGGGCCCTCGGCCTGGAGGCGGGCAAGCCTCCTCTTCACTCCCCAGTGGGCTTCCAGACCATTTCCTTGTTCCCTGAGACCTCCCAGCCTCAAGGCTCACGTCACCTTCCGGGCACAGAGTCTGTGCTCCTCCCAACCTCAGGTCTCCCCTCAGCCCTGGGCACTTACCGCCTGCTCACCTCTGCCCTCTGACGCTCCTCCTGCCTCCGTTCTGGGTGATTCTCTCTTGCGCACCCAGCATCCTTCCGGAACCCGAGCCCTGAGTGCCGGGACCGGGCCTCCCTCCTTGCCCCAGCCCCCCAGGAGCCCCGCGCTGACCCCGCCCCTCTGACCCCTGGTCCCCACTGTCCTCCGGCTCGCCCAGGGCCCAGTGACCCCCACCCCACCTCTGTTCCCTCATGGCAGTGCCCACGTGGTGTCCACTCCGGGGCAGGAGCATGGTCACCCTGCACACATCCTCAACCGCCCTGCGATCTGTGGCGCTGACCTGGCTGATCAAGGGCCCCCTGACCTGGGATCTCTTTGCCCATTTGGGCAAGCCTGGGACAACCCAGTTTCTTCCTTGTACCTGAGTTGTTTTAGACTCCACAGGTGGCTGAGATCATGGAGCGTTTGCCCGTCTGACTGAGCACAGTGCCCTCAAGTTCCTTCCGGGGGCCACTGCTTCTAAAGCAGATCGCCACCTCTAGGGACCCTATGAGCCACCTGGCGGGGGTACTCTGTTCTCCACACTCCAGCATTAATCCTCCACACTCCAGCATTAATCCCCCACACTCTATTCTCCGTACTCCACACTCCATTATTAATAGTCCATGCTCCATTTCCTGTTCTCCACACTCCTACTTCATTCAGTACTCCATTCTCCATACTTCGCACTCCATTACTAATGCTCTACACTCCATTTTCCATGCTTTGCTCTCCATAATCCACACTCTATTCTCCACTAGTCATGCTCTGTACTTTACACTCCATTGTTAATGCTCTACAGTCCAGTCCTTATCCCTTATTCTCCGTGCTCCATGCCCAAGTCCGTGGTCAGTACTCCCTGCTCCGTCCCTTACTCTCCATACTGCTGCTCCACTCAGTGCTCCGTCCCCAGTACTTCACGGCCCACCACTGGCACTCTGCGCTCCATTCTCTGCACCCCGTCAAGAGCCCTTGAGAAAGGGACCCACCAAGCCCCCTCCCCACAAGAGAGGACTCAGCTAGCAGGTCCCGTTACCAACACCCCGTTCTCCATCCCTCTTCTTCATACTCCATATTCCAGTCAATGCTCCACTCTCCATCTCTGCTAATAGCACGCTGCAATCCATACTCCATTCTTAATGTCTCATTCTCCGTCCCTTATTCCCCATGCTCCTCCTCCACTAACTACACGCCTGTCCCCATGCTCTATATTCCATACGCCACGACTATTACTCCATGCTCCACTTCCTGTTCTCCATACTCCGTACTCCATTCCTGATGCTCCATTCGCCGCCCCTCATTCTCCGTAACTCACACCCGTTCTCCGTTATTAATGCTCCGCACACGCCCTCCACCGTCACACTCCTCTGGGCCCTTCCTTCCTTTTCTGACTCCCGCCCACCCACCTGTGGTCTGGACCTCCGGCCTCCCTGTGGCCCGACCCCAGCCCATCTCTGCCTTCCCTCCACTGCTGAGCTTACCTCTTCCTGCTCCTCCCAAAACCCCCATCCGAGGGAGAGCGGTTCAGGGCCTCTCACCCACGCCAGGAACCCCCGTAAAGGGATAAGAGCCCTTGAGAAAGGGACCCACCAAGCCCCCTCCCCACAAGAGAGGACTCAGCTAGCAGGTGCCGTCTGTGAACCAGAAAGAGGGCCCTGACCAGTCTCCCTACACTGGCACCTTCAACTTGGACTTGCGGCCTCCAGCTTTGTGAGAAATAAACCCCTTCTGTTTAGGCTGCCCTCTGTGTGACCTTCAGCTGCGGCGGCCCCCAACCGAGACCACCCTGCTCCTAAGCTCGCTCCACCCCTCGGCTGGGCGGTCTGAGCACCGGAGCACGCCCTTCTGAGGCTGGGGCTGCCGCCCCTGCCCCTTCATGGTTACCCTTGGGCCGGGAGGACCAGGAGGCACCCCCGCCCACCCGAGTCCTGCACGTGTGGAGGGCCATGCGGGGCAGTGGCCGCCCTGTCTCCTCCCGCTGAGCAGGGCTTCTCTCCTGGCCCTTGGACATGAGGACCTGGGGCCCTGGGGGCAGCCGTGCCCAGGCCAGAGCTGGGGACACAGCCCCAGCCCTGGGCAGGCTTTGAGTGGGGTGGCGAGTGGGCGGTGGCCCCCTGCTTCTACCCCTCAGTTCAGCGATCCGTGCATTTCCTGACAAAGGCCTTTGATGTTCACCAAGGAGCCCCTCTAGCTGGGCCGTGGGCAGAACATCCCAGCCCTCTCCGGCGGGTGCTGTGTCAGCCTCAGGGTGTGCAGGGCCGTCTCCTGGTCCAGGCCACGCTACTCCCCACTGGGGCTTCCATGCCGCCCCAGACACGCCACAGAAACCCCTGGTGGGGACTGCACTCTCTGCAGAGCTGAGCCCCACCGGGCCGCGTGAGACCGACTTCACAGGGGAAGTGACGTGCGTTCTGAAGGGTCCAGACATGTCCCCAGCCACCGGGCCCCTAAAAGCCCCTGCGGGTCAGACCTTGAGCGTCGCAGGGCTCGTGTCACCCTCCTGCTCGTCCTTCCTGGCCGGCACTTAGGAATCACTCACGACTGTTCGCGGGCGGCTCACGATCGCTTACTCCATCTCTACTGGTATCATTTAGTCGCTCAGCCGTGTCTGACTCGGTGACCCCACGGGCTGTACGCACCAGGCTCCTCTGTCCGTGGGATTCTCCAGGCAAGCATACTCGATTGGGTTGCCATTTCCTTCTCCAGGGGATCTTGCCGACCCAGGGATCAAACCTACGTCTCGGAACGTCTCCTGCGTCGGCAGGCGGGTCCTCACCTCTAGCGCCTCCTGGGACCCATGGCTCCCCGTGCCCCTCCCCTTGGTAACCTCGAATCTGTTCTCTATCCCTGTGTGTCTACTTCTGTTCCACGGAGATGCTCATTTGTGTCACGGTTGAGGTTCCACATATAAGTGGTCTCACATGGTGCTGTCTTTGTCTGACTTACTTCACTTAGCCTGATCATCCCTAGGTCCATCCACACTGTTGCAAATGGCGTTGTTTCGTTCCTTTTAATGGCTGCGTGATATTCCATTGTGTACATACACTGCATCTTCTTTACCCAGTCCTCTGTTGATGAATACTTAGGTTGCTTCTGTGTTTTGGCTGTTGTAAATACCGCTGCTACTGGGCTGCGTGTATCTTTTCGAATTAGAGTTTTCTCTGGATGTATGTCCAAGAGTGGGATTGCTGGATCGCATGGTGATTCTGTTAGGGAGCTTTCACTGTTCTCCACGGTGGCTGCATCCATTTATGTTCCAATGTGCAGCTTCTTTTTTTAAAAAAATATGTCTTAAACCTTTGCCTGAGATCGACGTGCACACAGCACTGTGTGTATTCGTTTACTCTTGGCTGTGCTGGGTCTTCACTGCTGCATGCGGGCTTTCTTCTCTAGTTGCAGAGAGCAGGGGCCACTCTGGAGTTGCCATGCTCGGGCTTCGCACTGCGGTGGCCTCTCTTGTTGCAGAGCCCAGGCTCCAGGCGCACGGGCTTCAGTAGCCTCTCACTGCGGTGGCCTCTCTCATTGCAGAGCCCAGGCTCCAGGAGCATGGGCTTCAGTAGCCACAGCACATGAGCTGGGTAGTTGCCACTTGCTGGCTTGGGGCGCTTGGGTGTCAGGAGGAGTGGCACAGAGGCCCATGAGTTCTGACTCTCAGGCCCTGAAACATGCAGGCTTCAGTCGCTGTGGTACACAGGCTTAGTTGCCCTGGTGTGTGGGATCTTCCTGGACCAGAGATCAAACCTGTCCCCAGCATTGGTAGGTGGTTTCTTTCCACTCTTCTACCAGGAAAGCCCCAAGTGTACAGTTTCATAAAAAGTCAAATACACATCTACCATATATATGCCCTAACCACTCCCCATCTAGCATATACACCCTACCACCTCCTACCTCCCATATACACCCACCCACCCCCCACCTCCCATATACACCCACCCCCCACCTCCCATATACACCCAACCACTCCTCACCTCCCATATACACCCCAACCACCCCAACCTCCCATATACACCCCAACCACCCCAACCTCCCATATACACCCCAACCAGCCCCCACCCTCATATATACCCCAACCATCCCCACCTCCCATATACACCCAACCCACTCCCCACCTCCCATATACACCCAACCACTCCTCACCTCCCATATACACCCCAACCACCCCTCACCTCCCACATACACCCCAACCACCCCCACCTCCCATATACACTCCAACCATCCCCCACTCTCATATATACCCCAACCATCCCCACCTCCCATATACACCCCAACCACCCCCCACTCTCATATATACCCCAACCATCCCCACCTCCCATATACACCCCAGCCACCCCCACCTCCCATATACACCCCAACCACCCCCCACCTCCCGTATACACCCAACCACCCCCCACCTCCCATATACACCCCAGCCACCCCCCACCTCCCATATACACCCAACCACCCCCACCTCCCATATACACCCCAACCACCCCCCACCTCCCGTATACACCCCAAACACCCACCACCTCAATGTTTACCCAAGAGGAAGAAAGCATGTCCACACGAAGACTTGCAAGTGGATGCTCATGAGACCTTTATTTGGAAAAATCCCAAACTGGAAACAACTTAAATGCCCATCAGCAGAAAAACATGAAAGCAAACAGGGGTGACTCTGTGGGACACAGTCCACTGGGCAGTGAGAAGGAATGGGTGAAGTGCTCAGGAAGGCGGTAGCAGCCGCAGCAAAAGTCGCTCAGGCGTGTCTGACTCTTTGGAGCCCACAGACTATACAGTGCATAGAATTCTCCAGGCCAAAATAGTGGAGTGGGCAGCCTTTCCCTTCTCCAGGGGATCCTCCCAACTCAGGGATGGAACCCAGGCCTCCTGCATTGCAGGCGGATTCTTTACCAGCTGAGCCACCAGGGAAGCCCAGACTGGCAGGGGCAGTGCGGAATGCAAGAAGCCAAAGGAACAGGAGGGTTCCCTGCCTGGTTCCAAGGACAGAAGGCTCCGGAAAACGCAACAGTCAGCGTTTGCAGTGGGGCAGGTGGGGGAGGGGCACGAGGACACCTTGGGAGCCACGTGTGTGCATGCCACCCAGCTGTGGCTGCAGGTTACATGACATACGTGTGTGTGAGTTTGACACGTGTCAAGCCTGTCTGGCGGTGAGTTGCAAATGACCACAAGTGGTCTGTATCTCGGCGGAGCTGCTCTCAAAAGGGATCAGGGATGGACTTGAAAGAGGCTGAAGGTGTGACAGCCCCCAGCCACAGCCCTGCAGCTGCATTTGCGTTTGTTTTCAGACCCAGAACCTGCTGCTTGGAGAGGGGAAGGTCCCGTACATCACGGTAAGCGCTGCTGTTGGGGTCCCTCGACTGTTCCCCTGAGTAACCAAGGCCATTCACTCAAGAGGCTGTGTGCTTGTGGGGGTGTTAAATACAGATCACCAATACCCTGATCTTGAAGAGCTGCCATGGGTCCCTGTTAACGAGGAGACCCATGGGGTCAATAAATAGACAGAGTCAGGTCAACATCCAGCTACACAGGTCTACTGGGCTCATAGACCCACTCAGCGGTCCTTTTCACGGTCTCTGAATTTATAGTTGACATTGAGACACTTGGCAGTTAGTAATCCCAACAACTGGATCTATGAGGGCACTCTGAAAGGTCCAGTAAGGAAGGTTAGGGACCGACTGTGTTTTCTTGGGCTCCAAAATCACTGCGGCCAGTGAGTGCTGTTGTGAAATGAAAAGACGCTTGCTCCATGGAAGAAAAGCTATGAGAAACTTAGAAAGCATATTAAAAGCAGAGATATCATTTTTCCCACAAAGGTCTATATAGTCAAAATTATGATTTCTCCAGTAGTCGTGTATAGATGTGAGAGTTGGACTATAAAGAAGGCCAAGCACAAAGCATTGATGCTTTTGAATTGTGGTGTTGGAGAAGACTTGAGAGTCCCTTGGACAGCAAGGAGATTAAACCAGTCAATCCTAAAGGAAATCAGCCCTGAATATTCATTAGAAGGACTGATGCTGAAGCTGAATCTCCAATACTTGGGCCACTTGATGCAAAGAGCCAGCTCATAGGAGAAGACCCTGATGCTGGGAAAGACTGAAGGCAAAAGAAGGGGGTGCAGAGAATGAGATAGTTAGATAGCATCACCAACGCGATGGAAACAAGTTTAAGCAAACTCCGGGAGATAGTGAAGGAGAGGGAAGTCTGGTGTGCTGCAGTCCACGGGGTCACAAAGAGTTGGACACGACTTAGAGGCTGCACAGCAACAACAGCGACCTAGCAGTCCCGCTCCTGGGTTTATATCTGCACAAAACCATGATCGAAAAGATACACGCACCCCTGTCTTCATAGCAGCACTGTTTACAGTAGCCAAGACACGGAAGCACCTAATCGTCCACCGGCAGATGAGGGGATAAAGAAGACGTGATGTATATATGTCACGAGAATGGCAACCCACACCAGTATTCTTGCCTAGAGAATTCCATGCACAGAGGAGCCTGGCAGGCTGTGTCCATGGGGTCTCAAAGAGTCGCACACTGCTGAGCGAGTAACACACACATGTGCACACACACACACAACACACACACATGCACACGCACACACACGTGCACGCACACACACATACAACACACACACACACGCACAGTGGAGTATTACTCACCTATAAAAAATGAAACAATGGCATTTGCAGCAACATGGATGGGCCTGGAGGGTATCATACTAAGGAAGTAAGTCAGACAGAGACAGACAGACAGCCTATGGTATCAATTACATGTAGAATCTAGAAAATGATACAAAAGAGAGAGACTCACAGACATAGAAACGGAAATTGCAGTTACCAAGGGGGAAAGGAGGGGAGCGGGATACAGTAGGAGCTTGGGATCAGCAGATACACACTCGTACGTATAAAACACACCAAAAGCAGGGACCTGCTGGACCGCACAGGGGACTGTATTCAGTTTCTTGTGATAACCTGTAATGGAAAAGAGTACAAAAAGCATATATTTACCTAAATCACTTTGCTGCACACCGGAAACTAAAACAGCATCGTAAACGGATTTATAGGAAACGGGAGCCGCCAGCCTGGTTGGCAGTGCGCGTCCCGTCGGCCCTCGCGGCCGGGCGAGCCCCTGCTCCCCTACACGCTCAGCCACGTGGGTGTCACCCTCCCACTGCTGATACTCAGGGCTCGTGTCCTCGCCGTCTGTCCCTGTCTGACTCTCCCTCCCCTCTGGTAAGGTCTCACAGGTTGCAGGCTGGGTCATGCGGTGATGCCAGGCTTGCAGCAGGCTTGGAAGCCAGGAAAGGACCCGGCTCCTCACAGGGAAGGGGTCTGCTTCCACGCAGACTCAGAGCGCCCGTCAGGCTCAGGCTGGAAACTCAGCATCCTGGGGGCGTCCATCCAGCCGTCCCGGCTCCACCGTTGGGGTCCCAGGTTTTCCTGAGCAGGGCCGTGGCGGCAGCCCCGCACCAGCAGCTTGGACACCTGATGGTCACCCTGGAGCTCACCTCTCTCTGGGAGCCACAAGGGACTGCTTTCTTGCTCAAGTCCCTAGCGTGTGCGCGTTGCCCTCGGGTTTTCATGGCCCTTCCGTCGAGTAACTCAGTCATAACCCCGAGTTCCATTGTCTGCCTGCCGTCAGCCCCCTCCTCACCCCAACGTTTCAAATGCCGGAACCACCGCTCGAGTGACGGAGATGAGACAGGGCCGAGACGGCACTGGTAGGAGGCCTCACTCACCTCCGTGTTCTGAGCAGTATTTCTTCTTCTCCAGTTTCCTTCGCCACCGTCCAAGGTGCATTCTGCAAAGATACATTATTTTCATAGCCTGAAAAAAAACACAAAACTCAGCCTTTTTATAAAACACAAGAAAAAGTAGCCTTAGGAAGAAAAAATTAAGAACTTGTGTGACTGACAACGCCGACTGAGGGCCACAGAAGTGACTGCACCCATCCCGGCGACCGCGGATCAGGCCGCCCTGGCCTGCGGGGCCTGCAGCGCTCGGTCAGCCGCGCACCGAGCCGTTGGCGAGGCCTCGCGGGGGAAACCCGTCAGGGGAGCCAGCTACCCTCTCAGACAGTCCACCTCCTTCCTCCAGCTCGCGTAACTGCTCAGGTGGGTGTTCAGCGGGGCCTCCAGGTGGGACTCCGGGACCCAGGCTCCTCCCACAGGTCACCTGTCCCCCTTCCATCGTCCAGAGGAAGAGAGGGAACCCCTCATTCTGACAGGTGGAAACCGAGCTGCTCGTGGGCCGTCCCCTGGGACGTCCCTTGGCCACATGCTGGGTCAGGCTCAGGGCTGAAGACTGGAGGGGACAGCGGACTGGCCGGGGAGACCTGGAGCTCTGCCGGTGGGCGACATCCACCAGCAAGGACAGGAAGAGGAGCAGGCCAAGTGCAGAGGACACGGCGCGTCTGGGGGTCAAGGATGGAGCCAGCGAGAGGGCTGAGGAGGAGGGCAGGAAGGCGCCAGGGCCAGCCTTGGCCGCCAGGTCCCTGGAGACCCGGGAGACCGCCCAGAGGAGGATGAGGATGAGGGAGGCAGGTAGGGTGCAGACGGGGGTGGGCAGGGCAGGGGGCAGCAGTTTGTGGCTCAGATCCACACAGAGGGACCCGGGTGCTCAGGGCATCGAGGCCCACAGGAGGTCCCGCCCCCACACCCAGCCCCTGCCCCAGGGAAGATGTGGCGGCACCTTGGCCGCGGGTGAAAGCTCTCCGTGGCTCCCACTGCCCAGGGTGTGAGCGTCTGCTCCCTGGAGGGGCCAGCAGGGTCCATCGGGCAGGAATCTGGGGGCCACATGGAGGGTGTGGACCTAGGAAGTGCAGACCAGAAGGGGCATAGTGGACACTGGCTGGGAGGGGGCTGGAGTTGCTGGAGAGAAGGATGACAGTGGCCTGAAGTAGGTGCTGGGCACTGGGCGAATCCAGCCTCTGGGCTGTGCTGGGGCGGCAGGCATGAATTCCAAGCTGGGCAGCCAGGCTGGCCCACAGACAGAACTCTGCCTCTTAGCCAGGCCCTGGGAGATCCCCAGAGAGCAGAGTCAGGAGCCCGCGCGATGCTCCAGGTGCAAGAGACAAAGAGGGACTGGGCCTCAGACGGGGCGAGACAGTGGGCCGTGCAACATGCCCATGTGTCTGAAGGTGGGGGAAGGGGGCCAGAGGGCACAGCGGCCTGTGGGCAGGCCGTGGGCAGGAGCTTCCAGGGAAGAGGAGACACAGGTGAGAATTCATCAGGAGGGCGGGCTCGATTCGACCTGAGCCCCAGGGAGAGCGGGCATGAAGGGGCCCCAGACCCCGGCTGGGGTGGCTGGATGGCGCTGCCCCAGGTGCGAGCGAGGGCGGCGGTGGTTCTGGCTCCAGGGCATGTGGAGCGGACATGCAGGTGAGTCTGCAGCTCAGGAGAGGCGGCCCTAGGGGTGGCTGTCTGCAGGAGGCAGGCACCCCAGCGGTGCCCAGCAGTGCCCAGAGGATGCCCAGGACAGAAGTGCCCCAGGGATGGAGCCAGGGAGGTTGGGCCTCTGCCCTGAGCCCCCGACACCCTTCCATCCCCTGTCCTCCCACCCACTCCCTCCCCAGGCCACCCCATCTGTCCACAGAACTTCCGTGGGAGCCCCTAACCCAGTGGGGGTCCGGTGGGGGCACGGCACCATTGACAGGTGGGGAAACTGAGGCTTGGGGGTAGGGGCTCCCCCAGGGCTTGTGGGGGTTTGACTTGGCTACAGAGCTGGACAGCAGGCTTTGGATGCCCTCACCCTGCCGACAGGGTGCCATACCCCGGCGTGGCTTCTCTGTGCTGGTGATGGGAGCCGGGCGCAGTCAGCTGAGGCTGGCCTGGAGATGGAGCTCCCAGGGCGGCAGCCCCTCCTCCCCAGGCCCTAAATGCTTCCAGACCCTGCTCTGCGTGGCCTTATCTGTGCCTTTGATCTGTCTCATTCATCCTGAGCCTGTCTCCCCTTCCTGTGTGTGCCCGCCTTGGGGGTGGTGCACAGCGGGGGCACAGGGTAGGTCAGCGAGGCTCTGAGCGGAGCACGGAGCTGGTGAGGGCGTCCTTCTCTGTTCCTTGGGCGCAGCTGGAGGCAAGGCTGCCCCAGGATGGAGGGGAAGCCCCATCCCACAGCCACACCTGGCACAATCCAGGTGTTAAGCGTGGGTGGGGGTCCCAAGGTTCTGCTCCTGGAACGCAAGCTCCTCACAAGAGGAGTTTGTTTTGATCACAGCTCTATCTCAGCATCTGGAACAGTGTCTGGTGTCCACTGAGGCTGAGTACAGGGTGAGTGAGCGAGTGAGTGAGTGAGTGAATGTGTTACCCAATGAATGAATGAGTGAGTGACTGAGTGAATGAGTGAGCAAGCAAATGAATGAAGGACTTAACGAATGAGTGAGTGAATAATTGAGTTAATGAAATAGTGAGTGAGAGAATGAGTGAGTGAGTGAACGAGCATGTTAACAAGTGAGCAAGCAATTGAACGAGTGACTCAGTGAATGGCTGAGGGAGTGATTGAGGGGTGGAGGAACGTGGACTAGAACGAGTCTGCGCCTCCTGGGCTTGGCCTCCGCCCTCTGTCCTGTCTCCCCATGGCCAGGCTGGGGTGGGGCTGGCACACACCCGTGCCCAGCATCCTGGGCACCCTGGCCCTCCTGGGGTGCTGTCCTCACGTCCTGAGGGCCCCGGTCTGGGAGCTCCCGGATCTCCCCCGTGCATTGGTGCAGGCTTCCCCAGCTGGATGCTCTGTGTGCTGGCCCTGGTCCATCCAGTGCCCTCTAGGTCTACAGGCCTCAGAGCATCCGTCTGGGACAAGGAGGGGCCCCCTAGAGGCTCAGGGGTCTCAGCCTCACCTTGTGGTCCAAGGGGTTGAGGGCAGGTCTGGACACGGCGGAGCAGTGTGGGCTCTGCAGCCGCTTCTGGAAGGCGCCTGGCACAGCCCCGGGCCACTTCCCCATCAGGAGAGCGCGTCCCTCCGGGCGGACCCTGCCTGGCGAAGGGGCAGGACGGAGGCTGGGAGTGGGGACCCTGCAGCCTTGAGCTCAGACCCGATCCTCCAGGCCCTGCCTGTGGAGGTGCACATGGATCCAGCAAAGGCGCTTCCCGGCTCGGCCTTGAGATGCTCACCAGCCTGCTGGACTCTCCTTCCTAGAAGGGGCCTTCGGGCTCTGCAGACCCGGGCTTTCTCTGCCTGCTCTGGAAGGTGCTTCCGGGGAACAGGGGCTCCTACAGTGGGTGCAGAGGGCGCACCTGAGGGAGCCCTGGGCTCTTTGATAGCTGAGTGGGCTGAGTCAGCCAGAGGCCCCCAGGGCTCTGTGACTCCCGTAAAGATCCAGAGCCTTTCTCTGTTTGGGGCCTGGCGAGGCCCCCTGAGGTCAGACACTGCATGGCCGGGCCCGTGCACCTTGGAGGGCATGAAAGTGAGGCGGCTTCCCTGTGGTCAGTCTCCCCGTGAGGCTGGGGGCTGCTGGCCGCCACACCCAACAGGGGATGCCTGAAATGGGATGGAGCCTTCCAGAAAGGAGCCGCCGCCTCGTCTTTATGCACCAGGCTGCCCGGGTCTGCGGGTCCCTCCCTCGACCCCAGACAGGCCGCTCCACCGTCTCACATCCAGAAGGCTCCACGTCCAGGGTCCTGTCCACCCCCCACTGCCTCAGTGAACATGCAGGGTCCAGGCTGGGGTCTCCCTGCGGGCCTGTGTGCACTGTGGGGAAGGGGGGGGTCTCTCTGGGGACCAGCCCGCCCTCCCCATGTGTGGCCCCAGGGGATGCAGCCAGCCTGGGGTCTGGTTTGGGCTCAGAGCAAATATTGTGCTGAACCAGTTCTGGGGTGCTTGGGTGTGCTGGTGTGTGCTGCCCGCATGTGTCTGTGTGTCTGAGTGTTTTCTCTGGGAGCCCGCATTGACTGGCTGCCGCCAGCTCCACAGAGGGACACAGGGTGGCTGGCAGTATCTCGGAGCCCCAAGCCCATACCTCACTTTCGGCTCAGATTTTCGTCTGCAAGGCCCATCATTGAGGGCCACTCTGTGACCAGGAGCCCTGTTTTCTCAGGTTCAGAGGAGACCCTGGTCCTGAGAACCCTGGGACTGGCCCCTGCCTGCACCACCCACTTCCGCCTGGGGGCCTTGATGGGGTGCTGGGTCCCAGACAGCCATGGCCAGGCCGCCGGTGCACTGTTTGGCCTCGCTCCGTGGTGTGGCATCCTCTCTGTCCTTGGCCAGGGCCTGGGGCGGCCGCCAGCCTGGCTCCCCAAGGGAAGGCCCTGGGAAAGGGGTGACCTGGGGGGTTAAGGGTCCGGCCCCTTCCAGCGGCCTCCCAGGTCCCATTGACAGGGCCCAGCCGGGCCCACCACCAACTCCAGGCCAGAAGCAAGAGGAGCCTCTGAGGGTGAGGGCGGGAGAGAAGCCGGGATGCTCTGGGCAGCAGGGGTTGGCACCAGGGCCAAGTGACGGCGGGGGGGGGCAGGACTCCACCCCCACAGGCCTGTCACTCAGCTGGAGTCCTAGGGAAGGACGCATACCCAGCCTTTAGGGGGTGGCTCAGACTGAGGAGACACAGGACACCCTTCTGGACGTAGGACCCACGATAAGAGGGGTGGGGATGGCACCCTGGGCAGCAGATTTCAGCTCCATAGACAGAAGGGCCGGCCGAGAGCCATGGCCCCTCAACGCAGGAAAGTGCTGCCAAGGCAGTGAGTGCCCCGCGGCTGGGAGTGATCGAGCAGAGACCAGCTGGGAGAGCTGTGAAGCACTCTCAGGGGGAGTGTCTTGGCCCTGGGCACCTGGGACCTGCGTCGCTGCCCTCAAGTAGAGGGGATCCTGAAGTCCGGCCACAGCCGGCAGGTTGGAGGCTCTCACCGCAGCCACAGGGCGGCTTGTTGCTGGAAACAGGCACTGAATCCAGAAGAGCATCCTGAGGGCAAGCACTGACGCCCACAGAGCCTGCTGCCCCCGCGCGGGGCTGCCTTCCTGTCCACATGCTCTGCGGGCACCCGCGTTCGTTGACTTGAGGGAGCACTTGAATGAGGACTAATTTTGGTCCAAGAAAGATGGAATCAGATGCCTGACTTCTAGGGATCGGGACCCTCTGGCTGGGGAGCGCGAGGTGGTCGAAGCTGGCTGCCTCGGCACCTTCCTCCAGGGCGAGACCACCGACGGGACTCACATGTTCGAGCATCGCAGCCCCCAACAGGCTGAGCAGGGCCATGGAGCAGCACTCTCGGCTCAGACGCCGCCTCGTCCCTGCCTCCAGGCAGATGTCGCAGCTTCGGGTCCTGCCAGCCTCCTCATTCCCCCAACCTTGCTGACATCGCACACCTGTATTTTTCAGTCCCTGAAAAGATATTTGAATATGGGGTTTTTCCCCCCAATTTTGATGGACAATTTCAAACACTTTTTCCAGTAGTCATCTACAAATGTGACAGATAAACCATGAAGAAGCCTGAGCGCCGAAGAGTTGACGCTTCTGAGCTGTGGTGCTGGAGGAGACTTTTGAGAGTCCCTGGGACTGCAAGGAGATCCAACTGGCCCGTAGTAAAGGAGATCAGTCCTGAATATTCACTGGAAGGACTGATGCCGAAGTGACCACTGCTTCTTCCCTGTCCTAACACTCGGACTCCCGGCCCCCCTATCTGCTCACCAACACCCACTGAGCCGGCCTACCCCCTGCCCCCTCCAGCCCAAATGCACATCCTAGCCTCACATCCAATACTTTGGCCACCTGATGCGAAGAACTGACTCATTGGAAAAGGCTCCAGTGCTGGGAAAGATGGAGGGCAGGAGGAGACTAGGTGAAGAAGGGCCCCTGAACCCCCCGCCGGCGCCAGTAAACTCTGGGCACTGGCTTCACCCCAGCTTCCCCAGATGAGGATCGGACCACAGCGCTCCCTTCCCCGATCCTGGCTTTGAAACCGATCAGAGGAGAGGAAGCCTCCAGAGAGGGGGTGCATGTGGGGAGTGGGGCCAGTGAACAGAGGCAGGACTGTCAGGACGAAAGGGAGAGGGGTCCACCCAAAAAAGGGGGGAAATTTATGTCTGACTGTCATCCTGGGGGCTCTGAAAGCTTGTGAGGGGCCTGGAGTGGCAACTGGAGCCCCCAGAGTGGACTGTGGATGGCTGATGGGGTGGAGGGGGCAGGAGACCCAGCGATGGTCAGATCTGTCCATGGTGGCGGCCAGGAGGGGCAAGGGGGAGCCCCTACGGGCAGGGCCAGCTCTCTGGGCCAGAGGGGCCCCGGGGACAACCACGAGTGCCAGTGGCTGGGTCTCAGCACACCCACAGTGGATTAGTGGGTTGGCCCGGAGCTGCCGGCCACAGCTGTGCGTCCAGGATGTGCGTTTGGGCTGGAGGGGGCAGGGGTAGGCCGGCTCAGAGGGTGTTGGTGAGCAGACGGGGGGCCGGGAGTCTGAGTGTTAGGACAGGGAAGAGGCAGTGGTCACCATCCCCACGCCGAGGAGAGTCCAGGAGGGGTGCGTGACCCACGGGGCCCGAGGAAGTGGCAACCACAGGGTCAGCGGTGAGCTTCTGGGCTGTGGTCATCAAGTGCAGAGACAGAAAGGAGGGTGCTGGGGCCGGGGGCCGGGGCGGGGCGGCAGTGGCAGTTTACTGGGGACAGAGTGTCCGTTGGGCAGGATGGATGGATTTCTGGAGACAGATGGTGACCTTGGTTCTTCAGCGTGAGTGTGATTAATGCCACTCAGAAACAGTTGAAATGGTAAACTTTCTGTTATTGTGTATATTTTACCACAATCAAAAAAGATGGAATCCACTTTGTCTTCCTCTATTTTTAGATTTTTATGTGGCAATTTGGCCATGATCTGGCTTTGGTGCCATTTGAAAAGCTCATCATTGTTTAAGCAAAGAGGAAAGCCCTTTATTCGGTGTAAACTGTGGGGGAAATCCTTTAGTCTCTTGAAACTCTACTGCATTGCATTTAAAAGTGGTGGATGAGGCCGCCACGCGCTTCCTTGGTGGTAAAGAATCTGCCTGCAATGCAGGTGCTGTATGTTCGATCCCTGGGCTGGGAAGCTCCCCTGGAGGAGGAAATGGCGACCCACTCCAGTCTTCTTGCCTGGAGAATCCCATGGACTGAGGAGCCTCGCGGCCTAACAGTCCATGGGGTTGCAGAGTCAGACACGACCGAAGCAACTTAACAGGAACACACAGCCACCATAAGTGCCCAGACCAAGCGCCGCTGTGAGACTCAGTTCGGCTGTAAACGTCTGGTTTAGCCACTTTGGCCACCTGCATAGTACGGGGTCAGCCAGTGGCGGCCGGGGGCTGGGTGACGGTCGTGTTTCTGTAAACCCCTTTCTATCAGCAGGCAGCTCCTCCTTCTTGACTGGCAGCCTCGAGCTGCTTTCCTTAGGGGAACTGAGGCTTTGCAACACAGACCCAGAGACCTGGGGCCCACAAAACCTAAAATACTTTCCCTCAGACCTCTTATAGAAAAAGTTCTCTGCTTCCTGATCAAATACATAGGATACTCCATTGCTGAGTATTTCCTCAGACTTTTATAATTCTTCCTCTGGGTCACAACGGAAACCAGCCGCAAGACAAAATGAATAAGAAGCTCAAATGCTTCATCTGTCAAACAGCGGCCCCAGGATTGGAGCCTGAGTAACTGAAATTCTTCCCAAGGGAGGCTGCGGAGGGATAGCATTCGCAGTGCGGAAGTGGCAATCCCACGCACGGGGGACACACCTGAGATGCTTCTAGGTCCCAAAGAGGACTGAGAAGACATGTAGGGGGCCGGGGCACCCGCCCAGTAGTCGGCGGCGGGGAGGCAAGTCTGGGAATCACCCCACCATGGGAGCGATTGCCCAGAGACGGGGAGCAGGGGCCAGGCGGGGACAGCGAGATCCCACGACAGGGATGGGGCAGCAGGGTTCTCTGGCGTCCCTAATCACTGCAGATGGTGACTGCAGCCATGAAATTAAAAGAGACTTACTCCTTGGAAGGAAAATTATGACCAACCTAGAGACCACATTAAAAAGCAGAGACATTACTTTACCAACAAAAGTGGGTCTCGTCGAGGCTATGGTTTTTCCAGGAGTCATGTATGGATGTGAGAGTTGGACTATAAAGAAAGCTGAGTGCCAAAGAATTGATGCTTTTGAACTGTGGTGCTGGAGAAGACTCTTGAGAGTCCCTTGGACTGCAAGGAGATCCAACCAGTCAATCCTAAAGGAAATCAGTCCTGAATATTCATTGGAAGGACTGATGCTGCTGAAGCTGAAACTCTAATACTTTGGCCACCTGATGCGAAGAGATGACTCATTGGAAAAGACCCTGATGCTGGGAAAGATTGAAGGCAGGAGGAGAAGGGGACAACAGAGGATGAGATGGTTGGATGGCATCACCAACGTGATGGACCTGGGTTTGGGTGGACTCCGGGAGTTGGTGACGAATGGGGAGGCCTGGCGTGGTGCAGTTCATGGGGTCGCAAAGAGTCGGACACGACTGAGCGACTGAACTGAACTGAACTGAAATGCCATTGCAAGTGGCAAAGCTCTGACCATGGGGGAGGCCACGTGATGGCAGAGACTGGCGTGAGGCAGACACAGCCCAGGATGGCTGGGAGCCCCCTGGAGTTGGAAGAGGCAGGAGGGACCCTCCCCTAGACCTCACAGGGAGCTTGCTGACCTGCAGCCCTTGGCTCGGGGACAGGGACAGCCACCCGGAGCTGCTTCCTAGGGGCAGCATCCCCAGAACCCTCCCCGAAGGCCATCTGCAAAGAGACGGGGGTCTGGGCTGCAGCCCCTGGAGCAGCCTGCCCGCCCAGCAAGCACCTTGTGTCCCAGCCTGGGCTTCTCAGCTCCGGGACAGGTAAGGCTGGACACATGGGGGCCAGAGAACCTGGGGCCTCACACTGCCTCTTCCAGAAAGGATGGCGCCCCGCCAACCTCTGCTTCCTGCTACCTGTGTCCCCAGAGCTGTCTGCCCAGGCACACACCAGGACGGCAGACGCCCATACCCCAGCCACAGCCAGGGCCAGGGACCCAAGGAGCCACTGGCTGGAGGCCAAGGGGCTGAGGGCACGGGGGCAGCCACGGCTGCCGACGGACAAGGGTCTGACTGACAGCAGGCCCTGGGCACCCAGCATGGGGAAGGGGCGAGAGCCAGGGCAGGACCAGCACCCCGGCTGCCTGTGGGCCTTTACTGGGTTCTCTGCCCCGTGGGGCAGGCAATGCCCTTTGCTCAGCTGATGGGCAGGGTGCCCCAGACTGGGCCTCACAGCCCAGCAGGCATCCTGACTACTGGGCCCACGGGGTGCTGGGGGACTGTGTGCAGGCAGGGCCTCAGGCCTCTGGGGCTCGCTGGGGCAGGCGTGGACCGGGTTCCAGAAATCGGGTAGTAGCCCCAGCCCCGAGCCCCCCACCACACACCCAGGTCCCTGACCAAACCCCCAAGGGCCCCCACCACATGCCCAGGCTCTCCATCACACCCCAAGGCCCCCCCACTACACACCTGGGCTCCCCATCACACCCCAAGGCCCCCCCACTACACACCTGGGCTCCCCATCACAACCCTGAGGCCCCCACCACATGCCCAGGCTTTCCCAGATGCCACTACTTGGAACCACTTGGAAATAGAGCCCTGTCTGGCCCACGGGGTGGCTGAGAAGACCCTGCGGCCACCACGCCAGCCTAAAACAGCTCAGTCACCAGAGCGCGCGGAGCTGTTAGGTTATAAATCGGAAATAGCCGCATTCTGCCGATGTCTCTGCCTGCTGCTTCCCAGCTGAGGGGCCCAGGGTCCAGCCAGGCCCGGGGCCTGCCCCGAGGACACTGGCCCCTCCGGTCTCTACTCCCGCGCAGTGGCAGGGGCACAGCGCCCCCGCCTCAGACTCCCGCAGCCCTTACGCGGGGATGGAGAGCAAGACCGGGGTCCTCCTTTGGGGAAAGAAACTGTAACTGTGTAGTGACAGCCATTAGTGAGACTCACTGCGGGGACCCTGTGGCAATGTATGCGCCTGTCAGGCTGTTTCTATGTAGCCTAAAACCAACACGTTGTTCTCTGTCCATTCATCTCAACTGTTATTTTACTTTATCTGGGGGCCATGCCATCCCATTTGTGGGCTGCTGATTCCTCAACCAAGACCGAACCTGCGCCCTCAGCAGTGAGAGCGCGGAGCTCTAAGCCCTGGGCCACCAGGGAGTCCCTTTCTCAATCTTTAGAACCTCAGAAGCTGGTGCCACAAGCCACTCTGGGCCCCGGCCTTGTTGCCACAGCTTGGCGGGAGCCTCCTGGGTGGGGATCTGGGGAGAGACCTGCTCACGACCCCCGACCCGGGGCCACACTCTGACCTCTGCCTGCGTGCAGACTCCAGCGGCCGCTGCCTCGCTCAGCCCCACAGGTCTCGCCTGGCTCCCACTCCCTCTGCCCTTCTGCAGCGGCCCCCAGGCCCGTTTCTAGCCGGCTGCTGGTTCAGGCCAGACCCCCAACCCAGGTCTGGGTGCTGTTCACCAGCCAACCTGCAGCTCTGCCTTCAAGACCTGTGCAGCCTCAGACACCCCCCACCTCCCAAGGCTTCCCCCCATCCCTGCGGCCCCCCACCTCCCAAGGCATCACCCCGCCCCTCCCTGGCCCACCCTTCAAGTGCATCCCTGGGCAGCAGACAGAGGGGCCCTGGTAAAGCCAGGCCAGAGCCCCTTGGAGCTCCCAGGCTTGTAGGAGGAGCAAGGCCCAGGGCCTGGGCCACACGCAGGTCCCCAGGAATGGCCAGCTGGGGTGGCGAGGCTGCAGCCCCCAGGGAGCTCCCAGAGGTGGGAAGGCTGGCTTGGACGGCCCCCACTCACTGTCTCCTTCTAGACGTCCAGCCCCGCCTGAGATGCCCACCCACCTGGGGGCTGGCGCATCCCAGCTTCCTGCCTGCCACGGGCTCCTTGGCCCTTGCGTGCTCCTCGACCTGCCCACTCCAGGCACCTCCTGTGGTCCTCCCGGCCAGATCCAGCCTTCACCACCCGCCCCCAGGGGCGGGGCCGGGCCTGCTCTGCCCCTGCACACCCTCAGTGCAGACGCCCAGCGCCGAGCAGGCCCCGAGAACGTCACTGACGAGAGAGATGGGCTCTCCTGGTGAGTCTGGGGGGCGGGTCAGGCTGCGGGTGTGGGACACTGACTCTCCCCAGGGAGTCTCCCACCTGGCTGCCCAGGGAGGCAACGCCCTGCCCTTCTGAGTGGCCGCTTGTAGCTCCGCTAGGGGGGTGGCTGCCAGCCCGTCCCCATGAGCCGCCACCTGCCTGCCCGAAGTTTGGACTTTCCAGGCTTCCAGGGCAATGCCCTCCTGAGTTGGTGGTGAGGGGTGTTTGATCACAGCCGGTTGCCCCAGCCCCTCCGGAGCGGGCCCCGTCACCAGCCCCTGCCTGGGTCCCCTTACCTGTGACAGCCCCACCTCCAGCTCTGGCCAGCAAGGGGCCCCACGGTGGGGGAGCCGCGGGGAGTGGCTGCTGAATCAGGTCGGCTAGTCAGACGTGGTCATAGAGGAGGGAGACGTGGTCGGCACCGAGGGGCTGACATTTGAGCTGGGTATGGAAGGCGTGCGGGGCCTGCAGCAGGAAGGAAGGAGGAGCTGCTGCTCCCGGCAGAGAAGCAGAGGCCCAGGCGATGGGAACCGGGGGCACCTGGAGTGCAGGAGGAAGAGTGAGTGCCCGGGGCTCCAGCCAGGGGCCTGGGGTAGAACCAAGGGTGTCGGGGAGCCACAGAAGGCTCCAGAGACAGAGCAGTGGCCCTCTCAGCCAGAAGGCAGAGCCTGCCTGGCCACAAATCAGTGATCGCTGAGCGGTCCCTGTGGTCCCACCCCCGGGTGAGACGTGGCACCTCATCCTAGGCGCTCCCAGCCAACCACGGCCATGGGCATCGCCCTCTTAAAGTGACAGAGCCCTGGGGGCTGGCCCGAGGCTGAACACGGGAGGTGGGGGTGGGCAGGAGGGCAGGCAGGCGATGGTGAGGGGAGGGGGTACTGCCTGGGCAAAGGGCAAAGACAGGAATGTGCAGGGCGTGTGCCCAGAGAGGAGCCGCCAGACTTGGCCAGGCCCTGGACGTCCGGAACAGTGGGAGCAGGCCGCCGAGGCTGGCCGCAGGCCCACGGAGTCCTTGTGGCTCTCAGCCCAGACACGCGGCCCAGGGGGCGTCCTGAGGTCCCTCGGAGACTGGCCTCCAGGCTGCCAGCCTGGACCTGAGTTGAGAGACACGGAGGGGACAGGTCAGCCCTGCCCAGTGGCCTTGGGGCTGCCACCTCCTCACTACATGCCCATCCAGCCCGGAAGGAAACTGGGAGCCATCACAAGCTAAAACTCGCTGGTAAACAAAGCAGGATGCCTGGTTGGGAAATGAAAGCCCAGATCCCAGAGAGCCCTGAATCGTCGCCGTGGGCTCCCCTGAGTCCCCGGGGACAGCAAGGCTGACTCAGGGAGGTGGGGTCACCAAGGACAAGGCCCTGGGTGCGGAAGGCGGGGGTCAGCCCCTCGCAGGTACACGTGGCCCTGATTGTGGACGCCGACCCCGCAAACAGGGGACCACAGCACCAGTCCCACCTGGGCCTGGGGGGGCCTGACCGGAGCACGAGGCTGAGCAGAGGCCCGAGGGGTTTCATTCCACTGTGCCCCAGAGTGGGTGCCACGTCACCCTGGGAGGCCCAGTGCCCCTCAACCTTCCTGTTCCTCCAGAAGCCCAAGCATCCCAGTCCTGTGGGAGCCCCTTGTCTGGGCTCGACGACAGTCACTAAGCCCCCCAGACCACCCTGGACCTCGCGAGGTCCTGCCTTCCCGCTGTCCCCAGGTTCCCCATGTACCCCCGAACTCTGCCTTCGCTCGCCAGCCAGACTGATCCTCACTGTCAGCCCTGGGGCCCCCTATCCACCACTGACAGGGCCCCGCCCTCTGGCACCCCCCGCCTGCTGAGGGCTTGCAGCCTGCTCGCAGGTTTGTGGAGCCCCTGCCAGGGGAGGGGCATGGCTGCCCACACCAGCCCCTCTCCAGCAACCTTAGCCCCTGGCTGCTGCCCACCACGAGGGAGGCGGGGGCTGTCATCCCGCCACAGGTTTGCTCGCAGGTTTGTGGGCCCCCGTCCACACCCCATGACTCGGCTTAGCAGCCCCCTGCACCTCCCCAGTCAGCAAAGACTCCCCAAAACCGGCCACCACCCTCGCTGAGAGCATGTCCATCCACCAGCAGCCCGCCTCTCTCCTGTCTGCAGGTGTCTCTCAGCTGCCCTGAGTGACATCCAAGCCCCTGCAGGGCCCCCCCTGGCCTCAGAGAGCTGGGGTCCAAGACCCCCTGCCCTGCAGCCATACAGGAGGGTTTCAGACCCCTCCCCCTAAGCCTGACACTCTGGACTCCTGTCGCAAGGAAGGTGGGGATCTCAGGACGGCTTGTATACTTCCCCTGACGGGGCACTCATCCCTTCACGACACGCCTGGCTCTTCGACTGCTAGAAAGTTCTCCCTCTCCGTGCTTCCCACTCAGGGTCGTCTCCCAGGCCCCACGGGTCTGGTTACTGGGAAGTGGCAGCACCGATTTTGAAATCCTTTTGAAAATGTTTTTCCTTTGTTTTGTTTTATTTAGAAATTTCCCAAATTTTTACCAAGTTAAAGACAGAACCACAAGAATGTGTAGCCTGGGTGGACAACTGGCATAAACAGCCCCTCCCCCACCACCCGGCCTCCCCCCAAACCGCTGCCCCCCAACTCAGCAGCAAAGTATGCCAAACACGTGTAAGAAAACAGCAGTGCAGACAGATCTGGGCCGGGGGCACAGAAACACACACGCACACACACGTGCACACACACACGCGCGCGTGTACACACAAGCATGCATACACGTGTGTACACACAAGCGCACACATTGATGAACATGTGTGCAAACCCAGGCACAAACATGCAGGCATGCACACCTAGAACCATGGAAACACTCCCATGCATGCATGCGCAAACACACGTGTGCACACGCATTCACACACACACTCACATTCACGCATGTGAAAACACACATAAGGGCACAAACACACAGGCATGCACGCACACACACACACACACACTGCTGTGGGGTAGCCCTTTCACACACACACACACACACACACATGCACACTGCTGTGGGGCAGCCCTTTCGCAGTCCAGGCTGCAAAGTAGAAACAGGTCTGTGTGCAGGTCAGTTTGCTGTGTCCAGCCCCCCACGGTCCCTGCCAGCAGCGGTGTGGCCTCTCTCTGCCTCAGTTTCCCCATCACCTTCCCCAGGCCTTCAGGCCCTGTGGAGAACCCAGGAGACAGGAATGCCAGGAGCTGCCGGTCAGCGCGTGCAGCCATGTGACATGGGGCCCGGTCTGCGTCCCACAGCGGTCCTCAGAGCCGGGGGCCTGGGGCCCCTCCAGGGCAGGGTGGGCATCCTGGGGCCTTAGCAATCCTTCCCCAGGAAGACTCTACCGTCAGACCATGGGGTACCCCTTCTCAGAGGTCCCCGGGACTCTGGCAGCCTGGACACAGTGTTGGGTGGGGGGAGCTGGGAGGACCCGGGGCCGGCCACAGCGTCCGCCTTAGAGCCCGCGGACCACACCCCGAGGACACCCCAGCTCCTGCTGAGCCTTCTCCAGCCTGCCATGGGCCGCTGTGGCCTTGAGAAGCTGCCCTGGTCAGATGGCCTCCAGCCCAGGGCCTCTTCCTGCTCCTAGGCTGTGGAGACCAGCTTTAAGAAACAGGCTCAAACTCGGACCTTCCTTCAGCGGAAGCCCCTGATCACCACTGTTCTGCAGGCCTGAGAGGCAGCTCTGACCACTCCTGCCCCGGGAGGAGGGGCGCCTGGGGGCCCCACCGGACCCTGCCCGGCAACGCTCCCCCAGAGGGAACGGGACTGGCAGGGAGGCTTGGGGCCCCCGGGGGACTCTGGGGGCCGACAGGAGGGTCTCGGAACGAGGGCTCACGCCTCCTGGGTGAGGAGCAAGCCCGCTGGGCGAGGGAGGGCGGGGCTCGGGGACTTTCGCTGGCACGGGGACAGGAGGGAGAGGATCTTGGCCTTCCGAAATGTTTACTCCATCAGGAAACTAATTCACTACGCACGGGATTCAGTGACGAAGCACAAAACACACGCGCGCACTCGGGATAAATTGAGTCCAGGCCGGTCGCCCTCAGCCTGGCCTGGGGAGACGGTGGTCACACTCCGTGAGCGGGGGTCAGGCGGCGGGGGGCGAGGTCAGGGCCGCGTGCCGCCCCGCCCCGGCCCGCCCCTCCACGGGCTGTCATGTTACACGGCTCCAGACTCTGTTTCCTCATTAAGGCCCCACTGCGGGGGGCCGCTGACCCACGGCCTCGGGAATGTGCCTGGGGGGGGCACTCGGGGTGCCCACTGCCCTCACAGGCCACCCGCTGAAGGTTGTCCTGCCTGCCCGGCCAGTGGGCCACCGGGGGTCCACAGCACCCCGACATTCGTCCGGGCCCGGCCGGCCGGGACAGACGGAGGCTGGCTGCGCTCTGACGGGCGGGTCCTGGCCCGGGAGTGGGGGCAGGCGTGCTGTTCCGAGTCTGCCCGCAGGCACCTGAGCCCAGTGCAGCAGACCAAGGGCAGCACGGCCACACTTTTGCCCCCAGAGGCTGCTGCGCAGGGGGGTCAGAGCTCATAGCTTCGGCCTCGGTGCCTGGGCGGCCCCCTCCACAGCTGGCACCAGCTGCTCCTCCGTCCCGTGGAGGGCTTCCCTCCCCCGCAGCAGGTCTGCTTGGGCCTCAGGGCAGGGCTGCGGCCCCTGGCTTCTCAGCCGCCCTGACCTACTGGCCCCTCCACGCCTCTGCCCACAGCCTGGCGCCTGCGTGTGTGCCGTTCCAGCCTTCAAAACGCCCTTCCCTGGTGAGGCTCCCGCCCTCGCTCCCAGCTGCCTCCGTGGGAAGCCAAGGCTCCCCGGACCTGAGAGTCCGCACAGCTCACAGTAGCCCCGAGAAGACAGATGAGGGACTGCCTGATGCATAGACGGGAAACGGAGGCTCAGAGAGTCAGCCTGTCTGTCAGGTCCCCCCAGCTGGAGCCCCTCAGCCTCCTGCCTGCCCGGCCCTGCCCTTCCACCCCTTGACCCCCACCAGGCTCCCCACCACCCCTCCAGGTCTGAGGCACCATCTTTCTGAGGAAGTGAGCTGGACACACCCTCCAACCTCACCCCCAGCTCCCCGGGGCTCTGGGGTGACTCTGCAGGCAGGCAGGGCTGCCCTTGTACCCGGCTCCTGTTAACACTTGCATCCCATCCCCAGGGCACTGCACCGCCCCAGGCTCGCGTTCCCGGGGCCCTGAGCATCCTGAGCACCTGCCCATCCCCACACAGCAGTGCGTCACTTCCCCTGGTCTCAGCCCCTTCTCCTTGAGCTGGGAGCCCC
Organism: Bubalus bubalis; assembly: GCF_019923935.1. Lineage (NCBI taxonomy): Eukaryota > Metazoa > Chordata > Mammalia > Artiodactyla > Bovidae > Bubalus > Bubalus bubalis. The sequence goes on along the minus strand of NC_059161.1, from coordinate 130,919,996 downwards.
CAGGACAGGAATAGTACCCCCTCCACAAAGCAGCCAGCCAGCGCTGCGGATGCCGGAGGGCTGAGGGGCAGGTGGGCACCCCGAGGCCTGCTGGGACCCCTCCCACACAGTCCGGGGGTCCTGGGCTTTGCCCTATTGCTGCAGGAACCCCGGGTGGAGCTTCAGGTGGACAGGCACGGACCTCCAGCTGGTCACCCCACCCGCCCACTGCAGGCCCGCCCGGCCAGCTGTGAAGTGAAGAGCCATGCAGCAAAGGCTTCCAGGCCAGGCAGGGAAATGTGATCATCCGGCCCAGGGACCCCCGGAGAACTCGGCGTCCCCTGGACCCTGGAGTCAAGCAGAGGCATCCGCTTTCCGCAGAGACACTCCCCCTGCGTTCTCCATCACAGCAGCCAGAGGCGGGGCGGGGCCTCCCTCGACGAGGGGCGGCATCTGCCCCGTCTCAGGTCCCACCCATCTCAGCTTCGAGAGCCAGGGGTCCTCTCTCTGGAGCCTCATGTCACCCTCCTGCGTCCCCCCAACCCCACACAGGTGACTGATCCCGCCTCCCTCGGGCACCCACCAGGACGCTCTGCACCAGGACAGGACTCGCGGCTCCAGAAAGGCGGGGCTGGTTTGCGTTTGATGCTGTAGACAAACCAGCCCACTGCCCAGTACAGGTGACGAGATGCGCTGGGCTGGGCCGGACAGGGCAGGCGGCTGCACCCGCTGTAGCCCAGCCAAGCGGAGTCCGGCCCTGTGAGCCAGCGTAAGCGGCGAGGCGGGGCAGCAGGCCGGAGCCGTCACCCGGGTCTGGCCCTGGGCCACCGCCCAGCGGCACCCTTGGCACACGCCCCCGCCAGACACCCCTTTCTTCTCCATGACCCCGTGGCTTCCTGCTCTTCTTGGTCCCGCAGCTGGGTCTGCCCAGCCCTCCAGACAGCCCAAGCCTCCCGTTCAACCCCGGTAGCCCAGAAAGTGACCACAGAGTCTGGGGACCTTCCAAACCCTGGATCCCAGCCATGGCCCTGCCTGCTGCCTCCGGGCGCCCAGACGTAGTACAGGCGGGCCTGAGGGACCCACGGAACATCTGGATCCTTGCAGAGCTGTTTCCAAGGAGAAGAGGAGGCGTGTGCCCGGGAAACCCCGGTGGGATCACACACGGACTCACCGGAGCCCTTGTGTGTGGGTCAAAGGGGGCATCTCCAGGGAGCGCCCCGGGGTCCTCCCCTTCCCCGCCCAGGGCCCCCTCCCAGCCCAGCCTCACCTCTGCCCCGCCCACTGCCACCCTCCAGCCACGCCAGCCCCTCGCTGGCTCTGCCCAAGCCGAGCTCTGTATCAGGGCTCACGGCCCACCCCTCTGCCCGGACTAAGCTCCCCAGATGTCGGGATGATCCTCTTGCTCCTAGAGTTAGCTCTAACTCTCACGTGGATGCCTGCCCACCCCAAGTCAGCTCTCCACACGGCAGGCACGTGCACTCAGGACCCCAGCTGCACCAGCGTCAGACCCTCCCCCGAGCGTCCCCTTGGCACCCACTCACCCAAGGCCCCAGCCACACGCGCCCCTCCCCGGGTCCTCAAGACACAGGGCATGCCTGCCTCAGAAGACCCTTCCCCATTCCTTCCAGAGGCAGCACCCCCTCCCCCGTGGCTCAGCTTCAACGCGCCTCTCGCAGGGGGACGCGCGCACCCGCCATTCTTGCCCACAGCCTCTGCCGGGGGGTCAGGAAGCAGGCCCCCAACCTCAGTTTCCTTGTCTGTGAAGTGAGGACGCCCCAGCACCCCTTGCAAGGTCTGCGTTAGGAAGGCCGTGAGTTAGCACGCAAGATGCTTGAAAGAGGCCTTGGCCGCAACGGCGTGCTGTGCTGGGGCGTGGGGGTGGGCAGTTATTCGGAGTCTGCAGGATGTTAGGTGCCAGGGGCAGGGTGGGCCTTGCCCTGGGCCTGTCCCTGGGTGGAGGCATCAGGGTGGACACGGGCAAAAGGCAACCAAGGGAACAGGTGCTCAGGGCTAGGGACCAGTCAGTATCTCTGGAATCCAAGTGCCTTCTTGGGCAGGCAGGTCCGAGGGGCCGAGAGAGACTCTGCCCAAGGAAGGGCTGGTGCACACCCCACAAAACCAAGGGCACAGAGCCCCAGATGTGCCGCCGGAGCCCAGGGGTCTCTCCTCCACGTGGGATCTGCCTGACGCCAGCTGGGCTGGTTGCCGGGGCTTCCTAGCTGGCCGTCGGCGGGAAGGAAACAGAGGCCCCTGCGATGGTCCTCAAAGCTCCTGATAGACTCAAAATGGGGAATTCCATGCTTATTGTCAGGTGGGGGTTAAGAGGCCCTCAGCTGTGTTGGAGGGGAGCATGAGGGGGACACGGGGGGACAGGGCACCGAGGATCGGGGCGAGGCACCAAGTACAGGAGACAGCGGGCCTGGAACCTGGGGGGCCCAGCCCCCAAGGGCCCAACTGCCTGGTGCAGCAGCGGGGCTGGGGAGGACGGGGAGGCTGGGGGGGCTTGGGGGCTGGGGGCGCTGGGGAGGGCTGGGGGGAGCTGGCCCATCCTCGCGGCTGCCTCCTTCAGGCATCCCGCTCCCCACTGTGACAGCGGGCGCCCCACCAGTGGGGCCTCCAGGAAGCGCCCTCCCCAGGTTGGGGGGTAGCCTCTGGACCCCCAGCCGCAGTCTCTCTGGCCTACCCCATGTGCCTCAGGCCCTCGCCCACTCTGCACCTCCTCTCCGGGCTGAGTGTCTCTGAGGCAGGGGCCAAGGGAGCCTCCTCTCGGGCCAGCGGGGCCTCCTGGCCGGATGGCACTGGCATGGGGATGGACCCACAGGCCAAGTGGACCCTCGAGGCCGGGCATCCACGTCCCATGGCAGCCGGGCCTCCTGCCTCTCGCCCTGAACCAGCAAGGCCCCCTGACGCCTGGGGTCCCCAGCCCCTGAGCCAGGGCAGCAAAGCGTTGTGTCTGCACCTGTCCTCATCTTGTCCTGGCAGGGTCAGCGCCCAGCGAGCCAGGCCAGCCTGGCTCTTGACCTGAGCCCCGCACTCTGGGAAGCAGTTCGGCTGAGCCTGTCCCAAACACCCTGAAAGACCCACCCCCAACTGGCCAGGGTGCCGTTGTGTACCCGGGGTCTCCCCGTGAATCTACCCTCTTGGATGCATCAGGACCCTGGCCCCTTGAGGTGGGGCCTGTGGTCTCCCCGGGCCTCGGGCCTCCAGTCATGGTTCCTGAACCTGTGTTTTCATCGCAAAAGTGTAATAAACGTCTGCGGGCTGCCCTGCTAGTTGGCACAGGGAGCCCTCACGGGGAGTGGTCTCTGGATGCCAGGCTGCTGAGCTGGGTGCACCCTGGCACGCTCCTTTGCCCACTCACCTGCCGGTCATGCTCCGCACGCAGCCCCGAGGGGAAGGCCAGGCCTGGCCCCACGCGACCGTCTGCCCGAGGCCAGGACCAGGGGGCCACTCGGGAACCATGCCAGCTGGTGTGTCTGCTGCCACTCAGCCCCTGTGGGAGCACGGGGGCCAGGGGGGTGATGGGGGCTTGGGGGAGGGTGACGGAGGGGCTCAGGGTGTGGGTGATGGGGGGCCCAGGGTGGGTGATGGGGGGCCCAGGGTGGGTGACGGGGGCCATGGGAGGGGGTCAGGGGGAGGGTGATAGGGGATGGGGGAGGATGATAGATGATGTGGGAAGGGTGATGGGGGACCCTGGTTAGAGTGCCATGCCACAAGACGTTCCACAGCACCAGCCACCCCTGAAGGCTGTCCCAAGGCTCCCGGGGTGGGGGTGGGGCAGATCCCGGCCCTCCCTGTCTGTGCGCTAAATCCTTGGGCTCTGGCACCCTGGCCCGCCACCAGCCTGCCCTCTGCAGAGAGACTGCAGCCCCAGCCTGCCCTCGGGCCTCTGAAAGGCCCCACTCCTCCGTAAGTGAGGACGCGCTCAGCTGGGCCAGCGTTCGTTTACTCACACACACGTTTGGTGGGCACCTCCTGCGTGCGGGGCTCCGTGTGCCCGTGACCAACAACAGCTCAGGCCTGGCATGGAGCAGCGGGTCCGCGGGCACCAGCCAGAAGCTGCGTGAGGGCTGCGCTCCCCAAGTCCGGGGCCCTGGTTCCCACACGACACAGTCCAGACACCTTAGAGGGCAAAGCGTGGGCAGGTACCAGCCCCGGGCCTGGTCACCCCAGACGCTGACGTCACTGGCTGCTGGGGGCAGCAGGGGTCACTTCCCGGGGCAAGTGGAAGACAGGAAGCCCGCCCTGCCTGGGAGGCAGGCGCCACCAGCCCATCTCCCAGCCGGCTCCAGCCCGGAACCTCAACAAGGCCCCACCTGCTCCCGTGGGGTCTGCCAGCCCCACGCGCTCTGCTGAGGCCTGAGTCCAGGATGAGGGCCAGGGAGCCTCAGACCACAGGTCAGGGGTCCCCTTGAACAGCCTGTGGTCACTGAATGGGGCCTGAGAGTCAGGGGTCAGAGACCAGTGACCAGGGGCTTTCAGAGCTCTGCTCCAAGAGGGCAGGAGCACGGGACAGGGCGATGGGGCTGCAGATAGCAGGGTGGGCCAGAGGGTCAGGGGAGGCTTCTGGGGTTTGGGGCCTGAGAGGTGGGCTCGGGCCAGACTGAGTGCAGAGAGTGTCCCAGCTGGCAGACTTGGGGAGACTTCCAAATCCGCTGCACACCAGAGCGGAGCCTTCTAGGGCTAAACGTCCAGCAAGGGATGTGTGGAACTCGGAGCGGAGGTCCTGGGTTCACCGCCTGCCCTCTGGGAAGCTTCCCTCTGACAGCCATTTCAGGGGGTCCACTCCTCACCCCTCCCCACCTAACAGAGCCAGCTGCTCCGACCGGCCAGCCCTCACACACACTCCTCCAGGAACCCGATCTTGGCCCACACCCTGGCACCCATGGGCTCCCAGTCACATTCAACATTTTGACCTGAGAGACCCTCGGGCTCCGCTCACCACTCCCTCCCTCTCCCGTCACCAGTACAACCAGTTCCGGCCTGGACATAAGCTGCATGCCAGCTTTAGCCACATCAAGCTCTCTACAAACCCAAATCGCCAGGCAGGGCCTCCCTCGCACCTCTGTTCTTTTTGCCGAATGTCCTTCCAGCCTCCACATGGAGAACTCCTATTCATCCTTCAAAACCCTATTCAAATAAGGTGAGCACTCAGGACTGGGACCATGTAATTAAGTGGTCATATGCCCAGTTAATGACAATATAATTAAACAACCAGGATTCTTGAGAGTTAAGACAGGGCCCATGAGCACTTGTGCTGGGAAACCAGACTTAAAGTGGACTTACGGCCCCCTACCTACCATCCAAAGCTTGTTTCTCCCCTTAATGCATCTGATAGGCCCAGGGGCTGGGGCACTGTCTGCTAGAGCCTGGAATCCCAGAAACAGGGCCCCCGTGTCAGCCATCTCCGTGGACAGCCTTGGTTTCATCGTTCCAGCCTCTGCTGGGGACACTGAAATTGCTCAATCAGGAAGATTCTTGCTCCCCACTGACCCTCACAGAAGTCTTGGCAACTCTGTGTAACAAAGAATCAGCCAAGACCAGAGGAATGAGGTGCCTGTTCGAAGTCATGCAGAACTAGGCAAGACCCTGCCCCACCGGGGTCTGGGCCCCATTGGCGCCCACGTACGTTTCTGTCATCTGCATCATGGAAAATGGAAAGTCTTGACGGCACAGCCCTGTGTCCTAGCCCTGGTCCCAGACATGACTCACAATAGTTCAAATTCTACAAGCCACAGATGAAAGGGACATAGTGAGGCAGCATTTTGCTTCTTGGCCGGGGAATTTATTCAAAATGTTTTCTTGGCAATGAGCTTCCAATGATCAAACCAAGATGCTACAAAATTGTTAGGTTACAAATTGGATGGATGGGCGGTGGATGGATGGATGGATGGATGGGAGAATGGATAAGGATATAGTAGAGGAGTGGGTAGATGGCTAGATGGATGGCTGGATGGTGGATCAATAGTGGCTGGTGGATGGACAGAGGGATGAATGGATGTATGGATGGATGGGTGGATGGGTGAATGGATGGATGGTGGATGGTGAATGGAGGGGTGGACGCATGGTTGGATGGGTGAGTGTAGAAGGGGGGACAGCTGTGGACATGTGAATGGCTAGGTGGGTGGATGAGAGATTGGTGGATACCTGGAAGGGTAGATGGACAGCTGAATGGAGGATCAAATGGATACTTGATTAGCACTTTCTCTGCTCAAAAGGCTGTAAGTCTGAGTCAGAGAGTGACTGGAGAGGTACCCTCCACCCTGAGGCTGTGGACTGCAGGGACGCGCACGCCGTACAGCTTCTCAATCCCCAAATAAGGTGGACAAAGTCCACTCTGGCCGCCTGGGGAGCAGGAAGCCCGGGTGGGGTGGGAGGCCCTGCTCCCGGGGCTGAAGTCAGTTCCTTCGTTTCTAAACAATGGGCCTGGCCTGATCCTTGCCCTCCGCCGCCCTGCTCCACCCAGGCCGCCTCCACCTCTGACAGGGTGCCGGGGCTCTCGGCGCTGGACGCCAGGGAGCTGGGGGTGGGGGGCTGGAAAGCAGAAAAAGGGCCCAGCAGTGGAAAAGGTGCTGCTTCTCTGGGTATGGCTCCTGGCCTGGCTCCAGCTGCCCTGGCTGCCCGCAGGCTTCGGGAGAGACCAGCCTCTCGGCAGGGCCTGGGGAGGACTTGGGGCTCCCCCACACTGCCTGGAGCTCTCCTTGGTCCCTTCTCCATGTCCGTTTCCTTCAGGTCACTCATCTGAAGGCCCAACAGCCCCCTTTTCTCTCCTCCATCCCCTTCCTATTGCTGGCCCTCCCCCGGTTCCCTGCCTCTCCTCTGCCAAGGCCAGCCTGGACTCTGCCTCCCTCCCAGAGACCACCAGCTGGCAGGAGAAGAAACTGGCCGTGGGGTAGAGTTCAGGCCTGACCCAGAGGCCAGGAGAGGATGGAAGGTGGGGAGGGGAAAACCACGTCAGCCCCTCATCCATGGCGTCCGACAGCGGCTCCTAGGATCCATCACTCAGCTGCGAATCTCCCGGACCTGCACCGAGGCTGCCGGGCCCGCCCCACCTCCGTGTTGCTGGGAGCCTGTGCCCGCAACCCCCAGGAAAGAGGGCCCTGCCCCGTGGGATCCAGGACTCAGGACCTCATCCCCCATCCAGGCAGAGGCCAAGCCTCAGGCAGAGTGAGGTCCATCTGTGAACCAGGCCGGTTGGTCTGGAAGGGTCCAGGAGGGCAGAGTGAGGAGTCCAAGACTCCAGCCCCAAGGTGGGGGCCACAGAGGGGCAATCCTTTCAGCCCCTTTCAGCTGCTGCCTGGGTGACGCAGCCAGCCCACGGGTACGGACGACACTTCTGGGCTGTTATCAAATCAGTGAGTGAGAGGACGGGTGGTGGATGGTGGATGGAGGGTGGAGGGAGGGATGGATGGTGGATGATGGATGGATGGTGGATGATGGATGGATGGTGGATGGTGGATGGTGGATGGATGGTGGATGGATGGTGGATGGTGGATGGATGGTGGATGGATGGTGGATGGATGGTGGATGATGGATGATGGAGGGATGGATGGTGGATGGATGGATGGATGATGGATGGAGGGATGGATGGTGGACAGATGGTGGATGGAGGGATGGATGATGGATGGATGGTGGATGATGGATGGATGGTGGATGATGGATGGATGGTGGATGGTGGATGGTGGATGGTGGATGGATGGTGGATGGATGGTGGATGATGGATGATGGAGGGATGGATGGTGGATGGATGGATGGATGATGGATGGAGGGATGGATGGTGGACGGATGGTGGATGGAGGGATGGATGGAGGATGATGGATGGATGGTGGATGGATGGTGGATGATGGATAATGGATGATGGAGGGAGGGTGGATGGAGGGATGGCTGATGGATGATGGATGGATGGTGGATGATGGATGGATGGATGGATGTGGATGGAGGGATGGATGATGGATGGAGGGATGGATGATGGATGGAGGGATGGATGATGGATGATGGATGGATGGATGGATGTGGATGGAGGGATGGATGATGGATGATGGATGGATGGATTGATGGAGGGATGGATGGTGGATAGACATGTACCACCGGACAGCGAGGCAGACTGGCAGAGATACAGAGGAGCAGCCCCTCCCACACTGGTGTGCACACAACACACACACGCACACACACACACCATACACACAACACACAACACGCACACAATACACACACCACACACACACCACACACACACCACACACAACACACACACCGCACACAACACACACACAATACGTACACACATACACACCACACAACACATACAACACACGCGCATGCACAAAACACACACACACCACACACACACAACACACACAACACACACACACACAAACACACACAACACACACAACACACAACACACACACATGCACACACACAAACACACACACACAACACACATACACACACATACACAACACACACAGCGCACACACACACACGTGCAGTAGGCTCCCTGGTCAAGGCTTCCAGAGCTGTCCCTCCTTGAGTCTTTGGTGACCGGGCAGACCCAGGGCCAGGGTCCCAGAGCCTGCCCAGCAGCCCCTGGGTTCCTCCTGCTCGCCGCAGGGAGCTGCACGGCGTCTAGCACCTGCTAATCTCCTCTGACCCTGGCAACCTTGAAGTAAGGGCATCCTCGGGGACCCTCGGCAGCCCAGAGGGGGCCCAGGAAGGGTGCCCAGGCAGGCCTTGGTCCTGGGGTGGCTCCACCCAGTGCTGAGACCCAGAGAGCTGGGCTCGGTGTGACCAGGCCCCTTGCAGGAGGGTCTCAGGCCTGGCTCAGCAGCCCCAGGAGACAAGCGGCTGCAGGCCCAGCCTGTTGCTAGGATTAGCGCCCAGATTAACCCACCAAGTTTCCAGAGCCCCGATGTCAGGCTCACCGGTGCTATAGAAACCTGGCTGGGCTTCGTGGGTGGGACGGGCTCGGTGGGTGTGGGGCTCTCCCCTCCAGGCCCAGCCGCAGCCCCCCTCCAAGCAGGGATCAGGCCTCCCTGGGCCTGAGCTCACACCCCGGCCTGTGGGGCGCCCTCCTCCTCGTCACTCCTTGCCCAGGGAAGTCTTAGGTTTCCAGAATCAGCTGTTTTCCAGATACTGGAATGAAAACGAATGACCGAATCGCTCTGTGCCTGCAGTGGAAACACAGAGCCCTTCCCGCCTGCCCCACCGCCCCCACCCCGGCCCATTTCTTAATGCAGAAAATAGCTGAGCCGATTTACCCCGGGGGCCAAAGCGCACCTTGGGGCCTCACTCCCGAGGCCCAGCCCAAGGGCTGCCTCCTCAGATCCCCTCTCTCCGCACCCGCTCTCCACCCGCTTCTGCTCTGGGTAGGGCATGGGCCAGCCCTGCCGGCCAGGAGTCTGGGGCCTGGGGCCAGCCCTCACTGGTGTGGCGGCCAGGACGTGGGGCCATCAAGGGGGGAGACACTAAGAGTTCCTGCAAACACCTCCAGGCTGGCCCGAAGGGGGTGCCATGCCCGGGTGGGTGGGATGGGGCTAAAACAGCAGGCAGGAAGCAGCCCCTTCCCCAGGCTACCTGCCCAGGGCCCACCCATCAGCACTATCTACCTCCAGGCCTCTTTCAGCAACGTCCCGAGTCTGGTCCCGGGTCCGGCCCCGCACCGCGCCTGGGCCTCTCAGATCCTGCTGCGTTGTGGCCCCTCCTTCACTCCGTCAGGGCAATCGTATCCCTCCAGGGGCTCCAGAAGTACCTGGGAAGCATCCTTCCTGGGCACCTGCAGCCCCCGGCAAAGGCCCTCAGCCCCACCTCCAGCCCCTTGAGACTGATCGCCTCGGCCTCCTTTGCCACGCCCCCCCGCACCTGGCTTTGGCCCCGGCCCCTTCGGGCTGTTGACTCAGCATCCTCTGACACTGAGATCAGACCCTCCGCTAGCCCCTGCCTCGAGAAGAAGCCACATCCTTCTCAGAGCTTTCCAGGCCAGTTCTCCAAGCCCCACTCCCTACCCAGGTGGCCTCATGACCCTCTCCTTTACCACCAGCCCCCTGAGGAACCACATTGCTCCCACTCGGGGCTTTGCACCTAAAGCTCGTGGCACTGCTCAGTCTTATCCCAGAGGCCCATTGGGCATTTGGTGGTGAATGGACAGATAGATAGACGGATGGATGGACAGATGGACAGATGGATGGATAGATGGATAGGGGTGGGTGGATGGATGGGTGGATGGATAGATGGGTGAATGGATGGGTGGATGGGTGGATGGATGGATAGATGGATGGGTGGGTGGGTAGATGGACAGGTGGATGGATGGATGGATGGGTGGGTGGATGGATGGGTGGATGGGTGAATGGATGAATGGATGGATGGGGGGGTGGGTGGATGTATGGATGGACGGGTGGATGGATGGATGGACGGATGGATGGATGGATGGGTGGATAGATGGGTGGATGAATGGACAGATGGATGGCTAGATGGATGGGGGTGGGTGGATGGATGGATGGATGGGTGGGTGGATGGATGAATGGACGGATGGATGGATGGGGGTGGGAGGTGGGTGGATGGATAGATGGATGAATGGATGGATGGATGGATGGATGGATGGATAGATGGATGAATGGATGGATGGATGGATGGATAGATGGATGGGTGAGTGGGTGGATGGATGGGTGGATGGATGGATGGGTGGATGGATGGATGGACGGATGGATAGATGGGTGGGTGGATGGATGGATGGATGGATGAATGGACAGATGGATGGCTAGATGGATGGGGGTGGGTGGATGGATGGATGGATGGGTGGGTGGATGGATGGGTGGATGGATGAATGGACGGGTGGATGGATGGATGGACGGATGGATGGATGGATGGGTGGATGGATGGGTGGATAGATGGGTGGATGGATGGATAGATGGGTGGGTGGATGGGTGGGTGGATGGATGTGTGGATGGATGAATGGACGGATGGATGGATGGGGGTGGGAGGTGGGTGGATGGATAGATGGATGAATGGATGGATGGATGGACGGATGGATGGATATATGGATGAATGGATGAATGGATGGATGGATAGATGGATGGGTGAGTGGGTGGATGGATGGGTGGATGGATGGATGGACGGGTGGATGGATGGATGGACGGATGGATGGATGGATGGGTGGATAGATGGGTGGATGGATGGATAGATGGGTGGGTGGATGGGTGGGTGGATGGATGTGTGGATGGATGAATGGACGGATGGATGGATGGGGGTGGGAGGTGGGTGGATGGATAGATGGATGAATGGATGGATGGATGGATGGATGGGTGGATGGATGGGTGGATGGGTAGATGGATGGATGGATGGGTGGATGGATGGATGGATAGATGGGTGGATGGATGAATGGACGGATGGATGGATGGGGGTGTGGGAGGTGGGTGGATGGATAGATGGATGGGTGGGTGGGTGGATGGATGGGTGGATGGATGGATGGATGGATGGGGATGGGTGGATGGATGAACGGATGGATGGATGGATGGGGGTGGATGGATGGAGGGATGGGTGGATGGGTGGGTGGATGGGGGGTGGATGGGGGTAGATGCACAGGCCGGTGCATGGATGCTTCATGCCCAGCCTCTCGGCCGTGACCTCCCATTTCTGTTCTCTCCAGCTACCTGCTGTGGCCGCACGCCTCCGCCCCTGCTGCAGCTTCTTAAACCTCTGGAAGTTGCCTGTGGGTTGGGTACTCAGAATGCTCTCTTTAACCCCCTCACCCTCACCCACATGTGCAGACCCAACCCTTCAGAAGATGCAGACCCACTTGTTCTGACATTTCTCAAACGCTCCAGGCCCCCCTCCTGCACCCGTGCTCTGCTCCTGAGATGAAGACCACCACACTCATGGAGAGGGCCTGCCCACCTCAACGCTCCTGGAACCCCTTCACTCTCCATGCCCCATGGCAGGGCTCGGCCCCTGCCCTCCCCTCTGCCCTGACAGGTCCTGGTTGCCCGGGGCAACTCTGCATCTCCTTGCTGGCTCCGGTCAGCGGCCGGGCCCCTGTCACCTGCTCTCCTGTCTCTCAGGATTGCCTCTCCACCACCCCGTCACACTGCAAGCTGCGTGCATGCGGGGCCCTTCTGGTCTCACCACTGAGCGAATGTCCAGCTTCGGGAGGGAAGGAGTCCTATGTGGGGTCCTCACCAGGTGAGGCAGAGTGGGTGAGGCGAGTGGTGGGCACTGCAGCCGGCTCTCCTGATGACTGGAGTCACCTTGCCACACAGCCAGGGCTCTGCGCCTGCGACTCCTTCCTTCCTTCCTTCCTCCCGAAGAAGCATCTCAAACACCTCCGCTCTCCCCCGCTTTCCCCCACAGCCCCATCTCCCTCCGTGGCCCTTCCTCCTGGCAGACCAGCTCTCACTCCCCAGCCCAAGCCAACTGTGCCCCCGGTCAGCTACCGAGGTTGCTTCCCCTGTCTGCCCCTGTCCAGAGACGACTCAGCTCTCTCCTCCTTGGGGTGAGCTCAATGCTGGGAACAGGGCGTGCTGTGAGCTCTGTTAGGGGGGCTGAGAGGGTCCTGGGGAGGCCCCTGTGTCCAGCACCCATCCCGTGGCATCTTGGTAGGCAGGTCCCCAGGCCTCTCCCTGCCCAGCCCACCTGCCATTTGAGGGCCAAAGCCTGGGGAGGGTCCGAGCCTTGCGGGGCCCTCCTGACCGGGCGGCGGGATGGGGAGGTTGGCCCCCCCAGCCTTGCCCCCCAGCCTTCCCAGCACGGATCCAGTCCTGGGCTCCACCGCTCGCCCTCAGAGCCCTGGCCCTGAGCTGCCTGCAGGCCAAGCATTTAAAAGTGTCGCCTGTTGTGCAGGGAACGTCACAGGGCCTGGGGCCAGAGCCGAGCAGGGTCATTTTTTTTTATTATTAAAAAGCAAAACCTAAACCAAGAAAACAAAGTGATTAAGTTTCTCCTCGGAGCAGCGGGCCCGTGAGGACTGGGACGCCCAGCTCCCTGGCGCGCCGACCCTCCACTGCTCGCGGGAAGCAAGCGGACTGTGTACACAAACAGGAAGCGGCTGGTTTTCCCCAAATGTGAGGGCTGGGCTGGGGTCCCCAGGGCATGGGCTGGCTGGAGCCAGAAGCCCGGCTGGGTGCGCTGCCTGCCTCCTGAAGGAAACCCTCAAGGAAGACCCCAGCCTCTGACCCCTGGGCCAAGGAGATGGGGTGTCCAAGGAGTGGGGCTCCTGCACATGGCCCCCCACCACAGTGGGGCTCAGTTACTCCATGTGGGCTGTCTGACCCCCTGGAGAATACGTGAGTGTAAGCGGGGCTCCGTGGGGGTGAGGGGGCAGGGATGCTGGCGGGCATCTTGCAAGCCAGCAGGGGTCACCTGCACCCCCTTCGTGCCTGCTGCCCCATGGCTGGATTAGATTCTGGGCCAGGAAGAAGGGTGCCCCCTCCCAGCCCTGGGGTCCTCCTGGGGCCTGTCTGTGGAGTTCAGTTGAAAGTGGGGATGATCCGAGCGGAAATGTGTGCCGCCCTGCAAGGCACCGCCGTGAGAGAGGCCCCCACCCGATTTGAAGGGGAGGCGAGGAGGTCCCAGGAGGAGATCCAGGGTCAGGGGCTAGTGGACCCCTGTCAGCCTGGGGCAGGAGTGAGCTCCCTGTCAGCAGAGCACTTAAAGAGAAGCTTGCCTAGAGAGGCCCAGAGTAGGCTGGGCTCTGCAGGGAGCCCCTCGCAAAGCCCCGTGGAGATGTGGGCTGGGGGTGGTGGGGACAGCATGGCTGGGACATGCTGTTCGGCATGCAGCAGGCGCTCGGGGCAGATGAGGAGGTTCTGAGCCGGCCACTCGCGGGGACAGGTCCTGAGTGTGAGCGGCCAGGCACCCACCAGCGTCTGCTACGCTCCCCCCAAAGAGCCACAGCAAGAAAGCTTACCCGGATGAGAGATTCGGCCTCAAGGCTCAGTGCCTGAAGGTACGGGCCCGGCCTGCCGGGGCGTGAGAGCCAGCGTCTCGTCCAGCAGACTTCTCCCCAGACAGAGTGAGCTCCTGGGGCAGCCAGGAGCCCAGGAACTGCGGAGCAGACTCCCTGCATTTCCTGGCGGATCAGGGTTCACGATGTCCTCCCTGTCCATGCCCGCTGTGAGCAGAATAAGAGGCGACTTTAAAAAATAAAATGAAACTTGATTTGATATCTGAGTGTGGTTGACTTCCAGCGCAGACACTTTCAGGTGTGCGACTCCGTTATACAGATACACGTATCTTATTCTTTTTCAAATTCTTTCCCCATTTAGGTTGTTCCGTGATACTGAGCAGAGTTCCTTGTGTATGCAGTAGGTCCTTGTTGGGTGTTTACATATAGTAGTGTGTACAGAGGGGCTTCCTTGGTGGCTCAGTGGTAAAGAATCTGCCTCAGACCACAGAGAACCAGGTTTGATCCCTGGGTTGGGAAGATCCCCTGCAGGAGGGCATGGCAAATCTCTCTAGTTTTCTTGGCTGGAGAATTCCATGGACAGAGGAGCCTGGCGGGCTAGGGTCCACAGGGTCACAGAGTCGGACACGACTGAGACCCTAAGTAGCAGCAGCAGTGAGCACATGCCAACCCCCAGTTCCCGAAGGCTGCCTCCCCCAGCCCCAACCGCTGATGACCGTAAATTCATTCTCTAAATCTGAGAGTCTGTTTCTGTTTTGTAAATAAGTTCATTTGTATCATTTCTTTTTACAGTCTGCATAGAAGTGATATCTTATGATATTTGTCTTTCTCTGTCTGACTTCACTCAGTATGATGCGCTCTAGGTCCATCCATGTTGCTGCCAATGGCATCCTTTCATTCTTTTTCAGAGCTGAGTAATATTCCGTTGTATGTATGTACCACACCTCTTCCATCCGTTCCTCTGTCGATGGACACTTAGGTGAGAGGCGAGTTTTATGGGCATGCTCTCAATAGCAGGGCAGAGCAGGGTTTAGCCGGCAAGACGTGAGAACATGTCACAGGGAAACCAGATTTAGGATGGAGTGCCACTGACACCGGGATGGAGCTGTCGCCTGGCGGGGACAGATAGGACCTGGGATAGACCCGGGTGTTCACACAGAGAGCCTCAGACCACAGAGAACACTGGAAAGTTACAGCAACAGAGTGCGCCCTACCAAGTCCTCCCGGCAAGGGGCCAAAGAGGAATTACCTTCAAAACTCTCGAGGAAACTCACAAGCCATTTGAAATGAAAGTGGATTAAAGAGAAAAGCTACATTTACAAGAAAAGCTGCACACAGAGATTGACATAAAGCAGCTTTACACAGAATCATCCAGATACAGGAGCAGCCAAGATGCCCTCTCACAGGCACAGAATCATCCAGATGCAGAAGCAGCGAAGATGCCCTCTCACGGGCAAGTAGATGAATAAACTGGTCCTTCGGGACAATGGACTGTTATTATTCAGTGATATGGAGAAATGAGCTATCAGGCCACGAAAGACATGGAGGAAATGGGAATGTGCACGACTGCGGGGAAGAAGCTGGTCTGAGAAGGCTACGCGCCGTCAGCCCGACCGCGTGACATTCTGGAAAAGGCGGGACAAGGGAGACAGTGAAAGGCTCAGCGGCTGCGGGGGTTTAGGGCGGGTGGGGGATGGGCAGGCAGAGCTGGAGGATTTTCAGGGGAGTGAGACTGTTTCTCGGGACCCCATGATGCTGTCACCGTGAGTACCCATATATGTCTATCCAAGCCCAAGAATGCTCAACTCCAAGTGCAGCCCTGGTGGGAAGTGTGAACGTCATTACCTATAATAATGTCTCAATATGAGTTCCCTGATGTTGACCAGTTCTCCCCCGAGAGCAAGGTGTGAATGGTGGGGGCGTGTTGTGTGTGGTGGGCAGGGGGGTAGAGGGGACTTTGAGCACTCTGTGAAGTTTTCTCATAATCTTGTCTGAGGGCTGTCAGGGGCTGATCTTTGGTGCTGCTGCCCATGGAGCACAAACCGTCTACACAGCCCACCTGTGTGGGTCCCTCGCGCCTCTGCTCTCTGTCTTAACGCGCAGAAAAAATGAGACACAGCGGATGTGAACGCGGAGCTGCTCCCCAGCCCTGCCCTGTGACCTCCATTTCCCATTATTCTTGCCTCAGTACCCCTTGACATTCTTGAACATTATAGAGGATCCCAAAGACTGTTAGTTGATAGAGAGTGGCATCTCCTGAGATTTTCCGGATTAGACGTTAACACTAAAGCATGGAAATGTTCTCAAATAGTTGAATTTTTAAAAATTAAAAAACAAAATATTCTAAGCATTTCTCTGGTGGTCCAGTGGCTAAGACTTCACCTTCCAATGCAAGTGATGTGGGTTCGATTCCTGGTCGGGGAACTAAGATCCTGCATGCCTTGCAGCCAAAAACAAAAAAAAGAAAGAATGAAACAGAAGCAGCATTGTAGCAAATTCAATAAAGACTTAAAAGAATGGTCCACATCAAAAATATCTTCAAAAATACTCTAAGTGAATTAAAAGTCACAAGATACTCCATATTAACATAAGGTATCTTTTTAAACAAAAAAGTCAGTAAGCTTTTCTGCACAAAGCATGTTTAGTGGGAAGAGTGGCATGGCTTCAGGCTTGGGAAAGCTCTGTGGCTGGGGAAGGTAAGAGCTATCACTCAGCATCGTCCCATTGCCCGTGGAGACGCGGTCTCTGGGGAGAGGGAGGGTCACTCGGCGGACTTCTCGGGTGTGCTTGGGCTTCCTTTCTGATGCCACGCCCAGACTCGACAAGGGGTGGGTTCTCAAAAATGAGCTGCACTGTGGGGTCTGAAGCCCCATCAGCAGCCTCTCCGGGCACTGTTTTTTTGAAAACCCCTCCACCCGGGAGATGAAAGAAATGATGAACAAGCAGAAGGGGGACGGAGCAGAAACCTCGGTGACACCCGGTGACGCCAGGAGCTGGGTTGGGACCTTCGCCGCCCTTCATTCCACATAAACGTGGGTGGATTCGGGAAACTCTCCACCACACATGCAGTTTCGTCTGTAAATCTAAAATTGCTCCAAAGCAAAGTTGATTGGGGGGAGAACGCCACCGGGCTGTCTGGCTCTCAGAGGACACTTCCCTGTGCGTGGCCACTGGGACGTGCCGGTCCCCAGGTTAGGCGGGAGCAGCCAAGGTCATGCTCTCCAGGGTTGAGAGCGGAAACTCAGGCCCGGGAATGCCGCCGCCTGGCTCTTCGGGCTCTTTCGGGACTGGAACGCCGTGCACGTGCCCCAGATTCTGCTTGGAAGTTCAAAGGGGATGGCCGGCAGCGGACCCCACAGGCTGTTTCCCTCGAGGCGACAGGACGGTCCTTCTCCTTGGAGACTGCAGCCAGCACATGCGGGCTGGTGGCCCCTGAGCCTGGAACTCAGGCCGCCCAGCAAGGGCGTCTCCGGGGGGTGCCGGCTGCTGCCTCGAGCCCCGCCGCTGTGTTCGCAGAGTATCAAGACACACTCCAGAGTCCAGCTTCGTGGGATTAATAAAGTTTACTACTTTGTCAAGTGCGTTCTCAAGTGCAGCTGGCCGCCGGCCTAGGCGCCTGCTCTGCGGCTGCCTCTTAGAGCAGAGGCCAGCAGGCTGGGAGACCCTCGCTCCAGTCTCCCCCCTGAACCGCCGCCCCTCGGCCCCTGTCCCAGGCAAACTCCCCTCCTATAAAGATATCTGGCGGGAGAGCATCTGCAGCCCCCTCCCTCTTCTCTCTGCACCCACCCCACCGTCCCCGCCTGTCCGCCCTCCTGATTCAATTCTCCTCGGCCTTCAAGGCCTTCTATGAGCCTCTCCTCTTCCAGGGAGCCCTCCTTGACCAGCTTCACCTGGAGGAGTGCAATTCCTGGAGCTCCCATGGCCCATCCTTCTCCTCTGTGTGTTTCTGGCTACCCCCAAGTCAGGTGTGAACTTCTCAGGACAGAGTCCCCCGCACCCCTCATACCTCCCCTTTGTCCACCCTGAGCTCCTCCACGGCTATTGCTTCCGCATCAGCCTTGCCTGCCAGCCTGGCAGCGGCTGCAGTCCTTTGGTTCTGGGAATTCTTCTGACTCCCTGGTGAAGCGCTGGGAGGAGAGCCGGCCTCTGTGCCAATTGCAAGCGGAGCATGCAGGGAGACTGCGGCCCGTGGTGGACGGCTGGCCCCACCTCCCTCGTCTGGGACACCCTCAGGAATGACCTTCCCTGAGTGTCACAGGGAATCAGGCCTGAAATCCCGGGGTGCTGGGAGAGGCTTCCACAAAGCTCATGGTGGGCGGGAATGATCAGGATTAGGGGGCCTGAGGCCCCTCAGGCTTCCTTTCCCGGGAGCCCCAGGCCAGACTGGGCCGGGAGGTGCATGCTCCAGAGGCTCCAGACCCAAAGCAGCCGCTTTTCTTCAGTTGCCCCCCAAAGTGGTTCTCACCGGCAAGGTCCCCATCGCCCACAGGATGGGGTGCCTAGCCCTTTTCACTGCGCTCAAGGCATCTCTCAGACATCCTTGGCCTGAGAGACCCCACCTGCACGGGAGGGCCTGGTCCAGTTGAGAGAACAGACTTGGCCCCGACTTGGCCCACACCTGCCACAGGTGCGGGCATCCCTGCTTTTCCTTGTCACGCCTCCTTCCAGGCCTGGGAAGGACACCACGTGTCCCGTGACCCAAGGAAGGGACGCACGCCTCCTCCCCTCTTCCCTGCACCGCTGCCAACTCCCGGGCCCTGCACGTGGGAGATGCCTGGAGGGGCACCGAGCACAGAGGGGCTGCCCGAGGCCAGCTTGAGTGACCTCAGCCTCTCTCAGCGTCTCATCCTCTCACCTGGCCTCCGCTTTTCTCTTGAGAAGTCTGCCACCTTTAGCACACTGTTCCTGGTAATGTGATGCATCCTCCCTTCAAACCTCTCTTTTTGAATTTTCATTTTCAGCAGTTTCACTTTGATGAACACAGGCGCAGTTTGCTTCAAATTGATCCTCTCTGGGTTTTGCCGGACTTCTTGGCAGATTTTGGCCATTGTTTCTCCGATATTTTTCTCCCTCGTTCTCTTGCTCCTCCCCTGCTGCTGCTGCTAAGTCGCTTCAGTCGTGTCCGACTCTGTGCGACCCCATAGACGGCAGCCCACCAGGCTCCCCCGTCCCTGGGATTCTCCAGGCAAGAGCACTGGAGTGGGTTGCCATTTCCTTCTCCAACGCGTGAAAGAGGAAAGTGAAAGTGAAGTCGCTCAGTCGTGTCCAACTCTTAGCGACCCCTTGGACTGCAGCCCACCGGGCTCCTCCGTCCATGGGATTTTCCAGGCAAGAGCACTGGAGTGGGGTGCCATCACCTTCTCCGTTTCTGCCCTCCATTGCCTCCCCTACTAGGACTTTAATCACCTGTGTGTTAGGCTTTTTAATGCCATTAATTTGATCTTGAGTTTCTGTTCTTTAAAAAACAAATTTTCTTTTTTTGCTTCTGCTTCACCTTGGATAACGTCTCCCGGCCTGTCTTCAAGTTCACAGACTCTCTCGTCATCTCCATTCTGCCACTAATATCTTCCAGTGATTTTTTTTTTTATCTCAGATACTGTATTTTTCTGCCCTCCCGGTCCACTTAGATGTTTCTAGCATTTTCTATGTGCTGAAATTTCCCATCTTTTCATTCATGCCCCTGTGTTTTCCTTTATCTCCACAGGCATCGTTATCCTAGCTCTTTTAAAGTCTGTATCTGATCAGTCCAGTGTCTGAGTGACCTCAGAGCTGGCCTCGGTTAATGTCTTTCCCCTTGAGAGGAAACACCTGTTCCTCAGCCCCCAGGCCTGTCATGTCATCTTGACTTGTGTCTCACACTTGGTGATTGTGGTGTTGCAGAGACGCCTTGGGCCAGGAACGTGAGCAGAGTTTATACATAAAGTCTGTAACGTCCACTTCTGTGGCTCTTTCTGAGATTCCTGCCTCGCTTTCAGCAACCTTGATGGCCCAAGACCCCTTCTCATGGTTCCTCAAGCCAGAAAGATTGGGGTTCAGGATGCCTGAGCTATGACTGCCCTTCCAAAACGACCTGCTTTTTGCTAACTCTCTGGAGCCCCTGGGTAGTTTTCCACTTGTTTGATTGCTTGTTGTCCAAGGTTTCTGACTGTTATCTGCAAGGGGCTGGTTTGTTAGAGACTGACTGCTTCACACAAGAAGTGTAACCGAGAGGGGTTTCAGGACAGGGCGGGGAGAGTAGAGGGCAGTGGCAGCGAAAGCGCCCGACAGGCCACATCTTATTAAAAACATTGAATGTGGCTGCGTGGATGGTGGTGGTGCTGATTTCAGAGGGTGATGGGCTAGCAGGGTGGGAAGAGGCAGCAGGCGGAGGACACGAGCTTCTTCTCTGGTGTTAAGGAAATTCCTGTCTATGCCTTCCCTAGTAAACAGGTTTCATAATGGGGAGTGCATTTTAAATGTTATGGAACATGTTTGGGCGCTTATCTATTAATATATTACTGTATGGCTTTCCCTCTCTTTTCCATCATATGGCCTATTAACACAATGATATTAATGGATTTCCTAATGTTGAGTCATCCTTGCATTCCTGGAAGTAAACTCTACTTGGCCAGGGTGTATTATTACTCTAATTCAATACACTGCTGGATTTAATTTGCTCACTCCTTTATTTACAATTTTTGTGTCTATCTTCACATGTGAACTCGGTCTGTGGTTTTTCCTTTTTCTGTGTGCTCTCCTGATTGAGTATCAGGGTTATGTGAACACAGAAAATGAATCCCAATGGTGTTCATCTTCCGTGCTTGAAACGTCTTATACAGTAGAGGGCTGATCTTGAACACTGAAGAAAAAAAAACTTGCCCATAAAACTCTCTGGGCCCTGTGCCTTTTCCTAGGATAGGATTTTATAGCTTTTAGTTGGCCGCCTGTTTACTGATGAGTTCAGATTTCCTAGGTCCTTACGACAATTTCCAGATGCGTGCTCCCTGGTTGTGCGTTGGTTGCTCTGCCGTGTCTGACTCTTCTGCGATCCCTTGGACTGTAGCTGCCTGAGCTCCTCTGCCCATGGACTTCTCTAGGCAAGAATACTGGAGTGGGTTTGCCATTCCCTTCTCCAGGGGCTCTTCCTGACCCAGGGATCAAACCCGGGCCTCCTGCATCGCAGGCAGATTCTTTACCGTCTGAGCCCCCAGGGAGGCCCCTGTTCACTTAAACAAGATCTTCAGATTCCATGTAATCAACAAATATCTTTCAGTCCCTACCGTGTTCCCGACTCGAAAAGCAGATGAATTTATCTGTGAATCAGCATGTAGCGTGTCCACAGGGACAGACGTCCAGTGAATTTCGGGCTCTGCTTTGCTCCCTCGTCCCCCTCGGGTGCTGCCGCAAGGGTATCACTGCAGACAGCTGTCGGCATGAAGCCCCTTTGTTGCCATTCGGTTTGTTTGGTTGCTCAGTTGTATCTGACCCTGTGACCCCACAGATTGTAGCCCACCAGGCTCCTCTGTCCATGGGACTTCCCAGGCAAGAACACTGAAGTTGCCATTTCCTTCTCCAGGGGATCTTCCTAACCCAGGGACTGAGCCCACGTCTCCTGCATATATCCATCCCTATATATATCTGCTCATCCATCTGTCTATACACCCACCCCCCCGCCTACCCACAAAGACGTGCATTCATACGCACATACGTACACACACACAGACACCTACCCACACACCCACTCACCCATCTGTTCATTCAGGGCGCCCACACTGAGTCTCTACTCTGCACCAGATACTGGGCGAGGTATTGGGGTCCACGGAGATATAAGCTAAGTGCTTAAGGACTGGAAGACCAGAGAAAGGGTCAAGATGGCCCCAGGAGGCCACCATAAGAACAGAGCGGAACAAGATAAGATGCTGTCCCGGGACCCAAGGGGCAAGTGGCAGTCTGAGTGACGACTTTTGGGGTCGTCAAGCTCCAAGCAGGGCTGGAGCTCAGATCCACCACCTGAGCAGGGGTGGGTGCTCAGTGGCTGTTGGGAGGAGGCAGCCTGGAGGAGAGGGCCAGGGTCCCGGGTGCGAAGCGTCCCCGGGGTAACTCCCCTGGCCCAGGTCCCGCTGCAGGCCTGCTCTCCCTGTTACCCGTGAGCTGATGAACCAGCTTCCTCATTCACTACGATCGTCTCGAGGGCGGGAATGGAGCCTCATCTATCTCCATGGCTCCAGGGCCCGGCTCAGAACATGGCACCAACGTCAATGGATAAAAGATGAGAGAGGGGAGGACCAGCTGCTGGGAGGCGGCGTGCTCACAGGGGTGCTGTAGGCGTCTCAGCGGGGAGCACACCCCTCGCCCTATGTGGGCTCCTTCCCCTCCCATTGAAGCTCTGCACCCAGGCCCCTGGGGGCGGACACCCCTGCAGCCTTAGCGCCCACCTGCTGGCACAGCCCGGCGCCACAAGAGGACTGGAAAGGCTTTCTTCCTCAGAGCGGCCTGGCTGGGCGAGACCCTGGCCGGTGGGCATCCCAGGCCCCGGGGCTCAAGGAGGGTGGGGGCGGGAGCCGCTTGTTCTCACTCCTCCCCCTCCCAGGCTCCGCTGAGAACCAAATCGCCTTATCAGAAACTCCCTGGAGTGACTGGTTAACCAAATAGCTAGAATTCCTGCTCAGCGGCACATCTGGTCCTGATCGGGGGAGGCCAGGGATGACAGGGAGGGAGGGGGTAGCAGAGGTGCAGGGCCAGGCCTTCCCCAAATGATGCTGGGCTGGACGAGGGGCGCGGGCTGCCGGCATGGCAGCAGCAGACCTGGCTGTCCCCAGGGCTGAGGGCCGGTGGCCCTCCCCCCTCCACCACCTGCCAGGAGTTGGGGGCCCGGACCCGCCTGGCGCAGGGGCACGGGGCCGCCACTGCCAGCTCTTCCCCGTGCCATGCCTCCCTGGAGCTCTGTCTCCTCCATCCCCGTCCCCACCCCCACCCTCAAGCTCCTCCTGGTCTCCAGAACTGCACCTTAGCAGCTCTGCCCCTGAGACCTCAGGTCGCTCCAAAGCCACCCAGGCTGTTCCCTCTGCCTGAATGCCCTTCCAGCCTCAGCATCAGCAGCAAAGCCCCCCTCTCTGGGTGGGCCTCCTCAGGCACAGGGGCTTCCAGGGGCCGTTGCCTCAGCCCCGCTGGTGCTTGTGGATCTGCCCGCAGGACACCCGAGCCCTCAGCCCAGGAATTCCTTCTTCTCAGGCTCTGGCTCCCCGGCCCCAGCACAGGGCGAGGGGTAACCGAAGGATGGGAGATGCCATGCGGGCCAAGGAGGGGCCAAGGGAGAGGCTGCATGCAGGGACGGGTCCCCCGGGGGGAGCGGAGCATAGTGGTCAGAGTAGAGAGGGGTCCACTTCCTCCCCCTGGCCAGTGCGCCCTGCGTCCTGCCTGGCCCCCACGTGCCTGGCCCTGCTGGGTCTTGGGAGGAGCCCTGACTCGCTGTTCCCTGGTCTGGGCTGGGAACCCCAAGGTCTACACCTGCAGCTCCGTGGACAGGGGCCTCTCCGCCGGGTGCCCACCCCCAGGACAGAGGACGTGCCCCTCACCGTGGGCTCCACGCCGAGCTGGACGAGGGGACACACCCCCGGGGGGTTAGGACAAGGAGCAGCGGGGAGAAGGGGGTGCCATGAGGGGCGGGCAGGCGGGTCATGGGCTGAACCCGGTCACCCCGTGGGTCTGTGAGAAGGGCTGGGGCCTGGGGCTGATGGCAGATTCAGCTGGGGGCTTCCGGGGACCCCGTCAGCCCGCCCGGTCCTCTGTGCGGGCCCTGTGGGATCCCTCTTCAACTAGACGGAGGTGCGCCCTCAGCCCCCAGCATGCCCCCAGCCACCAGCACCCCAGCCTGGAGGCGCCCCCCTTGGCCAGGCTCCGCACCCCTTCTGCAAGGCCGCCCAGCGTGGAGGGCCCGGCCCGGGGCGAGGGCCAGTGTAAACAGATCGTTTCTGTCTGCCTGGGGGGTGGGGGTGGGGGGAGTTGTCTTGAGCTTTGTTATGTTCTGAAAAAAAAAAAAAAAAAAAGGCAAAAAATGTGGGTCACAAACCACAAGCTGTTTCGCTTTCGGCATAACTGGCACAAACAGGCATTTTCTCTGCGGTTTCTGGCCGCGGAGGCCGGGGCTGGCTGGGCTGGGGAGGGAGAGGCTGGAGCTGCCCTAATGAGGCCAGAGGGGGCTGGGCAGGTAGGGCCAGGCCTCCTGGGGTGGCCACACCTGCACAGGAGTGCCCACTGGGCACCAGACCCCGGCCACGGGAGATGCGAGGACCCCAGAAGCCAGGACCTGCCAGGCAGGTGGACTCCGGTTACTAGGGATAAGGTCACGTGGGAAGGCAGGGCTCTTCCCCTGAAGGAGGGGAGCAGACGGGCTGGGAGGCAAGGGGTTCCCCAAGGGTTGGTGTGATGGGGTCCCTGCCCCCAGCCTCCAGGGCCTTCTTCCTGGCTGGCTCTGCCCTGGGGGCTCCCCCGAGAGCTCTGGAGAGCTCGGGAGGACCTGATGGTGAGTGGGACGACGCACCTGTGGAGTGGCAGGCCTGGGGACAGAGGGAGGGGGCTGAACACCAGGCCCCTGTCTACACGGAGGGGCGGCTCCGGGCCCCAGAGACCCAAGGGTGGGGGGAGTGGTAAGCCAGCACAGAACACTGGAAAGGGTGCATGGTGTTAGAGGGCCCAGGAGGCAGAGCGGCCAGGCTGTGTGAAGCTGGAGGGGTGAGGGGCAGAGCGGGGGCAGGTAGAGGAGGAGCCCCGGGAGCAGGACAGGGAGGCGTGGGGACCAAGATGTGACCCCCAAGGAGCCAGAGTGCGCTGGGTGCTTAAGACCCCAGGAAGGCCTGGCCTGAGGCTTACACTCCACTTTGCCCAGTGGCCCATGGGAGCCGTGGAGGATGCTATGGGGAGAGCAGGCCAGGGGCCTCTAGGTGCACATGGAGAGCGGCTGGAGCAGAGACCAAGGCTGGAAGCAGCTGTGTCCAGTGGCTGGTGTAGCCGAGCGCCTAGGGGGAAGGGCAAGGACCCTGGAGCAGGTGAGGGTGGCAGCCGTGAGCATGCTGGGCCGGAGGTTTGCAGTGTACTGAGGTGGCTGCATAGGCCCCGGCAGGTGCCACTTTGCAGCTCAGGAGAAGATGCCAGTGGAGACACAGTGGGGTGAGCAGCCAGGAAGCTCTCCCAGGGCCTCCAACTTAGCAAATGCAGTCCCGCCCGGGGCTCACGCTCAAGCCCAGGGCCCTCCCCGTGTCCTCTTCACTCAGCAGGTGGTCAGGGAACAGGCGCACAGGGCGCGCTCCTGAGATGGTGCTTGGGGAGCCGGACGCCCGCAGGGACAGCAGTCCCAATCTGGGCAGAGGCAGCTGGTGCCCAGGCCCTCAGGCAGGGACACCACGGGTGATCAGCCAGCCCCGGCCCAAGCCATCACGAGGAATCCGCTTGTCTGCAGGGAAGCCAAGACCAGGGGCGGGACGTGGTCTATGTTTCAGAAGACCACCTGGCCTGCGAGTGGTGGGCAGGAGTGGAGACGCGCAGGGCCCCACTGGCGGGAGATGTGGGACCCCCCCCCACTCTGTCTCTGCAGAGCCCTCAGTCTCTGGAAGTGTGCCCACACGTAACTCGTTTCCTCGATGATACTAACTGGATGGCCTAAAGCTACAGAAATGCATTCTCGTCCAGTCCCGGAGGCCAGAGGCCTGCAGTCAGTTTCACTGGGCTAAAATCAAGGTGTCCAGGGCCAGGCTCCTTACAGAGGCTCCAGGCGAGGGTCCTTCCTGCTTCCTGCCTCGTCCAGCTTCTGGGGCTCCTGGCTTGTGGCCGCGACCCCCCAGTCTCTGTCCCGTCCTCACACGGCCCCTCCTCTGCATCCTTCCCCCATCCTGTCCCTGGGTCTGGGCCCTCCCTAAATCCAGGATAGTCTCCTCTCCAGACCCTTCACTTCATCACATCGAGGACCCTTTGCCCAAACCAGGGCGCACTGGTGCTTAGAAATGGACATGTCTTTCTGGGAAGGACACTATTCAACCCACCAGCCCACCCCGACAGAAGTCCCTAAATATTCCTTGAGTGAACGATGGTGGTCTCTGATCTCATTCCCCACGTGGGCCCCCTCCCCTTGCGGCAGCCCCACTCCCAGCCCAAGATGCCCCAGTTCTTCACCCTTCCCCCGGGGGACCCCACCCTCGCCTCCTCCAGGCCCACACCTCCTGAGTCACTCTCGCCTCCTGAAAATCACCCCAGCTTCTCCTTCCATGACACTGAGCCTGGGGCACTGCGCATGGGCATGAATGGATGAATGGAGCCCTAAGGGTGCCCTGAGAGTTTGCAGAGAAGGCAGAGGGGCAGGAAGGGGAGACTGGGTACACCAGGGCACCTGGGACCTGGCTGGACCCAGCCAAGCGGGGTGGGGGTGGCGAGGGCAGTGGGCTGAGGCTGGGGCTACTCAGGAGGGCCGCCGGAGCAGGGCTGGCTGTGCCCAGGACTGCCCACCGGAGGGAGGCCACAGGGGTCTTGGGGGAAGCGGGGTGTGGGCAGAGGCGGGGGTGACTCGACTGCAATGGGTGAGCAGGCTGGGCTGCCCGGAGCTGGGGGGAAGGGAGCCCCTGGACTCAGCAACCCGAGGGTGCCGGGAGGGGCACCGCGCTGGGCTGCACGCACAGGGCTGGTGGGAGACAAACTCTGAGCTTGTCTCGGGGGCAGGCAGCGCTGGGGAGAGGGTCCTGAGCTGGGTCCACACCCCAACCCCAGTTCACAATGCTCCCCCATCCAGCACAGTGTCTCCCATCATTCTTGATCCCATCTCCTCTAGGCAGCTCCCCCCGACCACACTGCCTCAGTGGGCATGGGCAGCGTGGCCACCCCTGGGGACACCCCTTGAGACCCCCCGAAGCCAGAGCTCAGCACCAGGCCAAGCGTAAGTATCAGAGAAGGAGCGAGTGGGTTCACGCGCAAGGCCTCCCCAACCCAGATGGGGCGGAGAGCCCTGGTTGCCCACCGGAGGCTGCCCGGAATCAGGCACAGCCACTGCCCTCTGCCCACCGGCAGACCTGCTGACCAAGGGCCCTGGGGTACATAAGCGGGGGAGGGTGGCCAGCTGTCAAGCATTTCTAGGCCAGCCTCACTATCTTCCAAGGAGCGTGGGTACTTAGAAGTCACAGGGGTCTGGGCGCTGGTGCAGGGCTAAGCGGGGGAAGGCTTCTCAGTCTTGGGGGCAGGGGCTCCTGTCTGCTCGTGCAGGTGGGCACGCAGGTGGTGAGAGTCCCCAGGTGTAAGTAGCCCTGAGTCTCCGTCTCTGGCAACGGCAACAGTGTCCAGAAGCTTTCAGAGCCTGGCCGACCCCCCAAGCCCTGTGCCCCAAGGTTGGGAGAGTTCCCTGGGGTTGGCCAACAGCGAAGCCTCTTTGCTCCTTGTCAGTGGGCTCCTGCAAAAGCCCCCAGGACCTTGCCCACCTCTGAACTCTGAGGAGCTGGGCCTTGAGATGGCCCCGTACACCCCCCCCCGCTGCTGAGGGCAGCAAGCCGTCCGGCGGTTCTCCCCACACCCCGTCACCGTGAGGGCCCAGAGGAGGTGCCCCCCAGGGTCTCCCTGCCCCCTCTTCCCACCTACTCCACCCCCTCCCCAGGACTCAGACTCCTCCCCCTCCCCCAACCAGCAAAAGAGCAGAGGACTCAGAAAAAATAATTTTAAATGCTTTATTGGGATTGCGAGCGATAAAGGTTAAAGACAAAACCCAGGCTGTGGATTCTGCCAGAAACAGCACGTTACGGGCAAGAGGAGGAGAACACAGCCGCGCGGTGGATGGGGCGGCGGACACGATGACTCTTGGTGTTCTGCGCGTGGGGGTCCTCGCGTGATGACTCAGAGACCCGAGAGGGGGTCCCGCTGAAGACAGCTGGGGGGACTCGGGGAAGAGACAGGATGGAGGGCCACGAGCTGGGCGCGGAGGTCGGAAGGGGCCCCGGGTCGGGATGGAGCTGACCCACGGAGAGCTGCCCGCTGTGTCTGGGGTGGACTGGCACAACCGCCCCCTGGGTTGTGTTAGCCCCGTCACCGGGGACCCGAGGTGTCAGGCCTCTAGCTCACTAGTCGGGCTGCCGTGCAGGGGGACTGCGCTGGGGGCAGAGGCGGGGGTGAGGTAAGCCCCCAGCCGCCCGGGTCCCTGCCACAGCCCGAGGTGCCGAGAGTGGTGGCCGCGTCGTGTCACCAGACCCGAGGGCCTCGGGGCCCAAGCGACCCAGCGGTCAGAAAATTACGCAGCTCTTCTGCTCTGCAGGGCCCGGTTCTCCCGGCCTCTCCTACCACCCGACCTCACCCCGCCTGGATGCCAGGAAGCCCCGCGGAGCTCTGAGCTTCCTGGGGGCAAGACGGGGCGCTGAGGAGGCGGGCAAGCTGTTCCCGAGGGGTACGGGGGGAGCCTCCCCAAGTGTGCAGAAGGCGGCCACCTGCTCCCGCCCGCTGGAGCCCTTCGCTCACACATCTGTAGCCCCTTCCCCCCTGGCCAGCCTGGCTGGCCAGGGGCCCCACCTTGGTGGCCACCGAGCACCTTCTTGACACCTGGAGAGACGCCTCCCCGCCCCCTCCTCCGCCCCTCAGGACCCCCCGGGGACCAGCCACCGTCCCCCGGGGGCCAGGCCGGGCAGCGGCCGTCTCCATTCCCCTGACTTCTCTGGGGGGCACAGTGGCCGACACCCCCACAGAGGCTCCACTCTCCACTCAACCCAAGCGACAGGGACAGATAAAAAAAAAAAAATTAAAAACAGGGCGATAAATGGCGGAGGGCAGGATGGCGGCGGGGCCGCGGGTGACGGTGGTGAGTCTGTGTCCCTCGTCCTTGGTCACTGCCCCCCTGTTACGTGGGGTAGGGAGCAAACTGATAAAAGAGCGCGTAAAAAGCTAAGGAGGGATAAAAAAAAAAAAGGAAAGATGCCCCAGGAGTAATTAAAGAGGGGAGATAGATCAATTGGCGTCAATTTGGGTTCTGATTTCCGTCTGTAATTCTGCAAGTGCCTCGCTGTTCCTTCCCCCCGAACGTTTCTCTCCGAAATCTTGCTGGACCACTTCCTGCCTCGGAATGTCCCCCCACCCAGCCCCCACTGCCCCCCACCCACCCCGCCATCCTCCAAACTTCCCACACTCCCCGTCACCTTTGCCAGCCTCCAGGGGGGCCCTCATTTCTGAGAGGCTTCCCCAGGAGGCTGGCAAAGATGATCCCTAGGTGTGCTCGGGGGAGAGGGCTCCCCAGATCTTGAAGGAGCACACCCAGGGGGTCAGGCTACGTGGTTGGGCTCGTCTCGCTTGGCTGCAGCCATCTCCCGCCTGGCCAAACCGTTCCTCGCTCTGCACGATGGTCGGTGCGTGGATGCCCCTGGGGTCTGGGGGCACCCAGGACTTACATTCTGTGGGCTGTGGGGTCAGGACAGGTGCCGAGAAGAGGTGGGGATCATCCTCTTCTCGGAAAGATGGAACCACCTGCCTGAGCCCGAGACACACCTTCCCACCATGGTGTATCCCAGGGGACCAGAGGGGAGCACGGAGCAGGAAAACCGCATCGCGGGGCAGCTTAGAGAATAATTTGGGATGGAATTCGGTCTCAGCTGCACAAGGCTGGGCACGGGTGTCCCTAGAGAGAGAGTGTGTGTGTGTGTGTGTGTGTGTGCGTGCGTGCGTGCATGGATGTGTGTGTGTGTGTGTGTGCGTGCATGGATGCATGTGAGGCTGTGTGTGTGTGCGTGCATGGATGTGGGTGTGTGTGTGCATGGATGTGTGTGTGTGTGCGTGTGCGTGCATGGATGTGTGTGTGTGTGTGTGCGTGCAGGGTTGCATGTGCTTTCCAAGGTAAGGATTGTGATGTCAGATTTTGGAGTGTGGGGGTGTTTTGCCAATTCAACTTTATCTGGGCGATTCGGGGTTTCTGCTCCGTGCTCCCCTCCTCTGGTCTCACAGCGTCCCCTCACTGCTCTGGGGTCCCAGTGATGGAAACTTGGAGGAGGAGCAGGTTTGGGTCTTTGCTGTCACACTGCCAGTGCCCGGGGAGGGCCTGGCGACAGTGGCGGGGAGATGGCTGGCCGGCAGGGACAAGCCTACCTGCAAATTTGGCCCCTTCCTTTCTCTTAGATGATTAGATCAAAGCCAATTTAAGTCCAGATCCAAAAGGAACGAGAAGGAAGGGGGGGGGGCCGAATTCTTTTATTTTGCCAATTGTTTTTAAGCCAATTTATTTTTAGTATTTTTTTCAGCCAATTGATTTTTTTTTTTTTTTAAGAAGTTTTTGGAAAGCTAGTTTGCTTTTCTGGTGTTGCTAAAAAGCCAATTCGTTTCAAGGGGGCTGATTGAGGGGTTCATGATTGCAATTTTGGTTGTATAATTTGGGGGTAATTTGGGGGGTGATAATTTGGGGGGATATTTAAAGCCAATTGGTTTTGTACATTTTTAGAGATGTTGTTCTGATCCCCTCGGCCAGATGGAGGGGGCCGAGGGGGATTCGCCTGACGTGGGGAGGTTGGGGCACAGAGGCCGGGGCAGGGGAGCCCGCAGACAGGACGGTACAGGGATTTCAGAGAGAGACCTAGTGGGGCGGTCCCGGTCAGGAGGACGGCGCGAGGTAGATGGTGCCACTTGGCAGAATTACGACACTTTGGCTCACTTCTAATCGCTGGATGCCTCGGAAGAGGCGCCCCCGTGGGTGGCAGGGTCCTGGGTGGGCAGGGCGATCAGCGGACGGTGACTCTTGGCCTCTCTGAGCGCCTCCAGCTCCTTGGCGAGCGTGCGACCCCGGCGTGCTCGCAGGAAGGCGGGCAGGCCCCTGCGCAGGCGCTGGGTGGACTGCTTCCAGATGTCATATTGGAAGAACTTGCCCACGGGGTATGCGGTGACGTCGTCCTGGGAGAGGAAGAGCGAGTCAGGGGCTGCCCAGGGCCCGGGGGACACGGGGGGCAACGCCTAAGCTGCCCCAGGTGCCCAGGGTGCGACGGCAGGTGTGATAGGCCAGTGCCCACCCGCGCTGCTGGCCAGCGCCCCAGTGGGGAGGGCAGGTGTAAAGAACTCCCCGGCTGCCCTCTCAGCTAAGCAGCTGGCTGTGCCCTGGCCCCGTGGCTCTGAGGTGACAGCCCTGCGGGGCTGCAGGGGGAGAGAGGGGAGGGTTCCCCTCGCAGGGGCTGGGCCGGAGCTGGGGGGCCATCTTACCGGAAGCACGGTCGTAGAGGCAGACACATCCCTCTCGGACTTGGCGGGGGTGGCACAGTAAGTCTCCAGCAGGGCCAGGTCGCAGCTTCGGAAGCAACACTCTTCCACGATGCCACGGCTGCGTCGGTTTATGCGGCTGGATGGTCGGCCTGGAGGTCCCCCAGGGAGGAAGGGCAGGACAGGTCAGTGCCCGCACCTGGCAGAGGCAGGGGTCCTCTGGCCAGCCCCCGCCCCCACCCTCAGGACGGGACACCTGGTGGCCCTGCAAGGACAGCCAGCCGCAGCCTGGAGTGGAGGAAGGAAGCGAGAGGTGGGCCCAGAAAGGACAGAAGGGACAGTGAGCGTGAGTGACCAGAGCCAGCCCCTGGCGCCCTGTGCCTCCTCCTCGAATGTCAGGTGGGCCCCGGCCCCGCCTCCCAGGACCCCGGGGTCCCGGCCCAAAGGCCGGCTGGGATCCAGGTGCCCCCCCTGCACCAACCAGGAGCCCAGGTGCCTGTGGCCCTAGAGACGCCACCGCTGAGACCGGCAGGAATGGGAGGAAGAAGGAGAAGACGGGAGGAGAGGAGTGAGGAGCTGCACAGACCACGCCCTCCTTTCTTCCCGCCCTCCCCTCCCCCCACCGCAGGCTCCAGACTCGGCCACGTGAAGTCCCCGCCTTCCTTCCGCCGTCCGTGGAGGGGGGGGCGGGAAGGGAGCCCCCAGTAAGGGGTCCGGCTGCAGGGTCAAAAGGGCTGGGGGCTCAGCCCAGCCCGCCCATCAGGGAGGCAAGCCTGGTGCCAGGGCCAGCCAGCACTAGGCGCTGCGGTGCCACTTCCTGCCCCCAAGGGTGGCAGAGAGCGAGGCCACGGGAGAAGCCAGGGCAGGCAGGGGCTTCAGAAGCCGGAGAAGCGGGTGTGCTTTTCAGAGCGAAGCGCTGGCATGCCAAGACGGGCGTTTCCGGCCCATTTCAGAGGGTGGGTAAGTAAAGGCTGTGGAGGAAGATGCCTCGTGGGGGTGGTGGGCCGGGTGCGAGCCTCACAGCCCTCGTCCGGCTGCCCCAGCAATGTCCCCTCAACCCCGTGGCCCAGAGAGGCGTCTGGCTGAGCCCAGGGAGCGCACACGCCCCACCCTGAGGGCCAGGCTGCCCCTGCTCCCCCATTTCTCCTGGTAACCAGGTGGACACTCTCCCAACTCTCCTGACAGTAAAGAACCGGAGGCCCAGACTATGGGGGATGAGGGCAAGAGCCCACGCTGAAGGAGAGGACACGCCCTGCTGCACGGGGCAGCAGGGCAGAGGGGGGCAGAGGGGTCCAAGTGCCCAGCCAGGCGTCCCCGGTCCAAAACCATGAGAACCAGCCAAAACGCTCAGGCCAGCAGGCAGGCGCCTGCACCATGAGCCGCCCTCAAGTGTGGGTCCCGCCCAAGACCTGAGCCCCCTGCCTCCCATCAGGGCAGCGGGCCCCCTCGTGGATGGAGCCAGGCGTCCCCCAGCACGCACACACACCCCCAGTGACTTTTATTCTTAATGGCATTCAACTCATTTGATTCCATCTCAAATCTAACAGTCCACAGATACGTGCCCATTGCCAAGACGTGGACAAAAGGTGCAGGAAGCCGGTGCCCACAGCTCTGCCCGTGGGCAGGTCAGGGAGAAGCAGGAGGGGAAGGGCTGTCTGCGCCCCCGCACCGTGGTGGGCCTTCAGCCCCCTCCGCACCCCATTCGCGCTTGCGGCTTCAGGCCTGGCCCCTTGTGGACACACCTGTCCATTCTCCCTTGACTGCGAGTCATGTGGCTGGAAGCCTGGGCCCAGCCCCCTGAGCCAGGGAGGCCGCAGAGGCGACTGAGGACCGTGAAAAGGACCCCAGCATCTACGAAGGACCTGCTGTGTGTACCCCTCCCCTGGCCCCAGGGAGCTACTCACTGAAGTAGAAGCCGCGGTCCCCACAGACAAACTGGAGGGTGTCCACCAGCTCCCCGCCGCACAGAGTCTCGCTGGGGCGGTAAGCAGCATAGCAGCACGAGGCGAAGGCCAAGAAGGCAAGAAGCACCAGCACCAACTTTCCTGCTGTGATCCCCATTGATGTCTGCGGGAGAGAGAGGCGTGAGCCCACCACCCCGCCCAGGGCCGGCCCGCCCTCCGGCAGGTCCCCGCGTGGCTCAGCCAGGACATGCCAGCCTGCTCCCTTTGGGACCCTAAGCCCAGCCACCTCCTAAGTCCAAGTCCAGTTGCAGATTTAAAGCCTGGCTTTCTCCTTAATCTTAATTGCTTTAATTACAGGAACAACAAGAGCTTTCTCTGTTGAGGCTGGTGGGATGCAGAATCACCCCACGAGGAGGGAAGGGCCGGGGGCGGAGCCTCTCTGATGGGCCCCGAGCGCTGGTCAGTAACTTCACGTGGGGATCACCGTCCCCCTCGTATTATTGCCGAGGCTTGGCCACACCCGGCGGCAGGGGCCAGTGCTGGACACTGGACCTGGCCTCCATCCTATGAAGTCATGGGGGTGGGGCCAGCACAAGGCTGTGGCCACTTCTTGGGCCTCCCTGCACCAGCCAAGATGGCAGAGGGCCCCACCCCGGCACAGAGCATGTGCATCCCAGAGGTCCAGCCGGGCAAGGGCGCCAGGAGGACCAGCCTCCCTCCCAACGCAATGGCGGGGCTTCCCGGCCCCATGCCTCTCCCTCCCAGACGGCCTTTCCCAACCTCTCGGCCTGTGGGTGAGCAAAGGTCAAAGGTCTGGTGGTTGGCACAGGGTGCCAGCCATGCTCCCGGGAGCCTCGTTCTCCGGCATCACTTAGTCCCTGGACCCCAGTCTTCCCTGGGGTCCCCAAAACACACATGAAAACCAAAAGCCTCCTTTCCAGGCCTCGCATCGCACTCCCAATGGCCAGGGGCCTCAAAGTCCTTCCAGGAACACCGGAGCCACTCCCCTCTTGGGATGCCAAACCCCAATCGGAGAGCTGAAGAGAGCAGGTCAGCCCCCCCCACCCCCGGGGGACCAGACACCAGGTTCCCTCAGGGCCGATCTGACGGAAAAGATACACCTCAGGACACACCCCCTCACAAGGCTGCGAGGCTGCAGACTGGGGTAAATAGGCCCCGTAAACGGGAAGGATCTTGGCTTCCCTTTAGACATAGCAGTCACTTCCGCCTCTCCAAAAGGTGGAAGCCCCCCAGGCAGGCAGTCCCAGCCTGTCCTCGGCAGGCACAGCTCCAAGCCCCTTCTGGGAGGACAGTCACGGCCCGGTGCCCCTGAGCCGGTGGCACCCTAAGGCTTCTCAAGCAAGGACCCGGGTGGGCTGCCCACATGTGTCCGTCCCAGACACTGCACCCACTGAGCACAGGGGCATTGAGCCGCACACGACTTCCCAGCCTGGAGCAAGGTTGTTGCATGTTGGAATTTTGATGCAATAAATCGTGTAGGAAATTAGAGGACTGAGGAGGAAACTCAGTCGCGCTTAAGCTCCTGACGAGCAGGGGCCAGCCCCATGGAAGATCTAAACGGCCACCTCGCCCACCGCCCCTCGCTGGACGAAACCCCGGCCTGCTTCCCTGCTGCCCCACGGCTGCCCCCTCCAAATTCTGAAAACAAATTTGGCCAGCTAGGAATTCCTGCTGTCCGAGCGGCAACTCCATCTTTCTGCAAGCCCAGCCACTTGGTGTGGGGTCCAGTCCAGGACACCAGCGGAGAGCCGAGACTGGACAGGAGTCAGGCAGCCACGCAGGCCAGGTGAGCCAGTGGGCAGAGGAGGGGTGGGGGGCAGAGGCAGAGAGGAGGGGTGGGGGGCTGAGTGAGGGGCGGCGGGCAGGAGCCAAGGGGCTGCGGCGGGCGGGAGCCGCAGCGCAGCGGGGTCCTGGCTCCAGAGCCGCTTTACCTGCAGCTGGACAGGAGGCTCGCTGGGGCTGGAGGAGGATGAGGAGGAGGAGGAGGAGGAGGAGTCTGGAAGGCTGCCTCCGAGGAGAAGCTAATGTCCAGTTTGCAGGCTGGTCAGTGCCTCAGCTTTTATGTCTGGGCCGGCTCCTCCCAGCCCCGGCTCCACCCTGCCCCCACCCCGCTCCCAGCTGACCACTCCCCCCGCCCCCTTCGCTCCCGCCCCCTCCGTCCTCCCAGCCAGTCCCTCCTCTCCTGCACCCCCAACCGCTAGCCCCACCGTCTCTTAGCAAAGTACCAGGGCGGGGGAGGGGGGCTCCTCCTGCACCCCCAGCCCATCTCGGCACAAGGAAATGGGGGGGGGGGCGGTTCCGGAGGGGGCTGCTTTCCACCTCCTTGTATGGAAACTTCCATCTGCCCACGGGGGCAGGGGCAGTTACCCTCTCTGGACGGTCCATTCCGGGCCCCTCTGAGCTCTGGACCAGCCCCCCTCCACCCAGATTCCTGGTTGGAAATGTCGGGGACCGGGAGAGGGAGGCGGTGGGGGGGGGCGCGGAGGGAATGTGGCGTCTGGCAGGACTCTCTTGCCAACTCGGCCCCCCTCGCTCCATCCTGGCCCCGCCCACCCAGTTTTCCTCTCTCGGTCTTGCTGGCAACGAGTCAACATACCAGGGTGGGTTTCTGAGATTTGCGCCCCTTCTCATTACACGGCCGCCGCCCCACCCCCCGCCCACGCCCGCCCTTGCCCCCGCACGGCACAAATCACAAACTTTAAGTAACAGCCCCCTGCACCCGCAAGGAGACCAGGAAGTCGGCGTGCACAGAGCTCACACCTCCCCCGGCGCTCCCCAAGTCCCTCCCCCGCCCCCCACCCCTCGCCCCTTCCTCCGCGGCGCAAGGGAGAGCGCGGGGTTCGCCCCAGGGGACGGGACCGCCAGCCCCCCAGCCCCGTCTGCCCGGGCCCCGCCGCCCCGCCGGGCCCGGCCCGCACGCAGCTTACCTGGAAGCCGGCACCGGGGCCGCCCACCTTCCTGCTGCGTATTGCAAACCGAACAGCGGGCGAAGGCCCTCCTGCCGGGCACTCCTCTGCCAGCGCCGCTCTGGCCGAGTCGCGGGGGCCGAATGTGCGACGGGGCAGAACGGGGGGATGGCTTTTTTTGGGGGGGGGGGAAATTTCTGTCTGATTCTTTAGGGAGGACGGGCTGTCTGCGGGCCGGGGCGGGCCAGATGTTGTACTTTTAGGGGGGGAAAGGGTATCGGGAAATGAGGTCAGCTGTTGTATCAAGGACAGAGAGGGGCAGAGATAGTGAGAGAGACAGAGTGAACGTAAAAAGGGGGGGTCGAAGAGAGGGCGAGAGGGAGAGAGGACAGCGAGAGGCGGGCAGGCTCACAGCGGGAGAGAGCAGCGGAGAGAGAAACAGAAAGCGTATAATTAATCCACTTTGGGACGGCGAAGGCGAGAGGGCGGGCGTGGAAGGGGAGGGAGTTGGAGGCAAGGAGCTGGGGGGGACGGGAGGGAGCGAAGGGAAGGCTGCGGAAGAAGACAGGGGGCCGGGACCAGAGGCCGGAGAGGGGCCGGGGAGCGCAGAGAAGCCAAGGAAAGGGCGCAACGTCGGGGGCCGGGGAAGGTGCTGAGGGGGGCGGAGCGGAGGCGTCACCCGGGCCGCGGGCGCCCAGCTCGGCTTGGGCCGACGGAGCCCTCGGCCGTCGCGAGCCCGGGCCTCGGGGGGGTGGCGGTGGCGGCGCCGGGGCCGCTCGGGACGCAGCGAGGAGGGGGAGCGGCCGGGCTGCGCGCCGGGGAGGGCCGGGGGGGAGCGCGGGGGATGACAACGCCGGCGGCCTGCGAGCCGGACTGCCTGCGGGGGGAACCGCCTCCTCGGGCGAAGCGGGACGGGCGTTGAGGTAGACGAAGAGGAGGCGGCGGGGAATCCGCAGGCCGGCGGAGCGCGGCCCCGCCGACGGCGCCCGAGATGGGGGTCAGCAGCGTAGCGGACGGCGTCGACGCGGGGCCGCCAGCCGGGTGGAGGCGCTGGCGGGCGAGGGCCAGGAGGCGAGGGCGGCCGGAAGGGGGGGGCCGGGGGCCTGCCTGGCCTCACGCAGCTCCGCCGGAGAGCAGGCGAACTCTGGGCGCCAACGCCCGGCTCTTATAGTCGAGCCACCCGCGGCTCGGCGCCCGCTCGGGCCCCGCTGGCCGAGTGCCCGCGCCAATGGGCGCTCGAGGGGTCCTCGCCCCGCCCCCGAACCGCCTCTGCA
This sequence comes from Bubalus bubalis, assembly GCF_019923935.1. Lineage (NCBI taxonomy): Eukaryota > Metazoa > Chordata > Mammalia > Artiodactyla > Bovidae > Bubalus > Bubalus bubalis. Next base: position 130,882,852 of record NC_059161.1, on the reverse strand, counting down.
ACTCGAGCCAAGGGGGGGCCAGGCTTGGGGTCCCGGGGGGCAGCGGTGAGGGGGGGGCTGTGGGGTGCGCGGGGACGAGATTGGAGTGGGGGCAGGGATCCTCAGAGTTCGAAAGAAATCTAGAATCTCTATTCCAAAGTGTTTGGGGGCCCTGTCTGAAGTTCCGGGGTGCCAGAGCCCCTACACAGTACACGGGGGACCCGGGACGACCAGGGTGGGAGGTGTCACATGCCCTAGCGACGGCCGGATCCCCGCGCCCCAGCGGGGGGCTAGGCGGCGGGGGTGCCCTGTGTGTGCGGGCACAGGTGGCGGGTCCCCGAGTCCCGCCGGGACCTGCTGGGGAAGCGGGGAGTCTCTGGGCGCGGGCGAAGCGCGCAGCCTCCACCTGCCTGAGCAGGCGCAGCACCTCGAGCTGCAGCCGGAGCCCGAGCGCCCCCCGGTGCCGCACGGGAACCGGGGAGTAGCCTCGGCGGACGCCAGGTGCGGTACGTGGAGAGGACCTGGCCCGGCTGGGGGCCAGGCATGGGGCCGGCCCGGGCTGCGCCTGTGTGCCAGGGGCGAGACGAGCAGGGCGGGAAACGTCGTTCAAATCCTACCTGCAGGACCGAGCTCACCGGGGTGCGTCTAAGCAGCTCGCCTTTGGGGCCCACCCAAAATATCCGGATAATGGTTCCCCCGTCCTCTATGCGTTGGACTTGCGTAGATTCGGGTTCAGCCCCGGGGGCCACCTCGGTCATTTGAGGGTCTGGGGAAACCATCTCCTAGAGGGTTTGGACGATGTAAGAAGTCGGTGTGATTTTTTTTTTTAACCAAGTCAAAACCACGCACGAGTCCCCGCGCCCGGCCCGCCCCAGGAGCCCCGACCACGCGCGCCTCTCCAAGGGGAAGGGGCCGCAGGCGGCGGAAGCCCGAGGCCGGCTCGCCCCCTCGCTCCGCCATCAATCACGTCTCCCGCGCTCGGCGCGCGCCTACCCGAGTCCTCCGCCGGGCGGCTGGAGGCGCCCGGGCGGCTGGAGGCGCCGCGCCGCCTGAGCGGGGGTGCGCCTCTTCTCCGCGTCCCTCCTGCCCTGCGCCCTGCCGGCCCCGCTTGGAGGTCGCCGAGGCGCTTAACCCCCGTTGTGATCTTTGCACAGAGCAAAGGAAAGCGGCACGGGTCTCCGGGGCCCGACCCAGCGCGCGGGGCGGCCGAGGGGCTGGCCCGCCGCACGGCTCCCGCGCCCCGTGCCGGTGTCCCCAGCAGCCGCTCGGGACGGCGGGACGGCGGCGGGTGGGTTTGGGAGCCAGGCCGGGACGCGAAGCGGCGGGGAGCTCACCGCGAGGCTGGAGGCCGAAGGCTGCGTCCGCGGGCGCGGAGGAGTCGAGGCAGCGAGCGAGCGAACTGCGGCGGGCGGTAGGCGCACTGAAGGTGAGCGAGACCCCGGGGCAGTCCCCAGTGTCCGGGGGCAACGCCCAGTCCGTTGGAAGACCCGGGGACAATGCCCAAATTTGGGGGAAACTGGGGGCAATGCCCAGTCGTTCTCCTGGACGCGGGAGAAGCCCTGCCTACGTCCTGGCGGACAAGCTGCCCGACCGAATGTGTGTGTGAGGAGGACGAGAGAAATTTCCCGCATCCGAGGAGCTCCGGGTACTTCGTAGCAGACGCGGAGAGGCCCAGAACCGGTGCCCGCGGGGCGCGGGTCTGCGGAAGCTGCAGAGACCGCTCTGGGGCCGGGAGCAATGCCCAATTGCCGGGAACGCAGTGCGGAGCCGCCTGGTTTGCAAGGAAGAGAACGAAGGTCCTGAAGTGGGGACCCAAGGGAGGGTGCGTCGGGGTGAGAAGCTGTGATTAATGACTAAATTCTAGACTCCAGAAAAAGAACCCGAGTCTGGGGGCCAGGGAGGCTGCTCCGTGCAGCCGGGGGACAGGGGAGCCGAGTCTACCCTGTGAGGACCCGGGCATGTAGGTCAGCAGGCTTGTGGGACAGCCCCATTTGTAGGGCAGTAGGCCTGCGGATGACCATGACCGGAGCAAAATTCTCGGTGTGGAACTTGGGAGGTTCCAAAAGGGCAAAGGGTCTAAAATTCGGGAAAGAAAAACAGTGGGTGGGTCTTGGGGATCCAGGTGCGGTGGAGAGGAGTGGAGAATCATTTCCAAGATTTAGAAATTCAGGTTAGTGGATGCTTGCAGCGCCCGAGGAAAGTAACTTCCATAATTGTGGTTTCTGGAAAAATTCTCAATGTCTTTGAGAGACTCAAGAAACACGATCTAAATTTGGGGCAACCTGGGGTGTGATCAATACATTTGGAGAAGGCAGAAAATCAATGTCTTTTTAATATTTTAATTTTTAAATTGGTTTCGATTAGTTTATTTTTGGTGAACAGGAAAAAAAAATATTTTGCTGGGCACTGTCTGCATTTGGGGACCCCCCTAGGAAGCACTGGCCCAAGTATGGGGCACCCATGGAAATTGTTCAGTAGAGACTGATATCTAAATTTCAGGGAACCTGTTAATAGCAAGGAATGTTTTAGGACGCAGGCCTATGATACCTGAGATTTCCAGGACCTGGGGGTATTTTTCAGTATCTGGGCAATTTCATTTTGGGAGGCCTGTGGAAAATTGCCTAAATTTAGGAGGACTCAGGGTAAGGATCATAAAATCAGGGGACCCATAAATCAATGTTCAGAAAAGTTCAGTTGTTTTGTGGAAAAGGGAAAAAAGTCTCAGTTTATTTTGGAGGGCTAGCAGGCAGCATCGCAATCCGGAGGCCCCAGAAAATAATTTTTGAATCTGGGGATCCAAAGAAGTCTTTCAAAGTCCCCAGGAGAACAGAGGGTCAATATCGAAGTTTTAGGGGGAAAGGATTAAGAATTCCTAAGTGGTGGGGCCTGGTGGTCTACAGAAGATTGGCAGTGTCTGAGACCCAAGAAATGTTGACTGAATTTGGGGTGACTCAGTGAGTGCCTGGAGAAATGCTCTGGACCTGAGAAATCAGTGCCTTTCTGTGACATTGAATGTGTTTGGGGAGCTTAGAGAGGGCGATGCCTAATATTAAGAGCCCAACGTGTCCAAACAGAGGGCACCGGGAAAAGGTCCAGTGTAGGTTTGCCTGGAATTTGGGATCAGTTCTGAATTTTAGGAAACCCGGATTCTTGTCAGTAAGCTCGTGGGGCCCAGGGAATTTTTTAATATTCAGAATGTTATGAGGCGGAGAAAATATTCAGAATATTTGGTTACTGGGTCACTCAAAAGAGCTTGGTAAAACAAGATATAGGCTCTGTGCAAGGGTTTGTTTTGTGCTTGATTTGACCCGGGGGACCTGAGAGATGTGTGATTTGGGGGGACCGGCCTGACCCATGGTCACAGCTGCGCACAGCTTGGATAAGTGCTGTGTGTGTTTGGGGGGCCTGGGTAACAGCGTCTAAATTTCAAGGAACCTGATTAGTGGCAGGAAGCTTGGAGAGCCCCAGAAATGAATGCCCCATGTCTTTATGACCCACCAAAAAAATTGCTCGGTGAGTTTTGGGGACCAGAAACCATCTTCTCAATTTTGTGGAACTCAGGATATCAGAGCACACACTGTTTATGATTCAGAAAGAGGGTCTCTGTGCTTTGGGTTTAATGCGTAAATTTTGGTGAGGCGTAGGCAGCAGCCTTCCAACTCTGAGGGTCCTGGGGAAATTGCTCAGTCTGTTGCGAGGGGGTGGCAGGGGTGGGGGGACCTGGGATTCTTTACCTAAAATTTAGAGAGCCCAGGTTGGGGCCAATAAATTTGTAGAACTCAGCAGATTATGTCCTAAACTCTAATGAAGCGGAGGAACAGGGCTTTGGCAAGGAGGAGCCGGGACAGGGGCAGTAAGCTTGGGAGCCCCTGTCGACCAAAATTACAGGGACACAGGAAAAGAGTCCTCTTCTTTGGGAAAGATGCCTTAATGCCAAAAAAACACCGGGTTCATCCTGGGGAGTCAGCCTGAGCCCAGGACCTGGAGTTAATGTTTAAATTTTTCTGAATAGGGTTTGGCACTGTGTAACTCTGTAGAACCTGGGGATGGGGGTGGAGGAGGGGGTTGGGGAGTACAGTAAAACTGTTAAGAGCCTGGGTGGGAGAAGACACCCAGTAAGTTCGGGGACCCAGGCCTTAGTGTAAACCTGGAAAAGCCAGTAGGGGCTTATGTGTTTTCAGGTCCCCAGAAATTAATGTCAAAAAAAAAAAAAAAAAAAAATCCTGTGACTTGGAGGAATGCTGAATGTATTGGGGGAGATCAGGGAGGAAACCTTAAATTTGAAAAACCACAGAAAAAATAAAATAAAATAACGTCTGCCATCAGGAGGAGCGGGGGGATGTCGCTCGGTGGGCTGGGACCCTGGGGATGGAGAGCTTCGTTTGGGAGGCTGAGCTCCGGCCAGGGAAGCACCGCGCCGCTGCGGATCCGGCGCCCAGGGGACTCCCGCGGAGCGGCGGCGCCCTCCCCGGGGATCGGGGCGCGGGTTGCACGCGGCGGCGGCGGCGGCGGCTCCAGGGCAGCACGCGGGGCTCCCTGGGACGCCCGCCGCCCCGGCGGGGCTGGCACGTCGCTTCTCCCGATTTTGCCTCCTCGCCCCTGACAGCGCTTCGTGCTGCAGCGCGTCGGGTGGAAGCGAGGCACCCCGGGGCGGCGAGGGAGCGACGGGGCGCTGCTCCCTGGCGTGCCGGGGGGCTCTGGGCTCCCTGCTCGGCTGCCTCCGAGGAGGCCCGCGGGCTCCCCGCCGCCGCCGCGCCCCACGCGCTCCGCTCTGCGAGCCTAGGCGAAGCCGCGGCCCGGCGACCGCCGCGGGCAGGCTCGTCCCCGGCTCGGTTTGGGGGGCCCCGGATCACCCCCGGCGGCCGTCCCCGCTCGTCCCCGGCGCTCCGCGAGCGCCGTCCGGGCCTTCTCGGGCCCCTCGACGAAGGCGAACCCAATTTTGTTTTGATAACGCGGGAGAGTTGAAGCACTAGTGAAGAGAAGGCGAATGCGGGGCGGGGGGAGACAGGACTGATGGTGGCGGGGGTCAGGGGTCTCCTTTCGTTTTCTCTAAGAGAATGTTCACGGCAAGCCTCCCTCTCCCGGCTGTGAAAGTCTAGTTCCTTAAGACAAACAAGAGGAATGCTGAACCCTACCCAGCCCCACCACACTGGTGGGAACCGGATCACCCCTTTGGAATTAGGCAATGTTGCGGGTGGGGGGCGGCCACCCCCTGCGCATCTGTGGGTTGAGGGTGTTGCCAGCGACGGGGTGCTGCTGGGGGCAGCAGGGTGATGGGGTCTCAGGGCCAGCACACCAGCCATCACCTGCCCCCACGGTCACCCCACAAAGGGGCCCCAGCTAGAAAGGAGGCGCCTCAAAATCTGACCCTCTGGGGAGGCAGGGGTTAATGCCCTTGGACAGGTGTGGGGACTGGGCAGGGCTGAGGCAGCCCTTTCAGAGGAGTTTGGCAAGATGGGGAGGACCCCCCCACACACCATGAAAAAAGCAGCCCACTTTCCACCCGGAGCCCAAGGCACGTGGGGAATGTTCCCCCTTCAAATTCCAGTCCACATCAATCACCCTGTGTCCATTCCAAGAACATCTGGCCTGTCTCCCCCCACCCATCACTGCCCCGCTCCCTCCCCACCAGCCTTCTGCAGTCCCCAGGCCCTGGCGGTCAGGCCTGTGCCTATAGAAGGGAGGGCGAGGAGGGGGCCTCCCAGGGAAGCCTGGCAGGGTGGCTCCCCTGTCTGTGGCAGCTTGTACATTTGGGGATGAGGAGTGTTTTTAAAGTGTCTGTCTGCAGACCTCAGCTCCCTGGGACCCCAGAGCGGATTTCAAGTCCTGGGTGAGGGTCTCCACTTCCCTTGCCCTGCTCCGGACTCCCCATCTCTCCTGCAGGCCTGCTTCCCAGGCTGGGGGCTGCGGGGACCGGGGTGAGGCATGTGTCAGTCGGGCTTTCTGGGCATCTTCATGCTGGGGAGGGGGCCCTTTGGGGACCCTTCCCTGCCTTCAGTCCTGAACAGGCGCCAGCCCTGGAGAAGCTGCGGCCCGGTGCTTGGAGACATGTGCCTGGATCTTGGAGGTAGGAAGGCTGAGGCCACCCTGGGGTGCTGGGCCGGGCCATGGGCCAGGAGGGGGCACAGAGGCACTTCCTCCGCATGCAGGCCTGCAGGCTGAGCCCTCGCCTTATTTAGTCACAAGTGCGGCTAAAGGGGTAGGGTTGTCGGGGCGGGGGGGTGGGGGGGGTAGATCCGGGTTACTGTGGGGCTCAGAAAGGGCACTGGCCACCCCCAGCCTGGACCAGCCACCCAGGCCGCCCAAACTTCTAGTCCCCCACCACAGTAAGAAGGGCACAGCCCTGGTATGTTGTGGGGCTGGGGTCTCCCCCAGCACAGGGCTTGGCTGGTGAAAACTTCGGCCCCAGGCACCATCACCTGCCCCTCCCTCCAGTTCTGCAGCAGCCCTGGTACGCACCCCCCACCCCGCGATGTGCCAGCCATATTCCAAGAGGACAGTCACCCCCGAAGACTTGGACTCACCCCAGGAAGCCCAGCCCCGCACCCCGACCTGGCTCCAGGCTCCGGCTCTGCATCGGCTCCCTGCTCCCGCTCGCCCTGCAGCCTGCCTTCCCTTTCCCCGCTTCCTTCCCCGGCTCTGGCTCCAAGCTGGCCGCTCCCCACCTCCCTGGGACCAAGCCCAGCATTTTACAAACCCGGCTCATTCTCCAGGAGTCCCCTGAGCGCCCCCTCCCTCAGCCCCCACAGGGCAACCGGCGGCGCAGGGGTGAGGACCCTGCACTGATGCGGGAGGGATGCGCCTGCTCCCAGCAGCAAGGCTTGAAGCCCGGGGACCCAGGCCCCAGCTGGACAGAAGGCCAGGACCCGACGGCGGCACAAGTCACCCAAGGCCCCAGGCACCGCCAGCCCCTGACCAATAGACCAACGTCGGCTGTGTGTAGGAGTGTGGGGTACCCGGCCCCCAAGCTGCAAGGACCCAGGCGTGGCCACTGTCGTACCAGTTCATGTAGCGTCTGAACTAAAGACACCTTTGAAAAACATTCTCGGTTTCTCTCTCTTTTTCTCTCCGGCGGGCAAATCGGCCTGAAAGGGGGCACCTGCTGGGTCCCCCACGGCAGGCCCTGAAGAGTGACCTCTGTGGCTTTGGGGTCAGGACTGGGAACACAGCCCCCTCTCCTCCGCTTCCAGAGACCCTGGAGCGAGCCCTGCTCTGGGGTGGCTCAGCCTGTTGCCCCCACCCCGGCTCCATCCAGCAGTGTCAGAGGAGGCTCTGGCTGCCCCCCCAACCTTTCCAGGGTCCCCCTCAATTCCCCAAGGCACACACAGGAAGCCCCAGCCGGCGGCCTCTGTCGTTACCTCACTCTACTGCACAGTAACCAACCGTCCTGCGACTGTCCCCCTACTTTGACAGATGGGGACACAGAGAGGTCAAACCACCCGTGTGAGGCCCCATAGCAGCGGCCCAGGGCAGGGAGGGCTGGGTCTGGCATGCCCAGCTGAGCCCAGCTTTCCTGGGGCCCCCCAGGCTTCCCCCTCAGCTTGCTGGAGATCTCTGCCTGCAGCTCCTTGCTCTAGTTCTGTGCTCGCCCGTCACCCCTGACTCTCCCCTGGGCTGCCCGCTCCTCCTCCCTCTGTCCTACCAGGAGCACCCCTCCGAGGACCACGCTGCCCCGGCAGCAGGGGGCCTGCTCTGCCTGCAGCTGAGCCCCCAGGAGCCGACCACCTGCTGTGCCACCCTGATACGACCCCAGCCCCCTGGAGGCTCCACTCCTTGGGAAAGGGTGATGGCCACAGGAGCTTCCCGAGGCGGGACTCTGAGCCCCGAGGACAGCAGGCCCCTGTCCAGAGCCTGTGGCACTGACTGGGCACGCAGTCCTGCCTGGGAGCGTCTGGAGCACTCACCTCTGCGGGCTGGGGCCACCGGCCTCAGTTCTGAGCAGGTGGGGATCGAGGGCCACAGGTCACAGCAGCTGACCTCCGGGCTGGGGTTTCTGGCCTGCTGCGGGTTCTGGCCGGGGGGCAGCCTGGGCAAAGGGCTGACCTGGCCTGGGTGTGGGGCCCTGTGGCTGGGACCTGAAGGCCACCTCCTTGTCCTCAAGGTCAACAGTGACTCTTCGTCCCCTGGGGGAGAGGAGAGGGGTATTCTTAAGATGGTGTCTTTTAAAACAAATGCACAAGCGTGCACACATCCAGCCAGGGCCCTGGCCCCTGCCCCTCCATTGGCTGTCAGGTGGAGAGGCCCTCGGGTCACCTTGTCAGGGTTTGGGTGACGGCTACCCTGCCTGTCCCTCCGGCTGCCCAGCTCTGCCTTTTCTGAAGAAGGGAGGGGGAGAAGTGTCCACAGTTCACCAGAGCTGGGCTTCCCCACGGCCAGGCCTGCAGAGGTGCCCACGGAGCAGCTGGAGATCCGTCCATGGGACAGGCCGCCCCTCCCTGCCTTCTGCCTGAGCTTGGGGGCTGGTGTCTGCACACAGACAGCCTGCCTCCTCTGCCCCAGCACATCCCCACCTGAACGGAAGCAAGGAGGGAGCCAGGCACACACACCTCTGCCACGGGGAGGCAGCTGAGGGTGGGGGAGACTGTGCTCCTCTGGGGAAGTGAACCCTTCCCCACACATGCCACACGGGAGTCTGGGTGGAGGGGAGGCACACTCCATGCACAAAACAAGAACGACCCAGGGCAGGGGAGGCTGGGAGGGGCCCAGGGCAACCGGCACACTGTCAGGAGGAGAGGAGCGTTCCTCTTTAGATCCCGCTCTGGGGCCCCAAGCGGCGGCACCCCTTCATCGTCCTTCTCAGCATCCTTTCCAATTACATGGTGGGATTCTCTGGGGAAGGGGTGGTGTAGGGAGTGAGGACAGAGGGAAGCTTTACTTTTTACGTGGTATGAAAAAAATAACTTCCCAAACCCTGGGCCTCAGAGGCCCTGCAGTGTCCTGCTTGTCTCTGGTTGGGACCCGGTAAGGCGGGGTGCAGCCAGAGGGAACTTCTCACACGGGAAAACTATTTTACTTCTCCAACAGCAGCTGTGCCCTCACGCTGAAGACAGTGGCCCTACGCTCCAGCCCACCCCTCCCATTTTGCCGGCTCAGTGAAGGAAAGTGTATTTTCCAGGCAAAAGCCGCTGTGGCTCTGGGCAGCTCCCCTGAGGGGCTCCCTCCCCACCTGTCCTGTCTGCTCCAAAGTGCAAGCTCCCTTGAGTCCTCTGGCAGCACAGGCCCTCCCCTTCCTGTTAACTGCCCCCAGCCCACTCCCCCCTGAGCACTCCAAAGGCAGCTTTCTTACCACCCAGAGGGGAGCGTGTGAGGGAGGGACGCCCAGGCACCTGTGCTCTAATTGCTGTGTTGTCTCTGAAGCTCCCCTGGGCGGTGGGTAAAGAGGACCTGGATGTCACGGGTGCCCCAGGCTCTCGACTGCCAGGTGGATGATCCGCTGGCTGGGCCAATAGTAGCAGTCGCTGCCAAGGCGGGGGTGCTCTGTCTGTGGTGCTCAGACCCCCCAGCAGGCTTGACTGGGAGGCAAAGGAGGGGGATGAGGCTGAGGCTGCAGAGACGTGAAGGGCGTTTTTAGAGCGTGCATTGTAAGGGCCCCCAGAAGAAGAGCCTCTCCACCTCGGAGCACCTGCCCAAATGCCAGCGGAACCGATAGTGCGCCCCCACCTCATCCCCACCCCACGCCGTTCCCCAAGCCCCTCCAAATTTAGATAGAATTGTGCCAACTTGGTGGTGCTGGGCCTACTGGAGCAGGGGCTCAGGCACCTTCCCATGTGAGGGTATGGCACATCAGAGGGTGGAGACTTGGCCCACCCTTAGCCTGGCAGAAAGGCGTTAGTGGGCATGGGCATTAGCCCGAAGTACTCGCCAGCTGCGAGGTGGGGCTCTGCGGAGTGGGGGTTGAGGGTGGGCGGGGCCTCCACTGATTGACACTTGGCAATCACTTGACACATCTGGGCATGCCAGTGGGCGTGGCACGGGTAAAATAGGGGCGGGGCATCTTGGGGAAAAGTCAGGGTTCGAGGACAGTCAGAAAAATCTTCCCTCAGGCGCTCCCAATGCAGCTGCCACACAGTGCGGCCAGGTTTGTCTTCTTCCAGAGACAGGGGGCTCACCTGGGGGCTTCCCTCTCCCCTGGTGGCATCTGACAGCACCCCCCGGCCCCATAGGTGTGGCGCAAGGCACTGAGGCAGCAAGTGGCAGGCAGCAGGCAGCCAGCCGCACAGCCTGCTCACAGGCACCCCTGGGAGGGATGACTGGGGTCTGCGGCCTTCTGAGCTTGACCAGAACTCCAACTGAGCCTGGGACCCAGACGTTTCAACAGCTGAGTGAAGGCCCAGGCAGCTTGGACCAAGTCACACTGGGAACTTAAACCTCCTCCTTGAGCCTTCCCTTAGAGCAGGAGGCAGAACCAAGGTGCACTCGGAGGCAAGGATGTGTGTGGCTCCCTGCAGGTCGCGGTCCCCACCCTGCCTGTGCCCCAGAGCCCCGCCTGCCAGCCTGTGCTGGCGTTCAATTCTCTCCTCTCCCTTCATCTTTCAAGCCCTCATCTGAACTTCCTTCTTAGCTGGAGCGATAGGTCATCTGATGAGAACAGGGCTTTCAGTGGGGAAGAGAGTCAGAATTGGGGGTGGGAGTGTCCTAAACAAGATGCAGAAGTCCCAGAGCCGTACCATCCTCTGGGAGGAGGGCAGGTGGGCGTCTCCCTGGGCTCTTGGGCAGGCGAGGAACGCAAGGGTGCTAGAGGTCCTGAGTCAGGCCCATGGCACACAGAGGGGAGTCAGTGTGTGAAGTACCCCACAATTCTGGGGGGTGCGGCAGTCACTTGCTCATGCTGCTCTGGCCGTGTCTGGGGACTCTGTGGCTTAGTTTTCACAGCCTGCGCCACACCCCCCCCACCCCCTGGTGTCTGCTGCAAGATGCCCAGATGTCACAAGGGAGCTCCTTGCAGATCCATGTGGGAAACCTTAGCTGGGGCTTCCCACGCCTAAGGTGGGGCCAGTGAGGGGAAAAGGCTGACTCCATGCCAGATAATGAGGCTGCATGAGAGGCCCACCAAAGGGGGTATCCTTGAATTGAGAAGGTGGGGGGCTTCCCTGGTGGTCCCGTGGTTAAGGCTTCGCCTCCCAGTGAAGAGCTTGGGGGTTCAGTCCCTGGTCAGGGGAACTAAGATCCCACGTGCCTCAAGGCAAGAGACCAAAAGCATTAAACAGAAGCAATAATGTAACAAATTCAATAAAGACAAAAAAAAAAAAAAGGAATCAAGAAGGTGGGCAGCTAAGGGGCTGAAAGGGGAGAAGCGTCTCAAACCCACAGATCAAACTCCTGGAAATGTGGGAGTCCCCACCCCTAAACCAATGCATTGAATCTGAGCCCTGCCCCTAGTCCAGGTCCCTGTTTCTGGCACAACCCCAGAGGGGATCACACCCATGCAGGGCGATTTTACTCCATCAGAACCTTGAACCCCAGAGTGTTCAAGTAAAGGAAGGGGAGCAGAGAAAGGGGCTCAGGGTGGGGAGGCCCCACGGGGGACTGACCAGAGCTTGGTGCCACTGAGGCAAGACTGGAGGCAAAGCGGCTGTGAGGGTTGTGACCTTGAGCTTGACCTTCTAATTACCATCCATGGTGGGACCACAAGGCCTACGGAGAGGCAGTGAAGTGGGGCGGAAGAGGCAAATTTGGGGTGCAGGGGCACCTCACGACATACACTTTGTTGCCCCACTGCCTCTTAGGCCTGGGAGGGGGTTACCCCGGCCTAGGGTCCTGGTCAGATCCTGTTTATGCAGGAGAGACTTGAGAGACTCTCAGAAATCCCCAGCTGCAAGTTGCCTCCATTTGGCTGCTTAAGTGGCCTCATGCTGACACCTGGTGTCCACTTTTAAAATTACAGCGCACGCCCGAAAGGTCTTGAGGGGTGACTTGGGGCACCCTGGGAAGGGGGCTGGGGGGCAAACCAGTAACATTCTTCCCACAAGACAGAGGCCCCCTGCACTGTTGGGGTTCAGCTGGGCTCTGCACCTTTGCACTCGGATCTGAGGCTTTCATCAGGCCCCTGCCCTGGCTTTACAGAATCGATGGTGGAGGGAGGTCCTGGGGGTTCCCCTTGCCAAACGTGTGGCAAGGTGGGTGACCCAAGCGGCTGAGCCGGGGACGCCTTCCTAAAACATCCACTGTGTTCTGGGAATTAGAGAAAACGGCATTATGTTTATACCTGAATACAATCAGATAGATTACTATCTGTCTGATAGACAGATATCAGATAGATATCTGATACCCAGCCCGCCCCCCGACCCGTCCTCAGGCAGGGTCCCCGAAACCAGCGAGGGGCGGCAGTGGGGGGCTGACTGATGCCTGACTCCTGCTCCCTGCTCGGCTTTCCAAACCTGACCCAAGCCTGACACCTCGCGGCCACATCGAGAAATGCAACCACAGCCTTATTAGCACCTGGCTTTTCTAGAATCCATATTGCCGGGAGGATAACGGAGGAGCCACTTCACCAAACGCAGGAGCAGGGGGTAACAGAGCCCCCATTCTGACATCACTAGGTGTCCCAAGAGCCCCGCACCGTTGGGAACCTGGTGACCCAGCCACCTCCATGCAGGCGGCCAGAGAGGCCAGGGTGAGGCCGCCCTGGGCAAAACAGCAGGAGGACCCAGGGAGGACGGGGCGGGAGGGGACCCAGAGGCTTCAGGGCCGAGCCTATCACCCCCAGGCCTCCGTGTCCCTCTGACCTCACAGGCTGACGTGCTGGTGCCCATAGGTCGGCGCCCAGCCCAGTCCACCTACTGATACCTGTTTATCATTGCTCATCATTACACTGTCTCAATGCGACGGTGCGTTTGCCCCTGACTCCCCTGACCACACGAGCATTCTTTCCTGGACGTTGGTAGCTGAGTCACTGCCAGGCTGGTCCTGGGACACCTGTCATCCCCTCCATCCCCTGCAGGTAAAACCTGCCACCTGAGAGGGCTCTGGAGTTTGGGGGGAGGGAGTCTGGCCCTGGCCCCCGGGCACACAGGAGCCCCCAGGCCCCCTGGGATGCACGCTCCTTCCCCCAACCAGCCCTCCACCTCATTTCAAGACATGTGGGCCCCGCAGGCCCCCGAGCCCTGGGCCTCTTCCCTTGGGGGGCTGGTCCGCCTGGCAGCCGCACCCACGGGGCACCCTGGGGCCCCTGGGGCCTGCTCCTTTGCTGTGGAAAGTGCGTCAGCTGCCTCTTGCCTCCGCTGCCTAGAGGAGCAGCGGGCCTGCGGAGCCCTGAGGCCCTGAGAGGGGGAGAAACCTGCTGGAGATGCAGAGTCCAGAGCCGCAGGACGCGCCCTGCGCAGGCCGCCCACCCTGGGCCTGCCTTGCCCACATGCCTGGCCCACAGGCAGCAACACGGCACGTGCTGGGCTGCGGAGGACGTCTGAGGCCACAGCCTGTCCCACTGGGCAGGAGCCGAGGACACAATTCAGAGGACCCGCTGTCACCAGGGCAACAGGCCTGGGGGCCCCTCACTCACACGTGTCGCCCTGCTGCACCCTCAGCCACCATATGGGAGAATCTCTGTGGGTTCCCTTTTGATGGATGAGGAAACCAAGGCTCAGAAATGATGAGTAACTTTGCCAAAACCACACAGTCAGAGCAAGGACTTAAGCCCAGCCTGCCTTGCCGACCAGCTCTCACCCTTCAGCCCTGCAGTGGCCTGGAGTGGACCCTCCTGCTGGCCCCAGCACAGTGAGGGCTTCTGGGGAGCTGGGGCACCCGCAGGACTTGGCCCACTGTGTCCTCCAGGCCTCTACCTGGCCATCTTTGTGCCCAGACCTGGAGGATGGTATCTCTGCATGAACACAGCTCCCAGTTGGCTCCAGGGAGGGCGGGACCAGCTGTATTTGCCCACAGTGATCCCTAGGTTTGGTCTGCACCCGCGGCAGTGAGAGCCGAGTGTGGACTCCATCTTAAGGTCAAGGCACCTGCCTGGGGACATGGGACACCTCCTTCAGGAAGCCTCCCAGCCTTTCTGTTCTGCCTCCTCTGATCTGTGCTGCTGGAGGGCGGCCCGCTAGACCTTCCTCTCTTCTCTCACTCTACTAGCTCTTCCACCACCTGGAGCCTGGCCTCTCTGCTTCTCTGTCCCCAAAGCAGAACATGGGTCCAGGAAGCACCCCCAACAGGCAGCCAAAAACAGACCCATCATCTAGGCCTCAAGGAGGAAGCCCACCTTCTACCCTCTCCCTCTCCCTGACACTGGAAGCCTTCCTTGGGCAGGCTGAGCTGCGAGATGGCAGGTGGTGCTACAGAGGATGAAAAAGGCCAGGGAGACCACGGAGGGCTGAAGGGGACCAGAGAAGGCTGAGAAGACCATGGAGGGCTGTGGGGACCAGAGAAGGCTGAGGAGACCACAGAGGGCTGTGGGGGACCAGAGAAGGCTGAGGAGACCATGGAGGGCTGTGGGGACCAGAGAAGGCTAAGGAGACCACGGAGGACTATAGAGGACCAGAGAAGGCTGAGGAGACCACAGAGGGCTGTGGGGGACCAGAGAAGGCGGAGGAGACCATGAAGGGCTAAAGGGGACCAGAGAAGGCTGAGGATACCATGGAGGGCTGTGGGGACCAGAGAAGGCCAGGGAGACCACGGAGGGCTGAAGGGGACCAGAGAAGGCCAGGGAGACCACAGAGGGCTGTGGGGAACCGGAGAAGGCTGAGGAGACCACGGAGGGCTGAAGGGGACCAGAGAAGGCCAGGGAGACCATGGAGGGCTGTGGGGACCAGAGAAGGCTGAGGAGACCACGGAGGGCTGAAGGGGACCAGAGAAGGCTGAGGAGACCACAGAGGACCACAGAGGGTGGGGAGGCCAGGGAGGCCTGGGCCATGGATTCAGGGCCTCGGGTTCAGCTGGGCCCCCCATGTTCCCCTCCTCCCTGCCCTATTCTGGCTCCCCACCGAGCCTCCTCTCGAGCCTGACCCCAGCTCAGAACCTGAGACCCAGAATGGGAAGGGGACTTCCAAGGTCCCGGGCAAGTGGGCCTCGGGTGTGGGGGGCGGGCAGGGTGCTCCGGGGGAGGCCGGGCTGGAACGGGGTCAAGCTCTGAAGTGAGGCCGGACTTTGAAGAAAGCCGTGCGCTTTGAGACGTGGTGTGAACAGCCCTGGGTTGCAGGGCCGCCTGGGGGTGCCAGCTCTGTTTTCTAAAAACACAGATGGGCCGGGAAGGGGGTCAGAGTGAGGCGGGCGGAACGCGCCCCTCCCACCACCACGAGGTTCCGATGGCTCAGCAGCCTTGGCCACGTGGGTTGTGAAGGGTGGGCCCGCCCGGGGCTCGTGCGCTCTGGACCCCCAGGCTGGGGTCCTGGAGGCCCATCTTCACCTCTGGCAAAGCACAGATCCGGGCTCCACTAGGAGCAGACAACCCAGGGTCTGAGCATCTCTGGGTGAGGGGGGCCTCGGAGGCCGCACCCACCTCCACCCCACCCTGAGGGCCCAGGGGTGGCCCCAGGATCCCATATCTCAGCCTTGCGCCTTGGAGGGTGGGTACTGTGTGGTGAGAATCCCAGGCCCAGGTTCTGGGGGCCGCATCGGGGGCCCCTCCGTGGGCTGCCAGGGTCAGATACTGGACAGCAGCAGATGGCAGAGAGTGGGACATTTGAGCCTCTGTGGGGAGGGGCCGGGGGACCGCCCGGGGGGAAGTGAGCTGAGGACCTGAGGGGTGGGGGCCAGCGCTTGGCTGGGGAGGGGGCAGTGGGGAGGAGCCTCTGCCTCGCCGCCCTGCTCCGAAGCCAGAAACCAGCACCGAGGGAGGGGCGGGCGGGCGCCCACCCCCCACTGCTTGTTGGCTCCCTCCACAGCTCCCGGACCCCTGGGGCGCCCACCCCCCGCTCCTTGTTGGCTCCCTCCACAGCTCCTGGACCCCTGGCCACCCCCTGCCCCCAACATCCTCTCTGGAACTGGCCTCTCTCTGCTCCCAGCACTGGGCAGAAGATGGACCTGGACACGAGAAAGAACCCTGACCCAAGTGGACCCCCGCCCGCGGCCTCGTGGGCCCCGGTTCCTGTCCTCAAAGCCCCCATCTCGCATGAGCCTCTGGCTCCAGGGGCCGAGGTGACTATGAGCAGAGCAAGGGGTGCTTTGACAGCGACAACCACCCCGTTGCCCCCAGCCTCAATTCCCCCCAGGCCCGGGAGACCCTCAGCAGAGGCTGGGTTTGTTCAGCCATGAAGAAGAGGGCAGAGGGGGAGGGAGTTCACCCCCACGGCCTCCCGGCCCAGGTCTGATTCTGCAGCCAGAGGGTCAGACTATCCTGGAGACGTGGTCCAGAATGGTGGGGACCCGGCATCTTGTCCAGCTGCTCCCCCAGGGAGCCTGGGCTCTAGAAGGGTGGCTTGACTAGGTGGGGTGAGGCTTTGGGCACCATCTCTCCTTCCTAAGCCTTGCGGCCTCCAGAGCCCCCGGGAGCCAGCCTGCTGGCATCCCGCACAGCCCCTGCGTGCCTGCCATTGGTAATGTAGGTAGCGGGGACAACAGACCCCTGCAGAGGGGACGCTGCTGGGACTTGCCACCCAGCACAAAGGAAGTGCAGCAAAAGTGAGCCTTTGGTGCCCTCTGCTGGTTCTACCTGCAAATTACCGCTCTGACGGCCCGCCTGGCGGAGATAAGGGCCCACCCTCCCAGGGTCAAGGGGGCTCCAAGGTGAGGACTCCCAGTCTAGCTGGACACAGACTCTGCTGGGGGCTCAGCCTGGGCTCTGCACGGGGGCCTTCTGGAGGACCTCAAGCCACTGTTTCCTGGTCTTTCTCCCTGTTCCCGGCCTGGCCCCCAGTAGGCACTGGGACCCTCAAGGGCAGGGGCCCACCCCGGCATCCTCGCATCCACTGGAGAGTAGCAAGGACAGTAAATATTTGCTGCCACCCAGAGAAGGCAAACACGGCCGGGCGTAGGTGCCAGCTCACTTGTGCCAGGCGCAGACACAATCTGGGGTCCAGCCTGGAGGCAGCCACACCAGCAAACGTCCTTAGTGGGTGGACACCGGGGGCTTGACCCCAGCCTCGGGGTCCCCACTAGGAGCACAGGAGCAGCAGCCCCACCCCTGCCGCGCGTGGACAGTGCAACGCGGAACAGACACACGGGGGAGTGAACCGGGTGTGTGCGGGGGGCCGCACTCGGCCCTTGGACCCCCACGGCCACACCAGGGTGACATGCAGGGCTGGACACGGCGGGCAGCCACCGTCAGCCCCGCGGGCCAGTGAAGCCCAGGTCCCAAGGGCAGCCCAGGACGGGCCTCCAGTTCCCAGAAGGGGCGGAGCCAGGGCCTGGGTGGGTGGCAGAGCCAAGGTCCGTGGGCCGGGCTGCCGTGGGGGGCGTGCGGGCTCCGGGAAGCAGGGGCATATGGGGTTCAGCGGTCAAGGGGCGCTGTGCAGGAGACCCAGTCTGACCTTGTCCTGGCCCCAGGGGCCCAGGCGGCCATGGCAGCTGCTTTTCCCTCCCTCTGTGACCTCGTCCACACCAGGGGTGCAGAGGGCCTCCAGCCCTCCTGCTCAAAACCATATCACCCAGGCCCAGGGGCTGGTGGAAGAGACTCGGGTGGTGGTCCCTGGTCTCAGGGCTGGAACGGGTCTCAGGAGGCGGCAGGGAGACAGGCCCCTGCGGGGGACCGTGACCCACAGCCTTGCCCCTGTACAGCCTTCCCCCGAGCCCCCCAGCCTGCGTCACCCAGGGCATCCTGCACCAGGGCATACTGGGATGGCCCCACGCACCCCGAGACCCCAAAGGCCTCCTTGCCCTCTCTCTACAGTCTGTTGGCACCTGAGGGGGAGGGGGAGTGTCCAGGTGGTCCCCAGGGTCTCACCAGCTGGCAGGGCCTTGAGGGCAGCCCGGCGATGACTAGCCCACTTCCTAGCCCCAGCTGCCCCCTGCCAGGCCGCTCCAGGCACCCACATACCTCAGCTCCTGCGGGGCACCCCTGCCCAACCTGCACGCACAGGGCCGCCCGTGTGAGCCCACGGGCAGATCACTGATCATCCCAGCCCCCCGCCCCCTCCTCTTCCGGGTCCAGTGTCCGGCCCGCCACCTGCCTGCACAACCCTTGCCTTCCCCAAGGGGCGGGGCCTTCTGGAGGCCCTGGGGGGTGTTGATGCAGCCCCAGGGAGGGGGTGACAGGGTGAGAGCCTTCGGGGTACATGGAGGACTGCCCCGCCAGCCGGGCACCAGACTGGCCTCTGAGTGGTCTGCAGCCACGGGAGCCCAGGTGCCCAGCCCAAGGCCCAGCCACCCCAAGCCCCGGCCCGGGTGGTGCCTTCAGGAGAGGAGGAGATTGGTTTGGCCTGGGTGGCTGGCAGGCTGGCCAGACCTTGGTACAGCCAGGTCACCCGCTGACCTCCGGAGCCGTGGCCGACCCGGGCAGCCCCGGGCTCTTAGGCGTGACTGGTGGTGGCCTGGGCAGGTGCCCCGTGGAGCCCAACTTGCGAGCAGGACCCCTGAAGACGGGAGCGCGCCACCTTGGAGGGCCCCACCTCGTGCACCCAGCACGTGTGGAGACAGCTCAGAAAAGCTGACGCAGTGAGAACAGAAAGGGGTCTCGGGCCGGGGCACCGCCCTCCTCGCGCCCTCCCCACGGGCACCCAGGACCCCAGGCCACACAGACGACGGCAGCAGGCTAGTCGAGGGTTTATTGGCATCAGGGGCAGGCCTAGTTACAGTAGTTCTCCAGCTGGTAGAGAGAGCACACGCTGGCACAGCACTGCTCCACGATGCCGCGCTTCTGCGGGGGCCCCTCCAGGCCGCCCGCGCCCGGGCCTCCGGCCAGCTCCAGCGCCCCCACTGCGGGTAGACGGTCAGGCAGCGGACACCCCCCTGCCCGCCCTGCCCGGCCTTGGAGCGGGACCCTGCCCAGGCGCCCTTTGCCCCCTCCCCCCACCAGCTCCCGCCAGCCCACCCGGGAAGGGACCCTCTCTCCAGGTGACGGGGCGTCTCCCATGGGCATCCCCCCGTCACCACCAAGGGCTGCCCACCAAGACCCTCGGCCCCTGGATTGGCCTTACATCATCCGATACCCCCCAGAGCTGCCCTCATGGGAGGAGGCAAGGGGGCCCGGGTGAGAAGGCAGGGTGGAGGGGGTGAGGCCCCCTTGGGGGTCGTCCTGGCTTAGCCCCCAGGGAGCTGGTCACTTCCAGGATGTGAACAACAGGACATGGTTTTCCTTTTTAAAAATCTCTCCTGATTTTCCGCCAGGCGCCAGCGGGAGGCCAGGGTGGGGGCCAGGGGGACCAGGGGGAGCGGGGGCAGCGGGGGCTCACCCTGGGGGCCCTCCACCTCCCGGCGGGCCTTGGGCGTGTAGAAGAAGCCGCGCTCTCCGCACACCAGATACAGCGCCTCCACCAGGTGGGAGCCACACAGGTGCTGGTTGACGAAGGCACGGGCCGGGGCGGGGGCCCAGAGCGCCAGCAGGGCCAGCAGGGGGACCAGGCGTGTCCACAGGGCCATGGCGGGGCTGCGAGGACCTGGGCGACAGCGGGGGCTGAGCCAGGGAGGGGTGCCCAGGACCCTCAGTCAGGGCCGTCCCCCAGCCCAGCACCCTCAACCAGGGCCCCCAGCCCAGCACCTTCAACCAGGGCCCCCAGTCCAGCACCCTCAACCAGGGCCCCCAACCCAGCCCCTCAACCAGAGCCCCCCAGACCCAGCACCTTCAACCAGGGCCCCCAGCCCAGCGCCCTCAGCCAGGGCCCCCCCACCGGGTGCTCCGAGAGAGCGCACATCCTCCTGCCTCTCAGGGGACCTGGGCCCCGACGCCCTGAGCCCCAGCGGGGCAGCCCCGGACCCAGGCGGATGCAGAGCCCACAGACGGACCTGCTTGCTGGCAGCCTCGAATGCAGCCGGTCCTGAGGGCAGGGGGCTGCCGCGGCCTGCCGGCTTTATAGCCCCTGAGCCTGCCACCTGGCCCGTCATCAGGGCCTCCAGGAGCGCGGCAGATGGCCCGGGGGCTGAGGCTGCAGTTTCCGGATCATTTCCCTGCTGCCGGGGCTGCGGGAACCTCTCCTTGGCCGTCAGCACCTCTCGGGGCCGTGGGGTCATTAGAGTCTTAATGAGGGGCCCGATCCATGCCAAGCTGTCCCCTCGCACCGCTGGGGGTGAAGTCCTCCGCCCGGCCCTGCCTGGGCCCATCGTCCACGTTAGTCCAGGCAGTGGGGCGAAAGGGGGACCCCTGCTGTGTCCCTGGGCTGCCCCCGAGCCCCGGTGATGGTCCAGGCCGTGGGGTGGGCAGCAGGTGTGTGTCTCCTTGGCCGCTGTCCCAGCCCCATGCGCCCACCCCAGCCACAGTGTCCCCGGCTTCCCAGGGGACACTGAGGGACTGAACTCAGGGACCCATGGCCGTGAGGCCCCTCAGGCTGGCCCCGATTCGGCCGCAGGGGCCCCCACCCGCCCGCCCAGCTGCCTTATAGGCCCCGCCCCTCTCCCTGGAGCCCCTGCCCATCTCTTCCCAGCTGGACCCTTTCTTTTTGATACGTATAACTTTATTTACTTATTTAGTGTTTGGCCATCCTGGGTCTTCGCGTCTCCAGTTGGAGAGGCGGGCCTGCTCCCCAGGGCACTGACTCAGTAGCTGTGGTGCATGGGCTTAGCTGCTCCGAGGAGTACAGGATCTTCCCAGGCCGGGGATCGAACTTGTGTCTCCTGCGCTGGCAGTCTTTACCACTGAGCCACCAGGGACGCCCCCAGGGCTGAGCCCGTCTGACAAGCCCACAACCCCATCACGTCCCTTGTCTGTCATTTGGGCTACTCCCCTGCGGTGCCCCCACCCCCCCCCCCGACGGCCCCTGGAGGAGGCCTGGACCCTGTTGGCTCCCCGACTCCAAGGAAGGGGCTGGGCCCTGCCTTCCCAGGACATCACAGTGTCTGGAAGCCCCCCTGCAGCCAGGCGAGATCCCGCGGCCTCTTCGAAAGGGGTGTGCCAGGCAGAGGCTGGATGTGGGAAGACCCAGGGGGAGGGCAAAGCCCAGGGCCCAGCGGGGCAGGAGGGAGGGGAGCCAGCCATCAGCCCTTCCCCCGGGGTCTCAGTGGGGCACGTCACCCCAGGAGTGACCCCACTGGGGGCTGCACAGGCTGTGGGACAGGACTACAGAAGGGCTGGTCACAAACCAGGTACTTGAGGCGCGGCTGGAAGGACAGACTCCCGGGGAGGATGAGAGGGGAGGGCATTGCCTGGAAGGTAACGCGGGAGTTCCTGGGATTAACATCCCCAGAGCTTTGAGCCAGGGTCCTGGCAGTGGGTGGGGGCAATGGCAGGGGGACCAGAGGGAGTAAGAGGCCTTGGAAGACAGGCTGGTGTCTGCCTTGTGCAGGAAAAGTAAGGAGCCAACCGCCTCCCGGGAAGCCCCAGGCTGCTGGCTCCAAGGGCCAGTCCTGGAGGAAAAGCTGGAGGTTCTAGCTGGAGGCCGTGTCCAGGCCCGGCAAGTGAACAGAGCTCAGAATCCAGCACCCGCCCGCCTTTTGCTGGGTGACTAAGGCCCGGAGAGGTCCCCCGGAGCCAGCCCAGTGGAGCTCCCTGCTGGCACGTCCTTTGTGGGGGCCATTCCCAGGTCCCGCTTTGGGGGGGGGTGGGGTACGAGGATTGGAGGGCCCAGCCTGCAGCTCTAGCTTGGAGACCAGAGCTGTGAGCCCTGCCCCTGGAACCCAGACCAGCCCCCACCTCCAGGCTGTCACCCCATGGAGACAGGACAGCTCAGCCCGACTCCCGCAGCCCTCCGCGGGTCCTCTGGATGAGCAGGTGACCCTGGGCTGCCTGGAGGAGGCGGGCAGCGGGGGAGCTTCTGAGTGGGGCTGGGGCAGTGTGTGGGGGGCCCAGGGCTGTGCGCTGAGCCCGTGGCACGGACACAGACCCCAGGCAGGCACTCAGGGATGAGTCTCTCTTTTATTGAGGTTGCAAGCGGGCAGCACAGCACAGGGGGAGCAGGCAGGACAAGGACGCCAACACGCAGCTGGCAAGCGCTGGGCAGGTGCCCTCTGGCAGGGGGTTCTCTGAGGGCTCTTGGGGTGCCCTGTGAACCAGCCCCTCATGTGGGCAGGGCCTGGGCAGGCGGGGGCAGGCCGGGAGCCCCAGGCCGGCCCACTGGGGCCCGCAGGTGGCACTCCGCGTCTAGCTGATGGCGTTCAGAGCGTGGGCCAGGGCCTGCATCTCATCCTGGACGCCGTCCAGGGCACGCCGGATGGCGTGGGGACTGTCCAGCACGTCGATGGCCAGTGTGTACGGGTCAAACTTCACAGAGAAGGGGCGCTGGATGCGGGAGGCGTAGCTCCTGTGGGGCGGAGGGGCAGCCGGCAGGGATCCTCAGTCACCAGTGGGGCGGGGCCGGAGGGCGAGGGCCCGTCTCCTCCATCACAGCAGGTTCAGAGACCCCAGGACTTTTCTGAGCCACTTGGGCCCCCCAAAGCTCGTTCTGTCCTGCCACCCAGACAAGTCTGGGGACCAAGACCTCCTGCGAGGGCTGGGGGCTATTTATGGTGGGGAGAACAGGCCTTTTCCAAGTGAACCTCTACCAGGCACTCCATCCCACCCTGCTCCTTCCCAAGAGAGACACAGCCAGGCCTCCTCCTCCAGGAAGGCTTCCAGACATGCGCTCTGGAGAGTCTATTACGTCCCTGTCCATAAGCGTGTGAGAGCCACACCTCCTTTACTTCAGGCTCAATAGATCCTTGTGACAACGGGAGTCTGGCTGGAGAGAGGCCCCTCCTGAGGGTGACCGGGTGGGGTGTGTCGGGCTTTGCCCCCCTCCCCTGGGGAATGCTGGTCACTGCGCCCCCAGCCCAGGAAACTCCCTGCCCGTCAGGCTCCCCACCTGGGCCTCAGCCATCCCAGCAGCACTTCCCCTCTGTCCCCCCCACCACAGCCCCAGGTGCTCAGGGGGCAGGAGGCCAGGAAGGACCCATCTTACAAAGTCAGACACATCTGTCTTACGGAGTCAAACTTCACCTTCTGAAAGTCTGGCCTTGGCCTGGCCACCAACCCTGCGGGTCTCCCCTCCCCAGACTTATAGGGGGTCTCGCAGCGGGAGGGGTGCTGTAACTGAGATAAGCCCAGTTTTCTCCCCTGTGAAATGGGTCCGCAGGCCCGGCCTGCTGACTGGTTTGCCCAGTTTGGAGGTGCAGTGTTGGGGGGTGGTGTCTCGGCCCGGGAGCCCCGGCCCACCTGAGCTTGTCCTTGGCATCGCTGAAGCTCTCAGACACAAAGTAGACGGGCTGGTAGGTCTGGTCCTGGTAGGGCTGCACGGCCGCTGCATCAGGGTCGAAGGCCCGGATCTCCGGCTCCTCAGAAAGGGAGTGCTGGCGGGAGGCGGGAGGCGGGGGGCCGGGCTCTCAGGACCCGAGGCGACTGGAGCCCCAGGGCCGGACTCACACCCGCCCGCCCCTTGGGGGTCCTCCCGAGGCCTGGGGACGGTGCGCATGGGAAGGGGTAGGGGCTGCTTCTTCCGTCCCCCAGTAGGCCAGCCCCCTGCTCAGCCTCCCGGGTGGCCTGAGTCCAGGAGGATGGCCAAGATGGCCCTGTCTGCCAGGACCTGGCCCAGCCCCTCCCTAGGGGGGGGCTCTCACCAGGAGCTCCCCGTAGGAGGACAGCAGCCCCGCTCCGTAGGCCTTCACTTCTCCATTCTGTTTGCACAGCCCAAACTCCACGGTGAACCAGTACAGCTGATGGGGTCGGCGGGAGACGCTGCGGTCAGCACAGCTGACCTGCTCACCAAGGCCCCAGCACCGCGCCCCCCCCCCCTCCCCGGGCAGAGCTGAGCCAAGCTCCGGGGCGGTGGGGGGGTGGTCATGGCGCGAGAAGCGGAGACCTCAGTCTGCACAAGAGGGCCCGGCCTGAGCGCAGGGCCCTGCAGCGGACCCAACCCACCGTGGACAGCTTCTCAATTTCCTCATCCGACACTCCCAAGGATGCGAGCCCGATGTCCTGTGGAGGGGGAGCGGTGAGGGTGCTGGGGGTGTCTGTGCTCCCCCCCGCCCTGGGTCTCCTGGAAGCTGCTAAGGTGAGAGAGCCTCCTGGGATCCGCGGGGGGCCCGGGGGACCACTCCCTGGCGTTCCTGGGAGATCCAGCAGGTGGCAGCATAAGACCCAGCCTGGGCCCTGGGACTGCGGGCTCCCGGGGAGGGCTCTTCCTGGACACTGTGCTGAGGTGGTCTCCCTGCGCCACCAGCCCTCTATTCCAGGACAACGCACGCCCCCTGAAGTCTCACGGCCCAGGTGGGCACTGTGTAGCCCCGGGAGGGTTGGTGGGGGGTGCCCATTGGTAGCCAGCCCCGCAGGTGACCGGGCTCCCGAGGCCCCAGGACACACCTGGGAAAACTGCGCGAAGGTCCGGTCGGCGAGCATGGGCACGTGCCCCAGCAGCTCGTGGCAGCAGTCCCTGTGTTGGGGGCGGAGAGTGGGTGGGGCTGGGGCCCCCAGGGCGGGCAGCCTGTCCCCCCCAACCCCAGACTCGCCCTCCCGTCCTCCTCCGCAGGCCCGGGGGTGAGGGCTGGTCACTCACGGCTCGGGGGAGTGCATGGGCGAGGAGGCGTGGCGGATGTACTGGGTGCACTGGAACACGCGAAAAGCCAGGCTGGCCAGGAAGTCCCGCGCGGACAGCAGGCCGGCCACCGGCCGCAGCTGGAAGCCGGTCCTCTCTGCTGGGGCGGGGGCGGGCGGTCAGGGCGCGGGGTAGCGGGGAGGGGGCGGCGGGGGGCGAGGCCGGGCGCGGGGCGGGGGTGGGGTGGGGCGGAGGGCGTGGCCAGGCGCGGGCTGCCCGCCCCCGGGGGCCCCCGCGCGGGCACCGCACCCTTCAGGAAGCGGGAGACATCCTCCAGCTGCGGGATTCGGTCTTCGCGGTACCCGCAGAAGCGCTCCAGCAGCTCGAAGGCCTCCAGGTGCTCGCGGCAGGCGTGGGTGGGGTACAGGCCCCGCAGCGTGGAGTAGACCTCCTTCCTGCGGGCCAGGGGCTCAGGCCGGCGCCTGCTCCCGACCCTCCCTGTGTCCAGCAGCGCCCCCACCCCGTGGGCTCTGCTTTGCGCCCTGCAGGCCCCGGCAGCCTCACGCTGCAGGCCTCTCACTGGCCCATGAAGCCGGCCACTTGGTGCGGGTTTGGGGGGTTTGGGGGGAGCTGTGGGGGGTCCCGGGAAGTCCCTCCTCCACTCAGACTTAGTCTGTCCTCCTGGACGCCACTGCCTCCGACGGGGATTCTGTGGGTCTTGCCCTGAACCCTTGTCCCCACCCTGCCCCGCCTCTGCCACGGGGTCTCACCAGGTGGCTGTCTCCTCAGCTGTGTACTCCACGTGGGGAATGGGGTCGCCTCTGGGGAGGGGTCTGCGGTCAGTCCAGGCCCCTTCGGGGAGGACGTGTGGGGAGTGGACAGGAGGGGCCCAGGCTGAGCGCCCCGCCGGCCGTGTGGCTGAGGCACGCTGCTTAATCTCTCTGGGCCGAGGTTCCCCCGCTGCGACCACGGTGGCAGCAGAGGCGACGGTGTTCATGACCAGGACATCCCGCCCCTTCCCGAGGGGGTCTAGTGGGAGGCCCGAGGATGGGGTGTGGGTCCCAGAGGTCACACCCAAGGAGGGTCCTTACTGCTTGTACTGGAAGGCGATCTCGGCGATCAGCTTCCTGCGCTGGCGGTAAGCCTGGTCGGAGAAGCCCTGGCGGCACAGTGGACGCCGTCGGGGGCCGCCCCGCCCCGCCCCGCCCCGCCCAGGCGCAGCTGGTGACCCCCGCAGGCACCGGCTGGGGGGTGGGGGTGGGGGGCTGCACCCAGCCAGGCCTCGCGGGGGCGGGGCGGCCCACAGACACGCCCTCCTCAGCCAGGCCCACGCCCACCGCCCATCCCTGGACGCCGGCTCACCGGGTGATCCAGGTCCAGGTCGGGGTCAAACTTGGTGACGAGGTGGTGGCACGTGTCCAGCTCGGACACTTTCCTCGGGAACCAGAGGACTTCGGGGGTTGCAGGGGGAGGCGGTGGGAGGTGGAAAGACAGGAGTGAGTGCTGGGCACACAGGGAGGGGATCCCTGGCCGCAGCCTCCCGCTCCATCTATGGGGGTGGGGACTGGATGTGACCCAGGCCCAGACAGCTGAGCAGGAGGCCGCCGACCCAGGCCAGCAGGGAGGGACCCCCGGCCATGCCCCGGTCCCTGCGGTTTCCCATCTCTGGGGCACGCGGCCCTACTGGGGGGCCGAGGGCCGCCTCACCCTTGCTCTCCCCGGCGGCGCGCACGTCTTCTGCCACGCGGCGCAGGGCACTCAGCAGGGCGGGCACCACTGGGCCGGGCACCTCACAGCGCACGAAGCACTCCAGGGGCGGGCTCCCCGCCCGCGGCGGCTGGGCTGGTCGGGTCTCCAGGTGGTGGAGGTGGGCTTCGAATGTCTTGGGGGCGAGGGGGTGAGAGAGGGACAGACAGAGACAGATGGACAGATGGAGACGGAGGAGGGGGCGCGTGTTGCAGCCCTGCCCCGCCCGGAACCCCAGCGGCCAGGAACACACAGACTACCTCCCAGACTCGGGCGACGCCCACTGCCCGGGCAGATCTCGCCTGGAAAACCGGGCTAATGCACTTGTCTCAGGGGCCCCCAGACTCAGCGTTCTGGACGGGGCCTCTGTCTGCCGCCAGCCACCCCCAGGCAGCCTGACATCCCTCCCTGCTGGCCTCGTCCAGGCCCTGTCCAGACCCCCGCAGCTGAGGGTGGGCGCTGACCCTGCCGCGGCCTGGTCAGGGGGCTCTGGTGCCCGCCAAGCAGGGTGGGGGGGAGGGATGGTAGGAAGGGTCCCCTCCCCCACAGGTGGGTGGCGCCAGCAACCAGGGAGCCTCGGTCTCCAAGGCCCTCGGGCCACACGGCCACAAGGGAGCTTGAGCAGCTCTGCGGTCCTGTCTTCGGGCACCTGTGGGGGGAGCCAGTCCCTGGCCCCCGCCCGGCCTGCTGTGACTAGAGCAGCTCACGCCGTTGGCTGTGCCTCAGCCCCGCCCCGCCGGGGACAGGCCTCCCGCGGGCGTGGGGACCGGCCCTTCCTTCAGGACCCACGCCGCCCCCCACCCGGAGTGAGGTGGTGGGCGCGGGGTGGGCGGGGGGCCGGGCTCAGAGACCCCCCAGGCCGGGAGGGGCCCCTCTCCTCGAGGTCCCCACGGCCCCCGGCACCCCTCACCTCAAACACCTTGATAGCCCGGGTCAGCGCAGGGGGCTTGGTGGGCCGCAGGGCGAACAGCAGGGTCAGCACCGCCTTCCCGTCCCTCTCCACCAGGCTGCCCGACTCCGCGGACTCCGAGGATGAGGCTGCGGCCTCCGCCTTCTCCCGCTCCTTGCGTGCATCCTGGATGAGGCTCTGCCGCCTCCCGACGAAGCGTGGGGACTGTGGGGAGAGGCGCGCCAGCTGCCCCCGCCCTCGGCCTGCCCACAGCGCCGGGCTGGCTCCAGCACCTCCCCGCCTGGGGCTGGGGGCGAGGGCAGCCTCTGCGCCCACCTGACCGGGTCATGGGACGGGAGGCGGTGGGTCGGGAGCCGTCTGGTGCTGCCCCGGGGCCAGAGGACACAGCGTCCTGGGGTCTGGGATGACCCCTCCTCGTGGCCCCACCTCTAGTCCGGCCTGACAGCACCTTACCCGCCATCCGTCCCTGAGACCACGAGCCCCCGGGGTCGGTGTGTCTGCCTTCATCATTCCCTGAATGCAGAAGCGCCTCTGGGCTCACCACTTGGGGCTGAACTTCCAAGAAGGCCCTGGAGCCCTCGGGTCTCGGAACATGGCCGGGCCTGGGGGAGCCCTCCCCCCAGCCAACCTCGGGCAGGGTGTGGACAGAGTCACGGGCCTCCATGGTGGGGGGCACCTCGCTGAGACCCCGAGAAGAGGGAACAACCCTCTACCCCATAGCAGGTCCCCTGAGACAGTGCCTGCAAATTAAATTTCCAGAACCCCACCCACATTTTCATTAAAGCTCTGTAAACGAGCCGATCATCCCAGCCCATCCCTGAGAGTGAACTGGAGACCCTTCCTCCAGCCCGGGAAGCCCCCAGTCATGCAGTCTCAGAGAGGAGGCTGGCCCAGTGGGTCTTCCCAGCACAGGCTCCCTTGAATTCGGGGCTCCCGTGGGGTGGGCTGTGCCTTGGGGGCCGTTCCTGGTGGTCACGGAGGCTCAGGGTTGCTGGAGACAGGAGGGGGATTTCAAGACTGGAGATTCCACGTGGGACACAGAACGTGTGGCAGATGGATGAGTGAATGATGGGTGGACAGGCGGACGGGCAGGTCATGGGTGGGAATGGCCCCTGAGCTCAGACTCCCTTCATCTCAGCAGAACGGGGGCTATACCCTGTTAGCCCACCGCCCCCACCCATGAGCCTCTGCCAGGCCTGGGACCCTGTCACAAACACACTGGGTCCGGCAGGACCCCCACAGAGATTCAACCACCTGGGTTCAGCACAGGACGCGTTCATAGCCAGGACTGGATGCCAGGCCTTGGCCCGGGGTGTCCGTGTGGACCCTGAGCCTGGGGCCACCCGCAGACTTTGGGGGTCACCCCTGGGCTTCGGGTTCATTCCGGCCCGTGGGCACCAGCCTGCCCTCTTACCATGATGGCCTCAGCCTGCTTGGCGTCCAGCTCGGAGACGGCCCTGCGGAAGCTCTTGGCCTGCGGCGAGGCGGCGTTGGGGGTAGGCATGGTGCCGGCGAGGTCCGGGCTCTGTCTCCACAGCCCTCTGCCCGGCTGCCTTTATAGGCTGGGCTGACGTCAAAGCCCCCCCGGGTCCCCCACCTGCACCTCCTTCACGTCTCCCTCCTGCTGCTGCTGCCTGAGGGAGGCGGGGTGGGCGCGGAGCGCGGAGCCGCCGAGAAAGGGCTCTTTCCCATTAAATCTAATTGCATCCACTCTCACAGGCCCCCGGGCGGGTGGCCTGCCCACCTCTGAATCATCTGGGCTCCAGCAGGCGTGTTCTGCAGGGCGGGGTGCAGCCGGGCCCCTCAGCCTACCCCAAGCGGGTGACAGGCGGCTTCACGGGGAGGTGGTGTTCCGGACACCCCAGGGTGTCCGGCATACAGAACCCTGACCTTTGGTGGTCATCAGTCCAGATACGCAGGCTCAAACCACAGCTGTCTGGAGGCAATTTGCTTTTCTGGAAGATCCTTCACCCCACCACATTTCCCAGCGGGGTCCTGAGGTCTGTTTCTGTTCAGTGCCCTTGGCAGGAGCATTATCTGCCCCCACGCCAGCCCGCTGTGCCCGGACCCCCAGGCACACCCAGCAGGGCCCGGAATGTTCCAGCAGGGCCTGTCCTCCAGTGTGGAGGAGGGTGAGGGAGGCAGGGCCATGCAGTCTCTAATAACTGTCCCACTTGCCCCTTCACGGCCATCTCCCGGCCCCCCAGCCCACCTTTGGCCCCCCAGTGTCTCCCTAAGGCCCTCTGACTGCTTCTCCTGGGGGGCTCCCCACTTCGGGGACACCCCAGCCATGAGCAGCACGCTCTAGCCCCTCTGGCCCTTCTCGGGGGAGTCCCTGCACCACGGGGCTCCCGGGACAGCTGCCGTCCAGCGTCTCCTGAGCTCCAGGCATGAGGCCCCTCTGGAGGGACCACCCCCACCCCCCGCCCCAGAGGCCAGGGGACCAGCTAGGACGCACCTCAGCGCCAGGCAGGCGCGAGAGCTGCGGTGTCTACGCTGCAGCCTAGCCCGTCCCCAGGCGTGTTCAGACTCAGCTTTGGGCAGGCGGGAGGGCCCCCTTGCTGTGAGCACTCCCCAACCACGGGCGGCTCTGGGGCCCCTCGGGAAGGCTGCTTCTCTCTGAAAAGGAACTCCTGGAGGGGGCGTCTCCCCGTGCCCCTGGGCCCTGTGGGTTCGGCAGGGATGGCCTGTGCCAGGGCCTCCAGGAAGCGGCAGTGGGGAGCAAGGGAGGGCCACCTGGGGGAGGCGGGGCCTGCCCGACAGGGCAGCCTCCGGAGGAGGACTTTCTCAAGTCTGGCTTCCCAGGGTAACGTTCTGGACACAGAGGAGCCGGCTGCCCTGGACTCCCCTTCTCCACTCCCGCAGGCCCGCCCCTGGCTGGTGACCAAGTGGTCTCCATCCACCTCCCTGGCACCCCTCGGGCCCCAGGGAAGCACCCACTCTTCATCACAGTGGCCAGCCACACCCCTCGCCTCCTAGAGCTTCCCCAAAGTGGTCTGACCATGACACTGTTGCTCCGCAATCTTCTGTGGCTCCCCATTGCCCTTTGGAAGTGCCCGAGTGACTCTCCTCACCTCCCCGCTATTGGTCCCACTCCCTAAAATCCCCGTTTCCGGCTCCAGAAGAGTTTGGGCTCCATGACGCCCCGTTTGAAATGCTGTTCCTCACCCGTTTCTTCTCCTGGAGAACTCCTATGCATCCCACAAAGCCAGCTCAGCTACGCTTCAGTCTGCAGTTCCCATACTTTCTTGCCCCTCATGAGCACCCGCTCCCCCTTCTCTGCTCTCCTGACTTATTCCTCCGCCTCTGCCACTCCCCAAAGGCAGGAGCCCTGCTTGCTTGGCCCATGAGCGTGTCCCCGTCGCTCACACAGGCCCCGCCTGTCTCACCTCCCAGACCCTGCGCTCCTGGAGAACCTGTCAGAGTGGCCTCAGCCCCCAGGCCCGTCTAGAGGCGGCTCCCCAGGGATGTGTTCCTAGTGCAGCTGAGAGGGTCTGCCCGAGACCCCAGTGGGACGAGGTGGAGGCTGTGGGCGCCCTACTGCCCCAGGCCAGAGCCACCCTGCCTAGGTCCCCGGTGGTCTCTGGGGCGGCCCGGCCTCCACGCCCAGCATCAGGCTACAGCCCTGGACAGGCTCCCTGTTCCCCCAGAAGCCTGCGGACTCTCCTGTGTCCCCCCTTGGTACTTGTGTGCTCACCGGGGGACGCGGGCCGGGAGGTGACATGTCTGCCAGATGCTGCACAGGAGGAGCACGGCCTCGCCTCCGGGTGTGGACGTAACCTTTCGGCAAATGTCTCTGCTGATACAAATACTGTTTCTAATCCCGTTGCCGCCCTGAGCCAGTGTTTGCGTGGAAGATGTGTGGAGCCAGCTTTCCGGGCCCGCCTTGGGGCCAGGCGACCCCCAGTGAGACCCCTGGCAGCAGGCAGGTGGACACACTCCAGAAGCCAGGTGGGGCCCTCTGGCCCCCAGTCCACACCTGACCACGTGTCCATTCGCCCTCCCGTCCTGGGAAGCTGTTCCCATTCACCTGCCCTCCCCCACCCCCAGGCCTGATGCTGGGTCCCCCAGAGCACAGAGGTGCCCCCTGTCCTTTAGCTGTGACCCCCACTGTGTGCGGTACCCTCCCCCACCCCGGATGCTAAGGGGACCCAGGGTCCCTCAGGCCTGCCCCCGCCAACCTCCTCTCCCCGTTTCTGCACCCTGCTCTCCTGCCTGCTCATGGGTCTCCTTGCGGCGTCTGCCTTCAGATGGGCCTTCACAGGCCCATTCTGCAGACAGGAAGACTGAGGTGAGCAATTTCTCTGGGTCACTCAGTGAGTCTTGAGCCTAGGTTTCCCATCTCTTGAGATACGGCTCTTTTAAGGACTCAGTGGTGTCTGTCCCAGGGACTAAGGGGGCTCAGGCCCCATGGGGAGAAATGTAATGGACCCAAGCTGGGCAGGCAGACACCCCAGAGGAGGGTGAGGCTGGACAGGGGTCCCCAGGAGAGGTCAGGCATGAGGGAGCCCTGCGGCCTGGACATGTCTGTGGGGTGAGAGAGGGCCGAGCACCGCAGGCCAGGCTTGGGGGTGAGTTGCGAAGAGAGGCCAGGTGTGGAGGTGAGGGGCGCAGGGATGTGGTACAAGGCCAGGTCTCCACCCTTCTGACAGGGGTGAAGTAAAGGAACAAAGCCAGTAATTAAACAGCTAATCCCGCTAGGGGACAGTAAATAAAGAACAGGCTACGGGACACACCTGTAAGTCAATAGTAACTTAAGAGAGCAGGTGGGCTTAACCGCAAAAGCAAGCAGGCAGGCTGAGCAACAGAACCACGCAGCCCAAGCATGAGGGATGCCCCCAGACAGGAACACGGTGGCATTGGAGACCCGCATCCCACCAGTGGGCTCGGACATCAGTGACCTCCAGAACACGCTTCTCCGCACACATAGGAAACAATAATTTATGGAAAGGTGACATTTCAAAGGAAAGACCCTCAATGCACTGAGACTTGGCACGATACTTTCCCGGAGCTACAATGGTCCCGGCACGGCCATGGAGGGTCAAGCTGAGCAGCTGCCGACCTGGAGGAGCAGCTGAAGACGGAGGCGTGACGTCCATTCCCAACTGAGGAGGGTGGTCTTCTCCCCCACCCCACTTTCCCTTGGGTTAGAAAACCGTCTCCCGCTAACTTCTGGGGTGCGGCACCTCTCGCCTGCCCAGTTGTGAGTCTCACCAGCATCCTTTCCGAATAAGACCCTCCTCATCTCTCCCTTTGCCACTCGCTGCAGGGAGACCTAAAGCACTGCGGCACCAGAGCTCTCCGGAGCCCCCCGAAGCAGCACCGTGGGTCTCCCTCCCGCCCCTCTGGGCCCCGGCCCTCACCGCTACAACACCGCCCCCCCAGCACCCCCACCCCCGCAGTCACGCTGGTCGATCACAGCTGTCTTGCCGGGCAATTAGGAGGCGCTGAGCTGGAGTGTTTTCTCAACAAGCGAGGCACCGGAGGAGGTAATAGCCCGTAATGATAGTGTACCCGCTCCTGGCACCGGGCGGGCACTGGCGGGGGCAGGGCCAGGGCAAGCAGCACCTAGCCCCGCTTCCTGCCGGCTGGCCAGCGCGAGGCCTTGGGCCGACCCCCCAGGCCCAGGCGTCAGCGCCGTGGGACCCCAGCCCCTCCTCTCCTCCCTAAATCCTCTCCAGAGGGCCGCAGCTCTGGGGGTCCCCATCCCGGGGCTCTGCAGGGCCCCCCATAGAAAAGCACAGGAGCCTTCCGGAGAGCTGCCAGGGAGAGTGTCCCCAGTCAACCGGCAGCTAAAGGTCACTTCCAAAGTGTGACCGGGATGGTCTCTGGGCCCCCGCGTCGTGTGCCACCTGGGAAAGGCATACAGCTGTGTGACACACGCGGACACGGCACATGCACGTCCGGGACTCGGGGGCCCTGGGGTGTCACGCTGCCTGGGCCGGTGGTCTGAGGCTGCAGGAACAGAGGCCTGCATCGCACCCTCCCCCCTGGGGTCAGGGGCAGACCCCACCTGAGCCGCCTGCCCGCCTCCAGCCTCTTCCTGCCGGACCCCTCCCGGGGACAGGCCCGGAAAAGCCTCCCACCGCCACCCAGACTGAGAGAAGGTCCGTGATGTCCTGGCACCCGGGCCTGTCAGCGCTGAAATGTCAGCGCAATTAGCTCTGATGAGCGTCACAGGGAGCGAGGGGATGGCAGAGCCGGGCCTGGGGCTGGCCGCCCCGCCGGTCGATGCGAGGCGCCCAGGCATAATTGCGCGTTTGGAAGTCGGGAGAGAGCCGGCAGAGCGGGCCACGTGTCCCCGCCGCTCGGGAGCGCCACCCCCACTGCACCTGGGCCCCCCAGCCCCCATTCCCAGCCAGGGCCTCAGGTTCAGGGGCTGCCCCCAGCCTCCCGGGCACACCCCGTTCTCGTCCCCTTTCTGAGCTCCCTTCCCATCAGCTCTGTCTTCTCGTGGCTGGGACTGGCCTTGGCAAGAGGCCCTTGGTTCAGTGCTGGAGACATCTTTAGGGGGTGGGCGGGGGTCCTGGCTCACCCCCTTGCGCTCCAGACCCCATCTTCCCACCCACACGGGTGGTGGTGTTCTCACGTCTCTCGAGGAGCCCTCTGCACCTCCCCAGGGTCCCCATCCCAGGACCCTCCCAGCAGAGATGAGTCCAGTGCTGGGCATGGGCACCGCGGGGTGGAGCTGGAGGCGGGGAGGCACCAGGAGCCGACACGCTGCTGCCGGTGTGTGTCCCGCAGTTGGGAGCTGCACTCGCAGCTCTCCTGGTCTGTGTGTGCACGCGTGTGCACATGTTTGCTTGTGCAAGTGCCGGCGGGTGAGCATGTGTGCACGCGGCGTGCAGCAGGGCCTTACCAAGCCTGGCCAGCCGCGGTCAGCGGCACACAGGGCTGCCCCTGGCTCCACGGCCCTCTGACCCTCACCGCAGATCACAGCCACGGCCCCGGGTCCTGCCCGGTGCTGTTGGCTCCTGGGGGTCCCTCCTCAGATGCCCCCTGCCTTGTCCCCGTGCCAGTGACTCAGCCGGGGGCCCTCCCCCACGGCCCCCTCCCCTGGTCCTCTCAGCTCTCTGACAAATTAGCCGGAGAAAAGCAATAAGAGCCGCATTCAGCTGGCATTAGTCAGCCCAGGCAGCTGTGCTTTGACAGCAATCAGGTCCAACGGCAAGACCAGAGTCCCTCCCGCCCTGGGGCCCGGGCCTGGGTCCAGTCACCTGGCCCCGCGGCTGCTCGGGTACCCAGAGCCCTCGATGGCGAGGGGCTGCCCCATCCTGTGTCTCCACCCCCCCAGCCTCCCACACATCCTGTGGGGAGAGCCTGGCTCCCAGCACCACCTCATTCACCATGACCCGGGGCTGTATCAGCAGAAGTATCGTGGCCAAGACATGGGAGGAGACAGCCGTGCTGTGGTCAGTGTGGGCCAGGCCACAGCAGCTGACCCTGTCAGCAGGACGTCTGGGCAGCCGGTGTCCCAGGCTCTGCTCCACCCAGCTTTGCCAGGCGTCCAGCCTCTCTGGGCCCCCCTCAGACCTGCCCGCAGGGAGCGCCCAGCAGGGCCGGTCCACCTGTCCCCCCAGGCCCATGGGAGGCCTCCCCGGTGCTTCCTGCAGCTGGGCTGGGGTCCTGGGGCTGCCTGTATCTGACCCCACCCCTCCCCTGCCAGCCTCACTGCCTCTCCTCCCAGGGGAGGGGATGGCGGGGCAGCCCCCTCCTCAGAGGTCCTGCTTCAGGAACGCTCGGGGGGCTGCTCTGAGGTCCCCCCCTCATCCCCAGCCTGGACATCTTCCGGGCTCAACGGCAGAGAGGTTGCCCGCCTCCTGCCCGAACAGGCGGCCTTGGGAAGCCCCTCGGTCCTTCGGGAGACACAGCCCAGCCACAGACTCCCGTCTCCCTTCGTGTGAGATCCTTCTGGCTCTGGGAGCCCAGAACTGGTTGCCAGCGCGTGGCCCTCCAGGTGGGGAAACTGAGGCGGGGGGTGTGGCCTGCTGGCTCTCCAAACACACAGCACCTCCCCCCAGGAGGGTGGGGCCTTTGCGGGGAGCCCAGGACTCCCAAAGAAGCCACGTGCTGACACCTCAGTGAGACAGGCTGGGACAGGGCCCCTGCTGGCCCCTCTGCACCGGCCTCCTCGCTGGCGTCTCGGACGGACAGATCTCTCCCTGGGACTACCCACCGCCCCCGACCCTGAGCTCTCAGTCTGGGCCTGTGTGTGTGTCCCCACTCGGGCCAAGGTCTGTGCCCCCTGCAGCGCACATTCTCTCCGGGGACCAGAGGGGCTGGAAGCAGGGGCCTGGTGGCCGTGACCCTCTGCGCCTCTGCCCGGATTCCGGCCGGGGTCTTGGGTGGGAGGGGGCCCCGCCTCAACCCCCCCCAGTTGTCTCCGGCTAATCCCAGCTCAGAGGAGCCCCCGCTGCCGGCTGACATTTCCAGGCCGCGTGCTGCTGACCTGACTGGCTGTGATATTTAGACAGGGCTTATTTGCTCTTACTTCTCTGTGATGCCTCTGGGGCCCACGGTGAGCTCGGCAGAGACTGAGCTGGCTCACCTGGATCTCAAGCTTGTGTTTTATAAAATAAACGTGTCCAGGCAGCGCCGGCTCCCCCTGCAGCGTGGGTGGACGGGGGCGAAGCCCGTGTGCTCGGGGACGTCACCCTGGGCCTGGGTCTCCGCATGGGGGTGGGTCTCACAGACCCCTCAGAAGCCGAGGGTGCCGCCCCATCCCTGCCTGCCCCTCCACCAGGGGAGGCCAGCGGGGCGAGCAGGCCACACTCTCCTCCATCCAGGCCCTCAGCCCGCCTTTGCACCAGGGCCCTTTCCGTCAGGGATCTCGTGGCTGCTGGGAGAGGCCCGTGGAGGGTTCTGACAAGGCGTGTGCGAAACTTCCGGGGCCTCCAGCCCCCAGGCCGAGTCCTGAGTGGGGAGCAGGGGGCACTTATGGCCCTGGCCCACACCCAGCATGGCCGGGGGAAGTGGACGGAGGGAAACCTCCACGCTCCAGGGAGACAGCGGCCAGGGGTCGCCCCAATGGGGTGGGGTGCTGGAGGATGGGAGAGGGGTGGCATGTCGGGGCCATGTCCCCTCACCCCAATGATTCTGGGAGAGATTTCCAAATTCTTGAGAGTTCCACAGACTTCTGGGCCTCAGAAAGCCCTGGTGAGGGGGTTGGGGTTCCTCTGGGTCCTTCTGGCTGCTCCCCAGGGGCGGGAGGGCCGTGAGGAGCCTCAGGAAACAGGCTGGGAGAGGCCATGCCAAGCTCCCAGGAGACCTGGGTGAGCCCCTTCCCAGCCCAGCCAGGCCGGGAGCGGGGCAGGGCCAGGGATGCAGACCACCATCCCCAGCAGCCCCTGTGGCCACTTGCAGCGGCCCCTGCCCTCCTGCCCCCTCGGCAGCTCCAGGGCTGGGCCCAGCCCCTGGGCACAAACCTCTCCTCGGCTGACCCCAGGGGAGGCCAGACCCCTGCCTTGGACCACCACTAGGGGGCGCTCTGTACAGCGGCCCTTGGGGGGCCCTGGAGAGGGGGCTGGGCTGCAGGGCCAGGATCGGGGAGCTGCCTCCTGGCACAGCCCTGGGACCCCTCCCGCCTCCCGCTTCCCCGAGTGAGGGGATGCTCCTGGACCCCGGCCCACCGCAGCACTTGTGTGGCCGTGACTGTGTCATCTCTTGCTATGACTGATTAGCATAAGTCTGGGTCTTCCCCCTGGAGGGCGGTCCTGGTGTCCCCAGGCCCCTCATCTCCGCAGCACCTGCACCGCTGGGCCCTCGCTTCTGTTAAATGAAGAGACAGAATTGCGGGGGTGGGGGAGGCTCAGTCAGGCCCCAGGTGGCAAGGTAGAGGGGCTGGAGCCCCCCACCAGCCAGGGGCCTGTGGGCCAGCGAACCCCCAGCCTCCCTTCCTGTAGCAGGCTCCTCACCGCTATCTCAACACCTCGAGCCCACCCGCCCCTCCCGCTGCCCCGGGGGTGCGCCCCAGCCCCACCTCCCACACTCCCCCAGCCGCCATCCCAAAGGCCCTTTTTATTACTGTGCTTGTAAAGTAATTATTTATTTATGAAAATTGCGGTGAAATACACATAAAACAAGAATTACCGTCTCAACCGTTTTCAGCGCGCAGCTCAGGGACACCAAGAGCATTCGCTGTGATACACGGTCGCCACAGCCACTTCTGGAAATCATTCCTCCTCCCAATAGCCACTCCATCCGCCCTGAACCCCCACTCGCTGCCCCTGCCCGACCCCGGGTCCCCACACCGAAGTCCTGTCTCCAGGGATGTGATTCCTCCAGGGACCTCTCAGAGGAGGAATCAGGCAGGAGTGGTCCCTCTGTGCCTGGCCTCTTTCACTGAACACAACACCCACAAGGTTCATCCATGTTGCAGCTGGTGTCAATATTCCTCTTTTTTTTAAGGCTGAGCAACGTTCCATGAGGTGGGAGTACCAGACCACCTGACCTGCCTCTTGAGAAACCTGTATGCGGGTCAGGAAGCAACAGTTAGAACAGGACATGGAACAACAGACTGGTTCCAAATAGGAAAAGGAGTACGTCAAGGCTGTATCCTGTCACCCTGCTTATTTAACTTATATGCAGAGCACATCATGAGAGACGCTGGGCTGGAGGAAGCACAAGCTGGAATCAAGATTGCCGGGAGAAATGTCAAAAACCTCAGATATGCAGATGATACCACGCTTATGGCAGAAAGTGAAGAACTAAAGAGCCTCTTGATGAAAGTGAAAGAGGAGAGTGTAAAAGTTGGCTTAAAGCTCAACATTCAGAAAACAAAGATCATGGCATCTGGTCCCATCACTTCATGGCAAATAGATGGGGAAACAGTGGAAAAAGTGGCAGACTTTATTTTTGGGGGCTCCCAAGTCAGTGCAGATGGTGATTGCAGCCATGAAATTAAAAGACGCTTACTCCTTGGAAGGAAAGTTATGACCAACCTAGACAGCATATTAAAAAGCAGAGACATTACTTTGCCAAAAAAGTTCCGTCTAGTCAAGGCTATGGTTTTTCCAGTGGTCATGTATGGATGTGAGAGTTGGACTATAAAGAAAGCTGAGCGCCAAAGAATTGATGCTTTTGAATTGTGGCGTTGGAGAAGACTCTTGAGGATCCCTTGGACTGCAAAGAGATCCAACCAGTCCATCCTAAAGGAAATCAGTCTTGGGTGTTCACTGGAAGGACTGATGTTGAAGCTGAAACTCAAATACTTTGGCCACCTGATGAGAAGAACTGACTCATTTGAAAAGACCCTGATGCTGGGAAAGATTGAGGGCAGGAGGAGAAGGGGACAACAGAGGATGGGATGGTTGGATGGCATCACCGACTCGACATGAGTTTGGGTAAACTCTGGGATTTGGTAATGGACAGGGAAGCCTGGCATGCTTCAGTTCATGGGGTCACAAAGAGTCAGATACGACTGAGAGACTGAACTGAACTGAACTGAATGTTCCATTGGGCTTCCCTGGTGGCTCAGATTGTAGAGAATCTGCCTGTGATGCAAGAGACCCAGGTTCAATCCTTGGGTTGAAAAGGTCCCCTGGAGAAGGGAATGGCAACCCACTCCAGTATTCTTGCCTGGAGAATTTCGTGGACCGAGGAGCCTGGCGTGCTGCAGTCCATGGGGTCGCAGAGAGTCGGGCACGACCGAGCGCCCGACACAGCCACAGTGTCCATCGCGTGGGTGGGCCACACTTGGTGCGCCCGTCTTCCGAGGAGGGCCCCGAGCTGCTTCCACCCTTAGCTGTTGTGAATGAAACCGCTGTGTGCACAGCTGTGCACGTATCTGCTGAGACTCTGTCTGCACTTATTTCAAGAACAGACCCGGGAGTGGCATTGCTGGGCCTCATGGGGATTCTATGTTTAACATTTTGAGGACCCTCCATCCCGCTGTCCATGGCGGCCACATCACTTTACATTCCCACCAGCTGTGCACAAGGCTCCCATTTGCCCACATCTGTGTCGTCATTTTTAATTTGAACTATACAGACAGCAGACTCTCCTTCAAACACAGACAAGTACACATGCCCACACGCACATGTGCTCACAGGCACATAGACACGTGTGTGTGTGCAGTGATTAATGCAAAAAAATAGAGGAAAACAACAGAATGGGGACGACTAGAGATCTCGTCAAGGAAATACCAAAGGAGATACCACAGGGAACATTTCATGCAAAGATGGGCATAATAAAGGACAGAAATGGTATGGACCTAACAGAAGCAGAAGATATTAAGAAGAGGTGGCAAGAATACACAGAACTATACAAAAACCAGATCATCACGATGGTGTGATCACTCACCTAGAGCCAGACATCCCTGGAATTCGAAGTCAAGTGGGCCTTAGAAAGCATTACTATGAACAAAGCTAGTGGAGATATTGGAATTCCAGTTGAGCTATTTCAAATCTTAAAAGATGATCCTGTGAAAGTGCTGCACTCAATATGTCAGCAAATTTGGAAAACCCAGCAATGGCCACAGGACTGGAAAAAGTCAGTTTTCATTCCAATCCCAAAGAAAGGCAATGCCAAAGAATGTTCAAATTACCGCACAATTGCATTCATCTCACAGGCTAGCAAAGTAATGCTCAAAATTCTGCAAATCAGGCTTCAACAGTATGTGAACCGACAACTTCCAGATGTTCAAGCTGTTTTTTAGAAAAGGCAGAGGAACCAGGGATCAAATTGCCAACATCCAATGGATCATCAAAAAAGCAAAAGAGTTCCAGAAAAACACCTACTTCTGCTTTATTGACTACGCCAAAGCCTTTGACTGTGTGGATCACATCAAACTGTAGAAAATTCTGAAACAGATAGGAATACCAGACCATCTGACCTGCCTCCTGAAAAATCTGTATGCAGGTCAAGAAGTGACAGTTAGAACTGGACATGGAACAACACACTGGCTCCAAATAGGGAAAGGAATATGTCAAGGCTGTATATTGTCAGCCTGCTTATTTAACTTATATGCAGAGTACCTCATGTGAAATGCCGGGCTGGATGAAGCACAAGCTGGAATCAAGATTGCCAGGAGAAATATAAATAACCTCAGATATGCAGATGACACCACGCTTATGGCAGAAAGTGAAGAGGAACTAAAGAGCCTCTTGATGAAAGTGAAAGAGGAGAGTATAAAAGTTGGCTTAAAGCTCAACATTCAGAAAACAAAGATCATGGCATCTGGTCCCATCACTTCATGGCAAATAGATGGGGAAACAGTGGAAAGTGACAGACTGTATTTTTTGGGGCTCCAAAATCACTGCAGATGGTGACTGCAGACATGAAATTAAAAGACGCTTGCTCCTTGGAAGAAAAACTATGACCAACCTAGACAGCATATTAAAAAGCAGAGACATTACTTTGCCGACAAAAATCTGTCTAGTCAAAGCTATGGTTTTTCCAGCGGTCATGTACGGATGTGAGAGTTGGACCATAAAGAAACTGAAAGTGAAAGTGAAGTAGCTCAGTCATGTCCCACTCTTTACAGCCCCATGGACTGTAGCCTATGAAGCTCTTCCATCCATGGGAGTTTCCAGGCATGAATACTGGAGTGGGTTGCCATTTCCTTCTCCAGGAGATCTTCCTGACCCAGGGACTGAACCCAGATCTCCCACATTGTAGGCAGACGCTTTACCGTCTGAGCCACCAGGGAAGATAAAGAAACTGAGCACCAAAGACTTGGTACTTTCGAACTGTGGTGTTGGAGAAGACTCTTGAGAGTCCCTTGGACTGCAAGGAGATCCAACCAGTCCATCCTAAAGGAGATCAGCCCTGGGTGTTCATTGGAAGGACTGATGCTGAAGCTGAAGCTGAAGCTCCAATACTTTGGAGCGAAGAACTGACTCATTTGAAAAGACCCTGATGCTGGGAAAGATTGAGGGCAGGAGGAGAAGGGGACAACAGAGGGTGAGATGGTTGGATGGCATCACTGACTCAATGGACATGAGTTTGAGGAAGCTCCACGAGTTGGTGATGGACAGGGAGGCCTGGCGTGCTGCAGTCCATGGGGTCACAAAGAGTCGGACACGACTGAGGGACTGAACTGGACTGAACTGAACTGAACTGGACATCCAAACATGACTACTGGTAAACCCAGAGCTTTGACTCAACAAACCTTTGTCAGCAAAATGTAATGTCTCTGATTTTTAATATGCTGTCTAGTTTGGTCATAGCTTTTCTTCCAAGAAGGAAGCGTTTTATAATTTCATGGCTGCAGTCACCATCTGCAGGGATATTGGAGCCCAAGAAAATAAAATCTGTCACTGTTTCCATTGTTTCTCCATCTATTTGCCATGGAGTGATGGGACCTGTCTGCTTATTACTTGGTTAATGGAGCCTCTTTTCACCAGGAGGGTTTGGCTTTGATGTGAGGGGCCAACCTTTACCTTCATGGTCTTTGCAGTCTGGGTCTTACCCAAGTGGGGCAGAGACCCCTCGAGAGGGAGCCACAGCCCCTCGGGCAGCCACACGGGAGGCCCCCAATTTCACAGACTCGTGCCGCCTTGCATTTGGACAAGAACAAGTCAAGGCTCGGCTGCTTTTCTTTTACAAACCACAGATGGGACCTGCTGGTCTGGGGTTGGGATGGGGGGCACGGGGCCATGACCTCCTGGGAGGACGCTGACATCTTGATCATCAGAAGGGTCAGGGGTCACAAGAGGCAGATACACCAGGCACCCTGAAGAGGGAGGGGCAGGGTCCCACTTTCTGGAGGGGGAGGGAGGCAGCCATCCCCCATCCCTTGGTAATGTGAGAAGCCCTCAGACTAGGGGCTTGTGCGGTAGGCCTGGATTCAGGTCGAATAATTTCTGCTTCCCTGAGGACGTCAGAGCCCATCCAAAACAAGCCGCAGAAACTGGATCCACCGGCCAATTGCCCTGGGAAGCAGGGGATCAGGGACAGAGCTGGGGCGGGGCTGGGGGTGGGCGTGGAGAGAGCAGCAAGGTGGCCTGGGGGGTACAGGACCTCATTTTGGGGTGCTGGTGGGGGCAGCGATGCCGACTGACCCCCTCTGGGAGGAAGTCTTTTCAGTGCAGCTTCAGCTCCGTGGGTGCCTGGCTTCCTGGTCTCCCGAGGTCTGGAGCCCCCAAGCCTGGCCCTGGCCCTCCAGGCCGTGGGCGGTCTGTGTGCTCACACCTGGGCATGCTCTTCCCCTGTGCCCGAAAGGGGACCTACGAGGACAGAACCGTGCCCCCCCACGCGGCCCCCTCTCACCCAGATGAGGTCCCTGTGTTCGGGGCTCCTGCCTCCCACCCAGTCGGCCCAGCCCCTCTCCTGGGGTTCAGTGCACTCGGCTTGGGGGTTGGTCTCCTTCTCCACATGCCCATAGGCTTCTGGGGTCACAAGCGAATGCCGTGGTGTGTGCAGGACAAGGTCCAGATCCGTGAGACCCCCTTGGTGGGTCAGCACCCTCACGGCGAGCCTGAAGGCCTCTCAGCTCCTCCCAGCCACCCCCCTCTGTCTTCTGACTCCGGGGTTTCGGTGGTTTCACCAAAACGCGTCTGGTCACTCTGACTCAAGCACCTCCTGTGGCTCCCAGTGCGTCCACGGCAGCGTGATCTCATTGCCATGGCAACCCCAACCCCAGGCTCGCCCAGCCATGCCCTTTCAGAGTGTCCCCTCTCCTCTGCCGGCATCCTCCCACCATCCTCAGAGCCCAGAGGAGGGGCCTCCCTGGACCCCAGAAGCAAAACGTCCAGACGATTGTGAACATCAGTAAGAGCGTGCGTGCACGCTGACCTGCAGCAGTTGCACT
This sequence comes from Bubalus bubalis, assembly GCF_019923935.1. Lineage (NCBI taxonomy): Eukaryota > Metazoa > Chordata > Mammalia > Artiodactyla > Bovidae > Bubalus > Bubalus bubalis. Next base: position 130,840,002 of record NC_059161.1, on the reverse strand, counting down.
AGGGGTGCTTGTTTCATAAGCTGCCCCGCAAAACGGCCTCCTCAGCCGTCCCTCCCGGGGCTTCCGGGCAGGAGGAGGTGGGCGCCATGCAGACTGGGGCCACTCTGACAATATTTCTCCAAATCATCAGGGACGCAACACCTCCACCCGGCTTGGTCCTCCGGGAAGTCACCAGCTCCAGAGAAGAAAGAAGAGACTCCAGCCGCTCAGGTCCCCGGAGGGGCCGCTGGCACACGGTGGCCTCGGAGCTGCGGAGGAAGGGAGGGTGTGGGCTGGCCTGACAATCGGCCCACAGATCAGTGCTGGGGGGCGCCCGGGGCCGGCTTCGGAGGGCCTGCTCTTTGTGATAAGCTCCTAAGGAGATTAACACCGAGGCACGTGTGCGTGTGTGCGCACACAGGCGTCCAAGTGTCCTTCCGCAACGTCTGCAGTGGACGACCCAACAGGTGTAGTCCCAGGGGAGGGACCTGTCCACCGGAACCCTGCTTTGGATTCTATGAGGTGCCTGGGTGCCCTATTCCAACACACAGAGGGAAAAGAGGGCTTAAGGAGAGGCGCCGGAGCGGGCCCTTTTGCGGGGAGGGGCTGACTTCACGCTCACTTTCTTTGGCCCATTTGGAGGTTCACATCCGGTCAGCAAGCCCAGGGCAATGGCCAGAGGTCAGTGGGAGGGTTGAGCCATCCTTCCCTTGGCCACACTCCCAGGAGCTGAGCAGCTGTGGGACCCTCTCTCCCTCCCAGTGGGGCCAGGTCACCTGGCCAGGGGACCCTTCTCCCTCCCTGGGGGTCCAGTGAGGGGTCAAGGAGGCAGGACCCTGGCAGCCTGGCCTCCCTCTGCTGGAGAAACACCCCATCTGGGTGCACAAGAACCACCCAGAGTGCAGGGCCCCCCAGACGGGCTCCCCTGACAATGGAGTGGGTTTCCAGGGCAGGGGGTTCCCCAGTTACAGAGCCCCAGACGGGCTCCCCAGGGGCCAGGTGACAGAGCCCCTCCCTGCCCTCCTCTCCTCACAGGGGACACTGTCTGGGGTCACAGATGGGGGCAGAGAGGGAAGGATGGGCCCTTCCCCGCATTCAGGGATGCAGGCTGCCAGCCTCCAGGCACCAGGTCTGATTTGATTAGGGCTTCAGCTCCCCGCCAGGGCGGACACAGCCTGGAGCTCGGCGGGCAGGGCGCAGCACGCTGTCGCTCCAGCCTGTCAGGCTCGGCTTATATTTATTGCATTTTCCATTAAAAGTGTCGGGACCGTTTATTGATTTTTTAATACTGACGTGCTGTCTCCTGTTACACAGTAAAGTGAACAAAAGTAGAACAAACAGCGGCCCGGGCTGAGCCCCCATGCAGCTGCCCTGCCCACCTGCGCCCCACGCCAGCTCGAGCATCTTCTCCTCCTGAGAGTCTTCAGCACCATTCCGAGAGCGGGACCCACAGGGCATCGCACCCGCTGCCACCCGCCTGCACGATCGAACTGGCCCAGCATGCCCACAAACCACCCAGAGGACACAGGGGAGCACGGCCCTTGCGGCTGCTGCCTGGAAGGTGGGGGGCTGATTTCCCCCGAACCCTGTTTAAGAAGGCTTGGAAATCGCCCATCTCATGACGCATGTTCACCCAGTATCTACGGAAACAGCTGCGCATTAACGGTCAGGGCAGGCGGCTGTCTTCCCCTTTATCAGTCCAGGATCGGCGCCAGGGCCACGTGGAGCCCAGCCTGCTGAGTCCTTGCACATGCTCCGGGGAATCATCGCAGGAACATGGAAATCCAGCCCCCACCCCAGGCTGGCGGTGCCCCTTGGGTGCTGAGAAAGCCCAGAGCATCCCTCCTGGGCCGCCTGGGTGGGCTGGAGCCGTGGGCACCAGGACCGGTGGGGGAGAGGAGGGCCCTGCCCCGGTCTGCACCGAGCTCCCCAGGGTTCTCAGAGCTGGGCCCTGGGCCCCTCTGCAGGGGCAAAGAGAGGGACCTGATTTCCCCCTTCCCCTCTTTTTTACACGTATGCCTCTTTTCATGTTTCCTGATGACAAACAACCCGTGCTCATTAGAAAAACTGAAAAGGTACAGAAATGCACGAAGGAGAAAATAATAGATGCTTCCAATACAGACAGACAAATGTGTAACAGCCCACGGGGGCCAGGTAGACCGGGGTGCTCCGGGGACGCCCCGTGTGCAGGGCGCGGAAAGGCACCCCCGTTCAGGGTGGTACTATATCCCCCTGTGGGAGGCGGCACGCCGGCCCTCAGCTCTTCCTGCTTCTTATTCTCTAAGGCAGGAGGCGATGGGCTGTCCCAGGGCCCAGGCGCAGGGCTCAGCGGATGCTGGCGTTGACTGTGAGCTGGGGGAGCTTATAACAAACCCCCGGCATGGAGGGCCCTGGCTGAGGGCAGTCTACTCTCTGAGAGAGAATGCCACCTGCACCCCACGGGCCCTCCCCTCCAGGCTGGAACCCAAACCCACTCTCTACGGCCCCCCACCCAGAAACCAGGGCTCCCCGCCACCCCAGCACCCATATTCCACACCCAAGGAGAACGTTTCCACTGCAGGGAGGAAGTGGCGATGGCCAGAGCCCCAGAGCCCCAGGCAGGGGTGTTCCTGCAAGGAACCGCCCAGCCTGTGCCTGGTAAAGGCCCCTGTGGGGTGAGGGTCCCTGCCCAGGAGGCCTGTCCCCAGTTCCCACTCAACTGGGCACTGCCCGCAGGAGTAAGGAAGGTCAGGCACCTGCAAACGCACCCCTGCCTGATGAGGGGAGGGGTGTCTTGCCAAGCGGCCCCCGCCCCGGGCAAATGGAGCTCATGAGAGCAGAGGCTCCCCTCCCCGCTTCCTCTTCACTTTTGTGGGGCCAGCCACAGCCCCTGTCCACCGAGGGTGAGGGGGCACTGGGGAGGGCTGTCTGCCTGCAGTACAGGGAGAGGTGGGGTGACAGGGTGGTGCTCTGAGTCGGCTCACAGCGCCTAGTGACCCCTCAGCCCTGGCCGTCCCACCGCTGTGGGCATATGGGCCATGTGGCGCTGCCTCCTGATTCACGTCCCGACCTTGCCTGCAGGCACCTCGGAGCCGCTCCACTCCCCGGCCCTCCGCCCACTGGCCCTGGTTTGTATCATCCTGGCAGGTGACGCTGCTCCTCCACCAGGAGCCGCAGGCGGGGAGGTGGGGGGGAAGGGCAGTGGGAGCACTACAGGCAGGGGCGGGGGGCCGGGGGCCGGGGACCAGGGGCTGGCAGGGACCGGGGGCAGGCGGGGGCCAGGGACAGGCGGGGGCCGGGGAGCTGGGGGCTGGGGGCTGGGGGCCGGGGGCCAGGGGTAGGCGGGAGCAGGAGAGGCCCAGGCAGGCATGGCGAGCAGCAGGGACAGACGGCAATGGCCGGGAGCCGGGGCTCGGGGAAGGGACTGAGCCCACGCCCGCTGGCTGTCGCCAGCTCCAGGACATAACTAGTCTCTGGTGCCCTGAGTGCCAGGGAGGACGAGAGGTCGACCAGGAGGCCCTTCTCCCTGACACTGCTCCTTCCTAGGACTGTCCAAGACAAGGGGGCGGTGACCCTCTGGACCTCAGCCCCGTGCTCCTACCCCTGGGCAAATGAGCTGTGGGATCCTGGACCCTGCCATACTCTTCCTGAACTGCGTGTGTGTTGGGTGTGTGTCTGTGTGGGGTGTGTGGGGGTGTCTGTGGGTATATGATGGGTGTGTGCAGTGGGTGTGTCTGTGTGGGGTGTGTGGGGGTGTCTGTGGGTATGAGGGGTGTGTGCGGTGGGTGTGTCTGTGTGGGGTGTGTGTGTGGGAGGTCTGTGGGTATATGAGAGGTGTGTACAGTGGGTGAGTCTGTGCGTATATGAGGGGTGTGTGCAGTGGGTGTGTCTGTGTGGGGTGTGTAGGGGTGTCTGTGGGTATGATGGGTGTGTGCAGTGGGTGTGTCTGTGTGGGGTGTGTGGAGGTGTCTGTGGGTATATGAGGGGTGTGTGCGGTGGGTGTGTCTGTGTGGGGTGTGTGGGGGTGTCTGTGGGTATGATGGGTGTGTGCAGTGGGTGTGTCTGTGTGGGGTGTGTGGAGGTGTCTGTGGGTATATGAGAGGTGTGTACAGTGGGTGAGTCTGTGCGTATATGAGGGGTGTGTGCGGTGGGTGTGTCTGTGTGGGGTGTGTGGGGGTGTCTGTGGGTATGATGGGTGTGTGCAGTGGGTGTGTCTGTGTGGGGTGTGTGGAGGTGTCTGTGGGTATATGAGGGGTGTGTGCGGTGGGTGTGTCTGTGTGGGGTGTGTGGGGGTGTCTGTGGGTATGATGGGTGTGTGCAGTGGGTGTGTCTGTGTGGGGTGTGTGGAGGTGTCTGTGGGTATATGATGGGTGTGTGCAGTGGGTGAGTCTGTGCGTATATGAGAGGTGCGTGCAGTCGGTGTGTCCGTGTGCGGCGAGTGTGTCCTTGGGGGATTCTGCGTGCAGACTGGGGTCTGTGCGGTTGAGCTGGTGGGCGGTTTCTGGGCAGGATGTGGGCACATGTGTGCACATGCTGGGTGAGGGCCTTGGGCCGGGCTCCTCAGGCTCTCCCAGGGCCCCCGGTCCACCCAGAGCCTGTCCCGTGGACCCCAGCACTTCACATGCGGGCCTGGCTGCCCACCTGGCAGTCGGGTGCCCTGGGGCCCGGGCTCTGCCGGCTGGAGCATCCTGGGTCTGGCCGGTCAGCCGCCGCCCTCATGGTCCCGCCTTCCAGGGCATTCCCTGTGCGCTGCCGCCCCCTCGTGGCCATCTGTGGCTTGGCCTCCCTCTTGGCCCACCACCCAGGGCCACAGCGGGGAGAGGGTGTCTGGGCAGAAAGACGGGCCGCCCCGCCTGCGGGAGGGTCCGGCAGGCGCCTGGGTGTCAGGGGAGCCCTGCCCGGAGGTCTCCGGGGAGATGTCTGGGCTCCTCCAGGGCTCAAGGCCACGAGCATTGGGCTGAACCGTGGTGGAGCCGAGGTCCCCAGATCTCAGATCCCGGGGCTGGAGGCGGGTTTGCAGTCTTTCCAGGCCCCAAGCCCCCTACACTGGCAGTGTGCAGGTGCTGCTTTTCAGGGTGGGCTCAGTGGCACAGGTCAGAAGCAGCCCAGACACGCAGGAAGGAACAGGAGGTCACCCGCAGGCCTCTGACCTGTCGTGAATGGCACTAGGGAGCCCCTCTACTCAGCTCTCGCCCAGGGACCCCCCACAGCCCTGCCAGCCAGGCCAGCCGATCCTGACCTGACCTGAGCAAAGGCAGGCCCTCCGACGGCTGCCCACCCCCTCCCTTCCCCACCCCGCCAGCCCGAGGAGTTTCGGGGTACCACCACCCACGGGGGCCTCTGTCATCACCCTCACTTGACAGGTGAGAAAACGGGGGTCCACAGGCCCAGGAAGTGGGGGTGGGACCCAGCCTTCGGACCCCCCGGGCCAGCTTCCTCTGCCACCTGGGGGAGGAGGCGTCGCGGGAGGCGGGGCCTCTACGGGGCGGTGGCTGGGGCGGCGGCGTCCATCCTCACACCCAGGTGACAAGGCTGCAGGGGCGTGTGCCCACCTGGCCCACGTGGGGCGGGGCCTGGGCCCAGCTGGGTACTGGTCTGGGGGCTGAGGCCCGTCCGGCACAGGGCGGGCCGTGTGTGTCCTGCTGCTACAGCCCAGCTGGCCTGGGGCTAGTTGGACAATCTCCCTGTCTCTGTCATACACACATGTATACATACAATTAGGCACACACATGTATACATAGAAGTAGGTACACAGGTGTATACATACAATCAGGTATACATGTGTATACACAGAGGCACACACATGTATACATACAATTAGACACACATGTATACATACAGTTAGGCACACACGTGTATGCAAAAGGCACACACGTGTATACATACAAACAGGCATACACGTGTATACATACAAACAGGTACACACATATATACATACAGTTAGGAGGGAGTGACCAGGACTGCAGACTGGACCAGAGGACTGCCCTGCAGTGCGGCCTGGTGGCCACACGGGGGAGACCTGGCCCCATTTCTGGACTCTGTGGCCCAGAGCAACGGGGGAGGAGGCATGGGCTTCCTGGGTGCTGGGAGAGGGATGGGAGGCGTCAGAGGTCAACAGGTGCCAGGGAGGGGGAGGAGGACCTGTTGAGGGGAGGCGTGGGGCCAGGCAGAACAGGGTCAGCCCTGTTTCCAGGAGCAGGCGGGGCGCAGGGCGCCGGGAGCCCCCCCAGCCTCCCACAGGTGGGGGTCCCCCCGGGGCCTGCCCAGCTCCACCTCACAGCTGCGCATGTCCACTGCCGCCATGACGGTAACCGGGGCCGAGCCTGAGGACACGGGGCAGAGCCAACACACACCCACGTGCCCAGTCACACGTGTATCCATGCACACACACAGACACACACTGGCCCTTCACTCGCACGGGCGGAAGACTGAGGCCCAGGCTGTGGGGGAGGGGAGGCGCAGTGGGGCCCAGGCCTCCGTTCACCAGGCACCCACGCAGGCTCCCAGTGGGAAACCGACAGGGCCGGGCCACCCCCAGGCCCCCGCAGGACCCCCTGAGCTCCGTTTCCTCCCAGGGCAGAGCCCAGTTTGGGGGATGCAGGGACCCCATTGTTTCTCAAGGGGCGCATACCCTGGGGAACAGCTGTCCATCCCCTGAGGCAGCCTCAAGCCCAGAGTGCTTCCCCGGGGGCCGGAGGGCGGCAGGTGGCCCCTCCTGGGGCTCTCAGGGCCCGGGTGGGCTCAGGCCCCTGCCCTTCCAGGAACAAGGCGGGGCCCCCACGAGGGGCAGGTCCCGGAGAGAAGCTGCGCCTCTCTTTACAACGGCCCTGGGAGGAGGGCGACCCCCACTTCACGGACCTGGGGGCCAGGCCTGTCAAATGGCCTCTTTCAGCTCAGGCCGTCCAGTCCTGGGAGGACAGAGAGAGAAGCCACCAAGGTCCTGAGCCTCTTGCCAACCCAGCATTGCATCCTGGGGGGGCCAGCACCCCCCTGCATTTGGCGCCAGGCCCCTGCCGGCCCCCAAGTCACCCACATCTACAGAGTCCCCTCCTGGTTGTCCAGGGCTGACCCAGAGCTGTCCGCAAAGGCACACCCAGCCCAGGACCCAGGCCACAGCAGGAGGCAAGACCTGACTGCCTCAGCCCAGCCTGTCTGCCCGGGCCCACCTGCCCAGGGCCGCCTGACCACCGCACACGGGCAGCCCGGGGAACCGTCGTCGCCAGTGGCGGCTGCCACGCCGCAGGGCACCTACTGCGGGTACCTCTTGGAGCAGAAGCACCAGACTCGGCCCAGAACCGGGGGCTCCCGCCTGGGGGCGAGTGGAGGCTCTGCGGAGCTCAGGTCTTTGCACTTGGTCCACAAACCTGCAGGAGCCTGGGCGGGACGGCGGGAGGCCAGGAGGCCGGCAGAGCCCAGGGCCCTGCACAGCCGGAAGCCTGGTCCTTCCTGCAGGCAGCCCCGCCCCATGAGGCCTCACTGACCATGCTCCCTGCTGCCTGCCCGCCCATTGCCCGTGCCAGTGCCCAGACAGGGCTTGTTGAGGGTGGGCCAAGGAGCCATGGGTGGAGGCCTAGGGCACTGCACCCCACACCCTGGATCACCAGTGTCGGGGCCTCTTCCCTCCTCAGCCCAAGTCACCGAAGACTGGAGCCTCTGGGTGGAGCCCCAGCCTGCCAGGTGTCCTTAGGCCCGTCACCATCTCCAGCGCGGCGACTGTCCCCCAAGGACCCCTGGGCAGCAGCAGGAGCTCCCACGGCGGAGGCCATCGCCTGGGCCAAGTGGGTCATGGGGCAGCACCACCAGACCGGGGTCTGACCGGCCCCTGGGCCATTCCTACACCGGCCACTCCCCCAGCTGAGCAGACTATCCACTCCTCCAATCACTCCCGGGCCGGCCGGCGAGCTGGGGGTGACTCCAGTCCCAGACACCCCGAGGCCCAGAGCCCCCAGTCCCTTGATCCTCCGGGGCTGGTGGGAAGGGCCCCTCTGGCAAGCTCACAGCCCTCACCCCCGAGGCAGCGCCCGCCCTGCCTGCACCTGCGCATCTCCTGGCCTGGAGGCTGGCCGGGGAGAGCCTGACCTGGGGTCTGTTCCCCGAGCCCACCCTGCTCCCTGACAGCCTCTCCACACACACCCTATCCTCCCACCTTCCCCTCGCGTGTCCAGCACCTGCCTGTGCCCCTGGCCTTGGTCACAGACGAGAAGAACCCATGCAATGGACAGGGACCACCCACTTGCAAGGCAAACATGGAGCCATAGCTGATGTACCCCCCAAGCCCGCCAGTCCTCTGGGAAGGTGAGCAGCAGATCCTTCAAAGCAATGGGTTTAATGCAAGAGTCTAGTTGCTCGCAAATGCGTTCATTCACCCAACAGAGGTTTCTGGGGAGCCTGCTCTGTACTGTCCCTCTTAGGGCTTCTAGAGACGCGTGGACACTGCTCCCAACGTTCATAATCTAACGAGAAGTAAGGTGTGCTTTAACTCATGTCCATTTTCCCAGTAAAAAGGGTGAGATGTAATGGATTGATAGATGGATAACAGATAGATAAAGGCATAGATAGATCCATGAATATAAGAGGGAGGGAGAGAGGGGACAAATGGATGATGGATGGATGGAAAGATGGTAGATGGATGACACATGCAGAGATGGATCCATGGGTGGACGGAGGGTGGATGGATGGATGGAGGGTGGATGGAGGGTGGATGGATGGATGGAGGGTGGATGGAGGGTGGATGGAGGGTGGATGGATGGATGGAGGGTGGATGGAGGGTGGATGGGTGGACGGAGGGTGGATGGATGGATGGAGGGTGGACGGAGGGTGGATGGATGGATGGAGGGTGGATGGAGGGTGGATGGAGGATGGATGGGTGGACGGAGGGTGGATGGATCGACGGGTAGATGGAGGGGAGCAGGAAGGGAGGACGCAGGGATGGAAGATGGGTGGACGCATGAAGGACAGAGGATGGATGGAGAGGCCGCGGAGACAGCCTTCCCTGTGCTCACAGCTCTCTAAAGCTGCATCCCTGCTGTAGACGCCCAGCTTCCTGAGCTCCAAGACAGCCTTTTGCAAATTGGCCCAACAGACCTCCAGCTCACCAAGGCCTAGCCCTTCCCAAAGTCAAACCTGGTAGAGAGTCAACACGACCCCTAAAGCCCTGGTCACCTGGGTCCTCGCAGCTGGGGCAGGCAAGCTGCAGAGTGGCTGACCTGTGACCTGCCAAGCCCTCCGCTGGCCTTCTGCACTCGGGCTAAGTATAAAGGGACAGACCAGGGACGGTGCACACACCGGCACGACAGCTCCCTGGAAAGGACTCTCAAAGACCGCTGGGGAATGCGGGATGTTCACCCCTGCCCATGTCTCCTGCCCCATCTCTCAGGCCCAGCTGAAAGGGCCCCTCCTCATCCCATTCCTCCACGGGGGTCATGGAAAGCCCCCTGAGTTCTGTCCTGGGCATCCACCAGGCTCTGCCCCAAGAAGGGAGCAGGGTCTCTGGGCAGGTGGGAGGCAGAGGCCAGATTCCCCACTTCCTGGGGACCTGCATTCACCTGACGCCCCCAGCAAAGGCCCTGCCAGAGCCCTCCCTTCAGACCAGCCCTTCCAGGGCTCAGAGGAACCAGACCAACTCCCTCTGGGCACCCTGGCAAAAGCAGGACAGCCCCTGCCACACCCTGGCCCATGCCTGAGTGCCTCCTGGGGAGGGGTCCTCCTGGCCCCTGCACGCAGGCGCTCACCTGTCCGCAGGGGGCAGGGCATGGGAGCCCGTGGGGTCCAGCGCCAGGGTGGGGGCAGCCTGGGGTGCGGCAGGCTGGTCCTGGCCCCGGTCCAGCATTTAGCACCCTTCCCCCTCCCCTCTAGGGGAGGTTTGCGATCCAGTGTCGTAACCAGTTGGTCCTGTTTGGAGGGAAGGGCTGCGGGTTCTGGGGCAGCCGGGGGCTCAGGCGTTGGTTGGGAGAGAGGTGAAGCGTGCAGCGAGCGTGGCGGCGGCGGCCCATGTGCGTGTGTGGGGCCAGCACACGTGTACAAGCACGTGGCTGCACGGGAGGCCCAGACACGCACGTGGGCGCACAGGCCGGTTCGTGGCCCAGGTGTGTGCTGTGCACGCCAGCGGCCGAGTGCACACCTGTGTGTGCCCCTCCCAGCACCACCGGGCGCACACGTCTCTGATGGAGACCCCAGGCCTGCAGCTCAGCCGCCTGGCTGCCCAAGGGCCCAGGCCTGAGCGGTCACACCACTGACTGGCCCCCCTCAAGGGGACGAGGAAGACCCAGGGGCCTGGAGAGGCTCCACCTGGGCACCCATGTGGGCTCCACGCTGAGCTTTGGGGTGGCCCCTCCCAGGGCAGGGTGTATCCGGTGTCCCCAGAAGCTCCAGCCCAGTGCATCCCCATGCAGAGAGTCCGCCCTCCCTGCGGGTCTCCCAAGAGTCTGGGGGTCCCAGGAGGTGGTGGGGGACTTCTGCAGGGACTGGGAGGGGTTTGATCACAGGCCCCAGGCTGGGAGACCCCACCAGACACGAGCCCAGAGCAGGCAGGGCCACCTCCCGGCCCAGGGCAGGGTGGCTGCGAACGCCTGCGGTCAGCATCAGCGTCTCAGCGTCTGGGGAGGCCCACGGGGAGCTGCTCACACCAGCCCAGGGGGCCACGGGAGGCCTGGGGGGGACCCAAGCTGGCACCCGTCCTAGAGGGACAGCCTCCCGCAGGACCCCCTCGGCGGGCACCGGTGTGAGCAGTGGGGGCCTCCGCGTGGCCACGCACACCCGGAAATCCCTGCCGGCCTGCACCACAAAGAGGCCGCTGCCCTTCTGCTTCTGAGATTTTATAGCAAAATGCAGAGATAAGTCTGCTTTGATTCTGCTCTGTTTTATGAGGCTGTGTTCTCACTGGCTCTCTCATTCAGGGGAACAAATGGGTTTATGGCCAGTGCCCCATCTCACCATCAGCGGCAGGTGGGTTGGCGGGCGACTGCTCTGATAAGACAGGCCCTGCCCCTGCTGCGCGGCTGCTGGAGGGAGCCTGGAGCCTCCCCGGCTGGCTCCTCCTGCCTGGGGGCACCGGAGGTCCCGGGGCGCCCTTCACCACCCATCCTCACACTCCTCAGAGCCAGGACCCGTGTGGGATGCCTGGGGCTGTGTGTGAGCAGACCCCATTGGAGGTCAGCCTCCACCGAGCTCTCCCCACCCTGGAGATCCCTTAGGTGGGCAGGCTGGAAGCCACATACCTCCCCGGAGACCTGGGTGAGCTCCGTGCCCCCCGGGTTCTGCCTTGGGGGGGGGCCACAGGGCTAAGCTGCCTTCAAAGGGGCCGGAGGAAGCCTTGGGCCCCACCCCTGCCCGTCTGGGGACATCAAAGAACCCGCAGAGGAGCTTGGAGCCGCCCAGCACTCCGTCTCTAGACGGAGGAGCCTCCAGCCTGGCCCCACCCTGGGTCCAGAGGAAGGCCCCCCGTGGTGACCCCAGGGCACCCTCCTCAGGGGCCTCTGGGAAACACCTCCGGGGAGGGGTGTGCACTCAAGACCAGGGACTACTCCCAACTGGATGGGAGCTGGTGGCCTCCTGGCGGCTGGGACGCAACGCTGGTCACCTCGCAACCACCCAGTGCGGACCGAGGTCCAGGGGCTTCGAGAAAGGCGGGGCTTTCGGCCCCGGTATGATGGGCCGGGGACCAGGAGGCCGGCTCAGGCGGCGGGGCGGGGCAGTTTCTTTTCTCACCGTGAGACAGAGCCCTGATGACCGGGGTCCGGGCCACGCGGGGCTGACCCCCATCTGTCACACACATCACACCCCATTTCCTCTTCGCACAACCCGGGAGGGATCCCCGCTTTCCCAGCAGGAGCACAGGGGCTGGGCAGGGTGGCCCCCCGGGGCCATGGGCTCGTGCAGGCGGAGCCGCTTGGGGGTGCAGGGTCACACAGGTGGGGGGCGCCGTGTGTCGGACGCCGCCTCCGCACTCTCTCCGCTGCCCGACACCAGGGCCTTCAAACAGCAGCGGCCGTGGAGTCACCGTCCTCAGTTCAGGCTCTCCCCCAGGGCCCCTGTGGGCAGGGGGTGCGGGCGGAGCTCCCCCACCTCCACGCCCTCCCCGCTCAAGGGCTGGCGGGTGACGCAGGCTGTGGCCAGGACCTCGGGAGGGCTGTCAGCGGGCACAGCTGCACACACGTGGCTCCCGGGTCACCCAGGGCTTCCTCCCGGCGTGGCGGCCGGGCCCCCCAAGAACAGGGCTGAGCTGAGTGCCTGCTTGTGGGTCGGACCTGGCTGTCAGTGTGGGGAGCACACAGCAACCCTCTAGAGGAGGAAGCTAGATGATGAGCGAACAAGTGAGCATCTTCTCGGGACGTGATACGCAGGTGATACCACTCTAATGGCAGGAAGCGAGGAACTAAAGAGCCTCTTGATGAGGGTGAAGGAGGAGAGTGAAAGAGTCAGCTTAAAACTAAATAGTAGAAAAAACTAAGATCATGGCGTCGGCACCATTCCTGCATGGCAAATAGAAGGGGAAATGGTGAAAGCAGAGACAGATGCCCTCTTCTTGGGCTCCAACATCACTTCGGACGGTGCCCGCAGCCATGGAATCAGAAGATGACTGCGTCTTGGTAGAAAAGCTATGACAAACCTGGACAGTGTGCTGAAAAGCAGAGACCTTACTCTTCTGACAAAGGTCCGTGTAGTCAAGGCTACGTCTTCCCAGTGGTCACATATGGTTGTGAGAGCTGGACCATAAAGAAGGCAGAATGCCAAAAATTGATGCCTTTGAACTGCAGTGTTGTAGAAGACTCCTGAGAGTCCCTGAGAGTCCTGGAGTCCTGAGAGTCCTGGACAGCAAAGAGATCAAACCAGTCAATCTTAAGGGAAATCAACACTGAGTACTCTTTGGAAGGACTGAGGCTGAAGCTGGAACTCCAGTATGTTGGTCATCTGCTGCGAACAGCTGACTCATTGGAAAAGTTCCTGATCCTGGGAAAGACTGAGGGCAGAAGGAGAAGAGGGCATCAAAAGATGAGATGGCTGGATGGTATCACTGACGCAATGGACATGAACTTGGGCAAACTTCGGGAGACGGTGAAGGACAGAGAGGCCTGGCATCCTGCAGTCCATGGGGTCGCAAAGAGTTGGACGTAACTGGGGGACTGAACAACACCAAGAGACAGGAAAGGGCTTCCCAGGGGGCGCTCGTGGTGAAGAACCCACTTGCCAATGCAGAACACATAAGAGATGCAAGTTTGATCCCTGGCTCAGGACGATCCCCTGGAGAATGAAATGGCTACCCACTCCCGTATTCTTGCCTGGGGAATTCCTTGGACAGAGGAGCCTGGCGGGCTATAGTCCAGGGGGTCACAAAGAGGCCGACATGACTGAAGCGACTTAGCATGCAGAGATGTGACATGCTGGTGCTGGAGAAAAATCCACCTGGACCAGGGGGTGGAGGCCTGAGCCCACGAGGCACTGCTGTGTAGGTGAGAGGCTCTCGGGAGTCCTCTCTGAGGAGCTGCGGGGATGAATATCTGCTCCAGGCAGGCCCTTCCCTGCAGAGGGGGCAGCGTGTGCAAAGGCCCCAAGGCGGCAGAGTTGCCTGATCCCGGGGCAGCAGGAGAAGAGGCTGATGGGGGGGGGGGAGGGGAGCAGGTGGGAGAGGGGAACTGGGCTAGACCACAGAGGGGGCAACAAGGAGGACCCCGGCCCCGGCCCCCAGGCACGCACGGGCCCCACCAGGGCCCCGAGACCCCTGCCTGCCTGGGCGGCAGCTCTCAGAGCCACTCACGTCAGGTCTGCCCACCCCTGACTGGAGGGGCTGTGGCCAGGCCTGGGTCTGTGTGTGGGACGGGTCCTTGGAGCCCATCAGCAGGCCCGGTGAGCCTGAGGCCTGAGAAGCCAGGAGGTGCAGTGGAGAGGGGAGGGGCCCGTGCTGCTGCCTGGGGAGTGGGCGACACTTCAGACCAGCTCCTCAGCAGGGGGACCGCTCATGAGCTGGGTGGCGAGCTGCTTACCAGGCCGACGGTGGGGCCACTCCCCAGACCTGTGAGCAGTCCTGACGGCCCACCCACTCCCCGAACCTGGCTGGCCCCTCATTCCAGAAATAACCCGTCCTGCACCCGGCTCCGCAGCTCGGAGGCCAGGCTGCTGCCTGTCCCAGCCTGTCCGTCCGCAGTGGCATCAGGCCCTTTCTCTTTCTGGGACGCAGGCCAGCAGCCCGTCCTGCGGACGGCCGGACGGAGAGACAGGTGGGCGGGCGATCTGAGGCGGGGGCCACGAGCACGGAAGGCCAGGGCCAGTGGGGACACGGCTCCCAGCAGGGATGGGAGAGGGCAGCGGGGCTGGAACACTCTGGAAAAGTGACCAAAACACAGGGTCAGGCCTGCCAGGGGTCAGGGAGAGACTGAGGGAGGTCTGTGGGGTGGGAAGAGCCGGGCAGAGCCTCCCGCCCCGAAGGCCAGGGCACCCTGGGCCCAAGGGCAGCGGTCAAACCCAGACCACCAGAATGGACAGAGGCACCTCAGACTGCCGAGGGCTGGGCTAGGGGAGCTGCGGGCACAGTGGTGCCCTCCCCGGGGCTGGACTGCGTGTCCTTCCCAGCCCAGGCAGGGGCCTGGGCCTAGAGAAGCCAGGATGGCCCATGGCCACTGGTGAAGCCAGCTAGGGACCCTACTGGGGCCCATGATCCCTGGCCCCCGGGCCTCCCTTCCCCTCCTGTCCACTGCTCCTCCCAGATGGCTGTTAAGCCCTCCCCTCCCGGGAGGGTGGGCTCCAGCCTCTGCCCTTGCATGCTCCAAGGGACCAGGCACTCACTACCCCAAGGCCCCCCTGACCCTTAGAGTCCCGTGGACAGAGCCCAGGCCTGGGACGTCCTCCCAGGGTCCCCGGCAAGGCAGGGACGGCCCTGCGCAGACGGGAGGGCAGGGTGGCCTCTCTCTGTCTGACCTGCTCTGCTCAGCCCGAGGGCCTCTATGTTCTGTCCCGTCCCCAAGACCTTAGGTGTCTGAGGGTCAGAGTTTGCAACCAGTCACGGGCCTGGTCCCTAAACCCACCCCCCAGAGAGGGCAGCAGGCCCCAGCCCAGGCGGCTGCCACGGGGGACGAGGCGCGCGCAGCTCTCCCCAGCCACTCCTCCACCCTCACGGGCCCTCGGTGAGCCCGTGGATGCAGCCCAGGCCCATCCTTCTTACAGTGACCGTGGCCTCTACGTCGCCTGCTGACTGGCTTCCAGGACCCTGTCCAGGGACTCTCTCCTAACCAGTAGGATGAGGCAGAAGTGACAACATGGCCTCCAAGGTTAGGTCACGAAGGGTGCTGGCTCATCCCTTGCTTGCCCGGAGGAAGCCAGGCAAGGACTTCCCCCAGAGAGGCCCTTGAGGCAAGAAGCACAGTGGACAGCCAGCAGCCCGCAGTGTTGGGGGGGTCAGGTCAGGAGGGCCTGGGGCCTTCAAGGAGCAGAAGCCATCCCCACCCAGGGGTCCTGGCCCGGCAGACCCTCCACAGCCAAGGCCTCCCAGGAGTCCCTGGTGGCACAGAAGTCTTGATTCAGCCCATTTTATGAACAGGGGGTGGGGCTCAGAGAGGCAGGGCTGTCCGCCCCCCTTGCTAAGGTGAGCTCACTTGCCTTCCGAGTCCTGTTCGGCAGGCCCAGGCCACCAGCACAGACTAGGGCCCTGCAGTTGGCCCTGCCATCCATCCACAGGCGTCTGGGACCTAACAGGCCTGGTACATCAGGGAAGGCTTCCTGGAGGAAGGGTCCCAGAAGACCAGGTGAGAGGGGAGATAAGATCCACTGCGGGTGGGAAGTGACTCCAGAGGGCTCTCCAGTCTACCCAGCAAGACCCTCCCATGGTGGGAGGTCTCCACCTGAGTGGGGTAGTGGGGGGTTCACCAGGCCAGACAGCCGGGTCCCTTATGCTGGTGCTGAGCCGTGATCCCAAGGACAGGGCTGGTGGAGGCCCTGTGGCAGGTTGGGGCTGCTGGACGCTGCTGCCCTGGGTCCAGACAAGGTGCCCCCAGGCTGGGGCGTGTCTGGGGGAGGTCACAGGCGGAGGACCCAGGACGGAGCAGGTGTGAGAGGGGCCACAGGCCGCCAGGGCTCCCTGGGCACGTGCCGCCCTCCTGCCTGCTCAGAGGGCGGGCAGGACCCTGACCCCAGCCCCACTTTCCCTTCACAGCCTGGCCCCCAGCCGCTCTCCCCAGCCCTGCCCGTGAGCGCAAGGCTGGGCAGTGGGGGCCGGGCACTGTCGTCCGGACTTGTCCCTGCAGGACAGCAGGTCCACCCTCGGAGGATAGGACGGCTGAGGAGCGGGCACCCTGCCCATCGCCTGACGCTCTGGCAGCTCCACTCTGGAAGAAGGGGGGTGCCTGGAGAAGGGCCTGGGTGCCCCTCAGACCCCAGCAGCCCTGCCCCCAGGCCCGTCCCTGGCACTGGCTTCTGGCAGGAAATACCAGCAGCGCCCCCCAAAGGTGCCCAGCCCCGGTCATAACTTCCACCAAGCCCGCAGCTCCGCTGACCCCTGGGCCCAGGCAGGCCCGTGAGAGGATGTCCCCTGGGGACCGGGTGACGGCTCGCTTCACCACGGGACCTGCTCGGAGGGACTGGGCCCGCTCTTGCTGGAACGCAGGCCATAGGCTGGCCCTGCCTCTGGCCAGCTGGCCTCCAGGCGGCCCTCGGGGCTGAACGGAGGAGGGTGTGCAGGCCGCTCGCCGGGAAACCAGCAGCCCGGGTGGGTGGATGGCAGAGCTTGGCGGGCGGGCCGCCTGCCGGGCAGTTTATGGCCACCTCGGGGAGCCCCCGGCCCGGCAGCTGGCTGGGCCCTGCACCTGCCTCTGTGTTTGCACAAATCCCTCCCTAATAGACTTAATCACGGAGCTTTGATGACTGTGCCAGGGACCTGTGCGGCCGCCCTGGCCACGGGGAACAGACGCACCATTGTCTGCAGCCCCACCGCCTCGGGCCGGTTAATGGGTAAACAGGGGTAAGGCCAGCGCCTGCCTCAGGCCGGGTGCAGAGCCCAGGGTAAGGCCTGGGCACACCGGCAGGTCCTGCGCTGGGGCCCCTGGAGGGCAGGGAGCACACCTTCCCCCTCGTTCTGGAATCAGTCTCCAGAACCCTAGAGCTAGGACACAGGTCCCGGGGACAGCCAGGCAGCCACTCCAACACCCCCACCATGGGGCCAGCAGACCCCACCCACTGCGCACCCCCAGGCCCAGGGGACAGAAGGGGCACGAGAGCAGCCCTCATGCACTGCAGGTGGGAGCGCAAAATGGGGCAAAACAGGTTCACTTCAATTCAGTCCCTTAGTCATGTCTAACTCTGTGACCCCATGGATTGCAGCATGCTGGGCCTCCCTGTCCAACACCAACTCCTGGAGTTCACTCAAACTCATGTCCTTTGAGTCGGTCATGCCATCCAACCATCTCATCCTCTGTCGTCCCCTTCTCCTCCTGCCCTCAATCTTTCCCAGCATCAGTCTTTTCCAATGAGTCAGTTCTTCCCATCAGGTGGCCAAAGTATTGGAGCTTCAGCTTCAGCATCAGTCCTTCCAATGCATATTCAGGACTGATTTCCTTCAGAATGGACTGGTTGGATCTCCTTGCCATCCAAGGGACTCTCAAGAGTCTTCTCCAACATCACAGCTCAAAAGCATCAGTTCTTCAGTGCTTAGCTTTCTTTATAGTCCAACTCTCACATCCATACATGGCCATTGGAAAAACCATAGCCTTGACTATACAGACCTTTATTGGTAAAGTAATGTCTGCTTTTTAATATGCTGTCTAGGTTGGTCATAGCCTTTCATCCAAGGAGCAAGCGTCTTTTAAATTTCATGGCTGCAGTCACCACCTGCAGTGATTTGGGAGCCCAAGAAAATAAAGTCTCACTGTTTCCACTGTTTCCCCATCTATTTGCCATGAAGCGATGGGACTAGATGCCATGATTTTCGTTTTTTGAATGTTGACTTTTAAGCCAACTTTTTCACTCTCCTCTTTCACTTCATTAAGAGGCTCTTTAGTTCTTCTCTTTCTGTCATAAGCATAGTGTTATCTGCATATCTGAGGTTATTGATATTTCTCCCAACAACCTTTATTCCAGTTTGTGCTTCATCCAGCCTGGCATTTCATATGATGTACTCTGCATGTAAGTTAAATAAGCAGGGTGACAATATACAGCCTTGACATACTCCTTTCCCAATATGGAACCAGTCTGTTGTTCCATGTCCAGTTCTAACTGTTGCTTCCTGACCTGCATACAGATTTCTCAGAAGGCAGATCAGGTGCTCTGGTATTCCCATCTCTTTCAGAATTTTCCACAGTTTGTTGTGATCCACACAGTCAAAGGCTTTGGCATAGTCAATAAAGCAGAAACGGATGTTTTTTCTGGACCTCACTTGCTTTTTCTATGATCCAATGGATGTTGGCAATTTGATCTCTGGTTCCTCTGCCTTTTCTAAATCCAGGTTGAACATCTGGAAATTCATGGTTCACATAATTTTGAAGCCTGGATTGGAGAATTTTGAGCATTACTTTGCTAGCATGTGAGATGAGTGTAATTGTGCAGTAGTTTGAATATTCTCTGGCATTGCCTTTCTTTGGGATTGGAATGAAAACTGACCTTTTCCAGTCCTGTGGCCACTGCTGAGTTTTCCAAATTTGCTGATATATCGAGTGTAGCACTTTCACAGCATCATCTTTCAGGATTTGGAATAGCTCCACTGGAATTCCATCACCTCCACTAGCTTTGTTCATAGTGATGCTTCCTAAGGCCGCTTGACTTCACATTCCGGGATGTCTGGCTCTAGGTGAGTGATCACACCATTGTGATTATCTGGGTCATGAAGATCTTTTTTGTACAGTTCTTCTGTGTATTCTTGCCACCTCTTCTTAATCTCTTCTGCTTCTGTTAGGTCCACACCATTTCTGTCCTTTATTGCGCCCATCTTTGCATGAAATGTTCCCTTGTATCTCTAATTTTCTTGAAGAGATCTCTAGTCTTTCCCATTCTATTGTTTTCCTCCATTTCTTTGCATTGATCACTGAGGAAGGCTTTCTTATCTCTCTTTGCTATTCTTTGGAACTCTGTATTCAAATGGGTGTATCTTTCCTTTTCTCCTTTGCTTTTTGCTTCTCTTCTTTTCTCAGCTATTTGTAAGGCCTCCCCAGACAGCCATTTTGCCTTTTTGTGTTTCTTTTTTCTTAGGGATGGTCTTGATCATTGCCTCCTGTACAATGTCTCGAACCTCTGTCCATAGTTCTTCAGGCACTCTGTCTGTTAGATCTAAACCCTTGAATCTATTTGTCACTTCCACTGTATAATCGTAAGGGATTTGATTTAGGTCATACCTCAATGGTCTAGTGGTTTTCCCTACTTTCATCTATTTAGGTCTGAATTTTGCAATAAGGAGTTCATGTTCAGAGCCACAGTCAGCTCCCAGTCTTGTTTTTGCTGACTGTATAGAGTTTCTCCATCTTTGGCTGCAAAGAATATAATCAGTCTGATTTTGGTATTGACCATCTGGGTGATGTCCATGCGTAGAGTCTTCTCTTGTGTTGATGGAAGAGGGTGTTTGCTATGGCCAGTGCGTTTTCCTGACAAAACTCTATTAGCCTTTGCCCTGCTTCATTTTGTACTCCAAGGCCAAATTTCTCTGTTACTCCAGGTATCTCTTGACTTCCTACTTTTTCATTCCAGTCCCCTATTAATGAAAAGGACATATTTTTGGGGTGTTAGTTCTAGAAGGTCTTGTAGGTCTTCATAGAACCGTTCAACTTCAGCTTCTTCAGCATTACTGGTTGGGGCATAGACTTGGATTACTGTGATATTAAATGGTTTGCCTTAGAAAAGAACAGAGATCATTCTGCAAGAGATCAATCTCATTCTGAGATTGCACACAAATACTGCATTTCAGGCTCTTTTGCTGACTATGGGGGCTACTCCATTTCTTCTAAGGCATTCTTGCCCACAGTAGTAGATTTAACGGTCATCTGAGTTGAATTCACCCATTCCAGTCCATTTTAGTTCACTGATTTCTAAAATGTTGATGTCAATGAGCTTCCATAAGCCTCTTATCCTTATCCATCAGAGGGCAGACAGAATGCAAAACAAGGCAGGTCCTCAAAAGTTAAGCAGAGTCACCGTGCCACCCAGCAGCGAGGCCCCGAGGTGTAGACCCGTGAGAATCGGAAGCCATGTCTCAAAGACACACTTGCTGTCCTGTGTTCACAGCGAGTGAGGGGAAGTAACCCAGTGTCCATCCAGCTGGGTCGAGCCCCTCAAGGCAGTATCCCTCAGCCTTAAAGAAGGTCCTGGCACACGTGACATCATGGATAAGCCCCAGGGAAGCCGGGCTTTAGACCACAAACTCAATTAGGTTTAGAGGAAATGTCCAGAATGGGAGACGTGCACACTGAAGGCAGACTGGAGGTTTGGGGGCTGGAGTGGGGAGTGAGTGCTTATGGGTGATAGAGACATCCCTGAGGGCCTCCTGGTGGCCCAGTGGTTAAGACTCTGCCTTGCAATGCAGGGCTCACGGGTTCAGGCCCCGGTCCCGGAAGATTCCGCAGGCAGTGGGGCAACTAGGCCCCTGTGTCACAACTGCTGAAGCCTGAGCGCACACTCTGGAGCCGCGCGGCACAACTAGAGAGTCTGCACCCAGTGACCGAGCCCACAGGATGCACCGAAGACCCTGAGTGCCGAAACTGAGGTCAGATGCAGCCCAATAAATGAACGAGTATTTTTAAAAGGAAAGAAGAGACACCTCTGAGCAAGAAGCAGGGGCTGGCTGCACAGCGCTGTGACCCTGAATGGTGCCCTCAGTTCAGTTCAGTTCAGCTGCTCAGTCGTGTCCGACTCTTTGTGACGCCATGGACTGCTGCACGCCAGGCCTCCCTGTCCATCACCAACTCCCGGAGTTTACTCAAACTCCTGTCCATCAAGTCGGTGATGCCATCCAACCATCTCATCCTCTGTCATCTCCTTCTCCTGCCTTCAATCTTTCCCAGCATCAGGGTCTTTTCCAATGAGTCAGTTCTCCACATGAGGTGGCCAAAGTATTAGAGCTTCAGCATCATTCCTTCCAATGACTATTCAGGAGTGCTTTCCTTTAGGATTGACTGGTTGGATCTCCCTGCAGTCCAAGGGACTTTTAAGAGTCTTCTCCAGCACCACAGTTCAAAAGTATCAATTCTTCAGCGCTCAGCCTTCTTCATGGGCCAACTCTCACATCCATACACGACTGCTGCTGCCCTATAAAATAGTTAATCTTAGGTCCTGTGAATTTTACCCCATTTTTTTTTTTTAAAGCACCGTGTTAGATGGACAGACTGTGGGTTCCAGAGCGTGGGAAACCTGGAGAGGCTCGTGGCAGGAAGCACAGACCACGAGCTGGGCAGCCTGGCTCAGAGCTCACCTCTGCCTGTGCTGACGTGCTGACCTGGCTTCCCTGGCCTGGGTCTGCCCGGACAGCTGGGAGAACAAGCCCGGCTCTGGGTGGCCGTTCGCCCGCAGCATCGGCTGCAGCCTCGGGAGGGGCCCTCCCCACCACCGCACTGCCCCGTGTCCCTTCGATCCTGTTTGCTCTTCCTTTTTCACCAAAGACCTACTACGTGCCAGCCGTTCCCCGGGACACCTGAGTGAGCAGGGGGCATGTGTACCCAGTTCTATGGCAGGTGGGCACTGCCCTCTGAGGACGGAGCTGCCCCGTCCCCAGGAGCCACCTGGCCCCACCCCTGCCCCCGACCCCCGACCCACGACCTGCAGGCCCCGGGCTTTGTGCTGGGGGTGGGGTGCCCCTGCCTCCCGCTGACCTCAACCCCGGTGAGAGCCGAGATGTTCTTGGGGGGCCTCCCCTGCCCCCAGCTTCCCTCTCCTGGGGACCCCACCCTGGGCAGGGCCTCACCTCCCTCCAGAGTCTTCAAATCCCCCGTCAATGGACCCAAGTCTGCAGAATTTTAGAAAGAACTAATAGCCTTTTTCAAAGAGCAGTTTCAGGTTCACAGCAAATTCAGTGAAAAAAGCACAGAGTTCCCATATCCCACCCTGGTCCCCAAACACGGTTTCCTCCGTAATTAGCAATTTCCATCCACGGGTACGTCTGTTACAACTGACGGATCAACAGTGATACATAAAATGTCATCGCAATAAAATATACAAAACATAGAATGTACCATCTTAACTATTTTTTAAGTGTACAGGGGCTTTCAGTGCTGAAAGTGAAAGTCCCTCAGTCGTCTCCGAATCTCTGTGACCCCGTGGACTGTACCGTCCATGGGATTCTCCAGGGCAGAATACTGGAGTGGGTAGCCTTTCCCTTCTCCAGGGGATCTTCCCAACCCAGGGATCAAACCCAGGTGTCCCGCATTGCAGACGGATTCTTTACCAGCTGAGTGATCAGGTTAAGTACTGAGTTGGCCAAAAAGTTCATTTGGGTTTTCCACGAGGTGGTGCAGAAACACTCGGATGAGCCTTTCGGCCAACGTGACAGTCAGGCAGCGGTGCTCACGTCACCTCCGCCCACCTCCAGAGCGCCGCCACCCTCCCAAACGGCGCTCACGCCCCTCCCCTCCCCCAGTCCCTGCCCCACCCGCTAGGCCCCGTCTCTATGGATGTGACCCCTCCCGGGACCCCACGTGGGTGGAATCAGAGTCTGACTGATTTCACTGAGCATCGTGTCCTCAAGGTTCATCCACGCCGTGTCGTGCGTCAGAGTGTCCCTCTATTTTAAGGCCGACTGTGTGGATGGACCGCATTTCATTTATTCACACCAGTAGATTATTCACTGAGGTGCACAGGTGACGTGAGGGCTCACTCCGGGGTTGTACATTCTATCTGTTGCTGTTCTCATTTAGTCACTGAGTTGTGTCAGACTCTTTGCAACCCCATGGACTGTAGCCAGCCCGGCCCCTCTGTCCAAGGGATTTTCCAGGCAAGAATACTGGAGAGGTAGCCATTTCCTTTCCAGGGGATCTTCCCACCCATGGATCGAACCCGCATCTCTTGTGTCTCCTGCATTATTAGGCAGATTCTTTGGCACCACATGGGAAGCCCCACACGGGAAGCCCGTGGAATTGGACAAATATACAAGGGTGTGTATTCACGTTGTCACGTCACGTGGAGGGCTCCCCTGCCCTAAAACCGTCTGTGCTCATGCTTCATCCCGCCCCCAGCCCCTGATCTTTCATGAATGAGTAGTTCTGTGTTTTCCAGAACCTCATGGGGCTGGAAGCTGTCTGTGCCTCCCCAGATGGGCTGCTCTCGCCTGTGATGTGCATGGATGTTTCCCGCGTGTCTCTCCCTGAACACCGGCTCATTTCTTTAGAGGGCTTTTGGACACATTCAGTTTTCTCCCATCAGGAAAAAAAAAAAAAGAAAAAAAACCCTTCCCTGCAGGCTGCCCCCCAAATTTCTCCCAAGCTCTTCACCAGAAATGTCTTGGAGGAGTGAAGACGCCCACTCCATCTCTTCCTGCCATCTTGCTGTGCCCCAACACATGCAAACTGGCTCCTGCCAGGGGCCAAGGGACCAGCTGTCTGCAAAAAGTGTGCCTTGGCTTCCACCCCCGTGACCGCTCCCCACCCTCCCCAGCCCCCTCTGGGTTTCTCCCGCCCAGCTGCCCCTGCACCTGCCGAGAGCCTCAGTGGGCTCTCATGCCAAATCTCCTAGCCTTCCAGTCATAGGCGGTGAGCTGTCTCACCCAGGTCACCCAGTCCTGTTGCCTGGACTCCGACCCTAGAAGCCACCTGCCCTCTGAGTGCCCCTCTCCTGTGACGGACAGCAAGGCAGGTTCAGCGCCAGGCCAGGGCCCCGGGGCTCTGAACACTGCTCTGCCTCCTCAATGCCACAATTCCCCAGCTCTCGGCCTGTGCAGCCAGCAGCTGCCTCTTTCTTGCCCCGCATCCTGTCCGTCAGCTCCTCCCGTGCATTTTGTCCAGCTGCAATCCCAGTGCCTCATCAGGGGAGCCATGGCACCTGCTGTGTCTCCCCTTAAACGCCCCCACCTGCTGTCAGCCCCTCCAGGAGCTCAGAGTGACCTCTGCAAGCATGCCAGGCCGCATGTACCAACCTGTGCTTGGAGGTCCAGGGCCTCCCCAGGCTGGCTGGGTGATACACGCCAAGCCCAGCCCCTCTCTGTTCTCTGAAGGACGCGCCCAGCGAGCCACAGGGCCCTATGCGTGCTGCATCCTGGCCGAGTTACCCTTCTCAAGCACCACTCCCTTGGGAAGCTTTCCCGGCCTCCAGGCCGGGCCTGGGCCCTGCTCCTCACTCCTGGTTCACACTCAGGCCGGGCACCGCTCGGGCATGTGAGATGGCATGGACGAAGCAGGCTTAGTCATCCCAGTGGGGAGGAAGCAGAGGACGTCAAGTCGGTACGTATGTGGGTGTTCAGGGAGCGAAACTGCATGCAAAATCAGAAGACGGATCCCCACACACGGAGAGGGAAGATCCCCAGGGCCTTGTCCCAGGTGGAGAAGCGCCAGGAGCAGGCTCCCAAGTCCATCTGGAGAAGTGTGCTAACCTTTAGGTGGACAGGCCGGGGAGCCGTGGTGGGGGCAGCCTGCTGGGGAGAAGTCGAGGCTGGAGACAGGCCGCGGTCGGTGCTGCTTGTGAGGGGCGCAGAAGCCGCGGGACAGACACGCACACCTGGGCTGGATACTATGCGGATGCTGCCAGCCCATCCAGGCCCAGAGGCGAGCGCTGGAGAGGAGCCCCCCGCTCAGGCTGGCGGCTCTCCAGGTGCCCGTGCCCCGCCGTGGACCCAAGCCCACTCTCAGACCCCCGCCGAGTCAGCGCAGATAGCAGGCGCTCCTTCGACACCAGGAGGCTGGCGGGACGCCTCCCTGGAGGAAGGAGGGGGTGGGGAGCCTCCCCACTGAAACGCTTTGGGGTGGCAGCCGCTGGGGCTCCCCACTCACCATTGGCAGCACTGGCCCAGGAGGGACAGGGCCTGACCTGGGGGCAAGGTGACCGCAGCTGGGTCTCAGGCCAGGTGTCCGCTGGAGCCTGCGCGGCACCTGGCTCCCTCTGCCTGGACCCCGCCCGGTCAGGCCCGGAGGGGGACGGTCCCCCGGGAGCTCTGGGGGTGGGCCCGGGCAGACAGCACCTCCTGGGACTGGGGGATGGTTTGAGCTGCCTCCTCCCTCTCGGGTTCCTTCCAAGTCCCCCAGAAGTGGAGGCAGGATACAGACGTGTGTGTGTGTGTGGTTATGACCACCTGGCACCCAGAGCGACCGCGGGAGATGGAACCTGGGCACAGCTTGCCCCCCCCCGGGCTCCCCGCCCCAGCTCCCGGGGCACCGCAGCTGCCGGCACACGTAGCACACACAGCACGCAGGGACACGTGCCCAGCCCCCGGCGGGGGCACACGCAGCCACACCCGCCAGGACCCACCCTCGGCCCCGCCGCCCGCGGGCAGCGACAACCACACCGACGCCCGGCACACGTCCTCAGCTGCGTCCACCCAGGCCGGCAGGTTCAGACAGCCGCCGCACACTTCAAAGCCCCAGGCAGCTGGTGTGCCGGGCGACCGACCTGCCGGGACAGGGAGACCACGGACGTGCAGACGCACACGCCCCTGCAGCCCGCCCGCCCGGGGCCGGGACGCCGAGCCTGGCTGGGCCCGGCCGCCTCTCATGCGTGGGAGGGGCTCCAGGGCGGCAGGCTGTCCGACGCCCGAGGGTCCAGGGCAGTGTCCCTGAGCCCGGCCCACCTGCAGGCTCTCCCTGCGCGCCCTGACTCTGGGGAACGGAAACCCCCGCCCTGCACCAGTCCCCCAGCCACCGAGGTGGGCTGCCGACTGCTCGCAGCTGCCCTGGGAGGCCATGCCCACCCGCCTTGCTGCACAGAGCTGGGTGGGCACCCCCAGCCAGCGCTGGCCTGCAGCCCCTAAGAACCTCAGGGAGAGCTGAACCCAAGGGCAATGGATCAGGCAGCCAGCTCAGATCTGCAAATCTGGAGTCTGCAGCTCAAAGGCGAGTGTGAGTCCCAGGGCCTCCCGGCAGAACCCAGAGGCAGAGGCAGCAGGGCCAAGGCAGCCCAGGATGGGCTGTGGGAGGCCCGCAGGCCCGGGGCAAGCATCTCCACGAGGAAGGAAGATGCTGTGAGACCCTCCCACGTGAGCCATTTGCCCCTGGGCCGGCAGAGAAGTCGCCTTTGGAAGGCGGGGGCCACATGTTGCTCAAAGACCACGCAGGGACCTAAGTGAGGCAGGTACCCTCCTCAGCGTCCACCCCACCGCCCTGCCTGGTCCCCAGGCCCACAACTACAGTCTTAGCGCAACCAGCCAGGAAGGGCCGGCCTTGACGCGGGTGGGAGGGTCATGCCCCCAAGGAGCCGTAGGGCTGGCCAGCGGGGACCCTGGGGCCTGGAGGAGGTCGAGGCAGCAGCGTTCCCCGGGAGTGGGAGAGCTTGTTTACCAGGGCCCATTTCTTGGGACATGGGATCTGACCCCCAAGTGGGGACCCTGAGTTCACTGGCCCTCGGGGGCAGGGAGGAGCAGAGGCTCCCAGTTAAGGATGCCCAGAGGCCAGGGCTGCGCGGCAGACAGCGGAGGAAGTAAGGGCTGGAAAGGCGGGCAGCTCACACGGGTCTGTGTGTAAGGCCGCAGCCATGCTAGTGGGAGGCCCCCAGCACGCTCCACTTATCAAGGCAGCAGGAGGGGCCGCTGGGGGCGCCAGCATCTCCAGGGCCTGGGCAGGGGTCATCCCCGGAGACCGGGCTGGTGGGGGTGGGACCGATGTGACAGAGCTGGGCTCTGGCTGCAACGGGGCAGAGAGTCCCAGAGCAGAGCAGGGCAGTGCCTATCTGCCAGCAGCAGGGAGGCCACGTCGCGATGGGCAGAGTTACAGGCTGACCTGTAACCCCAGAATTCACAAGTCCAAGGCCTGACCCCCAGCACCCAGAAGGTGGCTGCGCTGGGAGCTGGGCCTTTAAAGAGCTAAAATGGGGTCACTGGGGTGGGCCCTAATCCGTGACTGGGGGCCTTACAGGAAGAGGAGGCTGGGACACACAGAGGGGCGACCCTGAGGGGACACGGGGAGGAGACAGTCGTCTGCATGCCCAGGAAGGGGCCTCAGGAGGGCCAGCCCTGCCCACACCCGGGCCTGGGATTCCAGCCTCCAGGCCCGAGACAGTGAATTGGCTGTCTAAGCTGCCCGGCTGTGGGCCTTTGTGGTGGTGGCCTGAGCTGACTCGCACAGGCAGCAAAGCTGAAGAGGCACCAGGGACCTGCCCTGAGGGGTCTGCGGGGAGGTGAGGGGGTGGGTAAGCGGGAGAGGAGAGCAGGTGACCCGGGCGGAGGCCATCCTTCCCAGGGCAGGCCCGACCAGTTCCCAGACTGAGCCCATTCTCAGACCAGGTCATCAGCAGAAGGAGAAGCGGGGTCCCTGTGGGAGGACCCACGACACAACCGAGAGCACCCAGGTGCGTGTCCGTCGGTCCCTCCCCTCCGGGGACCGACAGCTGCCGGGTCAGGCCGTCTCCCTGGGGGCCTGAGGGGTCTGGGGTCTGCAGGGCTGCTGCACCCGCTCTGCCTCCCCACTAATGCTGAGACACGTGGACCAATGGAGAAACAGCACATGAGGAAGGAGACAGCTGTCCCACCCAGATCTGTCTCCACAGGCTGCTTGTGTCCACCGGCCCCTCCTGCTGCAGAATCACCACGGACCCACTTGGCAGTGGTGGGCCTGCACGTGGCCTCTTGACCTTCTGCAGCAGGCGAGAGCTGGTGGCGTCCCCAGACTGCTGCCCCTGCTCCAAAGCCAGAGGGCCGTCATCCACCTCTGGCCAAGATGGATAAACTTGTTAAGTGGGAGTATTAGTCCCTCAGTCTTGCAACCCTGTGGACCGTAGCCTGCCAGGCTCTTCTGTCCACTGAACTCTCTAGGCAAGAATACTGGAATGGGTTGCCATTCCCTTCTCCAGGGGATCTTCCTGACTCAGGGATCAAACCCAGGTCTCCTGCATTGTAGGCTGATTCTTTACCGTCCGAGCCATCATGGACAAAGAGAACTAAATTTCCCTCTCACATGAAAAAAATGAGCCGCAAAATGTACAAAACAATGGTTTTCAAGTTGCTGGACACCAGGAAACCAAGGACAATGATTCCCAAGAACTGGGGAACAGACGAGGTGACCCCCAAAACACCAGTTCATGGCCTTGAGAGAGTGTCCAGGCCACAGCAGAGACGGGGCGAGACCCTGAGTGGGAAGGTTGGAGCTGGGGGTCTGGGGAGAACAAGACAGCTTGGGTTTGCAGGACAGAAGGAAGAGCTGTACGGACAGAGAGCCCTAGAGGGCTGCAGAGGGGCCTCGAATATGCAGCATAGAACTGAGCAGCACAGGCCGGAAGGCGGTGGCCCAAGGCTGGGAAAGAACGCACCAGGGGATGCGGGCAAGAGGCCCTGCTGTCCACTCAGAGCAAAAGCGGCCAGCCCGCCAACCAGCCCGAGAGCCTCACGAGTCACGGGGCACCAGCAGACCCAAGGGGCCTGCCTCCATGGTGGGGAATAGTTAGCCCCAGAGAGCCTGGTGATCCAGACATGCCTAGCACGTCGTAAAGCAAGACCCGAAAGGGACGATCCTTCCCAAAGTAACAGAACTGCGTTCCGGAATAAAGCAGACCCACGCAGAAACACCCGGCATCCAGCACAGTGAAAACTCACGCCATCCACATGGATGAGCAGCTGGGCAGCGTGCAAGGCAGCAGGAAGAGACGAGACCCACAGACAGGGGGTGCATGGATCAGCCAGAGAGCGCCAGCTGCTGGAATCGGCAGGCAGGGCCAGTGAGACGGACTGCATCTCACAGACAACCAGAGACACGGAAACCACGCAAACCGGGCCAGTGGAGACTCCAGACGTCAACAAGACCAGGCGGAGGTGAAGATGCACCGGCCGTGATCCCCGCCGATGGGCCCGGAGAAAGCGTTCCAAACGCAAGAGAGGAAAAAGAACGCGAGCAAATGGCCAGTCCACTGCAGGGGCCACCTCAGGCCTCACGTACGAGTAGTCAGAGTGCTCGTGGGAGGGATGGGAAAGGGACGATATCTGAAAAAACAATGGATTTCTGCATGCAGCTCCAGCACATAGAGAGCTACACTGCTTCCACAAGAAAAAGCCAAACCAGCTGAAAAATCATTAACTTTTCTCAGATCTATCAAAGACCTGAGGTTACAAGGCAAAACGTCTCCCTCAAAGTTAGGAGGGACCGCAGATCTGACGAGTCACAGCGGAGACCTGCCTTCTGGGGACAGAGGCCACGAGCCAGGAACGCCAGAGACACTCACATGGTCATGCTGACCAGCTGCTGGAGGCTGAGTGTGGACAACAGTGTGAGCCAGGCTCCTGGAGGACACAGTGTGGACTTCCTGGGACTCTTCCAGGTTCTTGTGGGGAAGAGCTCCGAAAGACCCATTCTTGGCTCTGACAGCGGGGTAGACAGAGCATGAGGGTGGGGAGGTGAAGGGTAATCACTGGGAAATACACACAGAGCCTCCTCCAGACAGGTCGGCTCTCCACCCAGGAGGGGCATTTCCCCAAAGCCATACAGAACACTCTTCATGGGGTTAAAGCTACAATGAACCCAGACAAAGTACTAAAAACCAGAGATATCACTTTTCCCACAAAGATTCTTATAGTCAAAGCTATGGTTTTTCCAGTAGTCATGTACAGATAAAAGTTGGACCATCAAGAAGGCTGAGCGCCAAAGAATTGATGCTTTCAAATTGTGGTGCTGGAGAAGACTCTTGAGACTCCCTTGGACTGTAAGGAGATCAAACCAGTCCATCCTGAAGGAGATTAGAAACAATATAAGAGATGATAAAATGGCAGAACAGGATTGAAAGAAAGAGCGTGCCCACCTAGAATTCCCTGTCCAGGGGAAATATCTTTCCAAAATGAAACGAAAACATTTTAGACATAAAAAAGCTATGAAAATGAATTCCCAGCAGACTTTCACTACAAAAAATGTTAAAGGAAATTCTTCAGACAGAAGGAAAGTGACACCAAAAAACAAAGAGCACAGAATGGTAACTGCACAAGTAAATATGCACTTTATTCTTATTACTTAGGTGTTCTTTAAATATAACTGTTGCTGTGATAGATGTACCGTAATAATGTAAGGTGTTAAGGACACGGGAGACTGCGTGTGGAATATACAGGAACTGTGATCTGACTTTAAACATTTTCTTAAAATTGTAACTATTCTGAAATAAAAATTTTATTTAAAATGTGACTTACATGAAATTGATAGCTACACAGTGTGGGATTTATAGCACGCAAAAGTAAACTGCATGACAACGGTAATGGAAAGCTGGGGGGAAATGGAAATACACTATCGTAAGGTTCTGATACTATATGCTGTTACTGCTGCTGCTGCTGAGTCGCTTCAGTCGTGTCCGACTCTGTGCGACCCCATAGACGGCAGCCCCCCAGGCTCCTCTGTCCACAGGATTCTCCAGGCCAGAGTACTGGAGTGAGGTGCCATTGCCTTCTCCGTTATACCATATGGGATGTGGTATAATATCACTTGAAGACACATTGCAGTAAGATAAATATTGATATGAGACATCCTGAAAAGTGAAAGGGAAAAGTATTCAGTCATGTCCGACTCTTCGCGACTGTCCAGTCCATGGGATTCTCTCGACCAGAATACTGGACTGGGTGGCCGTTCCCTTCTCCAGGGGATCTTTCCAACCCAGGGATCCAACCCAGGCCTTCCGTATTGCAAGCAGATTCTTTACCAGCTGAGCCACCAGGAAACATCCTGAAGCAACCACAAAAATAAAACAAATGACTACAGATAATAAGCCAATAAAGAAAATAGATAAACCATGAAAAAAACTCAAAGATGGAACAAATAGAAAACAAACTGTAAGATCCAACATTATCAAATTTAAATCCAACTTTATCAACAACCACATTAAATATAAATGGTCTGCAGCTGCTGCTGCTAAGTCGCTTCAGTTGGTTCCGACTCTGTACGACCCCATAGACGGCAGCCCCCCAGGCTCCCCCATCCCTGGGATTCTCCAGGTAACTGGAATGGGTTGCCATTTCCTTCTCTAATGCACGAAAGTGAAAAGTGAAAGTGAAGTTGCTCAGTTGTGTCCAACTCTTCGTGACCCCATGGACTGTAGCCTACCAGGCTCCTCCGTCCATGGGATTTTCTAGGCGAGAGTACTGGAGTGGGGTGCCATAAATGGTCTAAGTGCCCACATTAACAGGTAGTGATTGTTGGATTGAATAAAACAGCAAGACACAACTATGTGCTGCCTGTCCCCAAAATGCACTTTCTTATGCAAATAAACACAAATAGATTAGAAGGTGAAGGATGAAAACATACAAGCCAAGCCACCACTAACCAAAAGAGAGCTGGGATGGCAATATTAATGCTAGAAAAGTGGTACGAGTGTGGAATGTTATCAGTGATAAAGACGGTCATTTCATAACAACAGAAGGGTCGATTCTTCAAGTGGATGTGACAGTCCTAAATGTTTATGCACCTAATAACACAGCTTCAAACAAGTGAAGCAAAACTGATCAAATAAGGAGAAATAAGACAGATTCATGTTACAGTAGGAGACTCAACATCCAGCTTCCAGTAATAGACAGAACTACACAGAAAAGCGATAAGAATTTAAGGGATTTGAGCAAAATATGTGACTAACTTGACTTAATTGACATTAATGGACCCACACGTCATACAGTCTACAAAAATTAAGAATTAGAGACCTAACATGGAACCTAAAGCTACGAAGCATCTAGAAGAAACCAAAGGAGAAAGATCTTTGTGACCCTGTGTTAGACACCAAAAACAACTTCAGGAAAGAAAAATAAATGGATAAATTAGATTTCATGAAAATCTTAAACTTCTAGTCTTTGAAAGGCAGTATTAAGAGAATTAAAATACAAACCACAGACCAACGGAAATTATTTATCAATCGTGTTCTTTTGAGTCGGTGTTTTCCTGCCTGGGTCTCTGCTGCTGCGTGGCCTTCTCTGGTCGCGGTGAGTGGGGGCTGCTCCTCGTCGAGATGCCCCGGCTTCTCCCTGCAGCGGCTTCCCTGTGGTGGAGTCAGGCTCCAGGCCAATGGGCTTCAGTACTTGCAGCCCGCAGGCCCTGGAGCTGTGATGCACACACGGGCTTACTTGCTCCGCAGCGCACGAGATCTCCGACCAGGGATCGAACCTGTGTCCCCTGCGCTGGCAGGAAGAATCCTATCCACTGTACCACCAGGGAAGTCCCATAAATCATATTCTGACAAAGGAATTGTATTCAGAATATACCAAGAACTTTCAAATGTCAGTAATAGGAAAACAAAGAACCCTGTAAAGCTGGACAAAGAATTAAGAAAAAAAACAAACTTGCCCCCAAAGATGGTAAATAAGCCCTGAAAACATGCTCAAAATTATTAGTCATTAGAAAAGCGCACATTTAAATTATAATGGGATATCACTACACAGCTATGAGAATGACTAAACTTTTTAAAAAATGATACCAGCAAGTTTTGGTGAGAATATGAGAAACTAGATTCTCACACACTACTGATAGGAGTAGAAAATGGTACAACCACTTTGGAAAACAGGCAGTTTCTTAAAAAGCTAAGCAGACACCTACCATACGACACAGGCGTTCCAAGCCTAGGCATTTATCCAAGAGAAACAAAAGTGTCCACAGAAAGACGTTTACGTGGACATTGATAGCACTGTTTGTAGTCCGACCGAAACACCCCAAATGCCTTCAACAAGCAAACGTCAAAGTAAAACATTCATTCATATTACCCATCAGTTAAAAGGCATGAACTCGGGATTCACTGAACAATATCGATGAATCTCAAAATAAGTGCACAGAGTAAAAGAGCTATAGTAAAAGAATGCACACTGCCAGATTCCACGGGCACAAAACCTAGAAAATGAAAACTTATCTACGGACCAGTGGTCAAGAGGGTCAAGAAAAGGGACCCCTTGTACATGTTGGTGGGAATGTACGCTGGTGCAGACACCATGCGGAACAGTATGGAGAGCGTGCAAGTCATCCAGTCATGTCCAACAGAATACTGGAGTGGGCAGCCTATCCCTTCTCCAGCAAATCTGCCTGAGCTATCAGGGAACAGTATAGAGGTCCCCCCAAAGAACTAAAAATAGAATCACCATATGACCCAGCAATTCCACTCCTCAGTATACTGTATATCAAAAAAAAAAAGAAAAAGAAAAAACCTCAAAAACACTAATTCAAAAAGAGACATGCCCCCCAACGTTCAGAGCAGAGTATGTTACAAGTCAAGGTTAGGAAACAGCCTAAGTGTCCATCAACAGATGACTGGATGAAGGAGATGTGAGAACGCTACACACCCATACACAGCTACGGGCTTCCTCCACCCTCAGCTGCTAAAGAATCTGCCTGGTCGCAGAGAGTCAGACACGACTGAGCGACTTTCACTTCACTTCACTTCATATACATCTATAGAATACTACTTAGCCATTAAAAATGAAAATTTTCCATTTGTAACAACATGGGTGGACTTGTAGGGTATCACACTATGTGAAACAAGTCACACAAAGGAAGACAAATACTGTATGACATCATTTATATGTGGAATTTATGAAATCCATCTAGCCGTGCCCTTCTCCAGGGCATCTTCCTGACCTAGGGATCAAGCTCGGTTCTCCTGCATTGCAGGCAGATTCTTTACTGTCTGAACCACCAGGGAAGCCCTGAAATACAACACACCTGCAAATATGACAAAAGAAGGAGACTCAAAGATGTAGATAACAAAGTAGCGGTTATCAGTGGGGAGAAGGAAGGGAGGAGGGCAAGACAGACGTAGGGGATGAAGAGGGACTCTAAAGTGAGCTATAGTGCGGGGAGTACAGGTAATATTTTACAGCTCTGTAAATGGAGCGTAACCTTTAAAACCTGCCATCACTAACCTGTACATCTGTAACTTACATAATGCTGTACATCGATTGTTCTTCCATTTTAAAAAATCAGAAAAAAAGAAAGCGGATCAGTGGTTATCCAGGGTCAGGGAGAGGGGTGAGAGAAAAGGCTACAAAGCGTAAAGAAACTTTCGGGGTGATGAGAACGCGCACTCTTTTGATTGTGGAGATGGTTTCACAGTTACACACGCAGGTCAGAACTTACCAGACTGTACCCTTAAACTGTGTACAGGCTACTCGATGTCTGTAATACTGCAACAAAGCTATGAAAGGTATAGTTTCTCAGGGGAAGTGCCGGAGACTAACGACACCTTCAAAGCCTTAACGCCCGGGGGGTGACTCCTGCCACGTCTTTGCTCAGCCCACCCTCCGTCCCCTCGGGCCCGTGGACCCCTCACACTTAACCAAGTGGGTCGGGAGCAGCGGGCAGGGCGGTGCTCACGGGATCGCGTTAACAGTCTCGGGAGCGCAGCATGCGGCTGTTGCTGGCGTCTTCCCAGCAGAGTCTCGGAAGCAGCGCGCATTCACACAAGTGGGTAACAGCAGGTGTTCAGGGTCTTGCCCCGGGACTACGTTAGTACTCCAGCTCTCTGTAACGATACGGTCCAAAGGGAGAATGCCCTCCGGACATTTTGCAGATAATCGTTCTCATTCCCTGCATGGATGGCACTGTGGTAACTGGGCATGATGGACAAGGAGGGGCAAGCACTGTGGATGCACCGGGGAAGACGGGAGCCCTACACGGTGGCAGATACAAAGACCGAGGGGTCTAATACATTCCTGATCTTTGCCATAACACTTGGCAAATTCCCTGGTACCCAGGCTGTCTGCAGAGGAGAAAGACACCCAACATGCAGAGCCCCTGGCAAGAGCCATAGGGGAGACACCACACGGGCCCCCGGGATCTGGAGCAAGGCAGGAGCCCCCAGCAGAGACCCAGCACCTGCCCGCTGATCCCAAGGGACCACGTGGTTATAAACGGCCACCACGAGCTGCTTCTGTGTACACGCGTGCTAAACTACGGCAGTCGTCTCTGACTCTGTGACCCCATGGGCTGTAGCCCGCCAGGCTCCTCTGTCCATGGAATTCTCCAGGCCAGGATACTGGAGTGAGGTGCCATACCCTCCTCCAGGGGATCTTCCTGACTCAGGGATTGAACCCTGGTCTCCAGCGGCTCCTGCACTGCACGCGGATTCTTTACCACTGAGCCATTAGGAAAGCCCACTGCCTTCTGTCAGACCCACCAAGTCATAAGATCAGGTCAGCCGGGCAGTGGTCCACTGGGAAACAGAGAGCTGTGTCTGTGACTGGCTGGAGCCTAGGGCCCAGGAAAGCCGCAGAAACAAGGACCCCTCCCCACGCCGTCCACCAATGCTGCATTCAGGTCACGGCCCTTGCCTTCTAGGGAGGCCCCCCAGATCTGGGGGTGGGGGAGGGAAAGCCTGCTTGATGAGCTGCACTCGCAGAAGACCAGGGGGTTGCTCCCACACCGCCACCCTCCCGGGGCCACTGACAGTCGTGGGCTAAACAGCAGATGCAGGGGAGCCTTCCAATGGGCAGAGTTTCAGGGACTGTGCTGGCCATTCATCTGAGTGGAGAGAGAAGCAGGTTTGGGATTCCATATCCAGCGGCTTTAAGCTATGGGTGTAAAGGTCCTGGTTCCCGGAGGGGAGGTGCATCCAGCAGGGGACACTAAAGGAAGAGATGCCCCCTGGTCCAGGGGCTCTGGGCCCGCAAATCCACACAAGGATACTGTTATCCACGGGGGTGGGAGGGGGGTGTCTGGGGCTTGGGGCACCCCCGTGGGCATTCTTGGAGAAACACACACACTTCACTGAAAAAGCACAAAACCCACAGCCAGCACGATAAGTCGTGGTCGCCAGGGGCTCACCCTAGGAGTGGGAGAGAGAGGAGCAAGAGGAGGGGTGGGGAGGAGTGTAGGGTGCTCTGAGGGGAACCCGAAACCTGGCCCACCCCCGCTGGCCTGGCTGACCCCAGGCTGTCACGAAGTCCCCATACGTCACGCTCAACACCCTAGTGTGCCTGCACTCCCAGGGATGGGTCTTGGCACCTATGGACCCCAGGTGGCATCAGATGCTCCCAGGAATAGGCGGTGACCCCAGGAGAGGCCAGGCCAGGGAGCATCCAGGAAGCAGCACAAGTCCCAGACCCCCAGACCGCCCCTAGGCTCCCCCCAAGGATGCGCCCCTGGCAGTTCCAGAGCCTGCAGGTTGAGAACGTGTCCCAGACACAGCCTGACCCCAGCCCTACAGTGTGCTGGGCTGGGCAGCTGCCCCTTCGGCCCCTGGCTGTCCCATCTGTGCAAAGGGCTAAGGATGGGGGGTGCCCCTCAGAAGGGCAAGGTGAGCCCTGGGAAGGGGCTCTCAGAAGCAGAAGTGAGAGGAGACTCCCCACTTACACCTGGGACGCAGAGAGCACCCCTCCCTCCACAAGGACAAAACAAGAGGCACCAAGCAACCTGAAATTCACAGCATTCCTGGGGACCCCTGGAGAGCTGGGGTCACAGGGTCCCTGCAGGTGCACCTGTGAGAGGAGACAGTGTGAGTACCCGCCGACCTGGGGCAGAGGACCCCGGAGAGGCCTGGGTTGACAGTCTCCAGGAATTCATGAGAGCCGAGCCAGGGCTCAGGAGAGGGTACAAGAGCCCTGAGGATGTGGACGTAGGGGAAACGCACAGCCACCTGCAGGACCCCATGGACCTTGGGGACACTCACAGAGACGGGCAGGAGTCCCACGAGTGCACCCCTTGTGTGTGGGCCTGGGGTGGTGGACCAGCAGATACCACACCAAAGACAGGGAAGCCCCTGGGCTACTCACTCCCCCCATCTCCCCTCTGGGGCACAAGCCTGAGATGGTGGGGCAAGGGCAGACACACTCTCACCCTTGGGGCCCCGGTGAAGACCCACTGCAGCTTGGGAAAGAGTCACAGGGAACCCACAGCCCCAGCAGAGAGATAAGACACACACCCTGGGACTGGAGTCTTGAGAAGGCTTTATCCACGAGATACAGGGTTAATCAAAAAACAGAACAGTCCCAGGCCCACCACCAGGCTGACGAGCAACAGGTGACGGAGGAACATCACAGGCAAAGTCCCGGGGGTGCAGAAAGACACACCATCGGAGGCCCAGCACAAAGGTGATACCTCGGGCTGGAGGTGGAGCTGACGCCTGCCCCGAAGGGCTATCTGCACACTAAACGCAAGGTGATGCAGGAATCTGATGCGGGTGGTGGTCCGAGAGTAACCATGGCAACACCACACCCAGCCCAGCACCATTCCCAACCAGATTGACTGAAATCTCCACAATGAAATAGCATCAAAAAGAAAGTGAAAGTCACTCAGTCGTGTCCAGCTCTTTGCAACTCCATGGACTGTATAGTCCATGGAATTCCCCAGACCGGAATGCTGGAGTGGGTAGCCTTTCCCTTCTCCAGGGGATCTTCCCAACCCAAGGATCAAACCCAGGTCTCCTGCATTGCAGGCGGAATCTTTACCAGCTGAGCCACCAGGGAAGCCTAAGAATACTGGAGTGGGTAGCCTATCCCTTCTCTAGCGGATCTCCCTGAGCCAGAAATTGAACTGGGGTGTCCTGCGTTGCAGGCGGATTCTTTACCAGCTGAGCTACCAGGAAAACCCTATCAAAAAGAAGGATATCCTCATTTCCAGGCATAAAACTATTTACCCCGGGAGACTTCCCTGGTTGTCCAGTGGCTAAAAGTCCTCTCTCCCAATGTAGGGGGCCCAGATTCAACCCCTGGTCAGGGA
Source organism: Bubalus bubalis (assembly GCF_019923935.1). Classification (NCBI taxonomy): domain Eukaryota; kingdom Metazoa; phylum Chordata; class Mammalia; order Artiodactyla; family Bovidae; genus Bubalus; species Bubalus bubalis. The sequence goes on along the minus strand of NC_059161.1, from coordinate 130,802,362 downwards.
ACTAGATGCCACAGCTAAGAGTTTTCATGCCACAATGAAAGATACTGCATGCTACAAGACCCAGCACAGTCAAATAAATAAATAGTTTAAAAATTATTTTTAAAAATCCTATTTACCCCAGTCTCTGCTGTCTCCCACAGGATGTCTGGGTTTCAGCAAGAATTATGAAGCTGTAAAAAAGTCAAGAAAAGACATCACCCTGTCAAGAGAAAGCCGTGAGAACAACCAGACTCAGCATGAAATAGACTCTCAGGACATTTTAAGTAAATGTGATAGATATGTTAAAGATTTTAATGGGAAGGAGGGCAACATGAAAGATCAGAGAGATTTCAGCCAAGAGGTGGGAACTCGAAGGAAAAATCAAATGGAAATGCTAGAAGGAAAAACGCCATAACAGGAAGGATGGGCTCAGCAGTAAAGTTGACATGGTCAAGGAAAGAACTGGGGAAGCTGGAGATGGGGCCACAGAAAACACTCAAGCTGAAACACAAGGAAGAAAAGTCATGAAAGAGGGAAGAAAAATAGAACAAAGCATCCAGAGCTGTGGGTAAGGCTGAGTGAGGGATAGAGCACAGCCACGGCTGGATCCCAGAGAGAGAATAGGGGAGGACCGGTGCACGGGAAAGAGCTGAAGACAGAACGCATGGGGAGTTCTCAGAATTACTGACGAAACCAAGTCACACCCGGAGAAGGGAATGGCGACCCACTCAGAGCTGGCCCAGAGAAGTCCACGGACAGAGGCTACAGCCTGCAGGATCGCAAAGGGTCGGGCACGGCTGAGCGGCTGACAGCTTCATGTTCAACAAACCACACATCTAAGCAGCTCGGAGAACACCAAGCAAGACAAATATCATAAAAAGGAGCCCAAGGTATATCATGTTCAGATGCTGAAAACCCACAACAAAAAAGGAAACCTTGAAAGTAGCCAGTAAAACAAGGTGCCTCCCGTTCAGAGGGAAAGGAGAACGCTAACAGCAGACTTCTTATCAGAAACCAGCTAAACTGGGGGTGATAGGGGACAAAAGACTCTTCACCCAGAATTCTACACTCATTGCGAATATATGTCCAAAAAAAAAAAAAGAGAAGTAAAACCTTTATGCTCAAAATCCTCCAAGCTAGGCTTCAGCAGTACGTGAACCGAGAACTTCCAGATGTACAAACTGGATTTAGAAAAGGCACGGGAAACAGAGATCAAATTGCCAATATCCTTTAGATCATAGCCAAAGCAAGGGACATCGAACAACGGAGTGGTTCACAATTGGGAAAGGAGTATTTCCAGGCTGTATATTGTCACTCTGCTTATTTGACGCATATGCGGAGTACACCACGTGAAATGTCCAGCTGGATGAGTCACGAACTGGAATCATGATTGCCGGGAGAAATATCAATAAACTCAGATATGCAGATGACACCACCCTTATGGCAGAAAGTGAAGAAGAACTAAAGAGCTTCTTGATGAAGGTGAAAGAGGAGAGCGAAAAAGCTGGGTTAAAACTCAATATTCAAAAAACTAAGATCGTGGCGTCCAGTCCCACGTCTTCATGGAAAATAGATGGGGAAAAGATGGAAACAGTGACAGACTTTATTTTCTTGGGCTACAAAGTCACTGCAGACAGTGATTGCAGCTACGAAACTAGAAGACTCTTGCTTCTTGGCAGGAAAGCCAAGAGAAACCTAGACAGTATATTAAAAAGTAGAGATATCACTTTGCCAACAAAGGTCCGTATAGTCAAAGCTACAGTTTTTCCAGTAGTCATGTATGGATGTGAGAGTTGGACCATAAATAAGGCAGAGTGCCAAAGAATTGATGCTTTCGAACTGTGGTGTTGGAGAAGACTCTTGAGAGTCCCTTGAACAGCAAGGAGATCAAACCAGTCAATCCTAAAGGAAGTGAGTTAGTTAAGTCGCTCAGTCATGTCTGACTCTTTGCGACCCCGTGGATTGTAGCCTACCAGGCTTCTCTGTCCATGGGATTCTCCTGGCAAGAGTACTGGAGTGGGTTACCATTTCCTTCTCCAATCCTAAAGGAAATCACTCCTAAATATTCATTGGAAGGACTGATGCTAAAGCTGAAGCTCCAGTAGTTTGGCCACCTGATGTGAAGAGCCAACTCACTGGAAAAGACCTGATGCTGGGAAAGATTGAGGGCAGGAGGAGAAGGCGGCAACAGAAGATGACATGGTGGGATGGCACCACCGACTCGATGGACATGAGTTTGAGGAAACTTCAGGAGATAGTGAAGGACAGGAAAGCTTGGCATGCTGCAGTCCACGGGGTTGCAAAGAGTCAGACACAGCTTACCAACTAAACGACAACAAAATCTTTATAAGAAAGCAAAACCATTGCTATAAAATCTTTGTTACAAGAAATATTAAAGGAAGTTCTTTGGGCAGAAGAAGCATGATGCCGTATGGAAATTTGGATCTGCACAAAGAAAGACAAAGCACTGGAAATGGAACAAATGGCAGCAAAAATGAAATTTATTTCTTCCTCAGTTTAATTGCTCTAAAAGATAACTGGCCTAAAGAAAAAAACCGCAGTACTGTAAGATGTGTCTATAGCATAACGCGACTATAATTCATGGCAACCATAGCACAAACAAGGGAGGACCTGAGAATACGCAATTGCAGGCTCCTCACTCGGCACATCGAGGCTGTGAGAGCCTCTGGTAGGCTGAGTAAAGGCGTGTGCCGGGCTCTCCCGGTGGAGCGATGGATCAGGATCCGCCTGCCGATGCGGGCGACACGGGCTCGACTGATGGCCCAGGAGGATTTCACACGCAGTGGAGCAGCTAAGCTTGTGCACCACACCTACCAAGTCTGAGTTCTGTAGCCTGTGCTCGTGGCAGGAGAGGCCACCGCAGGGAGAAGCCCACACACTGCAACGAGAGCAGCACCCGCTCGCTGCAGCCAGAGAAAGCCCGCGTGCGGCATGAAGACCGAGCTAACCAAAGGGCCAGCCAGTCAAAAATAAATAAATGAAAAAAAATTAAAGACGTGTATCACAAGACACAGGGCAACTATTAATTGTTTTAGAAAAAAAGATGTAAACAATAAAGCAACTAGGAAGATAAAATGAAATCCTAACAAACAGTTAATCCTAAAGAGGGTAGAAAAGGGTGGAAACAAATAACAGACGGAAAAAGTGGGAAAGAGCCAATGAGATTGTAAAGTTTAATCCAAACATGTAGGTAATCACATTCATTTTGAGACCCGGGTTCGATCTCTGGGTCAGGAAGAGCCCCTGGAGAAGGAAATGGCGACCCATTCCAGTATTCCTGCTGGAGAACCCCACGGACAGAGGAGCCCAGCAGGCTGCAGTCTATGGGTCACAAAGAGTCGGACACGACTGAATGACTTCAGTTTCACTTTCATCCAGTTTAAACAATCTCAATGCACTAATTAAAAGAGATTATCAAATTGAATAAAGAAATGAAGACTCAACTAGATGCCGTCTATGAGAAACTCACTTTATAAAAAGTCAGGAGTAGGCTGAGAGTAGAAGGGAAAACGTGTCTGCAAACATTTATCAGAACGGAGCTGGAGGGGCTATACCCATCTCAGACCAAGTAGACCTCAGAACAAGAAATATTACAAAGGATAAGAAGATATCACACAGTGGTAAAAGGATCAGTTTTCCAAGAGAAGAGAACAATCCTACATGTGCATGTTCTAAACAACAGAGGTTCAAAATACAGGAATTGAAAACTAAAGGAAAAAAACCAAAAGCTCAATATTCAATCATAATTGGAAAAAAAAAATCTCTTAGAAAAGCAGGAATATAAGAGAACTTCCTTAACCTAATAAAAGGCATCTTCAAAAGAAGAAAAGTTAACATACTAAATGGGAAAAGCATGAATGTTTTCCCCCCATGACTCGGAAGAAGGCCTGGCTACCCTAGCTCAATGCTCCCATTCAGTGTTGTACTGAAGGCCTGAAAGTGAAAGTCACTCTGCTGCTGCTAAGTCGCTTCAGTCATGTCCAAATCTTTGCAATCCCATGGACTATGCAGTCCAGGGAATTCTCCAGATCAGAATACTGGAGTGGTTAGCCTTTACTTTCTCCAGGGGATCTTCCCAACCAAGGGATTGAACCCAGGTCGCCTGCATTGCAGGTGGATTCTTTACCAGCTGAGCTATCAGGGAAGCCCTAGCCAGAGCAATAAGACCAAAAAAAAAAAAAAAAAAAAAAAAAAGACATACAGATTGGAAAGAAAAAAACAAAACTACCCCCATTCACAAAGACATGAATGCTTTATTAGAAAATCTCCTGCAAAAACTACAGAAAACTAGAACTAATAAGAGAATTTGGCAAGATCTCAGTCTAAAGTCAATACACAAAATGAATTCTATTTCTATGTATTAGTTGTTGTTGTTGTTCAGTCACTAAGTCGTGTCTGACTCTTTGTGACCCCACAGACTGCAGCATGCCAGGTTCCTCTGTCCTCCACTATCTTCCAGAGTTTGCTCGAATTCATGTCCACTGAGTCAGTGTTGCTACCTAACAATTTCATCCTCTGCTGCCCCCTTCTCCTTTCTCCTTCAATCTTTCCCAGCATTTGGGGTCTTTTCCAATGAATCAGCTCTTTGCATCAGGTGGACAAAGTATTGGAACTTCAGCTTCAGTATCAGTCCTTCCAATGAATGTGCAGGGTTGATTTCCTTTAGAATCAACTGGTTTGATCTCCTTGCTGTTCAGGAGTCTTCTCCAGCACCACAGTTTGAAAGCATCAATTCTTTGGCACTCGGGCTTTTTTATGGTCCAACTCTCACATCCGTACATACCAATTGGAAAAACCATAGCTTCAACTATATGAACCTTTGTCAGCAAAGTGATGTCTCTGCTTTCTAATATACTGTCTGGGTTTGTCATAGCTTTCCCTCCAAGGACCAAGCATCTTTTAATTTCACGGCTGCAGGGCTTCGCCACCGGTTCAGCAGTAAAGAATCCTCCTGCAGGAGCCACAGGAGACATGGGTTTGATCCCTGGGTTGGGAAGATCCCCTGGAGGAGGGGATGGCAATGCACTCTAGTATTCTTGCCTGGAGAATCCCATGGGCAGAGGAGCCTGGCAGGCTACAGTTCATAGGGTTGCAAAGAGTCGGACGTGAATGAAGTGACTTAGCACGTGTGTTCGATGGGACTGAACATCATGATCTTAGTTTTCGGAATGTTGAGTTTCAAGTCAGCTTTTTCACCTCTTTCACCTTCATCAAAAATCTGTTTAGTTCCTCTTCACTTTCTGCCATTAGGGTGGTATCATCTGCATATCTGAGGTTATTGATATTTTTCCCGCAATCTTTTTTTTTAGTCTTATCAGTTTATTGCTACCAACCCATCTCTGTCCACCCTCATGCATGGGTGCTCAGTCATGTAATCCCATGGACTGCAGCCTGCCAGGCTCCTCTATCCATGGACTTTTCCAGGCAAGAATACTGGAGTGGGTTGTCATTTCCTTCTCCAGTTCCCTGCAATCTGGATTCCAGCTTGAGTTTCATTCAGCCCAGCATTTTGCACAATGTACTCTGCATAAAAGTTAAAGAAGCAGGGTGACAATATACAGCCTTGATGTACTCCTTTCCCAATTTGGAACCAGTTCATTGTTCCATGTCCAGTTCTAACTGTTGCTTCTTGACTCACATACGGGTTTCTCAGGAGGAAGGCAAGGTGGTCTCATATTCTCATCTCTTTAAAAAATTTTCCACAGTTTGTTGTGATCCACACAGTCAAAGACTTTAGTGCAGTCTGTGAAACAGAAGTAGATGTTTTTCTGGAATTCTCTTGCTTTTTCTATGATTCAACGGATGTTGGCAATTTGATCTGTGGTTCCTCTGCCTTTTCTAAATCCAACTTGTGCATCTGGAATTTCTCAGTTCATATACTGCTGAAGCCTAGTTTGAAGGATTTTGAGCATTACCTTGTTAGCAAGTGAAATGAGAGCAATTGTGCAATAGTTTGAACATTATTTGGCATTGCCCTTTTTGGAGACTGGAATGAAAACTGACCTTTTCCAGTCCTGTGACCACTCCTGAGTTTCCCATATTTCCATTTGTAAACTGAATGCATGTTTCATTTTACTATATATTATTACTTACTGATTTTACTAAAAGCTACAGTAATCAAGATAGTGGGTCACCACGAAGGGAAAGACTCACAGGTCAACAGGACATAATAGAAAGCCCGGAAACAGACGCACACAAATGTGGCTAGTCTAAGTGTGCTTTGGCCAAGATGCCAAGGCAATTCAGTGCCGTAGAGTCTTTCAACAAACTGTACTGGATCAACTGCAGAACCAGGTGCAAGAAATGAAAAGACTAACTGAAAATAAACCACACACCTCTATGTGAAATATAAAGCCATAAAACATCTAGAAGAAAAGGAGAAAATCCTTGCGACCAGGATAGCCAGAGCCTCCAGCCTCAGCACGACCGACATTTGGGGCCAGGTAATTCTTTTCTGTAGGGCTTCCGAGGTGGCTCAGTGGTAAAGAATCCACCTGCCAATGCAGGAGACACAGGAGATGTGGGTTCGATCCCTAGGTCGGAAAGATCCCCTGGAATGGAAATGGCAACCCACTCCAGTATTCTGGCTTGGAAAATTTCATAGGTGGAGGAGGCTGGTGGGCTACAGTCCATGAGCTCACAAAGAGACAGACATGACTGAGTGACTGAGCACACACACAATTGTTTGCTGTAAGAACTTGTCCTGTGCACAATCGGATATTTAGCCGAATACCTGACAATATGCGACCAAAAGTATCTCCAGACATTGCAGATACCCCAAGGGGACAAAGGGTTGCTAGTTGAGAACCACTGAGTGAGGTGAAGAGTTCTCAGATGTGACACCTTAAAAGAAAAAAAAAAAACAGATACACTGGATTTCGTTAAATTTAAACCTCTTCCTCTGCAACAGGCAATGTTAAGACATTAAAAGGCAAACGGCAGACTGGGAGAAAATACTTGCAAATCACGTATCAGGTACAGAACTTGTACCCAGAATAAATTCTCAAAGCTCATAATAAGAAAATAAACTGATTTAAAAACCAGCAATGCAGATACACGATGCCAAATAAACACATGAAAAGGCACCATCAGTCACCGGGGAAATGCAAGTCAAAGCCACAGTGGCACCAGGACATGCCTGTTTCAAAGGCTAGGAATAAAACAGAACAACAGGAACAGACAGAAAGAACACTCCCAGGGCTGGCGAGGGCGGAGCCGGTGGTGGGGCCCCCCGCTGCGGGAGGGGGACGAGGGGGTGCTGGGGTGGCACACCTGGGCTCCTGGGTGGGGCACCGGGAGGGCAGAGGGAACCCCAGGGTGCCAGGCTTCCCCACCGGCTGGAGAAGCCAGGGCCCTGTTGGCACAGTCTGAGCAGCAAGGCCACAGCTGCTCCAGGTGTGTGTCTGTCTGTGTGTGTCTCTGTGTGTATACATGTATGTGTCTGCACGTGTGTGTGTAATGTATGTGTCTCTGTGTGTGAACATGTTTTCTCTCTCTGTGTGTATATATGTGTGTGTATGTGTCTGAGCGTGTGTGTGTAATGTCTGTGTGTGTATATATGTATGGGTCTCTGAGTGTGGATGTTGCTGTTGTTCAGTCACCAAGTCGTGTCCAACTTGTATGTGTGTGTGTATACACATGTGTGAACATGTATGTGCACATGTATAGATGTATATGTATCATGAGTATAAGTATCGTGTATATGTATGTGTGTGTGTGATGTGTATATACTTATATGTGTGTAATGTAAGTGTGTGTGTGTGTGTGTAATTTCTTATGAGTGGCGCTTCCCTGGTGGCTCAGATGGTGTGTATATATGTATGTGTCTCTGGGTGTGTATGTATGTATTTATGTCTGTGTGTGACATATGTGTGTCTATATATGTATGTGTCTCTGAGCATGTGTGTATATGTCTTTGTCTGAGTGTGTATATGTATGTGTCTGTGTCTGTGTGTGTAGTGTCTGTGTCTATGTGTGTATATGTCTGAGTGTGTGTATATGTGTGTGTCTGAGTGTGTGTGTGTAATGTCTGTGTCTATGTGTGTGTCTGTATGTGTCGTGTCTGTGTCTATGTGAGTATATGTGTCTGAGTGTGTGTATATATGTATGTGTCTCTGAGTGTGTGTGTGTATATGACTGTGTAATGTCTTGTGTGTATATATGTGTCTGAGTCTGAGTGTATGTGAATGTGTGTGTCTTTCTGCACATGTATGTGATATGTGTATCGTGTGTTCCTCCGTGTGTGCATGTGTCTTTGTGAGTGTGTGTAATGCTGTGTCTATGTGTGTATATGTATGTGTATGTGTCTGAGTGTGTGTCTGTATATGTGTATATTTGTGTGTGTGTGTCTGAGTGTGTGTCTGTGTGTATAGTGTCTGTGTCTATGTGTGTATATATATGTGTATGTGTCTGAGTGTGTATATGTATATGACTGTGTAATGTTTTGTGTGTATATATGTATCTGAGTGTATGTGAATGTGCATGTCTTTCTGCACATGTATGTGATATGTGTATCGTGTGTTCCTCCGTGTGTATGTGTGTATATGTCTTTGTGTGTGTGTGTGGTGTGTGTATCATGTGTTCCTCCACGCGTGTGTGTATGCATATGTCTTTGGGTGTGTGTGTGTGTGTGTGTGTAGGAGCAGGCTGGGCGGAGGCAGGCTGTAAGCCTTCCGATGAAGTAGAGCATGAAGAAAAAGCTGGAATCCACCCCTGGCGGCTGGCCCTGCCCAGAACAGGTTGGACCTGACCGAGCACGGGCCGGGGCAGGCAGGGGCCTAGGAGGGAGAGAAAGCGCGGTTGGAGGCCGCGGGGGCCCAGGCCTGGCTGCGCCCCTCCCCTGAGGGCACCCCGTCTGCCTGGAGGTTCTCAGGTCCCCTCTCAGCGCCCACAGGGGCTCCAGGCCAGTGGGAATGCGAGGTTGGACTCCCAGAAGAGTTCTGAGAGATCTGCCTCCCTTCCAGATCCCCACAGCTGAGGACTGAGGACCAAGGTGGGCCAGTCTGAGGAGGGAGGGTCCTCACCCCCTGTGCCCACAGCCTGCCAGGCTCAGTACCACACGGCAGGTCAGACCTCAGGCGACATGCTGGCTCCTTTTTCTTTTTCATTTAAAACTGGAGCATCCATTGACCTTATTGACACTGACTCCTTCCAACAGGGACGTGAGGAGAGGCGGCAGAAAGGGGCCTCCCCGAACATCCTGCAGGATGGGGATGGGGATGCTGACCCCGTGGGGCATGGAGAGAAGCCCAGCGTCCCCCAGCACACACACACGCACACGGACAGCGGCCCCGGCCAACGTCCCCACGGGCGGAGGGCAGGGCTGGGGGCTCTGGGCCAGTGCGGCCACAGGGCACAGACACAGGTCAGTGATGGTGCCTGGCCTTTCCCTGCCTGGGCACGAGAGCTCGCACACGCCAACACGCAGGCACACAGAAGCCCCAGAGCACTGACCACCCCGAGAGACGCCTCCATGAAGCGGGACACCGAGCGTCCAGGCTGCGTGGTGAGGTTGACCTGACGTTCGGGAACAGGCGGTGTGCCTGGTGATCCAGGCCAGAGTAGGGGTGGAGAGCAGGGGTCCTGGGGCCACTTGCCAGGCCAGGAACATTTCTCGTGGTGACCTGCACAGAGGTTACACACGTGTACACACATGCACAATTTGTGAGCAGACCCTCCAGACGGGTGCATTTTAGGTAAAGTACACACCAACTAGGAGATGATGGCATTGCCCAGGCGGCGCCTGCAGACCCTCCACCAGGGCCGCGGTGGGCAGAGGAGAAGGGCCCTGGCAGACCCTCCACCAGGGCCGCGGCGGGCAGAGGAGAGGGGCCCCGCAGACCCTCCACCAGGGCCGCGGCGGGCAGAGGAGAAGGGCCCTGCAGACCCGCAGACCCTCCACCAGGGCCGTAGCGGGCACAGGAGAGGGGCCCCGCAGACCCTCCACCAGGGCCACGGCAGGCAGAGGAGAAGGGCCCCGCAGACCCGCAGACCTTCCACCAGTGCCGCAGCGGGCACAGGAGAGGGGCCCCGCAGACCCGCAGACCCTCCACCAGGGCTGCGGCAGGCAGAGGAGAGGGGCCCCGCAGACCCTCCACCAGGGCCGCAGCGGGCAGAGGAGAGGGGCCCCGCAGACCCGCAGACCCTCCACCAGGGCCGCGGCGGGCACAGGAGAGGGGCCCTGCAGACCCTCCACCAGGGCCGCGGCGGGCACAGGAGAAGGGCCCCGCAGACCTGCAGACCCTCCATCAGGGCCGCGGCGGGCAGAGGAGAGGGGCCCCGCAGACCCGCAGACCCTCCACCAGGGCCGCGGTGGGCAGAGGAGAGGGCCCCGCAGACCTGCAGACCCTCCACCAGGGCCGCGGCGGGCAGAGGAGAAGGGCCCCGCAGACCCACAGACCCTCCACCAGGGCCGCAAACCCTCCACCAGAGCCACGGCAGGCAGAGGAGAAGGGCCCCGCAGACCCGCAGACCCTCCACCAGGGCCGCGGCGGGCAGAGGAGAAGGGCCCCACAGACCCTCCACCAGGGCTGCGGCGGGCAGAGTAGAGGGGCCCCGCAGACCCGCAGACCCTCCTGCAGACCCGCAAACCCTCCACCAGGGCCATGGCAGGCAGAGGAGAAGGGCCCCCGCAGACCCGCAGACCCTCCACCAGGGCCGCGGCGGGCAGAGGAGAGGGGCCCCGCAGACCCGCAGACCCTCCACCAGGGCCGCGGCGGGCAGAGGAGAGGGGCCCCCGCAGACCCACAGACCCTCCGGCAGACCCACAGACCCTCCACCAGGGCCGCGGCGGGCAGAGAAGGGCCCCTGCAGACCCGCAAAACCTCCACCAGGGCCGCAGTGGGCAGAAGAGAGGGGCCCCCGCAGACCCACAAACCCTCCACCAGGGCCGTGGCGGGCAGAGGAGAAGGGCCTCAGGGACCCTGGGCAAGGCGGGGGTCCACTGGATCCAGAGCAGTCCCCCGCCACAGACAGCCCCTGGTGGTGGGCTGGGGAGCCGGGGGTGGAATATCCCAGAGACAGGACTCCAAAGTGAGTCCCAAAGGCTGTCTCACCAGCCCAGCACCCACCTGGAGGCTGTGTGCCCACCTCCCAACCCCACTTCTTCTTTCTGGCCACAGAGGCAGCCAGGGAAGTGCAGGCCATGTTGCAGGGGGACATGTTGCAGGGAAGTGCAGGCCATGTTGCAGGGGGGCATGTTGCAGGGAAGTGCAGGCCATGTTGCAGGGGGGCAGGTTGCAGGGAAGTGCAGGCCATGTTGCAGGGGGGCAGGTTGCAGGGAAGTGCCATGTTGCAGGGGGGCATGTTGCAGGGAAGTGCCATGTTTCAGGGGGGCATGTTGCAGGGAAGTGCCATGTTGCAGGGGGACAGGTTGCAGGGAAATGCAGGCCATGTTGCAGGGGGGCAGGTTGCAGGGAAGTGCCATGTTGCAGGGGGGCATGTTGCAGGGAAGTGCCATGTTGCAGGGGGCAGGCTGCAGGGAAGTGCCATGTTGCAGGGGGGCAGGTTGCAGGGAAGTGCCATGTTGCAGGGGGGCAGGTTGCAGGGAAGTGCAGGCCATGTTGCAAGGGGCAGGTTGCAGGGAAGTGCCATGTTGCAGGGGGGCATGTTGCAGGGAAGTGCAGGCCATGTTGCAGGGGGGCATGTTGCAGGGAAGTGCAGGCCATGTTGCAGGGGGGCATGTTGCAGGGAAGTGCAGGCCATGTTGCAGGGAGGCATGTTGCAGGGAAGTGCAGGCCATGTTGCAGGGGGGCATGTTGCAGGGAAGTGCAGGCCATGTTGCAGGGGGGCATGTTGCAGGGAAGTGCAGGCCATGTTGCAGGGGGGCATGTTGCAGGGAAGTGCCATGTTGCAGGGGGGGAGGCGGGGCTGGGTCGCCAGTGCCCTGGGCGGCTGGGCTGGGCCCACATTGTGGGCCGGCAACCTGCCCCTTGGTGTCCCCCCAGCAGGGGCTCGTCCCTCCTGTCCACTCCACTCTCCCCGGGGGACCCCCCAGCCTCAGCCACAGCCTCTCAGCCCCCTCCCCTGGGCTCCCAGGTGCCCTCTGGTCTGTTCCCCAGGTGAGGAGGCCCCAGCAGGCCCTGCAGGGCAGCCGGTCCGGGTCCAGAATCCTGCTGCTCAGCTTCATTCAGAGACCGGTCGTAACTCCGAGCCCTCGGGGCTGGCCCACTGACCTTCCCTGCTCTGAAATTCCCACACCCTGCCCTCCTCAGGTTCTGGCCGAGCCCGGGGCTCCCCGCACCCCAGGAACGGCAGGACAGGACCCAGGCGGTGTGGCCACAGAGGCAGGGAGCACACACGGCCCGGGGTGCACGGGGGTTCCCCTGGGCTTCCCTCTCCTGGCTGCCTGCCCCCGCCCCCAGCTCACCTCTCTCCCTGCCTCCCAGAGAGAGCTCACAGGAGGCCCTTATTGGCCCTGACCACTGAGACCAGGGTGAGGCAGCCCTGGAAGGCTTCCTGGAAGAGAGCCAGCGTCTGGGAGGAGAGGGTTCTGGAGGAGGGGTCATGTCCAAGCTGAGGAGTGGTTGAGGGTAAAGGGGTGACTGCCAGGGGAGCCGGCAGTGGGAAGAAGATTGTGGGAAGGACAGCCCACTCTGGCTGGTCCCATGCCCCCTGACAGAGTGGCCCCTGTGCATCTCCTCCTTGGTAAGAGCCCTGGGCCAGCCAGCCTTGCCAGGATTCCAAGGCTCAGAAACTCGTCCGACATCCAAGAGTCCCAGTTTCCAGGCCTGTAAAGTGGGCACAACACAGCAGGCTGAGCTGAGCAGGGACGGGCAGGGCACGAACTAACCACGCCAGCACGCACATGGCCGCACACGCTCAGTCGCCCACCTTGGCCTCCGGCTAACACCCACCCCGAGAAAGATGAGTGCCCTCTGTGCGGGACCGCTCCACACCACTGCCCGGCAGAGCTGAGCCCCTGGTGCCGGAGTCCCTGTGTGTCCCATGTGAAAGAGACCCGGGCTCTGTCTGGGACCCCGTCCCTCCCCGGGGCCCCGCAGGAGGCTGTGAGCAGCACAGAGACCCTGGAGAGCAGAGACCCAGAGCAGCACTGGAGGAGAGGCCTCTGTCAGGGCGGGGTTAGGGAGGGGATGGTCAGGGAGAGGCCACAGGGCCCAGGAGGCCCTGCAGGAAGTGCAGGTGGGAGGGGTGATGGTGGGTGAGCTCCCCAAACCCGGCCTGCCAGGCAGGGTTTCCCCAGGTGGAGCCCTGCCCACTTTCAATCCCACAAAAGGCATTCAAATGAGAGACAAATATTTGCGGCTGAAGATAAAGCCCAGCGCATCCTCTTCGGCAGCCTGAGCTGCTCCCAGGCCCTCATTTGTGTATTAATTGGACTTCGTTTAGGGATTTGCATGCTTATCGATGAGGGCAATGGCCCGCCTCTGTGGCCAGCCCTACACAGGGCCCCAGGGCTTGTAGGCAAATGCCGGGTCGGGGTGACGGGAAGGACTTGGGGAGCCCTAGGTGGAACCAGCACCTCCTCAAATAGTTCCAGGTACTAAACCTGAACCAGGGGAGGCCACCACGTGGGGCCCCGGCCCGTACCCCACGCAGAACATCAGGGGGACAAGCGGGGAGAAGAAAGCGTCCTGATGACGCCCATCAGCCTGATACTGGCCCATCAGCCCATACTTGTCCCTTCCAGGTTGTCGGGAACGATGTCACAGGTACTGGGCACACAGGGATCCTCCCTGGGAAGGCTGGAGCCTGTCCCGGCCTCTTGTGGGCTCCCCGGGGACCCAGGGTGAGAGGCAGCTCATCCAAGGCCACGCAGGCCCCTCCGTCCTCAGCAGCACCCATTGCCCGATGGTGCCCGTCCCCCGGCCGGCCCCAGTCTGCAGCAAGGGTGCGGAGAGGGCCCCTAGGGGTGGGGCTGTCCCAGTGGACAATGTGCTGCTGGGGTCCTACAGGGAGGGGTTGGGGTTACTGGAAAGCCCTGCCTGGGAAGGACTGAACTGTGCCCCTCAAAGTCCTCTTTAGAGTCCTGACCCCCAGGACCTCAGAATGAAGTTGTATTTGGAGCTGGGCCTCTTGAGAAACCTATATGCAGGTCAGGAAGCAACAGTTAGAACTGGACATGGAACAACTAACTGGTTCCAAATAGGAAAAGGAGTACGTCAAGGCTGTATCCTGTCACCCTGCTTATTTAACTTATATGCAGAGTACATCATGAGAAACGCTGGACTGGAAGAAGCACAAGCTGGAATCAAGATTGCCGGGAGAAATATCAATAACCTCAGATATGCAGATGACACCACCCTTATGGCAGAAAGTGAAGAGGAACTGAAAAGTCTCTTGATGAAAGTGAAAGAAGAGAGTGAAAAAGTTGGCTTAAAGCTCAACATTCAGAAAACGAAGATCATGGCATCTGGTCCCATCACTTCATGGGAAATAGATGGGGAAACAGCAGAAACAGTGTCAGACTGTATTTTTTTGGCCTTCAAAATCACTGCAGATAGTGACTGCAGACATGAAATTAAAAGACGCTTACTCCTTGGAAGAAAAGTTATGACCAACGTAGATAGCATATTGAAAAGCAGAGACATTACTTTGCCAACAAAGGTTCGTCTAGTCAAGGTTATGGTTTTTCCAGTGGTCATGTATGGATGTGAGAGTTGGACTGTGAAGAAAGCTGAGCACCGAAGAATTGATGCTTTTGAACTGTGGTGTTGGAGAAGACTCTTGAGAGTCCCTTGGACTGCAAGGAGATCCAACCAGTCCATTCTAAAGGAGATCAGCCCTGGGTGTTCTTTGGAAGGAATGATGCTAAAGCTGAAACTCCAGAACTTTGGCTACCTCATGCGAAGAGCTGACTCATTGGAAAAGACTCTGATGCTGGGAGGGATTGAGGGCAGGAGGAGAAGGGGACGACAGAGGATGAGATGGCTGGATGGCATCAGTAACTTGATGGATGTGAGTTTGAGTGAACTCTGGGAGATGGTGATGGACAGGGAGGCCTGGCGTGCTGCGATTCATGGGGTCGCAAAGAGTCGGACACGACTGAGCAACTGAACTGATCTGAAGGTGAAAGGAGGTCATGAGGGTGGACCCTAGTCCAATGACTGGGGTCCTTACAGGAAGAGGAGGTCAGGACACAGACACACTCAGAGGGATGACCCAGTGAGGACACGGCCGTCTGCACGCCCAGGAGAGAGGGGAGGGACCAGGTCCTGGCATTCCAGCCTCCGGGACCGGAGACAGTGAACGTCAGCTGTCTCCAGCCCCGTCTGTAATGTTTGTTAGAGCATCCCTGGCTAGCGAATGCACTGCCTCCAAGGCTGTCAAGGCCCCTGGGTTCTTGCCTCAGTTTCGCCAAGTCCACCCGGGGTGCCTTAGCGCTGGGCCTGGCTTTCCCGGTCACTATGGAGGAAGGGTCTTGTTGAAGGGAGGCAGGCAGACAGACCTGGCTCAGAGTCCCCACCCCTCCCCCAGGGCTTGTGGCAGAGTCGTGGGGGGTGGCATGCAGTGGCGGGGGTGAGCAGAGGGGAGCGGGCACCCACCCCAGCTTCTCGCGCCATTTGGTGAGTGGCCTTGGGCACGGGCTGCTCTGGGGGTGGTCTCAGGGTGACCCCCTCTGAGAAGCTGAGGTTCAGCGCTCTGGTGACAAAGGCCCATTTCAACGTGTAAGGGGGGCTGCAGGGGCCCAGGCTCAGCAGGGGGGCACTGCTGGGGGCACGTGGCCGGGCTGAAGGCAGTTTCCTTGGCACCCGAGACAAATGCTTGGTTTGCCCTCCTCCACACCCCCCGCCGCCCCGGGGGCTGATAGATTTGCCTCATTAATCACAGTCTGCCCCGAGGTGGGGGTGGGGCCAGAGGGGGTCCTGGGCCCCCCTCCGGGAAGCTCCATCCACCTGCATACAGCCCTGGCCAGGGGCAGCCAGCGAAGGGACTGGGCACTTGCCCCCAGAGCCCAGCCAGGCCTCTGCTCCCCCTTCACCACGTGCACCTCCCCAGGTGCCCCCAGTTGGAAGACAGGGTGTGGGAGGCCAGAGCCGGCGTTCTGGCTCCTCCGTCTGTCCCCATCGCAGATGAGACCCTGCCTGGCAGTGTTCCCAGCAGAAGCAGCAACAAAGGTGCCCTCCAGGCAGGTGGGGGCCGGGGGGGCGGCGGGCCAGGGAGCTGTGCCCAGAGCCTCAGCTGTCGGCTCAGAACCTGGGGTCTCTGTGAGCCTCGGGCCTGTCGCTGAGCCTCCCGGGGCCTGGAAGTAGGGGCGAGACCCCTCGAGGGAGCTGGGAGGACGAGGGGCTCCTGGGGGGCCTGCCCGCACCGTGACCCCAAAGAGCTCGAGGCGGACTCACAGCCCACAGGCCCCTCGCCCACTCTCCTCTCTGATGCGGCAAAGACCAGGGTGGACCTCGTCCTCCAGCGCCCTGCCCCGGGAGGCCCCCAGACAGCCCCCCACCCCGACCGGCGCTGTCCCGAGAGGGTCCACAAGCCTTGCCGGCCACCTCCTCCTCACCCACCAGCAGCGATCTGCCACGCCTTCTCTCTCCCAGAGTCTCCTCGAACCAGCAGCGCCCCCATCACAAAGCCACAGTTGAGACCCTTTGCTTGTTGGCCCTGCCAGGTCAGCTCCAGCCTCCTCCTGCTCTCCCCCAAGACCCCCAAGTGCCCCAACAACGGGGGCTCTGCTGGGCCCACGTGGACCCCCCTCGCGCCCTCTGGGTCCAATAGAGCCTCACGCTCTCAAAGCGCCTTTTGCGGCCGCACCCCTTCCATCCACAGGGTCCTCTCAGGGCCTTGTGGCCTCAGAGCACCGGGACCCTCCCTCACCCTGACCCTCCCCCAGGGCCCCCACCTCCACTAGGATTCAGGGGCCTGGAGGGACCCAGCACTGGTAGGAAGGCAGGGCTGGCCCGAGCGAGGCCATGGGGGCAGATGCAGGCCCCACCCCAACCCAGGCCTCTCCACGCCGGCTCCTCGGGGATCCAGCCCCCTGCATGTCCCCCTTCCTGCGCCCTGAGGCCACAGGGGACTGCTGCTGTGTGTGTGGTGAGGACTCCAGCGTCCGCAGCACTGAGGAGGGGTCCGCCTGGTCCCTCCCCTGCCCTGAATGCCCACCCAAACCTCAGTCTCTGTCGAGAGGGACGGTGAACCCGTGAACCCCACGGCTGATGTCCGGTCCCTTCCGTGGTCAGGCTCACCCTTGTTCTGGCCACTCCTCTTCGTGAGCAGGGTCAGATGATGCGCACTGCACTGGCCCCCCAACCCAGCTGGGGGTGGAGGGTAGGGGGTGGTGCGCACCAGGCTCAGCTTCCCAGTCGTCGGAGCTCGGCGGACACCAGGGCAAACACCACTGTTCACAGGTGAAGGTCAACAGGCCAGCAGAGGACGCACGGATGCAGAGGGATGCAGGCCACGTGCGAGCCCGCCCCACGGAGGAACCAGCACTCACGGGGACCCATGACATGGGGCCCAGGGAGACCCAAGGTCCACGGGTTGCCTCCTCCACCCAGCAGGCGGGGTGCCACAGCCCCAGGGCCCCGTCCACAGTCCAGCCAGAACCTGCTCCACATGCACGCGCACGGCACCCACCATCCCTCCTTCCTCGAGTGATCGCCCACGCCGGCCACCGCTCAGGTGGAAAATAACCACAGGACGAAAGCGGGGATGGATGAGCCCAGAATTTCCTCCTTTCAGCCCTTGCTCAGCCACAGCTGATGGGAGCAGGTGCAGGTAGAACACGGGTATCTAGTTTTTGCAGTGTCTCTGCTGTTCCATAACAGCAAAATTATGTGCACGCTGCAATATTTCAGTGGCGTCATTTTGGTGATTCCTCGTGGCAGTTAACGTGCTTATCTCTACATCTAAGACTAGCATCGCACAGTATAAAAATTAATGCCAACAAATTATTAACGTTCTTTACTTGAACGGCATTAAATAGCAAGTTTGCAACACTACGTCAAGACAGGCCGTGGAAAAAAGGAAAAAGCTATTTCCACACCTTTAGCGTCACTTTCCCCCCATATTTGAACAAGGGTGTCTCGTGATCTCACTCTGCAGGAGGGCCCTGCAGATAAGGAAGCCAGCCCTGGGCCGGGGGTTCCAGGCTGGGGCTGCCCTAGAACAAGCAGGAACCATGGAGGTTTAGACTGCCCCTCTCGGGACGCACTGGCCCCAGCACACAGGACAGGCAACAGCTCTGCGAGGTCAGGACTGCAGCCTCCGTTTCAGGGGCACGGCTCCAAGATGCTACATGACCCCGACAACACCCAGGGCCCCTGATGTTCCCCTGGAACCAGGGTGTCCGCCAAGGGCCAGGCAGTGCCGTGCCCAGAACACAGGTCCCCTGAAGGCAGGGCCTCCCTGGGCGCTGCTGCACCTGGACACAGAGAAGGTGCCCACTGGAGTTTCCAGAATGATCAGGCGTGGGACCTGGCAGAGCAGACGAGGCCAGCAGGCACCCGTGCTAGACTCCAGCATCCGAGAGAGTGGCCCCATGTGGGTGGCCTCCAGGGACACACCATTCTCTGACTGGGTGAGTTTTAGCCACAGGGAGCCTCCTGGGACTATAAAGCAGGGTTTTATAGTCCTGGGAAACCCACTGTCACGAATAGCAAAGACAACATCCTGACCCCCCGTGGCACGGCGCCCCCAGAGGGCCCCCGGGGGCTATGGCCATCCAGACCAACAGCCCACCCACCCACCTGCCCACCCCTAGGAAAGACTGCCCCGGTCCCACCCAGCTTTACCCCAAGGCACCATTCCCCCCACACCACAGTGGGGGTCCCCACCTAGCCCCAGGCTGCTTCTATCTAAAATTGGCTTCCGACCTCCAGCAGGGGGCAAGGCCTGGGCCACAGGCCACCAGGAGAGCCCCGCTGCCCCCACCACGGAGCTGAGGGTGGGGACCCGAGCAAACGTGCTGGTCTGGAACACGGAATTGCTAAGTGTACCCCCCAGGACGGCCCCAGGCAGCCCCACCCTCCTGGAAGGGGGCCACTGCCAGGACTCAGGAATGAAGCCGTCCCTGTTTGAGTCCCATGTCCCGTCACCTTCAGGCTCTATGACCTCCAGCACCTCATCTTTCAGAGCTGTGCTTTGCGGTTCTGTAAAGGGGGCAGCGATCGGCATCCGGTAACTGATGGCTGGCGGGGGACAGGGCGCTTTCTGCCTAGGGTGAGCAGGCAGGCCAGTGTGCCCATGTGGTCTTAAAAATGAGCCTGCCCAGATAATCAGTGATCAGTCACCACATGGGATGCAGAGCCAGGAACATGCTCTGAGGTGCAGGAACCAGAAACCAAACTGGAGTCGATCACGCCTCTGCTTCCAAGCCACCCCCTCCAGTCACAGGAGATGCAGGACCAGTACCCAGTGGGCACCAGCAGGCGCGATGCCATCGGCAACGCTGGGACACAGATGGCCTCGCTTTCTCGTAAAGCGGCTGGGGACGGGATGCTCACAAGAGGCTTAACTCCAGTGCGGATCTGCACCGGATCCTCATTATGAAAAACCAGGGACTTCCCAGGGGTCCAGTACTCGACTCTGCTTCCACCTCAGGGGGCACGGGCCCTATCCGTGGTCAGGGAAGTTCACAACCATGCATGGGGCAGTCAAAAAAAACACAAACATGGAAAACAGAGGCAGTCAGGGGGCTGTGCCACTGACCGGGTGTTTGACAAAATGAAAAGAGCTGTTGTTCATCTGTGGGGGTCAAGGTATTGGGGTTCCCCTTGGAAGCTCATCTGGAGAATTTACGGGTGGAACCGTACGGTGTCTGAGGTCTGCTTCAGAACCACGCGGCGGGTGGTGGGGGCAATGCATGGACAGCCAGGGGTTTGTGTTCAGTCTTTGGTGCTGGTGATGGGGCTTCTCAGAGCCTTCTCCCACATCTGGCGTGTCCATCGTTGACCAGGCCGGATGCTGGACGCCTGATACAACAATGTCACTTGTGGGTTAGATGGAGCCTGTGTGCCCTGCTAGAACGTCAGCTCCATGAGGGTGAGGCTTCCTTGGGCACCAGCGCATCCTCCGTGCCTGGCACAGAGAACTTGTCCAGCGGAAGTTCTGGAACTTTTGCACGCGCTTGGGATTTTCCGTAAAAACAGAAGCACAAAAATGGCAGCTCTTACCCTTGGCAGAATTTCATCACCAGTCCCCCTCGGCCTGCCCCTCCCGTGCGTCCCCTGTACCCACCTGCCAGCCAACACCCATGTGTGATACTACCCTGCCTACCACCACTCCATGTCCTGAGAGCTGCATGCCTTTCCCTGGGTCAAGGTAAGGAGACCCAGCAGAGGCCGGAGCCAGAGGCTCGGTGAGGTCACTGACCACGCTGTGGACCCTGGGGAAGGCTGCAGGCTGGCCCTTGCCGGGTGGCCACATCACACGCCTCGTCTGTCCCTGGGACGAGGCCAGGTCACTCCTGGCCCCGCAGTCCCCAGCCACAGCTGCTCTGCTGACCCCGCCAAGCCTGAGCCTCGTCAGACCCACCCAGCCCGTCACCCTGGTCACCCGGGAGACATTCGTTCTGCCAACACCAGTCGCCCCAACCTGCCCAGGTTCCAACGGCTGTGACCCAACCACTCCCCGCAGGAGGAAGGGGTGCCTTCAGCATCCGAAAGCAGCCTGGGGGATCCCTGTCGGCTCCACCTCCACCCGTGCAATAAAAGAGAGCTCTGGGCAGGGTGAGACTTCAAAGCCGCCGAGCCTCTGGTCAAAGGTAGGGCTGAGTAATCACCTCTGAGCTTGGGGAGCCTGGGGGGGCCTCCTTGTTCCTCTCAGAGGAGGGCCCAAGCCTCTGCAGCCTGCAGGGCACACGTGGCCAGGAGCCACAGGCATGGCAGCGGACGGCTGAGTATGGTGGGCTGGACACAGCCAGACACCTCTCCATCGTCCTCCCGCAACTGTAGGTCCCCCCACTGGCAGGTGGAGAGCCCTGCCCGGGGTCACCCAGCTGGCAGCGGACAGCGGGGATCTGACCACAGCAACCTGGACCCCAAGACAGAGGGCAGCCTGGGGGCCCACTGGTCGGACCCCCTTGGGCTGAGCCCTATGCTGGGCCTTGCCTCAGAGCCTGATCCCAGTCAGCAGCCTGCAGACATCAGCGTCCCAGCCGTGAGGCAGCCCTGTCTGGACCACCCTCCAGCGCCCCGACGCCTGACAGGAGCCCCAGGCCCTCCCGGGCCCATGAACTGCTTTGGCAGGGCGGCTGCCAGGTGGACCCCCAGACGGAGGCGCAGGGTCCAGGGAGACGTGACCACAGATGTGGGCCTTCTGGGTCCAGGGTTGAAGCCACCACCCTCCCACCCACACGGGACCCTCACCTGGATCATGGGGGGCCTCAGGGGTATGGAGCGGGTACCCCCACCACCATTGATACACAGCACCGGTTTACATATAGATCCACCTTCCCTAAAACAGGTTTCCTGAGGCTGGTCTCTCCACAGCTGGCAGAGATGAAAGGGGACGCCCACCAGGAACTCTGCACAAGGGCTGTGGCACGGGAGATTTCAGCCAGGTTCACAACTTCCAGGAAGAGGGAATAAACAGTCTTTATTGTGTTCTAAATCTAAGGGTTCTTTGTACAAAAATAAGCCTTCATACCGCCAGTGTCCCTGAGCAGTTCAAGTCCATGTGTTCGTAAAAAAAAACATAATCTGCGTCGTCATAAAGCCCTCTCCCCTTCAAACCTCCAAGTGTCGGTTCCGCAGCCCCAGTCCAGTGGAAAGTCTCTGCGGACAGGGTGGCTGGGGTCCGAGGAAGCTGCCGCCGGGAGGAGGTCAGGCGGGAGTGCTTGCACACTAGCCTTGGGTCAGGCTGGATGGCGGGGAGCGTCGGCTGGATCCCTGGCTCGGTGGTGGCTTGGCCCGCGGAACGACGAACACGGAGGCGGGAGCCTTTCCAACCGACTGGCTCCGCAGGGGTGAGCGCGTTCCCCGCCGCTGGGAGGGAAGGGGGGGTGGGGCAGGCACGTGCGTTAGTGCGGGATCCGGCCCCGGAGACCCCACGCAGCCCGGCCCTCCCCCACACCCACAAGCGGAGTCGGCAGTTTCGTTCTCTGGGTGGGTTTTGGAGCCCAGGTCTCCGTAGGAGCCTCGGCTTCGGTGTGTGGCCCGGCCCTGGGCGCCGGGCGGGGCGAGCGCTCGGAGCCGGGGTGAGTCAGGGCTCCGCGCCCCGCCGACTCATTTCTGCCACCGGGCCGGGCGCGCAATTTGCAATGCAAAGTCTCTTCGCCTCCCAGCGCCCTAGTCTGCCCCGAGATCCGCAAACACTCGGGGCCTCACCCGCCCCAGCCCTCCGTCTCCCCGCTCCCCCTACGGCGGCGGAGCAGCGAGGGGGAAGTTTTGCAATCCCGGACAAACAAACGCTAGTCTTGCACAGGCTTGAAGAAGTCTGGGGAGGAATAAAGAGGGAGCGAAATCCAGGCCGTCGCTCCGGCCTCGCTCCGGGCCTCGCGGGCTCTCGGGAGCGCGAGCAGTGAGGCCGTTGTCTCCACGCGCCCAGCTGCCCTCCCTCCAGCCCTCCCTCCTTCCCGCCTCTTGGAGCCTACCTTGCGGGGCCGGGCGCTCAGTAGCCCCCTAACCAGCTGGAGAAGTCGAGCAGCTCGCGCTCCGCGGGGCTCAGGGCGCCCTCACAGCCGCTGTCGTCCGACGAGTAGGCGGAACGCGGGGACCCGGGCTCAGAGCTGTGCCCACGACCCGGGGACGACGAGGCGCAGGAGGGCGAGGCGGCGGTGGCGGGGGTCCCCGATGGAGCGCGGGGCAGGGGGTGGCGCGCGGCCGGGGCCAGAAGCCCCCCGGCCAGCGCGGCCCGCACAGCATCGTGCTCCGCCAGCAGGCGCTGCAAGGCGCGGATGTACTCCACCGCCGAGCGCAGCGTTTCCACCTTGCTCAACTTCTTGCTGGCACCGCCGTGCGGCACGTGCTGCCGCAGCGCCTGGAACCCCAAGTTCACCAGCTTCACGCGATTGCGCTCGCGTTCATTGCGCCGCGCCACGGCCGCCGCTCCACTGCCGGGGTCCACCGCGCCCGGCCGCCGCCGGCGGCTGCAGCGGAGCAGCTCTGGAGACTCCGGTCGCGGCCGAGCGGCGCAGCAGCCCGGGACACCAGGCGCCGGGGGCGCGGGCCGGGGTAGTGCGCGGCTGTCCATCGCGTCTGCATCCACTCGCCCCGCGCTTCCCCCAAAGTCTCTGTGCGCCGCAGGAAGGTGGAGGGCAAGGAACCGAGGGCGGAGGAACGCCGGTCAAGTCTCAACGACGATCGGGCACTGCGCTGCCAAGACTACCCCGGGTACGCGGCCCCAGGTCGTCCGGGGTCCGGGGACAGTAAGGCGCAGGAGACCGAGAGAGGGCGGGCAGTGCGCGCCGAGGAGCGTGGGGGGCTCGTGACTCGCGCGTGCTGTCAGACGCTCGCCAGGTCTTCCTTGAGCGGCGCAGGTGGCGCGTTTTTAAATACATAGATAACCCTCCTCCGCGCCGCCGCCTCCTTTCTCACGCCCTCCTTCCCTTGCCTCCCCCTCGCGCCACGCTTCGCCCAACCCCTGGCGCACAGTCTGCAAAGACAGAGCCGTGAGCCTCCGAAGACCGCACCCAGTCCCCCAGGCACAGCCCGCAGGCCCCCAGTGCGTCCTTGTTCCCAGCAGGTGCCCAGTGCGCCCCCAAGATGCAGTCCGCGGGTCCCGCGTGCGCACCGCCCCCCACTCCCCGAAGTTGCTGTTCACAGGTCCTGGGTACAACCCCCGCCGCGTTCGCCTTTGAGGGTAGGGTGTGTCCACCGCCACGGCTCAGCCATTCCGGAGGCGCGTGAGACCCCCGGGGGCAGCACGCGCCGGGCAGCCGGCACCCACGCTCCGCCCCTTGAGGCCGAGGGGCGTGGGGGGGGCCTCAGCCAATGGCGGGCCGCCCGTTCGGCCAATCGCGGCGAGCGCGGCCCCACGCCCGGCCCCTGGGAGGAAGCGTGTACGCCAGACGCGTGGCTCCCGGAGCGTCTCTAACAAAGCTTGGCGCCCGCGCGGCCCCGCCCGGCCCCTCCCCGCCACCCGGGTGGGCGCGCGCTCCCACGCGCACCTGTTCCTGGCCGGGCGCCCACCTGTTATTCTGCGGGGCCTGCGAGAGGGCCACTCCGTCTTCCCGCCAAGGCGGGGCTTAAGAAGTGGTGGAGATTCGGCGCGCTGGGGTGGGGTGGAGGCCGGAGGTCTGGCTCCTGGGGTGCGTTCCCCCAGTTCCCTGCCACGTACACAGTCTGCCCCCGGCCTTGCGCGCCTTTGAGGCGAAGGGCCTGGAGATTTGCTCAGACCGCTTTGGACCCCGGGGGGCAGTCCGCCTGCCTTTCCCCTCTGCCCGTCTCCCCCCGCCCCGCTCTCGAAGCTTCCTTTACTTTCCATACTCCCCTGAAATCGTCCTGCCTTCTTGGACCGGTTCCCTCGGGCTGCTCACCCGTGGATGTCTACCCGCCTTCATGACCCTTTTCCCTCAGTGCCAGCACCTGCCACCTACCCCTGCGCTGGGATTGGCCGGTGGGGGGAAGTCGGGGGGCAGCCGCCTTTCCCGCTGACCGACGGGGGTACCTTTCGGGGTTTGAGGGGGCAGGGACTTTGGACGTGCGCCGTTAATGGGAGAGTTTTGTCCTGCCCCGCGGCCTGGGAAGGCCAGCCAAATGGCTGTGCCCTCGGGAGGCCATACCCAGCAGGTTTTTCCCGAAAAGCAACCAGACCCTTAGGGCCAGGACCTCCGGGAATGGAGGGCGGGGGTAAGGGGCGGGCCCAGCTACCTGGAGCAGACTTACTCTGCTGGCAAGGGGAAGGGGTAGGGGGCTGGGGCGCCTCCCGAGGACCCCACGGGGCACCGTGGCGAGGGTTTCCTGCCTGCCTGGTGGCGCCCTCTGGCTCCTGTCCCCCTGAAGGATTCTGGCAAGTCTGGTCGGCTTGCCTCCTGTAGGAAGTGACCTGGAGTCTAGCACTTGCCAGGAGCCAGGTGGGTGTGGGGCCCTGTTTCTCAGGAAGAAGCTGACTCAGACAGGACATGGAATGTGTCCACAGTCACACCTCTGGCCAGTGGAGCAACCCAGATAGGAATAAGGTCCCTTCAGAGCGGAAGGCCTGGCTGGCCTCTGCACCCCCTCTCTGGTAAGAGCCCCCTCCTTCCCTGAGGGTTATTTGGCAAACCCCCAGCCAGATAGGAATCTGCCTGCCTGTGCCAAGGGTGCCAGGGAGAATTCCCAAGTCCTGCAAACAGGGCCCTGCCTGAACTTCCACGGGGCCTCCTGGGGGCTGCCTCTGCCTCTGCCCAGCCTCCTGGGCTCTGGCTTTGCCCCCTCCCGCCTGTCCACTGCCTGGAAGCAGGAGGGTCATTACCCCGGCGAGTCGGATCATGCCCGGGCCCGGGGATTAAGCCTGGCTCCCCTCTGCGCTGGCCTCACGCTCAGCTCTGAGGCCGAATCACCAGAGCCCTGTGGATCCCTCAGCGCCGTGCTGTGCACAGCGTGCCCCTCATCCTGGGTGTCCATCTGAGGGCTCCACGCGGAAAGACAGGTACCCTTCTCTCTGTGTCCACAGGGCACTGCCCGTGCCCAGGCCATGCATGACCGTGCTTCGCTAAGGGGACCTCACGTCCAGCACAGAGGATCAGAAGGAGCTGGCCACTGTGGGAGTGGGCGGTGGCTGAGGGACAGGGGAGCAGTCCAGGCCCAGCTCTGCCGTTGACCTTGAGAGGTCCCAGCAGCCCGGTGCGGGAGTGGGCGGTGGCTGAGGGACAGGGGAGCAGTCCAGGCCCAGCTCTGCCATTGACCTTGAGAGGTCCCAGCAGCCCGGTGTCCCGCTGCTCCAGGGGGACATGCCAACCCCTGCTCCAGGGTGACCAAGGCTGAGCGCTTGCCCACTCTGAAATCACGGGCTCCATGGGACTGGGGTGTAGACCCTGAAAATGTGGGGCACCCTGGGGACACGTGAGGCCCAGAGAGGCTCTGGGTCCCCCTTCTCTGGGGCAGAACTGGACTAGGCAGAGGCTGGGTGAGCTCCATGCCTGGGTGAGGGCGAGCAGGGCTGACTGTCAGCTGCCTTGGCCTGGGCTCCTCACTCCTCCTGCAGCCCAAGGCTGCTGCCCACCTCCCTGTCCACCCCTCCAGGGCCTTCCTCCCTGGCTGCCTAAGTGCATTCTCTGGGTCAGGGCACAGGTGGGAGGCGGGTAGCCAGTCTGGGCCAAGCCAGCAGCTTCTCCAAGCCCACAGGTTGTCCTGAAGCCCTCCTGCAGGAGTCCCACCTGTGTGCCCAGGTCACTTGGGAGTCCAGAACCTTCTGGAATTCAGTGGGGTGGGCAGGAGCCATGGGACATGAAGTACTTCCAGACATCAAGCATCATACCCACCAATGACCAGTTGGGATTCTCCAGAGAAACAGATAATATGTAACAAGAAGTTTATGATGAGGAACCCGATCGCATGATGGTAGAGTCGGGAAGCCCCATGTCTACCGTCTGCAGGAGGCAGACCCAGAAAGCCTGTGTGCTGGTGGGATCCCGTCCAAGTGTGGAGAGCTGAGAACCTGGGGGCTGGTGGTGTAAGCCCCAGTGCAGGGGCGGGAGATGGCGAGCTGGCCGGTCCCAGCTCCAGCAGGCAGACGGAGGAGGAAAGGTGAATTCCTCCCACTGCATCCGTTGTTCCGTTCAAGCGCTCAGTGAACTCCGTGATGCTGGTCCACACTGCAGCGGACGCTGATTCTAATCTTCACCCCATCCAGAAACACACCCAGAAATAAAGTCTAATCTGGGCACCTGTGAGCTGGGCCGGTTGACACTCAAAACTGATCATCACACATCCACCCCTTGTCCACGTGGCACCTGTACCCAGCTCCTGAATCCATGCCTGAGCTCCAGACAAAAAAAATAGAAAGGTCATAGTTCTGCCTCCTGTGTACAGCTGTCCTGCCTACAAACAAAAGCACATGCCCTCCTGCCCCAGAAGAGGAGGAGGAGGCCTGGGGGTGTGTCTCTCTCCCGACATCCTTAAACACTGGTTTAAGTTCCCAGGCCTAAATGCTGTGACATGAAGTCAGGGCATCGTATGTGACATGACGAGAGGAGAAGACAGGAGAGAAACAGAGATGCACAACTGCATCACCAAGCAGGACCCGGTGGGACCTTCCCAGAACGGAGCCTCCCTCCCTGCACACCCCGCCACGTCTCCTCCCTGCTTCCTGTGTGGAAACACTTTAAATGGAATCAGAGAAATGAGAAAACGCAGAAAGAAAACATTTGAGCAAGACAAAAGAATAGTGCGGCCATTCAAGTCAAGGACCTTTAGCTGCTCCTCCAGGGCTGCAGATGGTATTCTGAGCCATGTCCGTTGAGCTGTTTTGCAGGTACTGAAAGCCCCATCAGGCAGGAGAAGTTGACTGCATGCTGCCTGACCCCAGGCTTGTTTGAATCAGAGGTTGATATCGCCTCCCAATTTCCTCACTGCCGACCAACCAGAAGAACGTCCACAAGCTGATCACTCACCCTGATCACTCATCACTCCCTTCCCTCACCCTATGAGTCTTCAGGGAGTTCAGGCCTCTTAAGCACTAGCTGCCTGGACTCGTTGCTTGGCACCCGCGATAAATCTGCACTTCTTTCCTTCACCACAACCACGTGTCAGTAGATTGGCTCTACTGCACGCAGGAGAGCAAACCCAAGTTTGTTTGGTTCCATGACACTTACAGCCAAAGGGCAGGAAGAGAAGGGGGCAACAGAGGGTGAGATGGTTGGATGGCATCATCGACTCAATGGGCTTGAGTTTGAGCAGGCTCCAGGAGATGGTGAAGGACAGGGAAGCCTGGCATGCTGCAGTCCATGGGGTCGCAAAGAGTTGGACACGACTTAGTGACTGAACAATAACTGTAGCAGAAGGGGGAAATAAATACCACAACTCCAGTTCTGGTTTCTGTAACGGTCGTGAGGCTGTAGTCAATATTCGTAACCACCTTCTCCCACTGCCTGCTCCATGCTCCCTGTGCCTTCAGCGAGCCCCTCAGCTTGCTGTGGTTCTGTGCTTGGTGGTTGACCCAAACCGTCGTTCCTAGAGGGTCGGGTCATCAGTGGTCCTGCCTGGGTTGGGCTGCTATCATTTCCCCTTGGCCTCAATCCCAGACCTCCGGTGCCTTCGTGCGCTTTCTCGCCTCTCATGAGGAGGGAGCAGCCAAGCCCCCCACTTTGGGATCAGGAGCCCTGGCCAGCACAGTGAGTCCCTTCTCTGCCTGTTGATTCTGAGACACAAGGACCCTGCATTGGCTGGTGAGCCCTAACTTCCGGTTCAGTGGACTCATTGCTTAACTCCTGGTGGAACTGAGAGCTCTGAGCAGGAGCATGCACGGTCTCAGGATCAGGACGGAACCGTCACGCTGGTGTCACAGCCAGGGCCACTGCCACTTCACCCCTTCATCCCAGGAGTCTCCGCTGTGAATCAGCTCGTACCGTGGACACCGACTCAGAACACACGCAGCCTCTTGGAGAACCCGCCCCAGCCCGCAGGGCATTGCCAGCTTGCTGGTGCTATAACTGAGTCTTCAAAAGGCTATTCCACCATCTGGCAAGCCAGCTGCTTCACGATGGTGGGGAACGTGGTGCGTTCCACAGGCAGGGGCCCCTTGCCACCCTTTCTTCCCTAATCAGAAGCAACGCTGTGCGGGATACCATGAGGTGGATAAGGCATTCTGTGATTCACTTCGGCACAAGTACTGAATGCAGAGAAGGCAAAGCCGTATCCAGCATGGGTGTCTGTCCCAGTAGGAACAAAAGACTGTCTCTTCTGTGATGAAAGTGAAAGTCACTCAGCCGTGTCTGACTCTTTGCGATCCCATCAACTACATGGTTCCTGGAATTCTCCAGGCCAGAATACTGGAGTGGGTAGCCTTTCCCTTCTCCAGAGGATCTTCCCAACCCAGGGATCAAACCCAGGTCTCCTGCATTGCAGGCTGATTCTTTATCAGCTGAGCCACAAGAGAAGCCCAAGAATACTGGAGTGGGTAGCCTATCCCTTTTCCAGCAGATCTCCCCAACCCAGGAATCAAACTGGGGTCTCCTGCACTGCAGGCAGATTCTTTACCAACTGAGCTACCAGGGGAGCCATGATGAAAACAGTCCTGTTACTGAATGTGGGTCCACTCACCCGGGAGCAGTAAAGCCAGTCTACCGACACGCGGTTGTGGTGCAGAAAAGTGCAGTGTCTATTGCAGATGCCAAGCAAGGAGTCCAGGCAGCTGGTGCTCAAAAGGCCTGAACTCCCTGAAGGGTAAGGGAGAGAGGCTGTGGGGTGGGTGATCAGCTCATGGACATTCTTCTGATTGGTTGGTGATGAGCTAATCAGAGCCAACATCGTCCACCCTCTGGTTCCAACCCATCTGGGGTCTCTGTGCTGGTGGGCAGTTTGCAGTTAACTTCCTCCACCTGGTGGGGATTTCAGTGTCTGCAAAGCAGCTCAAAGGACATGGCTCAGAATATCATGTACAGCCCTGAAGGAGGAACTCAAGGTTCTTAACTTAATGGCTAAACTAGTATTATTTTATCTTGTTTGACTGTTTTCCTTTCTTTCCGCATTTTCTGACTTCTGTGATTAAATTTACTCTTTGGAACTCAGGGAAGGTTTGGGAGGCTGAAGTTTCTCTGCAGACAAGACATAGTGGAGGGCTCTCTTCCGGGAAGTCCCCATAGCGTCCTGCTCTGTTACACGCTGGTGTAATTAATCAGGTAGCTGGCTGGCCCCTCTGGGGGGTGGCGCCAAATCAGGGGTTTGGTGTTGGTCTTGGGAGATTGGACACTCAGCCTTGGTAAGTGGAATCCATGTTGCTGGACCCATGCATGCCCCCATCCCTGCCACCAAGGCCACTTTACTTAATCCACTGCACGATGACAGGGTGGCTGGGAAAGAGGCTGATTGGGATCTACAGGATGGTTCTCCTGTGCACTCTGTTACTAAAATCCTCTGCTGAGTTCACCCTTTGGTGAGCACTCATGTGGGACATGAATATTTTCAGGGTTCCTGCCAATCCACATACTTCTTCCCCAAATTTCCTTGTCACCAATTTTCCAGTCATGTTGCTTCGGAGTCCCTAACCACCCAACCAAACCACTGCCCAGAGCCCATGAGTCCAGTTATCACCACTCATCTGGCCGTTTCTCCTTCCAAGCGAAGTGCAGGACCAGGTGCACTGCCCAAAGCTCTGCCCACCGGGAGGACTGCCCTTCACCATGTCCCTGAGGGATGTCTGCCTCTGGTGGGGGGAGCCTGCATATCGCACAGGACCATCTGTAAACAAGACCGAGGTGCTTCTTCTTCTGTTGGTAGATCTAGGAAGCCACCCCCTCCCCCCGAGCCCACAGGTTCAGGCAGGGAGAAAGAAGGCAGTGTAGCAGGGGTGGGAGCCATGGGCATTTGAGCCACTTCTTCAGGTCACTAACCTCTGCCTTCAGGGCCTGCTTGGTCAGGCCCAGCTACATGCCACTTCCATTGGATGGTGGAGAGTTGCCCTGCACACCCAGCTTTCTGGCTCAGATAAAGATAACACCCAGTTCATGATAAGCTGGTCACATGGTAACTTGGTGACCTGTGGAGAAGTGTTCAGCCTCTGCTAAGGCTAGTAGCAGGCCCAGAGTCCTCAAGAGGAGAGCAGTTTTCTAGGGCGGATGGCAAAGTCCTGCTCCCAAATCTTAAGGGCCTGCCCTGTGATTCATCTCTAGGGGCTGCCGAAGACTCAAAGAGCATCCATCTCTGCCCTGACACTTCCAGGACCACTGGACCTGCTAGGACTCCAGGAGTGCACAGCCTAGACCTGTAGCAGAGCCCCCCACCCCACCCAGCAATCGTCTAGTCGGTCAGTGGGCCCGAGTAACACACCCAAATGAGGACTACATTGTCTCCGTTTTTGGTTGCAGGAGGGATCAGATGAAATACTCTATCCTTCACCGTAGAAAGGATATCTTGCCACTTTACTGGACTCTCTAGAAATTTTAATGAGATGGAAGGCCCCTGAATTTTCATTGGTTTTATTTCCTACCCTCTGATATACAAATGTTGTAAGCCTAGAGTAGTTGCTGCTTCTTGCTCGATAGGCTCAAAAATCAGCAAAATGCCATCCGTGTAGTGCACAAGTGTGATGTCTTGTGGAAGGGAAAGTAACCAAGGTCCCTGTGAATTCAACTGTGGCCCAGGGCTAGAGAGTCGCCTTACCCCTGATGTAGGACAGCGAGGGTGTACTGCTGGCCTTCCCAGGTAAAAGCAAGCTGTTTCTGCTGGGCCTTAGGCACAAGGATGAAGGAAAAGGCGCTTGTCAGATCCGGGGGTGCACGCTGGGCACTAGGGAAGGTGTGAATTTGCTCAAGCAGTGAAACCACGCCTGATACAGCAGCTGCAGTTGAAGCCACCACCTCATCAGCCTCACTTCTCCAAGACCCACTGTCTTCTGCGTAAGCCAAATAGCATGGGCTGTTGTGGGAATCACCGCCTCTCCACCCCTGCAGCCTTCAAGTCCTGGGTGGAGGCACTGACCTCTCAGTCCAACCAGGGATGCTGGCTGGTGTGCTGTCTTCCTCAGGAGAGGCTGTTCTAGGGGTTTCCCCTTGGCCTTTCCCCCCATCACAGCCCTTCCTCTACAGTCAGGGAACCCATGTGAGGACTCTGCCAGCTGTTGAGGATTTATCTTCCAGCTGTGCTGCTGAGCCTGATATGGACACACCTGAGCTGAAGCGGCCGCGACCCCTGACCTCCAGGGGCCCATCTGACTGGGGGGTCCCCAGGGAGGCTTGGGTCTCCTGGAGTGGGTATGGGTTCAGGGCCAGAGTCTTGGGGCCCCTGGAAACTCTCATTATTCCTCTTCCCTGGCACACAGTCACCTGTGAGCAGCAGCAGGTCCTCCGGGGAAGGCTGGGAGAAAGACCGACAGCATTCACTTCCAGGGGTGTCCTGGGTCCATCCTCAAGGGGCCCTGGCCTCCCCTTCCTTCAAGGTCCTGGGTCTGAAAACTGGCTCAAGCCTGGGGCCTCGCTGAGTGGCCGTGACCCTCTGTCTTTATGATTCAGGTAGATGTTGCTTCACTTGGCCTAGGACTTCTTCCTTATCCAGATAAGAACCCGGCAGGCTTCCACACCAGCACCAGGGCCGAGCAGCTAAGACCATGGGTCAGCGCAGTCCAACTGTCCTGGACACTGCCTTGCCCCTTGATGGTCATCCCCGCCACCGTGCCCACGTTGCTTTTGGTAGTGAGTGCCCCCACTAGGGGTCCAGTGGGGTCCAGTGGCCCTGCTCACTTAGGCTTCCCAGTTCAATGACCACAACTCCCACCACGAGGTCTGGATGGCAGAGAATGCAGCCCTCTGAAGATATGATCCTTGGGGGTGTTGGGGCTCCCCATGGGTGCGCTCCCCACAGTCGTGCTGAGAGGGTCTTCTGGGCCCTCCCAGGAGGGTGGGCAAGTCTTACTCGACAAACCCACTCTCACATCCTGTATCCCCAAACCTTTGAACAAGGGAGGTAGGCCACCTCCAGTTCGGGCCATCATGACAGGCCATGTTTTGGCCCCTGTCTCAGCCGAGCAGCAAAACAAACAGTGAGAGCCCCACCCCCTTCTCCAGAGCGGCAGCAGGAGACTCAGAATCTCTGCTCAGAGGCTCGTGTCCACAAATTCGGTCCCACAGACTTCATCCTCCAGCATCCTACACCTTCAGCATCTGTCTCTCGTGTCCCCTCAGCTTCTGTCTGCATAGATCAGAAAACTCCGCTCCCTCTGGAGCACAGAGCACACTTTGCCCCTCGCCTTTGGGGACCTGCTGGGACTTGAGTCGAATTATGGGTCTAGAAGCCAAGAGGTGGTGAGGGCGAGTCCTGAGAAGCAGCAGCATCCTCCGTGGCAACTGTCTCCAGGGGACTGTTAGCATCTCCCCAGGCAATGCAGGGTCAGCCCCTCCAGATGGAGCTGGGAAGGTTCCTACTCACTGGGGCTGGAGAGGCTGCTTCCACTGGCAAAGAGGACTCAGGAGAATCTGAGGGCTCGGGACCCCTCCTTCCTCCAGGATCTTCCCACATGTCCTCACCCCGCAGCACAGTCTCCTGGTCTTCCTACTTTAACCATAGACACCCTGCAAGGCTGGGAGCTCAGTTCACGTGGTGAGTCAGGATGAGATCGGGCATGTGGCTGTCAGTAATCTCAATCTTGCAGCAGAAGGAGATAAGGCTTTCCTCGGGCCATACACAGAAGCTCTTTATGATTCTTTGTGAGATTATTTGTGACTCTGCGGTTATTTTCTGAGATTATCTTTAAGATTATTTATGAGACTCTTGAGCGGGGAATTTGAAATCTCAGACTCGCACTTTTCTTGAACCACTTTGTCCAGAGGCACCAGGCGGCACCAGCCAACGTCACGACGTCTCCGGTTTCCAGAGGTGCTCGAAAGGCCCACCCGCAGAGCAGTGCGGCTCCTTGCTTCGTGTGAGTGGGTGATGGGGAGGCTGCGGATATTCATGCTTTGAGTATCTCTCTTTCCAGATCCCATCAAGGACTGCCAGTGTTTTCGCTCTGGCTGGAAATAGAGGCCTTGGTGTCTTTAAACCCCATCAGGTTAGAAAAGTGATCCTAGAAACCTGGAATTCAAAAAATACACTCTTAACATTCTGTACCCTCTGGAAACACTCTCAGTACCCAGATCTTTGTTATTAATAGGGTTCTCTAGAGAAAGAGAACCATGAGAGATACAGATTTATCTTGGGAAATTGGCTCACTTGATTATGGGGGTTGAGAAGTCCCACCATCTGCAATCTGTAAGAGGGCAACCCAGGAAAGCCAGTGGTGAGATTTAGCCCGAGTCCAAAGGTCTCAGGCCTCTGCGGGCAGAAGGTCAGTGTCCAGTTTGAGAAACCAGACAGGAAGCAGAGGAGCCCTCCTTCCTCTACCTGTGTTCTGGTCCGGTCTCGCTGGACGGGAAGGTGCCCACTCCACAGGGAGGCCGCCTGCTCTCCTGCACCCACAAATCAATGCCAGCCTCACTGGGAAACACCCTCCCAGACGTCCCAGGATCGTGTGGAAGCTGAGCTCCCAGTGATCAGTCACATTGACTCAAACACCCCAGCTGGGAGAACAGACTCAAAGCCTGCTCTGGAGAGAAGAGTATGGTGTTCCCATGTGGAAGAGGGGTGTAAAGCCCTTCCCACCCCCAGGGCTGTGAAGTCCCCATGGAAACACATTAGAAGAGCCACAGGCCACCCAAGGCAAATATAATGTGAACCTTCAATGTAACTTTGAAGTACCTAGTAACCACATTTTAAAAAAAAGGAACAAAGAAATGAATTTTAATAATATATCCAAATGAATAACATTTTAACATATAATCAATATGAAAACCATTGAGTGGATAGTTCACAATTTCTTTTCACATTAAGTTTGGAAATCAGATGTGTATTTTGTTATACTTACATTGGTCTGGCCACGTTTCAAATGCTGAACACATGTGTGACTCATGCTACCATACTGAGCCACAACAGGCCCAGACAGGGAGCACCAAGCTGCGTTGTAATACTGCATTTTCTAGTCTATATTTGGTGCTTTGACGTCTTGGGGCTCCAGGGACCCTGGAGAGACTGCCCGTCCCTGGGAGGGGCTGGCTCCTAGAGATAAAAGCCAGACATGCAAACCGTCTCGGGCAGAGCACAGACCCACCACCTCCTCTATAGGGCTCTGGCAGTCAGGACCACCAGCCCCTGCGCTCATCATCCCAGATCAGGAACCAGACAGCCAGGGGAGCCCCTGTACCCCAGAGCACCCTGGAATTATTAAAACCAGCCAACATTAAGCCTGTTCATCCAGCCTTTCCAACTCCATCCATGGAAACCACAGTAGAGGCTCCTCTCCACATTTCCCACTCTCTCCACTCTCTCTGCCTCCTGACCCAGCCCCAGCATCCCATCCTGCCCCCTCCTCTCAGAAACTGTAACTGTCTTTTCAAGGGTCATCTTTGGCTCTGTTGGCCTTGCTATGCCTGAATAATAACAAAATCTATACTTTAAAACACTCACTGGGGACTTCCCTTGTGGTCCAGGTTCCACATGCCATGTGGCATGGCCAAAAAGGAAAAAAATCAGGGAAATAAGGTATTCATAAAGGCATAAAAATAAAGAAAATACAGATTTCTCAGTGGTAACAATGCAATAATATAATTTTTAAAATATATATAGAAAAAAATCTATTAACCTAGCATTCTATACTCAGTGAAAGTATTTTGCAAAAACTCAGAGAGACAAAGTTTTTTTCAGACATTTAAAAGCTGAAACAATTCATCGCCAGCAGAACTACACTAGACAAATATTAAAGAATGTCTTTGATGAGAATTCTCTGGCAGCACAGTGGCTCTGCTCTCTCAATTCATGGGACATGAGTTCAATCCCTGGTCAGGAAACTAAGATCCTATATGACAAATGGGGCAGCCAAAAAAAAACAAAAAAAAATCCTTCATGCAGGAGGAAAATTATATGAGATGAAATTATAGACGTACACAAAAGAACGCAGAGCATCGGAAATGGTAACTATATCAGTGTGTGTGAGCTAAGTTGCTTCAGTCAGGTCTGACTCTTTGTGATCCCATGGACTGTAGCCCACCAGGCTCCTCTGCCAAGGGATTCTCCTGGCAAGAATACCCAGAGTGGTTGTCATGCCCTCCTGCAAGGGATCTTCCTGACCCAGGGATCAAACCGGAGTCTGTTTTATCTCCTGCGCTGGCTTTTTTTTTAACTACTGGCACCATCCAGAAGCCCAACTATATGAGTAAATATATTTAAATTATCACCTAAATATATCTGAAAATAAAAAAGCTAAGTCATGGAACTTCTTGGTGGTCCAATGGTTAATAATCCACCTTCCAGTGCAGGGGGTGGAGGTTCAGTCCCCAGTTGGGGAACTAAAATCCTACATGCCATGGAGCAACTAAGCCTGCACGCCACCCCTAGAGAGCCACGAGCCACAACCAGGGAAAGCCTGCGTGCCATGGTGAAGACCCAGCACAGCCAAA
The DNA here is from genome assembly GCF_019923935.1 of Bubalus bubalis. Taxonomy (NCBI): domain Eukaryota; kingdom Metazoa; phylum Chordata; class Mammalia; order Artiodactyla; family Bovidae; genus Bubalus; species Bubalus bubalis. Next base: position 130,766,397 of record NC_059161.1, on the reverse strand, counting down.
ATAAAAATAAATTTAAAAGATAAGTCAACGTGTAAACAAAAATGATAGCAGCATGGTGTGGGGCGTGAGATATGCAGAAGTAAATTGCATAACAGCAATAGTACAGAGTGTGGAGGGGCGTGGAAGAGCTTCCTGTAAAGCTCTCACACTGTGTGTAGGGTTGTATGATATCACTGGAAGGCAGATTATAAATTTAAGATATAAACTACAAATCCTAAAGCAAATACTAAAAGAAGACCATGAAGGTTATAGTTAATAAGCCAACAATATTAGTTAATAAGCCAGTCTAAGATTAGATGCCAGGAACTAACAGCATAATTAAAATTACAACATTCAATTAATTTTTTTAAAGCTAGAAAACGGAGCAAAGAGCAGGTAAGTAAAAAGGAAACAGTTGGATGACAGACCTAACCAAATCAATAATAACCTTCAGTGTAAATGGTCTAAATATCCCAGTTAAAAGGCAGATGGTGTCATAACAGACAATAAAGAAACGTCTAAGTCTATGCTGCTTTTTAGAAATACACATCCAAAAAAACAAAAAAAAAAAAACAAAAAAACAACAACAAAAAAAAGAAATACACATCCAATATAAAGACACAAATATGTTAAAAGTAAGACAATGCTCTGAGAGATAGTGGCTAAAGAGGCCCTGATTATCTTGCGAGACACACCCAGGGCTGAGTCTAAGATGCGGTGAGTGAGGCACGGCCTCAGTCAGTAACGTAAGGGAGCAAAAGACTCGTCAATCAAGATAACAACACCTTAGTGCAGTACTTTTTAAAAAATATAAATTCAAGTTAAAAATTCATGAAAGTTAAAATATAAATTTTAAATAAAAATAGGATTAGTAACAGTTCGATGCTCTGCCAAGATAAGCCCTACTGGGGCCTGAGGAAAAGGAAAAAAATTAGCCCCATGGGAATCCTTGATTCAGAGGCACCCAGCTGAATCACGCCCAGTTTCCTTGCCCGAAAAAAGCTGTGAGATAAAAAATTTATTACTTTAAGCCACTAAGCTTTGGGGTATTTGTTAAGCAACAATGAATAATTGGTACAGATTTCAAAAGATATTCTGTGTCAAACTAATCAAAAGAAACCTGGAGTCACATCCATTAAGAAAAAAGAAAAGTCTCCCCCCAAATTAACAGTACATCTCAAGGAGATAGAAAAGAAAAAAACTAAGCTCTAATTTAATAAAAGGAAGAAAATAGTAAAGATTAGAGCAGAGATAAATGAAGTAAAGAATAGGAAAATGATAGAAAGGATTAATGAAACTAAGGATTGGTTCTTGAAAGCATAAAGAAAAATTGACAGACCTCTAGCCAAGGGAAAAAAAAAATAAAGACAGGATCCAAATGAATAAAATTACAAAAGGAAGAGAGGACGTTACAGCTAGGACCACAGAAACCCAAAGATTGACAGGAGACCACTATGAGCAACATCACTGTTTCTAGAAGAAATGAACCAATTCCTCGAAAGACGCAACCCACTGACACTGAACCTGAAGAAACAGAAAATCTTAAGAGTCACGTGACTAAGGAGATTAAAAACATTAATCAAAAACCTCCCAACAGAGGACCAGAGGGTTTCACTGATGAAAGTTGCTAAACATTTAAAGAAAAATTAGTGCCAATTCTTCTCAAAATCTTTCAAAAATTGAAGAGGAAGGAATACTCCCAAATTCGTTTTACGAGATCACATTACCCTGATACCAAAGCCAGATAAGGAAACTACAAGGAAAGAAAGCTTCAGGTCAATATTGCTGATGAATATACAGGTAAAAATTGTCAACAAAATACTAGCAAACAAAACGCAACACACATTAAAAGGATCGTACACTGTGATCAAATGGAATTCATCCCTGGGGTGAAAGGGCGCCTCAGAATACACGTCATTCAGTGTGACGCATCACATTAACAGAATGAAGGGTGGAAATCATATTCTTGTCTCAATAAATGCAGAAAAGGCACTTGACAAAATTCAACATTTTTCCATGATTAAAAAAAAAAAAACTCTTAACAAAGTGGGTATAGAAGGAACACACCTCAACATAGTCAAGTCCACATATGACAATCCCATGGCTAACACCATACTCAGTGATGAAAAGATGAAAGCCTTTCCCCTAACATCAGGGTTAGAGGGTGCTCACAGCCACAGCCCTATTCAACGAAGTACTGAAAGTCCTAGCCAGAGCAGTCAGGCAGGAAAAAAATCAAAGACATCCAAATCATGAAAGAAGTAAAACTGCTTCTTTTTGAAAATGACCTGAACTTATAGATAGAAAACCCTAAAGATTCCACAAATCAAAAACAAAACAAAATATGGTTATTACTCATCAATAAATTCAGCAAAGTTGCCTGATACAAAATCGACATACAGAAATGAGTTGTGTTTCTGCACACAAATAACAAACTCATCACAAACTGCCAAAATTAATTCGAAAAGAAATAACCAAGGTAGCTTCCTATCTATTTAGTAAACTAAATTTGTAGTTAAGGGAAAAAACTTACTGTTCAAAAAAACTCCACGCTTAGAATAGCTGGTGACTTGATTCAAATATTTAAGGAAGAAATAACACCAATTCTACCTAAACTCACTGAGAACAATGAAAAAGGATGAAATGCTTCCCAATTCAGCCTGTGGAGGCGGTGTTGTGCTGACACCAAAGAGAGACAAACACAAGAAAAGCAACTGCAGGTACTCCTCATGCACATAAGAGGCGGAAAACCTAAAGAAAAGCTTCGCAACTCAAATCCAACCATACAAGTGGGGATTAATTCTAGAAATGCAAGTTGGTTCAACATAATCAACCCAATTAAGTGACAACATTATATTTAAAAATAAAAGCCATGTCATTATTTCAATAGATTCACAAAAAGCATCTGACAAAATCCAATAGTCATTCATAATTTTAGAGGTGCCAGCAGCTAGGAATCAAAGGACACTTCCTCAGCCTAATAAAGGCCTCAAGTTTAATGGTAGGAAACTGGTCGATTTCTGACTGCTGTCTCACATTGTTCTGAAAGTTTTAGCTGGTGCCATGTGGCAAGAAAAAGAAAGCAACTGAAAGTAAGAGCGAAATGTTTTAATTCATAGAAACCATAATCATCTGAAAAAATCTGACCAAATCTACAAAAATAAAATAAAGTGACAGACTTCATTTTCTTCGGTTCCAAAATCACTGCAGATGGTGACTGAAGCCATGAAATTAAAAGAAGCTTGCTCCTTGGAAGAAGAGCTATGACAAACCCACTTTAGTTCAGTTCAGTTGCTCAGTCGTGTCCGACTCTTTGCGACCCCATGGACTACAGCATTCCAGGCCTCCTTCTCCATCACCAACTCCTGGAGCTTGCTCAAACTCATGTCCATCACGTCGGTGATGCCAGCCAACCATCTCCTCCTCTGTCGTCCCATTCTCCTCCTGCCTTAAATCTTTCCCAGCATCAGGGTCTTTTCAAAAGAGTCAGTTCTTTGCATCCAGTGGCCAAACTACTGGAGTTTCAGCTTCAGCATCAGTCCTTCCAATGAATATTCAGGACTGATTTCCTTTAGGATGGACTGGTTGGATCTCCTTGCTGTCCAAAGGACTCTCAAGAGTCTTCTCCAACACCACAGCTCAAAAGCATCAAGTCTTCGGCACTCAGCTTTCTTTATAGTCCAACTCTCGCATCCATACATGACCACTGGAAAAACCACAGCTTTGACTAGATGGACCTTTGTTGGCAAAGTAATGTCCCTATTTTTTAGTGTGTTGTCTAAGTTGATTACAGCTCTTCTTCCAAGGAGCAAGTGTCTTTTAATTTCATGGCTAGAGTCACCATCTGCAGTGATTTGGGAGCCCCCAAAAATAAAGTCAGCCACTGTTTCCACTGTTTCCCCATCTATTCACCATGAAATGATGGGACCAGATGTCATGATCTTAGGTTTCTGAATGTTGAGTTTTAAACCAGCCTTTTCACTCTCCTCTTTAACTTTCCTCAAGAGGCTCTTTAGTTCTTTGCTTTCTGCCGTAAGGGGGATGTCATCTGCATATCTGAGATTATTGATATTTCTCCTGGCAATCTTGACCCCAGCTTGTGCTTCATCCAGCCCAGCATTTCACATGATGTATTCTGCATATAAGTTAACTAAGCAGGGTGACAATATACAGCCCTGATGTATTCCTTTCCTGATTTGGAAACGGTATATTGTTCTATGTCTGATTCTAACTGTTGCTTCCTGACTTGCATACAGGTTTCTCAAGAGGCAGGTCAGGTGGTCTGGTATTCCCGTCTCTTGAAGAATTTTTCACAGTTTATTGTGATCCACACAGTCAAAGGCTTTGGCATAGTCAATAAAGCAGAAGTAGATGTCTTTCTGGAACTCTCTTGCTTTTTGAATGATCCAACGAATGTTGGCAATTTGATCTCTGGTTCCTCTGCCTTTTCTAAAGCCAGGTTGAACATCAGGAAGTTCACGGTTCATGTACTGTTGAAGCCTGGCTTGGAGAATTTTGAGCATTACTTTGCTAGCCTGTGAGATGAGTGCAACTGTGTGGTAGCTTGAGCATTCTTTGGCATTGCCTTTCTTTGGGATTGGAATGAAAACTGACCTTTTCCAGTCCTATGACCACTGCTGAGTTTTCCAAATTTGCTGGCATATTGAGTGCAGCACTTTCACAGCATCATCTTTCAGGATTTGGAATAGCTCCACTGGAATTCTATCACCTCCACTAGCTTTGTTCGTAGTGATGCTTCCTAAGGCCCACTTGACTTCACATTCCAGGATGTCTGGCTCTAGGTGAGTGATCACACCATCGTGATTATCTGGGTCCTGAAGATCTTTTTTATACAGTTCTTCTGTGTATTCTTGCCACCTCTTCTTAATATCTTCTGCTTCTGTTAGGTCCATACCATTTCTGTCCTTTATCGAGCCCACTTGCATGAAATGTTCCCTTGGTGTCTCTAATTTTCTTGAAGAGATCTCTAGTCTTTCCCATTCTGTTGTTTTCCTCTATTTCTTTGCATTGATTACTGAAGAAGGCTTTCTTATCTCTCCTTGCTATTCTTTGGAACTCTGCATTCAGATGCTTATATCTTTCCTTTTCTCCTTTGCCTTTAGCTTTTCTTCTTTTCACAGCTATTTATAAGTCCTCCCCAGACAGCCATTTTGCTTTTTTGCATTTCTTTTCCATGGGGATTGTCTTGATCCCTGTCTCCTGTACAATATCATGAACCTCCGTCCATAGTTCATCAGGCACTCTATCTATCAGATCTAATCCCTTGAATCTATTTGTCACTTCCACTGTATAATCATAAGGATTATATTCATGGATTATGTTCATGGATTAGGAGATCCAATAGATATTATTTTTCCCCACATTGATCTAATCTTTTTTTCGTTAATTTTTCTTTTTTAATCTTCTTTTTCTGTTTGTTTTGCTTTGTTTTCGTTTTTTTCTTCTTTCTTTTTCTACAAACCCTCATGTCAAGGGCTGACTTTCAATAGATTGCAGCGAGGGAGCCGCTCTGCATCTGCACGCAGCCGGGACCAAAAAGCAGGTCGGCTATTAATGATTTAGAACCAGGTTCCCCACAAAGGAGCAGTGCATGCTGGGCGAGGGGGCGGCCGCCTTTCTGGCCACGCCCCATGTCCCAGGAGGAAGGGCTCGCTGCACCGAACCCCAGTCCCGACGCACAGCGGGCGCACCACGCTGCTGGAGTGACATGGGCAGTGGCCTGCTGGCGGGGCCGCTGGGGTGACGCGGGCTGTGGCCCGCTGGTGGGCCTGCTGGGGACTGGCTGTCCGAGGCCAACCGAGGCTCCTGCGGCCCTGCCATATCGTTCCGCCTGGGTGCACGTTGATCTATAGATCTGATACAGTCTCGATCAAAGTCCCAGCAGATTTTTTTTTTTTAAGTTGACAAACTTTTAAAATCCTTGTGTTCTTTATAACTCAGATTAATTCATCTTCATGCCTTGATTGGTATTTTATCTGTGAATGTTTGGAAGTTATCAGGTTAGGATGAAACACATTATAATTGTTACCATTAAAATTAATGGATTTCTTTTCCCGTTAAATGGCTATTCACTTCCCCAAAGGACTGTCATGAACAGATTAATGTTTTTAAGCAAACTGCAGGAAATAGTGAAGGACAGTTGGCACGCTGCAGTTCATGGAGTCGCAAAGAGTCAGACAGGACTTAGTGACTGAACAGTAATCCACATTAAAGTCGCAACGAGTCAGACACGACCTAGCAACTGAACAGTAATCACATTAGAGTAAGTGCACCGAGTGTTTCAAACTCCCAGCTGAGATGTGAATCCGGGTGGCACTGGATAAGCCTGGGTTAATTTCAGGAGGTTTGACATCTTTGTCATATTAAGGCATTCCTACAAGAAATGTCTGTCTATTCACTTCAACAACCTCCACCAGGGTCTCTGTTTGAGTCTAGAATTTAGCACAGGGAAGCCTGGCACATTCCTGACCCATGAATTTCTAGTTGCTCTTGGTTTTGGTACAGTTAGAGGCGATGTCTTGTATGCTGTTTTGTATTCCTGTTGGTGATTTTTACAGGCATGGAGAGCAGATCCATGGTCTCTCGCACTTTCACACCCCTTGCAGCAGCTTCTGGAATTTATTTATCTTATTGTTTGAGAACCTTGTTGCCAGAGTGGGTGTTACTGTGGCAAACATTCTAAATACTCTGAAGTTTGGTGTCTCTGAAAGTGTTTTTATTCCACTTTCACATTTAAATGATAATGATATCCTGGAAAGTCCTTTGTGAAAAGTGACTGGTCCTCTGCACTTTCCAAATATGACTTCTCCTTGTATTCAGCACCGCTCTTGAGAAGAACGATATGAAGCTCATCCGTTCAGGCCATCTTCAGGTTACTCTGAAACGTTCCAGAACTTTCATCTTTGTGTTGCTACGATAGGAAGATTCTAGCTTCTTCCTTTTCATCCTGTTTGGCCCCTGAGAGCTTTTTCTCGTCTTTCTTTCCTTCTGAGGTACTTAATTTGGTTACGTTTTCAAATATTTCCTCCTGCTATTTCTCTTTCGCTCTGTGACTCCTCTTGTCCAATTAGCTTGTGTTCGTTTTCCTCCCCACACTCTCAGGGTCCCCTCTGATAGTCCATTTCACAGCATCGCAGTGCTGATTTGTGTAGGTGCAAATCACCAATCAATGCTAAAGCAGTGGGTCAAAGTGGGGAGAGTAGCAGGATATTTACACAATTTCGAGGTTCCTCCCTGCAAAAATAAAAATTACAAAGGGCAAAATATTACCTTTACCCTGTAAAGTAACTGTAGACCTGCGACTTACATTTAATCACGTGTTAAAAGTTAATATCTCCAGGCGGTCCTCTCTTGGCCATGCGGATAACTGGGCCCACATTTGCCTGCTGTCAGCTCCCAGAGATCAGGGAACAGTGCGTGTGACTTTGTGTTCAAACACGGACAGCGGGGAGTGAGGGACCTGTGAGAGAGGTGAAACTAACCCGGGGGTCAGGGGGTGATTCTCCAACTGAGCCCAAGGTTTCACGGAGGTGGGGAGGTGGAAATCTAAGTTCAAGGAGGCTGAGGGAAGGAGGATTTGCAGACAGATCCATGGAGAGAGGAAAACAGAGACACACTGTGTGTGTGTCTCACACACACACACGCACACACACGCACTGCAGTTCACCACCACCTTCAGTGCTCCCGGAAGTTTATCATACTTGCTGATCTTTCCTCAGATCCCTTCCTCCCTCTAGCTTCTAGGGTTTCTCCATGGTTGATCCTGAGTGTCCCCATCTAGCGGCCAATTCTGGTGTTGGAATGGATTAGTCCCTCTTCCTCTCTCTGCAGGGGAGAGTGGATGCCACAGACAGGACTGGTGAGTCCAGCTGATGGCTACTGAGGTCAGGTGACTGAGGCCACAGGCTGACGGCCGTGAAGGAGAGCAGTGCAGCTGTGCAGAATGTTCTGGACCTACTGCCAAGAAGCCAGACACAAAAGGACACCATCCTTCATCGAGGATGGAGTCCTGTATGTCTCCACTCACATAAGGCCCCTGGAGGGGTCAGATTCCTAGAGACAGATGTTGGGGCGGTGGGGCCAGACTGGGGAGGGAGAGGGAATGAGTGCTTCATGGGGACAGAGTGTGGGTTTAGGGAGATGAGAGTGTTCTGGAGGAGGCTAGTGTGATGGTCCTGCCACAGTGCACTCAACGCCACGGAGCCGTGCACTTAGGGTTGTGATGGGAGATTTTGTGTTTCACCCCACATCCTTCTAATATTTCTTTATTTGACTGTATCTCAGTTGCAGCACACAGGATCTTTAGTTGTGGCATGTGGGACCTACTTCCCTGACCAGGGATCAAACCTGGGCCCCCTGCATTGGGCGCTCGGAGACTTAGCCACTGGACAACCAGGGAAGTCCCACGACTCCACTTTCTGTCTCTGGATTTGCCTGTTCTGGATTTTTCATACACATGGAGTCATAAGAAATGCTATGTGCTTTTTTTTGACTGTACTTAACTTTTCCAATGGCTCAGATGGTAAAGAATCTGCCTGCAATGCAAGAGACCCAGGTTTGATCCCTGGGTCATGAAAATCCTCTGGAGAAGGAAATGGCTATCCACTCCAATATTCTTGCCTGGAGAATTCCCTGGACAGAGGAGCCTGCAGGGCTACTCACAGAGAGTCAGACACAACTGAGCAACCAACACACTCAGCTTCCAAATAAAGGCAAAGTAAAATTACACTTCTGCCCTGGACAACCAGAAGCATGCTCCCCTCCCCACAAAGGGGAGGAGGTCCCTTTATCCACCCCGGGGTGGTGTCCAGTTCTCTTCTTGCCTAGTCACATTCCCACCCTGACGTTTTATGATTTACCTGCAGAGACAGAATGGTGGGCCGGGAACCGTGGTCACACCCTCCAAGCTCTGTGGTTAGCCTGGCGGCCACGGCTAGTCTCTGTCAGCACCTCCCCCACGCCCACCTCCACATCCTCTTGGCCTCTGTAGGCACCTCAGCCGACGCTGGTTCCCTGCCTTGGGTCAATCCAAGGCCTCATTCCTGAGAGGCCTGGGCCGATGGCTATAATTCCCATTTGATTTCCATCACAGGACCAGGAATCTCCATGCTCCAGGGGACTTCTGCCTTCCAGACATGTTCTTTTTCATCCTCACCTCCTTGGAGTAAGCACCAGTTCCCACCTGATGGGACAGATCACCCCAACCTTATTGCCACCCCTCTCTGCCTGTTGATTCTCTGGCACGAGGACCCCACGGTGGCCTGGGTTTAATGGACTCTTCATGTGTCCTTGATGGGAACCCTCCTCCCTTGGGAACTTAAATTCTAGACCAAAAAAACCTAGAGTCGTGGGGACAGGAGGCAAAGACACACCAGAGACATTTCATTAGGGTAACAGAGCTCATTGCCATTTCTCCCTCATGATTCCCAGAACCACACATCTGAGCAAAGAAAGAAAATGCTGATTCAGAGCACCCCAGCCCTGCACCCCAGCAGGCGCTTCAGCCGCATCTTCAAAAGCTCGTCACACTGTCCTGTTGGGCCAGCTGCTTCAGGTGATGGGGGTTCTCGGGAAACCTACAGGTCAGTTAGCCTGAGCCCCCCGCTGGCTGGGGAAGGGGCTTCTTTGCTGTCAGCCTGTGACGGGGGGTTAGGCGTCCCACTGGGCACAGGTGGTACGCCTGCAGCCACGTGGGGGCAGGAAAGTGACTCCATACTCAGAGCGTCTATTCTAGTGAAGCCGCCTGGTGCCCTTCCCACGGGGAAGCAGCCGCCTCACCCGCGGCCCTGGGATGGTGTCCGGACCACCCGGACCGCATCCGGGCATCGGTGTTGTCTCTGCTGTTTCGCGAGAGGCCCTCCGTGGACGGCCATGTGGAGTGGGCAGTCCGTGTGCCAAGCCCACCCATCACCTCCACCGTGGCAGCCACGAGCCCTCTGGACAGAGGTTGGCGGAGGTCCACAGAAGGGCCAGCGGTCTGCCTGGTAACTGAGATCCTCCTTGGCCGCGGTGGCAGCTCGGCATTCACATGGGCCTTGAATGCCTCCCCATTCTGTGTCCTTTGGGGAAGTCTAACCTCACCCCTCTTTCCCAGACCTCCTGCCAGCAACTTTCCAACTGTGCCCCTTCCAAGTCCCTGATCAACTAACCAAACTTTTCACAGCTGTAATGTCTGTAGACCTGAGGCCCCAACCTCTCCTTCCAGGCAAAGTGAAACAAAGAGACACTGCTTGGGTTCCTGGAGCTCGGGGCTGTCCACTTCGGGTGGTGACCCCACGCAGAGCAGAACCCTGGAGAGACAGGCCCGGGCTCTTCCTTCCTCGGTCACCAGGTCATGGGAAGGTCCCTTGATGCCAGAAGTGACACAGGAGTGGGTGGGCACAGCAGGCTTTGCGGCCGCTGCCTCACATGACCTGCTTGTATCCTTAGAACCTGCCCGGAGCCTGTGTTGCATACACCCCTCTCTGATGGTGGAACAGGACTGTGTGCGCCCAACTTCATGGCGTGAAACTGTAAACCCCGCTGCACCGTCTGGTCCGGTCTCTGGTGGGACACCCATTCTTCGTTTTTCATCTGCCACGCATGCATTTATTTTTGTTATTGTTGGACTTAAAACATTTTTTTATAGTATAGTCACTTCACAGTATCGTTTTAGTTTTTGCCACAGCAAAGTGAATCAGTTGTAAGTGTCCATATATCCCCTCTTTGCTGGATTTCCTCCCCATTTAACTTGTCACAAAGCGCTGAGTGTCTCTGTGCTGTGCAGCAGGCTCTCATCAGTCATCTATGTTATACATTCATTGTTGTTCAGTCATTCAGTCGTGTCCGGCTCTTTCTGACCCATGGACTGCAGCACCCCAGGTTTCCCTGTCCCTCACTATCTCCCAGAGTTTGCTCAGACTCATGTTCATTGGGTCGGTGATGCCGTCCAACCGTCTTATCCTCTGTCGTCAGATAATCTTCCTCTGGTAATCCTTCTCCTCCTGCCGTCAGTCTTTCCAGCATCAGTGTCTTTTCCAATGAATCAGCTCTTAACATCAGGGGGCCAAAGTACTGGAGCTTCAGCTTCAACATTGGTCTTTCCAGTGAATATGCAGGGTTGATTTCCTTTAGGATTGACTCATTTGAACTCCTTGCAGTCCAAGGGACTCTCAAGAGTCTTCTCCAATACCACATTTCAAAGGCATCGATTTTTCAATGCTCAGCCATTTTTATGGTCCAACTCTCACATCTGTACATGACTACTGGAAAAATCATAGCTTTGACTATACAGAACTTTGTTGGCAAAGTGATATCTCTGCTTGGTAATACGCTGTCTAGGTTTGTCATAGCTTTTCTTCCAAGGAGCAAGCGTCTTTGAATTTCATGGCTGGAGTCACCATCTGCAGTGATTTTGGAGCCCAAGAAAATAAGATCTGCTACTGTTTCCAATTTTCCCTATCTATCACACTGATGCTGAAGCTGAAACTCCAATACTTTGACCACCTCATGTGAAGAGTTGACTCATTGGAAAAGACCCTAATGCTGGGAGGGATTGGCGGCAGGAGGAGAAGGGGACGACAGAGGGTGAGATGGCTGGATGGCATCACCAACTCGATGGACATGAGTTTGGGTAAACTCCGGGAGTTGGTGATGGACACGGAGGCCTGGTGTGCAGCAATTCATGGGGTCGCAAAGAGTCGGACATGACTGAACAACTGAACTGAACTGAACTGATCTGCCATGAAGTGATGTAAATGTTAAAACACACACAGACACACAAAACCAGAGGCCCCCTGGGCATCAGGCATCTTCTTAAGCAGTAGAAAGGGCCAGATGCGGGCCTCAAAGTGCCCCAGACACGCCCCGGGCCCCTCGAGGGCCACTAGGCAGCAGGCAGCCAGTTCTGCGGGATTTCTTTCCCACCCTCCAGCATGGCCGGTGGTTACACAGTGTCTGGATGACCACTGCTTCCTGCTCACGGGACCCGACCAGCAGGATGTCATTGAGGTAATGGGCCAGCATGACACCCTGTGGAGGGAAAGCTGTTCAGGAGCCCCAGAGCTCACACGGCTGACCAGATGTAAGATGTCTGGGAAGAAAACCTTCCCCAGGAGACGCTGCCCAGGGCGCACACGTCTGGGCGGCTGCAACAATGTCAGCATCAGGCCGAAGGGCGGAGAGAAAGCCAGAGACTGAACTCGGGGTCCTTCTCAGCCCTCAGACCCGCCCTAGGAGGATGGCAGAGCCTTACACCCTGCGCTGTGGGGGGGCGTTGTGCTCACGGCTGGCCCGGGGCTCCTTCCTGAGTGGGGGCACCGTGTCACCAGCCTATGAGGCCGAACATCGCCTCTGATGGAGAAGGAGGAGGGATGTCTCCCTCGGGGCAGCTGTTACGAAGCCGGGCAGAGGCTGCCACCTCCTGGCCCAGGAAGTTGCCTCGTGGTAGGAGCGGCCTGTTTCATGGCTAACACCCCCACTCAGATTCCCAGAGGCCGTTGCCCAGGTAAACTGAAGTGGGCCACAGACAGCAGACGGGAGCAAGGGGCCAAGTGGCTGAAGCCACAACTGCGTGAGAGGGCGTGAGATGGAAGAAGGGAGCGAGGGGGCGGGGACAGGCGGGCAGGTAGATAAGGGAACAGGGGAGAGGCGGGCAGGTGAGCAGGCAGACAGGTCAGCGGGGCACAGGTGGGCGGGTAGATAAGGGGACGGGGGATAGGTGGGCAGCTCAGCAGGGGGACAGGTGGGCAGGGGGACTCGTGGGCGGGGGACAGGTGGGCGGGTAGATAAGGGGACGGGGGGACAGTGACATCACTGAGTCCATGAACATCTTGGTGACAAGCAGTTAGTGAAGTGGGGCTCTGTCAGGCCTGGGGCCAAGAGTTCAAGCCCCGGTAAGTGGACCGGCAGAGCCAACCCCAACCAGAGCCTGGTCCCCTCTGCGCCCTGAGACGGGGGTGGCAGCTAACACCACATTTTTAAATAAACTTTATTTGAGGATAGTTTTAGATTTACAAAGGAGAGTTGCAAAGATAAGTTCACTGATACCACCGCACCCCTGCTGCTGCTGCTGCTGCTAAGTCGCTTCAATCGTGTCCGACTGAGTGCGACCCCACAGACGGCAGCCCACAAGGCTCCCCCGTCCACCCGTACCACCTCCCAATACCAGTGTCTGAGCGGCGTGCAGGGTGTCGGTCACAACGGTTCACTTCCCAGGACTCCATTGTTACTGACTAGAGCCCACACGGTCCTCAGCTTTCTCTAGTCCTTGCCTGCTCGCTCTTTTCTGTACTGCGCCCCATCCCAGGACCCACACCCATTGGTCGTCACATCTCCTTGGGCTCCTCTGGGCCATGACAGTTTCGATGACCTTGGCCGTGTGGGGTTCAGGGGTACAGGAGGTCACCCCTTTGCTGGGGTTTGCCAGGTGTCTGTGCCGCAGTCAGACCAGGGCTGTGCATTTAGGCAGGAAGACGCAGGGGTGAAGCGCCTGCCCATCGCGGCCCATCAACACAGCCCCCAACACGGCTCACCCTGGCGGTGCTGCCCGCAATCGCCTGGCTGAGGGGCGCTTGCCAGAGCCCAAGAAGGGGCCGGAAGGAGGTGCTCCCCGCCAACGGGAGATTCCACACACGCTCCTTGGGAGTCTCCTGCACAGGCAGTCTCCCTCCCCTCCCACTGGTGTATTCATCCTTCTGCTGGACCAGCACGGATTACGGATGTTTGTTTAACATCGTGGGTTGTCATCAATCTGTTATTTATTCTGTTGCTCAAAGCATCCCAGCCATGGCCATGGGGAGGTCTGTCAGTCGGCTCCCCTGACAAAACAGCTTTCTATTAACCGAGTAATTATTAGATGAGGGCAGGAAGAGGGAGAAACAAGGAGGTCACTGGCCAGCAAAGACCATTACACAGACGCACGTATGCACCAGCAGACATGAGCACACACTTGCACACATGCGCACACACATCCCCCGTGGACACGGAGACAGGAGCGGCCTAGGCAGCTCACGGCGGGACCCTTGGCACAGGGTCCGTGCAGGGTGGCGGTCTGTCCCCCGGCCCAGCGCCTCCGACAGAAGCTGCTGCTTTCTGCGCCCTGCTGGCTCCCACGAGCCTGCCCTGCCCTCAGGAGGGGTGGCCGCCCTGGGTGCTAGAGGGGACAGGCGAGGGGCTGAGGGTCAGGGAGCCAGGCAAGGCCAGCACTTCCCCTCCAGATGTCATTTCCTGTCTCTGACTGGCTGTCGGAGCCGGAGGGAGTGGAAACAGGCTTCCTGGGGCAGGTGTGGACGGCTCCCCACGTGGGCCAGGCTCCCTGCCCAGGCAGCGGGCCCAGGGCAAGGGGGCCTCAATCAGAGGCTTGGACTTGAGGGGGTCTGAGCCGCGCTCAGTCCCCAGCAGTCCAGTCCCCAAGGAAGCCTCGTGTCCTGCCCGCAGAGGGGCTGATGTGGGGAAACACACAGGGTCGGCACTCGGCAGGCCAGGTCAAGGAGCCAGCTCTGACCTCTGGGAAGAGGTCAGGACATCTGCTTCCAAGTCAGAGGCAGACAGTTCCAGAAGTGAGGCCAGCACAGTGGCGACTGGCTCGTCTCTGCAGGAGGGCGGGTCCAGGCGGCCAGCCCTCAGCCCACGGCCCGACTCCCACCCCCATCCAGTACTTCCACTCCCGCTGGCCCCTCAGGCTGCAGCTTGGCTTCACCAGCTCAAAGCACAGGCTGGGACGTCGGGGGCCCCCTCCTGCCCCTGTGGACACGGGGCAGGATTCCTTGTGCCAAGGGGCAGCTGGGGGCACGGGGGTGGATGAGGGGTCCTGGCTGCCCCTGCTCAGAACAGGGAGAGGAAAGAGGTGGCAGAGCTACCGGCTAGCACAGGCCACACTCTGCTGGCTTCTAGAAGGCCCAGGCCTTACCGCAGACACAGTGACAGCTGTCTGGGCACCTGTCCTTCCCAGCTGAGGCCCCCGAGTGCCCTGAGGACCCACGTGATGAGATGTGGAAGAGGGGTGATTTCAGCACGAGAGGGGAGCTGTGCCCAGGCAGCCCTGGAGGACCGTAGCGGGGGACCCCACTGTCCCAGCTGGCCCAGAAGGGACCCAGACTGGGGGCTCACCACGTGCCTCCCCCCAGGCTGCGCTGGGTCCAGCCGCCCACGAGCGCAGCCCCAGGGTCACATCAGGAGGTTTAATCACAGATTCGTGTTCCGACAGAGCCTCAATGTGGGTGCAGAGAGGGGCCCAGCCCTCTCCCCAGCCCCCTCCTCCAGCCCCCTCCCCCTGCACACTCTGCTCTAAATTACTCATCTGTGCCGCTGAAGCATTGAAAATCAAGTGGCTTTTTGGAAAATTTTGATGTCACAGAACATTTCGAAAGATGTTTCGTAAGACAGTGTTTCGATAGAGAAGTTCATATACGGCCTCTCTCCCAAAGTCCTGCAAGGCCTCTCTCCCAAAGTCCTGCAAGGACAGCAGCTCGAGGCAGGACTCACCGGGGGTCCAGCCTCTGCTTGCACACTCCTAGGACGGGAAGCTCACCCCCACCCAGGCGCCCTCTCTCACCCGCCCACTTCCTCCCAGGGTCCTCCACAGCCCTGCCAGGAGCAGGGCACACCCCTCAGGGAGGCCTCGTTTACCTGCTCGCGTCCTGGGGGCCTGGGCCAGGGGAGGGGCGGCAGGGGGGCGGAAACTGGCCTTGCCCCCCTCCCCTTCCTCCCTGCCCTTTTTCTGGGGCACCCAGAAGCTCAGTTCCTGGGTATGCTGACAGCAGATGGGTGACCAACCTAACCCAGCTCCTGCGGGGTACTGTGGTCTGAGGTCCCCGCCCAGCTGGAAACCAAAACCACAGAGGGAGGGGAGGGGAGGAGAGGAGAGGGTGGGGAGGGGAGTGGAGAGCAGAGGAGAGCAACGAACCTCCATGGAGCCTTGCAGTCGAGTCAGGGTGGCCAAATGCCAGATGCTGGCCACCAGCCTCTTTGTTCTGGTAACAGGCAGACTGGGCAGGACGCGGCGGGGGTGGGGTGCGCCATGCTCCTGGGTCTCCATAACTGTGGGTTCTCCCCCTAACACACACACCCACCTTCCTGCCCCCGTGGGCGTGCACCTGGGGTCCTGAGGGCAAAGTCTCGGCGGCGAAAGGTGCCCCCTGAGCAGTGTGCGTCCTCCTGCCAGGCAGCAAGGGGCCTGCTGGAGGCCTGAGGGCCTTGGGTGGCTGGGGAACTGGGGTCGGAGAGGGGTCCCCCAGGGGAGCGGGCTGGGGGCTGGCCTCCTGCCCTTGGAGGTGCTCTCACAGAGAGGGGGAGCTGAGAGGGCTGGGGGTGTCCACAAACGGAACCACCGGAGGTTCTGGGCCCTTGGAGGCGCTGGACAGCGAGTGTCGTGCTGGCAAAGGGGGGTGTGAACGTGAGTCTGTGTGGTGTGTGTGGTGGGGTCTGTGTGTGGTGGGTGTCTGTGTATGTGTGGTAGGTGTCTGTGTGTGTGTGTGATGGGTGTCTGTGTGTGTGTGGTGGGATGTATGTGTGTGTAAGAGGGTGTCTGATGGGTGTCTGTGTGTGTGGTGGGGTGTCTGTGTGTAATGGGGTGCCTATGTGTGTGATAGGGTACCTGTGTGTGATGTGGTGTGTGTGTGTGTGTGATGGGGTATCTTTGTGTGATGGGACGTCTGTGTGTATGTGATGGGGTGTGTGTGTATGATGGGGTGTCTGTGTGTGATGGGGTATCTGTGTGTGATGGGGTGTGTGTGTATGTGATGGGGTATCTGTGCGTGATGGGATGTCTGTGTATATGTGATGTGGTGTGTGTGTATGTGGTGGGTGTCTGTGTGTGTGTGGTGGGATGTATGTGTGTGTAAGAGGGTGTCTGATGGGGTGTCTGTGTGTGTGATGGGGCATCTGTGTGTGATGGGGTGTCTGTGTGTGTAGTGGGGTGTCTGTGTGTGTGATGGGGTATCTGTGTGTGTGATGGAGTATCTGTGTGTGATGGGGTGTGTGTGTATGTTGTGGGGTGTCTGTGATGGGATGTCTGTGTGTGACGGTGTGGGGGTAGGTGTCTGCAGCAAAGACCCCCCTGAGGCCACCCCTAGAACACCTGGAAGCCCTGAAGCTGACCCTGTCCCGTGAGACCAGGACATGGAGACAGGTGGGGCAATCGGTGCCCAGCCCCGCAGCTGACCCTGTCTCGTGAGACCAGGATGCTGGAGACGGCTGGTGGGGTCGGTGCCCAGCCCCGCGCCCACCAGCTGGACGTGCCTGCCCGCAGCTCCTGGGCTCCGCCATGGCCGCCACAGCCGCGCTCAGCTACTTTGGGCCCCACTTTGCCGTCATCGGCCCCGTGTCCGCAGACAGGACCACCTATGAGGCCTTGCGCCACGGGGGTGAGTGACACTGTGGGCAGCCACCGCTGGGGAGGGGCTTCAGGAGCAAAGGCAGCTGGGGAGGAGCCCTGGGCTGGGGTGAGGACTGCTGAGAGAAGCTGGGCTGGGGCAGGCAGCGGGATCAGAGGCAGGAGGGGCTGCCCTGAGGTCCCAGCTCCCCCCACAGAGCCTGAGTCTGCCTGGATCTTCCTTGGGCCCCTGAGGCAGCGTGGGTATGTCGGGAGGTATGCAGGCCCCGTCCTCCACGTCCAGGAAGGGGTGCTCACCCACGATGAGGCCTTGAACAGCTCACAGAGATGGCATCCTATTCCTCCAACCCCACCCCTGGGGGTCTTGACCTCAGGAGAGACCACGAGAGGCTGAGGAGGGCAGATGTGGTGAAAGCCGAGGCTGGCGGGGTTACCATGGTCCTAGCCCCAGGCCTCCCGTGTTTATCTCGAGCCCCAAACCCCAGAGCCCAGAGCAGGAAGCCTGGGGCTGGGCCTGGACTGATAAGATTACCAGCCTGTCAGCCGGGCCTGGGGGCAGGGACGGGCTTCTGACAGCCCCCGGGGGAGGGGAGAGGGGACGGGCGGGAGGGGCAGCGCAGGAAGGTGGGGGCACATCCCTGCTGAGGAGACGAGGCCCCTTCAGGGCCCCCGGGAGCCCAGCCGCCCCGAGTCCATTCTTGCGCACCCAGGAGCCCTGCCCGGGCACCCTGACGCCTCTCTCTACCCCCAGCCTTCTCCGCTGGAACTGCCCTGGCTGCACTCCTGACCCTGGGGGCCATGCTGAGCGCCGCAGCCACTGTGAGAGGGGCCGGGGGCCTCATGGCTGCGGTGAGTGCCCTGAGCTGGGGGCTGAGGGAGCCCGCCTCACCCCTGTGTCCCTAAGGAAAGCGAAGCCCAAGGGGTGTGGGACGGCCAAGACCCCCTCACCCGGGAGTCAGGACCCCTCCACCCGGGAGTCAGGACACCCCCACCTGGGAGTCAGGACCCCTCAACCAGGGACAGTCAGGACCCCTCTACCTGGGTCAGGACCCCTCCACCCGGGAGTCAGGACCCCTCCACCCAGGACAGTCAGAACCCCCCACCTGGGAGTCAGGATCCCCCCACCCAGGAGTCAGGACCCCTCAACCAGGGACAGTCAGGACCCCTCTACCTGGGTCAGGACCCCTCCACCCGGGAGTCAGGACCCCCCACCCGGGAGTCAGGACCCCTCCACCCGGGAGTCAGGACACCCCCACCTGGGAGTCAGGACCCCTCAACCTGGGACAGTTGGAACCCACCCACCCGGGAGTCAGGACCCCCCACCCGGGAGTCAGGACCCCTCAACCAGGGACAGTCGGAGCCCCCCAACCTGGAGTCAGGACCCCTCCACCCAGGAGTCAGGACCCCTCCACCCAGGAGTCAGGACCCCTCCACCCAGGTCAGGACCCCTCCACCCGGGAGTCAGGACCTCCCCACCTGGGAGTCAGGACCCCCTCACCCAGGACAGTCGGAATTTCCCACCCTGGAGTCAGGACCCCTCCACCCGGGAGTCAAGAGCCCCCCATGCAGGACAGTCGGAACCCCCCACCCAGGACCCCCCACCTGGGAGTCAGGACCCCTCCACCCGGGAGTCAGGACCCCTCAACCAGGGACAGTTGGGACCCCTCCACCCGGGAGTCAGGACCCCTCCACTTGGTAGTCAGGACCTCCCCACCCGGGAGTCAGGACCCCTCTACCCAGGACAGTCAGAACCCCCCCACCCAGGAGTCAGGACCCCTCAACCAGAGACAGTTAGGACCCCTCCACCCAGGACAGTCAGAACCCCCCCCACCCGGGAGTCAGGACCCCTCCACCTGGGAGTCAGGACCTCCCCACCCAGGAGTAAGGACCCCTCCACCCAGGACAGTCAGAACCCCCCACCTGGGAGTCAGGATCCCCCCACCCAGGAGTCAGGACCCCTCAACCAGGGACAGTCAGGACCCCTCTACCTGGGTCAGGACCCCTCCACCCGGGAGTCAGGACCCCTCAACCTGGGAGTCAGGACCCCTCAACCTGGGACAGTTGGAACCCACCCACCTGGGAGTCAGGACCCCTCCACACGGGGGAGTCAGGACCCCTCAACCTGGGATAGTTGGAACCCCCTACCCGGGAGTCAGGACCCCTCAACCTGGGACATTTGGGACCCCCTCCACCCAGGAGAGTCAGGACTCTTTTACCCAGGCCAGCCAGGACCCCTCCACCTGGGCACCCTTCCCCAGGGGTGGTGTGATGGGCATTCTACCTCACCCCCATCATCCATGGGGGCTTTGAAAGGCAGCGTCGGCCCTCCCAGCCTGGGGTGCTGGTCAGAGGCCCGGGACGGTCTGGTTCTGTGACCCAGGAGGCTCTGGGAACACAGTTCGGATGAATTCCACCCTTTAGGACGAGGCCAGGCCCGATCGGTTCCCCTGTAGGTCAGGACTGGCCGTGGCCCCTAGACCCCGGGCTCCTCCCGAGCTGCACGCCCTCCGTAGCAGCTGCCAGCGGTGGGGCTCCCTCCCCCGCCCTGATCTCGCCCCTTGCAGGGGCCCTTGCTGCCCCCATACCTGCTCCTCCAAGCGGCCTGTCCTGCTGCACCTGCCAGCCCCGCCTCCCCAAGGACTGTGGTGTCCGCTGTGGGCTCAAGCTGCCCTCTCTCGCCTGAACCAGGGCCTCAGCTCCTGGCTGGTGCCCAGTGGTGTCAGCTGTACCCCCAGTCCCTCTCAGGCTCCCCGAAACACCAAGTCTAGCCTTCCTGGGCCTCCATGGGTCCCTGCGGTACTCACTTTCCGGCTTCCAACCCTCTGCGCCTGCAGACCCCACCCCTACCCTGGGAGCAGTCCATGGGGCGGCCCCCCGGGAGCTCCTGCTGGGGGCTTTTCCCCAGGTGTACTCTGAAGCTGACAACCCTGGGCTCCCTGGCAGCCTTCTGGGTCCCCACGGCTGGCAGGGTTCTCGGCCAGCGGTGCCAGCAAACGTGTTGAGTGACTCCTGGGTTACAGACGTCTCTGGGGCCAGGTAGCTCAGTCGGTAAAGAATCTGCCTGCAGTGCAGGAGACCCAGGTTTGATCCCTGGGTCGGGAAGATCCCCTGCAGGAGGAAATGGCAACCCACTCCAGCATCTTTGCCTGCAAAATCCCATGGACAGAGGAGCCTGGTGGGCTGCAGTCCATGGGGTCGCAGAGAGTCGGACACGACTGAGCCACACACCAAGGCCGGGGCAGAGTCACGTCCCAGAGCCGGGCCCGGGGCCTGGTGTGCTAGAGGCCCGTCTGGCAGCGGGGTCACAACCAGGACCCCACAGGAGCGTGGGCAGTGCTACCAACCTGGCCTGTGTGGTCCGGCTGGGCGGGGGAGGGAGGGAGGCCCCAGGGGCATCCGACCAGGCAAGTGGACTGTCCCCCGGGAGGGGAGCCCTAAGGCCTGGGGCTGCCACAGGGGCTCACTGCTGGAGGTCCAGGCTGCGGGCAGCGGGGCCAGACCCGGAGGTTCCGGCGGCGACAGTCTGCCGCGCCCGCCGCCAGGGGGCGCCATGGTGCTAGGCGCAAAGCCGCGGCCTGAAGCTGCTTCTGCCGAAGGCTCCCGTTAGCCAGGGTCTTCCCGGCTCCCCCGACCACCACGCTCTGCGCCCTGCTCTGGGGCAGGACCCGGGAGCACCAGGGCCTCGGTTCTGCTTCCCTGCCAGGGACGCGGCTTGGGCCCCACGACTGGCCTCCTGCTGCACCCCAGCCTCCCGTGGGCCCCCAGCCAAGACGGGAGCCCAACACTGCCCCCGGAGGGGGGTGAGGGGGAGCAGGGGGCCGGGGGACCCCCTCCCGCGCCCGCCCGGTGAGCAGGGTCCATGTGTGCACCCCGGGGTGCGGTGTTGTGTCTGGCCTCTGTGTGTGTCAGGAGCGTGCGAGCCCCCCGGGAGGGCTAGGAGAGGGCGATCTTTCCCGTCCTGCCCCCCATCTCCCTGCTGCTCCTCCTTCCTGCCCCCGCCCCCTCCCAAACCAGCCTTGCACACAGGAAATGCGCGGCTGAGAGCAGGGCTGGCCGCTGCGCCAAGGAAGCCATTTGGATTTATTTATGTTGTTGTTTAGAATCAGCAGAGAGGGCGGCAGGCATGGGGCCCACCGCACCCAGTGCCTCAGCGCACAGGCCGCCGTGTGCCACCCAGGACCCTTCTTGCAAGGCGGACGGGTGGGCGGGCCGCCGGAGTGATGCTCCCTCTCCAGGGGAATGGAACTGTTCCTGGAAAATGCTAGTCCCTTGAGCTGGCTCCAGGCCTCCAGCCTGGGAGGCAGCGCTGGGCAATGGCTTCCAGATGGGGAAAGGGGCCCTTGGCCAGCCTGGGGGCGGGAGGAGGAGGAGCGGGAGGAGGAGGGAGGGGAGGAGGGAAGAGAGGGAAAAGAGGAGGGAGAGGAGGAGAGGGAAGTGAGGAGGAAGGGGAGGAGGGAAGAGAGGGGAGGGGGGAGGGGGAGGAGGGAGAAGAGGGAAGGGAGGAGGGGGAGGGGGAGGGAAGAGAGGGAGGGGAGGAAGAGGCATCCTAGAGCCATCTGGAGACTGAGGCCTGGTGGGCCCCTGGGCAGGCAGGAGAAAACGTGGGGTGGAAGCTGGTGGGCCTCCCACCCCTGAGCGGAGCTGGAGGTCCCCGTCCCTGCATGGAGTCTGGGAGCCAGTGGGCTGGCCCCCCATCTGGACGCAGCCCTTCCACCAGGTGTGGAACAGAACAGTCTTCTTCACCCCCGTCCAGCCCGGGCACTGCCAGCGTGTCCGTCTACACCTGGGTGTCCTTCCATGCTGGCCATGGACCCTGTGCTGGCCATAGACTCTCTGGTGTCACCCCAGTAAGGCCCTGGGTTGGGAGAGCCTAGCCACACCGGCCCCAGGCGGCAGACAGTCCCGCTCCTGGGAAGGAGCGATACCGGACTCCAGACCCTGGGCCAGGTGGTCAGCAGGCGGACTGACCATCCAGAGCTCCCGGAGGAGGCTCAGCCTGAATGGGAGCATCCCCAGCATGAAGTGACCAGTCAGACTACAGTGGGGGACGTCCCCAGGGCAGCCTGGGGTGAGCCTCTGAAACTACCCACAAAAGAGCTTTGGGGATGTTTGTGTATTTTCGGGGGAGGGGACCAATACTCGTCAGCTTCAGAACCCCCGTGAGAGAAAGGGTCCACCAGAGCCCGAGGCCCAGGCATGGGCAGGAGGTGGACAGGCCTGCTGGGTCCTGGGGAGCACACCGGTGGGAAGACGAGCACCTCTGCTGGGAGTCACCCCATCTCAGTGTGGCCACCAGGCCATGCTCTTGGCTAGAACCCCAGCTCCTGAACCTCTGGGAGGCCTGTTTCAGAAAACCAAGCAAAACCAGCTGTCGCTTCTGGAAAAGGCCTTTCCTATCCAAGCGATTCCCTGATGGCTCAGTCAGTAAAGAATCTACCTGCAATGCAGGAGACCCGGGTTTGATCCCCGGGTCAGGAAGATCCCCTGGAAGAGGGCATGGGAACCCACTCCAGTATTCTTGGCTGGAGAATCCCATGGACAGAGGAGCCTGGCGGGCTCCAGTCCATGGGGTCACAGAGTCGGACACGACTGCGTGACTAAGCACAGCGCTTCCAAGTGCAGCCAACATCCCTGAGCCACCCCTCCAGGCCAGACCACTTGAAAGGGGGCACTTGTCTGAATCTGAATCTGAATCTGAATCTTAGGCTCAGGGAAGGTCCGCCCGGCCCTTCTGGGGTTGGTGCCTTTCCCGGCTGCAGGCACAGAGGGCTCCCTCATCCTGGGGCCTGACCACCACCTCCCTGGGGTCCTGGGAAGCCAAAGCCGGCCGTGGGGGCCTCCCGAGAAGGGCCTAGCGAGGCCTGGGAGCCAGCGTGCCCACCGGCCCAGGTCTGCCTGTGGCAGGGGGAACCGCCAGGCCGTGGCGGGACCTGGACTCAGGGTGCCTCCTCCCCTGCCCCCTCCCAGGCCTTCCTGAGCTTTGCCCTGGTGTTCTGCGCCCTAGTACAGGCGGCCTTCTGGAGGGCCCACAGCCCCACTCAGGTAAGTGCAGCCCCGTCACGCGGGGGAGGGCCCCTGCTCCCTCTCTCCTGTGGCCACTGGGGGAGGCAGGCGGGTGTGGGGACCACTCTGGGGACACTCTCTGCCTGCGGGCCGGCCCTCTGCTGGGCTGAGAGCGGCAGGTCCTGGGGCAGGAAGGGGGCAGGCCCCCCCCGGGGCCCGGAAGATGGCACCTGGGGGGTTGGTGGAGGGGAGCCTCCCAGGCCTGCAGGGTTGACTGGGGTGGGGGAGTCGGCTCCAGAAAAATGCACCTTCGAGGGCTGCACCCCTGATGGGGGCCGGGCCTGGCCGGGAGAGAGGCCTGTTCGCAGCAGGGGCTGCGGGACAGGGGACGGGGTGTCCAGCGGTCCTTCAGGGCGGCCCTGACCTGCCTGCAGGCAGGCTGCCTGGTGACCTGCTCCTTCCATTGTCACCGGGGGCTGTTCCCAGGGACGTTCACGTCGGTGGTGACCGTGGCGATGGTGGGCATGTGTCCCTTTGTGGGGGCGGGGGGGGGGGGCTCCATTCTCCTCTCCTTCCTCCATCCACCCACCCCTCCATCTCTGGGTGCTGCTGGTTCTGAGGGACCCCAGGGCGGCTCGAGGCTGGCAGGGAGGGAGGCCCCAGTTCTGAGATAACGCAGTCACGCGGGACGCCAGCCCCCCGGACAACGGGGCTTGAAGCCTGTGGGCCCGGGTCTAGGGTGGGTGCTACCCCAGGGAGGAGGGCAGGACCATAGCTCAGGAGGGACTGCTCCCAAGTGACAGGGGGCGGGGGCCACCTGGCCTTCCAGAAATTCTGCCTGAACTCCAGGCCCTGAGACAGAGCTGAAAGCCTGCCTGGGAAATGGGACTGGTCAAGTCCATGAGCGAAGCTGAGTCCTCCCAGACCGGGGCTCAGGGTCAAGGTCAGAACTTCTGTGGCCAGACAGAGGAAATGGGTGCCCAAGAGGTTCAGAGAGACGGGGGACGCAGCCCCAGATGGCCTTCTGTTTGCAGGGGCCAAGGACTGGCAGGGCCAGGTCCACAGTCAGTTGAGGAGGGGGCGCCGCTGGTCCATGTGGCCGATCCCAAGGGCAGAGCAGGGCTGGCCAGCACCAGTACCCGCCGTGCCCTGTGCCCGTGGCCCTGACAGGCTCAGCTTCGCTCCCCAGCCGAGCTGTGAGTCTGAAGGGCAGCCCCTGAGTGCCCCTCCCAAAGGGGCTTCTCTGTAGAGGCCTCCCCCCACCCCCAGGAGCGGACACAAGCCAGGCAGGAGAACCCAGGCCCAGGCTTCACCTGTGGGAGCCCAGCCCAGGCCAGACCCCAGAGCAGACCCTGGGGAGCCCAGCCCCAAAGGCCCTGTCCAGACGGACTTTCTGAGACCCCGAGCATGCCTTTCTCCTGTCTTTGGGCTTCAGATTTCCCTGCACTCCATAAGGACAAGCCCGGGGAGACCACGGCCAGTCCTGCTGGAGGACACAGATGAGGGGAGCGGTTTAGTCTCTAAGTCGTGTCCGACTCTTGCGACTGTAACAAGCCAGCCTTCTCTGGCCACGGGATTTTCCAAGTAAGAATACTGGCATGGGTTGCCGTTTCCTTCTCCAGGTGGGGGGTCTTCCTGACCCAGGGATTGAACCCAGGTCTCCCGCATTGCGGACAGATTCTTTATCGACTGAGCCACTAGGGAAGCCCTGGACGATCCTGGGTTTCCAGGCAGGCAGGTGACCAGTGGCGTATGTTTGACCGTGTATCAGGGATCCCAGCGGCCCCGGCCCCTGGTTGCACGGGCACCCCAAGGTGTTCATGCAGCATGCAGGACAGCTGGGTCAGGAGACCAAGTTCGTGCTGTGCATTTTCAGGCGTGTGGTTACCCACGCTAAAGCCCAGAGGGCTTCCCTGGTGACTCAGCGGGTAAGTCTGCCTGCAGTGCGGGAGAGCCGTGTTCGAGCCCTGGCTTGGGAAGATCCCCTGGAGAAGGAAATGGCAATCCACTCCAGGATTCTTGCCTGGACAATTCCATGCACAGTGGAGCCTGGTGGGCTGCAGTCCATGGGGTCACAAGAGTCAGACACGACTGAGCGACTCACACTTTCACGCTTTGTCTTTACCGACTCTGGCCCTGCCCTGCCTTATCCACAGCACGGGCCTAGTTCCCCTGTCCCCTCTCCCGCCACCGCTGAACTCCTTGGAGTTGAGGGGGCATCCCCAGACCTTGCAGGGCGGTTCCATCCTCTTGGTCTGCAGATGGAGGGGCTCAGGCCCATGGGGGTGGGGAGGGGACCAGGTCACCCTGGCAGAGCCGGAGCAAGAGGGGGCCACCGTCAGGACTCTTAGACCTGAGTCAATGCCTCTTTTCCCGTAGCTGTCCAAAAATCACCCCAAACCATTCACCACCACTCTGGGATCATCTGGGGTCACCCACCCCTGACCAGAGGGGAAAAGAGCATTCCCTCTGGTTCTTGGGGGGTCGGAGCCCGGAAAGGCAGCCTCGGCTCTCAGAGACCAGGGAGCACCGAGCCAGGTTGCTGGCCCCCCACCCAGGAGCTGCCGGATCAGGCGAGGTCGGGGTCAGCACGCGGGTGGTCCCTGCCGAGACAGCTGCCAGGGTGCCCGGCCGGGCAGCTCCCCCGGGGCAGCTGAAGCCCCCTCTCTTGACTCTGACCCTGTGTGTTTACAGCTCCCAGATCAGGGCTGGCGGTTCTGCAGGGGCGGGGCCCACAGGCCGAAACCCTTCTGGGGCTCCCGATCTGGGCAGGGGAAGGGGTGGAAGCAGACAGGACGCAGCTGGGATTCCTCCCTGCACAGCCCCCACCACCCCCGACACAAATCATTCTGGTCTGGTCTGTGCTCAGCTGGCCTTCGGGGTCCAGGGTTCGGGGCCCTGGCAGGCCCCAGTGGCGGCTGGGGCTTCCTCCCACACCTGAGTGGGCGCAGGGGGGCCTGGGTGGGGTCAGCCCTGCGTCCGGCCCTCTTGGGAGATCGGCCCACCTTCCTTGGCCTCCGTGTCCTCGTCTGTAAAAGAGTATGAAGACCTCCCCATGTGCGGGAATGAACCAGCACAGGTGAAGGGACAAGCAGAGCCCACTTGCAGCCACCGAGCCCGGGTCTGACCTCCGTCACCCGCTCTCACGAGAGTGCGGGCCCCAGGCGGCAGGGGCCGAGGAGCCGCCTGTCCTGTGCCCCCGACCCCGGGCACCTGGGGGCCCTTGGCGTCGAGGCCAACCTGGGCCAGCAGATCCCTCTTTCCATGGGGTCCTCCTGGAGACAGGAGCAGAGATGCTCAAAGGGCCGCACTGTTTGCTCTAAGGGGTCTGTTCACCCCCATTTCTCCCCTGGCACCCCCTGAGAGATCCTGAAACACGGGGTCCAGATGGCCCGTCTACCTGAGGATGGCCGTAACTTCCTGTGGCCCCGGAGCCGTCCCGCAGGCCCTGACCACTCCCTGCCCCCCTCTCCCGGCCCCTGGCCCCTCTCCCAGCCTCAGGCCCTGGTAGGTGCCCTGAAGCTTGGCGGGCATTCAGCAGGACTAGGCAGTCGTGCTGTGAATACAGAGCTTGAGGGCGCCTGAGAGCCGCTCTGCCCAGTCCCCAGACAGGCCTGCGGGCGATGAATTGCCAGGCCCCGCTTAATAATTCAGGCACGGATTGAGTGCGGCGGTGCCTGAGCTGGTGAAAGGCTGCCCGTCCCCCAGCTCCAGGGCTGGGCCCCGCCCCTTGGGGCCACTCCCCGCCCCCATGGTCCAGTAACCGCCAGAGCCAGCCCTGGGCCACCGGGGGCTGCTCCGCACACCACCTGCAGCTCCTACTGCCCCCGCCCCCCAGGCATCCCGCCAGGCAGGTTAGCAGACTATGGGAGTGTGGTCAGTGGTAAGGTTGGGAGGGATCCTTGAGGGGAGCTGGCCTGGCAGGGACGCCCCAGGCCCATGGTTTGTATTCAGCAGCCTAGAAACCCTGTCCTGAGGGGTGTCCCCCAGAGCCCTGGGAGATCGGGCTTAAAGATTAGGGCGCCCTGTAGGGAGAACCCAAATCCTGGGGCCCAAGGGCCTCTGAGACCTCCCAGCCCCCCCGAATTTCTCTCCTAGAGACACACAGGACCCCTGAGCCCGTGGATGGGGTCCGTCTGTGGAGCAACACCCACCCAGGCACCGGGCCTCAGGAGAGTCAGACCAGCCCCACATCCAGGCCCGGGGTCTCGGGCAGGGGTGTGGCTTTGTCGGATCCACCTCTTCACTCGGAGGAGGAGCTCATGACCCCCACTTCGAAGGAGGCGCCCATGGCCCCCCTTCCTGGGGTCGGGAGGGGGTGGGGAGGTAGGTGGGGGAAGAACCCACAGCTCAGCCCCGGCGGGCGTGCCCCTCCAGCCAGTGTTTCTGGTAGCACTCAGAGGGGCCAGGGTCTCCCTGGGCCCTAGTGGGGGGTGGGGGGGGCTGGCCCCCGTCACGGCCTCCTGCACCCCTGACCCCAGGCTGGCTCTGCTCCCCCCACAGGCCCCCCCGAGACCTCCTCCCAAGGAGACTAGGACAGCCCAGCCGGTCTCCACCCCCAGGAGAGGGCCCCCTCCCCAGGCCTCCTGCAGGGGTGGCCAGCCTGGCGCCTGGCCCCCCGCCCAGGACGCTGCCCACCTCCCCCTCGGGTAGTGAACAAAGCGGACGGAGCATCTGGAAGGCTCGGAGATTTGGGTCTCACCAAGAGAGCAATGAGCTCGGAGCGCGATGCTGGGGGTGCAGATCCGCCTGTCCCTACAGGGGCACCAGGGCTTTGGGCAGCACTGGGCAAGAGCGCCCCCCTGCCCGCCGGCCCCCAAGTCCTCCAGGCAGGGAGTGGGGAAGCCGGTTCCTTTCTGGAGGGCGGGGTGAGTGACCAGAGCAGGGTACCCCTGAGCACCCGCCCACTTATCCCAGCGGGCACACGACTCAGGGGCAGGAAGGGAAGGGAGGCTGGGCTCAGGGTCTCTGAGGCGGGGAAGGAGGGCAGGGGAGCTCAGAGGCCTTGCCTGTGCCAGACCAGTGACTCCAGCACAATCACCAAAGACTCCCTGGAGGAGGCAGGATTCCAGTCTGCCTCTGGCGAAATAACTTGGCAAGGGGAGGGCACTTCAGAAGGCGCAGGAGGGGACGTTTAGCTGGGCAGACGGAAGGAGGCCTGGGGAAGCGGCGCAGGGTGACGGAACAGCTGGCCAGGCCCTTTTGCTGCTCTTCTCCGTCGGCCCCAAGGGGCCTCATCAGCCCTGGGTGCCCATGGCCAGCCCTGGGCTCTTAGGCCTTGCCTGCACCCCAGCTGCCTGGGCTTTCCGGAACGTACCAGATGGTTCTGGGGGACGACCTGGACCATCCCTGTGAGCTGAACTCTGGCACGAGGCGGCTCCTGGCCGTCTCCCCCAGGCTCACCCTTCGCTCTCCCTCTGCACTGTCCATTTCCAGATCAACAGAAGCAGGTGGACACAGGCCAGGCCCTCCTCCCACTGTAAGACAAGAGCTGGTTTACCCTGCAGGACCCCAGGGGCAAGAGTGGCATCAACAATCATTCTTGGGGGGAAGTCCCCACAGCTGGAGCATGGGAACCCCTGTGACCAGCACCCGGGGGACACAGGCCCTGCTCCTGGGGGGGCCGGTCCCGAGGAAGCAAGAGGAGGAGGCCAGTTGAGCGCCGCTCAGCACCTGAGGGTCGTCAGGGGGTCCGTCAGGGACGTGAGCTTCACCAGCACGGCCTTCCCGGTGCCCCATGCACAGGTGGAGGACGCCGTGCTGGACGCCTACGACCGGGCCTACGAGCGGGCGCTGAGGAGCGCATCCGAAAGCAGGCGGCAGGAGCTGGTGGCCATCCAGGACACGGTGAGCACGTGGGGGAGGCCCCCTCCGGCACAGCTCTGGGCAGCCTGCCATCCAGAAAAGGGGCACAGGGGAGCAGTCCCCCAGAGCCAGCTGGCCAGGTGCGGAGCTGAGGGTCCCGGGTCACCGATGCCAGGGCGGGGCAAGGCGCAGGGCAGAGCGCGCCTGTCTTCCTCCGCCCTGGGAGGCCTGGCTTCTGAGTCCGCGGGGTCAGAGCAGAGTGCGAGAACCCGTGTGCACACGTGAGCTTCCAGCTGGAGGTGGCACAGCCGGTCTCAGTGCCCGCAGGCCAGGCTGCTGGGAGCTGGGTGCCCCCTACAGAGCCAGCCTCCTGGCCCTGCGCCCCCGTCCTGGCCGGGGGCAGGGCGGGGGGAGGACGTCATGCCTCAGTTTCCCCTCTGCCCCTGGGGTTCTCAGAGCAGACCGCCTCCCTTTTCCGCTCCTGCAGTTCCGGTGCTGTGGCAAGAGCTCGCCCCTTGGGCTCCTGGGGGGCTTGGAAGCCGACCTGTGTCAGGGGGAGGAGGCTGCCAGACAGGTGAGGGGAGGGCTCGCCACCATCCCTGGGCTCTCAGCCCCAGAGCAGGGCCACACCCACCCACTGGCCCCCCAGACCCTCCCAGGGAGGCAGCTGGCCTGGGCTGGGTTCACTTGACCCGGCTGGGCCCAGGTGCTCACTCCTTCGTACAGCTCCCAGCTTGAGGGACTGAGACCCTCCCGTCAGAACCCTCTAGAAGGTCAGGGGAAGGTAGGAGACCCAGGGGCTGAGCTGTGCTGAGCGCCCGCAGAGCGTGGTGGGCAGCTCTGCCTGTGCCGGGGACTCCGAAACCGGAAGGACATTTCCTGGAAGGTCAGCCTGGGCCTGAATCTGGCCACGAGGGCGTCGGAGGCAGGGACAGTGGCCTCCCCTCCCCCCCACCCCCTGGCTCCCCTCCCCCACCGGTCAGGAACAAACTCACCCCATCTCTGGCAAGAGGCTCCTGGCCACCCTCCAAGAAACAGACAGGAGGATGCAAATGGCTGGAAGCCCAGCCCTGACGGAGCCAGCACAGTGCCCTGGGCCCTGGCGCTGGGGGGAGGTGAGGGCAGTGGAGGGATGGGGGGTGGGAGGCCCCAGGTCCTCGCCTGCAAAGTGGGGGTGAAGGCCGGCTTCCTGCACCTTCTGAGAGGCAGGTGACATGGGAAACGGTGAAAGCCTTGTGGGGAGGAACCCCTGGGGGAGGGAGTGGGAGGGTGGACCCCAGTCGCCTTCCAAGAGGAAGTGCAGCCGCGGGGGCGGGGATGAGAGCCTGTCAAAGGGATTCCGGGGCAGATGGATAGACAGACACCAAGCCGGCCTCCTCTCCCTGCAACCTCCGGCTTCAGAACCCAACCCTGCCTGCCCCCAAACGCCAAGTCCATCCTCGGAGCCGAACTCGGCCTCTGAGTGGTTCAGAGCAGGGGGGTGGTCCCCTCCCTCTTCCGTGGAGACAGGGTGCCTCTGTGGGCCCCACGGCCTGAGGAGGCCGGGGAGGTTCAGATGCTGCAAGAACGCCCCTCCCTGTTAGCCAGTGCCCTCTCTTCACCCTCAGTGGGGTATCTGGGACTCAGCCTGCCCTGGAGGGGCAGACACATGGCCTAACACCGCCGCTCAGGGGCCACCCAGAGGCAGGCCCCGCTGGACCTCTGGAGCCCCTCGTCCCCACAGAGGCAGGTTCCATCCTGCTTGTCTTTGCCTGTTTTCAGTACCTGTCTGGAGCTCGGGGCAGTTGTCCTGGGACGGGTGGCACCCCTAGCCTGGGTCCAGTGTCTGCTAGGGCCCCACGCCCCTGCGGAGGCGCTGTGCCCGGGCCGGGAGGGGCAGTCCGGGCCCACACACTGCCCTCTGCCCAGGACTGCCTGCAGCGGATCCAGAGCTTCCTGAGGGTGCACAGGAACATCGTCTCCACCCTGATTGGCCTGGGCCTCGCCTTCACGGTAGCTCTCACCGCCCCCGCGGCCCCTACCCCCAGGGTCCTGGGGACCCGCAGGGATCGCCCTGCACAGGGAGCAGGGAGGAGCAGGCCTGGGGGTGACAGGGCCTCCTTGACTCCCTTCCCCGGGGGGTGGTGAGCCCCCAGAGCTGCTGGGACATGTGCTCTGCCCCCCCGTCCACCAGGTGTACGCAATGCTGCTTAGCTCCTTCATCTGGTTCACCATCCGCTTGGGCAGATACCCCGTGAGCCAACGGTAGGCCCACGCACCCCCCACTCCCACCGCCGCCTCCCCAGAAGGGTCCTAAGGGCCTGCAGGTGCAGGCAGGGGGCAGACAGCACCACCCCTTCCCGCTCCCAAGATCCTGCCTCTGCCCAGCTGTGGGGCCCCTGGACCAAGGGCCCAGGCCGACACCCTAGAGCAGGCCCTTGGGGGGCAGCAAGCACTCGGCCAGGCAGGCTCCGCCCCCTCCCCGCCCCCGCAGACACCCGGTCTCACAGCGGCATCTCTGGGGCCCCAGGACAGCCCCCTGCCTCCACCCATGCCGCAGGTTCCTCCACCGCTGACCCAGCCCCTCTGCTCTGGCCACCTGCACGCCCTCCGGGCCCAGATCCTGGCCCCTCACGTCCTCACCATACCTCTGCCCCTCAGGGCCCGCGACCACCCTCCCCAGGAGCCCAGAGTCTACAGGTGCATCCAGGAGGGATCCCCGTCTCCGCGCCCGTCCAAAGCGGACGCTCCCGGGGGCCATCTGAGTCCAAGCAGACGCTTGGGTCAGCTTCTGCTGCTCCAGGACACCCACCCGCCTACCCATGGGAGCGGAGATGCTACGGTCTCGACTCGCATGTGACCCTCGTGGGAGGGGAGGAGCTGTTTCCCTCCACGTGGTGGGGGTCAGGGAAGAGGAGGCTTGACCAAACCAGCACCTCCATTGAAGCAGATGGGGGTTGGGGGAGCAGGGGTCAACGGCAGACTCTGGGGAGAGGCTGGGGGGTGAGAGTGCGGGCAGAGGGAATAGAGGGTGGGTTTGGCAGGGCTCCCTGGCCCCCCACTCCCAGGCTCTGGGGAGAAGGGAGGACCCACTGCAGGCTCAAGCAGACTGGGGGCAGTTCAGTTCTGCGCAGCGTCAGGACTGAGGCCCCACCCGTGTCGGCTGTCCACGGGCCGCTCGGCTCCGGAGACCACTTCCCCTCCCCACACGGCCCCCCATCCTCACGTCGCAGGCAGGAGGGCTCCTGCTCCCCTCTGACCCTCCAAGCAGGACTATCTGCAGGCCCAGGTGACTAGGTGAGGGCCACCCGGGTGACTTCCCTTTTGTAAGGAGGAATCACTCGTGTAGTGGGTGATGCTGTGTGCACAGTCCCGGGGGTGTGTCTGAGAAATCCTGCCTGCTGCTGCCCCCGTGTCCGCCATCCGACTACCTGACGACTGGCATCCTAGGCTCAAGCCCCAGAGTCCTGGGCAGGACACCAGACTGGCCCAGCCCAGCCTGGGGGCCCTGTCGTAGCTGCCAAAGGAGAAGGAAACAGGGCCCGGTGAGCTTCCACCAAGGGGGTGCGGCCCCGCCCCACCGAAACCCGCAGAGTCTGCTTCTTCCCCAGTAAGGAGCAGCGTCTGTGAGGTGCAGCCAAATGGGGACAAAGTGAACAACGCCTGCTGCCTGCAGTCACACACACGCCGTAGCACACCTCCCAGAACAAGCAGCTCCCCGGGGACAGACGAGCAGCCTTGTGCCGGAAGCTCGTGGGCAGAAGCCTCGCGGTTCCGCGGTTCTGGGTTTGGTAACCGTCCAGGGCCTCTGGGGAGGTGTGTTCCTCTCCCGGTCTGTTCTTCTCATCTTACAAAATAAACTTTAAGGAAGGCAGCAGCAGTGGTAGGAAGAAGAGGGAACGGGCTTGAATCAGGGACTTTCCTGGCAGTCGGGCGGTGTATGCTTGACGCTTCCACGGCAGGGGCCGTGCAGCATGGCGAAAACCAAAGAGGAAGAGAAGAGAAGGGGTGTGTCACGGTCAGAGTTCGTAGAATCGGATGTGAGAGTGCAGGACAAGAGTGTGCGCCGTCAGGCTCGCCGCTCCCCTCCCACGCCCACCCCGTCCGAGCCCTCCCACCTGCTTCTTCTGCTGGCGAGCCCACTCTTCGTGGGCAGGGTGCTGGGAAGGAAGGCCTCCTCCCGGTGGTGACCTCTGCCATGCAGCCTCATCGCCCCCTCATCCCGCCCTCACTCAGGAGCAGGACCCCATTTCCTCTTGATCCCATCACCGCGGCACCCCCTTCGGGGCCCCCTAATCCACTGGCAGAGGAGCCCCGGCTGGGCCAGGTGGGAACCCTCCCCCTTCCAACTCAGGGTCACCATTGTTTTGTTCAAAGCATCCCTTTGCTGGGACTGAAAACCAGGCGAGCAGGGACCAACAGGGGCAAGAGACAGAACGTTTGTGAGCAGCCCGTTCATTCTAATCACAGGAAGCGGGCCCTCCCTGCCCGTGGCCTCCACCCCCGTGCATCCTGATTTGGGGGAGATGGCGGCGTTGACTAGCATGTCCTACAGGACACAGGGCCACGGTCACCCCACTGCCCCAGCCGTGGTCCTAAACGATGCCAAGGCCACCATCCCATGGGGTCTCCTCCTTGAGGAGCCGGGTACGGGGTGGCTCTCGGGGAGCCCAGGGCATCTCCACTTGCCTTGCTCCTCTGGCTGTAAGGTCAGGTCCTTGCCCAGAAACAGGGATCCGGGAGGAACTAGCCCAGCAGCACGGTGTTAAGTCGGTAAATAAGGGAAGGACGGGCGCGGGTGGGGGGGCAATCCAAATGCAGGGCGAGGGCCCGGCCGGTGGGGACCATCGCTGCCCTTCCCGTGAAGCGGGGAGCCGTGTTCAGCACTGTTTCAGCATGACCCGCCAGAGGGGACGCGACTTCTGGGGAGGCTGCGGGGGTAGCGTTTCCTGGGGAGGTTGGCACTGGACTGTAGATGCAGGAGAGTAGGCGGCCTCCCCCATGTTGGGGGGCACCAGCCGGTCCCCGAGGCCTGAACAGAACACACGGGGGAAAGGAGAACGCCCCTCCTCCGGCCCCACCGCCTGAGCTGGGGTGGCTCCTGGCACCTCGTCCTGCCCTCAGACTGTGGTTTCCAGCGTCGCTGGGGCTCAGGCCTCCAGACTCAGGCTGGATGACGTCACCAAACTGGCCCTCCTGGGCCGCCAGCGTGCCCACAGCAGGTCACTCCCAGCCCCGTAACCACGCGAGCTATTTCCTCGTAGTACATACTTTATAGAGAGGTAGGTAGGTAAATAGCTGGATGATAGGTGGAGGGGTGTATGGATGGAAGGATGGAGAGATGGAAGGGTGGATGAATGGAAGACAGACGGATGGGTGTAGAGACAGATATCCCACTGGTGGGCTTCCCAGGTGGCACCAGTGGTAAAAAACCCGCCGCCAAGGCACAAGGCGCAAGAGATGTGAGTTCCACCCTGGGTGGGAAAGATCCCCTGGAGGAGGACAAGGGGCCCACTCCAGCGTTCTTGCCTGGAGAATCCCATCGACAGAGGAGCCTGGTGGGCTACAGTCCAGGGGGGTCACAAAGAGTCAGACACGACTGAGTGACTGAGCACGCATGCAGGCATCCCACTGGTGCGGTTTCTCTGGAGACTCCTGACCCACATGGGGTCTCACGTCAGTGAACCTGCTACCAGGGGGCAGGCCGGTCTCCCGGAGGTCCGGCATTGTGGTGCAGAGCTGGACGCGCATCTGTGACAGGCTGGGCACCCAGCTGGAGGGGTGTCCTGCTGGGCCCACGGGCGGCTCCTCTCCCTGCCCTTTGCTTTTCACGGGCCCAGCAGGCAGCATGGGGCTGACTGGGGAAGGAGACACTGCCTGCCTGCCACGGGCTCCAAGGGCCTTACAAGAGTCCAGACCCCCAACCTCACTGGGCAAGGGGGAGCTGCTGGCCTGCCCAGCTACGTGACCCAGGGCACGATGACACCCTTTTCAGGACGGGCAGCTCAGGTCACCCTGCCGCCCCATGTGCAGGGGTCCACCTCTTCCCCAGCCCAGAGGGGAGCCAAACGAGGTGTCCCAAAGGGAGGTGAGTTCCTGGCAAAGGGCACGGCTATGTGCCCACACAGGACTGGCACTGACCTTCTGCATCTCAGCTTCCCCAGCAGCCCTGGGGCCCCTGGGTCTCAAGGACCAAGTCCTGTAACCCCGGGGGCACCTCCACCAACTCTGCATGTCGCTCAAAGTCAGCACCCCAACATGCTGATGCAGGTGAAAGCAAAGCAGATGCCCAAACAAGGCCTCCGCCTCCTGTGCTCAGAGCTCCAAGGCGCAGGGCACATAGCTCTGTCCCCTGGGCCCAGTGAGGACCTGTTTTCACAGGGATTACTCGCGCTCTGCCATGCGGTTTTCACCCAAGTGGACTACCATGCCTCCTCCAGATCTCCTCGGCAGGGGTCAGCGGCCCCTGGACTGAGCCGATGAAAGCAAGTGTCTGAGTGGTCCTGACACAGGGCACGCCGCTGTCCCTGCAGGTGACGGCACAGATGTCCAGCCTCTGGCTTTCTGCATCTTAGGACAGACCTAAAAACTCAAAAACAAAGCCATGTATTGACTGGCCGGGCAGCCACACGCCGGGGGCGGGGGGTGGGCACGTGCATAGGTTTGTGCCGACTAAGAATGTCTGGAGCAGGACTTCCCTGGTGGTCCAGTGGTTAAGCTTTTGCCTTTGAACGCAGGGGACGTGGGTTCAGTCCCTAGCTGTGGAGCCAAGATCCCGTATGCTTTGGGGCCACAAAACCCAAACATAAAAACAACATAAAACAGAAGCTATACAGTAACAAAATCTCAATAAAGACTTATAGAAGCCCTGAAGCTAGGGCTGCCCATACGCCACCACCTGATTTTAAGGTTCACTCCTACCCACTATGGGGCACAGCTCACAGGCTGGGGACCCGATCCAGGGTCCCATCCAGAGGTGGGGTGCCGAATCACTGCATGTGCAGAAGCCACCCTCCTGGACATGGCCCATGGGTCCTCACACTGCTCGCTCCAATTTCAGCACTCACAGCAGCGCATGCGTGTTTTTGCCCAAAACCTGAAGACGTCTGTGCATCCAGGAGATGTGATTTCCCTTTTGCATGATTATTGGCCGTTTCTGTTTCCTGTTCTGCCAAATGTCTGCTTATGCCTTTTGCCCATTTTTAAAATCAGATCCTATGTCTCTATCTTCTGAAGCGTGGGGAAGTCTGTATTACTGGGTAGAAATCATTTGTTACTTGCATGGATTGTAAATACTGTCTCATATTTGCGACCTGACTTTCACTTTCCTTATAGTGACGTCTGTGAACAAAGGTTCTTTGTTTTTTAGCTTTTGATGAAAACTTTAATACAGAAAAGAAGTAGAAAGAGTAATATAATGAATACACATATATCTACGGGAAAGGCTAATTTTACATGTCAGCTCGGCCAGGTCCTGGTGTCCAGCTATTTGGCCAAACACCAGTCAGATATTGCAGAAGGTATTTTTCGATGAGAGTACCATTTTTGTGTGTTTGCACTGAGTCTTCCTTGCTGCGCGTGGCTCTTCTCTAGCTGCGGCGAGCGGGGCTCCTCGATAGTTGCAGGTGCAGGCTTCTCAATGCGGCAGCTTCTCCTGTGACAAAGCCCATGCTCCAGAGTGAGGGCTCAGTAGCGGTGCTCATGGGCTCAGTTACCCCATGGCGTGTGGGATCCTCTTGAATCAGGGATCAAACCCATGTTCCCTGCATTGGCAGGTGGATTCTTAACCTCTGGACCAACAGCAAAGTCTGATTGAACTTTTCAACCAGAAGATTTGGAGTAAAACAGATCACCTTCATCTAGTGGGTGGACCTTGCCCAATCATTTGAAGGCCTTCAGAGCAAAGACTGAGTTTTCCCAGAAGAAGGATTTCAACCTCAAGAGCGAAACACAGGGAGCCAGCCTGGGTTCCTGCCTGCCGACATGCTCACGGATCTCAGATGTGCCCCTCTCCCAACTGCATGAGCCAGTTCCCTAGAATAAATACCTCGTTCTTCATTCTCTCTCTATATATATAGACACACATACACATACACACACGTGTGTTTACTTAAAGATATGTGTGTATGTAAGACTCTTAAAGTCGATTCCATATGTCATGACATAGAAATTGCATAGACAAGTAGTTCAGCATTCATCTCCAAAAAAGTAAGCTGTTTCCCAGCAGAGCCTCAATCCCACTGCCGTGCAGCCACGTTAGCAATAATTCCCTGGCAGTGCTGAGAACACAATCTGCATTCCATTTCCACCACGTTTCCATCTTAGCTCTTATTGCTGGCTTGTTCACACCTAGAGTCTGTCGAGGCCCCTGCCCTGGGTGTGTCTCCTCAGTCTTCTCGGATTCACAGTAGTTTCCTCCCACCCTCAGCATTTCTCCCTGAGCCACGAGCCCATCTCGGGAGCCCGGGTCAGTGGCCCGAAGGTCCCAGGTTCTGGAAGGGACGTCCTCCTGGTGCCCGTCTAAGTGTGCCTCTCTCCCCTGTTTTTCTTGTAACTGGAAGTGATCACTGAAGGCTTGGTGAGATGGCAAGTCACCCGCCTTGGAGGGAACCCTGCACAGGTGAGGCGTGGGGTCCTTGCTGCCCCTGCTTGGGAAGCACGGGCCTGCTTGTCACACATGGGACAGCAGCTATTTCCACTGTCAAGTTACATCTCTCCCTTGCCACGAGCGAGCCCTCCATGGTCGTCCTGGTGACAGCCGTTCCCCAGCAGGCAGCCTCCTCCTGGCTGAGCGTCTGTTGGATCGATTATGACGCCAGATGTGGCAACATGGCAAGTCGCGGTAGTGCTGGTGAAAGTTAGTCACTCAGTCGTGTTCGGCTCTTTTCAACTCTATGGACTGTAGCCCACCAGGCTCCTCCGTCCATAGGATGCTCCAGGCAAGAATGCTGGAGTGGGTAGCCATTCCCTTCTCCAGGGGATCTTCCTGACCCAGGGATTGAACCCGGGTCTCCTGCATTACAGGCAGATTCTTTACCATCTGTTGTGATAGGCCGCATATAAATTAGTCTCATCAAGCCCTGGCTCCTACTGGTCACACCCCCATGCAACCCACTTTGTCTAGAGCATGTGGGCTGATCTAGTGAGTGACTTAACATCCAATAACTGAATGAGGGAACAGTGATGAGGTGTCTTCTGAGGCTAGACCCAGCTTCCGTTCTCTTATCGTCTTTGCTCACTCTGCTGGGCTGGTGACCGTATGGAGGGCTGTCCTGTAAAGGAAGAATTGGTGCTTTTGAACTGTGGTGTTGGAGAAGACTCTTGACAGTCCCTTGAACTGCAAGGAGATCCAACCAGTCCATCCTAAACGAAATCAACCCTGGATATTCATTGGAAGGACTGAGGCTGAAGCTGAAGCTCCAATACTTTGGCCACCTGATGTGAAGAACTGACTCATTGGAAAAGACCCTGATGCTGGGAGAGATTGAAGGCAGGAGGAGAAGGGGACGACAGAGGATGAGATGGCTGGATGGCATCACCGACTTGATGGACGTGGGTTTGAGTAAACTCGGTGCTGCAGTCCATGGGGTCACAAAGAGTCAGACGTGACTTAGCAACTGAACCACAGCTATAAGATTTAAAAAGTTTTCTTCATTTTTTGTGTTTTTTTTTTTATGTATTATTTGTGTGAAAAGTATTATAAACCTATCACAGTACAGGACTACATAGCCGACGATGTTAGTTGGGTACCTGGGCCGACCTTTTAGACTTACAAGCGTGATTTCAGAACAGAGCTTGTTTGCGTGCAGGGGACTTGCTGTACCACATTTGGGGCCAAGTCGCCTCATACCATCGCAGACAGCTAACACGCTGTATTTGCTACTCCTACTGTGTCCCTTAGATGACCCTTCTCTAGGAAGACACTTTCCTTCAACTGAGACTACTCATGAACTAGGATGATTCTTAATCTGACTTCTTCTTGAGTCAGTTCGGTCCATTCATAATTTTCTATCAATGTTTTTGTTTCATTGAGGTTTTCAAATTTCACAGCCTACAACTTTTTTTCTGACACTCTATTTTGAAATAATTATAGCTTTACAGGAAGTTGCAAAGAAATATATGGGGACATCCTGGGCGCGCTCCTCCCCTCCTCTAGAAAGCCTGATGGCAGAAACTGCTGTCTCAGCTGACCCCTCCCCCGGGTCTTACAGTCGCTACTCAAAACATAACTAACCAACAAGAAAATGGGAAAAGGGATGGCCGGCCTCAAGGACTCTTCCAGGAGGGTGGACTCTTTAGATTATCATTAAGAAATAGATTAATAAAAGGGACATCGAAGGGGGCAAAACAAAGGTCTTAATACAGCTGTCTCAAGGATGGGTGGGCCAAAGGGAGGCCTTGCTGGTCTCCCAACATTAACGGGCCCTCAACAAGTCTGGCCTGTTTCCACCAGTTTGGAGGAAAGTAAGAAGCAGGAAGGCAGCAGGCACAAAGAGGAAGCAGACCTAGACTCTCTGGGGACAATGATCAGGCGACTTAATCAGAATAAAAGTTGACACTATCTTCAATAGTTGGGACATGGAAGCAACCCAAATGTCCATCTGCAGATAAATGGTGTGTGTATGTATATATATATGGAATATTACTATGGAATATTACTCAGCCACAAAAAGGAACAAAATAATGCTATTTGCAACAACATGGATGGACCTAGAGATTGTCATACTGAGTGAAGTGATTCAGACAGAGAAAAACAAATACATGAGTTGCTTTTGTGTGGAATCTAAAATACACAAA
Organism: Bubalus bubalis; assembly: GCF_019923935.1. Classification (NCBI taxonomy): domain Eukaryota; kingdom Metazoa; phylum Chordata; class Mammalia; order Artiodactyla; family Bovidae; genus Bubalus; species Bubalus bubalis. Next base: position 130,726,502 of record NC_059161.1, on the reverse strand, counting down.
TGAGCGTATTTACAAAAGAGAAATAGAGCCACAGGTGTAGAAAACAAAAGTATGGTGACCAGGGAGGAGGAGGGATAAGTTGGGAGACTGGGGTTCACACAGACACACCACTGCATATGCTGCTGTTGCTCCGTCGCTCGGTTGCGTCTGACTCTTTGTGACCCCATGGACTGCAGCACGCCAGGCTTCCCTGTCCTTCACTATCTCCCAGGCTTTGGTAAAATTTGTGTCCATTGAGTCAGTGATGCTGTCTAACCATCTCATCTTCTGTGGCCCCCTGCTCCTCCTGCCCTCAGTCTTTCCCAGAATCAGGGTCTTGCCCAGTGAGTCAGCTCTTCACATCAGGTGGCCAAAGGATTGGAGCTTCAGCCTCAGTCCTTGCAACGAATATTCAGGACTGACTTCCTTCAGGATCGATCAGCTTGATCTTGCTGTCCAAGGGGCTCTCAAGAGTCCTCTCCAACAACACATTTCATACAAAAAATAGATAACTAATAAGATAAATAATAAGATAATAATAATATAAAATAGATAACTAATAATGAGTATAGCACAGGAAACTCTACTCAAAACTCTGTAATGAACTATATGGGAAAAGGATCTGAAAGAGGGTGCGTATGTGTATACGTAAAACTGACGCACTGCGCAGCACGCCCGCAGCCAGCACAGCACCGCAAACAGAGCTCAGCTCAGCTCAGTCGCTCAGTCGTGTCCGACTCTGCGACCCCAAGGACTGCAGCAAACCAGACTTCCCATCCATCACCAACTCCCGGAGCTCACTCAAACTCATGTCCATCAAGCCAGTGATGCCATCCAGCCATCTCATCCTCTGTCGTCCCCTTCTCCTCCTGGCCCCAATCCCTCCCAGCATCAGGGTCTTTTCCAGTGAGTCGGTTCTTCTCATCAGGTGGCCAAAGTATCAGAGTTTCAGCTTCAGCATCAGTCCTTCCAAAGAAATCCCAGGATTGATCTCCTTCAGAATGGGCTGCTTGGATCTCTTTGCAGTCCAAGGGACTCTCAAGAGTCTTCTCCAACACCACAGTTCAAAAGCATCAATTCTTCGGCCCTCAGCTTTCTTTTTGGTCCAGCTCTCACATCCATACCTGACTACTGGAAAAACCACAGCTTTGACTAGATGGACCTTTGTTGGCAAAGTAATGTCTCTGCTTTTTAATATGCTGTCTAAGTTGGTCATAGCTTTTCTTCCAAGGAGCAAGAGTCTTTTAATTTCATGGCTGCAGTCACCATCTTCAGTGATTTGGGAGCCCCCCCAAAATAAAGTCAGCCACAGTTTCCCCATCTCTTTGACATAAAGTGATGGGAGCAGATGCCATGATCTTAGTTTTCTGAATGTTGACTTTTAAGCCAGCTTTTTCACTCTCCTCTTTCACCTTTATCAAGAGGCTCTTTAGTTCTTCACTTTCTGCCATAAGGGTGGTGTCATCTGTGTATCTGAGATTATTTATATTTCTCCCAGCAATCTTGATTTCAGCTTGTGCTTCATCCAGCCCAGCATTTCTCATGATGTACTCTGCATATAAGTTAAATAAGCAGGGTGACAATATACAGCCTTAACATACTCCTTTCCCAATTTGGAACCAGTCTGTTGTTCCATGTCCAGTTCTAACTGTTGCTTCTTAACCTGCATACAGGTTTGTCAGGAGGCAGGTCAGTTGGTCTGGTATTCCCATCTATTTAAGAATTTTCCACAGTTTGTTGTGATCCACACAAAGGCTTTTGCATAGTCAGTAAAGCAAAACTAGATGTTTTTCTGGAACTCTCTTGCTTTTTCCATGATCCAGTGGATGTTGGCAATTTGATCTCTGGTTCCTCTGCCTTTTCTAAAACCAGCTTGAACATCAGGAAGTTCACGGTTCACGTGTTGCTGAAGCCTGGCTTGGAGAATTTTGAGCATTACTTTACTAGCGTGTGAGATGAGTGCAATTGTGCGGTAGTTTGAGCATTCTTTGGCATTGCCTTTCTTTGGGATTGGAATGAAAACTGACTTTTTCCAGTCCTGTGGCCACTGCTGAGTTTTCCAAATGTGCTGGCATATTGAGTGCAGCACTTTCACAGCATCATCTTTTAAGATTTGAAATAGCTCAACTGGAATTCCATCACCTCCACCAGCTTTGTTCATAGTGATGCTTCCTAAGGCCCACTTGACTTCACATTCCAGGATGTCTGGCTCTAGGTGTGATCACACCATCGTGATTATTTGGGTCCTGAAGATCTTTTTTGTACAGTTCTTCTGTGTATTCTTGCCACTTCTTCTTAATCTCTTCTGCTTCTGTTAGGCCCATACCATTTCTGTCCTTTATCGAGCCCATCTTTGCATGAAATGTTCCCTTGGTATCTCTAATTTTCTTGAAGAGAGCTCTAGTCTTTCCCATTCTATTGTTTTCCTCTATTTCTTTGCACAGATCACTGAGGAAGGCTTTCTTATCTCTCCTTGCTATTCTTTGGAACCTTGTACTTAGATAGGTGTATCTTTCCTTTTCTCCTTTGCCTTTAGCTTTTCTTCTTTTCTCAGCTATTTGTAAGGCCTCCTCAGACAACCATTTTGCTTTTTTGCATTTCTTTTTCTTGGGGATGGTCTTGATCCCTGCCTCCTGTACAATGTCACAAAGCTCCATCCATAGTTCTTCACGCACTATCAGATCTAAACCCTTGAATCTATTTGTCACTTCTACTATATAATCGTAAGGGATTGATTTAGGTCATACCTAATGGGCTAGTGGTTTTCCCTACTTTCTTCAATTTAAGTCTGAATTTGGCTATAAGGAGCTCATCATCTGAAGCACAGTCAGCTCCCAGTCTTGTTTTTGCTATATATATACAAATCAACTATACTCCAAGCATAAACAAAGAAGGTAAAAGTGGACCACAGTGCCCCTCAGCTCAGCCCTCTGCTGGGGCCCCAGAGCCTTGTGCAGAGTGGACACCAGGGTCAGGGGTGGAGAGACAGGGTCCAGGAGTCCTCAGTGCCAGAGCCCTGCGCACGGTGGGACCGACACGGGCTGGAGAAGCCAGCAGTCGGAACAGCGGGTGAGAGGAGCACAGGGCTGCGGGCCATGGCAGGCTGATGCAGTGAGGACGCTTGGACGGCTCCTGGTGCAGCAGCCATGCCCCCTTTACCTGGTGGTTTATGATGTGGACATTATGCTGCAATAAGGGATGCGTCCCCTGCCTAGTATTATGAAACAAAGCCCTGTAGATGGACCCCAGTAGAGGCCACTGGGAGGAACGTCAGGGTCGATGGAATTAAGGTCGGAGTTCAGAGAAGCCTCGGGATGCTTGGACAGGCTTTATGTGACGCCACTGGGCCTCTTCCACCGGATTGTGCTGGGGGATGGGGTGGACGTGGTGTCCGGCTCGGGGATGTCTCTCCTGCCTGGTCTTGTAAAGCTCGTAACTCTGCCCTTCAAGCCGTGTTCACTGGACACGCTGAATGGGAACCAGTGAGATGACCTGAGCCACCCACCAGGGAGTAGAAGCTGGGGCGCCAGGCAGGCAGGTCCCTGAGCGATGCCCTGTGTGCAACCAAGACAGGGGCTCAGGGCAGCAGCCGTGGGCACCTCCTAGTGATGACCACCGGGACCTCAGACGAGAGAACTTCCATCTGCGTGGAGTTATCAAACACCTGCTTGTGTTTGCCTTGTTATCAGACACCCACTGGCACCATCCTGATGGCTGAAGGACGCAAAATGATCATGAAGGGCTTCCCTGGTGGTGCAGTGGTTAAGAATCCACTTTGCAATGCTAGAGATGCCAGTTTGATCCTTGGTCCAGGAAGATCCCACAGGCCACAGGGCAACTAAGCCTGTGCGCCCCAACAATTGAGGCTGAGCTCGAGAGCCCACAAGCCGCAACGAGAGAAGTCACCTCAATGAGAAGCTGGAGCACGGTAACCAGAGAAAGGCTGGCATGCAACAACGAAGATCCAGCACAGCCCCAAAATAAAACACATGAATTAAAAAAAAAGATCATGAAACCTGAAATCCCCCCAACGTCCAGGATGACATGGGGGCAGGCCTCGAAGGGGGCGGAGGTGCCCCGAAGAGCTCCAGCATGATGTGGACACACTTTCTACCGGGTGGTGCCGCCTGGGGAACACAAGGCCCGCCACCGCCCCCACCCCGCACAGGGAGCCTCTGTGTCCCCGGGACTGACCTCGGGAGGAGCTGCCGGGCCGTGCTGTCCCTGGGACGCGGCCTGACTTGCAGCTCTCCCCTGGCCAACCGAGAGCAGCTCGGTGTGCAGATGGCAGCCACATCCTGTCTGGATGGCCCTGCAGGCTGGCATGTGCTCTCCTTGAAGCGGGGGGAAGCACCGGATGGTAGGGGAAGTCCTGACATTTGGGTTTTTACCAACGTGTAGGCAGGCCAGAGACCTGGCCATCTGGTCGGGCAGGAGGCCCGTGGACCTGGCCTGTTACAGGGACGTCCGTGAAGGACGCGGCCCCATGGAAATCTCTGTGGGAATCTGGGGTGCGCTCAGGTAGGCATGTCGATGCCCCTCAGCACAACCCCGTCGCAGGCTCAGAGGCGACTGGAATCAGCAAGCGGATCCCGGGTTCTCACCTGAGGCATACACTTGGGACCCTGGGGTGGGCAGACCTGGGGGCGCTGCAGGAGGATGGGGTCCACAGCCTCAGAGGCACAGCACCCCGGGAAGAGACGGGGGTGGCTGATGGCCATGTGGCCAGTTCTCAGGGCTGGGGGTAGATCCCGATGGAAGCTGGCAGGTGAGACTGAGGCTGGGAGCCCGTGGTCTGCACTGGGGTCCTGATGGGAACAGACGCTTGGCCGGGATGGTGTCTGGCTGACCCAGACATAGACACTCAGAGCCCTGAGAAACCGGAAGAGGTGGGTTGCGCCAATCTGGGCGGCCAACTGCCATGGCTTCCGAACGAGGAGCTCTGTAGGACCCAGAATGTGCAGCCTGGGAGCACAGGTCTGAGGGACGAGGGGACCAGCTGGTAGAACATGGGAGGGGGGCACGCACGTGGGGAGCTGGCGGCGACCCCCCTGGACCGACACTTCTGTCTCCCGGGTGGATCGGGGGCAGCGAGGGCAGAGAGGATGCTGGCATCATTGTGCAATTCCTGCCGGGCTGGGGGTGGGGGGCAGGCCCTGTTCTTTCTTCCCCAAATCACTTCAGTTTTTTCCTACTTGATGCAACACCAAAAAGACCAAGTCTGCAATGACCAGGGGCAGAAGTGGGGGGGTTTCTTATGCAAGAAACTGCAACTGTGTTTTAAATTTTAATTTCACTTTTTATTGGAGTAGAATTGCTTTACAATCTTCTATTAGTTTCTGCTGTGCAATGAAGTGATATACACCGTATATCTCTTCCCTCTTGGACCTCTCTCCCACCCCACCCCCGACTGGAATTGATATAAATACACTTGTTTTTAGTCACTAAGTCCTGTCCGACTCTTTTGTGACCCCACGCACTACAATGCGTAAACAGGTAACTAGTGGGAAGCTGCCGTGTAACACGGGGGCTCAGCCCAGCGCTCTGTGCTGACCCCCAGGTCGGGGATGTAACTGTGGTTTTAAACCTGAACGCCTCCGGGCCTAAAGCGGCCAGTGGAGCCGTGCCGCCCCGTTTGGCAAACCTGGGCTGACAGCAGACATGGCTAGCCCTGCACTCGCCCGGAGAGGGGTGGACTGAGGGGAGGCATTCTCGGGGCTCCTATCCCAGCTGAAATCTAGACCAGCTTGTCCGGGAACCAGGGAGAGAAGGAACAGCAGCTGGGGGCAACGGGATGAACCCACAGGTGCTGGGATATGAGGAAGGAAACCAGTGTTATGCCAACACCCGAGAGAGGCTCAGAGCTGGCGACGCTGGTCCTCGTTTCAGCTTCACCAGAGGCCTGAGAGGTCAGGCCACCGGGCCAAGGCCAGCCCTTCTTTGGAGCCTGACCAGATGGGCCTGTGGGCCTGAGGAGCCTCGCCCTGGGGGACGTTCCCACCCAACGTGACAATGCACTGCGCTGATTCTAGCGAGGCGCACATACCGTTTGAATTTTACCATCGTTTTGCTGGAAGGGATCTGGTCGGTGACCCGAGAGTGGCCTGTGATACAAGAAAAAAACAAATAGTTGGCCTTTGTTCTGGCCCTTGACACACAGTCGCTAGAGCCCGTGGTATCTCTTGGGACGTCCCTAGCTGTCCAGTGGCTAGGACTCTGCACTTCTGCTACAGAGGACGGGGTTCCATCCCTGGTCAGGAAACTAAGATCCCATATCCTGCACAGAGTGGCAAAAAAAAAAAAAAAAAAAAGAATTAATTAAATAAGACCCTTTCATCTGTGAAGTAATGAGCATGCTTCGTGAGCTGAGGGGACGACAGGTGTCTGGGGGCCCCTAGGTCCTTTCAGGACGAGCGCTGGTCTCTGAAAGGAGCCGGCGTGATTAGAGGGTTGGCCCTGGCAGCCCCGCCCCTTGACCCCTGGCGGGGAGAGCGGCTGGGGGCTCAGTCCTGCGGCCGGGGTGTGGATGGGGGCCCCGTGGAGGGGCCAGGAGGGCTGTGTCCCCAGGAGGTCACGGACGCTCCATGGCCCCCCTCCCTCCCCTCCTCCCCCAAGCACCACATCCGTCCAGCTGTTCCCTAGTTGTGTCTTTTATAATAAAAAGGCGCTAGTGAGTGAAGCTCCTTCCTGGGTTCTGTGAGCCGTCCTAGGAAACGATCACAGCTGGGGGGCGGGCTTGGGAACCCCCTATTCACCGTCATAGTTGGAGGCGGTCTGGACTCGGTACAGGTGTGGGGACCGTCTTGTGGGGCTGAGTCCTTAACCTGGGGGTCTGACAGTAAACCAGGCTGACACTGTCAGAATAGACTTGGACTCCCCCCGACTGGGGTCCAGAGACTCAGAAACGTGGATGTGGTGTTGGAACACCCCCCACCCCCAACCAGGGGCTATGACAAGCAACGCTGCGAGGGCCATCTGTGCGCACCGTCTCGAGTGGACGTGAAGTTTCATTTCTTTTGGAGAAATGCCCAACAGTGTAATTGCTGGGTTGTGTGATACCCGCATGCTTAGTTTTACTGAAATGAATAAAAAGCCGCACGGTAGTCAAATGCGCTCTCACCATCCTTTTAATCTCCCGCTGAATCTGTTCGTAGGCCCCTTTCACTTTCCTGACGCTTTTTCATTGGTTTCGTCGTTTCGTGATCCAACTTGCCAGACTTTGATCATCACGTCCATCTTTCCAGGCAAGCCAGGGGCTGTGGTCCCTCCCGCATCCGCCCCGTCCCACCTCGTTACCTCTTGCTGTCGCTGGGCATTGCTATCGGCCCTTCATCGCTTGGGGTAAAGGCTTTAAACTCTCTGTTCCTGACTCCTGGCCTCCTGAGTCCTCGCCTTCACAGAGACGGTCCCGTGGGTGAGAGCGCAGGGCGGGCTCCAGGCCCCGCGTCCATGCCGGGGAGGCTGGCCCTGCGTCCTGCCCACGTGACCGTCGGCACCCCCTCCCCCTGCCCGGGGTCAGCCGGGGACGCTCACCCCACTGCGGGCTCCCGGGACAGGCCTGGGCCCTGGGCCGCGTTCCCGCACACAGTCTGGAGTCTGGTCTCTGGCTGCCCTTCCTCCACGGACAGAGGGGCCTGGTGGGGCCGCAGTCCACGGGGTCGCAAAGAGTCAGGCACGACTGAGCACTCACAGAAACGCACGCACATGCGGCCCTGCTAACAGTCCAGCCCCCTGGCCTTCCTCACACCCGTGTCTCCCCAGAGGGGCTCCTTGCAGACTCTCGAGGGCGGCAGACAGACCTGCAGACAGACGGGCAGGTAGCCCGGCAGGCAGCCCGTGCTCAGAGGCTCTGCTGGGCTCCACCCCGGAGCCTCTTCCTTCCCGGTGGGCGTCTGCCGGCTGCTCGGCTCTTCAGCACCGACCGGTAAGCCCCCCGGCCCCGGATCACCCCGGCGGGTGACGGCGGTGCGCGGGTGGCCGTGGCCTGCTGGGACCCTGGGGGTGCTGCTGTCCGTCTTGTCACCTGCACACTGACACACCTTCTGTATGTGCAAAAACACGGCCCAGTTTCACAAACGTGGACAGGACGCAGAGGCCGGGCCGCTCCCTCAGCACCCTCGGCCCCTGTGCTCTGGGGCCCATACGGGTCCCTGAAGTCACTTGGTGCCCGCCGTCCCCTCCAGGCGCTGACCGGCTCCTGTCCCGGGGGCGCACAGGCTGTGCTTCGGGGGACACGGACGACAGGGGCCCGTAGCAGGCAGGGACAGCCCCCCTCCCGATCTGCGGCTCTCACACGGGGCAGGGCAGTGGGGCAGGAAGCCTGATGCCCACAGTTGGGGGCAGCCCTGGGGTCCTGGCTGGTGGCAGGAAGGGGCAACCTCTGAGGAGCACCCACCAGGGGTTCCCCCCCACACTCTGTACCGTGGCCCACAGAGGCCCAGGCGCCTCTCAAGACGGTCAGAGTGACCCGGGAGGACAAACACTCGGGCGCTCAGACCAGGGGGGTTTCAAGTCCACATCATGCAGGAGGGGGACGGGTGTACCAGTGGCTTCTGCCCTCCTGGCCCGAGAGAACGGAAAGCCCCCAGTCCAGGGACAAGCGCAGCGAGGGAGGCCCCAGTCCTGGCTCAGAGGCCCTGCAAGGCCTCAGGGGCTGTGGTCACGCAGCAGCCCTGCAGCCAGGCCCCAGGTGTCCGCGCCCGAGACCTCACCCTTCCCTGAGGGCTGTCGGGCACCTCCAAGCAGCTCTGGGGACGGCGAGGCTGGGGGTCTTATCTGAGCCAACACATCTGGGGGCTCAAGAACCTCAGGGGGCAAGGTCTGAGAAGCACCCGGGGACTGAAGCCTGCTTTGCGGGTCCCTCACATCCCCATCCCCACAGCAAGCGGCTGGGCAAGGACCCCTTGCCACCCACTGGCAGCTTCAGGGACATCCCCCCCACCCACACCCAGGCCCAAGTCTCTTCCAGGCTGCAAGGATCCTGACACAGAGGCTGGAGTGGGGTGGGGGCCCCGGCGGCACCAGAGAACAGCCACTGGGCTGCTCAGGATCAGAACCCTGGACCTGCCGGCTGCTGCCTGTGTCCTGCCCTCAGCCTCAGAGCTGAAGGCTCCAGTAAAGCTGGGACTGGGGCCCCCAAGCCCCCCACCCAGGCTGCCTGGTGTCCAAGTGGCAGCAGCTCCGGCCGTGAGCTCACTCTCGGGTCCAGCACGTGTGGCCCAGCCTGGGGGTCCCTTCACAGCCTTCACGGAGGGGGCCCAGGGTCCCCAGGGTCAGCCCTGACCCCGCACATCAGCTGTAGCACCAGCTTGGAGGCCACGGTCTGTCTCACCCCTGTGCACTCAGCCAGGCCCCCCTCTGCCCACGGCACCAAAGCCCACGGAGCCCGCCCAGGCACCAGGGCCCAGCTCAGGGCCGGCAACACCAGCAGTGACAGAGGAAGACCCGCCAGGGATGTGGAGGAAGGAAGACGGGTTGGGGTAGGCCCATGGTGGGCGCTGTGGGGGTCTCAGCCCAACTGGTGGGCAAGCTCCAGGCTGAGGCCCAAAAGGCCAGGGGAGAAGAGTGCGGGTGTGTGTGTGCACGTTGGCGTGTGTGTGTGAACATACGTGTATGTGCTCATCAGTGGGTTGCATGTGTGCACGCAGGCATGTATGCACATGGGGTGTGTATGGGTACACGTGGCTTTGTATGCATACGTGTGGGCATATGGCTGTGTTTGCATGTGTATGTGCGTGTTGAGGAGGGTGGCATTCCAAGCAGAAGAAACCAAATGTCCAGCTGCTGGGAGGTGTGGGGCCCTGTGCCAGGAACGAGCACGCCTGAACGTCCAGTCTGGGGAGGGGTGGCGGGTCAGCTGTGGCCTCAGACTGGAGGAGTGTGAGGGTGTGATAAAAGGAAGACGGGCAGGCGACACGGGTGTGCACGGCGCCCTCTCCCTTCCAGGCTGGTGCATGTGGGCGGGCGGGACATACACACCCCACCACCCAGGCCTGGCCCTCCCGCCCCCTTGCCCACAACCCCGAAGGCCACCTGTCCCGTCGGCCAAGCTGCAGGTGGAGGACGGCTGCCAGCCCGCGCCAGGTGCGCCACCAGCTGCTGACCAGCCTTGAGTGCGTGTGGGGCCGTGTGCACTCGCACGTCTCCACCCTGCAGCAGCCACCGGGCCCTCAGGCTCGATACACAGCTCTGACCCTTCCTCGGACCTTTGCCCCGCTTGCCCCAGCTCAGACGTTCTCCTGGGCCTCTGTTACCAAGCTTTGACTTTGCCAAGTTCTAAACTTCTGAATATGTTTTCATATTCACTTTTCTTTCTGCAATATGTGCTCATATTCACTTTCATTTCTGTTTGCAAAGTGGACCTGCTCGATCCCACCTCTTCCTTGTACACACAAGGCCAACAGCAAGCAACACCACAACGCCCTAACACACACACACAGCATCCTAACACACACACAGCGACCAACACACACACACACAGCGACCAACATACACACACACAGTGACCAACACACACACACAGCGACCAACACACACACACAGTGACCAACACACACACACAGCGACCAACACACACACACAGCACCCTAACACACACACGCACAGCGACCAACACACACACAGCGACCAACACACACACACAGCACCCTAACACACACACGCACAGCGACCAACACACACACACAGCACCCTAACACACACACGCACAGCGACCAACACACACACACAGCGACCAACACACACACACAGCACCCTAACACACACACGCACAGCGACCAACACACACACAGCGACCAACACACACACACAGCACCCTAACACACACACGCACAGTGACCAACACACACACACAGCACCCTAACACACACACACACAGCGACCAACACACACACACACACACACACACAGCGACCAACACACACACACACACACACAGTGACCAACACACACACACAGAGACCAACACACACACACACAGCAACCAACACACACACACACAGCGACCAACACACACACACAGCGACCAACACACACACACACACACAGCGACCAACACACACACAGCATTCTGTTTCCAACTTCCACCCTTGGCTGTTGTCTCTGTCGCCTCGCGGTCCATTTGCAAAGTGACCACGAAGTGTTCTTTACTGAATGCCCCAGCATCACGTGAACCATAGCTCCAGCCTCTGCTGTCAGCTCTCACGGCCACTGTAACTGAGCAGGACCCGAGGGGGCTTCCCACAACAGAACTCCCCCCCGCCAATGTCCTCCACCTGCCTTTTGTCTGTAGGAAACTTTAGTCAAAGGATAAATTTAATCAGAGAAACAAGAAAATGTAGAAACAAAGAAAAAAGTCAAATAAGACAAAATAATAATAGTTTAGCCACTAAACAGAGTCAAGGACCTTTAGTTCCTCCTCCAGGGCTGAGCTATATCCTTTGAGCTGTTTTGCAGATACTGAGCTTCCCTGTGGCTCAGATGGTAAAGAATCTGCCCGCAACACAGGAGACCTGGGTTCAATCTCTGGGTCGGGAAGATCCCCTGAAGAAGGAAATGGCAACCCGCTCCAGTATTCTTGCCTGGAGAATTCCATGGACAGAGGAGTCTGACGGGCTACAGTCCAAGGAATCACAAAGAGTCGGACACAATGGAGTGACTAAACCCCCAAGCCCCCACCAGGTGGAGGAAATTAATTGTGTGCTGCCTACCTGCATGGAGACCCCAGACCCATTGGAACCAAAAGGTTGATGATGCTGACTCCCTGTTACTTCACCACCAACCAATCGGAAGAGTGTCCACAAGCGATCACCCTCCCCACAACCCCGTCCCTCACCCTGGAAGCCTCCGGGGAGTTCGGCCTTTTGAGCACCAGCCGCCTGGACTCCTTGCTCGGAGCCTGCAAGAGCCGCCGCTCTTTCCTCCACCGTGACTCAGTGTGGGTAGACTGGCCGGACTGCACACGGGCAGGTGGACGCAGGTCTGGTCTGGTAACACCAGCAGCCTGTCTGCTAAGCCGGGGCCACGTCATCTCAGGTCTGCAGCCCATTTGTCACCACAGCACAAGCTGGCCTACGTGACTAATACGGGAAAAGGTTTTGACTGTTGCCACGGCAGAACACCAAAATGAGCACACACCCAACAGGTCGCCCGGACGCCGGGCGGCACGCTCTGCAGCGCCTGAAGCAGGGCTCAGACTGCCTGGGCTCACAGCCCCGTCGGGGCGTTGGCTGCTGTCCCCAGACCTGGCTCCATGCCACCTGTGCCCCATCCTTGAGAAGGCCGGCCTGGCTGCGTCATCTTGATGAGAACAAAAGTGAGTCACATGACTAAGACTAGAGTCAAGGGCAAAACTCCCCAGCGGCAGTGGGCGGCAGTGGGCAGGCACCCCAGGTCCCACAGCAGAAGTGTGGGCCCAGACAAGGCTGAGGGTCTGGGGACAGCAACACGACGCCACTTTTCAAGTCAAAAGCTGCAGGACCAAGAAGAGGCACATGCCAACCTGACGTGTCACCAGCTGGTGGCCTGGACCTGGCATGGCCATAGCCACAGGTGGGGCAGGCGGGGATGTGTTCTGTGTGTGAGAAGTCATCTGGTGGGCAGGCAGCCCTGTGGGAAGAGGTAAGGCTAGGTGCCGGGCAAACACAAAGACTGCAATCCCCCACATCCAGTACGGTCACTCAGGGTCACGTGACTGTGTTCCGACCAGTGGGATTGCAGGGGAAGGGAAGCAAGCTACTTCCCACCTGGTCACCCCTTTCAAGGTGACCTTGGAGGCCACAAGTTTCCAAAAAACAGAAGATGAGGAAGAGTTGGTGGAGAGATCTGACAGAATGTGGTCCATTGGAGAAGGGAATGGCAAACCACTTCAGTATTCTTGTCTTGAGAACCCCATGAACACTATGAAAAGGCAAAATGATAGGATACTGAAAGAGGAACTCCCCAGATCAGGAGGTGCCCAATATGCTACTGGAGATCAGTGGAGAAATAACTCCAGAAAGAATGAAGGGATGGAGCCAAAGCAAAAACAATACCCAGCTGTGACTGGTGATAGAAGCAAGGTCCGATGCTGTAAAGAGCAATATTGCATAGGAACCTGGAATGTCAGGTCCATGAATCAAGGCAAATTGGAAGTGGTCAAACAAGAGATGGCAAGAGTGAATGTCGACATTCTAGGAATCAGCGAACTGAAATGGACTGGAATGGGTGAATTTAACTCAGATGACCATTATATCTACTACTGTGGGCAGGAATCCCTCAGAAGAAATGGAGTGGCCATCATGGTCAACAAAAGAGTCCAAAATGCAGTACTTGGATGCAATCTCAAAAACGACAGAATGATCTCTGTTCGTTTCCAAGGCAAACCATTCAATATCACAGTAATCCAAGTCTATGCCCCAACCAGTAACACTGAAGAAGCTGAAGTTGAACGGTTCTATGAAGACCTACAAGACTTTTAGAACTAACACCCAAAAAAGATGTCCTTTTCATTATAGGTGAGGGGAATGCAAAAGTAGGAAGTCAAGAAACACCTGGAGTAACAGGCAAATTTGGCCTTGGAATACGGAATGAAGCAGGGCAAAGACTAATAGAGTTTTGCCAAGAAAATGCACTGGTCATAACAAACACCCTCTTCCAACAACACAAGAGAAGATTCTATACATGGACATCACCAGATGGTCAATACCGAAATCAGATTAATTATATTCTTTGCAGCCAAAGATGGAGAAGCTCTATACAGTCAGCAAAAACAAGACCAGGAGCTGACTGTGGCTCAGACCATGACCTCCTTATTGCCAAATTCAGACTTAAATTGAAGAAAGTAGGGAAAACCACTAGACTATTCAGGTATGACCTAAATAAAATCCCTTATGATTATACAGTGGAAGTGAGAAATAGATTTAAGGGACTAGATCTGATAGATAGAGTGCCTGATGAACTATGGAATGAGGTTCGTGGCATTGTACAGGAGACAGGGATCAAGACCATCCCCATGGAAAAGAAATACAATAAAGCAAAATGGCTGTCTGGGGAGGCCTTACAAATAGCTGTGAAAAGAAGAGAAGTGAAAAGCAGAGGAGAAAAGGAAAGATATAAGCATCTGAATGCAGAGTTCCAAAGAATAGCAAGAAGAGATAAGAAAGCCTTCTTCAGCGATCAATGCAAAGAAATAGAGGAAAACAACAGAATGGGAAAGACTAGAGATCTCTTCAAGAAAATTAGAGCTACCAAAGGAACATTTCATGCAAAGATGGGCTCGATAAAGGACAGAAATGGTATGGACCTAACAGAAGCAGAAGATATTAAGAAGAGGTGGCAGGAATACACAGAACTGTACAAAAAAGATCTTCATGACCCAGATAATCATGATGGTGTGATCACTCACCCAGAGCCAGACATCCTGGAATGTGAAGTCAAGTGGGCCTTAGAAAACATCACTATGAATAAAGCTAGTGGAGGTGATAGAATTCCAGTTGAGCTATTCCAAATCCTGAAAGATGATGCTGTGAAAGTGCTGCACTCAATATGCCAGCAAATTTGGAAAACTCAGCAGTGGCCACAGGACTGGAAAAATCAGTTTTCATTCCAATCCCAAAGAAAGGCAATGCCAAAGAATGCTCAAACGACCACACAATTGCACTCATCTCACACGCTAGTAAAGTAATGCTCAAAATTCTCCAAGCCAGGCTTCAGCAATACGTGAACCATGAACTTCCTGATGTTCAAGCTGGTTTTAGAAAAGGCAGAGGAACCAGAGATCAAATTGCCAACATCCGCTGGATCATGGAAAAAGCAAGAGAGTTCCAGAAAAACATCTATTTCTGCTTTGTTGACTATGCCAAAGCCTTTGACTCTGTGGATCACAATAAACTGTGGACAATTCTGAAAGAGATGGTTAGGGTTAGACCACTGATCTGCCTGTTGAGAAATCTGTATGCAGGTCAGGAAGCAACAGTTAGCACTGGACATGGAACAACAGACTGGTTCCAAATAGGAAAAGGAGTACGTCAAGGCTGTATATTGTCACCCTGCTTATTTAACCTATATGCAGAGTACATCATGAGAAACGCTGGACTGGAAGAAACACAAGCTGGAATCAAGATTGCCGGGAGAAATATCAATAACCTCAGATATGCAGATGACACCACCCTTATGGCAGAAAGTAAAGAGGAACTAAAGAGCCTCTTGATGAAAGTGAAAGTGGAGAGTGAAAAAGTTGGCTTAAAGCTCAACATTCACAAAACAAAGATCATGGCATCCGGTCCCATCACTTCATGGGAAATAGATGGGGAAACAGTGGAAACAGTGTCAGACTTTATTTTTGGGGGCTCCAAAATCACTGCAGATGGTGATTGCAGCCATGAAATTAAAAGACGCTTACTCCTTGGAAGGAAAGTTATGACCAACCTAGATAGCATATTCAAAAGCAGAGACATTACCTTGCCAACAAAGGTTCGTCTAGTCAAGGCTATGGTTTTTCCTGTGGTCATGTATGGATGTGAGAGTTGGACTGTGAAGAAGGCTGAGCGCCGAAGAATTGATGCTTCTGAACTGTGGTGTTGGAGAAGACTCTTGAGAGTCCCTTGGACTGCAAGGAGATCCAACCAGTCCATTCTGAAGGAGATCAGCCCTGGGATTTCTTTGGAAGGAATGATGCTAAAGCTGAAACTCCAGTACTTTGGCCACCTCATGTGAAGAGTTGACTCATTGGAAAAGTGCCGCGACTCGGATATAACCTGGCTAAAACAACCTCTGCGCAGAAGAGGCCAAGCACAGCAGGAGCCAACTCAGCGAAGCTCCCGCGCTAGAAGCGGAAGGTGAAGAAACCCAGCGCAGGGGAAGGCCCATCGTGCTGGAAACCGGGACAGCGAAAAACGAACTCAGCAGGAAGCTCACACGGCCCGGTCTCAGATTCCAGAAGACCTCCCGTTAAAGTAAGAGGTCCTCGCACCTATGGCTGGAGGGACCTTTACAATCTCGTTTCTTGTTTCCTCCAACCTCCCGCGACAGGCGGGTGGCAGGGGCACAACTGAGGGACTCTGGAGAGGCTGCTCCTCAGCATGTCCCAAAGGCGCTATCTGCTGAGCCCCAGTAGATGTTACCCAAGCTGGTGGGGGTTCTTCTGTCCTTTCTCTTCTCTGTGCCAAGGATCAGACCAATGAAACTGTGAGCACCGGTCAGATATTTAGCAAATTTTCCGGCGGGCTATGAAGGGGATTCCTTGGCATGTTTTTCCGACTACTTTTTCCTTCTGTCCTTCAGGTCTCTACCGGGGCTCAAGCCCGGCCAAAGCTAATGAAACTCAGGCTCTGATGTCTCATTGCAAAAATTCATTGAGAGACAAAGCGATAAGAGGTAGATTTGTTAGGATCCAGAGAGAAGCCACCCTTCAGGGTGTGAACCATTGCCAAGGGCAAGGGCTTCGGCCTTGGTATTAGGCCTGGCTAGGTTTTGTGAGGGGATGGAATTCATATGCTAATGAGTGAGAGGATCATCCCAGCCTTTGGGGAACCACCCACTCCTCCCTCTATTGCCTTGGAGCTGTCCTGCCACCTCTGGGTGTGTCTGTTGGCTTATAGCCTGGGGATTAAGGTTTACTTGAATTTGACTTGTCATCTTGGACCCAATTGATTTTAATTGGTTTACATTATACCCTTGTGCTATGTCATTCTTTCAAAGGTTGTGCTCTGCCCCCTTCCCTCCTGTTTCATGCTCTTTTCCTGAGCCCCATCCAGACCCACAAGGGTGCCTCTACAATCTTCTGGAGAGACAACCAGAAAATAGCTGGCCTTGGGAGGGAAATACTCTATAATATCCAACCCCCTAATCCTACCCAATACTGGTCACACTGGAGATCTTGGGGACGCCCAAACTCCAGTCCGGAGGGTCCCAGGAGGTCATCACACCTTGACCTGCCTAGGGATCAGTCTTCGAAAGGTTGTCACGCCTCTACCTGTTAGGGGATCCTCTAGTCCCAGGGGTCCCAGGAGGTCGTCACGCCTCAACTTGCCCAGGGACCCAATCCTCGGGAGGCCGTCACGCCTCGACCTGCCCAGGGATTCAATCTCTAGGAGGCTGTCACGCCTCAGCCTGCCCGGGGATCTGCACCCTGACCTGGGGACACATGGCTCTCAGGTTGCAATAGTTCTGGGTAGGATAAGCTTCAGAAAGACTCACCCCTAAGGAAGTCCACCCATGGAAACATAAAGAAGCCTAGTACTTGCAGGACTGTGCCCAGTCTCAGCAATAACTCCGGAGCCCAAGGAGAACCCCATTGCCTTTCTGGAGAGGCTAAAAGAGGCACTCCAAAAGCTTACCAACCTGGACTTAGACTCTTACGAGGGACGGGTGATTTTAAAGGTTAAATTCCTGTCCCAATGTGCATCAGATATCAGAACTAAGTTACAGCAGCTACAACAGCAGGACCCTGCTGCCTCTTTAGATGAGACGGTCCAGATAGCCACCAGTACCTTTTATAACAGGGAACAGGAGAGGGAGGCCAAGGCCCAGGAGAAGGAGAGAAAGAAAGAGACAAGGCATGCCCAGATGCTGGCCGCCCTCCAGAGAAGCCCTATGGCAAACCCCGAGTCCTTGAGGGACAAGGCACGAGACAGATGCCTGATCTGTAGACAGGCGGGGCATTGGGCCAAAGAGTGTCCAAACCGTGACATCTAAACGGCTTGCCACAAATGCATCAACTGGGACACTGGGCAGCACTCTGCCCTCGGGACCCAAGAGCCTCCAGGTCAAGCGCCAAGCCTACCCTCATGATGGTTCAAGAGGACTGAAGCAGCCCGCTCCAGCCAGCCCACCTGTCACAGATAACCATCACCCTGGAGCCAAGGGTGCAGCTGGTGTGGCAGGTAGGTCCGAGAATTTCTTGGTTGACACAGGGGCTACCTACTCTGTCTTGATCTCCTACTCCGGAGCCTTCTCCTCCCAAACCTGTACCATTTTGGGTGCTACAGGAAAAGCAACTACTAAAAGATTCATCCAAGCACTTCTTTGTTGCTGGGATGGACAAATATTTTCCCACCAGTTTCTGGTGGTCCCTGAGTGTCCTACCCCCTTATTGGGAAGAGATATACTCACTAAACTGGGGACCAGCCTTGTGATGGGAAGTTTTTCAGCCCCTAGAGTTCTACAGCTCCTGGTTACTACTGAAGAACCCATTACACCTTCAATAGAGAGGGACCAAAAACTATGGGACGACAAAATTAACCCCCAGGTGTGGGACCAGGGGATTCCTGGATGAGCTCACCAAGCTGAACTGGTCATCATTGTCCTCCGAGATCCCTCTCGGTTTCCTAACTGGAAACAATACCCTCTCAAAAGAGAGGCTTGGGAGGGACTACAGCCTTTAATAAATAAATTCCTTGCTTGTGGGCTATTGGTCCCCACCAGCTTGCCATGTAACACCCCAATCCTCTCAGTAAAGAAAAAAGATGGAACCTGGCTACTGGTTCAAGATCTCCGGATCATAAATGAAGCTATAGTCCCCCTCCATCCCACAGTACCCAATCCCTATGTAATCTTCGGAGAAATCCCACCCAGTGCCAAGTGGTTTACAGTCTTGGATCTCAAAGATGCATTTTTTTGCATACCACTGGCTAAAGAATCTCAATATCTTTTTGCCTTTGAGTGGGAGGCTCCAGGAGGAAAACACCAACAGATGACTTGGACAGTATTACCTCAGGGGTTCAGAGATAGCCCCCACTTGTTTGGACAGGCCGTTAGCCGGGATCTCCTAGATCTGGACCTGGGACCTAATGGGAAAATATTACAATATGTAGATGACCTACTAATCTGCTCTCCAGATGAGAAAAGTGCCCAAGAACATGCAATTCAGGTTCTAAACTTCTTGGCAGAAAGGGATATAAAGTCTCCCGTGCTAAGGCACAGATGGTAGAGACAAAGGTCACGTACCTGGGAGTTCAGATTACACACGGGTCCAGGAGGCTGTCCTCTGATCGGGTACAAGGAGTCCTCCAGTTGCCCTCCCCCACGACTCGAAAACAATTGTGAGCTTTCCTGGGGCTAACTGGTTATTGTAGAATCTGGATACTCAACTATGGTCTAATTGCCCAGCCTTTATATGAAAGCTTAAAGGGACGAGATGATTCAATCCCACTGATGTGGGGAACTCCTCAAAAGGAGGCAGAGGCTACACGAAAACGGGCTTAACTCAGGCACCTGCCTTGAGGTTGCCAGGCCCATAAAAAGCATTCCAACTTTATGTCCATGAAAGAGAGGGAATAGCCTCGGGAGTGTTAACTCAAAGGCTGGGATCTGAGCCCCAGCCTGTAGCTTATTTATCCAAGAGGCTCGATCCAACTGCCCCAGGTTGGCCCCCCTGCCTTCGAAATCTTGCAGCTATTGCAATCATGATAGAAGATGCTTTAAAACTCTTCTTTGGGGGCAAACTATTTTTACCAGCCACCAACTAAAACAACTCCTAAATGGGAGAGGCCATTTATGGATATCTGATCAAAGACTCCTCAGATATCAAGTAATGCTGATGGAAAATCCAGGCCTCACTATATCCCCTTGTGAGGTTCTTAACACAGCCACCCTCCTGCCTACCCCCGAGGGCTCTCTCCCCTTTCACTCTTGTCTAGAAACCTTGGACCACTGGACAAAACCCCGAGAGGGATTGTCAGAAGATCCTCTGACCAATCCTGAAGAAATCTGGTACACTGATGGAAGCAGCTTTGTCTTGGATGGAAAAAGAAGAGCTGGGTATGCAGTAGTCTCCAATTTTGAGACCGTAGAGGCTAAGCCTCTGCCACCAGGGACTTCTGCCCAATTGGCTGAGCTCATAGCCCTGACTCGAGCTTTAGAGCTGGGAAAAGGAAAAAGAATAGCCATTTACACTGACTCCATATGCCTTTCTGGTGCTACATGCACATGCTGCTGTTTGGAAAGAAAGGGGCCCCTTGACCCCCCGAGGGTCCCCAATCAAATGTGGTGATCAGCTTCTTCGACTCTTGGAGGCAGTCCACCTGCCCGCTGAGGTTTCAGTCTCCCAATGTAAAGGACACCAAAAAGGGAGCACAGAAGTGGCACGAGGGAACCAAGCAGCTGATCAGGCAGCTAGGAGAGCAGCATTACAGAACCATGACCTAATAGGGATTGCCACCTTAGTTCCACAGACTAATTTGCCAGAAACTCCTTCATATACTGAAGGTGAGACTCTTAAAGCTAAGAGTGAGGGCTTTCAAGAAGATCATATGGGGTGGTTCCAAAAGGAGGGACTCCTTTTTCTGCCTGGAAGCCTCCAATGGAAGTTCGTTAACTCCTTACATGCCACTACTCATTTAGGAGAAAAGGCCCTCCAAAGATTACTAGAAAGGTCCTTCAGAGGAACAGGCCTCCAAACAACTATAAGACAGGTGGTCTCCTCTTGTCCCACTTGCCAATTAAACAACCCTCAAGGAGCTTGAAGACCCCAGCTGGCCCAGCCTGTCCAACGACGTGGGGCCTACCCAGGAGAGGACTGGCAGATGGACTTCACCCAGATGCCAGTTTCTCAAGGGTATAAATACCTATTAGTTATGATAGATAATTCACAGGATGGATTGAAGGCTTTCCCACCCGGACCGAGAAGGCTGAGGAGGTAGTTAAAAAACTGCTCCATGAAATCATTTTGAGATTTGGTCTGCCCAGGTCATTACAAAGTGACAGTGGGACATCATTTACTTCTAAGGTCACCTGAGGGGTCTCGAAAGCATTGGGCATTACTTATTATCTCCATTGTGCCTGGAGGCCTCAGTCTTCAGGAAAAGTAGAAAGAGCCAATCAATTCTTAAAATCAGCGATAAAAAAGATAACCCAGGAGACCTCCCTGGGATGGAAGGAGGCTTTACCAATAACTCTCCTCCGCACCCGCACTGCCCCTAAGGAACAGGTTGGTCTTAGTCCTTATGAGATACTATATGGCAGACCTTTTGTTTATGTCATTGACCTCTTCCTAGATCCAGAGGCTCAGACCCTCCAGTCTTATACTGTGGCCATTGGGCAATTCCAACAGGATATACGCTTGTGGGGTGTCAACCAGGACCCAAAATATTCTAAGGAGTCACCACTATGTGCTCCAGGGACTCAAGTCCTTATTAAAGTCCAGTCCACATGGAAGGGCCCCTACCCTGTAATACTTTCTACCCCCACAGCAGTCAAGGTACCAGGACATGACTCCTGGATTCACTACTCACGAGTCAAGCCGTGGAAGAAAACAGAAGAGGACACTCAATACACCTGTGAGCCCCTGGGAGATCTCAGATACCTATTTAGAACTACCAATGAGTGTCATTCTAATGAACACCCCCAAAATCTGGTTTCTGGGGATAAGATTTCTCAGGATAACTCTAAGGAGCCAACACAGCTTGACAGAGACTGTACTCCAAAATAGACAGGAGATAGATCTTCTGATCCCTGAACAAGGAGGGACTTGAGCCATGCTGGTGATGTGAATTTAAAATTGACCAATGTCCCTACTAATCCTCGTTATGCTACATTGATGATGCCTATGATTATTCCATGTACTGTCAATTGTCTAACCTGTTTTGTCTCTGCCCAGGTCAACCAGCTACAACATGCAGTGCCAGTTCAACAAAGATAAGCTGACCACGGAAAATATCACACACCCTTGGACACCGCTATAAGGACTCTGAAGAATGAGACTAGCAAGAGGGGGAGGCCCAATACCCCTCACCGTCCCAGTTCAGCAGGAAGTAGTCAGAAAGACCTCGATGCCCCTATTCACAAAGAATTGGGCCTCCCATCTCTTGAGGGGGGAATGTTAGGTAGGTAGAATAGGGAAAAGGAGTCCAAAATGGCAGTGGCTAAAAGACAGGAAGGTCCCAGGACCAGAGTGAAGACTTAAGGCAGAACAAACAGCACTCCTGGTTAAGCCCAATTTGCATAGGGCAGCCCCAGGTGGAGGAAAAAACATATAAAAGGAGGAGCCAAAGCGCTTTCTCACGGACTCTCTCTCCGGCGTGCGCGCGCTCTCTCTCTCTCTCTCTCTCTCCCTCCCCCTGGCCACCTCCCTCCCCACGCACTCCTCCACTCTCTTCTCTTTGAGTCTTGGATTCTCCTGCTATCTTCTAAATAAAATGGAGCTGTAACACTGATTTGCCTAAGAGCTGTAGCATGGTTTGTCCAAGACCCGAGAGCTGTGACGCACCAAGGGCTTTAATGTCCGTTGCTCCAAATCTTTGTTGTGACGAGACAAAGAACTGAGGAACATACACTCACGTGACAGTCATGTATGGATGAGAGAGTTGGACTGTGAAGAAGGCCGAGTGCCGAAGAATTGATTCTTTTGAACTGTGGTGTTGGAGAAGACTCTTGAGAGTCCCTTGGACTGCAAGGAGATCCAACCAGTCCATTCTGAAGGAGATCAGCCCTGGGATTTCTTTGGAAGGAATGATGCTAAAGCTGAAACTCTAGTACTTTGGCCACCTCATTTGAAGAGTTGACTCATTGGAAAAGACTCTGATGCTGGGAGAGATTGAGGGCAGGAGGAAAAGGGGACGACAGAGGATGAGATGGCTGGATGGCATCACTGACTCGATGCACGTGAGTCTGAGTGAACTCCGGGAGATGGTGATGGACAGGGAGGCCTGGCGTGCTGCGATTCATGGGGTCGCAAAGAGTCAGACACAACTGAGTGACTGATCTGATCTGATCTGATCTAACCCATGTAAGACTGTGTGTGGGAGGAAGGAAAGGAATGAGAGCATAAGGTGACTTTGTTACTGCAACAGAATCTAGCTTCAGAGTGATGGCTGGACCAGCAAGCAGCCCCTGAACGGGGTGGAAATTCAGATCCTCATGGCACCCCCACCCCCCTGCCCCTGCTGACCTCATGACTCAGAAACGCTATGCTGGGGCCCAGCAACTGTGTTCGGACAAAGTCCCCCCACCAGGGGAATGTGATGTCCACCGAAACCCCACCCTATAGACCCCATGGGGATCCTGGGCATGGAAGTCTTTCAGACAGTTGCTAATCAGGGAAGGGCAGGGATGTGGAGACAAGGGAGGAGCAGCTGAGATACAATAGTGAAGGATTGAGCAGGGTCCTGGTTCCACCCGAAGAGATGCACAGAACAGGATCTTTGACCTCTTAAACCCCAAACAAATGGCAGATGTTAGCATCTTCATTCCAGAGAAGGCTGCAGTTTGATAACCTTGAGAACCAGAGAAGCTCATCGGGAGACCCACCGGTACCTGTGCTCAGCTTCCTCAGTCGTGTCCGACTGTGTGACCCCGTGGACCACAGCCCAGCAGGCTCCTCTGTCCATGGGATTTTCCAGGCAAGAACACTGGAGGGGATTGCCATGTCCTCCTCCAGGGGATCTTCCTGACCCAGGGATCAAACCTGCATCTCCCGCGTTGGCAGGCAGATTCTTCCACTTGAGTGCAGGGCCTGCACACACCCTGATCCTTGTTAGCAACCCTGCCCTTGAACCATCACTATCAAATTCCTCATCGATTCGCCCCAGGGTGGGGGCGCACGGGTTTCAGGGCAGGAGCACATGTGTCCCCCTCTGCCTGGTAAAGCTATTCTTTTCTACTTCACCCAAAACTCTATCTCTGGGGTTCAATTTGGGACCAGTGCACAGAGGCAGAGCTTTCGGGATCAACAGGAGCAAGGGCAGGATTAGCGTGAAGGATGGGTGTTCTAGGTTGGTGACTAAGATGTGAAGACAGGAAATGGCAGGAGAGTAGGTGACAAAGCAGATGTGAGATGAACTCAAGGCAAGCTGGAAGGACGGACGTGGGGAGCGGGCTGGAAGGACAGACGTGGGGAGCTGGGGTCCTCAGCCTCAGGTGAGGCAGGGCCAAGGCTGACGAGATCCGAGGGGCAACAGCGGGCTCTCACAAGCGGGGCTAAGGTCACCGGAGATGGGCGGCCGTGGTGTTGAGTGTGTTATCCTGAAACCATGGAACTCAGGTTGGGATTTGAACCCATAAGGCTGGGACTCAAACATGGCCCAACCTTGTCCTTTAACTGAGATCTCACACCTGGTTTCAGGAGTTAATGCAGCTTGGGTTCTTGATCTCTCATCTCAGAAAGAATTCAGTGAGAGACAAAGTAAGAAATCGATTTATTAAAAAAGAAACACTCCCCACTGGCAGAGCGTGGGCCATCTCAGAAGGTGAGAGCGGCCTCGAAATATGCAGTGGCTGGCTTTTACGGGCTGGGTGATTTCATGGAGTAGTAATAAGGGGTGGGGATTATTCTAACTATTTGGGGGAAATGGTGGAGATTTCCAGGAAATGGGCCACAGCCCACTTTTCGGTCTTTGATGATTGACATAAGACCTGTCAGGGCACCTGTGGACATGTCACTTGGCTTGCTGAGGGGTCACAGTGAGTGTGTACTGTGACTATATACCAAGGGAACGTGTGTGTATATGTCTGTATACATATGAGATGAAGTGAAGTGAAAGTCCTTCAGCCGTGTCCGACTCTTTGTGACCCCATGGACTGTACAGTCCATGGAATTCCTAGACCAGAATACTGGAGTGGGTAGCCTTTCCCTTCTCCAGGGGACCTTCTCAAACCAGGGATTGAATCCAGGTCTCCTGCATTGCAGGCAGATTCTTTACCAGCCGAGCCACAAGGGAAGCCCTCTGTGTGTGTGTATATATATATATATATATATGTTTTATATATATATGTGTGTGTGTGTGTGTGTGTGTATACACCAAGGGAACATTTTATGCAAAGATGGCCACAATAAAGGACAGAAATGGTATGGACCTAACAGAAGTAGAAGATATTAAGAAGAGGTGGCAAGAATACACAGAAGAACTATACAAAACAGATCTTCATGACCCAGATAATCATGATGGTGTGATCACTGACCTAGAGCCAGACATCCTGGAATGCAAAGTCAAGTAGGCCTTAGAAAGCATCACTATGAACAATGCTGATGGAGGTGATGGAATTCTAGCTGAGCTATTTCAAATCCTAAAAGATGATGCTGTTAAAGTGCTGCTCAATATGCCAGGAAATTTGGAAAACTCAGCAGTGGCCACAGGACTGGAAAAGGTCAGTTTTCATTCCAATCCCAAAGAAAGGCAATGCCAGAGAATTTTCAAACCACAGCACAATTGTGCTCATTTCACATGCTAGCAAAGTGATGCTCAAAATCCTTCAAGCAAAGCTTCAACAGTATGTGAACCAAGAACTTCCAGATGTTCAACCTGGATTTAGAAAAGGCAGATGAACCAGAGATTAGATCAAATTGCCAACAGCCATTGGATCATAGAAAAAGCAGGAGAATTCCAGAAAAACATCTACTTCTGCTTCATTGACTACACTAAAGCCTTTGACTGTGTGGATCACAATAAACTGAAAAATTCTTAAAAGGATGGGAATACCAGACCACCTGACGGACCTCCTGTGAAAACTGTATGCAGGTCAGGAAGCAGCAGTTAGACGTGGACATGGAACAGCAGACTGGTTCCAGATTGGGAAAGGAGTATGTCAAGGCTGTATACTGTCACCCTGTTTATTTAACTTATATGCAGAGTACATCATGAAAAATGCCAGGCTGTAAGAAGCACACACTGGAATCAAGATTGCCGGGAGAAACAGAAATAATCTGAGATATGCAGAAGAAACCACCCCAGTGGCAGAAAGCAAAGAGCAACCAAATAATCTCTTGATGAAGGTGAAAAAGGAGAGTGAGAAAGCTGGCTTAACATACAACATTACAAAAGACAAAATTCATGGCATCTGGTTCCATCACTTCATGGCAAATAGATGGGGAAACAGTGGAAACAGTGACAGACTTTATTTTCTCGGGCTCCAAAATCACTGCAGATGGTGACTACAGCCATGAAATTGAAAGACACTTGCTCCTTGGAAGAAAAGCTATAACAAACCTAGGCAGCAGATTAAAAAGCAGAGACATTACTTTGCCAACAAAGATCCATATAGTCAAAGTTATGGTTTTTTCCAGTAGTCATGCATGGATGTGAGAATTGGACCATAAAGAAGGCTGAGCACCTAAGAATTGATACTTATGAACAGTTGTGTTGGAGAAGATTCTTGAGAGTCCCTTGGACTGTGTCAACTACAAATTGGCACTTACTAAGAGCATCGCCAACAGCTAAACAACAAAGATATTTGCCATCTGACTCTCCGGAGATTACACCCCATGCTGCGATAGCTGCTGACCTTCTGCAACCCCTGAGTGAGTTCAGGGTGGGTGGAGGCTGTCTGTGCTCCAGGGAATCTGGTGGGACAGGTCTTTAGACAGTTGGATGTTTTTAGGAACAGATTTTATGATCTCAATCCTTGCATCTGCTCATATCTAGAGAAGCCCTAAGTCCCTTCATGGTGACCTCAGAGCCTCACAACTAACAAAACACCTTTTGTAAAATGAGCGCTTCGTGGTATTGCGCTCTCCCTTCTCCAAGACCGCATGTATTGCCTTTCCCCCACTGCTGCTTTGGAGCAGGCTCTCAGAGCTCTCTGAGATGCTGTCCCTGGGCTGCAGTCCTAATTTTGCCCCAAATAGAACTCAACACACAACACTCAAGTTGTATATTTTTTTCAGTCGACAGCTGCAAGGAGATCAAGCCAGTCAGTCCTGAAGGAAATCAGGCCTGATGTTCATTGGAAGGACTGATGCTGAAACTGAAGCTCCAGTACTTCGGCCACCTGATGAGAAGAACTGACTCATTGGAAAAGACCCTGATGCTGGGAAAGATTGAGGGCAGGAGGAGAAGGGGATGACAGAGGATGAGATGGGTGGATGGCATCACTTACTCAATAGACATGAGTCTGAGAAAACTCCAGGAGATGGTGAAGGACAGAAAAGCCTGACGTGCTGCAGTCCATGGCGTCACAAACAGTCGGACACGACTGAGCGACTGAACAACAACAATAATACTGAGACTCAAGGTCTAGTGGAAGTCAGCCCGTCCACCATCCTGGACCCACCTGGTTCTAGCCCGTTTCTGCCGCATCCTCGGGCTCAGCCATTCTTTCAAAGGCTGTGCCCTGTCCGCTTCCCTCCTGTCTCAGCCCCACCTGAGATGGACATGGGGCTTGGCTGGGAAGAGTCCCATAGGCCAGTCCCCTCCAGATCCACACACCTGGCTCCAGGGATGGCAGGGCAGTCCCCTGCTGACGTCAGGCTCCTGTAGCAGAAGACACAGCGTAGAAATCAGGGTTCCGATGACAAGGAACTGGCTCACACCATCGGGGAGGCTGGGCAGCCCTGGGACCTGCGGTCAGCACATGGGACCTGGAGAACAGAAGGTATCAGTTCTAGTCCAAAAGCCAGTGGGCTCGGGTCTGCAGGAGGGCCCACACTGCAGCCTGAGTCTGAAGGCAGGGAAAGACTGTCCCTGTGTCCGGGCTCCTGACCAGGCTAGGGGAGTTCCCTCTCACTGAGCCTTTTGCTCTTTGTGGGCCTTCACATGATTGGACAAGGCCCACCTTCAGGGGCAGGCCTCCTGCTTTATCCAGTCTACGCACTCCAACACTAAGTTCCTCTAGAAACACAGATACACTCAGGAGAATGTTTGAATAAATATCTGTGCTCCCCGTGACCCAGTCAGGCTGACACATGAAGCCCTCATGTGGCTTCTGTCCATTTACTGGCGTGGAATTCCATCTCCCACCCACTTCGGGACCAAGGCTGCCGTAAGCCCTGAGCTGGTTCAGACGTGACGAGGACAAGACACAGAGGAAACCGCAGGACCTCGCTGGGCACTGGGAGAGGCTGTAGAAGCGGGTCTTGAGTGTGCTGCCTCACAGAGAATTTGAATAAGTGTGTGGATATTGAACACACTCTCCTGTGACACACCCCATAAAGAAGGCTGAACACAGAAGAATTGATGCTTTTGAACTGTGGTGTTGGAAAAGACTCTTGAGAATCCCTTGGACTGCAAGGAGATCCAACCAGTCCATCATAAAGGAAATCAGTCCTGAATATTCATTGGAAGGACTGATGCTGAAGCTGCAGCTCCAATCCTTTGGCCGCCTGATGCGAAGAGCTATCTCATTGGAAAAGACCCTGATGCTGGGAAGGATTGAAGGCAGGAGGAGAAGGGGACAACAGAGGATGGAATGGTTGGATGGCATCACCAGCTCGATGGACATGAGTCTGAGCAAGCTCTGGGAGATGGTGAAGGATGGGGAAGCCTGGTGTGCTGTGGTCCATGGGGTCGCAAAGAGTCAGACATGACTGAGTGACTGAACTGACTAACTGAGATAGCATATTAGAAAGCAAAGACACCACTTTACCAACAAGGTCCATAGAGTCAAGGCTATGGTTTTTCCAGTGGTCATGTATGGATGTGAGAGTTGGACTATAAAGAAGGCTGAGTGTCAAAGAATTGATTCCTTTAAACTGTGGCGTTGGAGAAGATTCTTGAGAGTCCCTTGGACTGCAAGAAGATCCGAACAGTCCATCCTAAAGGAAAGCAGTCCGAGTACTCATTGGAAGGACTGATGCTGAAGCGGAAGCCCCAGTACTGTGGCCCCCGATGGGAAGAGCTGCTGTTGTTGTGTGGTTGCCCAGGCACGTCTGACTCTCTGTGACCCCATGGACTGCAGCACGCCAGGGTTCTCTGTCCCTTGTCGTCTCCCGAAGGTTGCCCGTTTATGTCCTTTGCATCAGCGATGCAATCCAGCGATTGTATCCTCTGACACCCTCTTCTCCTTCTGTCCTCAATCTTTCCCAGCATCAGGGTCTTTTCCGATGAGTCAGCTGTTCCCAGCCGACGATCAAAATACTGGAGTTTCAGCTTCTGCATCAGTCCTTCCAAGGAGTATTCAGGGTTGATTTCCCTTCAGATTGACTGGTTTGATTTCCTTGCTGTCCAAGGGACTCTCAAGAGTCTTCTCCAACACCACAGCTCAAAAGCATCAGTTCATCAGTGCTCAGCTTTTTTATGGTCCAACTCTCACATCCGTACATGACTACTGGAGAAAGCATAGCTTTGACTAGACAGACCTTTGTTGGCAAAGTAATGTCTCTGCTTTTTAATATGCTCTCTAGGTTTTCTTCCAAGGAGTAAGCATCTTTTAATTTCATGGCTGCAGTCACCATCTGCAGTGATTTGGGAACCCCCCAAAATAGAGTCTGCCACTTTTTCCACTGTTTCTCCATCTATTTGCCATGAAGTGATGGGACTGGATTCCATGATTTTTTTTTTTCTGAGTGTTGATCTTTAAGCCAAATTTTTGACTCTCCTCTTTCACTTTCATCAAGAGGCTCTTTATTTCTTTGTCACTTTCTGCCATAAGGGTGGTATCATCTGCATATCTGAGGTTAATTGATATTTGTCCCAGCAATCTTGATTCCAGCTTGTGCTTCATCCAGCCCAGCGTTTCTCATGATGTACTCTGCATATAAGTTAAATATGTCCGACTCTTTGCGACCCTATGGACTGCAGCACATCAGGCATTCCTGTCCCTAACCATCTCCCAGAGTTTGCCCAAGTTCATGGCCATTGAATCGGTGATGCCATTCAACCATCTCACCCTCTGTCACCCTCTTCTCCTCTGCCTTCAATCTCTGCTAGTATCAGGGTCTTTTCCAATGAGTTGGCTCTTTGCATCAAAGTATTGGAGCTTCAGCATCAGTCCTTGCAGTGAGTAGTCAGGGTTGATTTCCTTTAGAATTGACAAACTGTGGTGCTGGAGAAGAGAGTTCCTTGGACTGCAAGGAGGTCAGAGCAATTACACTCCAGTTAAAAAAAAAGAACCAAATCTAAGTCTCACAGCCATCTAGGGCTACTGTGTGACAAAATACCACAGCCTGGATGCATCAGGGAGTAGAGGTTTACTCTCTCACAGCCTGGAGGCCAGAAGTCCAAGGTCAAGGTGTGGGCTTAGCTGGTTCCTCCAAGGGCTGTGAAGGACCACTGGGAAAGGCCTGTCTCCCAGCTCCTGGCGGTTTGCTGGGTTTCTTGGCTTGGAGAAGCCCACCCCCGGCCTCCGCCTTCATCTCCACGTGGCCTCTCCCTGTGGCCTCTCCCTGTGTCAGAGTCCAGTCTCCACATTCCTTGCGGAGAACACTTGCCCCTGGATTTAGGATCCACTCCAAATGCCGATTCAATAACTCTCCATGAAGGCCCTATTCCCAAATACAGTCACATTCTGAGGTACTGGGGGTTAGGACGTCAACATACAAGTTTGTCGGGGACACAATTCAACCCACAGCTCTCCCCCGCTATCGTGGGAGCAGAGCAGGTGAGACGCAGAGGGTTGGCTGGAGAGGGAGGCGGACAGACATCACATGGCTGGAGGTGGCGGCTCCTCTGGGAGGCCCAGCAGCACGAGGTACAGGAGCCATAAGGCTGTCCAGGCCTGCGCCTCCCAGTCCAGGCCCTGCCGGAGACCCCATGCAGCCTCAGCAGCAGCAGAACCCAGGCCCTTCCTTACACATGTTCTGTCCTTCACAACCTTGGATCCCAGGGCCCTGCAGGGATCAGGGTCTCGCCAGCATCCTTTGATCTGGTCAAAGGTGAAAAGATAACACCCTGGGAGACACTGGGTGCCCGAGTCTCTGGACTTTGAGCAGAAAGTCTGGGGAAAGCCCAACCGTTAGAAGCAGAGACTAGGGCCACTGAAGGCAGCACCCTGAGGCCGCGCACCGCGCCCCCGGGAGGAGGGGGCTGCTGTGCCCTGGACTTCTCGGGTCTGTCCCGGGAGCTGCCCCCTCCCCCCGTCTGTGATCAGAGGCCTGTCCTGGTCACTAAAGGGTCCTCCCAGCTCCCTCCCCACCAAAACCTACTTTCCTGGTGATACGCAGAAACTACTTTGGAGATAGAAAAACAAAGAGGTAGAGAGGACTTGGGGGAACTGGGAGTGGGGTGTGGGCAGGATGTCACCTGGAGCGAAGGAAAACCGAAAACCTCCACAGACGGTTCCATGTGACCCCAGAGCCTGCGCGGCACAGACCGAGGAGCATGGCAGGGCGCGCGCTCTCGGAGCAGGACACCGGGTGCGGGAGGCAGGGTGGCCCCCCTGCCCTGGGAGGGACGCTGAGGGGCTGGCAGAGCTCGGGAGGCGGGTGGGGAGCCTCATGGGTGGGCCAGACAGGCAACGCCCGCGGAGACCTGCAGGTCTTCAGCTCCACCCCAGCCCCAGGGGACCGGGGCACATATTGGGTGGCATGAGGGGGCGCGGAACAGGGAGTCTGGAGTTAGAGACCGAGACAGAGAAGACCCCACCTCCCACCAGCCCAGAGGGTGCTGCGCCCGACCCACACCCTGCACGGAGGGGCTCCTGGGAAACAAGGCGGAGCTGGACCAGGAGCGTGGGCGCCGGTGATCAAGCTCAGCATGGAGACGGCCACGTCCGGGGAGACGGCATACTCGCGGCTCGGGGCTCTGTGAGATGGAAGGAGCAGGGAGGGGGACATGGTCTGGGCCAGGATCTGAGGGAAGAGGGCGGCCCTACAGGCCAGTGGTCAGTCACTCAGGGCCATGCCCGCCTGCCCCTGGGCAGCCAGGCCAGGAGGGTGGAGGGCTGTGGGCTCCGCTTACTCATTTACACACGTTGGCTAAACCCCGACAGGCCACAGCAGACTGCGTGAACGCCCCCAGGGTGCAGCAGGGCCCAGACCAGGTGGGGAGGCAAGGCTGGGGCCTCCCTGGGCTCTCCTCCCCGCTCCCCCATTCCTGCTCGGGCACGTCTGGGAGGGGGCCCAGCCTCGCTCTCCCCAGCCTCACGCTCAGGGAGCTCGGAGCCCTTCCCCCAGTCCACCCAGTGCACCTGAGCTCTGGGTCAGCTGGGCCCCTTGATCTGCCTGGGAGGCTGACCTGAGTGGGGTTCCCAATCCAGTGACCCCGAGATCAGCAAGGTGTGGGGAGGCCCTGGAGAGACGCAAGGCACCCAGCGGGTGGGGGGTTGGGAGGGCGGCCGAGCAGGGCAGAGTCCGGAAGCCAGAGACCCTGTGCCCAGGGCCAGTTTCAGCCGGGCCGGCCCTGCTTGGGCCCTCAGCCTCACTGGGCCCGCATGCTGCATAGACCCCCATGGCCAGTGAGAGCGGGGGGCTGCTGGCCAGGCCTCAGTGCTGAGTGGGAGCTTTGTAGCAAGACGTGGCCCAAGTGGTGAAAGGGACCAGCCCCCAGGAGGACCCCCTGGGGACGGGCTGTGGGACTCACCCGCCTGCCTGGCCTGAGCCTGCTGTTTGAGGTCCAAGGCCATGTGGCTGCACCCAGGCCCTGGCATCAGCCCAGCATAGCACCTCAGGCCGGGCACCCAGTGGGGAAAAGGGGGAGGCATGGATGAGGCCCCGGCGGAGGCCCCCAACCCCCGCCACCCGACGCCTGCCTCTCCCGAATGACGGACTCTGGGGAGACAGAAGGACAGATGGCAGGGGGAGCCTCGTCTTGCCCCCTGCTGAGGCCCAGTCGGATCCCGAGCCCCCAGATCCAGGCCCTGCACTGCACCCTGCCCCCCTCAGGAAATGGCCTCTTCACCCCCACAGGGCAGCCAAGTCCCTCGGTGCCCCTCTTGCCAGTCTCCTGGCCTGCCCCCTGATAGTCAGGCCTTCACTGCCTCTACCTCACCACCCACCTGGGCCCCTGAGGACCCCCGCCCACCTTGAATCCAGCCCCAGAGTCACCCCCGAGGCATCAGAACACAGGGAACATCCCACCCTCCTCCGGCTCCTCCCAGAGCCCCAACGTACCTGGGGTCAGCTTCTGCGCGGGGGGCCCTTGAGACCCCAGACCTGTCCCTGCCCCCTGCCCCCTCCCCCATCCACTGCTGCCCCCCCACCTCTTTCTGCTGGTCTTGATTTTAAATTTTGTCTCCCAGTTTATTTGATTATTTAGTATTGATTTAGAAACCAGAGCTGAGTCCTTTGGTAGGCAGCATTGATTGCTCTTCATTTTCCTTAATCTTAAGAATGGAAGCCGTATTAACCACCCCCACCCGCACCACCAAGCTTTCGATCCTGAGGGCCCTGCCCCCACTCCCCAGCCCACGTCTCCACCAGCACAGCCCTCCTCGTCACAGTGGGCTGCTTGGGGGCCTCCGGGCCTCCTCTGGAAAGACCCACCAGCTCGTCCGCGGGAAGCGCCAGCAGGATACGTCTCAGACCCCACTCTCTGCTTCACGCACCAGACGGGGCCCCTGGGTCCTGGGTGCTCCTCGTCTCAGGATGGAGAGAGCCCCCTTCAAGCACGTTTCCCGCTCCCAGTGGACTCGTCGTGGTTCAGGGCCCCCTCCCCACACATGTGGGAACGAGCGGCGGACGGAGAACATGGGCAGTGCCTATGTCTCCCTGGGGTCTCAGCTGGGCAGCCGGGACTCAGCGTCCCCTCTGTGTCTGGATCTCACTGACACAAAGGAGACGATGGTACCATAGACTGTACCGGAAGGAAGACCCAGGAGCCTCTAGCTGAGGGCTTGGGAGGCCGGGGACAAGTTTAAGGGGCCCCGCCTCCCTCCGCCTGAGGCCCCCACCCCCCAAACCGGACACAGACCCTCTCTGTGCTTCTCCCCAAGGCAGGACCTCCTCCAGCTCCTCTGGGCTAAGATTTCCACCCTGCCAGGGCTCCTGCGGCTGAGCAGTAACCAGACACCTCAGCCTGGGATCAGCAGCAGCCCCACGTCCATAGTGAGTATCCAGGGTTGATCTGCTTTGGGACTGACTGGCCTGATCGCCTTGCAGTCCAAGGGACTCTCCAGAGTCTTCTCCAGCACCACAGTCAGACAACGGCAGTTCTTCGGTGACGGCTGGATGGCATCACTGCCTCAATGGACATGAGTTTGGGTAGATTCCGGGAGTTGGTGATGGACAGGGAGGCCTGGCGTGCTGCAGTCCATGGGGTCGCAGAGAGTCAGACACGACCGAGCGACTGAACTGATGCCTTCTTTATGGTTCAGTTCTCACATGTTTCAGCTTTATTGAGATGCAATTTGTATACCATCAAATTCACTGATGTAAAATACACAGTTCAGGGGTCTTTGTACACCCACAGAGCTGTGCTACCTAACGTAACATTTCAACACCCCGAGAAGACAGCCCACGTGTACCAACTGCCCGTGTTACAAACCTTCTCCATAAGCTGGCTCCACCCCTCGCGTTCTCTTAGGGTCACTGGGGACACTGTCTCCCTGTCTCCTGGGCTTGAAGGTCTTATAAATACTCACAGAATAGAACATAACTCTCAGCTTTTAGGTGGTGAATTTTGTTTTTTGGTTGACAGCCTATTCTGGACATTAGCCATAAACAGAATCATTTAACCCATGGCCTACTGTGACGGGTTTCTTTTGCTCAGCATCATGGTTTCAGGGTTACCACTGTGCGGCCCGTATCACAACTTCCTTCCTGTGTATGGCTGAACGGTACAGGCGGTCCACACTTGTGTATCTGCTCATCCATCCATGGCCACATGAGTTGCTTCCACCCTTTAGCTGTTATGAACAATGCTAGACACGTCTTTGAATGGACGTGTGGTTTCGTTTCTCTTGGGAATGCACCTAAGAGGCCTTGCTGGATCATGTGGGAACTCTGTTTAGCATTTTGAAGAACTGCCAGACTATTTTCCAAAAGGACTGCGTCGTTTTACATCCCCACCAGCAGGGTCTGAGGGCTGCGGTTGCTCCCCGTTCTTCAGAGCACTTGGTAGTGTCTGTCTTTTCTGTAGTAGCCGCCCCAGCGGGTGTGAAGACATGACTCACGGTGCTTCTGATTTGCGTTTCCCTGATGACTAATGACACTGAGATCTTCCCGTGTGCTTACTGGCCACACGACCCATCTTCTTTGGGAAATGTTTACTCAGGGAATTCCCTGGCGGTCCAGTGGTTAGGCCTCCACACTCTCACTGCAGAGGGTGTGTGTTCTCTCCTTGTTTGGGGAACTAAGATCCCACAAGCTGCTTAGTCCAAACAAAAAAAGTTTATTCAAATTCTCTGTCCATTTTTAAGTTGAGTTGTTTGCCTTTTTGCTGTTGCTACGCATTCTTTACACCTTGAGGATACTAGTCTCTTATCAGATATCAGACTTACCAATACTATCCCCCACTTCCTGGGCTGTGCCCCACTTCCCCCACTTTCTCAATGATGGTGTCTTGTTAGGGGGTGGCAGATCATGCCGAGGGACTGAGATTATCTTTGCCAACGCTTTATTTAGCACAGGTTCACTGCCACGCCATGCTTGTCTGACTACTTATGACCCTGCGGACTGCAGCCCACCAGGCTCCTCTGTCCATGGGATTCTCCAGGCAAGAAGACTGGAGTGGGGTGCCATTTCCTTCTCCAGGGGATCTTCCCAACCCAGGACCGAACTCACGTTCCTTGCGTCTCCTGCGTTGGCAGGTGGGTGCTGTACCCCTATGCCGTTACTGCAGGGGTAACAATAATATCATGAGCACACAGGGTAACGTCTCTTCATGAGCCAATAGAAATAACACACTCCAAACAAATGACGGGTTACTCCATCGCTCCAGCCAGAGGGCAGTAAAAAGCACCAAGTCTAAATTCAGCTGAGATGTACCTTTTGAATCAAGTTTGGGCTCCTCCACAGAGATGTCCAGCTGCCAGCGCAGAAATAAAAGTCTCTCCTGTTGCTGGGGAACCGAGGTGCTGCTGTCGGCTGGAAGGCGGATCTCCTTGGCGACACAGTTGCACCATTCGTCACCATTTCTCATAAAGGAGTCACCTCTACCAAGCCGAGGGCTTCAGAGAGCTGCATCAGCAGTCTGGCTCCGCGGTCACAGACTCTTGGTATTTACAGCTCTAATGTCCGGGCACCACGGTGGCTTTTTCACATGTTCTTATTGATAAGCCCCCAGGGGGTCCTTTGAGCAGCTGAGCTCTGATAAATAGGATGACATCCTGACACAGCCTATTCTTATATCGAAAGAACCTTACTTCTTTCCTGCTTGCTTTGTTTTTAATTTTTATGTTATGTGGCTGCAAGTTTCATTAACAATGTTGTGTTAGTTTTGAGCATACAGCAAAGTGAATAGGTTTTATATATATATATATATATATTTTCTTTTTTTTCAGATTCTTTTTCCATACAGGTTAATACAGAATATTGAGTTGAGTTCCCTGTGCTATAAGTAGGTCTTTGTTGGTTATCTATTTTGTATGTAGTAGTGCGTGTTAATCCCAACCTCCTAATTTATCCCTCCTCTCCAAACAACTTTACTTCTAAAAACATTTGTCTTTGCCATAATCAGTGGATTAATACATTGTCACTTAAATTGTCAAAAGTAGATTTGAAAAAAAAAGAGTAGATTTGAAATCATATAATCTCAATACACAGTGTCCTTTGATACACAAGAATTGAACATTTTTACCAAGTCCAATTTACCTACTTTTTCCTTTTTCTTTTCTTTCAGCCACACCCCATGGCTTGCAGGATCTGAATTCCCCAACCAGGGATTGAACCCAGGCCATAGCAGTGGAAGCACGGAGTTCTAACCACTAGACCACCAGGGAACTCCCCACCTGCTGTTTTTTTCTAATTTTGCATGTGCTTTGGGGTTGTGTATATGAAATCATTGTCTAACTCAAGGTCATGAAGATTTGCGTTTTTCTCTGAGAGTTTTATAGCTTCCGCTCTTACACTGAGCTCTGTGACCGTTCTGAGTTGCTGTCTATGTGTGGTGTGAGGTGTGGCCCTCCCTTCATTCTTTTGCCTTGGGAGTTTCAGCTGTCTCAGCACCAGTTGTTGAAAAGACTATTCTTTTTCTCCTCGAATCGTCTGGGTGTCCTTGTAGAGACCGATTGGCTGTGGGTGCGAATGTTTATTTCTGGACTCTCGATGCCATTCCACTGACACGCTTGTCTGTCCTTAGGCCAGTGCCACGCTGCCTTGATCTCTGTAGCTCTGCAGTAAGTTTGAATCGGGCATGTGACTCCAACAGCTTTCTTCTTCTTAAGATTGTTTCGGCTATTCTGGGGCCCTTGCATCCCCACAAGAATGTCGGGATCAGACTGTGAAAGGCCAGCTGGCGTTTTGATAGGGATTTCAACGCAGCTGCAGATCAATGTGGGGGCACTAGCGGCAGAACCATGCTGCCGTAGCTTCGGATCCGTGAGCGCCGGCTGTCTTCGCATTTCGTCAGACCTTCTTTAACTGCTTTTGGCAATGTCTTGTAGTTTTCAGGGTACTACAAGAAGTACACTTACGCTTATGCAAAAGAAGTCTTATGCTTCTTCTGTCACATTCATTGCTAGGTGTTTTGTTACTGCTGTTACACATGGGACTGTCTTCTTAATTCCACGTTTGGACTGCCCATTGCTAGTGTAGAGCCGTACAACTGACTTTTGTGTATTGATCTCTCTTTTTTCGGCTGTGTTGGGTCTCAGTTGCGGCACGTGGGGTCTTTCCTTGGGCACATGGACTCTCTAGATGTGGCCTGTGGGACACAGGAGCTGCTGCACGCAGGCCTAGCTGCTCTGTGGCATGCGGAACCTCAGTTCCCCGACCAGAGATCAAACCCACGTCCCCTGCATTGCAAGGCAGATTCTTAACTACTGGACCACCAGGGAAGTCCCTGTATACTGACCTTGTATTCTGCCAACTGTTGAGCATATTTATTTATTGTTTTAACTTTCTGCATGTGGATTCCATACAAGACATCATGTCATCTGCAAATAGAGATAGGTTATGCCTTCCTTTCCCATATGGGTGTCTTTTTATTCCTTCATCTTGCTTAAATGCCCTGGCCACAACTTGTAGGACAATGCTGAATAGACGTGGCAGGGGTATGCAGCAACACGGATGGACCTAGAGATGATCAAGTAAGTCAGAAAGAGAAAGACAAACAGCATATGTTATCACTTACATGTGGAATCTAAAATACGACACAAATGAATTCATACAAAACAGAGACTCACAAACACAGAGAACAGACTTGTGGTTACCGAGGGGAAGGTGGATCAGGGAGGGAAGGACTGGGCTTAGCAGATGCAAACGATTAAGTATAAGATGGGTAAACCACAAGGTCCTACTGTAGAGCAGAGGGGACTATATTCAGTATCCTGTGAATATATATTCGATACATGTATAACTGAATCACTTCGCTGTACAGCAGAAATTAACACAGCATTGTAAGTCAACTATATTTCAATAAAATATATACATATACATATGGAAAGAGAAGGAGAGAAAGTCAGAGAGGGAGAGAGAGAGAAGTGGCAGGCTTTGGAGTCCTTCCCTTGTCCCTGATCTCATGGGGCCATGCTCAGAGTTTACCACTAGCTGTGATGTTAGCTGTGGTCATTTGTAAACACCCCTGATCCAATGGACGACGTTCCTTTCTATTTTGAGCTTGTTGAGTGTTTTCATCATAAAAGAATGTTGAGTTTTGTCAAATGCTCTTCCTGCTTCTATTGAGATGATCATATAATTTGTTTTTTATTTTATTAATATGGCATAGTACCTTTTTCAGATGTTAAGCTCTTTTTGTTTGTTCGTTTGTTTTTTAATGTAAACTTGTCTCCCTTGGGGGCGGCCTTGAGTCCCCGTCAAATGCAGCGAGGGTGGCAGACTCCCTGTGAAGCAGGCTTTGCAGAAACAGCCTGTCTCCTTTAGGTGGTCTTTACTTATATCCACAGGAAATGGAAGGCAAGGAGACGGGTTCAGTGATCCCACACCCCCTCCCACAACACACACACAGTACGTGTCCCAGAAAAGCAGTGAGTCACCAGCCCCGGGCAGAGAAGCCTCTCCGTCAAACACACTTGAAGAAGGCCCTGGCCTTCTGCCTCTCGGGAGCCAGGCCTTGCTCCGAGCGCCTGGGCCTGTGGGCGCATTCACTGCAGACGGGGCGCGGACGAACCAGCCCCAAGGCACTGGGAGGAGACCCAGGCCAAGTCCAGCTGGGCAGTGAGGCCTGCTGGGCCTGCCGAGCTGCTGGCCACGCCCCCCATCAGCTCCCCATCTGTCCTGGGGCAGTCAGGGGAGGGCAGGGGTGGCACAGGTGGGGGAGGTGGGGGGGGTGAGGAGTGAGGGGTGGGAGGTGGCCGGTGTGGGGGGCTCCCCTCCCAGGCTGGCAGGCCCCGCCTCTGCCCCCTCATTCTCAAATGCAGCCCATCTGGGAGCTTGTCCAGGTGTCCCGGCCCAGAGCTGGAACGGGAGCTCTGTGGCCCAGACATCCGGAGCCTTGCCCAGGCCGTGCCCCCAGGGTGCCCCCCGCCCCCTTCTCAGGCCTTGCCTCTGGGGCGCCCCCCCCACCCTGTCCCCAGCTCACACTGGCACACACAACATGCCACCCCTGCCCAAGATGTGGACCCCTGTGTCCATGTGACCCCTCCCTGGGTACCCCGAAGGGGCACACCTTCTGGGGGAGTCTGGGGGTGCTCCCAGGTGGGGTCAGTACTGAACATGGATGCAGGAGAGCAGGTGCCGTCCCCCAAAGCCTGAAGGAACACACGGGCGAAAGGAGGACACGCCCTCCTCCGGCCCCACCCCGTGAGCTGGGGTGGCTCCTGGCACCTCCTCCTGCCCTCAGACTGCGGTTTCCAGTGTCGCTGGGGCTCAGGCCTCCAGACTCAGGCTGGATGACGTCACCAAACTGGCCCTCCTGGGCCGCCAGCGTGCCCACGCAGTTCACTCCCAGCCCTGTAACCACGCGAGCCAATTCCTCCGGGGCCAGGCCTGACGTTCTCCTGTGGAAACCCTCCAGTCACCTCCACTGGGGCCAGAATCCAGTGCAGCACCACCCTTCAGGGCCAAGAGCCAGCCTCACCCTGACCTCACCACCAGCCCCCACCTCAGACCTTAGAGTCTATCCCTCTTCCCACATTCTTCTGCTAGCACCCACTAGCTTCCTGTTTCCAACCTCCCCTTCTGCCTGAAACGCTCCCCCCAATACCCCAACAAAGGTCCATATAATCAAAGCTATGGTTTTTCCAGTAGTCATGTACACATGTGAGAGGTGAACCATAAAGAAGGCTGAGCGCCGAAGAATTGATGCTTTCAAACTGTGGTGCTGGAAACGACTCTTGAGGGTCTCTTGGACTGCAAGGAGAGCAAACTAGTCAATCCTAAATATAATAGGATTGAATTGGATTCATTTATTCAGTCAACCCTGAATATTCATTGGAAGGGCTGAAGCTGAAGCTCCAATACTTTGGCCACATGATGTGAAGAACTGACTCATTGGAAAAGACCCTGAAGCTGGGAGAGATTGAGGACAGGATAAGAGCGGGCGACAGAGGATGAGATGGTCGGATGGCATCTCAATGGACATGAGTTTGAGCAAATTCTGGGAGATAGTGCAGGACTGGGAAGCCTGGTGTGCTGCCGTCCATGGGGTTGCAGAGTCGGACACGATTTAGCCCTAGCGACTGAACAACAAAAGCACCCCACAGGGCTGGCTCCGTCACTGACTTCTCCTGGAACTCCATGGAGGAGTGGCCCCCACCCCCAGTGGCTTTCCATCCAGCATCCTCCAAACAGTGTCCCTTCCCAGCACCACCATGACCATCATCGGGTGACATCTGTCGGCCTCACCAGGGCCTGAGGTCTTCAAGCGAAGGGGTCCTGGCTGTCTAGCTGCTTACAGCACCAGGCACATAGTTGGCACCTGCAGGACTGAAGCAGCGGACACAAGAAGCAGGGTGCTGGGCCAAGGACGCACGCACATGGTTCTGCGGCTCCCTGAGCTTGGGCTCTCTGCCCCACCACCCCCTTCCCAGGAGGCCCAGGGAAGAGACGGCCCACGACGTTGGCAGGGAATGTCTGCGTCACTGAAGGGAGCGGATGGGAGGACAGAGCGCCCAGGGCACCCAGACGAAAGTGAAAGTGTTAGGGGCTCAGTCGTGTCCAGCTCTTTGTGACCCATGGACTGTAGCCAGCTAAGCTCCTCTGTCCATGGAATTCTCCAGGCAACAATACTGGAGTGGGTTGCTGTTCCCTTCTCCAGGGGATCTTCCCAACCCAGGGATCGAACCCAGATCTCCCACATTGCAGGCAGATTCTTAACCATCTGAGCCACCAGGGAAACCACCTATACAAGCGACTCTTCAAACTGAAGTCCTGTTCTGCCTCCTGGTCAGCAAAAAGAATCCAGGCAGACCCCTCAAAGACGTTACTTCTTTTGGTTATAACCTTCAACACGCACAAACCCTTCACCTGTGCTCCTGGCTCTTCCAGAAGCGTGAAGCTGAAACAAATTTTTAAATAAACCACCGAGAAAGCTACAGGACTAGCAGGGCCTCTCGATGGATACGACACAGTAGCCACTGGCCTTCTTCAGCTACTGAAATGCAAACCCCTGCACCATGAGCAAAATCAGCACGTCAGTCCCGGGCGGCGGCACTGGCCACATTTCACGCGGTCAGTAGTTACTCGTGCCAGGGCAACTGCAGAGGCAGAGCTCCCGTCTCTCCAGCTGCTGTCACCTTGCTGTCACCTGGGCGGAAAGCGTGACGAATCACCTCTTTGCCCCCTGGTTAGCTCAGGCAGTGAGGGCAGCCGGGAACTCAGGAGACAGCAGGGCTGTGGGTACTGGCACCACCAGGGTGTGCGTGAAACACGCCCCATGTTCCGGAGGCGGCCTGGGCCTCTTGGATGCAACACTGGCCGGGGGGACACTCTCTCTGTGACCTTTCTAGCACAGACTCCTCTACCAGCTCTCAGCGATTCCCCGTTTCCATGGGGCAAGGGCTCAGCGACCTAGACTCGGCTTCTATGATCTTCACACCAGGGCCTCCTCCACGGCCGCCTCACTCCCAACCCGACGCGGCTTTCTGTCCCGGAAAGCGCTGTGTACAAAGCGCACTGCTTAGCTGTTGGCCGGTGCATCACCTCCTCCATGGCGCCTTCGAGGATCGTCCCCAGGAGCCTGAAGGAGGAGGGGAAGTGAGTCTTCCCTGGCTGCAGGCCAGTCCTCCCGCGCGGCCCCTCGGGGAATCGAGCGTGCCCGCAGCCTAGGGATGCGTGCGGCGCCTAGCACTGCGCGCCCAGGCCCCTGCGTCCTGACTGCACTATTTGACACCCCGAAGTGTGTGAGCCACAGGGGGAGGGTCGTGCGCCCCTTCCCTGGGGGCCAGGCTGCTGGCTGGGGCCGCGTCCACTCCGCGCTCCCGCAGCAGGGGCGGCGGGGCGGGGGGGGGGCCTCGGGGCGGAGCCTGTGGGCGTGGCTTCGGCGCCCTATTAATACCGGAACGGGGCGCGCACTCGAGCTCAGAGTGAGCGCGCAGCGGCTGCGAAGACTCCGGCGCGTGCCAGCCAGGCCTCACGCTCGCCTAGTCCGCGTTCCTCCGTGCCCCTCGTCCGCGCCTGCCCGGCGCCTCCCGTCTGCGCACCCAGCCGCCCGCCAGGCCCCCAGCCGCTCTCCAGGCCGCCAGGCCCCGCGCCCGACGCCCAGGACAGGCACGCGCCCCGCAGGCCGCCCGCCGCCCGCGCCGCCATGGGGGTAGAGGGCTGCACCAAGTGCATCAAATACCTGCTCTTCGTCTTCAATTTCGTCTTCTGGGTGAGCCTGCACCGGGGTGGGAGGCGTTCCCCGAGCCCGGCAGGCCGCGCGCTCGGCTAGGCCCCGCCAAGGGGCGCAGCCGGGCCGCTAAGTTGCGGGGCCACCTGTGTGCGTCCAGCCTGGGTGGGTGGGAGGGCCTAGGCCGGCGATTCGCGAAGGTGGGGGTCGTCCGGGGCCGCCGCGTCCCTCGACGGCGGGTCTGGGGGCTCTAAGACGGGTTTCGGGCCTCTGCGCGTCGGGACCTAGAACCCCGCGGCCGTGCCTTTCGGGGACCCGGGGTCCGTTCCCGGCTGGTGGTGGTGGTGGTGCGGTGGGTGCGTGTCCCGAACCCAGCGCCCGGCTACTGCTTAGTTCTCCGGACCGCTGTTTCTGGGGCCGCCCTGCTTCTTGGGGAAAGAGGGGCTCGAGGGCGGGGCTTGAGACACTCCGCCCCCATGAGCTCATCAGAGCCACCGCCCCTAGATGGGCGGCCCGGCCCGGTGCAGTGGCTGGCGGGCTGGCGGGCGGGGGGAGGTGGGGTGGCGCGCTACAGTTTGCCTTAGTCTTGGGGACTGTCCACCC
This sequence comes from Bubalus bubalis, assembly GCF_019923935.1. Lineage (NCBI taxonomy): Eukaryota > Metazoa > Chordata > Mammalia > Artiodactyla > Bovidae > Bubalus > Bubalus bubalis. The sequence goes on along the minus strand of NC_059161.1, from coordinate 130,683,531 downwards.
CACTCTGGGCCCAAGTCAGTTTCATCCTCCTGTTTGCTGTCGCCACCCTGAGGGTCGGTTTGGGGGTCCGTGCCCGGGCAAAGCGCAAACAAGAAGCGCCCTGCTCCCGGGTGGCCCGCGTGCCGGGGTGCCTGCATAGTGGTGCCCCCAGTTTGGGGGGCCGAGTATCCTCACCCAGAGGTAGATTTCAGCCCCTCCTCGCCCTGGGGCGCTGCAGAGGCTGTGAGGGGCGAGGGGCTGAGCGGTGTTCCAAGCTGGCACAGGCAGGGGGCCCGCAGAGCTGGGCGACTCCGAGCCTGAGGGTGCTGGGGCGGGGTGGATGCCCAGCTCCGGGCTTGGAAAGAGGTGCCCACAGGTGAGACGTCTGAGGGGTGCTGGAGGGTCTCCTGGGGCCTCTGGGCAGCAGGCCTGAGTTGTGTTTGCTGATCAGCCTTAACTGCTGGCTGGTGCCGGGTGAAGCTTTGGCTTTTGTTTCCATTTCCTGTTGGTGCTGGAATTAGGGGCGTGGAGATCTCTTGCTGTCCCGGGGGCCCTCAGGCGTGGGCGTCAGGAGCCCCTCTGGCAGCTGGGCGCTGCCACCCCTCGGGGGTCCCCGGGCAGGGACCTGGGCCACTTTCTGGCCCCTTGTTGCTTCTCCACCTCCCCAGGCTGCTCAGCCCTTGTCCCGGAGGACAAGGACTGTCTGCTGGATGTCAAGTCAACATGGGGAGGCTAAAGTTTTAAAATGGCTCCTGGAGAACTGTGTGGGCCTGGAGACCTCCGTTTGCCCTCCGGACGGCCCAGGGTCAGGTCCCGGGACACTGAGGTGCTGGGGTGGGGGGGCGGAGACTGGACTTGGAGTGGAACTGTCTCGTCCTGCCTGCAGGGCACCCGTGGGGCCCGTGGCCATCAGCCTCTGCCCTGGGGGTGCGAGCAGGGAGGTTGGCAGGATGGGCCAGGGGCCTTGGCAACCTTTGCTGAGGGGCTGGTCCTGGTGTTGATTTAGTAATCGCCTGCTTTGGCCTTGGCAAGGGGTGTCAACCAGACCCCCTCTCCCAGCGGCCTTCAAGCTTTTCCCTTGAGAGCAGAGCTTGGGAGGGCCCTGGTGGGAGGTGGGGGGCAAGGAAGGAGACCGAGCTCCCGGAGAAGCCCCTCCCACCGCGCGGCCTGGGAGGTCTCCAGCAGACTCCCCCCTCCCCCAACCCCTCCCAGCTGCCTCTGGTAATGTCCCAGGTTTCCCAGGCAGCCCAGGCGGAGGCCTGACACATCCCCCGGGGCCACTCTATTCAGGCCGGAGGAATTATTTCCCTTCTCCTCCCCTCCCCGGGCCTGCCCTTCAGAGCTCTGACAAGTTGGCTTCCAGGGGCACGGAGGCCCCACCCACCCATGGTGGGGAGCAGGAAGCCCCTCTCTGCACCCCCACCCCCAGCCAAGAGTGTGGGGCTGGGGCCTGGACCCTGGTGGAGCCTGCTGCTCTGGTCTTGGCTCCTTCTCTTCTGAACTGGGGTCCTGTTAGTTTAGGAGCTGGGTGCTGGGCATGGTGGCCGCAGGGAAGACCGCTCTCCTTGCCAGGTGTAGGCCGTGACGTGGGGAGGGGGCTTCTGGCACTTGGGTGCCTGGAGGACCCCGCAGGGCCAGCCCCACCCGCGCCCCAGCCTCGGTGGCTCAGCGGGTGCTGGGAGTGCGAGCCAGGCGGGAGGTGGAGGCTGCGTGTCTGGATCCGGATCCAGGCACTTTCGCAAGTTTCTTTTCAGAGAGTAAAGCTGTCCCCTTGGGAGGCGGCGGCACAGGCCTGCTGGCATGGGGTCCTGGAAGGAGCCCGTCCCTACATGCCAGTGCACACGCGTGCGCACACACAGACACACACACAGGCTCACACACACACACGGGCTCTCACCCATACAGACACATGCAGGCTCTTACACATGCAGACACATATGGGCTCTCACACACACAGGCTCTCACACACACATGGGCTCTCACGCATACACACACATACGGTCTCTCACACACACGGGCTCACACACACACAGGCTCTCATGTGCACACACACGCACACACGGGCTCTCACACACACACACAGGCTCTTACACACACACACCCCCCACGGGCTCTCACACACACACACATGAGCTCTCACACATACACATACACATACGGTCTCTCTCACACACACCCGGGCTCACACACACACAGGCTCTCACGTGCACACACACACACAGGCTCTCACACACACACACACAGGCTTACACACACACACCCCCCACGGGCTCTTACACACACACACAGGCTCACACACACACGGGCTCTCACACACACATACACAGGCTCACACACACAGGCTCTCACACGCACACACACACACACACACAGGCTCTCACCCATACAGACACATGCAGGCTCTTACACATGCAGACACACACACAGGCTCTCACTAACACACGGGCTTTCACACATACATACACACACGGGCTCTCTCTCACACACAGACAGACTGGCCCTGCGCCGCCGCCCCCGCCCCCACACACACACACATGGGCTCTCCCACGTCTCCACACCAGACCCCAAGCCCCTGTGGAGGTGGCTGAGGGCTGTGAGTGAGGTGGCCGGGCTGGGGGAGGAGTGGCCTGGCCCGAGCTGGGGAGCCGGGGCCTGGAGCTCCTGCCCGCTGGGACGTGTGTGGGGGAGCCTGGGAGCTCCCCGGCGGGGCGGGGCGGCTGGGACTCAGGGCCCTGCTGCTGGGGCGGCTCGGGGCCTGTGTAGGCTCCCGGCCCTGCACTCCTGCCCAGCCCAGAGTGAGCGAGCCGTGGGAGCCTGCTGACCGCATCTGTGAAATGGGTGTGATCACGGCTTCCCCTCTGCGACAGCGGCAGCCTCGCCCTGGCGCCCACTGCCCCCACGCACTCAGGCCTCCTTCCAGAGGAGGTGGCAGGGGCAGGCTGGGGCGAGGCTGCTTAGAGGCCTGCTCACCGGCCTTTTGCTCTCGCTTCCAGATGGCACATGGCTGTCTGTCACTTAGCGGTTCTGTCACCTTCCTTCCCAGGAGAGGGGCCAGGCCCAGGCGGGCTCTGCTGGGGGGCAGGGACTTTCTGTGCCTTGTTTCAAAGGAGCAGGTGGCCTCCCCCAGTGACCCCGGGCGCCTGGCTGCTGAACTTTGGGCTACGGCTGTCGATCTGGGCCAGGCCAAGAAGAGGAAGTCTGTGGTCTGTGCCCAGGTCAGGCTTGCCCCCAGGGAGAGTGTCTGGGCACCAGGGGGTACAGACGTGGGCGCCCGGGACCCTGCTGGCTCTGCTCCAGCCCATGGGGTGCTGCCCGTGGCCCCCAGCTCAGTCTCCCTCCGGAAATTTGAGTTCACCCTGATCCCTATCTCTAACTGCTTTGAAGGCCAGACAGAAATAAGCTCCCACCAAACCACCCTCCTCCCGGATAATCTACCTACACACCTTCCCAGTGCCTGAGAGCCGTGCCGGGGGAACCTGGGCCGTGGTCAATAAGGTTTAGAGTCCAGTGCCCGAGGGAGGGGCCCATGGCACGTTTGCACTCGTTTTGGAGAGGGCCCCGGTTAGGGGTGGTGTGGGGGTGCGGGAGCCTGGCCCTGTCCGCCCCCGGGACCTGGGCCAGGCTGCGGCCAGGCCGGGGTATTTTCCACCTTGGAGGCGGCATGGGCCGGTGGCCAGGACCGCCCACCCTGCAGGAGCAGATTGACCATGACAGGTTAGCAGAGTCTCTCCTGGGCCCTGTCCACCTGTCCGCCAGATGTGGTTTGACCCCGCAGGCCTCCTCCCAGAGCCTCTGGACTTTGGTGCCACCCCCCGGCCCCCAGCACACACTTTGTTCTGTGGGGCCTGGGCCCCTCCTCGCTACAGCAAAGCCGCCGCCGATTCCCACAAGACCACCGGGGCCTCCAGGTGGGCGCCCAGATGTTGGGGGAGGCCCTGCAGGGGTGGCCGACCAGCTGGGGGGCAGCCACCCTCCCTGGCCTTGAGGCCTGCTGAGCTCCGTGGACAGGGAGGCACCTTGGAGCCGGGGCTGGGGGTGGCGTCGGGTTCCTCAGGTGCCTGAATCGGTAGTGAGGATGCTTCGGGCAGGGGGCTCCAGAGCCTGGGTGTGGGTCGGGTTGCCACAGAGGCCTGGGGAGCAGGGCCTCCTTCCCCTCTCCACGGAAGCTGTAGCCCTTATACCTTGAGAACGGTGCTGCTCCCTGCACCCCAACTGCCAGGGAGACGTGATGATTGTGGGGGAGGTGAAGGACAGGAAGCCAGGCCCATGCGGAGCGGGTGGGTGTGGGCGGGCGGCCCCCGGCATCCCTTGCCCTCACAGCGAATCTCCTGTCGCGACTCCCACGCCCAGGTCCCCCGGGCCATAACTCTCCCTCGGGGAGCGTCCAGCAGTGCCCTGGAGCCCTGCCTCGCCTGGCGTGCCGTCTGCCTCGCCTGTGGTGCCTGTTGAGTTGGCTTCAGCGCTGCAGCCCGTTGCTGGCTACAGCTCAGGCTGTGCCTCTGGGGCTACCAGGCGCCCTGGGCCTCGAGCTGGGGGGACATGAGTAAGGACCCTGTGCTGCCTGCCTCCCCAGCCTCCAGTCCTGGGTGCTGGGAGACCCGAGCCCCAGAGCTCGATAGTGTGGGTCTTAGGTGTATGGGGGCTGCCAAGGGGCAGTGCGCCTGGGAACGCCTTCCGCAGTCCTGCCTGCTCAGGGCTCACGGCGGTGTCTCCCTCACACACAGCCGAGGTCCTCTCTGCTCCCTACCCCAGGGGCTCAGCCGCCCGCTCTCTGGATGGGCAGTGCTTCCCTTCTGTCCCCAAGATATCAGCTCTAGCCCATGTGAAACTCCCCAGTGCCTTCCCCTTGCCCACACCTGCGGCCCACTGGGGCGATAAGGAGCCTGAGGTTCCAAATGGCCCACGTGAGGAAGTGGTAGAAGCAGGCTGGAAACCAGGGCCCTTCCTTCAACCGCTGTGGTTCAGGGCCGGCATGGCTCCAGGCGGCAGCAGGGTGGTGTGGCATGGCGTGGCATTCCCCCAGGGCGAGTGGCTGTGCCCGGGCTTGTGGCGGGCAGGTGCCGGTCGGACACCCTCAGCTGCCCCAGGGGCCCTCTGCTTGCCTCTGCCCCCTGCCCAGGCCCCTCACCTGCCCTCTCCCTCTGCAGTGGGTTCCCAGCCCACCCAGACCCTCCTTGTCTGACGTGTGTGGCCCCCTGCAGCTCAGCCTTGGGACGTCAGTGTCCACGTGTGCCCCTCACCCCCGCACAGGGGCCGAGGGAGCAAAAGGCCATCCCACACGAGGGGCTCTTTCAGCTGGTGGGGTGGGTTTGGGGTGGAGGAGCAGGCCACTTCCTGGGCTCCTTGCCCACAGTGGGTGGTAGGCTCGGGAACTGGCCCAGAAAGTGACCAGGCCTGCTCTGCTGGGCCACGGGAGGCGGCGGGGGGCCTGTGTTCACCTCCCGGCAGTAGGGCGCTCTGGGATCCCCCGCTGGTGGGGCCCTGGGGCCAGAGTCCTTCCCCACCCCCACGCCTATTTTTAGAGGCCGGGCCAGGCGGCTTCCTGAGGTCGAGGGGCTGGAGAGGGGTTTCCGCTTCCCGGCTGAGCCGAGGGTCCTGCTCCTCTGTCCTTCCTTCCTTCCTGCCCTGAGCTGGGAGGCCCTGCTCCCAGAGGGCACGGCAGGACTCCAGGAGGGCAGTCAGGCCCCGTGTCGCCATGTCTGTCCTTGTGGCGGGTGGAGGTGGAGGCTCAGCCTGCGGGACCACGTCCCGGCCCCACCCGAGTGGGGTGCACTCTGGCCCAGCTGACCCTCCACGCCCATTAGCAGCATCTGGGCTGCACCTCGGCCCTCTGAATTGTCCCAGGGTCTGCAGGGGCACCTCCTGCCTCGCTCCCTTCCTGTGGCCTTCACTGTCCTCCTGGGCGGGTCTCCAGGCCCCAGGACCTCTCGGGTACCGAGCCGTGTGGGCAGTTCCTGGGTCAGAGAGCCGTCCTCCCTGACAGCGCTGGACTGAGGGCACGAGTGCCAGGGGGCTGCTGGGGCTCAGCCACCGATTAAGGGGGCACAGGGTGCATGGATGTCCTGTCACTCCTGGAGCGTGTGGGCAGCACTTGGGGCGACCACGCGGCAGGGCTGGGTGTGGGGAGGTGCCCAAGGCCTGGCGGGGTTGGTGGGGGGCAGCGGGCTCAGCTGAGAGGGAAGCAGGGAGACGCCCGCTCCTTCTCCGTTTCAGCTGCTTCTTGGAAACGCAGACTGGCCGGGCGGGAACCCAGTGTACTTGGCAGCTCCCCCACCCCCTCTTCGTAGCTGACGCTATTATTTATTAATTCTGGGAAAGGAGGGAAGAAGAGAGAAACAGAAAGTGAGCCTTCAAAGCACCGCAAACAGCCCGTGCCGTCCCCCGGCGTGGAGCCCTCTGGTCATCCCAGCAGCGGGTCAGCCAGCCCCTTCCTGAGCTGCTGCCCAGCCTCGCCCCCAGCAGGAGCATCTTGGGTGCAAGAGCAGCTGGCGGCCGCCCTTCCGACAGGCCGGCCGGTGGGAGAGGGGAGAGGAAGCCGTGCGGACCCCACCGGGGACCGGCCTGCCCAACGCTCCCGATGGCCGTCCCAGCAGTCGCCAGCGCTGTCGGGCGCGCTCCGTACACAGTGGCGTCATCCGCGTGCTCTGCCCGTGTCCACGTGTGCACTGTGAATTCCTCAGCGTGCACGTGAGGACACTGGAGGCAGGAAGACGCCCAGGGGTCCAAGGTGACTGGTAGCCGGAGGTCCCGGTTCCCACGCAACGCCAGGACGGCATGCTTTCCGTTAACACCGGACTCTGTTTTGTAGCGGGCGTATCCTTAGTTATCCAGTCCCTTGTTTGACGTTAAACCTCAGTTCTGTGGACAAGATTTCAACATTTCCAGATGCTTCCTGCTGGTCACTGGAAGCCTGGGGTCCTGACCTCGGTGAAGAAGGCAGCTGGGATCCTTCAGGACTTGCTACTTAGAAGTCCAGTAGACAGGGATCTGGGTGTGGGGGCTTTTAAACAGCTTTGTGTGACACAGTGTCAACCGCACATTTAAGGGGCTGCCCTGGGGGCTCGGTGGTGAGGAAGCCGCCTACCAGGGCAGGAGGTGCGTGGCTTTGATCCCTGATCCGGGAAGACCCCGCATGCTGCGGAATCACGAAGCCCATGGGCCGCGGCGGATGAGCCTGTGCCCTGGAGCTGGCGCCACGGTGATGAGAAGCACCCCCCTGCAACCAGAGAAGGCCCTGCAGCAGTGAAGACCCAGCACAGCCGCAAACAGAATGTCTTTAAAAGGAAAGGCTTCCCTGGTGGCTCTGACGGTAAAGAATCTGTCTTCAATGCAGGAGACTCAGGTTCAATCCTTGGATTGGGAAGATCCCCTGGAGAAGGGAATCACTTACTCACTCCAGTATTCTTGCCTGGAGAATCCCACTGGCAGAGGAGCCTGGTGGGCTACAGCCTGTGGGGTCACAAAGAGTTGGAGATGACTTAGTGACAGGTGTTCGCGTTCGTTTTCACCCAGCCCCCACGGGAGGCCGAGCTAAGCTTGTGTCCAGAGTACACGTGCGCTCTGCCCCAGCAGCCCTGGGCTTTGACGACCTGCTCAGTGTCCACACTGGCTCCTGAACGATTTTCTCTTTGGCAAACTATAGGGCTTCCTCCTTTTCAGACTGTTCATGGGGTTCTCAAGGCAAGAGCACTGAAGTGGTTTGCATTCCCTCCTCCAGTGGACCATGTTTAGTCAGAAATCTCCACCGTGAGGCGTCCGTCTTGGGTGGCCCTGCATGGCGGTGCTCCTAGTTCCATTGAGTCAGGCAAGGCTGTGGTCCATGTGATCAGATGGGTTAGTTTTCTGTGACTGTGGTTTCCAGTCTGCCTACTCTCTGACAGAGAAGGGCAAGAGGCTTATGGAATCTTCCTGATGGGAGAGACTGACTGAGGGGGAAACTGGGTCTTTAACTTCTATGCAGAGTACATCATGAGAAATGCTGGGCCGGAGGAAGCACAAGCTGGAATCAAGATTGCCGGCAGAAATATCAATAACCTCAGATACGCAGATGATACCACCCTTACAGCAGAAAGCAAAGAAGAACTAAAGAGCCTCCTGATGAAAGTGAAAGAGGAGAGTGAAAAAGTTGGCTTAAAGCTCAACATTCAGAAAACTAAGATCATGGCATCCGGTCCCATCACTTCATGGCAAATAGATGGGGAAACAATGGAAACAGTGACAGACTTTATCTTTTTGGGCTCTGAAATCACTGCAGATGGTGACTGCAGCCATGAAATTAAACGACACTTGCTCCTTGGAAGAAAAGTTATGACCAACCTAGGCAGTGTATCAAAAAGCAGAGACATTACTTTGCCAACAAAGGTCCATCTAATCAAAGCTATGGCTTTTCCAGTAGTCATGTATGATTATGAGAGTTGGACCATAAAGAAGGCTGAGTGCCGAAGAATTGATGCTTTTGAACTGTGGTGTTGGAGAAGACTCTTGAGAGTCCCTTGCACTGCAAGGAGATCCAACCAATCCATCCTAAAGGAAATCAGTCATGAATATTCATTGGAAGGACTGATGCTGAAGCTGAAACTCCCAATACTTTGGCCACCTGATGTGAAGAGCCGACTCATTTGAAAAGACTCTGATGCTGGGAAAAATTGAAGGCAGGCAGAAAAGGGGACGACAGAATGGGATGGTTGGATGGCATCACGGACTCAGTTGACATGAGTTTGAGTACACTCTGTGAGTTGGTGATGGACAGGGAAGCCTGGTGTATTGCGGTCCACGGGGTTGCAGAGAGTCGACATCCGACTGAGCGACTGGACTAAACTGATAGGGCTTCCCAGGTGGCGCTAGTGGTGAAGAACCCATCTGCCAATGCAGGAGATGTTGGTTTGGTCCTTGGGACAGAAGATCCCCTGCAGGAGGGCATTGCAACCCACTCGTCTTCTTGCCTGGAGAATCCCATGGACAGAGGAGCCTGGCGGGCCGCAGTCCTTGGGGTCGCAAAAGAGTCGGACATGACTGAGCGACTGACACTTCCAGTTTCACAGGACCTGGTAGGTTTTGATGTGGGAGGCACCTGTGGACACTGAGCCCGCCACCAGGAGGGTGTGCACAGCGCTCACCCCAGCAGAGCCCCAGGGCCTGCCCCCAGGGCACCACCTCCCTGCTCCAGGCAGTCACTAGCCTGCCACTGCTGCCCATGTCTGCATGTCTTAAGTTCGTAGAGTTTTTGGACCCTTAGTTCCCTGACCAGGGATTGAACCTGTGTCCTCTGCATTGCAAGCATGGAGTCCTAACCCCTGGACCGCCAGGGAAGTCCCTCTTGTACTTTTTATATGAAGGGAATCAGAAGGTGGGGTGTCCCCGGTTTGGGGGCTTACCGGGAAAGCACATGTGTGTGGGCATGATGTCCACCCCCACTTCGGGCAGTACCTGGGGGTGCAGGGGATGGGCACAGGCCTGCGGGGGGAGCATCCTGGGGGCTGGAGCTCTGTCTCTGGGGCCCCCGCCAGCACCTGGTCTGGTCTTCAGTCTCACTGTGGTTTCGTTTGCATCTCCCCTGGGGCTGGTGACGTTAGGCATCTTTCCGTGTGTTTATTTGCTGCGCGCGTTTCTTCTGTGGTGAAGTGTCTGTTCAGGCTTAGGTTTTCGTGAGGTTTCTTGGCCTGTTTTTTAAAAATAGGGTTATTTGTGTACTTGCTGAGTTTTGAAAGTTCTTGACACCTGCTGGATCCGGGTCCTTGCTGCCATTTGCCAGCGCCAGTCCGTGCTAGTCTTTGAAGAGCAGGCTTCTTTCAGACTTGGGGGTTTTCTGGGTCCCCCGCCCTGCCCTCTTGGGGTGGGGTTGGGGGGTCGCAGTGCTGCTTTGCCCGTCCTCTGTAGGTGACCGTAGGTGAGTGCTCACCGCCCCCCGGACTGGGCTGGTCACTGCCCATTGCCTTCCCCAGGCCCGCCCGAGCGGGCGTGTGCGGGGCCTGGCATGGCCGAGGAGGGGTCACTCTAGCACCAGGCTGCTCCCTCCCCTGTAGGCAGGACGGGCTTCCCTGTCTGCCCCTCTGGAGGGTGGGGGAGCACAGGGAAGTCTGGAGACCGCAGCCCCTCTGCACATCCTGGGGTTTGTGCTGGGAAGCCCTTCCCAAGGCAGGAGAGGTGGGGGCTCTGCCTGCCCCTCGGTCCCCCTGCCTCAGCGTCTGGGGGTGGGGCAGGCGTGACCCTCACTGCTTCCGTTAGGACCAGGTGCCCCACATGGGCCTGTGCCCTGGGATCCTGGGGTGAGGGGCTGCAGGGGAAGATGGGTGGTCCCAGCACAGCCAGGGGCGGGAGGGGCCCCCCCATGTTCGTCGCCCCTTGCAGTGGGGACACCAAGGCCAAGTCGGGGTTTGGGGCCCGGCCTCTGGGGCCACAAAGGGAGGCCCGGATGAGGCTCCCCGCCCTGCCCGCTTGTCCCGGACATTCACAAAGCACTCTCTGGACCACAGTTTCCAAACAGAATAAGTGGCGGTTTCCAGCCAGAGTTACCACGGCAACCCTCAGCCTCACCACCGCCTTCCCTGGAGGTGCAGATGGCAGCCGGCTGAGCCAGGAGCCGGGACTCCCTCTGGAGCCGCCCGCCTCACCCACCACCCCCCACCTTCCCTGCTCTCGTCCCCCAGGCCCTCCTGCCCTCTCGCGGGTGTGACGGGCACCTGGGGCAGCCTCAGGATGCCTGCGGCTGGGGCACTGCCCTTCACGGGGTGCGCAGGGCCTGGGTGCCCTGGGAAGGACCCTGCTGGTCCTGCGTGCTGCCCTCGGTTGGAAAGTGTTGAGGGGCAGGGAGCGCCTCCATCCTGGGGCAGGGGTTTTGAGGGTGTCACCTGCTCCAGGGAGGGGTGCCAGCAGCCTCCCCTGGCAGGGACAGCCCGGCTGCTGCCAGGCGCCAATGGTCCCCAACAGTCCCCGCCTTATCGTACATGGAGCCAGCCCATTGTGGGAGGGTCTGGGTGGGGCTGCGAGCCTCCTGCCCCAGCAGTCCCGTGTCCCCTGCCTGGAGATCCCTGGGGGTGCTTGGGGCTTTCCTGGGGGCAGCCCATGGGGCCGGGGCCTCGAATCTCTCTTGCTCCGCTGAGCGTGGCCCCCACTGGTGACTTTGGGCCTCGCTCGGGGGCCAGCATCGGGCCGCCCAGGTGGTTTTCTTGGGGCCCGTGTTTTGGTTTCTCTTCCTCTTTGGACACAGAGCCAACGGTCTGTGTAGGAGCTGGCGTTCCTAGCTCCAAAGACAGTCACTGCCTCGCTGGTGGGGGAGCCCGGGGGTGCTTGCCTGGCCGGGTCGAATGCTCAGACGTGAGCCTGGCCTGGATGCACCCTCAAGGGCAGACCCCGCCTACCCGAGTCACCGACCTCTGGGGGTGAGTCAGCCGGAAGCCCCCACCCCCATGCCAGGCTCTGCGAGGAGCCCCCTTTCCTGCCCCCTCAGGGCGGTCTCACCGCCAGCTGTCTGGGGGGCACAGCGAGCTTCTTCCTTCCCAGCAGTCTCCCTCTCTCGGACGGTGACTGCCAGCCCTGCCAGGGCCCGGTGGCATCAGATTGCCACCCCTTACCGTGTCCTGGCACCAGAGACTTGGCATTCACTCCTTGGAGTTCCCGGATGAGCCAGCTCAGGGCAGTGCCACCCCCTCGGAGGAGGGCTCGGCCTTCCCCAGGCCGCGGGCTCCGGTGTGGCCTCTGGCCAGATTTAGCAAGTGAAATACAGGGCGTCAGTTACACTTCCACTCCAGTGAACAGCGAGTGCTTTTCTGGCGTGAGTGTGTTCCGGGAGCATTTGGGACACGCTTGATACTAAAGAAGTGCTTGTGAAAAACCAGGTGTCTGAGTCTCATCTGACAGCCTGTCTCGCAGTCTCCGGTGGTGCTTGGTGGGAGGGTCTGGATGAGCCCCCAGTCCTCCGTACCAAAGCCCGCCTGGGGCATCTGGAAAACCAAGGGGGTAAAGCAGACACGAGGCAGTGGGCAGCCCAGACCCCAGGGCCTGTGAGCCGAGAGTCTGTGACCCCAGGGCCTGTGAGCCCTGCCCTTGGTGCTGACCCGGCAGAGCGAGGGCCCAGGGCCCGCCTCTCTGCGCTGCTGCGTGGGAGATCCATGTGCGCCACGGCCAGTCTCTGAGCTGCGTGTGACCAGTGCCCTGCTCTCTCCCCAGCTGGCGGGAGGTGTGATACTGGGCGTGGCCCTGTGGCTTCGCCATGACCCGCAGACCACCAACCTCCTGTATCTGGAGCTTGGAGACCGGCCCGCCCCCAACACCTTCTATGTGGGTAAGTGATAGGGGATGGGTTGCAGACCTGGGCAGCTCTTGGCTGGGAGCCGGCAGGAACAGGCCACTGGGGGGTGTGATTGTAAGCTCAGTGAGGCTGCAGACAGGCAGTCAGGAAGCACTTGCAGGAGGACGCAACTGAGTGGGGCTTGCTTCTCCCTGGGGCGGGGAGGAGGAGGCCCACCAGGAAGAGCTCGGGGTTGGGGTAGGGGGTTGCATCAGCCTGGGGACGCTGAGGGGCCTGGGTGCCCTCTGCAGTTGTTCCAGGGCCTGCCTGGGCCGGGGTGCTCCCAGGGAAAGCTGGATGGGAGGGGTGTGGGGCCTGTGGGGATCTCACCAGATCGCCCTTAGGGGCGGGGGGAGCCAGGGCAGGAGCAAGCGGGTGGGAGCGGCAGGGGGAGCCAGGGCGGGAGCGGGGGCGCTGTGTCAGGCGGTGGGCCTTTCAGGGAGGCTCCTGGGCGGGGTGGGGCTGGATGCCTGGGCTGCCTGGGGCCCCTCGGCCACACTGGCTGCCTTATTAGGCCGCGGCTCTTCAGGGCATCTGTCAGGCTGGGTGTGGGGTTGGGGCCTCCAGGAGCAGGGCTTCTGGAGGATGGGGAGGGGTGCCTCCCGCATGCACAGCAGTGCCCCTCCTTCCGGTCCCGCCCCCTAAGATGGGCCTGGCTTCCAGGGAGCTCAGGGAGGGTGTGCGGAGTCGCTCCTGTCCTTTAAAGGACTGGCCCCTGGGCAGGCCCCTCTCGGCCCCACAGGCAGAGCAGCAGGCCGGACGCCTGCGGGGCTCACGTGGGGCGTGCAACCACCTGCCATCCTGCATGGACCCTGCAAGGGGTCCCAGTCCTTCCCAGCTGCTTGGGGGGCCCCCACACTCAAGATGCACGCTTAGATGCTGGGCTGGGGGTGGCCCACACTCACCATCCCACTCGGCCACCCCGGAGTCGTGGGGGGTCCTCTTTGGGCCAGCCCCAGGAGGGCTGGAGCCCGTGGTCTGGGGGTGTCCCGGGGCCAGCCCTCCAGGGAGGGTCCCCAGCTCTTGTCTGCAGGGTCCTAGGCTCCCCACCCCCCAGGCTGCGGGGGCCCCCTCAGGTCTGAGTCTCAGGCAGAGAGCATGGGTGTGCGCACCCCGAGAGTGCACAGGGGAACTGTGACCCGGCCTCTGCTGTCCCCACATCAGGCACCCTCAGAGCAAAGCAGCCAGCCTTGCCCACACGTCTGAGGACGCAAGGGTGTCCTCTGGACGCTCGAGAGGAGTTTCTCCCTGGGGCTCCTCCCAGGCCTCTCCTCCCCCTGCCCAGGGCCTGCCCCCACATGGCCCCGGTCTTCTGTCCACGTCCCCCTCTCCGAGCTCTTGGTGCAGGGGGTGTGGGCTCCCCGGGGCGCACTGTTCGGGAAGGGGGTCCCTGTCCTCGTGGCTTGGCTGGCTCCTGCTCTCAGCCCAGCGTGTGGCCTGGCAGCTGGGAGAGGAGCTGAAGCCCGCATGCCTCAGCCTGGACCGGGGCAAGGGTGGCAGTAGGCTGCAGACCTGGGTGGCCCCGCGCGGCCCCCTGGAGACACATTCCGGGCAGACGCGCGGGGGTCTGGGGAGACCTTGGTAGAAGGCTGGAGGCTGGGGGCCGGGCCCAGGCCGTGATGGGAAGGGTCCCATAGGGAGGCTTGTGGGGGCATGGCTAGCGTTGTGGGTGCCCCTCCAGCCTGTGCCACATGCCGTCGCTGGGCCTGAGGGCTCCCCTCAGGGAAAGAGTGAAGGAGGGCTGGACCACCTGGCAGGCCGGTTACCAGCCCCTGGACTCAGGCTTCTGCTGTGCCACCATGCCACCAGGGGTGGGCGCCTCTCAGAGCCCCTCTGGCCGCAGCGTCCCTGCCCACCCAGGGCCAGCCTTCCAGAACCCCCTGGCTGGCAGAAGGATGCAGACGTCCGACGCAGACGGGGCTTGCAAGGGCGGTGGGGACAGACGTGGGCCCTGACATGAGCTCTGTGTCCACTGCCAGGAAGTGGGGGGTGGCTAGCGGGACTTAAGCAGCACCCGGGCCATGCTGCAGGGTCCAGGAGGGTCCCCAGCCTCACAGGTCAGAGCCAGAGCCCGCTGCAGCAGGAAGGCTGGCCCCGTGGGGCGGGCGGGAGGTGCTGGGGGCCAGCACCTGCCAGGACACCCCTCCCTGGTGCCCTGGGCCGTCCCGCTGAACCTCAGGGAGGGATGTGGGGACGGGAGTCTCGGAACCTAGCCGTGTCCAAGTGAGGAGCCCCCAGGGCTTACCCTCGGCCAGGCCCACTCACGGTTGCCCAAAGGCTCTGTCTGGCCCAGAGAGGGCCCCAGGCTTCTTCTGAGCCTGCCAATGGGTCCCAACTCCCAGACTTTTTCTCCAGAGATGGCCAGGCAGGGCCAACGGGCCCTTGGCACCAAAGCCCTGGGACCTGGTGTCCTAGCTCTGCTCTAGCTTCGCCTGCTGCGTAACCATGGCAACTGGGGGGGTGGGCCCAGGTCTGCTGGAAGGACTAGGGTTGTGGGAAGTCCTTGGAGAGACGTGGTCAGCGTTTCAAGGGGCAAGGGCCCCTTCTGGGTGGGCTGCAGACTCAGGGAAGGGCCGCATGGCCAGCAGTGAGTGCTGGACAGGCCAGGAGGACAGACTGACCCTGTGTGTCACCCTCAAGTGAGCTGGGGCCAGCAGACCCCAGGCTCCGCTCCGCCTCCCAGGCCAGCAGCTGGGCCCTTGGCGCCGAGATGCAGGTGGCTCTCCAAGGCCCACCGAGTCCTGGAGGCTCTCAGGGGTCAGTGCGCACAGGTGGCAGGGTCAGGCGGAGACCCCTGAACGCTCACCACTGGCGGTTCAGTCCTGGCCCCGGTGATGCCTGACTCCCTCCACGTCACAGAGGAGGAAACTGAGGCCCACAGAGGTGCCCACACGGCCCTGCCAGGCTGCTTCCCCCTCGAGGCTCCTCTCCAAGCCACTTGGCATCTGACCTCCTCCCAGCAGGGTGGGCGCCAGCGCCTGGTGGGCCCTCCTGAGCCCCGGGCAGTGGTGTGAGTGCCCAGCGCAGGGAGGAGGGCTTCTGGGGGGCTGGGGGTTCTGGGACATTGGGTTGTTGAGGGTGTAACCTCTCTCCACTGCAGGCATCTACATCCTTATTGCCGTGGGTGCTGTGATGATGTTCGTTGGGTTCTTGGGCTGCTACGGGGCCATCCAGGAGTCCCAGTGCCTGCTGGGCACGGTAAGGTCCTGGGCTGGGTATGGGGTCGGGTGGGAGGGCTGCAGGGTGGGCCAGGGGGCAGAACCAGGAGTACGGTGCCAGCCCGGCCCTGCAAACCTCCCTCAAGTGCCAGCTCTCTGGTTGCCCCAGTTTGTTCTCAGACCCCACCATGGCAGACTGCTGCTATGTCTAGTTTTTTGTCTAGTTCCTGGTTATAAGTCCAAGTTGCTTTTTTCTCTTTGTTAAAACGAGCCACAGATACAGTAAAGGGTTAGTTCCTGCCCAGGTCTGGCCTCAGGTGTCCCTGGGAAGTCACCCATCCACGGGAAGCAGAGGCCTGGCCGTGCTGCCCAGGGCCTGACATCTGGGTGGCGTGGGCTGGGAAGTCTGCGCCTGTGTCTCCGTGGGGGGGTCCCGGGTGCACCACAGTGACCCCCCCTTCCCACGGGCTTTGCTCCCTGTCCCCTCCCACCTGCCCAGAGCCAGCCTTCCCCACCCCCCCCCGCCCCGCCTCACCCAGCCACCCTGTTCTCCAGAGCCCAGTCTCTCGGGGCTGATGAGAAGGGTGGCAGGTGACTGCCAGCCCGAGTCCTAGACGCTGTTTCACACGGTTCATCCCCCATCAGGGCTGGGGTGGGTGGATACTGCTGAGTGCCCCACAGGCGCCCGTGGGCCCCTGGGGTGCTCGTCGTCTGTGGCAGGCGAGCCCCTGCCGGCCTCGGGGAGCCCTGGGCCCTCTCTGGCCTGTTCTGACCTCCTCTCTGCCCGCCTTTCCCCTCCCCAGTTCTTCACCTGCCTGGTGATCCTCTTTGCCTGTGAGGTGGCTGCCGGCATCTGGGGTTTTGTCAACAAGGACCAGGTGAGCCATGTCCAGGCGGAGGGCAGGGGTGCTGGTGGGGAGGGCAGGGTCGCAGGCTGTGGGGAGGGCTTGGCCTGTGGGCGCTTCTCTGGGCGGGGTCTTTGGGTAGGAAGCCACAGGGCTTCCTGGAGGAGGGGCTGTGGTGGCCGAGTGAAACGCAGAGCCCCCTCCCAGCTCTGGGCAGGCAGGTCCGTCCTGACCTTCCAAGCGAGCCAGGTGAAGGCATGTCTGGGGGGGGACAGTCCCTCTGCGCTGTGAGCACCTCCTTCCTCAGATCGCCAAGGACGTGAAGCAGTTCTATGACCAGGCCTTGCAGCAGGCCATCGTGGACGACGACGCCAACAACGCCAAGGCCGTGGTGAAGACCTTCCACGAGACGGTGCGGTGGGGCCGGGGCGCCCAGGGAGGGGCCGGGGCCGGAGGTTCTGTCCTCTCGGTGTGACCTCAGCCAGGAGCGGGAGGGGCACTGGGGCCTGGCAGCCCCACGCTCGGGGACCTGGGGTCTTCTGGGGGGTCCCCGGGGGGAACTGGGTGGGCCAGCACAGCTAAGTGGAAGGGTGAGGAGGAGTGGGCCGCTCGGCGTGGTTCTCCCCCAGGAGGGGATTGCCCCAAGCCCCCAGCTCCCGGGCCAGGGAGGCTCCTGGGGCCTCTGCAGCCCATGGGACATGTGCCCAGGGCTGACGGCGGGCGCCCTCCATCCCTGCAGCTTAACTGCTGTGGTTCCAACACGCTGATGACACTGACCACCTCTGTGCTCAAGAACAGCCTGTGTCCCTCCAGTGGCAACGTTATCACTAACTTGTTCAAGGTGCGTGATGGTTCCCCCGTTGGGCTGCCGCCCCTTGGGTCCTGGGTGGTGGCCGGGCCTCCCGGGGCTCCCTCAGGCCACGGTCATGCTGGGCTGTGCGGTGGCTGGAGTTGGGGCTGCTCTGCCTGGGGGCCGTGGTCACTTCTGAGCCCCGCGTGGAGGGTGCCCTGGCCTCCCGGGGCCAGCCCTGTCCTGACGGTGCCTCATGGTCTCTGAGCACGGGAGGGTGCCTTTGGCATGCTTGCTGTTCGCACCAGGCAGAGACCAGACGCCGTTCACATCTCTTTTGGGGGGCCCTGGGGGCGGGGCTGTGCCCCTCCATGGGGCCCCGGCTGCTGCCTTGTGGGGTCGGAGGACGGGCGCCTCTGACTGCCCTCTGGCCGCCCCTGCAGGAGGACTGCCACGGGAAGATCGACGAGCTCTTCTCGGGAAAGCTGTACCTCATTGGCATCGCGGCCATCGTGGTCGCTGTGATCATGGTGAGTGGGGCCGACTGGCTCTGCTTGGGGACCCCACCCCAACACTGGGGTCTCCGAGGGCTGACTGACCTGCCCCTGACCCCCCGGGGGTCTCCACCCGCCTCCCACGATCTCCGGGAGCTGACCGCCCACCCGCCCCCTCCCTGCAGATCTTCGAGATGATCCTGAGCATGGTGCTCTGCTGTGGCATTCGGAACAGCTCGGTGTACTGAGGCTGCGGCCGCTGAGGCCTCAGGGAGGGCCTCAGGGACCCCAGCAGCGCCCCCGGAGCGATCCAGACACTTCCAAGAAGGGGCCGCCACTACCTGTGTATATAACCTCCTGGTATCACTGCTACACTTATCAGCTTTTTTACTTTTGAGGTTTTGTTCATGTCCTGAAGCTCCCTGTTAATTGTCCTTTTGGGGCTGACGTCACCTGTAGGGGGCGTGTGAGTGGGCCGTGGGGACTGCAGGGCAGGGTCCCCCTCTGCTGCTTGGGGGCTCTGCTTGCTCAGCCAGGCCTCTCCTGGGGGCCACCAAGGACCGTCCTGCCGAGCTGCACCCACGCGCCCGTCCCCATGAGCGACACACACGCTCAGCCTTTTTTTAATCCTTGTTCCTTTCCGGCCACCTGTCTCTGGAGCCGGGTCTACGAGCAGCCTTATGCCTTCAACGCGCACCTCTCCTTTCTAACGCGTCACCTTCAATTGTAATTACATCTTGAAAAGTCATTCAATAAAGAAGGAAAAACCAGGCATGCTAACACGGTCTGGCCCCTCCATGTGCCCGTGGCCTCTGGGATCCGGAGGGCAGCCTGAGGGGCCGAGGAGCCCGGCACGGGCGGTGCTCAGCTCTCTGGCCGTTGGTGGTGCCAGTGGGGCCCCTTTCTTGGGCCCTGTGTTGCCAGCAGCAGCCTTCACCTGGCCCTCACTCCCGTCCCCGTTCCTTGGCACTGCTGCCCGGGGGGCCTACGAGGGGTGGGCAGGACGACCCAAAAAACTTGGTACAGGATGTGAGGGCCCTGCAAGACTCCCCTTCCTCTTGACAGTCAGCTCCGTAGATGATGGACACACTGCTCCCTCCCTAGGGTCTCTTCTCTTCCTGTCTAGCTGGTTGTAATCTCCTGTCAAGGCGCTGGGTGGCCCCATCTTCCAGGGGCTGGAGGTGAAGCCCTCAGCCGCTCACTGGGGGAGCCCACCTGGCCCAGAACCAGGGACTGAGGCCCAGCCAGAGGCTGCTGCCCCCGCCGGGAATGCTGGATTATGTCACCATGAGCTGCAGGCAGGTACTGACCTGTCTGTACACTAAATTGACCTCTTGAGAATCCAAGTCCCTGGCTGGAATTCGTATGTCAAGGGCTCCCAGTGGCCACCTTGGGGGCTAATATTGGAAACGAGGTCCCAGCCCTGCATTGGGGGTCACAGGGCTTCTGTATGTGGGTTGGGAGACGGATGGCCCAAGGAACCTGCTCCTTTTTACTTTTCCCTGTGCTGTGAAACCCTCTTCAAGCTGCGATGTGAATTAGTGCCTGGGGTGGCTGGACCTCATTCCTGGTGAGGCCCTGAGTGTGGGCATCTTTAGGGATGACATGTCCCCAGTTCAGTTCAGTCACTCAGTCATGTCTGACTCTTTGTGACTCATGGACTGCTCATGGACTGCAGCACGCCAGGCCTCCCTGTCCATCACTAACTCCTGGAGTTTACTCAAACTCATGTCTATTGAGTCTGATGCCATCCAACCATCTCATCCTCTGTTGTCCCCTTCTCCTCCTGCCCTCAGTCTTTCCCAGCATCAGGGTCTTTTCCAATGAGTCAGTTCTTCACATTAGGTGGCCAAAGTATTGAAGTTTCAACTTCAGCATCAGTCCTTCCAAAGAACATTCAGGACTGATCTCCTTCAGAATGGACTGGTTGGATCTCCTTGCAGTCCGAGGGACTCTCAAGAGTCTTCTCCAACACCACAGTTCCAAGGCATCAATTCTTTCACAGCTTTGACTAGACAGACCTTTGTTGGCAAAGTAATGTCTCAGCTTTTTAATAAGCTGTCTAGGTTGGTCATAACTTTCCTTCCAAGAAGCAAGTGTCTTAATTTCATGGCTGCAGTCACCATCTGCAGTGATTTTGAAGCCCTCAAAAATACAGTCTGTCACTGTTTCCCCATCTTTGTGCCATGAAGTGATGGGGTCAGATGCCCAAGGTTGCACATTAAAGTGGGCCCTGTTTCCTCTCTGGGTTCCTGGGCTGGGCCGCAGCATGGCCCGAACCCTGGATTCCTGGGTGCGGCCCTGGCCGAGGGGGCTAGCTCTGGCCGTCCACCAGGGGAGACGAGAATCTGCGCTGAGCTTCAGTGGGTGCTTCCCTGGTGGCTCCTGCAATGCAGGAGACCTGGGTTCAATCCCTGGGTTGGCAAGATACCCTGGAGCAGGGAAGGGCTACCCACTCCAGTATTCTGGCCTGGAGAATTCCATGGACTATATAGTCCACAGGGTCGCAAAGTCGGACACGACTGGGAGACTTTCTCTTTCGGGGCAGAAAAGACCAGTCAGACGATCGGCAGGCGAGGCCAGGGCGCCTCCCTCAGGCGGCTTGCCGCGCGGCGGCCGGCCCGAGTCGTCCAGTGGGCGGAACAAGTGCACACCGCGGGACACGCCCCGCGGCCCGGTTCCAGGGACCCGAAGGAGCAGGGACGGCTGCTCCGGAACGGGATCGGAAGTGCCTGGGAGCCGCGCCGGATACGCTACGCACTTCCGGTTCTTGCGGCTTCCGGCAAAGTGGGCTTCAGTACCAAGAACGAGGCTCTGGCCGTTAGCCCTGGAGCATTCTGGGAGTCGCAGCCCTGCCTGCTCACCCCGTCTCCCTGCTTGAGTCAATTCCGGTTTCTTCGCGAAGGAGCGCCACCGTTTCCTGTAGGGAAGCTAGCGCATGCGCAAAGACATCACTCCCGATAGGCCTCAGGAGTGGAAGCCAGGTGCCTTGTGGGAGATGTAGTTCTTCAGGCGCGGGAGAAGCGGCCATCGCCTAGAGGGGGACTCGGTTTCCCAAAGGGCTGAGCGTGGCTCAAGATGGAGGCAGCCAGGCCGAAGTGAGCCGGTAGGTTTTTGGTGGGGAGGGCCGTGCTGCTGACCCGTCGGGCTTCAGCGGCCACTGTCCGTAGTCTGCTGACCCAACCAGGGAGACCCTCGTGAGGCCCGGACCCTTGGCCCGCCCCCGCCCGACTTGGCCGCAGGACTCAGGCAGCTGACACGAGCGCCTGCTGGGCACGCGCCGACATTGTGGGCGCGTGGAGTGGAGAAAATCAAGGCTCTGCCTCCCGGGGGAGAGAGACAACCCTCAAGGAAGCCAGCGCTCCCTGGGACCTGGCCAGCCCCGACCCGGCGCCTCCGTCAGCCTGGACTCAGCTCTGCCCTGCAGTGAGCTCTGGAAGTTCTCAGAGAACTCAGGAGACGCAGACCTCGCGTGCCCGATCTTGGGGCGCGATTCCCGGCTCCCCTCCGTGTGCCCCCCTGATCACGGGCGTCCAGGGGACGGGAGTGCAAACTTAGGAAGCCAGAGGCTGGTTGAAACTCCAGCTTTGCCTCCAGTGTACTGGATGACGGGCAAATTATCTCCCCACTCCGGTCCTGCCAGCCCTAAAACAGACGCCGTTGGCGTTTACTTCGTGTCCCCTTTCCGGGAGTGGTTCCTTCATTTTGGGAGTCATGCAAGGCCCAGAGGAATGGAGATCGCGCCTGTGTTTGGCCTGGAGCAGGGCACTCAGAGCCACTCCTGGTCCACCTGGCCTGGTCTTTGGTGGGTGCAGGAGCAACGGAGTCACCCTGGGCGAGCAAGGGAGGCTTGGTGGGAAGAGGAAGTTAGTGGACGGAGGCTGAGCCCTGTCCTCTGAGCCTGGAACCAAGTTTCAGGGTGCCTGGTAACACTGGAATGCTAACCAGGTGTTGGCAGGACTTCTGTGCTCTGCTGGGAAAGTGAAGGGTGTGTGGAGGATCACAGATGTCCCTGGAGGTTGCCTCAGGAGCTGTGGGGCTGGCCTCTGCCAAACAGGGCTGAGCCAGCGTCTTGAGAGCCTGACCCTCAGATGCCAAGGACCTGGCTGCAGTCCCTTCTGGAGCTCCCAGGGCATCTCTCTGCACTCAGGAGCACCCCTCTTCCCCACAGAGCCGGCAGGTGCCCCCGGCTTTGTGGAGTACTTCCTGCCTGCCCTTTTCCCAGGCAGCATCCCGCAGCAAGCTCTAAAATTCTTTATCGCAGTTATTAGCAAAGTGAATAAATGGACTCGTCATCCACACGACAAACATCTGTGAAGTCCTGGCTGAGTCAGTTCGAGCTGTTCAGTGAGCCGGTTTGCGGTTACTGCCGTGACCGTCGGCTGCCTCCCGTCTCTCGGAGCACTCACGGGCCTGTTACCAGGATTAGCCTAGTGACTGACACGAAGTAGGTTCCATAATTTCACTTTTTGAAAAGCGTGATCACCCTTCACAACTCCTTGTAATCCATTAGAAAGTATGTATGTTACGAGGACAAAACAATTGAATATGCTAGTGTGTGGAGACACTGGCACTGTGTCAAAACGAAACAGTGACGGTCTTTCTCCGAAGTGAAAAAGTACTCAGTCAGGGGCCAGGATACCCTCAGTTTCCAGTTTGTAGCCCACAGATTTTTTTTTTAATGTTTCATACCTGCAGCTGCTAGCCAGTGTGAGGAGGACGATACCTGCTTTAGCACAAAATTATGTTATGCGTGTCATTCATTCATTTCTTCATTATTTATTGGAGAAGGAAATGGCAGCCCACTCCAGTATTCTTGCCTGGAAAATCCTGTTGGCAGAGGAGCCTAGCAGGCTACGATCCAAAGGGCCGCAAAGAGTCGGACGCGACTGAGCTGCTAAGCATACTGCCTGCCACTACCGCACGTGGCCGACAGAGGGAGCGCAAGGATTGCTGCTGACCCGGGGTTGACACCCCGGCGGGCTGCTCTCTACCAGACCACCCCGTGTGGGTCCCCTAGTGGCTCTAGCCAGACCTGCCTGGCGAGGCCTGAGGGAGGTGACAAGTCAAAAGGACCAGCTCCTGGGCCTGGCTGTTGTGGGGGCTTTGCAAACCCAGGCCCACTCCGGGGGTGTTGGCACCACTCCTGTTTGTCTGCCCTCTAGTCTGATGGCTGGCTGTCCCTCCCTGCCCTTAGCCAGTCACCGAGCCGCTGAGCAGAGCCGTGCCTGGGGGCCTTTGCCACCAAGAACCTTCCTCAGCGTTCAACCCACCTGCCCTCCAGCGTCCAGCAGGCGCCCATCAGACGGGGAGGTAAGAGGAGGGCTTTTGGTCAGTGCCGGGGGCAGGGCTGGCCCTTCCTCCTGGGACACCGCCCTTCCTGCTGATCTGCCCGGGGTGGTGGGTCTGAGCTTGTGTCCTCAGGGACTCCCGGGGCTGTTTTGGTGCAGGTGCGGCGTGGCCTGGTGACACATGGCAGAGGCAGAGCACAGCCAACACTTCCTTGACTCAGAGGTCGACGCCCTGCCTCCCGACACTGTCTCCCTCAGCGACTCGGACTCCGACCTCAGTCTGCCCGATGGTGCTGGGGTAGACGCCCTGTGCCCGGGGGGGCTGCCTGGGGAGGCTTCCGGGGATTCAGGCCCCGACGAGCCCCCCTCGCCCCCCAGGGGCCTCCCCGCACAGGCGGTGCAGCCCTTCCACCTGAGAGGCACGAGCTCCACCTTCTCCCAGCGCAGCCACAGCATCTTCGATGGGCTGGAGGGGGCCGCCAGGCGGGCTGTGCCCGCTGTGACTCCGGCCGGCCCGGGTGACGGGGGGGGCTTCCGGCAGTTGCCTACACCCTCCAGCCAGCCTGCAGCGGGGGTCCCAGGTAGGGCCGCTGGGAGCCCTGCTGCCCCAAGGGCGCCCCCTGTCCCTGACTACGTGACCCACCCTGAGCGCTGGACCAGGTACAGCCTGGAAGATGTGGCCGAGACCAGCGAGCAGAGCAACCGGGCCGCCGCCCTGGCCTTTCTGGGGCCGCAGAACCTGCCCGCCCCCGGCAGCTACACGCCTTCCTTCAACCAGGACCCCTCCAGCTGTGGGGAGGGCCGGCTTGTCTTCACCAAACCCACCCGAGTCAGTGAGGCTCGGCCCGACAGGAAGAGGGTATCCAGGAAGGTGGGGGAACCGGGCAGGGGAGACCCTGGGGTTCCAGGAGTGGCAGGGGGCGAGGGCCCCGTGGAGCTGGCCCACCTGGCCAGGCCTGGGAGCCCCGAAGCCGAGGAGTGGAGCGGACCCCGAGGGGGCCTGCAGGAGGTGGGTGCATCTGCGGGCGTGGCCCACGCTGGGTCTGGGTCCAGCCCCCCGCTGGTGGAGACAGTGGGTTTCCATGGCAGCAAGAAGCGGAGCAGGGACCACTTCCGGAGCAAGGGTGGCAGCCCTGAGGCCCCAGGTGCGGAGGTGTGAGCTGGGAAACCGCCTGGCTGCCTCCCTGACCTGGCTGTGCTAGAAGGCTGGCCACCGCTGCCCCCAGGGCGGCTTCAGGGCTGGAGCGGGCGCAGGGCTCCAGGGCAGCGAGCTGGCCCGCCGGCTGCCTGTAGGTGCCACCAGGGAATGGAGACCTCGCCAGGGTGTGGGCCGCGGGTGATGGAGGCCCAACCCATTCTCTGCCCGGGAGTCAGTAAAGGCTCTACATGTTCCTCTGGCTCCGTGTATCTGTGTGGACCACCTCTCCCCCAGCAACCGCAGCCGGGGCCCTCCGCCCTCCAGCCCCCAGTGTCCCGCGCTCGTCAGGAGGTCTTTCTGTTTGACTGAGGCGAGTCCCTCCTCGGGCTTGAGCAAGAGGCTGAGACCCCAGCCCATCCCAGGGAGGACTCGCAGCTGCTCGCCTGAGGGGTGGGGTTGGGGGGTTGATGTGCATCTGGGGAGAGCAGAGTGTGAGCGTGGCCGGGAAGCGGCTGCCCGTGGCTGCTGCCCGTGGCTGTGCTGCCCCCGTGTGTGGGGATGACCGGTGTCACCAGGACTGCCGACTTTGTGCAGGGCGCTGAGCCTGGTCCCCAGAGGGCACTGGGAAGCAGACGGGAGCCAGCGTGGCTCCCGTGACTGCTGTTAAGCCCCGGCCTGGCCCTGCCGCTGTGTCTCCTGCCCCAGGGAAGGGGAGACCAGCCTGGCTGCCCACTCGCCTTGTGTGGGTTTCCCAGAGGGGCCGGGACTCCGTCCCTTGTCGCGCGCTTCACTAAGCGGCCGCCTCCCGGCGTGCCCTCTGCCTTGGGGCTGCAGCCCCAGGTGTGGGCGCGCTTTCCCAGCTCCAGGGACCGTAAAACAGTTTTCGGGGGTGGTGGTGGGTCCTCTGGGATGGTGACCTGCCACCACTGCCCAGACAGGATGGCCCGGCACTCCCCGTGCACGCTGTCAGGCATGGGGGCAGCAGCCAACACAACACTCAGCCTGGGTCTTGAAGACAGAGATTCTAACTCCAAGCGTTTCAGAAAAAGACCAGTCTCTTGGTGGGTGACACAGGTTGGGTGTGGACCCCAAGGCAGCTGCCCACCTAAAGGGAGGCTCCCCACAAGACACTCAGCGAGGCCTGCTCTTCTGACCCCAGCTGGTTGGCTCTGGATGGGGTTCGGGGGGCCCGTGACACACCGCTGCATTCCCAGGCCTGGGGAGGTGCTGGGCAGGGCGAGGGTGGTACATCGCGCCCGGGGTGCTTGACTGGTGGGGGATTGTTGTTCAGGCATCTCCATGAGGCCCATGATGACCAGCCAAGGGCCATGCCTTCCAGGTCTGGGCCCCTGGGAGTGCAGGGCTCCCTGTGCTCATGTCCAGGTGGCTCAGGTGTTGGAGGGCGGCTGGCCAGCCTCTGGGCACTCTGTGCTACCCAGGGCTCCTCCGTGGTCAGCAGAGGCCGGTGGGTTCCCGCTGCTGGAGTTCCGAGAGTCTGGGAGGGAAGGACGACCCCTTTACAGCTGCTGGGTGCCCAGTAGGGCAGCCCCAGGGAGAGCTGGCCCTGGGCGGGGTGGGCGGGGGAAGCAGCCAGTGGGGCCCATGAACCACGCGCTGGTTGAGTTGGTGGGTTCCCACAAAGGGCCCCAGCGCCCTAAAGACTGTGGCCAGCCAAGGACCATCCAAAACCTGGGCCTGTCTTCTCCCAGGACAGGTGGAAAGTGGAGGCCTAAGGTGAGGCAGAGGACATAGCCCCCAGGTCTGCAGGCTGGCAGAGGGCTGCCCGTGCCCACCCGCCCCCCGAGCGCCCGGGGCATGGGGGCCGTCACACTCACTCCAGCTGGTGCTGCCGCGGGCCAGCGACTCGGCCACAGAGGAGAGGAGCGCCGCGCAGTAGCCGACCTGGAGGAGGGCAGGCTGGGGGCTCCGGGGCCGAGCCCGCATCCACCCCCCCGCCCCACCAGCCAGCTGCCCCTGACCCCGCTCTGATGGCTGTCACTCAAGGAGAGGGAGGAAGAGGCTCCAGCGTGTGTGTGAGGAGTGGACGGGGAGGGGTCTTCAGCACAGGACCCCCGGGGAGCAGCAGGGTCTCCCCCCGGAGGGGCGGGCACGAGTCCTGAAGCCCCAGGTTCTCTCCGCCCTGCCCCTGCCCTGACTGCATGCCCACCTGCCAGGCCCTGCCCAGGGAGAAGGGCGCCCTGATCCGCCAGCCCACCTGAGACTCCAGACGCCTGACGCGTCTCTCCTGTTCCCTCAGGCCCCCGAGGTACTTGGCTACGACGTCCACCCTGTGGCGGGAGCGGGCAGGCAGCAGGCTGCTGAAGGCCAGTGCCCCACACCGGGGGCCTTCCCACCTCCCTGCCCTGATGCCCAGGCCCTTCGGGTGTGTTTGGGGGCCACTGAGCCTCTGTGGGCACCTGAGTTCAGGGTGCTCCGGCCCCTCGGGCATGGTGGTGGTGGGGGCATCAGGGCTGTCCCCACCCACAGGCAGGACCAGGTGCATGGGTGTGAGGTTTGCCCCAGAGCAGGAAGAACCCCATGAGTACTGGCGCCAACCCCCAAGTGTAGGGCAGGCCTGGCCCAGCAGAGCCCAGTCCAGGGTGAGAGGCTGCTTGTTAGAACCGGGCCATGTCCCTACCCAGCCCAGACCCAGTGACATGAGGGGCCATGCCAGCCTTAAGGCAGCCCGCCATCCCCAGAGAGCTCCCAGCCCCGCCAGCACCTCCCAGCCCTGCAGGGAGGGCGCTGGCGCCCGTGGGTGGCTCTGTGGGCTCGGTGCCCCCGCGGCCCGCCGCACTGGGGAGGGCGCCACCTCGCGGCCCGCCGCACGGCCCCCACACCTGTGCGCCGCCTTCCGCAGCAGCTCCTCCTGGCTCTCCCTCCGGCGCTTCTCCAGCTCGCTCAGGAAGTTCTCCTTCTGCACCGCCTCCCAGGTGACCACCTTCTGGTCCAGCGGCTCTGGCAGGTCCCTCTCTGGGGAGCCGGGCAGCCTCAGGGCAGGGCCCAGGCCTGGAAGCCCCATGGTGGGCAGGCCCTCGGGGCTGCCGCAAAGGGGGTCGGGCCCGCTGCCCCCTGCCCCCGCCCAGGCCCAGGCCCAGGGCCCCTCCGTCCACGCGGTTCAGGCAGAAGCCTCACCCAGGCGCGCCTGCTTCTGCGGGGTCCCCCTCTGCAGGAGCCTCTTGAGCACCAGGCTCAGGTGGCTGAGGAGGATGAACGGGGGCGCCAGCGCGGGGCGCTCGTGGTACTCCACGATGAGGTGGAAGCGCTGGAACTTCCAGAAGGCGTCCGCGTTGCCCTGCACCACCTGGAACGTGTAGCTGCGGGCGCCGCGGGTGGGCTGCGTGGGCACGCGGCCCTGCGCCCCGCCCCGCCCCGCCCCGAGCCCCACCGCCCCTCTGCTGCAGCCTGGCAGGCCCAGGCACCCGCCCGCACACACCTGCCAGGCCTGTACCACCTCCTTGGTGCCCTGAGTGCCAGAGGGGAGACCTCCAGAGGGGAGCCCCAGCTCTGGAGTGACACCCCTTATCCAAGCCCCTCCTGAGGGCAGAGAGGTGACTGCCCCGCTGCGGTCTACAGGGCTGGACAGGTCTGGGCTGGGGAGACCAGAACCAAGGCCCCCCCAAAGTGGACAGAGCCAGGCGGCAGGGCAGCCACCTGAACATGGCGATGAGCAGGTTCATGAGCAGCACGTTGGTGACCAACAGGAAGGTGACCAGCAGGAGGATGACCACCCAGTTGGCGTAGAGGTTGGGGCAGGAGGGCGAGCCTTCCAGCAGCAGTGGGTGTAGGGAGCAGTTCACGCGGGCTTCTGCAAAGGGCCGGGCGCGGGGGTTGGGGCGGGCCCGAGCCGCCAGCACCCTCGGGCGTTGAGAGTCGTGTCCCCGCGGTTGAGGCCACCTGGGGGGAGGGCCCTGGGAGGTGGCCAGTCCCCGTGCTTTCCCAGGCACGGTCCGGGCTTCGGCGCTCAGACTCCAAGTCCTGGGACAACCGGGTCCTGGGTGGTCTGCCTGGCCGTGCTGGCCCCACTTCCCCCTGCTTTGCTGGGCTGAAGTCACAGCGGCCCACGGGCTCTGGAGGCAGAGCCCAGCCCGTGTCACCCCACCCCCACCCAAAGCTCTGCTTACAGCCAGCATGGGGGGTGCTGGCCTTGGCGAGGGCGTGGGGTCTCTCCCGCAGGACTTCGCAGGCCTGTGGCTCACTGCCCGCCACAGGAGTCTGAGCCAGGGCAGGTCTGCACCTTCCCAAAGCCTGCAGTGGCAGAATGCCCTTGACACGGGTTACCGCGGGCTTGAGGACGAGCTGGCTCCTCGAGCCGTCTGGGCAGGAGAGGCGTGGGCAGTGAGCACCCAGCCTGGGGCAGGCTGAGCTCCAGGCCCTGGACAGGGATTCTGGAGGGGCCGTTATCCCTGAGGGGCCCCTCCCCTGCCTGTCTCAGGCCCTGCAGGGCCAGCCTGGCCCCTACCCCCACCCCAGGAGATGGGAGGGAGGTGCAGAAGGAGGCCAGGGTAGGGCACACGGGTGCAGGGGCCCCAGGGGCTGGGGCGTCTCCCCGGCAGGAGGGCTTGAGGCTGCAGGGGTGACCTCTGCAGGCTGTGTGTGTGTGTGGACCTGGACACCCCTGCACGTAGGACTGTGTTTCCCTGACTGCACCCCCCCCCCCCCCCCCCCGCCGTCTTCATGCTGTACCTCAGTGGGGGGCATGGGGGTCTCTGTTTCTCCGTGTGTGCCCGTGTCCCACCTCTGGGCTTGCGTGTCAGGCTGGCAGGGCCTGTTCCCCTGTGTGTGTGTCTCCCTCATGGGATGAACCCCTCCTGACTGAGGTCCTTCGTGTGAGACCCCTCCCCAGCCGCCCCTGCCCTTGTGGCCTGCAGATCCGTTCTTGCCCTGGGCACCCCAAGCGGCCTGGAGAGCCTGCCCGTCTGATGGAAGCAGCTCTGTGGTGATGAGGCGCCTGCGTCTCCCCTGGGACTTTCAGAGGCACCACCATGCCCAGCTGGGAGATGGGTCATCCCGGGGCCTCTTGGGGCCCAGAGGGGGGCTCTGCCTGGGACACTTGGAGCTGGCTTCCACGGCCACCCAGGACCCCAGCTGGGACCGCGGGCTGCGGATGCCTTCCCTCTTGGCCAGTAAATGAGCAAACCACCCTCTGCCTGCTGCCCGGTGGGCTCCGGGAAGGGGCTGGCTGGGGTCCACCCTGAGAGCCAGGGAAGGGGAGGGACCCTTGGTGCACTGGCCCAGGCTGGCATTGCCACAGTGGGGCTCAGCCTGGCAGCTACAGTGGTGTTGAAAACTGGACCCCTGGGAACCTGCACCCCCTAGTCCTGCCCAGGTGACCCCGGGCTCCTAGGGACCCCAAACCATAACAGAGTTCCCTCGTACCCATGTGTGGCCATCAGGGCAGGAGGGACCCCACCCCTGCCCGGTCCTGGGCGCCCACTTGTCCCACCTCTTCCCAAGGAGCCCCGTGGGACTGGGGCAGTTGGAGGTCATGGCGGCGTCCCCCAGGTGGGGCCGCCCAGGGAGGGCAGGCAGGGGCCCATTAAACTAATGGCCTGGAAAACGGCACCCACAGGAGAGCACACGTTGGGGGGACTAAGAAAACAGCCCAGGAAATGAGCCCGCAAAACCCTCTAATTAGGAGGCAGCTCCCGTGACGGCGCAGCCCTTCAGCCCGGAGCCCGCCAGTCTCAGTCACGTCCTCGTCCCATGGACAAATATTTACGAGGTCACGGGCGCTGACCTGCCTCATTAGCGGCTGCAGTCAGCCTCAGGGACTCTGTGCCCGTGATCGCCCCGTGACACCCACCTAAGTGAAGGACCCCCTGCCCCTGCTCCGCACCCTGGGAGCGCCCAGCACGGCTGGAGCCCTGGGCCCCCACACTGGCCCCCCTTGTTGGAGGGGCTGCTTCCCCTTCTCCTCCTCCTCAGTGAACCCCAGCCATGCCGGGGCCCACACAGGTGTTCCGGGTCCAGCCTGGGCCTCCCCGAGCACCCCCTACCCCCCACTGCACTATCATGGGAAATTCTCGGAGGATTCTCTGGGGGCTCAGATGGTAAAGAGTCTGCCTGCAGTACAGGAGACCCAGGTTCAATCCCTGGGTCAGGAAGATCCCCTGGAGAAGGAAATGGCAACCCACTCCAGTATTCCTGCCTGGAAAATCCCATAGACTGAGGAGCCTAGTGGGCTACAGTCCATACGGTCCAAAAGAGTTGGACACAACTGAACTTCACTTTCCACCAGCCCCCACCCCCACCCTTATGCAGGGGCCTCCCTGGAGACACCCCCTCAGGCAAGCCACACAAGCCAGGCATGGTGTTGGGCTCACATGTCGGGTGGGTCCCCAGAAGCTAGGGTGCCCTCAGGAGTGGCCTTCCAGCCGAGGGCCTCCCCAGTGAGTGGGCCGCA
The DNA here is from genome assembly GCF_019923935.1 of Bubalus bubalis. Lineage (NCBI taxonomy): Eukaryota > Metazoa > Chordata > Mammalia > Artiodactyla > Bovidae > Bubalus > Bubalus bubalis. The sequence continues at coordinate 130,653,144 of NC_059161.1, read as the reverse complement.
TGCACACTGTCGGCAGGGACATGCTGGGAGGGTCAGCTTGGGGCCCAGACCAGGCAATGGCTGGTGCTGGGGGGCCCAGCCCTGTGCCCTGTGCCCAGCGCCTGCCCACCCCCGCTGCAAGGCCCCAGCCCCCGCGGCCCTCTCTGCCCACAGCTCCATCTCTGTCTCCCGCCCAGGGCCCGAGGTTGGGGCCTCCACAGCTGGCACCCATCAGCCCGGACCTGTCCCCCACCGGACATGACCTGGCAGGTGTGCTGGGCCTGGGGGCCGGCCCTGGGGACTCCCCTCTGTCAGCATCAGGCCAGGGTCTCCTGTGACCCCCAGAGGCCCTGCTGAAGGGCCGGGTGTCCAGGGTCTTACAAAAGGAGTGTGCTGCTAGGGGGTCTTGGTGCTGTGACTCCCCCGGGGCAGGGCCCCACGTGGAGCCCCCCGGCCCGGGCTGAGTGCTGACCGTCGATCTCATCCAGCGGGATTTGCCCGAAGATCTGCAGGTACGGCCGGTACAGCACGCGGCGGAAGATCCACTCCAGGCGGCCGTCATGTGGGTGCAGCAGCGCCTGCGTGGTCACGCCATAGGCCACGAGCCACACGCTCAGGAAGAAGAGGAAGAAGAAGACGTCCTTCATCTTGGGGGGCGGGGGGTGGGGAGGAGAAGGGTCAGCACCCTCCGGGTGGGGCCCGGGCTCACCGCCCTGGCCCGGGCTCACCATCCGCTCCACGATGATGATCTTGGGGCCCAGCTGCTTGTGGACGGCGAAGATATGGATGAGCCGGAGTGTGAACACCATGAAGTCGATGGCGAGTACCGTGCGGCCGGCCTCGAAGGCCCAGGGCAGCATCCTGGGTGGGTGGGAGGGCAGGCTGGGTGGCCGCCCATGCCCAGAGAGGGCTGGGGCTTCCTCCGGGACGCACAGCACGGGCGCCAGGCCTGGGCGGACACATCCTGGAGGCAGCCCTGCCCCCCAGCCCCCCGAGGCTGCCCCTGCCAGGCCCCGGGGCCCCCAGACCTGCAGGTGACCCCGGCGATGAACAGGAAGATGGCCACCATGTCACACTTGTTCCAGTTGTCCTCCACGTAGAGCGTGAACTTCTTCACCAGGTGTGTGTCCTCATCCGTGAAGAATCCCTGGCGGGGGTAGATGGCCCAGTGATGGCAGCCCGGGCTCCCCCCCGCGGGGCATGGCCCCTCCTGGGCTGGGCTGTGACCTGCAACCCCCTGGGCTCCGTCACTGACCTGCCGGATCTCCTCCAGCACCAGCGTGAAGACCCAGAAGTAGAGGGCGACCTCAGACCCCGACGGCCCTTGAGGAGGGGGCCAGAAGTCCACCAGCAGGACGTAGGTGAACAGGAAGAGGAATGCAAAGTACATGACCACGTTCCCAAGGAACACGGTGACGGGCGCCCCCCAGAACTTCCTCCAGCGTGTGAGCAGGAAAGCGGCTCTCCGGCCTCGGTCACGCTCACTCCTCAGAGCCTCGGACAGCTCCTCCGCCCTGCGCCCAAAAGAGGCCACGGCCAGTGGTAAGACGGGCACCTGGGGTCCAGAGCTCGCCCCTGCCCACGGAAGTCTAGCTCCCCACCACTGCCCCCTCTGCAGGCCCTCACCTGCTGCCCAGGCCACAGAGCAGGCTCTTCTCTGTGTCCAGACTGTCCAGCTCTTGCAGGTCCTCTGGGCCTGTCCTTAGAGGGGCCTCCTCGCTGTGAGCACAGGAGCCCCTCAGGGTCGTGGGGAGGGCACCCGAGGCTCCTGCTCGGCCTGAGCACCCGACCAGCGGATGAACTGCAGAGGGATGTGGGGAGGGGGCACGCAGAGGGGCCACAAGCATGTGGGGTGGGGGAGGGGGCGCAAGGGGCCACGCGGGTGCGGGGGAGGGGCGCAAGGGGCCACGCGGGTGCGGGGGAGGGGCGCAAGGGGCCACGCGGGTGCGGGGGAGGGGGTGCACAGGGGCCACGCGGATGCGGGGGAGGGGGCGCAAGGGGCCACGCGGGTGCGGGGGAGGGGCGCAAGGGGCCACGCGGGTGCGGGGGAGGGGGTGCACAGGGGCCACGCGGGTGCGGGTGGGGGAGGGGGCGCAAGGGGCCACGCGGGTGCGGGGGAGGGGCGCAAGGGGCCACGCGGGTGCGGGTGGGGGAGGGGAGGCTGGGCTGTGTCGCCACCAGCAAGGGTCTGGCAAGCGGCTGCTGACAGACCTGAAGGTGATGAGGTTGGTGTAGATGAGGGCTGGGCAGAAGAAGGCGCCCAGCAGCCGCAGGATGGGGGTGCCCGAGGCCATGTCCCCCCACCAGATCTTGGTCAGGAAGGCCTGAAACAAAGGGGTGCTGTTGCCCCCCACACACACAACTGCCCCAGTGCCCGCAGCAGCTTCCCTTCAGGGTTCAGCTAAGGCATCAGGCCTCCCAGCTTGGAGCCCCCAGAGCCTCCCTCCTGGTGGAGAAGGAACACCTTCCATGGAGGGAGGCCAGGCTCCGGGTTAGCAGGGTTGACTTTTGCTGAGACCAGAGGTGGAGAACTAACACCCCAAAAAAGATGTCCTCTTCATTATAGGGGACTGGGATGCAAAAGTAGGAAGTCAAGAGATACCTGGAGTAACAGGCAAATTTGGCCTTGGAGTACAAAACAAAGCTGGGCAAAGGCCAACAGAGTTTTGCCAAGAGAACGCACTGGTCACAGCAAACTCCCTCTTCCAACAACACAAGAGATGACTCTACATGTGGACATCACCAGATGGTCAACCCTGAAATCAGACTGATTCTATTCTTTGCAGCCAAAGATGGAGAAGCTCCATACAGTCAGCAAAAACAAGACTGGGAGCTGACTGTGGCTCAGATCATGAACTCCTTATTGCCAAATTCAGACTGAAATTGAAGAAAGTAGGGAAAACCACTAGGCCATTCAGGATTGACCTAAATCAAATCCCTTAGGATTATACAGTGGAAATGACAAATAGATTCAAGGGATTAGGTCTGATAGACAGAGTGCCTGAAGAACTATGGACAGAGGTTCATGACATTGTACAGGAGGCAGGGATCAAGACCATGCCCAAGGAAAAGAAATGCAAAATGGCAAAATGGTTGTCTGAAGAGGCCTTACAAATAGCTGAGAAAAGAAGAGAAGCTAAAGGCAAAGAAAAAAAGGAAAGATACCCATTTGAATGCGGAGTTCCAAAGTATAGCAAGGAGAGAGAAGAAAGCCTTCCTCAGCGATCACTGCAAAGAAATAAAGGACAACAATCTCATGGGAAAGGCTAGAGATCTCTTCAAGAAAATCAGAGATACCAAGGGGACATTTCATGCAAAGATGAGCACAATATAGGGTGGACCTAACAGCGGCAGAAGATATTAAAGAGGGGTGGCAAAAATACACAGAAGAACTATACAAAAAAGATCATCATGACGCAGATAACCACAATGGTGTGATCACTGACCTAGAGCCAGACATCCTGAAATGTGAAGTCAAGTGGGCGTTAGGAAGCATCGCTACAAACAAAGCTAGTGGAGGTGATGGAATTCCAGTTGAGCTATTTCAAATCCTGAAAGATGATGCTGTGAAAGTGCTGCACTCAATATGCCACCAAATCTGGAAAACTCAGCAGTGGCCACAGGACTGGAAAAGGTCAGTTTTCATCCCAGTCCCAAAGAAAGGCAATGCCAAAGAATGCTCAAACTACTGCACAATTGCACTCATCTCACATGCTAATAAAGTAATGCTCAAAATTCTCCAAGCCAGGCTTCAGCAATACAAGAACCATGAAGTTCCAGATGTTCAAGCTGGATTTCGAAAAGGCAGAGGAACCAGAGATCGAATTGCCAACATCTGTTGGATCATCGAAAAAGCAAGAGAATTCCAGAAAAACATCTGCTTTATTGACTATGCCAAAGCCTGTGACTGTGTGGATCACAATAAACTGTAGAACATTCTTAAAGAGATGGGAATACCAGACTACCTGACCTGCCTCTTGATAAACCTATATGCAGGTCAGGAAGCAATGGTTAGAACTGGACATGGAACAACAGACTGGTTCCAAATTGGGAAAGGAGTATGTCAAGGCTATATATTGTCACCCTGGTTATTTAACTTATATGCAGAGTACATTATGCGAAATGCCGAGGTGGATGAAGCACAAGCTGGGATCAGTGTTGCCGGGAGAAATATCAATAACCTCAGATATGCAGATGACACCACACTTCTGGCAGAAAGTGAAGAACTAAAGAGCCTCTTGATGAAAGTGAAAGAGGAGAGTGAAAAAGTTGGCTTTTCACTCAACATTCAGAAAACTAAGATCATGGCATCAGGTCCCATCACTTCATGGCAAATAAAGGGGGAAACAATGGAAACAGTGACAGACTTTATCTTTTTGGGCTCTGAAATCACTGTAGATGGTGACTGCAGCCATGAAATTAAAGGACACTTGCTCCTTGGAAGAAAAGTTATGACCAACCTAGACAGTGTATTAAAAAGCAGAGATATTACTTTGCCAACAAAGGTCCATCTAGTCAAAGCTATGGCTTTTCCAGTAGTCATGTATGGATGTGAGAGTTGGACCATAAAGAAGGCTGAGCACCGAAGAACTGATGCTTTTGAACTGTGGTGTTGGAGAAGACTCTTGAGAGTCCCTTGGGCTGCAAGGAGATCCAACCAATCAATCCTAAAAGAAATCAGTCCTGAATATTCATTGGAAGGACTGATGTTGAAACTGAAACGTCAATACTTTGGCCACCTGATGTGAAGAACCAACTCATTGGAAAAGAGCCTGATGCTGGGGAAGATTGAAGGCAGTAGGAGAGGGGGACAACAGAGAATGAGACGGTTGGATGGCATCAGTGACTCGACGGACATGAATTTGAGTAAGCTCTGGGAGTTGGTGATCGACAGGGAAGCCTGGCGTGCTGCAGTCCGTGGGGTCGCAAAGAATCGGACATGACTGAGCAACTGAAGTGAACTGAGAGGTGGGGATAGGGCCGGACTTGGGGCTAGTGGGGAGAGTGGCCAGCAGAGGGAGTCAGGTGGGCGGCTTCCAGGAATGGACCTGCCCACCCCCATGGCTTGGACACTGGCCAGGTGAGGGCCTGAGGGAGCTGGCTGGGGCACCTGCTTTCTGCCCAGGCCGTGCCCACAGCACGCCCCGGGGCTCACCTGCACCCCGTCATGGGCAAAGAAGGCCTTGGTGTCGGCCTCGGTGGCCAGGTGCAGGCAGGTGGTTCTGCTCCAGGAGCGGTTCCGACGCACCAGCAGGGCGAAGGCACGCTCCTCGCTGTGGCGGTAACACTGGGAGAAGAGGTCTGCAGGGGCGGCCGCCGCTGTGACACCCAGGCCCACCCTCCGGGCGCCTCCCCCGCAGAGCTGGACCCGCAGGACGGCCCACGTCTGCGCCCGCCCACCTCCCCCGGGGCTGTGAGAGGCGCCCGTCTCCACCCCGCCTCCCCTTTGGGACGTGGAAGCCTCCCTCACCCCGAGTGTTCCCGCTGGGCCGGCCGAGACGTGGGGCTTTGTTCTCATCACACGTACCCATCCGACCCCCCTGGGAGCACCGGGCCGCCCAGCCCCGCCCCCAGTGCCCAGCCCCGTGCTCACCCAGGGCCAGCTGCTCGTACTTGGCCTCCCGCAGAGTCCGGCCCACCTCAGCCTCCGTCTCCAGGTGGGACATCTCTTTGAGTATCTTGCAGGCGGCCAGAGCAGCGGCCACCCCCTCCTGGCCCTGGGAGACCGGGCCTAAGTGTGCAGCCACCTCCCAGCCCCCACAGGCCTCTCCCAGGGTCCTCCCAGCCCACCCCAACCCCCCCCTCCCCCCGGTAGGACCCTCCAGGGTCCCTCCCGGTGTCCTCCCAGCCCCCCGGGACCCCCAGGCCCCTTCTGCCCTCCGCACCATGGCCCAGAAGTAGGTGGCCATCTCGTGGCGGTTCTGCAGCACCGCCCACAGGAACAGGTCCCTCCAGGGGTCCTCGCTCCTCTGGTTCAAGTCCAGAAGCCCCTTCTGGCCGGAGGGCCTCCGGGCCAGGCCCCGCTCCTGGAGGGCAGGTGTGTCAGCCCGCGGCAACGGCCCTGCCCGCACTCACGCCGCCCGCCCCCCCCCCCCCACTCCCGGGCTCTCGCCGCCCACCCCCCGCCCGCCCCCACCCTCACTCACGCCCCCAGCTCCCGGGCACTCGCCGCCCGCCCCCACCCGCACTCACCAGCACTCACGCCCCCCCCCCACCCACCCCACCCACCCCACTCACCGCCCCAGGCTCGCACTCACGCCGCCCGCCCCGCCCCCCCCCCACTCCCGGGCACTCGCCGCCCACCCCCCGCCCGCCCCCACCCTCACTCACGCCCCCAGGCACTCGCCGCCCGCCCCGCCCCCGCCCGCACTCACCGCCTGGTAGAGCCCCCGGCAGGCGTCATGCAGGAAGTCCTTGAGCACCCGGGAGACCTCGTGCAGGGAGAAGGCGGGCGGCCCGGCGGGCGGCTCCCGGGCCTGCTGGGCGCCCAGCCCGGCCAGCGTCAGCCGGCCCTCCTCGTGCTTGCGCCGCAGCAGGTGGAAGAGCGGGCTCGCGGGGGCCACGGAGCGGTAGAGCTGCTGCAGCCTGCCGTACGTCAGGAAGTCCGCCACGTCCGCGCCGTTGTCCACGAAGAGGCGCACGAACTCGGGCTTGTTGCTCACCAGTGCATCCATCATCACCTCCTCCAGGTCGCGGGACTGGGGCGCCAGGCGGAGAGTGAGAGGGAGCCCGTGGGGAAGGGGTCCCACGGGAGGGGCGTGGGGACCCTCGGCAAGACCCCCAGCTCCCAGGTGCCCCGCCCTGCCTGTCCCTCTGCATCGAGGCAGCCTGCGCCCACTGACGGACGTTTAGTCCATCCTGCCTGGGATGCCGACTACTGAGGCCCAACGGGAGGTACCCTGGCCTCCCCGGCTCCCCTGGCAACAGCCGGGCCAGGCTGGCCCTGGACACCACCTGCCCCCAGCCACTCATCAGGGTCCCCGCCTGGCGCTGGCCAGAGCCTGGAGCCACCTTCCACTCCACGTCCCCATTGAAGATCTCGCTCTTGGCAATGTCCACGCGGTCCCAGGCCACGGCCAGCTTCAGTTCGTCCAAGTAGTCCTGCGCCTCCTGACTGTGGCTCTTGCAGGCTGCGGGCAGGGAAGGCAGAGTGGGTGAAGGGGAACCCAGGCGCCAGCAGAGCCAATGGGCACAGAGTCCCTCAAGGTGGGTGTCCTAGATGTATGCCATGGAAACGATGCCCTGGTTCCCTCCACACCCTCTGAGTACTGGCAGGAGCCTCAAGACATCCACCCCCACCCCACTGCTGGGAGCTCCAGGACCCCAAGGGGACCCCAGGGCTGGGTGGAATAGTGGGCAGCGGGCACCTGTCTGGAGGAGCCTTCCCTTCCTCAAGGGTGCCCCCTGCCCCACAGAGCCCCTTCCTGTCTGTGTCCCCGCAGCGGTCAGCCCCGCAACAGGTGTTTATGTTCAATGAGAAACACACTGAACGGCAGCCAGGAAGTGCAAGCCACCGGAATGCTCCTCCACAGGGGGCCAGAGAAACAAAACGCAGCCTGTCACTGTCCTAAAGGGCTGGCGCCCCTATACCGGCTACAGTGCACTGGACGACCGCCCAGAGCGTTGTGCTCAGAGAAGGACTCCAAAGGCCACAGGGTGTGTGGTCCCATGTCCAGGAAGTGCCCCCAACGGGCAGATCCATAGCCACGCAGGCTCGTGATCGCCAGAGGCTGGGGGGAGCGGGGGTCTAGTGGGTCTTCTGGATGGTGGACATGCTCGGGAGTTAGTAGTAGACATGGACCATCTTGAAAAAACACTAAAAACCCCTGAACTAACTGAACACTAGTTTTCTAAGGACTTCCCTGGTGGTCCAGAGGCTAAGCATCCGCCCGCCAATGCAGGGGAACACAAGTTCACGCCCTGCTCTGGGAGGGCCCCCCGTGCCGCGGTGCCCACACAGCACCACCGCTGAGGCCTGGGTGCCCTGGGGCCCGTGTCCACGACAAGAGGAGTCTCCACGGTGAGAGCCTGCACACCGCAACCAAAACAAAGCCTGAGTGCGGCAACAGAGACCAGGCTCAGCCAAAACTAAATAAATAAAAATTAGGAATAAATAATTAAATAGTTTAAAAATTTTGTGATAAAATACATCTAACGTAAAACCTCCAAAGACAGAACCTCTCGTGGATTTGCATGTCATCGTTGTGTGGAGGCCCTGGAAGGTTCTGTGTTCCTTCAGTCTGGTCACACGTGCTGCCGCCCAAGTGAGCAGTGGCTGTACACACGCTCACTCGCACACGCTCACACGCACACGCTCACACGCACACGCTCACTCGCAGCAGAGCACAGCCGCCCAGGCACAGGCTCCTGGAGGCCGAGAGCCCAGGGTGGGGGCTGCCCCGCCACCCTCCCCTGCCCGGCGCCTCCCGCGGGGCCCCGGCAGGCGCAGCCCGGCCCCACCTTTCACCAGCGCCTTGAGGATGACCGTGTCCAGCTCCTCGGAGCCCTCCTGCTCGAAGTCGTGCACTGTGAGCAGGTACTGGCGGGACATGATGGTCTGTAGCTGGGAGCCCAGGACAAAGGCCCGGAGGTGACCCCACGGCTCCCAGCCAGAAGGCCAGCCCTCCGTCCCCTGGGCCCAGGGCAGCCCCATCCTCAGAGCCGGGCATCCCCACTCCACAAGGGCCTGAAGCGGGGGCCAGCCCGGGGGCTTTGCAGCCAGTGGGGCTGGGCACGGACGTGCAGTCCAGGGGCTGGGGTCTAGGGCGGGGGCCAGCACGCGGCCCTCTCTCCAGCGGCTCATACCAGCCCGGTCCAGCGCACGACATCCTCCCAGGAGAAGTGCTCGCTGGGGAACTTCTCCCTAAACTGCTTCTCGGCCACCTGGGGCGTCAGGAGGTGGGGCTGGTTCACGAGGGCAGCAAGCACGTCTGCGACGCCCCCCGAGCCCGCCAGGATCAGCCACGGGGCGGCGTGCTCCACGGCCCTGGAAATCCTCTGAGGCAGGTGGAGGGGGCACAGTGGGCCGGGTCAGCGCCAAGCGCCATCCCGGCTCTGGCTGGGGGGCCCCGTGGGAGGTCCCCGCCTGCCCTACCTCCAGGGTGCTGGGGTCCCCGTTGACCAGCAGACAGAGAACAGGGATCTCGATGCTGCTGGTTCCTGTGGACAGATGGAGCACAGCGTCCACCCAGGTGCCTGGGTGAGTGGAGGGCGTGAAACCCTCCTGTGGGGTAACCCCCCGGGCCTCAGACCACCAGCCTGTGGCATTTTCTGGGCAAACTCCAGGCAAGAGGCTTTTTTCTCCAGAGAGGCTCCCAGCTGCCGTGTCACCCGGGACAAGGATGCCAGGCCCACACCCCACTCTCCCGTGTGGTCGCTTCGTGGCTTTAAACGTCAAGTCGAACATCGGGTCCGTGGCCGCGCCAACCACGTTCCAAAGGCGGGCATCTCTCCCCGGCCAGGGCAGGAAGCTCCACTGAGCACTTGCCAGGCCATCCAAGTGCCCCAGAGCACCTCAGTGTGGTGAAGGAGGGGCGTGGGTCAGTCACCCCCAAAAAAGCAGACGCGAGACTTCGGAATGTGCAGCCCCAGAAGCCCGGACCTGCCGGGTGGGCTGTGTGGGGAAAGCTTGGCAAACTTCCGGGAGGAGGCAGGACAGACCGGACCGCCCCTGGCCTGAGAACGGTCCCCTCTAACTCATGAGGCGCCTGCCAAGCGGGAAGGATACTGGGCGGAGCGGGTATGAGCCTCCTGGCTTCAGCAGCCCGGGCCAGCCCTGTGTCCTTAAGGTGAGGGGTAAACACGGCTTAGGTTGCATTTTCACTAAAGAGTGCTCAGTTGGTAGACACACACACACTGCTTATAAATATTGCCAGAGATCACACGTATATTGTGATTGTAAATGTTAGTTGTAAATACTAGGGCTTTGGCAAATCCTGCTTTCAGACCCGCCCTGGCCACCCTGGAGGCTGCTCCTGGGGCAGCACTGCCCCCTGCAGGCAGCGAACTTCCGGTGGTGGAGGGAGACAGGCCCCTGGAAACTTGCAAATCTCACTTTCTTGGCAGAGCCTGGAGCCCCCAGCCAGAGCCTCTGGTCGGGGTGGGGTCGGGGGGCACTGGAAACGGACCTTCACCCACTCTGCTGCCTGGGGGAAATGTTACCTCCTGGCAGGGAATCCCCAAAGTCGTGTTCCCCATCACTCTGGCCAGCAGCCCCCTCACCCAGGACCCCCCAGTGGCCCAGGTCTCAACACTCTAGCATGTTTGGTGGCTGGAACGCCCGTCCTGGCCCAAGCTGGTGGTCCTTCAGCCCTGGCCACCCCTGCGACCCCCACCACGGTGTTCCCGGCAGCCCCTGTCCCCCACGGGCAGCCCCTCCCCCGTGGACCGCCTCCCACCCCTCCCCTGCGGGCAGCCCCGCCCCCCGGGCAGACTCACCCCCGTAACCTGTCCTCTGCTCCGAGATATACTTCTCCAGCCGCAGCCGCAGCTCCGTGGGCCCGTCGCCCTTCCCGGGGGACCCTGGCTCCACCAGGATGAAGTGGGAGTGGTTGTTGTCCAGGGGGCAGAAGGGGCCCTGGCCGCCTCCGTCGTCCAAGGGGTAGTGCACGGGGCCGTCCCCCTAGGCACACACACCGTGAGACCCGGGCGTGGCCTGCACCCCCAGATGGAGGAAGGGCCGCTGCTGCTGTGGGGGGCGCCCAGGGAGGGTACCCTCCAGACAGAACCCCGTGTGCCGGGTGGAGGGGGACTCCACTCACGGGGCTGCCTGGCCTTCTGGGGACCTGTCTCAGGCCCCCGTCCGGGTGGGGCAGAGGACACCAGCCAGCCCCAGGTCACAAAGCTTGCGGGGCGGTGGCCGAGCCAGGCGTTTGGGCGCCGGTCCGGGTGGGGTCCTCGGACACCAGGTGCCCACTCCAGGCCTGTGCCGGCTGGGAGCCTGGCAGCCCTCTCCCCACTCGGGTCCTGGGAGATGCTGCCTCCTGCTGGCCGCTCACTGGGCAGGAGGCCCCGCTCCCTCCCACCTCCCTCCACCCCTCCCAGCTCTGGGTCCAGCCACCACCCCCCCCCCCACCCCGCTGTGGTGTCAGGTCACTGCCTCTGTCCCTTAGATCAGCCTCACTCCCTCCCAGGCCCGTGAGCGCCGCCCCCACCACCGAGGGTAGGGCTGGTCTGCCCACTGCTGCCCTGGTAGGTGGGGGCTCAGTCACAGATGGTGTAGTGTGGTCAGCCTGCGAGATGGCCCTGGGGGCCTCTGTCAGGCACGCCATCCAGCCCTGAGGCAGCCGACCTCTGGGGGCCTCCCTGATCTGCTGTGTCCCACGACCCGAGCGCCCGGAGCCCGGCGCCCACCTGGGCATGGTCCAGGAGCCGGCGATGCAGCATGCGGCCCAGCGAGGCGATGCCGATGGCCACCACGCGGGCCTTGGTGGACGTGCTGGCCAGGGAGTGGTCACGCACAGCCTGCCCGACGTAGCGGGCGAGGCCCACTCGGAGCGCGCTGGTCAGGATCCAGGCTCCTGCAGGCACAGGGGTCCCTGAGCACAGGGGTCTCCCCAGGCACCCTCCAGGACCAAGGTCAGGGTTAGGGCTGGAGGCAGGCCCCTGCTGCCCTCTGGACAGAGACTCTGACCCCAGCCTGTGCTGGCCCAGAACCCAGGCCGTCCTTCTAGCACACAGAGCCCTCGGCCCAGCGGTCAGCAGGGCCTTGTCACTTCTACAGTCCTTTCTGGGGTGGAGAGGGCGGAACCTCCCTCCCCGACTGGGCTTTCCGAAGGCCCAGCCCCTGAAATCAAAGCCCAGGAGTTTAATTCTGACCCCAGCGACCAGCTGGCCAGAGTGCTGTCCCAAGAGATGGGGTAAGGAGGCCTGGGTGTGGACAGCAGCTTATGGAGGTCTCACCCTTCCCTGGGTCTTCCACTTAGGCCTGTTGGCCCCACACATGGCCAGGCTCTCCTGGGGGAGGCTCTGAGCCCGGGGACCTTCAGTCCCTCGCTGTGTACCCCAGAGTGGCTCCCACCGCCCCGCAGTGCCGCGGAGGGAGGGCGACCATGGGGATGGCAGCTGAGGGCCCGTGTGGGGCCTCTCAGGTGTTCAGACCCACCTGTGCCCTGAGCCGCCTGCACCCTGACCTGTGCCTGACCGGCCTGTGGTAACTCACCTGCACCCTGAGCCGCCTGCCCCCCGACCGGCCTGTGCCCTGACCTGCCTGAGCCCTGAGCCGCCCGCGCCGTGAGCCGCCTGGCCCTGAGCCGCCTGCCCCCCGACCGGCCTGTGCCCTGACCTGCCTGCACCCTGAGCCGCCTGCCCCCTGACCCGCCTGCCCCCTGACCCGCCTGCGCCCTGAGCCACCTGCGCCCTGAGCCGCCTGCCCCCTGACCTGCCTGCGCCCTGAGCCGCCTTCGCCCTGAGCCGCCTGCCCCCTGACCCGCCTGCCCCCTGACCCGCCTGCCCCCTGACCTGCCTGCCCCCTGACCTGCCTGCGCCCTGAGCCGCCTTCGCCCTGAGCCGCCTGCCCCCTGACCCGCCTGCCCCCTGACCCGCCTGCCCCCTGACCTACCTGCCCCCTGACCTGCCTGCGCCCTGAGCCGCCTTCGCCCTGAGCCGCCTGCCCCCTGACCTGCCTGCCCCCTGACCCGCCTGCGCCCTGAGCCGCCTACCCCCTGACCTGCCTGCCCCCTGACCTGCCTGCGCCCTGAGCCGCCTGCCCCCTGACCCGCCTGCCCCCTGACCTGCCTGCCCCCTGACCTGCCTGCCCCCTGACCTGCCTGCGCCCTGAGCCGCCTGCCCCCTGACCTGCCTGCGCCCTGAGCCGCCTGCGCCCTGACCCTCCTGCGCCCTGACCCGCCTGCCCCCGACCTGTGCCCTGACACGCCTGCGCCCTGACCCTCCTGCCCCCTGACCTGCGCCCTGAACCTCCTGCCCTCTGACGTGCACCCTGACCCTCCTGCCCCCTGACCTGCCTGCACCCTGAGCCGCCTGCCCCCTGACCTGCCTGCGCCCTGAGCCGCCTGCGCCCTGACCCTCCTGCGCCCTGACCCGCCTGCCCCCGACCTGTGCCCTGACATGCCTGCGCCCTGACCCACCTGCCCCCTGACCTGCGCCCTGAACCTCCTGCCCTCTGACGTGCACCCTGACCCTCCTGCCCCCTGACCTGCCTGCGCCCTGAGCCGCCTGCGCCCTGACCTGTCTGCGCCCTGAGACGTCTGCGCCCTGACCCTCCTGCGCCCTGACCCGTCTGCCCCCGACCTGTGCCCTGACATGCCTGCGCCCTGACCCTCCTGCCCCCTGAGCCGCTTGCGCCCTGACCCACCTGTGCTCTGAGCCGCCTTCACCAGCCCCTTGCGAAGCACATCCCGCAGCCACGGCTTCAAGGCAAAGGGCCGCTCCTCGCCCACCAGCGACACCACCAGGTTGGGGGCCGGCAGGTGCCACTCGGCCAGCAGGAGGTCGAAGAGCACAGACGGGGCCACACCACTGGGCACCCTCACGAACTGCAGGGTGGGAGCAGGGGTGCAGGGCGAGGGGGCGCTAAGCACAGGGGTGGGCTGGGCTCCAGAGGGTGGGGGCAGGGCCGCAGCTGAAGGCCAGGGCTCCCCAGGCCATCTGGACCTGCTGGGTGACCCATGAGCAGCCAAGGCTGGCTGGAGGAGGAGCCTGGACCTGCCGTGTGTTGGGGTAGGAGGCAGAAGCCAGAGGGGGCTACCAGCTCCAGAATTCCGCCCTCCTGGGGGCTCCAAACAGACCCCTTATGAGAGAGCGGCCCGGAGGAGATGGGTGTCCGGGGCCCAGGGTAGCACAGGGGGTGGTGCCAGCCAGTCCCCAGGTGGGGGCAGCTCTCACCTTGCCTCGCTTCTTCCCAGACCCTCCGAAGATGATCTCACCCCGGCCCAGGCTTGGCTCCCATGTGTCTCCAGCACCCCTGGGGCTGCCAGGACGGGTGGCCCCGGCGTCCTGCATGGGGTCCTGTCTGCAAGGACAGAGCCTACCCTGAGGGCATGCGAGGCGAGCCCCAGCCCACTTCCTGCTGGAGGCCCTGCCACCTTCGCAGGGAAGCCCAGGTGCAGGCAGAAAGGGGGGGCACCTGCCCCAGCGCCCTTCCCTGCAGTCCCCAGCCCTGACCGTGACCCAGCCCTCCTGCAGCCCCTGGGTCTCAGCCTGCCTCCCGTCTGCATTGCTCTCTTCAAGCTGCCAGAGATCCCGGCCCCAGGCCGGGATGGAAGCTCCTCCTGGCTCCCTCCCCACCCCGCACTTCTACTCACCCTCCCCCAGCACCACGAGCCAGCCCTTCCGTTGCCACTTCTGCCAAGCCTTTGGCAGGGGGTGTCCTGGAAACCCCAAAAGGCAGTGGAAGTCTTACAGCCCGCCCCATACCCCACCATACCACAGCCCTGTCAACCCAGGATAGGCATGGGACCCTGGGCGCCGGCTGCCGAGCAGAGAGGGGGCGGCAGGCAAACAGGGGCACGAAGCTCAGGTGAGGAGGGATGGGGCCTCCTCCTTACCCCCCCCCACCCCTCCCACCTCCCAGATACCTGCCCACCAAGTCCTCACTCCGGCCCAGCACTGCCCACGTGCCTGGAGGGGTCCCAGGAACGGCCAAGGGACAGGACCTGGGTCCCATCAACCTGCCTGATGGCAAACGCCCCTGTGCCTCCTGGGCCCACTGCAGACCAGCCACCCAGCTCCCTGCCCCCTGGCCATGGCCCACACGCCCCCCGCAACCTGCTGTTTCCAGCAGCCTCCTCTGCAGACCCATGGGGAAAGCACACCCACCCCGCCCTGGCCCTCCTGTGTCCACAGAAGGAGCAGAGCCGATGGGACCCCAGGTCCCTGCAGAACTGAGATGCTCTGCCCCACCAGGCCCACTCTGGGAAGCTCCAGTTCCACGGCAGCCCTGTCCACCGCTGTCCCCTGGGAGGTGCCCTGGGCCGGGCCCAGCCAGAATGGGCCCTCTGTGAAAGGAGAGTGACTCCCTTGGTTCTCAGGGCCAGGCCAGCCCTTTGATTCTTAGAGAGGGCCACCTGTGCACACAGGCGGGGCCGGCAGGCGTGGGCAGGGCCCCTGCAGGCCGCCACGGGCCCGTCACCTCGTCCCCAAAAGTGACACGTCCCCCAAAGTGACGCGTCCACGCCCTTGCTCCCAGGGCGTGTGAATGCGCTTGTTGTGGAAGTAAGCTCTTTGCAGATGTGATCAGGGAGAGGGGCTCATCAGGACGGCCTCTGATCCACTGGCAGAAGTGGCCTTAGAAGGAGGGGAAGAAGCTGAGTGAGGATGGACACAGAGGCTGGAGGGATGCGGCCAAGGCCGGGGACGCCGGGGCCCAGCAGTGGGAGGAGCAGGAAGGACTCTCCCTGGCCCTGCTGGGAGAGCGGGCCACGCCGCAGTGGGGTTCCGGCCTCCTGAGCAGAGACTCGCTTCCCCTTGTCCTCCGCTGTCTGTGGGACTTTGCCACGGCTGCCAGGGCACTCCTACAGCCCGTGTGTTGCCCCCACACCCAGGCCCCGTCCCCACACACAGCCTCCAGGATGAAAGATCGTTAATCACCGGCTTGGAAAGGCCGTATTCAAATTCCCCCCATCCCAGCTCTGGGGGAGGGTGGGGGAGGATTTGCATCTGCCCCAGCCCGCACCCCCCTCCCTGCCCCGCTCTGGGCCCCCACTGCTGGGACACACACAGGGAGTGGGGGGTCCTGCGTGTGACCACAGAGCCGGCGTAGGGGCGAGGGGGGCTAGGCCAGGCCTGGGCTCGGGCACCCCCTTGGCCCTGCCGCCCTTGGGGTTATAACTGCTGGAGGGTCCCAGGCGCCCTAACGAATGGCCACCCGCTGAGCGTCTTAAAGCGACGGGAGGCTCTGGAGGCCAGAAACCCCAAATCAAGGTGCGCAGGGCCTTGCGCTCTCAGCAGGCTCTAGGGCCTTCTCACCCCGTCCAGCTCTGGGGGCTCCAGCGTCCCTCCAGTCTCTGCCTCCATCTCCCCGTCTCCTTATAAGGACACCGGTCACTGCTCGAGGGGCCGCCCCACTCCCTATGACCTTGCTATCACTCAGTGCTTCTGCAAAGACCCTCTTTCCAAGCATTCTGAGATTTGGGGTGGACGTGAACTTGGGGGGATGCTCTTCAACCTCAGAGTGTAGACAGCGATGTGGGGAGCCTTCCCACCATATGGGGGGGACAGGGCAGGGCCTGTGAGGGTGGCCTCCCTCCCCACCCCTGGACGCGCCCCGGCCCGGCCTGTGGGGAGCCTGGGTAGCACTGGAGTGCTCACGGTCCGTGAGCCCTGGGCTTGCTCCGCCGGGGGGTGGGCCTGGGACCGGCCTCTGTCTCAGGAGGGGTGCTATGGTGCCCACCCAGCCCACGCCGCCCTTTCCTCGCTGACAGGCAGCTGGTCCTAAGCCCCAGTTTTGCCTTCTCTGGGGCCACCTCCTGACCCCTCACCCCACACCCCTCACCCCAGACTCCTCACCCCCAACCCCGAAGGCTGGTCCCTGGCCTCTGGCTTCCCAGCCCAGGGGCCGAGGGGCACTGGGTCCTGTGCCGAGTGCTGGGGGGTCACTGAGCATGGTGGGGCTGGCCGCGAGCACCAGGGCGGGGTGGGGGGGGCAGCGAGCGCTGGGGGTGGGAGGGACGCCAGGCAAATGGGGCTGCGGAGCGGGAAGGACATGCAAATATCGGATTTGCATGAGCAGGTGTCTGGCTCGAGGCCCCTGTTCCTGGAGGGGGCGGCGGAGTCCAGGCACCCGGGGGTCCTGAGTCGTCCCAGCTGGAATCCCACCCCCTACCCCTGACAGGCAGAAGAGAATGGAGGCGAGCTCTTCAGCTCCGGAAGCTAAGGCGCTGGGTCCCGTGCTCGGGGTGGGCAGAGGGGCAGATGGCCAGCCCTGGTCAGGGGTCTCCTGAAGCAGCCCCCATGCCGTGGACCTGGGCAGCCAGGCCTGGGGGTCCCAGCCCGACCCCTCCCAGGGCCGTGTCATCAGGGCCAGCCCCTCACCACTCGGGCCCGCCCCTCCCTCCCGAGATGGGAGAACGTGGTGACCAGGAGCGGGCGCCCAGGGGTCCCACGCTCTGCAGCCAGCACTCAGCCCCCACCCAGACGGGCCCCGGCTGTGAGCGCCGGCTCCCTGCATCTGGCCCCCAGGGCCCCGGGGCTGCTCCTCCGGACCAGACCCTCTCTGCAGGTTCCTTCCCAGACACCCCACCTCACCCACGGGGGGACCGTCCGTCTGCTGCCCCAGGAAGGCGGGACTCGTTCCGGGGTCCAGGGGAGAAACCGAGGCACGGGGCAGGAAGTGACCGGGGGGCAGGGCGCCCCCTCCTCCCCCATGGGGGCTGGCAGCCGGGCTCCTACCTGCCTGCTTTCTCCCTGAGGCCCGGACGTGTGACTGACGGCCAAAGGGCGGGTGGAGGGGCCCACAGCCCGCCCGCCTGCCCCTCCCTGCCCACCACACCTGGCACCTGGGCAGCCAATGCCGTGAGCAGAGCTGGGTGCCACCTGACCTCGGCCTGGCCCGGCCCACAGGCCTGCTCTGGCCAAGCCACCAGGCACAAGGGCCAGCCGTCCCTCTCTGATGGGCCCAGGGACCCCTTGGGCAGCACCAGTCTCCTGGTGTCAAGAGGCGGCCCCGTGGGGGGTGGCAGCGTCGCCCCTCCTGTGTCTCTGCTTCCTCCCGGGTCTCGCCCATCTCTCCAGCAGGTGGGAGTGGCTGATCCCAGGGGGTACAGCCCAGCCATCCCTGGAGGGGGCAGAGACTGTCCCTTCCCTTCCTGGGTCCCGCCAAGCAGAGAGGTGTCAGCCCCCAGGAGTGCTGTCCTGGAGGGGTGGGCAGGCTGCTGTCAGCAAGCAGGCTTCTCACAGACACTGTCGCTCCACTGAGGAGAGCACAGGGAGGCACTGCGGGCCCTGCAGCCCAGGGTCCTGGTTCACGCCCTGCAAATCCTTCTGTCTCTCTAACTCTGGGCGTTGGTTTCTCTGGAAAATGGGGATCCAAGCAGCTCGGCTTCTGGGGGTTTGCGGTAACACACGAGAGCAGGTGACACGTCCGTGCTCCCCTTCCCCTGAGCTCGGGGCTGGGTGGGAGGCCGGGTCCAGGCTCAGCTCTAGGATTCCCCGACGGCCTCGCTGGTCGGGCCCATCGGCCACCAGAGGGCACCCCGGGACCACGGACTGAGTCGGGGCCGGTGGACAAGGCCTGGCCCGCAGAGGCCGCTGTGTCTCTGCACACAACGGCTGTCGGGGCCAGAGCAGCCATAGGTAGCCTGGAGCCCCCCACCGCTCCCAGGGAGGGGAGGGGCTGCCTGAGATCCCTCAGGAAAGACTGGATTCCAGGTAAGTGGGGCTCCGGACACCACAAGCCCTTGGGGCCTGAGACCCTGAGGACCAGATTCTGGGGGGAAGAGGCCGTCCTTGGGGTTCCTGAGCAGAAGGCCAGACCCAGCCCTGGCAAGGGGGTGGGACTGGGTCACACACCCCTGCTGGCCTGGGGCCCGGCCCCCCTGGGGGTCCTGCCAGTGTCCTGCCCAGGCAATGTGGAGGGTGAGGGGGTCTCCCCAGAACTTCCGAACCTGTGGGGCAGGAGGCACATAGTACTTCTCCTCCTCCCACCCTCCGTTCCAGCCCTGCCCTCTACCGCTGCCCCCAGGACTCCCCTTTCCGGCCACCCCCAGCCTAGTACCAGGCTCCGCTCCTCCCTGCCTGCAAGTCTCCATGGCTCCCTATTACTCCAGAAATGACGCCCAACCCGGAACCCACAGCCCTGGCCTGCCCGCTGCCCACTTCTCCAGCCACCTGGCCTCCGCGCACCCTCGTCCAACCTCAGAGGCCCCCTTGCTGTCTCCCCGCGCCGCCCACCCCTGCCACACAAGCTCAGCAGCCTGCCCTGGTCTTTCTCTCTGTGTCACCTGGCATCACTTTTCAGGAGGCCTGACCCTCCGAGGGGAACTCGTGTGCTGCCTGCCTGCTTCCTGCCAGGGACCGTCGGCCACTGAGCCTCCCCGACCCAGGACCGGAGCTGCAGGGGCGACGCAGCCAGTGAGTGAACGAGGGGTGAGGGCTGGCGTTTATGTGGGCCACTGCCATCGGGGAGCCTTGGGAGCAGGGCCTACAGCCCTCGAGGGGGCCCACTGCAGGGAGGAGACACCAGGTGCCACCTGCGCCCACCGACATGGCCGGGGCCTCCCGAGGTCTGACTCCTGCTCTGCTTTTTTCCAGCTGCCTCCATCCTCCTGGCTCCCTACTCGGGATGGGACTGAGTTCGCTTGCCCCCTCATTTGTGGGGAGATGCCTCGCCTGGCAGAGTGAGTGCCAGGTCCCAGGCCTCTGTCTGTGGGACGGTGGGTTCCACTCCTAACTGCAGGCTCTCCACGGAGACGCCCTCGTCTTCTGCCCCCTGCTGAGGCCTGGGAGAGAGGGACACACCCCCTCCCCGGACAGGGGGCAGTCCCGGCCCATGCATGCTGGTGCCACACAGGGCTGAATTTGCAGGAAGACTCAGCCACCTTTGCTCTTAGTCTCCTGGGACAGAAGCCACAACCCAAAGAGGGGCCCAGCTGGCCCCACATCTCCCCATCAGCCTGGGGTCCTCGCTTGGGTCTGCATAAGGTCTAGACTCAGGCCCTTGGACAGGAAGGACCCTGCCCTGGTCCTTTGTGGGGGACACCACCTCTGGTCACTTCAGGTTGGAGAGGACAGAGCAGGCCGCCGCCGCCTGCCACCTCTGGGCTGACCTGCACATCTGTGGGGAAGGCTGAGACCTGGTTGGCCATGCTGTGGAAGCCCCCTCCAAGCTGAGTAGCCCAGGCTCGCTCCCCACATCACTGACCCCCGTTCTCCCGGGTCTTCTGTGGCTCCCCGCTTGGGACTCAGGAGACGAGCAGGCCCGCAAGAATGTCCACGGCTCTGAGGCTGTGCCTGGTGAGTCCTCAGGCCCCTTGCCAGTACCCTCCGCACAAAGTGACCCTCAGGATCTTCCCAGCCCAGGACCCTGCACTGGGCACGTGAAGCCTTGTCTGTGGCCCCGACAACAGGAGCAAGACTGGGATGAGGAGGGCCAGGGGTGGCAGGAAGGCCCCGGCCCCACAAGCAGCGCCCGCAGTCACCCACCTCCGGGCCAGGTGCCAGCCCTTCCATCAGCCCCCGGGGGGCCGGGGGAGCGTTAACCCATCACAGACGCAGGGAGAGGCTGGCAGGGGCTGAGCGGACCCTCAGGCACAGCCCCCGGCCCGGGCTCGCTCCCTCTCCCTCCACCATTCTGTCTCTGGAGTTTTCTGGAGCTCCAGGAAGGAGCCACCCCCAACTCACTCCCCCTTCCTTCTACTGCCTGAAGGAGGCTGCTGTGTAACACAGGGGGCTCAGCTCCCCGCTCTGTGATGACCTGGACGGGCGCAATGCGGGGCGGGTGGGAGGAGGTCAGAGAGTGAGGGGACTCAAGTTCAGTTCAGTCGCTCAGTTGTGTCCGATTCTGTGACCCCATGGACTGCAGCATGCCAGGCCTCCCTGTCCATCACCAACTGCCGGAGCTTGCTCAAACTCCTGTCCATCGAGTCAGTGATGCCATCCAACCATCTCATCCTCTGTCATCCCCTTCTCCTCCCGTCTTCAGTCTTTCCCAGCATCGGGGTCTTTTCCAATGAGTCAGCTCTTCCCATCAGGGAGCCAAAGTACTGGAGCGTCAGCTTCAGCATCAGTCCTTCCAATGAATATTCAGGACTGATTTCCTTTAGGATGCACTGCTTGGATCTCCTTGCAGTCCAAGGGACTCTCAAGAGTCTTCTTCAGCACCACAGTTCAAAAGCATCAGTTCTTCGGCACTCAGCTTTCTTTATGGTCCAACTCTCACATCCATACGTGACTACTGAAAAATCATAGCTTTGACTAGACGAACCTTTGTCAGCAAAGTAATGTCTCTTCTTTTTAATATGCTGCCTAGGTTGGTCATAGCTTTTCTTCCAAGAAGCAAGGGTCTTTTAATTACATGGCTGCAGTCACCATCTGCAATGATTTCGGAGCCCAAGAAAATAAAGCCTCTCACTGTTTCCATTGTTTCCCCATCTGTTTGCCATGAAGTGATGGGACCGGATGCCATGATCTTCATTTTTTGAATGTTGAGTTTTAAGCCAGCTTTTTCACTCTCCTCTTTCACTTTCATCAAGAGGCTCTTTAATTCTTCTTCACTTTCTGTCATAAGGGTGGTGTCATCTGCATATCTGTGGTTATTGATATTTCTCCCAGCAGTCTTGATTCCAGCTTGTGCTTCATTCAGCCCAGCATTTCACGATGTAGTCTTTATATAAGTTAAATAAGCAGGGTGACAATATACAGCCTTGACATACTCCTTTCCCAATTTGGAACCAGTCCATTGTTCCATGTCCAGTTCTAGCTGTTGCTTCCTGACCTGCATACAGATTTCTTAGGAGACAGGTCAGTTGGTCTGGTATTCCCATCTTTTTAAGAATTTCCCACAGTTTGTTGTGAGCCACAAAAAGGTTTTAGAATAGTCAATAAAACAGAAGTAGATGTTTTTTTGAAATTCTCTTGCTTTTTTTATGATCCAACAGCTGTTGGCAATTTGATCTCTGGTTCCTCTGCCTTTTCTAAATCCAGCTTGAGCATCTGGAAGTTCCCGGTTCATGTACTGTTGAAGCCTGGCTTGGAGAATTTTGAGCATTACTTTGCTAGTGTGTGAGATGAGTGGAATTGTGTGGTAGTTTGAACATTCTTTGGCATTGCCTTTCTTTGGGATTGGGATGAAAACTGACCTTTTCTAGTCCTGTGGGCACTGCTGAGTTTTCCAGATTTGCTGGCATATTGAGTGTAGCACTTTCACAGCATCATCTTTTAGGATTTGAAATAGCTCAGCTGGAATTCCATCACCTCCACTAGCTTTGTTCATAGTGATGCTTCCTAAGACCCACTTGGCTTCGCACTCCAGGATGTCTGGCTCTATGTGTGTGTACACATGGCTGATATGTGTGTACACATGGCTGATTCACGATGTTGTTCAGAAGAAACTAACACGACGTTGTAAAGCGATTGTCTCGCAATACACAGAAGTGAGTGCGGAGTGCGTCCCACCACCCCGTCACCCGAGGAGCAGCCCACTCCAGTCACCGACAGCGGGTCCCACCATGCAGCGCTAGGCTAGCTGGCGGCCCCGGCCTCTGTGCGGGGTGGTGGGGCGGCCCTCGCTGAGTCCTTGGACAGCTGTGGGTCCAGGTCCTGATGTGAAGTGGGGATGATGATCACACGCTTTGGAGGACCATCGGGGGGTGTGTGTCCGGCGCCTGCAGGTGTGAGCATACCCCGCGTGTGCGTGTGCGTGTCTGTGGACACTCGTGCTCTTGCCCTGAGGGTGCAGTTGGAGTGCCAGCATGCGGGCATTAGGCTAGGGGGGCCACAGCCTCTCCGGTCCTCAGCTGTCCCTCTGTCCCCTTCCCTTCCTGGCCCCCGAGGAGGCTGAGGAGCAGATTCTCCCTTCTGAGGGTCGGTTAAGGCTCAAAACCACAGGCCTCCGTGGACCCCCACCTGTTTTTCTAAGCCCACCGTCCCTCCACCTCATCCTCCGCCGTCCCGTCACCCGCCAGCTCGTCATTCAGCATGGATTTCCTGAGCCACCCCCAGGCACCAGCACCGTGGCTCAGGCGACGTGCAGACAACAAAGAAAGAAGGAAGAAACAAATTTAAAAAATGATTAAAATTAAAATCATTTAAAATTAAATGATAGAGCAGTTGAGAACCTGGATGGAGGTAGCTGGATGGTTGGGGCATTCTACTTTTAAATGGTCAAGGGACATCTCAGTGTGAAGGTAACGTTTGTGCCAAGGGGGGTTCATCTGCTCGTCATCCTTACTTATCCACCCCATCCGTCCACCCATCCATTGTCCATCCGCCTGCCCACCCACCCCTCCGCCCACCCGTCCATCTGTCCCTCTGTCCGTGCTTTCACGCCTCTCTGCAGTCACACACTCACTCCCTGTCAAGTCCTCCCGGGTGCCTGGACTCAGCCATGGGTGAGTCAGTCTCAACCCTCAGGGGCCACAGATGGGGGAGGGTTGGGCAGCTCTCCCACAGGCTCTGGCCGCCGTGGGGGTCGGGAGGAGGAGGCAGCTGGGGGAAGCCCTGCACCGTGTGGCGTGTGAGGTCCTTGTGTGGCGTCTCCCCTGGCCTGTGTGTCTCACAGAGACGCTCTCCACCCACGGCGGGCAGGGCCTCCCCCACGCCACGGCCAAGCCAGGCTGGGAACTCAGTAGGCGCCCCTCGGATAGCGAGCGCCAGGCTGGCTGAGTCACCCTCCCTCGTCCTCCTCCGGCCAGCCCTGCTTTGCCGTTGGCTCCTCCACCCCAGCCTCCCTGGCCCGACCCGCTCATCTGCCCTAAGTCCACTCTCAGCTGAGGCCCTGCACGGGCTCTGGTTCTGCAGGGGGAGATCAGGGTAGCTTTGGAGGGCCAGCTGGGTCGGCCAAAGAGCTGGCTCAGCAGCGTTGGCGAGGTGGACGAGGACCCTGACCAGGAAATGGACACACAGCCCAAAGGACCAAGGACAGGCCGCCTCCCAGGTCTCCTGCCCCCTTCTCCCAGGGGCCGGGGACGCTCGCCTGGCTCTCTAGTGAGGAAAGGCCTGATGGCTCCTCAGATGCCCCAGCACAGACACCGTCTGGGCTCCTGGGGTGCACGGTAGCCTGGGGCCCCCAAAGGGTCAGCTGAGGGTGGCGGGCAGTGTGTGGCATGCAGGTGCCCTGGGAGGATGGGAAGGTCTCAAGTCGTGCTGATCAGAATCAGGGTGTGTCGGGCCCCAGCCCTCACTCCCCAGGCCAGCTGGGGGCAGACCCAGGTCCCGGGGATCCCATGAAGCTCAGAGGTCCCGACTTCACACCAGCAGGTCACCCAGGAAACCAAAGGATCAGGGTGAGTGTCTGAGGGAACACCTTTTAGGAGTGATTTCACCAAAGAGGGCCCCAGGCTGTGACCCCGCATCCTGCAACAGATGCGCTGGCAGTCTGGAACAGATTCAGGTCAGTTTCGTAAGCCGCTGGGGCAAATTCCCAGCAAAGATAACGCAAGGTGGCCCTGCCAGCTGGAAGCTGACCCCAAACCCCAAGCCTGACTTTTCTGCCCAGCACAATCCCAGCTGCCTGGGGCCCTTGTCACTGGGCTTTGGGTTCTGGGGCTGGTCCCTGAGGCTTCCTCTTGGAAGTGGGGGAGGCCCAGCAGCCAGTGGGAGGGTGGCCAGAAGGGACCTTGGGGTGCTTGCAGCTCTGACCACAATGCCCTGCGCTGAAGCCGACCCCTGCCCCACTGCCCGGAACAAAGCGAGTGCTCAGACTTGTGTGGCATTTGGAGGACACATCTTAGCCCCAGAGCATGTCCAGCAGGGCTCTGTATCAGCAGGGCCAGCCCTGATGGCTATCTGGAGACTTGTGACACGAGGGAGCGTGAGCCCAGCTCGGCGATATCAGCTGACCTAACCTCAGATGAAAGGAAACACGCGGGCAGCCGGATCTGGGTCCGGGGTGGGGCGGGGTGAGTGTGGGGTGAGGCTCCGCGGGCCCAGCCCCGGATGACCGGGCCCTGACCCGGGGCCCCAGCTGGTCTGCCTTCCGGGAGCCCTGCTGCCAACCCGCAGGTCCCACTGCTCTGGGCAGCCCTCGGGAGTGGAGTGGGGTGTCCCCTTTGCCCACGTGGTCCCTAAAGGGCTCGTGTGCCCCACCTGTGGACACACGGCCAGACACGCATGTGTGATACACGTGTGCGCCGCACCCCCCGAGGGTGCCCACACAGCGCACCCCACTCCCAGCGCGTACCTGGGACAGGAGGGCAGCGGCTGCCTGGACCTCGGGCTGCATTGGACCCTCTGCAGGAGGCCACCAGCTGAGCAGCAGGGCTCGACCCCAGGGCCGGGACCGCCTGGGCCAGCCAGCTGCTCAGTGAGCATCTGGCAGTCCATGGGGGCAGTGGGGAGACGGATGCCCCCGCCTCCGCCCGGCCTCGGGTGCTGTGGGCTCGGCGTCCTTGGCCTCCCCTGCCCAAGAAGGAGGGAGAGGAGGCAGGTGAGAGGCCGAGTCCCGGGCCGGCGGGCCCCCCTGCAGCACAGCCCGCCTCTGTCCTCATCCCCTAGTCCTCCTCCCCTCTCTCCCTGCCGCTGAACCCGGGCCTGGGGCAGCCCTCAGGGCTCTGCAGGAGGGAAGGGGTGAGTGGACACTCCAGCTGTGGAGCTGGAGTGGGGTGCCAGCTGGGCAGCTCTGGGGGCAGATCCCTGGCCTGGATGCTGACCACTCCCCCTACCCCAGCCTCAGTTTCTCTCTGTGTCCCTGACAACCTCTGGGCTCCTTACACATCTGGCCCGGCATGGGTCTAGGGAGCTGAGGGGTCTTGGCCAAGAGCTGCTGAAGGAAGGCGAGTGTGGTGTTTCCAGAATATTCTGAGGCCCAGAGACGGCCTATGGTGCCTGAGAAGCAGGGAGGGGGCCTCTGGGTCTGCACGCAGCCAGGTGGGCCCGTCAGCTTCTGCCTCCAGAAGCCCAGGGTGTGAAAGGAACGGTCCCTGGGGAGGGAGGGGGCTTTCCTTGCTGCGGGGTGGGGGTCCTGGAGGGCAGCTGGGGAGTCCATGGCTGAGCCAGGCCCCCTGAGAGCCCAGGCCTATGTTTCCTGGGGGCTGGCCCTGCCCCTGCCCGGCCCCGGCCCCTCGCCCACCCTCTGAGCCCCTCCTCACCTGAGCCACAGCCCTGCTTCATGCACCCACTTCCCTCTCCCCCACCCCCCAGTTCTTCTGACCTCCCCAGGCCCCCCAACTCCTCTGAGCTTTCGGGAAACTTGCGGGGACCCCTTGTTGTCTGGCCTCCCATTCAGTCCAACGTCCCACGCCGGGGCCAGGACCCCCAGAACTGGCTTCCCAACTCCCAGGTGCTTGGGTGGCTACTGATTATAATTTCAGAATACGGAGACTTGCAAGAAAGTGAAGCTCACAGTCCAGAGCCTGAGTCCGCCGCCGGCGCAACAGGGGCCAGTTCACAGCAGGCTGGTCTCGTCTCCTCCGGCCGCCGCCCTCCCTCCCGGTAACTTGCAGGCAATCCCCTGACTCCGCGTCATCTGCCCGGGAGCCTCAGTACACAGGGCATGTGGGGCCTCGGTGACCCTGAGGTCCAGTGCGTGCCCAGGAGGAAGGGCAAGCACTCAACTCTGTCCCTTTCTGATTAATTTTATTCCTTTTCAGAATAATGAGCCCTAGCCTCCGACCAAGGCCCAGTGAGGATTCTGTAGTATTCTTTTGAATAAAATGGATTTTAAAGATATTTGGTATATTTTAATCCATACTTTTTTTTTTTTTTTTTTTTACTTTATCACCTTGTTTACTTGGAGCATGAGGCAAAAGAGAAAAAAAATATGCATCAGCTTCAAATGATCATCATTTTCCATTTGATTGCAAAGCTGTCTGTGGATCCTGGCACTGAAAACATCTTAAACTCTAAGAGCAGCCTTTACACAAAAAGTTAATGTAAACCATAGATTAGAATCTCTGTAGGATGAATTCATATTGCCATATTTCAAATAACAAGCAGAAAGAATGACTACAAAAAGAAAAAAGAATGGTTATGGAGGACCCCAGCCATAAGGTCTTATATTAAAGTGAAAAGCACTTGAGTTAATAATACTGTTAATTGGAAAGTTTTGGTCAATAACAATCTTTCATATAAAGCATCATTTTTCCTGCCTGTAACGGGTTTTCATTTTACATTTCCATCTAACCTATTGTATTTGTAGTTATTTAAAAGCAGATGTTTCTCCTAAAGAAGGCTCACTTTACGTGTCATCTTGCTATTGCTGTTCAGTCGCTCAGCTGTGTCCGACTCTGTGACCCCATGGGCTGCAACACGCCAGGCTTCCCTGTCCTTTCCCACCTCCCAGAGTTTGCTCAAACTCATGTCCATTGACTCAGTGGTGTTAAAGAACCATCTCATCCTCTGTCATCCCCTTCTCCTCCTGCCCTCAACCTTTCCCAGCAGCAGGATCTTTTCCAGTGAGTCAGCTCTTTGCATCAGGTGGCCAAAGTATTGGAGCTTCAGCTTCAGCGTCAGCCCTTCCAATGAATATTCAGGACGGATTTCCTTTAGTATTGACTGGTTGGATCTCCTTGCAGTCCAAGGGACTCTCAAGAGTCTTCCCCAGAACCATACTTCAAAAGTATCAGGCCTTCTTTATGGTCCAGATCTCACATCCATACATGACTACTGGAAAAACCATAGCCTTGACTATACAGACCTTTGTCAGCAAAGTGAAAGAAACATCACTCAGCTGTGTCTGCTTCTTTGTGATCCTTTGAACTGTAGCCCACTAGGCTCCTCCGTCCATGAAATTCTCCAGGCAAGAATATTGCCTGGATATTTGCCTTTATCCAAATATCCCTTGGATATTTGCCAAGGGATTGCCATTCCCTTTTCCAGAGGATTTTCCGACCCAGGGATCAAACCTGGGTCTCCTGTGTTGCAGGTGGATTCTTCGCTGTCTGAGCCACAGGGGAAGCCCATCGGCAAAGTGACGTCTCTGCTTTTTTTACGGTGCCTAGGCTTGTCATAGCTTTTCTTCCAAAAAACAAGTGTCTCTTAATATCGTGGCTGCAGTCACCATCCACAGTGATTTTGGAGTCCAAGAAAATAAAATCTGCCACTGTTTCCATCCCCCCCCCATTTATTTGATGTATCATTTTTATGCAATGAAATCCTTACTTCTTTCTGATGAGACAACTTTTCAGCAGTCAGAACTAGAAAGTAGTCTTATTTGGAGAAAATAGCTGAGGAGTTTATGTTAACATTCCCAATTCAAATTTAAGGATGGGTTTGCACTTTGATTTCCTATTTCTCTCTCTTTTCTCTTGTACTGAAAATCCTGGTTTCTAAGAAGTTTAACATGACACACGTACTACATATATTACACATATATGTCATTTCAAAGCAGCAGCACCAATATCGATACTAACGATGCGACTCTCGGGGTTCCTTTCGTCTCCGGAGCGCTGGTGCAGCACAGATAACGTTGTACGCCGCACCACAGCGTGGCTCAGCTCGCTGAGGGACGTTCTGGCTGCTTTTACTCTTTCGCTCACACAGATAAGGGCTTCCCAGGCGGCGCTAGCGGTGAAGAAGCCGCCTGCCGATGCCGGGGATGTGAGAGACCCAGGTTTGACCCCTGGGTCGGGAAGATCACCTGGAGGAGGCGACTCGCTCCAGTGTTCTTAGCTGGAGAATCCCATGGGCAGAGGAGCCTGGCGGGCTCCAGTCCAAAGCGCCGCAAAGAGTGGGACAGGACTGAAGCAACTTAGCGCACACGCACAATACGAATAAGCCACAACTCGTGGCCTTGCGCGTGTGTCGCTTTCTGTTTTTCCTGAGTGTCTGTGGGCCAGTTCCTAGACGTGGAACGAACCAGCCCAACCGAATGATGTGAGCGCTTGTCCTAAAGCCGCCAGGACCCCCTCTGGCAGGTGACATGCCCGAAACACCTGCTCTCCCTCGGCTCCGCCCACGGAGCCTGCGGGAATGCCTGGACTTTTGCCCATCAGATAAGAAAGCAAGGCTCTCTCTGTGTACCTTCAAATTTACATTCTTTTGTTCCCCGTGACGTTGGGCATTTTTTCCACAAGAACAAAGATCATGAATCCCTTTTCTATGAGCTGTTCACGTCTTTCACCTGCTTGTCCACAGGAGTGTCTCTCATCTTCCCGGTCTTGGACGTTCCTTAGGTATCAGTGCCCTTAACCCTTGACCTGTGCTGCTGTTCATAAATTCTTCTCCAGGTTGTCATTTGTTTGTTTTCCTTGGTTGATTTCAGTTATTGTCTCTGGGTTTCAGCCACAGTTGGGGATGTTTTCACTATGTAGTTTGTTGACGAACTCGTTCATATTTTCCTGTAGAGCCCACACGCCTTCATTTCAGTTTTTACCGTGAAGCCTCTGAGCCACTCAGGGTTTACCCTTGTGCCGTGTGTGCAGGATCGATCAACTCTATTTTTTCCCTTTCTCTTTGACTCTCCAGTTGTGCCAACACCGCCGATTAAAAGTTCATCTTCCTCCTGCTCAATGGGGTGTGGACGTCCTTACCCTTCTCTCACACATGCCTTCATCCGGAAAGTATTGACTGAATGCCCACAGGTGCCCTGGCTGTGCCCGGGCCCTGTGGAGGCCACTTCCTACCTTCTTCTGGCGGTCTGCCCGCTTTGTGTCCTAAATGATGTGCTTCCCAGCAAGGCCCTGCTGCCTCGGCCGCCCTGAGTCTCCACGTGCCCGGCACAGTACGCACCCACTTCATTCATTCCTCCTGCGAATACAGGCTGTGCTTGCCTCACCAGCCGAAGTGTGGGGACTCAGAGGGAAGGGCCGAGCTGCATCCGGTCCAGCAACAAGAGCTGACTTTCTTTTTTCTCCCTCTGGGAAGGAAAACATTTTCCCTTCTGGTTTTACTCCCTAAATAAATGAACTAATTTTAAAAAAAAATTATTTATTTATTGTAATTAAAAATTTTTTAAATTTTAATTACAGGATAATTGCTTTACAATGTTGCGTTGGTTTCTCCTGCACAACAATGTGAATGGGGTATAAGTATACATATATCCCTTCCCTCTTGGGCCTCCCTCCACCCCCATCTCACCCCTCTAGGCTGCCACAGAGCGCAGGGTCAAGCCCCCTGTGTTATATAGTAACTTTCCACTAGTGATCTATCTTACACATCAGTTCAGTTCACTCCCTCAGTCGTGTCCGACTCTTTGCGACCCCACGGACTGCAGCACGCCAGGCTGTCCATCACCCTGTCCATCACCAACTCCTGGAGCTTACTCAAACTCCTGTCCATTGAGTCGGTGATGCCATCCAACCATCTCATCCTCTGTCGTCCCGTTCTCCTCCCATCTTCAATCTTTCCCAGCATCAGGGTTTTTTCCAATGAGTCGGTTCTTCACATCAAGTGGCCAGAATATTGCAGTTTCAGCTTCAGCATCATTCGTTGTAATTAATATTAAGGGCTGATCTCCTTTAGGATGGACTGGTTGGATCTTCTGGCAGTCCAAGGGACTCTCAAGAGTCTTCTCCAACACCACAGTTCAAAAGCATCAGTTCTTTGGCACTCAGCTTTCTTTATAGTCCAACTCTCACACCATATATGACTACTAGAAAAACCATAGCTTTGACTAGATGGACCTTTGTTGGCAAAGTAATGTCTCTGCTTTTTAATATGCTGTCTAGGTTGGTCATAGCTTTTCTTCCAAGAAGCAAGCATCTTTTAATTTCATGGCTGCAGTCACCATCTGCAGTGATTTTGGAGCCCCCCAAAATAAAGTCTCTCGCTGTTTCCATTTGTTTCCCCATCTATTTGCCATGAAGTGATGGGGCTGGATGCCATGATCTTAGTTCCTCTGTCTTTTCAATATCCAGCTTGAACATCTGGAAATTCATGGTTCATGTACTGCTGAAGCCTGGCTTGGAGAATTTTGAGCATTACTTTACTAGTGTGTGAGATGAGTGCAATTGTGCGGTCGTTTGAGCATTCTTTGGAATTGCCTTTCTTTGGAATTGGAATGAAAACTGACCTTTTCCAGAGTCCTGTGGCCACTGCTGAGTTTTCCAGATTTGCTGGCATATCGAGTGCAGCACTTTCACAGCATCATCTTTCAGGATTTGAAATAGCTCAACTGGAATTCCATCACCTCCACTAGCTTTGTTCATAGTGATGCTTCCTAAGGCCCACTTGACTTCACATTCCAGGATGTCTGCTCTAGGTGAGTGATCACACCATCGTGATTATCTGGGTCATGAAGATCTTTTTTGTACAGTTCTTCTGTGTATTCTTGCCACCTCTTCTTAATATCTTCTACTTCTGTTAGGTCCATACCATTTCTGTCCTTTATTGTGCCCATCATTGCATGAAATTTTCCCTTGGTATCTTGGGAGATACCAAGATTTCTTGAAGAGATCTCTAGTCTTTCCCATTCTATTGTTGTCCTCTATTTCTTTGCATTGATAGCTGAGGAAAGCTTTCTTATCTCTCCTTGCTATTCTTTGGAACTCTGCATTCAAATGGCTATATCTTTCCTTTTCTCCTTTGCCTTTTGCATCTTTTCTTTTCTTAGCTATTTTTAAGGCTTCCTCAGACAACCATCTTGCCTTTTTGCATTTCTTTTTCTTGGGGATGGTCTTGATCCCTGCCTCCTGTACAAAGTCACGAACCTCCGTCCACAGTTCTTCAGGCACTGGGTCTATCAGATCTAATCCCTTGAATCTGTTTCTCACTTCCACTGTGTAATCATAAGGGATTTGATTTAGGTCATACCTGAATGGTCTAGTGGTTCTCCCTATCTTCAATTTAAGTCTGAATTTGGCAATAAGGAGTTCATGATCTGAGCCAAAATTAGCTCCCGATCTTGTTTTTGCTGACTGTATAGAGCTTCTCCATCTTTGACTGCAGAGAATATAATCAATCTGATTTCGTTATTGATCATCTGGTGATGTCCATGTGTAGAGTCTTCTCTTGTGTTGTTGGAAGAGGGTGTTTGCTATGGCCAGTGTGTTCTCTTGAGAAAACTCTGTTAGCCTTTGCCCTGCTTCATTCTGTACTCCAAGGCCAAATTTGCCTGTTACTCCAGGTATCTCTTGACTCCCTACTTTTGCATTCCAGTCCCCTATAATGAAAAGGATAGCTTTTTTGGGCATTAGTTGTAGAAGGTATTGTAGGTCTTCATAGAACTGTTCAACTTCAGCTTCTTCAGCATTACTGGTCGGGGCATAGACTTGGATTACTGTAATATTAAATAGTTTGCCTTGGAAACGAACAGAGATCATTCTATCGTTTTTGAGATTGCACCCAAGTACTGCATTTCAGACTCTTTTGTTGACTATGAGGGCTACTCCATTTCTTCTAAGGGATTCTTGCCCACAGTAGTAGATATAATGGTCATCTGAATTAAATTCACCCATTCCAGTCCATTTAAGTTTGCTGATTCCTAAAATGTCAACATTCACTCTTTCCATCTCCTGTTTGACTACTTCCAATTTCCATTGATTCGTGGACCTAATATGCCAGGTTCCTGTGCGATATGGCTCTTTACAGCATCGGACTTTACTTCCATCACCAGGCACATCCACAACGGGGTGTTGTTTTTGCTTTGGCTCCATCTCTTCACTCTTTCTGGAGTTATTTCTCCACTGATCTTCAGTAGCATATTGGGCACCTACCGACGCAGGGAGTTCATCTTTCAGTGTCCTATCTTTTTGCCTTTTCATACTGTTCATGGGGTTCTCAAGGAAAGAACACTGAAGTGGTTTGCCATCTGCTTCTCCAGTGGACCATGTTTTGTCAGAACTCTCCACCGTGACCCGTCCGTCTTAGGTGGCCATACACGGCATGGCTCCTAGTTTCATAGAGTTAGACAAGGCTGTGGTCCATGAGGTCAGATTGGTTAGTTTTCTGTGCTTGTGGTTTTCATTCTGTTGCCCTCTGATGGAGAAGGATAAGAGGCTTATGGAAGCTTCCTGATGGGAGAGACTGACTGAGGGGGAAACTGGGTCTTGTTCTGATGGGCGGGGCCGTGCTCAGTAAATCTTTAACCCAATTTTCTGTTGATGGGCGGGGCTGTGTTTCCTCCCTGCTGTTTGACCTGAGACCAAACTACGGTGGGGGTGGTGAGGATAATGTGGCCTCCTTCAGAAGGTCCCATGATGCACTGCTGCGCTCAGTGCCCCAGCCCTGCAGCCCGCCCCCGCCACCCACGCCTCCCCAGAGACCCCTGGGCACTCCCGGGCAAGTCTGGGTCAGTCTCTTGTGGGGTCACTGCTCCTTTCTCCTGGGTCCTGGTGCCCACAAGGCTTTGTTTGTGCCCTTCAAGAGTCTGTTTCCTCAGTCTGGTGTAAGTTCTGCTGGCTCTATGGTGGGGTTAATGGTGACCTCCTCCAAAAGGGCATATCCCATACCCAGGTCTGCTGCACGCAGAGCCCTGCCCCTGCAGCAGTCCACTGCTGACGCATACCTCCTCAGGAGACACACACACAGTGCTGGCTCAGTCTCTGTCTCTATGGGGTCTCAGAGAACATTCAATGCAAAGATGGGCATAATAAAGGACAGAAATGGTGTGGACTTAACAGAGCAGAAGATATTAAGAAGAGGTGGCAAAAATACACAGAAGAACTGTGCAAAAAAGAGCTTCACGACCCAGATAATCATGATGGTGTGAACACTGACCTAGAGCCAGACATCCTAGAATGTGAAGTCCAGTGGACCTTAGAAAGCATCACTACGAACAAAGCTAGTGGAGGTGATGGAATTCCAGTTGAGCTATTTCAAATCCTGAAAGATGATGTTGTGAAAGTGCTATACACTCAATATGCCAGCAAATCTGGAAAACTCAGCAGTGGCCACAGGACTGGAAAAGGTCAGTTTTCATTCCAATTCCAAAGAAAGGCAATGCCAAAGAATGCTCAAATTACCGCACAATTGTACTCATCTCACATGCTAGCAAAGTAATGCTCAAAATTCTCCAAGCCAGGCTTCAGCAGTACATGAACCATGAACTTCCAGATGTTCAAGCTGGATTTCAAAAAGGCAGAGGAACCAGAGATCAGATTGCCAACATCCGCTGGATCACCAAAAAAGCAAGAGAGTTCCAGAAAAACATCTACTTCTGTTTTATTGACTATGCCAAAGCCATTGACTCTGTGGATCACAGCAAACTGTGGAAAATTCTTCAAGTGATGGGAGTACCAGACCACCTGACCTGCCTCTTGAGAAATCTGTATGCAGGTCAGGAAGCAATAGTTAGAACTGGACATGGGACAACGGACTGGTACCAAATAGGAAAAGGAGTATGTCAAGGCTGTATATTGTCATCCTGCTTATTTAACTTATATGCAGAGTACATCATGCGAAATGCTGGGCTGGAAGAAGCACAAGCTGGAATTAAGATTGCTTGGAGAAATATCAATACCCTCAGATATGCAGATGACACCATCCTTATGGCAGAAAGTGAAGAAGAACTAAAGAGCCTCTTGATGAAAGTGAAAGAGGAGAGTGAAAAAGTTGGTAAAGCTCAACGTTCAGAAAACTAAGATCATGGCATCCAGTCCCACCACTTCAAGACAAATAGATGGGGAAACAAATGGAAAGAGTAAGAGACTTTATTTTTGGGGCTCCAAAATCACTGCAGATGGTGACTGCAGCCATGAAATTAAAAGATTCTTGCTTCTTGAAAGAAAAGCTATGACCAACCTAGACAGCATATTAAAAGCAGAGACATTACTTTGCCAACAAAGGTCCATCTAGTCAAAGCTATGGTCTTTCCAGTAGTCATGTATAGATGTGGGAGTTGAACTATATAGAAAGCTGAGTGCCAAAGAACTGATGCTTTTGAACTGTGGTGTTGGAGAAGATGCCTGAGAGTCCCTTGGACTGCAAGGAGATCCAACCAGTCCATCCTAAAGGAAATCAGTCCTGAATATTCATTGGAAGGACTGATGCTGAAGCTGAAACTCCAATACTTTGGCCACTTGATGCAAAGAACCGACTCATTGGAAAAGATCCTGATGCTGGGAAAGATTGAAGACGGAAGGAGAAGGGGATGACAGAGGATGAGATGGTTGGATGGCATCACCGACTCGATGGACAGGAGTTTGAGTAAGCTCCAGGAGTTGGTGACGGACAGTGAAGCCTGGCATGGTGTAGTCCATGGGTTCACAAAGAAGTCGGACACGACTGAGAGACTGAACTGAAATGAACTGAACTGGATTGAACTGTGGGGTCTCTGGGTCCTGGTGCACACAAGATTTGTCTGAGCACTCCAAGCATCTCTGGTGTGTATGGGGTTCAATTTTCAATGTGATTTCGCCCCTCCTACAATTGCTGGGGCTTCTGTTTTGCCGTTGGACGTGCGGTCTCTTTTTTTGGTGGGATCCAGCACTCTCCTGTTGATGGTTGTTCAGTAGGGAGTTGTAATATTTTACAACTTTTTTTTTTTTACACATGGTAATGTATTTATTTCAATGCTACTCTCTCAGTTCATCCCGCCCGCTCCTTCCCTAGCTGTGTCCACAAGTCCATTCTCCACATCTGTGTCTTATATCTGTTGTGCAAGTAGACGCATGGGTATCATTTTTCTAGAATCCATATATATGCATTAATATAGATGCTACAGAAAAAGAAAATTACAGGACATTATCACTGATGAACACAGGAAGATCTTAATTCATTTAGAGTCTGAAATGGGGGCAGGTATTTTTGATGAGTTTCTTGATTGAATTCAACCTGACATTTTGGCCGGGGAAAGTTAAGAATTCCGGGTAGAAATGGGCTAACTCTGTTTTGAGATTCAACAGGCAATAGTTGTCAGGAAGGTGAATCAAGACTCCAAAGGCGTCCATGAGGGAAATAGTAGGTGATGCCTCTCCCGGGACACTCTGTGAAGAGGAAGAAGGACACGGCAATCAGGGGCGGCAGTGCTCGCCTTCTGCAGAGAAGCGACTCTCAGCTAGAGGCTCTGACTCGCAGAAACAAAGGAGGTCACATACTGTTTATGTATTTATATGTTTATACAAAAGCCTTTCTACTACACTTGGTAAGGGCTTGAGAAAGAACATAAAAAAGAAAAATGGAGCAATTGGAAAACACAAACTAAATGAAACGGCAGCACTGAATATGAAATAAAAAAAGGGAAACAAACGAGATAAAAGTAAAAGATCATCACACAGTCCAGCTGTTTTAAGCATGGGTGCTCACTAGAGACACGTCTGCAGCTTTGGAGGAAAAAAGGCAATAGCTGGCCATTTGTCTTTTTCAAAAAATTCCAAGGTAATTCTGATATGAATCTGGATTTTAAAAAGTAATTACAGGCTTTTCTATTAGATGGTAGTTTTAGTGATACGGAATTCTGCTATTTTTTGTTGACCAATCATGATACAATTATTGTACTAAGCAAAATCACGATAGCAGAAGGCATGTATCAGTTTTCACAATGAATAGCCAGACTAAAAATAAGATATCATTACAATTGCAAGCCATACTGGAAACATGATTAACCTAACACTATAAATAATTACATACAATCTGGGGGGTTAAATAGAGTGACGTGGTTAAGTGGAGGTGCATAAATGCACATGTTTGCCTCTGCCTAGCCAGTCTATGTCTTTTGGTTCATGCATTTAATCTATTTATATTTGAGGTAATTATCAATATGTATGATTCTATTGAGAGTCCCTTGGACTGCAGAGAGATCAAATTAGTCAATTGTAAAAGGAAATCCTAAAGGAAATCAACCCTGAATATTCATTGGAAGGACTGATGCTGAAGCTGAGGCTCCAATACTTTGGCCACCTGATGCAAAGAGCCGACTCATTGGAAAAGACCCTGATCTGGGAAAGACTGAGGGCAGGAGGAGAAGGGGACGACAGAGGATGAGATGGTTGGATGGCATCACTGACTCAATGGACATGAGTCTGAGCAAGCTCTGGGAGACGGTGAAGGACAGGGAAGCCTGGCGTGCTGTGGTCCATGGGGTCACAAAGAGTTGGACACGACTGAGAGACCAAACAGCAACCACGTGACCCTATTGGGCTTCCCAGGTGGCGCTAGTGGTAAAGAACCGGCCTGCCAACGCAGAGGTCATAGAGACACAAGTTTGATCCTTGGGTTGGGAAGGTCCCCTGGAGGAGGGCAAGGTAACCCACTCCAGCATTCGTGCCTAGAGAATGTCATGGACTATAGTCTGCCAAGCTCCTCTGTCCAAGGAGATTCTCCAGGCAAGAATACTGGAGTGGATTGCCATGCCTTCTTCCAGGGGATCTTCCCAGCCCAGGGGTCAAACCCAGGTCTCCCGCATTGCGCATGGGTTCTTTACTGTCTGAGCCACCAGAGAAGCCCAAGAATACTGTAGTGGGTAGCCTATCCCTTCTCCAAGGGATCTTCCCAACCCAGGAATCAAACTGGGGTCTCCAGCATTGCATGCAGGTTTTTTACCAGCTGAGCTATCAGGGAAGGCCTACAGGTCTGACGTGACTGAAGCAACTTAGCAGGCATGATCCTATCATGCATGATCCTAACAACTTTCTTAATTGTTTGGAGTTTATTTTGTGTAGGTCTTTCCCTTCTCTTGCGTTTCCTGTTTAGAGAAGTTCCTTTAGCATTTGTTGTAAAGCTGGTTTGGTGGTGCTGCATTCTCTTAACTTTTACTTGTCTTTTGATTTCTCTGTTAAGTCTGAGTGAGAGTCTTTCTGGGTAGAGTATTTTTGGTTGTAGGTTCTTCTCTTCCATAACTTTAAATAATGATGACATTCTCTTCTGGCTTGTAGAGTTTCTGTTTTCTGTTGAGAAATCAGCTGATAACCTTATAGGAGTCCTTCTGTATGTTATTTGTCATTTTCCTCTTGTTTCTTTTAATATTTTATCTCTGTTTTTAATTTTTGTCAGTTTGATTGCTATGTGTGTTCTTAGTGTGTTCTCCTGGGGTTTATCCTGCCTGGGACTCTGTGATTCCTGGACCTGGTTAACTATTTCCATTCCCACCTTAGGGACATTTTCAGCTATTATCTCTTCAAATATTTCCTCAGGTCCTTTCTCCTTTTCAGACCCCTATAATGTCCCTATAATGTAAATGTTGGTGTGTTTAGTATTGTCCCTGAGCTCACTTAGGCTGTCTCGTTTCTTCTCATTCTTTTTTCTATACTCCGTTCTGTGGCAGCAGTTTCCATCATTCTGTCCTCCAGGTCACTTATCCATTCTTCTGCCTCATCCGCTATTGATTCCTTCTAGTATATTATTCATCTCAGTTTGCTTGTTCTTTAGTTTGTCTAGGTCTTTGGTAAACATTTCTTGCAACTTCTACATTGTTTTCCTGAGATCCTGGATTCATCTTGAAGTGAAGTGAAGTGAAGTCGCTCAGTTGTGTCTGACTCTTTGCGAACTCATGGACTGCAGCCCACCAGGCTCTTTGGTCCATGGGATTTTCCAGGCATGAATACTGGAGTGGGTTGCCATTTCCTTCTCCAGGGGATCTTCCCAACCCAGGGATAGAACCCAGGTCTCCTGCATTGTAAGCAGACACTTTACCATCTGAGCCACCAGGATTCATCTTTACTATCATTATTCTGAATTCTTCTTCTGGAAGTTTGCCTATCTTCACCTCATATAGTCATTTTTCTGAGGTTTTATCTTGTCCCTTCATCTGAAACATAATTTTATGCTTTTTCATCTGGATTAACTTTCTATAATGTGGTTTTTGTTCTGACCACTGTGGGATTGTGGTCCTTCTTGCTCTGTCTGCTCTCTGATAGAGGCAGCTAAGAGGCTTGTGTAAGCTTCCTGATGGGAGGAACTGGGTGGGAAAAACTGGGGCTTGCTCTGGTGGGCAGGGCTGTGCTCAGTGCAGCTTTATTCCAGCTGTCTGCTGATGGGTGGGGTTGTGCTCCCTCCTTGTTTGTTGTTTAGCTTAGGTGACCCAACCCGGGGATCTATGGGTCTATGGGGTCTATAAGGTCTATGGGTAGAGTTAGTGGTGACTTCCCCCTTCCAGGCCTGCCGTGGCCAGTGCCCCTGTGCCTGCAATGAGCCACTGTTGACCAGCGTCTCCATAGGAGACCCCCCGACACCACCAGGTAGGTCTTCAGTCTCCGGTGGGGTCACTGCTCCTTTCCCTGGGGTCTTGGTGCATGCAAGATTTTGTTTGTGCCCTGCGAGAGTGGAGAAGACTCTTGAGAGTCCCTTAGACTGCAGGGAGATCCAACCAGTCAATCTTAAAGGAAATCAGTCCTGAATATTCATTGGAAGGGCTGATGCTGAAGCTGAAACTCCAATACTTTGGCCACCTGATGCAAAGAGCTGACTCATTGGAAAAGACCCTGATGCTGGGAAAGACTGAAGGTGGGAGGAGAAGGGGACGACAGAGGATGAGATGGTTGGATGGCATCACTGAGTCAATGGACATGAGTTTGAGTAAACTCCTGGAGTTGGTGATGGACAGGGAGGCCTGGCGTACTGCAGTGCATGGGGTCGCGGAGTCGAACACGACTGAGTCACTGAACTGAACTAACTCAACTGCAAGAGTGGAGTCCATTTCCCCCAGTCCTGTGGAAGGCCTGTAATCAAATCCCACTGGGCTTCAGAGTCAGATTCCCTGGGGATCCCTAGACTGGGAAGCCTGACGTGGGTCCAGAAGCTTCACAACAGTGGGAGAACTTCTTTGGCATTGCTCTCCAGTTTGTGGGTCGCCCACCTAGTGGGTGTCGGTTTTGATTTTATTGTGATTATACCCATCATACCCTCTCAATGCAGCTTCTTGTTTGTCTTTGGACATGGGGTATCATTCTGGGGGCTTCCAGCATCCTCCTGTCCATGGCTGTTCAACAGTTATTTGCACTTTTGGTGTTCTCCCAGGAGGAGATGAGCACACATCCTTCTACTCTGCCATCTTAAACCAAAACTAAAGTTTGTTTATTTTTAATTGAAGAATAGTTGCTTTACAATATTGTGTTGGTTTCTGCCACACATCCACACGAGTCAGTCTTCGGTGTACACATGTCCCCTCCCTCTCGGACCTCCCTCCCACCTCCCAACCCCCCACCCCACCTTCTGGGTGTCACAGAGCACGGGTTTGAGCCCCCTGAGTCATGCAGCAAATTCCCACTGGCTGCCTGTCTAACATGTGCTAATGTCATGTCTCCATGCTACTCTCTCCATCAGGCCTACGCTCTTCCTCCCCTGCTGGGTGCACAAGTCTGTTGTCTATGTTTGTGTGTCCATTGCTGCCCTGCGAACAGGTTCATCAGCACCACCTTTCTAGATTCCATATATAAGCATTAATATACAATATTTGTTTTTCTCTTTTTGACTTACTTCACTCTATAATATGGACTTTCTCTCTCCCACGTGCGTGTGCGTGCTCTCTCTCTCTCGCTCTCTCTCCTGCTATCTTCTAAATAAAATGGAGCTGTAACACTGATTTGCCTAAGAGCTGTAGCATGGTTTGTCCAAGACCCGAGAGCTGTGACGCGCCGAGGGCTTTAAGGTCCGTCACTCCAAATCTTTGTTGTGACGAGACAAAGAACCGAGGAACATACACTCACGTGACATCTATGGTGCCGTGACTCGGATTTAACCTGGCTGAAACAACCTCTGCGCAGAAGAGGGCAAACACAGCAGGAGCCCAACTCAGCAAAGCTCCCACACTAGAAGCGGAAGGCGAAGAAACCCAGTGCAGGGGAAGGCCCATCGTGCTGGAAACCGGGACAGCGAAAAACAAACTCAGCAGAAAGCTCACGCAGCTTTCCTCCGGTTAAGATAAGAGGTCCTCGCTCCTATGGCTGGAGGGACCTTTACAATCTCTCATTTCTTGTTTCCTTGAACCTCCCGTGAACAGGCGGGCGGCAGGAGGCACAACTGAGGGACTCTGGAGAGGCTACTCCTCAGCATGTCCCAAAGGCACTATCTGCTGAGCCCCAAGCTGGTGGGGGTTCTTCTGTCCTTTCTCTTCTCTGTGCCAAGGATCAGACCAATGAAACTGTGAGCACTGGTCAGATATTTAGCAAATCTTCCGGTGGGCTATGAAGGGGATTCCTTAGCATGTTTTTCCCACTGCTTTTTCCTCCTGTCCTTCAGCTCTCTCCTGGGACTCAAGCCTGGCCAAAACTAATGAAACTCAGGCTCTGATGTCTCATTGCAAAAATTCATTGAGAGACAAAGTGATAAGAGGTGGATTTGTTAAGATCCAGAGAGAAGCCACTCTTCAGGGTGTGAACCATTGCCGAGGGCAAGGGCTGGGGCCATGGAATTAGGCCTAGCTAGGTTTTGTGAGGATTTCCCTGGTTGCTCAGACGGTAAAGCATCTGTCTACAATGCAGGAGACCCGGGTTCGATCCCTGGGTTGGGAAGATCCCTTGGAGAAGGAAATGGCAATCCACTCCAGTACTATTGCCTGGAAAATCCCATGGACAGAGGAGCCTGGTAGGCTATAGTCCATGGGGTCGCAAAGAGTTGGACACGACTGAGCGATTTCACGTTCACGTTCACTCTATAATAGGCTGCAGGTTCACCCACCTCATTAGAACTGACTCAAATGCATTCCTTTTTATGGCTGAGTAATATTCCATTGCATCTATGTACCATAGCTTTATCCATTCATCTGTTAAGAACATCTACGTTGCTTCCATGCCTTCAGTTTAGTCACTCAGTTGTGTCTGACTCTTTGCAACCCAATGAACCACAGCACCCCAGGCCTCCCTGTCGATTGCCAACTACTGGAGTCCACCCAAACCCATGTCCATTGAGTCAGTGATGCCATCTAACCATCTCATCCTCTGTCATCCCCTTTTCCTCCTGCCCTCAATCTTTCCAAGCATCAGGGTCTTTTCCAACGAGTCAGCTCTTTGCATCAGGTGGCCAAAGGATTGGAGTTTCAGCTTCAACATCAGTCTTTCCAATGAATATTAAGGACTGATCTCCTTCAGGATGGACTGGTTGGCTCTCCTTACAGTCCAAGGGACTCTCAAGAGTCTTCTCCAACACCACAGTTAAAAAGCATCAATTCTTTGGTGCTCAGCTTTCTTTAGTACAACTCTCACATCCCTACATGACCACTGGAAAAACCATAGCCTTGACTAGAAGGACCTTTGTTGACCAATAATGTCTCTGCTTTTTAATATGCTGCCTACGCTGGTCATAATTTTCCTTCCAAGGAGTAAATGTCTTTTAATTTCATGGCTGTAATCACCATCTGCAGTGATTTTGGAGTCCAAAAAAATTAAGTCAGCCACTGTTTCCACTGTTTCCCCATCTATTTGCCATGAAGTGATGGGACCAGATGCCATGATCTTCATTTTCTGAATGTTGAGCTTTAAGCCAACTTTTTCACTCTCCTCTTTCACTTTCATCAGGAGGCTCTTTAGTTCTTCTTCACTTTCTGCCATAAGGGTGGTGTCATCTGCATATCTGTGGTTATTGATATTTCTCCAGGCAGTCTTGATTCCAGCTTGTGCTTCTTCCAGCCCAGAGTTTCTCATGATGTGCTCTGCATATAAGTTAAATAAGCAGGGTGACAATATACAGCCTTGACGTACTCCTTTCCTATTTGGAACCAGTCTGTTGTTCCACGTCCAGTTCTAACTGTGACACCCCCCTTATGGCAGAAAGTGAAGAGGAATAAAGAGCCTCTCGATGAGAGTGAAAGAGGAGAGTGAAAAAGTTGGCTTAAAGCTCAACATTCAGAAAACGAAGATCATGGCATCGGGTCCCACCACTTCATGGCAAATAGATGGGGAAACAGTGGAAACAGTGTCAGACTTTATTTTTCTGGGCTCCAAAATCACTGCAGATGGTGATTTCAGCCATGAAATTAAAAGACGCTTACTCCTTGGAAGGAAAGTTATGACCAACCTAGGTAGCATATTGAAAGGCAGAGATATTACTTTGCCAACAAAGGTCTGTCTAGTCAAGGCTGTGGTTTTTCCAGTGGTCATGTATGGATGTGAGAGTTGGACTATAAAGCAAGCTGAGTGCCGAAGAATTGATGCTTTTGAACTGTGGTGTTAGAGAAGACTCTTGAGAGTCCCTTGGTCTGCAAAGAGATCCAACCAGTCAATTCTGAAGGAGATCAGCCCTGGGATTTCTTTGGAAGGAATGATGCTAAAGCTGAAACTCCAGTACTTTGGCCACCTCATGCGAAGAGTTGACTCATTGGAAAAGACTCTGATGCTGGGAGGGATTGGGGGCAGGAGGAGAAGGGGACGACAGAGGATGAGATGGCTGGATGGCATCACTGACTTGATGGATATGAGTTTGGGTGAACTCCGGGAGTTGGTGATGGACAGGGAGGCCTGGCGTGCTGCGATTCATGGGGTTGCAAAGAGTCGGACACGAATGAGTGACTGAACTGAACTGAACTGAACTGAATGGTCTAGTGGTTTTCCCTACTTTCTTCAATTTAAGTCTGCATTTGGCAATACGGAGTTCATGATCTGAGCCGCAGTCTGCTCCCGGTCTTGTTTTGCTGACTGTGTCGAGCTTCTCCATCTTTGGCTTCCATGCCTAAGCTTTGTAAATAGCGCTGCAGTGAACACTGGGGTACATGTGTCTTTTTGAATTATGCTTTTCTCAGGGTATATGCCCAGTAGTGGGATCGCTGGGTCATATGGTGGTTTTATCCCTGGTTTTTAAAGGAATCTCCATAGTGGTCTTCATAGTGGCTGTATCAGTTTACATTCCCACCAACAGAAAAGCACTAAGTTTTAAACATAGGTCCAAAACACCTAGTTAGGTAACGCTAATAACTACATCATAGCTGAATCAGTGTTAATATTTTGGATGCAGTCTTGCTGTTCACTTTTGAGTGATAGTCTAATTGGTTCCTGTGTAATTGGGAAAAATCTAAGAAAAACAGGAAGCAAACAAGAAGAGTTTTCCTGAAAGGTATTGATATTCTCTTGGAGAAGGCGATGGCACCCCACTCCACTACTCTTGCCTGGAAAATCCCATGGATGGAGGAGCCTGGTGGGCTGCAGTCCATGGGGTCATGAAAAGTTGGACATGACTGAGCGACTTCACTTTCACTTTTCACTTTCATGCTTTGGAGAAGGAAATGGCAACCTACTCCAGAGTTCTTGCCTGGAGAATCCCAGGGACGGGGGAACCTGGTGGGCTGACATCTATAGGGTCGCACAGAGACAGACATGACTGAAGCGACTTAGCAGCAGCAGCAGCATTGATATTCTCTAAGCTTAAATGTTGATCCAAGTCCTCTCTTTTATTAATTTTTTGGATAATTTAATTTATTTCTTTATTTTTGGTTCTGCTGGGTCTTCCTGGCTGCATGGGCTTTTTTCTGGTTGCGGCGAGCACGGCCTGCTCTCCAGCTGCAGCGTGCGGGCTTCTCGTTGCGGTGGCTTCTCTTGCTGTGGAGCAGGGCCTCCAGGGCACAGATCTTCAGCAGTTGTGGCTCCTGGCTCTGAGCAACAGCTCTGTAGTTGTGGCACACGGGCTTAGTTGCTCCACAGCACATGGGATCTTCCCAGGTCAGGGATTGAGCCCGCGTCTCCGTCATTGGCAGGCAGATTCCTTACCACTGAGCCATCAGGGAAGCCCCTCTCTCTTTTATTCCACTTTCTGAGGTGTATCTGCAGAATCTCAGCTCTCAGTTACTAAGTCATGTCACCAAATGTTTTGCGACCCCAGGGACTGTAGCCCACCAGGCTCCTCTGTCCATGGGATTTCCCAGGCAAGAATACTGGAGTTGCCATTCCCTTCTCCAGGGAATCTTCCCAACCCAGAGATCAAACCACATGTCCCGTGTCTCCTGCATTGCAGGCGGATTCTTTGCCACTGAGCCACCTGGGAAGTTCATCAAATATTCTCACCTGGAAACTCCCATCACTCAGTTTCATCTACCGCTTCCTCTTTTTTTCCCTCAAATCTTCATGGTAGTAACAATCTTCCAAAGAACTGACTTTCTGATGGGCGAGTACGTGAAATAAAGCAGCCCAGGGTGCTCAGTCAGGACCTGGGAAGTGTCTCCCACATTACGGGTCCCTGATGTGATGGGCAGTTATTCCTCTGCCCGGGGCAACGTCCTAACAGAGGCCAGTTTTTTTCTGCTTGACATCCTTTCTCCATCCTGACACCAATCAACATGCAGGGATTGAAATGCCAGCGCCGGGTAGGGGACTCGAGTCCTTCTGACCCACCTGGACACCAGCGCCACTCAGAGGGGACAGGGTACCACAGCCGCCCTGCCCAGAGGGCGAGGAG
The DNA here is from genome assembly GCF_019923935.1 of Bubalus bubalis. Taxonomy (NCBI): domain Eukaryota; kingdom Metazoa; phylum Chordata; class Mammalia; order Artiodactyla; family Bovidae; genus Bubalus; species Bubalus bubalis. The sequence continues at coordinate 130,608,423 of NC_059161.1, read as the reverse complement.
GCCAGAAAGCGGCTCTCCAAGGCCTCTCCCCTGACCTGCCCAGGCAGCCCTGGGCAGCGGCGCCTGCAGGAACTCCCGCATCCTCCCGAGCACAGGGCGCCCCAGCGGCCGGATGCTGACCCACGAGGGCCCGGATGCTCCCGACTGGCCTCCAGAGTTCACTGTTCCTGTGGGCACTGACCGGACCGCGTTCTCTGCCAGCAGCATGCGTTGGGGCGCCAAGGGGGACCCATATACGGGGCCTTGTCACCATCCTCCCGGCGCGCCCCTCCCCACCTCTACCCTCTGTGGAGGGACTCAGAACCGGTGAAGAGGATGTCTGCGCCCCACCCCGACCTCCTGCCCAAGCAGTTCGCGGTCCCGGCACCCTGCGGACTCTGAGCCTCCCTTGCTGGCTTATGTGGGTGCTTCGCGCAGGCCGTGCAGGTGGGCTTGGCGTTTGCGAGCACGTGGGCGCAGGCGGGCAGAGAAGCGAGGAGCGCGGGATGGGGCGGACCGAACAGGTGGGCGCAGACGGGGCGGGGCCGACCGGGCGGGCTGGGGTGCCGGGTGCGCACAGGTTGGTGAGGGGCGGGGCGTCCGGCCTGGGGCGGGGCTCGCCAACCCCCGGACCGGCCCCTGGCAGCCGGCCCCTCCCCCCACGCCCGGCCGGCGGACAGCTGCCCCGGCGGGGCTGGCAGCAGCGGTCCCCCGCACTGCGCCCGGGCGCCCGCCTTCGCCGCAGCTCCTGCCTGTCTGGCCATGGCCGCGGCCACCTCCCCTCCCAGGGCGGAGAGGAAACGCTGGGGCGGCGGCCGCCTGCCGGGAGCCCGGCGGGGCAGCGCGGGCCTGGCCAAGAAGTGCCCCTTCTCGCTGGAGCTGGCCGAGGGCAGCCCGGCAGGCAGCGCGCTCTACGCGCCCATCGCCCCGCCTGGCGCCCCGGGCCCCGTGTCCCCCGCCGCGCCCCCCGCCACCGCCGACCTTGGTCCGCGGCCGCGCGTGAGCCTGGACCCGCGCGTCTCCATCTACAGCGCGCGCCGGCCGCTGCTCGCCCGCACTCACATCCAGGGCCGCGTCTACAACTTCCTCGAGCGCCCCACCGGCTGGAAGTGCTTCGTCTACCACTTCGCTGTGTGAGTATCGCCGCCGGCCTGCACGGGGAAGGGCTTTCCCCACGGCTGGGGAGGGCGCGCGGGCAGCGAAATCCCTGTGCCACCTGCTGCCAGAGGGACCTTGATAGAGTGCGGCTTAGACCCGCCGGGAGGGAAGGGAAGGGTTAATGGGAAAGACAGAAACAGCGGGGAGCCTGTCAGGTGAAGAAGTTCAGGGCCTTGTGGGTCTGACCCTGTGCGGGTGGGGAGCTCCCCGCTGGCGCTGCCCGGGCATGTGTGTGGGTGGGGGAGCCAGCTGGGAGCAGTGCCTGTGCCCAGGGCTGGTCTGCTGGGCCCCGCAGGGCTGGCCCAGGTGTTAATCCTTCCGAGAGAGCACGTATGCAGGGGAGAGAACTCTGGGGGGCTGAGAAACAAGAGGAGACAGGGTCCCGGTGCCCCCCAACAGGGGTGGTCTCCCCGGCCAGCAGAGCAGGGCTTTCGCAGACGGTGGCTGGCCTTGTGCTGTGGCTGAGGCGTCAGCATGGCTGAGGGGGGTGCCCACGGCCCCACGTGACCCTGACCCGGCTCCTAGAAATCTGGGTTGAGGCAGAGGTGCCTGGAGGGGTCAGGTCTGGGACGAGAGGAGAGAGAGGGGCCCTGACTCTGCTGCTTGCTGGTGGATTGGAGGAAGCTGTGCGCCAGGCCAGAGCTGGGCCTTATTGGCGGCACCTGGCCCTACTCCCGCCTGGCCCAGCCTGGTCGGTGGCCTCTCCGTGTGGTGCCGGCCTCAGAGCCTGGGCTTGACATCTGTGGGCTGCTCTGGGGGCTGCCCAGTGGGACCTCCCCCGATCTCCCATCGGTCGAGGCGGGTGCTTGGCCCTCCCACTGTGGCTGGCCTGGGGCTGGGAGACCCTTGGCTGCAGGGTACCCAGGGCTGTCCCTGGAACCCCGGGGAGCAGAGGGGCGGCCGTGGAGCAGGGTGTCGGTGGGCGTGGCAAGGTGGGGGGCACAGCCTGCATCCCTCACCTTCTCCCCTCTGAGCTCAGGGGATACTAGGGGTGCGGGTGGGGTGGCCCTTCCAGAGCAGCAGGGCCGGGCCTGGAGACAGTGTCCTCAGAGGCACAGAGGGGCCACGGTCCTCCAGCCTTTTCCCCACCCCCCTTTCCCGCCCCCCGCCGGGGCAGAGTGGGCCTCGCCGTGGCCATGGCTATCTGCGGAGAAGGCGGCCTTGCCCTTGGCTGCAGCAGCAGAGGCTTGTCTTGGGGTTTGGGGGGTGTGCGGGTGCACTGGCCCCGGGGGACCGCGCCCCATCTGATGCTGGCTGTGTGAGCACCCCGCCAACAGCAGGCTCGTGGGAGCTTCTGTGCACCGCCGTCAGCTGCTGGGCCCCAGGATCCCTGAGGTGCCCACCGTAGGGGAGCCCACAGCTGGTCCCAAAGCAGACCCTGCCCAGCCGCCTCTCTGGCCAGGACCCTGCGTGCCAGCTCCAGGCACAGATGGGAGGACCAGGCAGAGCAGCACTTAGGGGTCAGCAGTGCCCCCCATCCCCTGAGGGCTGCTGAGTGAGGGGCCTGCAGACACGCCACCGGTTCGCGTCCTGGGGTCACATGCCCAGGGGCACTCGCCTCGCTCCAGCTCCCTGGCGGCCACGGTGCCTTGTGGAGGAAGAGGGCCCGCCGCACCCCAGAGGAAGTCACTGCTCGCGCTCGTGTTTTCTTCCTGATTCCGATTGTTTAGCTCTCGGAAGTTTGCTCAGCTCGGTCTGCCTTGCCCAGCCTCCTCAGGAGCTGTAGGGCCAGGGTGGCTTCTGCAGACCGTGGTGGCCTCTGGGGACAGTGGACCAGCGGCTTCCCCATGTGGGGAAGAGGAGCTGGGGAGGCGAGGCCATGTAGGTGGCCTGGTGACCTTGGGCCAGTCTTTTCCTGCTCGTGTCCCTGTCCGTAAGAGGCGGGTGCAGCCTCCTATGCAGGGTGGGGCTGCAGGTGGACCCTGGCCGGCTGGGGGACATGGCTTCCCTGGAGCCTGGGAAGGTGTCCTCTCATCTCTAGGAGATTAGCGAAAGACATGGGACACTCTCTGAATTGGCCGGTCTCTCTAGGGCACCTGGCTTCAAGCTGGGGCGGCAGGGGCAGCCTGGGCTGAGTGGCCAGAGGCTGGTTATAGCTCCTAGAAGAGGGGTGGATGGTGCCCGCTGCGGCTCTGGCAGGGTCCGAGACAGTAGCAGAGAGACAGCTCTGCCCTTGGTGAGGCCGACTGTGAAAGGGGCAGGATGGTTGTTACGACCCAGGCTGAGCTGGATTTCCGGCCCAGGAAGGATGAGCCTGGCCTTGAAGGGCTGGGGCCCAGGCGGGTGTGAGAGCCGCTGTCCACGGCCCTGAGGGGCTGGGCACGCTGTCCCAGGCACAGCTGGGGAAGGAGGCCAGGATATCCTGTCCCCATCCTGGTCGGGGAACCCCTGCTCCGGCCAAAAGGAGAGCAGCCCTTCCTGTGTGCTCCCGGCCTGCCCCGTCTGCCGGGGTCAGGGGGCAGGAGGCCGCCGCCCGGGCACTGCCCCTGCCCGCCTGGCCTTCCTGCCCACTGCCCCCAGTCCTGGTCTGAGGCTCTTCACTGTGGGGCGGTGTCTACTCTAGTTCAGGGCATGGCGGGGGCTGTGGCCTCTCTGCTCACGGGCCTTGGGGGGGCTGTCTGGTTGGGGGGGGTGCCTGCACTGGAGGCGGGCCCAGGGGTCCTGTAGCAGCTGATCCCACCACTGGCCCGGGCCCCCGCCTCCGACCGTGGAAGGCCGGGTGGACAGGGCCCCCAGGTTCCTCGTCCCTCCTACCAGACCAGGAGCCCCCGGAACTGTTCCTCACTTCTTCGCCCTCTCCCCTCCTCATCTCTCCCCGACACCCCTTTCCCCAAACCCCACCTCTTGGGAGCTACAGGGTGACACAGGCAGACGCCTGCCTCCTCCCGGCTGCCCCCACCGCCAGCCAGGGAGAAACCCCCTGCCTCAGTTTCCCCAAGTCCCCTCCACCTGCATTCCTGCTGGTGGGGAGAAGCTTGGACACTGGGGGGGAGTCTTGGGGGGGTTGTGGTGGGGTGCCCAGGAGTGCATCCCGTCCCATCCCTGCCCTCCCGCCACCCTGCCCTTCCCGGGTTCCCAACCACTTCCCGGCGGTTTGGGCGGCACCTTCACAGCGGGCGTTAATCATTGATGGCGCTGGCAGCTGGCCTGGCTGTTTGCTGGGCAGAGCCCGCCCGCCCTTCGGAAAGTGGAGGCCAGTTGCTGAGCGTATCCCCCCCTCTCCAGTCCCTGGTGCCACTCTCACCCCAGGCTCAAGTCAGGGTCTTACAGGCCTGGAAGGGGAGCCAGTAGGGGAGGGCAGAGGTGGTCGGGCTCCCTGGTCTCCCTAGTGGGCCGTTTAGGACACCCCAAGGCTTTCCTCGTGGCTCAGAGGGTAAAGAATCTGCCTGCAATGCAGGAGACTTGGATTCGATCCCTGGGTCGGGAAGATCCCCTGGAGAAGAGAATGGCAACCCACTCCAGTATTCTTGCCTGGAGAATCCCATGGACAGAGGAGCCTGGCAGGCTGCAGCCCATGGGGTCGCATAGAGTCGGACACGACTGAGTGACACACACTAACGGGTTTCCGCTAACTGTTCCTCGGCCCCCAACACCCTGGGAAGCTGGGCGAGGGTTCCTTCTACTTCTCCCCACGTCACGTCCTCTGGGACCTGGACCCTGGTCTCCCCCTCACTGTCTGGAGACCCCGCGCTGCCACCCCAGACCCATCCAAGTGTTTCTGGACCCACTGCCCTCTGCGTGTCCAGCGTCTCGTCCTGGCCTGGCGTTAGTTGGGGAGCCCCCTGTGTCCCTCATACGAGGGCCACCAGCAGGGGAGGAGGGCTACTAGGAGGCAGAGTGGGAGAGGAGGGACCGTCCGGGAGGCGGGAGCCCCTGAGCTGGAAGGCACATCAGTGCACTCCGAGAGTCTGGGGCCAGGGGGCGGCCTGGTGCAGGACACAGGGCTGGCTGGGCGCTCGGCCCCCGGCAGGGCCCAGGCTTCATGCCCCGTGCTGCCCCGTGGCTGGGCCACCCCAAGTCCCCACCCCCTCCTCTGTGGCAGGCTTGGTGTGTGCTGGCACCTTCGGGCAGGGCTGCTCAGGTGGGAGGGAATGCTTGCCCGTGCCTGGCACTGAACCGTCAGCTGCCCGGGGGCTTGGTGCCCATGGCCCCAGCCTGTGCCCGGGGCTGGAGGGGCAGGAGGGGTGCGTTAGCACTCAGCGCCTGTGCCTGGGGAGCTGCCTACAGCAGGTTTCGTGGAGCTGGGGTGGGGTTTGAACCAGAGGAGACAGATGCGGGAGAAGCCAAGGTGGGCCTGGGGCACTGTACCCCCTGCCTGCCCGGGGTCCAGGCTCCACCTGGGGTGTCCAGCTCCCATGCCCTGGCTTCTAGAGGTGCAGCAGCTTGCAGTCCTCCTGCAGAAGCCGGTTCTCAGGCTGACTCTTCAGTGTGAACGGGGCTCAGCAGACCAGCAGGCCCTGGGGACGCTGCTAGAAGCCAGGGGTGTCCGTGGTCAGGGGCCCACGTCCTGGTTTCCCACCAGCTCTGGGTGCTGGGCGCCGAGTGGGGAGGTGCTCCTGATGGGGGCCAAGCACCCCCACCTCCTGGTCTGGTCCAGGGACCTGGGAAAGTTCTTCTCAAACCACGTTCTGAGTCGACTCTCAGCTTGTGTGGCATCTCTTGTGGCTTCTGCCCCCAGTGAGACGGCCTGCCAGGACGGTGTCACACGCGGCCCTCATGAGGTGGAGATGGTGTCCATGGGTGTGGTCATACCGGGAGATGCCACAGACGCACACGGGGAGAGTGAGGGCCAGCTCCGCCACCTGACCTTTCACCTCGGGCGTTGAGGCTCTGGGTCTGGATAGGGGGCCTGGCAGGGCCAGCTTCCTCCCCAGGGAGGCACCTTGGAGCAAGGGGCAGAGCATGGAGGTGGCCTGGGGTCCCTAGGCCGGTCAGGTGGCTGCAGTCTGTCTCGAGGGCAGGGAGGGCCAGGGCTCTCCCTCCCACAGTCCCCCGGGTGCTGTGACCACCCCAGACCTCACAGAAGGTAGGGGTGCAGTTGGCAAGGTGTGGGGCCCAGCTCTGCTGCAGGTGGAATGACCGCTGTGACTCCAGGTGACCTGAGCCCCAGGGGCCATTTTTACACGCGGCTTCTGACCCTGTGATGCCACTTGGCCCCGCCATGGTTTGCCTTCTGGCTGGTCCAGGTGACCCCGGGCCCCTTCTCTGAGCCCCGTGGGCACTGGCTGGGGTGCAGGTGCTGGGGCAGAGGGCCAGCCTGGCTCTCCCTGGGCCCTGGAGGAAGGTGGAGAGGGATGGGCCTGTGCCCTGTGCAAATCCAGGCCCACAGAGGGGAGGGGACAGGCCCGTGGTCACTCAGCTGGTGTGCCCAAGGCTGCCTGACTCCAAAGCCTGAAGCTCATCCTGCCCAGGATCCGGGCAGGCCTGGTGAGGCCCTGGGTGGGGGTTATAACGCTGACCGTGGGGTGGTGTGGGCCCGTGAGGGGTGGGTGCCACCATCTGTTGGAGGAAGAGAGGAGAAAAGGAAGCTATATCTGGAGCATAGGCCGGGCCTCCTGGGACATGCCAGCCTGACTGGGCCCTGGCTGTCCACTCTGGGGGCTGCCACCCTGTGGGTGGGGGCCTGGCCTTCAGAGGCCTTTGATGGGCTGTTTTAGGTCTCTGCCCTAAAGCCCTGCTGCCCAGAACCACAGGCTGAGGCTCAGCTTGGAGGCCTCCCCCTCCAGGAAGCCTCCCCACGTTGCGCCAGGCAGAGCCATGCCACCTCTCACGGCCACCCTGTTCTGTGGTGCTCAGAGCCCCCAGTGGCTCAGCCACTCCGGAGCTGGTGGGGCATTAGTGTGTGCTGTTCTCAGTGCCCCTGGGCATTGAAGGGTCCAAGTGGGTGGGCAGGGCCACTGGAAGCCGTCTCGATGCACAGCCTGCACCCAGCAAGGGTAGGTGCTGGGGGCGGGGTCACATGGTGTCCGGCCCAGGAAGCCCAGGAGCCCTGTGGCCCGGCCGTGACGGTCAGCCCGCTGCCCGGCAGCCCTGAGCCCCACAGGCAGGCGGGCCTGATGACACTGGCTGTGGGTATTTTTATCCAGCCACATTCCTGAGCTGGGGAGGCGGGTGAGCTCAGAGAGTGATGGGCAGGCACCCGGGACCCTCCTGGGGCTGTGGGAGAGTCCTGCAGGCCCCTAAGTGTTTGTGGCGGGGGGTCTTGCCAGGGCCCTTTCTCCTGGAATGCCTCCACCCTCACAGCAGCCCTTTCTGGGTGGGAGCCGATCCTCGCTGCCCGGGTGAAAAGCCTGCAAAGGGAGTGTGTCCCGAGGAGGGGCCGGAGCCCCCGTGGGTGCGTGGTCACTGCCCGAGAAGGGACGCCTGGCCCAGGGAGGCAGCGTGTCGGTGTCTGTGGTGGGCTCTGGGCACAGGGAGAACCAGCTGTGGTCCCAGGCGCTCCGTGGGGATGTTGGCTCCGCCTGTCAGAGGGGGCTCTCCCAGCAGCCCCCTGACCTGCACACGCTGTGGCCAGCTCGCAGGGGCTGCGGTGGCCGACCCTGGGCCCGCCCTGCCCACTCTGGGCCTTGGGCCTGGTCTCTGCTCACCTTCTCTGCTCAGTGACTCGTGATGGGGAAACTGAGGCCGGGCTGCTTGGCTCAGCCACCCCAGAAAGCTGCTCTATTTCTGCCTGATCTCTTCTGACACTGAGGTTTCCTGCGTCACGCCTGGTGTGCGCGTGGGCACCCGCCCCTGCTGGCCTGCACCCCCACTCTGCAGAGGCCCCCCCGGCTGTGTCCAGGAAGTGCCTGATGGCCGCCCCCTTCTGACCTCCCATAGCACCGGTCTCACGCCTGCCTCTTGTCCTGGGCATGCTCCTGGCCTCCCCTGCCCATCGGGTGTTCACCAGGGACCAGGGGCTGTGGGCTTCCCCTCTGTTTCTGTGGGCCCCCTTCTCTTCTTCTGAAAAGCATGCCCTGGGACAGTCCCTCCATATTCTCCTGCCAAATTTGCTGCTGAGCACTGTGCAAAGATAGAGGAAGTCAGAAAAATGAACTAGAGTCCCCGCCCTGCCCCTGAGTCCCTCCAGCCTTGGAACACTTCTCCGTATGGAGATGCCCAGCCATGCCAGGACCCCACTTCACCACACGCCGCCCCCCGGTCTGGGCCAGGGGCCCCTCCTCAACTGCCAGGCCGACCCTGCTGAGAGGGGCCCATAGGAGGAGCCCTGACCCAGAGGTGCCCCACCCATCACGGGGAGAAGTTGAGGGTTCGCAGGGCACCCAGGGGAGTGCCATGTGGTGCCTGAGCAGCCCTGCGACCACGTGCTTGGGATGCGTCATCCCGATGGGCCACGTGGCCTGGATTTCTGCTCCAAGACATGCCCAGCTGGTCTCTCTCAGAAGTCACATCCACGTTCTTGGCTGGGAGGCTCACATTGTTATAAAACAAAGCTCGGGTAGTAAAAGCAGTGTGGTACTGGCATGCGGACAAGCAATAAAACAGAGTAAAGAAAATCCACGTGTGGACCCAACTGCGCATGGAAATTTAGCCAGAGCGATAGGTGGCATCTCCAGCCAACGCGGTTTTCAGTAGTTGACGCACCGGGAGGAGCAGGTGAGGGTGGACCGACTTCTCTCGCTGCACCCTGGGGTGGCTCCCAAGTGGTCGGAGGACCACTCGAGCACCAGGAGGAGACTCGGGGACCCTCCGCAGCCCGAGGGTGAGGGTGGGGACGCTTCTCTGTGGCTCAAAGCCAGCGCATTAGGGAAGCGTTAGAGTGGGAGGGAAATGGCGTTCGTGCGCACCACCAGCTCATGAGACGTAAAGAGAGCGGTGGAAGACCAAGGAAGGATTGCAATACAGCCACAGGGTTAATGTCTCTAAGACAGAGAGCCTTTCTAAAACAGAGACGGAAAAGCCCAGTGGCCCCAAGGAAATGAGCGAGAGATGTGAGTGGAGAGAGCTCATGGGCAAAGCAGCTGGCGGGGCAGTTCCTTAGACGTGTGAGAAGGTCAGAGACGCAGAGGTGGGGCTTCGCGGGCCCCCCCCTCCCCGGGCTGGCGGAAATGCGGACGACGCCCTCAGCTGGTAGCAGCCGAGGCAGGGAAGAGGCACCGCTGCCGTTGGAGGGCCTGCAGGACGGTAGACTCCGTGCGGAGTGGGCTTTGGCATTTGGCTGCATCTGGCGCGAGTGTGCTTGCCCGTACTCCTGGCCCAGAAGTCCCGCTTCCGGGGACCTGTCTTGAAGATACTGCCCCCTTCTCCCCCGGCCCCGCCAAAACCAAAGTACATGTGCACAGGGCTGATTGAATTTTTAAATTGTTTGGAAACTGGGTTTTTGGCTGTGCTGGGTCTTCACGCTGTTGCACAGGCTTTTCTCTAGTTGTGGCGAGTAGGGGCTGCTCTGTAGCTGTGGTCGGCAGGTGTCTCTCGTTGGGGAGCGTGGACACTAGGGAGCCCGGACTTCAGCAGTTGCGGCCCCTGGGGCTCCAGCGCACAGGCTCAGTAGTTGTGGTGTGTGGGCCTAGCTGCTCTGCGGCCTATGGAATCTTCACGGCCTAGGAATCGAAATCATGTCTTCTGCATTGGCAGGCAGATTCTTTACCACCGAGCCACCAGAGAAGCCCAAGGCTGAGTGCTAAAGCATTCCTTCTAATAGCGGAAGATGGGGAACTCAAGTGCCTGGCACAGGAGGCAGCTTGGACTCACGGCCTGCAGAGCACTGTGGAGGTGTGCCAGGGGGACAACGCAGTCTCCACATGCTTTAACGGAGGGACTACCAGGAAATGTTTTTTTAATTTAGATTTTTTTTTAACGGAGATTTTTATTTTTTGGCCACGCTGTGTGCCATGCTGGATCTTAGCTCCCCGAGCAGGGATCGAACCCATGTCCCCTGCATTGGCACATGGATTCTCAACCACTGGACCACCAGGGTAGTCTGGTCAGGAAATATTTTTACGTGAAAAAAACCCCACACAGGCAGTGGATAAAAATATAATAAGCTGCTGCTGCTCTAATAAAAGGGGGCACTGATAAATACTTTATGTTGAGCTTTCCTTGTGGCTCAGCTGGTAAAGAATCTGCCTGCAACTTTATATTAAGAACCTAAAGCAGTGGAAGGATTAAACCCTCTGGGCAGGGAGTACGTAACAGAACCTAAATGTTTCTAAGGATAATTTGATGGTTTTATGGGCTTGACTTTGGAACCTTGTAAATAGTTCCCATAATTTTAAATATAAAAGCAACCCCCGATCTCCCAAATCCCTGAATAAATCTTAACTAGAAAAAGAAGTCCCTCAAAACATAAATGACCCTAAGCTTCGCTGACGGGGTGGAATGATTCCCAGAAAAGGTCTTATTTCAGATGACCTGCTGCCAGTGGGCTGTCCGCCCAGGACGAGCAGAGCTGGGTGTGTGCACACGTGCTGCTCACGGTGTCACGGCTGTGATGCTTTTTGTTTTGTTATTCTAAATGCCTTGTGCGGGAATCATGGGGTGAGGCTGCCGAGGAATTCTGCTGGTGTGCCTGAGAGCTGGGACGTTGACCACAGAAGAGAGCTGCAGATGGTGGTGTTCAGCCGCTCAGTCGTGTCTGACTCTTTGCGACCCCATGGACTGCAGCACCCCAGGCTTCCCTGTCCTCCACTATCTCCTGGAGTCTGCTCAAACTCATGTCCATTGAGTCGATGATGCCATCTGACCACCTCATCCTCTGTTGTCCCTGTCTCCTTCTGCCCTCAGTCTTTCCCAGCCTCAGGGTCTTTGCCAGTGAGTCGTCTCTTTTCATCAGGTGGCCAAATCCTAAAAGATGATGCTGTGAAAGTGCTGCACTCGATATGCCCACAAACCTGGAAACCTCAGCAGTGGCCACAGGACTGGACAAGCTCAGCGTTCATTCCAGTCCCAAAGAAGGGCCGTGCCAGAGAACGCTCACACTACTGCACCACTGTGCTCAGCTCACATGCTAGCAAGGTAGTGCTCACAGTTTTTCAAGCCAGGCTTCGAGAGTGCATGAAATGAGGACTTCCAGAGGGGACGTGTGTACCCTTGTGGCGGATTCACGCTGTCATAGGGCAGGAAGCAAGGCAGCGCTGTAAAGCAGTCATCCTCCAGTTAAAACAACAACAAAACGCTTCTTCATTTCCAGGAAAGGGCTAGACAGAAAGACGGACCCATGGCTCTGAGCATCCCTGGCCCCCGGTTTGTGCTCCCAGGTTCCCTTTCCCTGGGGGGACACCAGGGGTCCCGGGGAAACGTCCATGTGCAGGGTTGGGGTAGGGGACACATGAGGTGAGCCCGGAACATCGCCGCACGAGAGAAATGAGGCGTCCTGTCAGGGCGCCGGGGGCCCCGTCTCGGGATTTGGAGTCAACTCGAGGACGTGCCTGTTGGCTACATTGCAACAAGTCCAGAGTAAACCCCTCAATGGAGTGGGCCTCACGAGGAGCTTCAGCCCCAGGCTGCTCCCCAGCATTGTGCGATGCGTGCCTTCGGGCCATGGTGTCCCTGGCCCACAGCCCGGCCAGCCTGTTGTCTCACCCACACAGTCCGAGTGGTTCCTTCCCTTCCCAGGTGGGGTCAGGCACTCAGGGGGCACAGCAGGTGTGGAGCAGCGGGCCTGGTCAGACCCAGCGCCCTGACTAGTCGAGGCCCCTCCACCAGAAGACGGGGGCCAGAGGAGACAGGAGGCCCATCTCGGAGCAGGAGATCCATCTTGAATGGGGAGGTCCATCTCAGAGGTGCCCTTGCTCCCCGGCACTGGGCTCCTGGTTTCTTGTTTGGGGTCCTTGTCATCCGTGCACAGGGAGCCTTCACATCAGTCTTGTCTGCTGGTGGGCTGAGGCCCTGTGCCCCTTCCTGGGAATGGGGTCCTGCTGTGGGAGGGAGCCCTGTGCCCCCGTGGTGCTTCCTGAGTCTCAGGAGTTTGAGGCCTGTGGTTGCTGTGGAATAAGGGGGAGGGTCTAGGATCCCTGGGCCAGTACAGGGCACAGCTTGGAGTAAGTGTCCCCAAGGGATGGGCGAGTGGATGGATGGACAGACAAATGTAGAGATGGATGGATGGACAGATGTAGGGATGGATGTTGGATGGACAGGTGGAATGATGGATGGTTGAATGGATGTAGGTGTGGATGGTGGACAGACAAATGTAGGGATGGATGGTAGATGGATGGATGGGATGTAGGACTGGATGGGTGGACAGATGGATGTAGAGTTGGATGTTGGATGGACAGTTGGACGGATGGACAGATGGATGGATGTGGGTGTGGATGGTGGACAGACAGAAGTAGAGTGGGATGTTGGATGGACAGGCGGATGGATGGACGTGGGGGTGGATGGGTGGACAGGTGGCCGGATGACTCCACAAGGTTCCAGCACCCACTGGGTGTACTGGTCACCTGCTGTCCTGAGAGGGTCTACAGGCAGTGTGACTTTGGCCAGACTCGTCCCCGGGGTGGTTGGGGTGGATCGGCTGTCCTGGGACAACCTAGCTGGGGCCCACAACCTAGAAAAATTGCAGAAAGTCCTTGGTGGGGGGAGACCAGTCCCGCCGTCCTGCCGGGGTCCCCAGGCCTGTCTTCGGGAGGGCTGTCCTTGTGGGCGTCACTTTGGGAAGCCACGGGAGTGATCCGTGGACATGTGGGTGGATCTGCACATTGTCCCCAGGCTGCCTGCCACGGTGGGTGATGTGGACGTGAGCCTGCTGGCCAGCAGGGCCAGTGCCCGCGCTGCATCTGTGGCATTGAGTCTGGACTCGCCCCCTCCCTCTGACTGTCTCGTCCGGCTGCCCCACAGGCTCCAGCGAGGGGCTCCATTTCTGGAACATGCTGCCTCAGGTGCCATGGAAGCCTCGTGCAGTGGCAGCCCTCGCAGCGCCCCCGCGTCCCCTGGAGACCCCACGGCACTGGGCATGGCTGTTCTGTGCTTGCTTCCCGCCCACCTCTCGTGTGCCCTGGGGTGCGGAAGGGAAGGGTGACCCCACAAAGAATCAAACCGCTCGGGGAGGCCTGGCAGGGGCAAGGGGCCTAGGGGGATGGGAGGGCAGAGTTCCAGCTTCAGTCGAGCGAGTCCAGCAGCTGTATGGGGGCCTAGGTGAGGGTCCTGGCGTGTTTGAGACCCTTGGGTTGCTGAGTGGGGGGGTGAAGGGAGTGAGGTGCATCCCAGGAGGCCCCAGCTTGCCTGATCGTGGGGGGAGCCCCACCCCCTGGCTCTGCTCCTGGCCTGTCCCTGACCTGTGTGTACCCGGGGGCCACCAGGTGACCCCCTGTGTCCCTGGAGAGGCCTGCCCTCCACCCCCCTGTCCCCAGGCTGAGGATGAAACAGGAAGTGGGTGAGAAGCCCCCGGGGGTGGAGGCTGCTCTCTGCCCTCCCCCATCTGGCCCCCTTGGTTGAGGCCCAAAGTCCCGCAGGCAGCTCGGCGGGGGTGTGGGCACCTCACTCCTGGGCACTTCCCAGGCAGCGCTGGAATGTTCTGGCTGCCCTTGCCATGAGGGGGACGGGCGGGGCTGGGGGCTCTGTGGGCCTCGCTGGCCTCATCCCCAGGACAGGCCCCCCCTCCACGCTCTTATCAAGGTCTCTGGCAGGCCGCCCGCCACCGCCAAGTCACGCCGCCCTGGGTGTCCGCGGGTCTCCTCGGTGGGGGTGGGGTGGCAGGCGGTCACCTGGGAGGGCTCCCTGTGCCCCCCTGGGGTGCTCGGCACTCGCTCAGGGAGCTCGGAGACCACAGGGCCAAGGTCTGACCCGGGTTTGGAGGACTCGAGGCTCTAAGCAGTGGCCTCCCAGCTTCCTGAGACCCCAGGATGCTTCTTAGGAGGGGGTCAGCCCAGAAGTGGCTGGCCAGGCCCCTGGCTGCACCGGCCACTCCAGGGTCCATGCCCCTGGGGCCGGCTCCCCAGGAAGTGCTCGGCAAAGCCATCACAGGGAAGGTGGAAGCAGCACCCGGGGGCTCCTTGTTGGGTGGGGTTGGTTTGCTGCCAGGGGACCCGGATGAAGGACTGTGTCTGCAGTGAGGCAGAGCGCGGTCAGCAGGGGTGCCGGGGGGCACATGCGGCCTGGACCGGCTGTGACCACGGCAGACAGCGGGTCCCAGCATCACAGGGCCCAAAACACACAGTTGAGCGGATGGGGTGGCCCAGAAGTGGACGTTGAGGGGCTTCTGGTGGTCACCCCTGGGTGTGGGTTCTGGGTTGTAATTTTTAAACTTCTGCTTCTCTGAATTTTCCACTTTGAAAATACTGGTTGTTTCAAAAATCATCGTAAAGGGTTGTCTTTACGAACATCAGCGGCCTGCAGGCCCTCGCAGGGTCCTGGGGCCCCTCACCCTGCCAGTGGCCGGGAATCCCGAGGGGGTCGAGCATGATGTGGGGTCGGGAGGGCAGCGAGGCGTCCGTGCCCACCGGCGTCCGGACGCTGCCTCTGGGTTGGGCCAGGACAGGCCTGGCCCCCGGCCCTCCTCTTAGGGAGACTGGGGGGCAGGGACTGCAGGGAGTGGGCAGGGCTGCCATGTAGGGGACCCCAGCCTCTCTCAGGGTCATGACTGCACTGTCCGCTCGGGTCCCTCTCGGCCCAGGTCTGGGGCGGTCCTGCCCAGAGACAAAAGGAGCCTGCTGATGGCGGGGGGAGCCCCCCAGAGGCCTCAGCCCTGGGGCAGGAAGGGCACCCCAGGACCCGGACAGCAGGCTCCCAGGGCCTGTGGGGTCTGCGAGCAGTTAGCTGTGTGAAGGACAAGTCTGGCTACAAGTGTTTGTTCATAGTAACAGCTAAAGGTTCTGTGAGCGGCTTCGCTTTTTCAGGCCTCTGTACGGTCTTTCTCCAGGCTGTTCATCGTTTCCTTGTTTTTCTTCTTTATCAGATAAGCCTGATTTCTATTTTAGCTGCAACAACACTGAGCCCTGTGCCCAGCCTGGGGGCCGGGCTGCCCATCCAGGAGGGAGGCTGGGGCCCTCCCTGCAGCTGCGGCCCTTGGGGTGGCTCCCTGGGCCGGCGGCCAGCTGCCCTCTGCCCGGCCAGGTGGCCCGAGACCTCTGACTCCTCCACGGCCAGGCTTGTCTTGGGGTCCGAGCTGGAGGAGCTCACGCCCACCAGGGTGGGGGGCAGCTAATGGCCTCGCAGCCGGTCAAGTGGGTAGAGGCCCCGAGGGGACAGACACGTGCCCAGGTCCCATCAGGGTGGGTGGCAGGGCTGCGTCGACCCCCTCCCGGGACGGTCCCTTGCTCCCTGAGTTGCTGCTGGCCTCTTGCTCTGGGCCGGCTCAGCCCGGGGCTTGTGCCCTGGTGGTGGTGGACAGTGGCCTGGGGGCCTTCTGGGTGTCGCAGGGGCCATGAGGGGCCACTTTGCTTGCTGGTGGCTGGAGCAGGTGCCCTGCCTCCTGGGTGTTCCCGAGGTGTCCGGGCCTGAGTTGAGGATGCAGGTCCCGGGCCCAGCCCACCGGGGTGGGCTGGCTTGGTGCTCTGCCCCCCACCATCATGCCACATTGGGGGACCCCGGCCAGGAGCATCTGGGGTGGGGCTTTGAAGGAGTGGCCCGGGTGGTCCTGCAGCCTGACGCTTGCTTCCACGGACGGGCGTGTGTGGTCGGCCCTGAGCCTGGGCAGCTCCCAAAGACTGCCTGGCCCATTTGCTCACCTGCCTGCCATGCCCCTGGGAGCAGGAAGGTCATCCTCGGCTTGGCAGGCCTGGTGGGAGCTGAGCCTCCCCAGTGGTTCTGGATCTGGGTGGTTCCTGGTGGCACCTGCCCAGCTGGTAACACGATTCGCCCTTCCTCGGGGAGCTGGGTGACCGCCTTGGCATGGCCTCCCAGGGTGGGGGCTGGGCACAAGGGCACTGCACCCCCTGGTCCTGGACCAAGGCCTTGAGCAGGGGACTTGGGTGAAGCCTCTGCTCAGGATGTGTTGATGATGAAGGTGGACAGTGACCACCCTGTAGCTGGGGCAGCGAGTGGGAGAAGGGGCCGCCTTGGCTGAGCTCCGGCCTAGACAGATGGGTGTCAGTGGGGCAGACCCTGGATGGCTTCCTCTCCAGAGGGTGGGCCTGGCCCCTCTGTGTCCTCACCATCCCCGATGCATCTCCCACTTTGCAGGAACAGGGTGGAGCCTTGCAGAGTGAGGGTCCAGGAGGCGCTGTCCTCAGAGGGGTGAGGGGCTGGCAGTGTTCCCGTCCCCGGGCGTGTCCTGAAGTGAGAGTCGGGGTGGCATCACAGACGTCTGCCCCGCCTCGGGGCTTGGCCTCTGGTGTCAGCCTTGCCCCGGGAAACATGATCCTGGAGGCCAGAAGGCCCTGTGCGGAGCTCGCTGCTGGCTGGCCCTGCCCGTGGTAGCCAGGCTACAGGAATGCTGGCCAGTGTCGTGAGGGCGGGCACTGCTAGGCGGGCATGGAGAGAGAGTGCTCCCGTCTTCAGGGTGGTGTGGGGCGGGCAGGCTCTGTGCCCCGGCCCTGGACGTGTCTGGCATGATGGTGGCTTCATGCAAGGCCTCAGCCGTCTTATCTGCACCAGGGATCATGAGAGCTTTCAGTTTATAGCGTAGGCTCCCCCGCCTGCCCCAGCGCTCCTGGCATTTTAATCTGGATCATTCCTGGGGCGGTGGGGGGGGCATCCTGTGCTCTCTGGGGCAGCAGCACCCCTGGCCTCGGCACCCACCGGACAGCAGTGGCGTCTGCCCCCAAGCTGTGCCGGTGAAGGCATCGCCGGGTGTCGCGGAGGGCAGGCTGCGGGTTAGAGCCCCTGCTCATGAAGGGTTGAGGAGGTCAGCACCCAGCGGGCCTAGAGGGCAGCGGGCAGGTGGATGCAGTGGGCGGCCCCCCAGGTTCAGGGGCGCCATCGTGGGGAGAGGGTGAAGGTCTTCCTGAAGGGTGGGCCCTGTCCACAGTCCGCTGAGCCAGTGGGCATGTCCCCGGCTCCCAGAGGCCCCAGGGTCAGTGCCTTCTGGGGGGGACGCAGACCCCAGAGAGGACCTCGGTGCTGATGAGAGCAGAGCTGGGAAGAGATGGGGCCACCCAGGGGGTCATCGCCCATGGGGACAGCCAGCCACAGCGATGCGGTCTCAGCGTGGTGTCCAGCCCAGGGACATACCTCCAAGCCAGGCCCGAGGACATCCGACAATGACGCCGTGGTCATGGGCCTGTTGGGGTGGGGTCTGTGCCCTCAGGCTGAGGCCCACGAGTGACCCCAGCCCTGGGGGTCTCAGGCTTCAGGCACCCCCCGCCCACCGGGTGCCCATATGAACCTTAAGCCTGGGCTTCCGGCAGCCCCTCCACCTCGATGCCCTGGGCCTGCAGTTCCGTGTGACCTGGGGTCCAGCTCACCTGAGGCCACGCCCCTCGCCCCCGCCAGCCACTCCCCTGGGGGCTGGGCTGTGTCCCGGCAGTGCCCAGCGGGCAAGTGAGCCCCCGAGGGCCTGCTGCCCTGTTCCTTCTGCTCTGCTGTGCCCTTTGTCCCTGAGCAGCCTGGATGCCATGGCCCACCTGTGCCTTCTGCAGCCACTTCCCAGGGCCCCAGCAGGGCTCCGGGTCGTGGCAGGTCGGGGGTGGTGGCCACAGGCCTCTGCTTGCCCTGTCCTGTCCGTCCACTGCTCGAGGGGCACCCCGTGGGCCTGCCCCACACCTTCCCAGGGCCGGTTGGCTGGCAGTCCTGGGCACAGCCAGCTGGTATGGTCAGGGGTCTTCCCAGGCCATGGGGGCCCATGTGTGCTGCAGGGGGCCCCGGAGTGGGGGCCAGAGGGAGGTGCTCCCAGAGAGGTCAGGAGGTGAGAGGGGCCGGGCTGTGGCTGGGCAGCTGGGCAGGGCTGTGGCCCCTTGAGCTTACACCCTGCCCCCGAGTGGCTCCTGGGCGGAGACTGAGCTATGGATGCCCTCGGGTCTGGTGGGAGGTGGGTGCTGACTCTGTCCCGTCCCCTCATTCATGGAGGGGTGGGGTGGGGAGAGTGGGGCACTGTCCCCTGGCTTGAGGGCACGTGGTATGGCCGGAGGGCCAGCTGAGGGCGGACACTGTGTCAGGAAGTGGCCTTGCAGAGGCCGTTGAGATGACATCGGGGTGCAGGGGCCCGGGGGGGCAGTCTTGGGGCCCAGGGCAGGCCTGCTTCTGCCAGGCTTACTGCCAGTGTGCCTGCCATGGGCCCTTTCTCAGAACACTTTTTCCAGAACAGCTTTGCGTGTGTATGAGGTCACTTCAGTCCTGTCTGACTCTGCGACCCCATGGACCGTAGCCCGCCAGGCTCCTCGGTCCATGGTATTCTCCAGGCAAGAATACTGGAGTGGGTTGCCATGCCCTCTCCTCCAGGGGATCTTCCTGACCCAGGGATCAAACCCGGGTCTCTTACGTCTCCTGCATTGGCAGGCGGGTTCTTCACCACTGGCGCCACCTGGGAAGCCCTCGGAACAGCCTAGTGAGATACAACTGACGTCCAATCAACTGCTTTAGGGTACTGGGTTGGCCCCAAAGTTCAGATTTTTCTGTTACTCTTGAATTCTGCGGCCAACCCAGTACGCAGCCTGACCCGTCTTGACATATGTAGAGCTCGTGAAACCACCGTCAGCTTGGCGGGCGTGTCCGTCAACCCCCCAAAGTGTCGTCGTGTCCCTGGGGAGCCCTCCCTCTCGCCCCGCCCCCTGCCCCCTGGCCCCCACCTGTCTGCTTCCGGTCCCCGCAGGTCGGTCTGTGCTTGCTGGCGTTTTTAGAGTGGGGGGCCCTGCACTGAGCACTCTGCCTCGCTCAGCACCCCCGGAGCTTCATCCTGGGTGCTGCCCACCCCTCACAGCGGGGCAGCAGCCATCCAGAGTGGGGCCGCTTGGGCCCCCGCTCGCCTGGCGCCGGGCGTCTGGGTTGTCTCCAGATGTGGGCAGTTACAAGGGAAGCTGGTGTTTGAAAGGTTGGGAAGGGTGTGTTGCTTGTTTTCTTACTGGTGACTTCAGGGTTCACCTGCACGCTCTGCACAGGTTGTCCCCGGTTTGTGGTGTCATCCAAAGAGGAAAAGCCTTTGATGCTGGTGGAGAAGGACGCCCCTGTTTGTCCTTCTGTGGGCTGTGGTTCCAGTGCTTTGTGTAAGAACCTCTGCCTGACCTGAGGCCCGAAGGTTTTCTGTTTTCTTCTAGAAGGTGTGTTGTTGTTGAGTTGCTAAGCTGGGTCTGACTCTTTGCGACCCCACAGACTGCAGCACATCAGGCTCCACTGTCCATCACTGTCTCCTGGAGTTTGCTCAGATTCATGTCCATTGAGTCGGTGATGCCATCCAACCAGCTCATCCTCTGTCGTCCCCTTCTCCTCCTGCCTTCAATCTCTCCCAGCATCAGGGTCTTTCCCAATGAGTCAGCTCTTTGCCTCAGGTAGCCAAAGTATTGGAGCTTCAGCATCAGTCCTTCCGATGAATGTTCAGGGTTGATTTCCTTTAGGATGGACTGGTTTGATCTCCTTGCAGCCCAGGGACTCTCAAGAAGTTGTGTAGTTGATGGTGTTGGGTTTCGGATGGGTCTGTTTGAGTCCGTTTCTGCATCAGACCAGAGCTGTGATGGAGGCTCCCTCCTACACGTGGGCTCACTGCCCTCTGAGTTCCATGTGGAGGGCCCCCCTCTGCTCCCCACCGTTTTCCGCACCCCCCCCCACCCCCGCCCAACTGTCCTCAGCACTGGTCCTTGATTCTGGAGCCTCTGACGGTAAGGAAGCTTGGCTCACGCCTGTCCACCTGCTGGAGCCCAAAGGCAGGTACCACATCCCCCATCTCACTCCACACAAGTCCTGGATGGGGGAGGCCCAGTGGCCCCCATTCCCAGATGTGGTTCTGAGTGTGGCAGCATCTCAGCCTTGTGTGTGTGTATGCAGGTGTGCATGTACTTGTGTGTTTACACATGTGTGGGTATGTAGGTGCGTGTGATGTGTGTGGGTGTGTGCACATATATGGAGCCTGTGCCGGGGTGATGCAGGAAGCATGCGGTGCCCCCTGAGGCTGACCTGTGCATCTCAGGGTGGGGGCCTTGCCCGCCGCGGGGGCGGTGAGAGCCAGGGCCTGGGGTCCGGCAGAGCAGCGGACGGGGGGTCGTGCTGAGAGCTCTGAGTCCTCACTGATCTGAGCGCGTGGGTGGGCGGCCAGCGGGTGGGGCACTGCTTGCTGACGTGGTTCCTGCCTGCACTTGAACTTGCCCCTCTCCTGTCTGGGATGCGGGCAGCCATCCCTGCCCCCTTGACTGAGGAGTGGACACGGTGGCCCTGTGAGCGTGGCCAGGTTCCGTGCTGTCTGCAGGGGCCTTGGGAGAACACCCCGACCGGGGCCTCAAGGAGGGGCTCACAGCTCTGGACCTTAGGGCTCCCGACTCCAGGTCCCAGATGGGCAGGGAGAGGGGGACTCTTGGTGGAGGGGTGGGGGTAAACGTCACTCGGGGAAGGAGCCTGCCCCCTGCCCTTGAGTCTTGGCCCCCAGGTGGGCGGCACCTTCCAGGCAGAGCGGGACACGGGGTCCCACCCACCTTAGGCCCCACCTCCCACTCTGGCCCCGGAGACCCCCACCCCAGCCTGGACTCCCTGTGAGATTGGACCCCCGGAAGGCTCTGCGGCACTGAGGAGGGGCTGGCCCTGGACAGCAGAGCAGGAGCTCTGTTGTCTTTCCTCTGCTGGCTGCTCTGCATCTGTCCAGCAATAAACCCTCAGACGGAGGGACAGGGCCGGCCCATTGTTAGCTTGGGGGTTGCGGGCGGGCCTCAGGGACTCAGTGGGGACTCTGCTCTGGGGGTTGTGAGAGGGGCGGTGGGTCCCGCCAGGAAAGCTGGTCTTGGAGATGCAGGGTGGAAGGGGGTTGCCAGCCACTGGTGGGGGACTGGCAGTGGGGAGGGGGTTGTGCTGGGCAGGGGCGGTGTCTATCCAGGTCTGTCGTTGTGGCCCCAGCAGAGACAGTGCCTGGGGCAGGACCTACGGTCAGGGCGTGTGGACGGGCAGGCGTCGGTGACCTGGCATTGCTCTGCTGGCCGAGGGCTTTTCTCCACGACCCAGAGCCTGCCGGTGCCGCCCCAAGCTGGGGCGGGCGGGCCAAGGGCAGCCCACCAGCCGACAGCTGAGTAGGCGGGCCTGCAGCAGCCAGTTAGGTTCCGAAGCGGCGGCGGGTGCTCGGGGCTGCCTGAGGCTCCCTGTTTGCCCAGCGGTCCTGCCTGTGGGGCCGCAGCTCGCTGGGGTCTCAGAAATGTTCACGATGCTGCCCACTCGCCGTGGCCCTGGGGCTGCCCTGACCGAGGTCCAGCGTCAGGGTGTTCCACCTGAGCTGGAGCTCCTCTCAGCGCGGCCAGGCCTCCTGCTTTCCAGGCCTTTGTGGGCGCCGCATGCAGCGGGTGGCGCTCAGGCTAAGTGTCAGGAAGGGGGCGCTGGCATGGGGGCGTTTGGAGTCAGGATGGATTGTTCTAGGTCATGATGGTGATGGTCAGCCTTACAGGGGTGGGTCCCGGACGTGTGCTAGCTGCCCGTTAGGCACTTGACCTGAATCAGCCTCATTTTTAAGATGCCCAGCAGGTGAGAAGCAAGCCACATGGGAATCCAGCGGCCTGACTTCAGAGAGGCCTGTGTGTGTGTGTGTGTGTGTGTGTGAGTGTGTATGTGTGTGAGTGTGTGTGTGTGACTGTCTGTGTGTGCATGAACTTAACAGGAGATGAAAATCACATAACTAAAGTCTCCCATTTTAATCAGCTGAGAGTGCACGGTTCTGCGGTGTCCAGCACGTTCGCAGGGCTGTACGACGGTCCCCTCTGTCTGACTCCTGAGCTTTCCATCACCAGATGGGAAACGCCTTACCCGTGACTCCAGCCCCTCCTCCAGCCCAGGGCAGCCAGGCTCGGCTTTCTGTCTGCGTGGCTTTGCGTGTTGTGGGTGTTTGGTGAGAATGGAGTCATACACGTGTGGTCCTTTAGGGCCGACGTCACTCGCTGTAGTCGCTCAGGCTTTGCCCATGTCATAGGCTGGGTTTGAATGTTGTCGCTCTACACGCTGGATAATATTCCACTGTGTGGACGGACCACGTTTTGTTGACTCATTCGCCCTTGATGGCTACTTGGGCTGCCTCCACCTTCGGGCTGCTGTGGGCCGTGCTGCTCTGAATGTGTGTGCAGTGTTTGTTTGAACACCTGTTTTTGATTCTTTGTCATCTGCACCCAGGAGTGGGATGACCAGGTCATGTGACCGCTGGTTGGAGCTGCCCGGTGGCGGGGAGGGGGGCTCACCAGCAGCACGTTCTGGGGACCATCCATGCCAGATCACGGAGTCCGCCCACATCAACTCCTGTCCTGCCCGCTCCACACCCCTCAGTCTCTGGCCCTGGACAAAGTCCTTCCCTGTCACCCCATCACACGGGGCGCCCATGCCCTCCTGGGACCAAGTTCCTCCCTCCCCGGGAGTGCCCCCACTTCTGTTGGATGAAACCCTGCCCTCGGGCCCCTGTTTGAAGTGGCAGTGGCATCTCAGCCCCTCGGTTTCTACCTGTCACGAAAAAGTGCCACAGTGATGGCCGGCCCCGGGCATATCAGGGACGGGGTGTGCCCCAGAGCAGGGCCCCGGGGAGGAGCGGTTCTCCTGAAGGAGGGTGGGAGGGCCACGTCGGTCTCCCTCCCCCTCCCCCTCCCCCCTCCCTCCCCTCTCCCTTCCCCATTCCTCCTCCCCCGCCCCCTTCCCCATTCCTCCTCCCCCGCCCCCTGCCAGCTGAGACGCAGCCGCCACTGCTGAGTCCCGCCCCCAGCCTTGCCTTCCGTCCCTCCTCTCTCTTTGCCACCAGACTTCAGATCCCTCACATCCTTCTTCCCCTCTCCTCCCAGCTGGGCCGGTGCTTCTGGGGGTTCCGTCTCAGCATCCTGCACACGCCTCTACCCTCCAGTCGACAAAATGGTAACCAGTCCACCTCTCAACTCTGCACTCCGCCCCACCTTAGGCTGCCTTCTGTCTCCACCCTGGAAGGCCAGACTTTTCCATGCATGTGAACAGTGGCAAGAGCCCCCTTACTAGGAGCCTCTGTCTTAGAACTGACTGAAAAAACACATATGTTGTCTAGAAAAATCACAAGGTCAGGTACAGCACCATCAGAATCAACGAATGGCTGAAGGTTTCCAAGCACGTGCACCAGGAGAGAACAGAGGTTGCAGCCTTAATCTCGGGTGAAGAATTAGGCCCAGTGGTTAAGAATCCAGCCTGCAATGCAGGAGGCCTGGGTTCTGTCCCTGGCTGGGGAAGTGAGATCCCACATGCTGTGGAGCAGCAGCGTCCACGTGCTCCCGAGCCCACACGGCGCAACTGGAGGGTCCCTGCGCTGCAACTAAGACCCAATGCACCCAAACAAACAAAAATAATAACAGTAAAAAGAACCAGGGCAAAGAGGGTAATTTTGAAAGACTAAAAGATACAGTTGGGAGAAGGCAATGGCACCCCACTCCAGTACTCTTGCCTGGAAAATCCCATGGATGGAGGAGCCTGGTGGGCTGCAGTCCATGGGGTCACTAAGAGTCGGACACGATTGAGCGACTTCACTTTCACTTTTCACTTTCCTGCATTGGAGAAGGAAATGGCAACCCACTCTGGTGTTCTTGCCTGGAGAATCCCAGGGATGGGGGAGCCTAGTGGGCTGCCGTCTATGGGGTCGCACAGAGTCGGACACGACTGAAGTGACTTAGCAGTAGCAAAGATACAGTCAGTGCTGAAGCTGATAAAGGGTATTAAGACAAGAGTTGTTTAAAATGCAAAGAGAAATAACCTCATTCACTCTTTGATCAAGAAAGTGAAAAATCATTTGAGTTGTTAGTATAATTAAATTGATAGATTTGCCAAACTTTGCACCCTATAAGCAAAAGATATGTCTTTTACAATATTCCTGGCATAGTCACAAGAGTTGATTTTATGCTAGACTGAAAAAGTCTCAGTACAATCTAAAATCAGCAAGCTATACTGGAGTTCCTTGATTGCAATATGAATTTAATGCCAGCTACAAGTTTAATTAATAATAGATTTTTAGAAAAGCTAATTAGCAATGAAAACAGCAGCAGCACTGTTACTACATAATTTAGTCAAGTTAAAGGGGTGTGTGCGCACCTGCACTCAGGCCAAGTCATAGCTACAGGTACCATCGTTCTTAAAAAGAGAATAAACACACGAACTAGGCATGTACGTTTAAAACTTCTGCAAAAGAAAAGCAGAAATGAAGTAATAAGCAATAAGAATAGGACTTCTCTGGGGGTCCAGTGGTTAGGAATCCACCTGCCAATGCAGGGGACGTGAGTTTGATCCCTGGCCTGGGAAGAGTCCATGTGCCGCGGATCGCCCAAGGCCATGAGCTTCAACTGCTGAGCCTGCACCTGAGAGCCCGCGCCCCGCAACAAGGCGGCCGCACCCGAGAGCCCGCGCCCCGCGACGAGAAGCCGCGGCGGCCGCACCCGAGAGCCCGCGCCCCGCGACGAGAAGCCGCGGCGGCCGCACCCGAGAGCCCGCGCCCCGCGACGAGAAGCCGCGGCGGCCGCACCCGAGAGCCCGCGCCCCGCGACGAGAAGCCGCGGCGGCCCGCACCCGAGAGCCCGCGCCCCGCAATGAGAAGCCGCGGCGGCCCGCACCCGAGAGCCCGCGCTCCGCAATGAGAAGCCGCGGCGGCCCGCACCCGAGAGCCCGCGCCCCGCGACGAGAAGCCGCGGCGGCCGCACCCGAGAGCCCGCGCCCCGCGACGAGAAGCCGCGGCGGTGAGGAGGCCACGCGCTGCAGGTAGAGGCGGCCCTGCTCCCCACAACTGGAGAAAGCCTGCGGCGAGGACCTAGTGCAGCCAAAAACAAAGCAATAAATTTTTAAAGAGATAAGAATAGAAAATAATGTCGGTTCAGTTCAGTTGCTCAGTCGTGTCCAACTCTTTGCGATCCCATGGACTGCAGCACGCCAGGCTTCCCTGTCCCTCACCAACTCCTGGAGCTTGCTGCTCAAACTCCTGTCCATCACATTGGTGATCCCATCCAACCATCTCATCCTCTGTCGTCCCCTTCTCCTCCTGCCCTCAAGCTTTCCCAGCATCAGGGTCTTTTCCAATGAGTCAGCTCTTCTCATCAGGTGGCCAAAGTATTGGAGTTTCAGCTTCAGCATCAGTCCTTCCAATGAACACCCAGGACTGATCTCCTTTAGGATGGACTGGTTGGATCTCCTTGCAGTCCAAGGGACTCTCAAGAGTCTTCTCCAACACCACAGTTCAACGCATCAATTCTCTGCCGCCCAGCTTTCTTTATAGTCCAACTGTCACATCCATACATGACTATTGGAAAAACCATAGTCTTGACTAGACGGACCTTTGTTGGTAAAGTAATGTCTCTGCTTTTTAATATGCTGTCTAGGTTGGTCATAGCGTTTCTTCCAAGGAGCAAGCATCTTTTATTTTTTTTAATTTAATTTTAAATTAAAATTAAAAGAAAACAATAAGCAAAAAATTTGGATTGACAATCCTATTCAGGATCTGATTCTTGGTTCCTTGAGAAATAAAAAAGTGACAGAGCTTTCATAACTCCAGTTAAGGAAGAACAGCAAGTATAGAATTTTAAATGAGGCATGAGAAGGCTCTTGTGTAATATATTTAGATAAGGTTTTAAATTTGACAGTGACTTGTATAGTTCTTCCAGCTTTTGAACTGTGGTGTTGGAGAAGACTCTTGAGAGTCCCTTGGACTGCAAGGAGATCAAACCAGTCAATCCTCAAGGAAATCCATCCTGAACGTTCATTGGGAGGACTGATGCTGAAGCTGAGACTCCAATACTTTGGCCACCTCATGTGAAGAACTGACTCATTGGAAAAGACCCTGATGCTGGGAAAGATTGAGGGCAGGAGGAGGAAGATTGAGGGCGGGAGGAGGAGTGGACGACAGAGGATGAGATGGTTGGATGGCATCACTGACTTAATGGACAGGAGTTTGAGTGAGCTCCGGGCATTGGTGATGGACAGGGAAGCCTGGCATGCTGCAGTCTATGGGGTCGCAGAGTCGGACATGAGTGAGCAACTGAACAAATTTAAGAAACTTTGTGAGATGGTTGCCTATTTGGGAGAAGATATTAAAGTTGTACTGGTAAGAAGTAGAACATCTCAGTAGGTACGAGGTAAATTTGAGCTTTGCACAGTGGGCACCGTGCACTCTGAGCGTGTTAGAAGGTGAGGGGATGGAGGGACAGTGCATGGTGGGTGCACGGGGCATCTGGGCGCCACCTCGGCAGGCATGCCCTGCATGGTGCTTTCATTCTGTTTGTTTGAAAATTTCCAGATGTGGGACCAGGGATAACAAGAAAATGCTTTTGAAAAGTGGCTGGGGAGTCTTCTCCCAGAAAGCGTCTGGCCAGGTGACCCAGCCCATGTGTGGCTGCAGAGAGCATCCACCCAGGCGAACTGCTCAGGGCAGGTGCCCACTTCGGCTTGTAGGCAGGCTGCTGTTGGGGAAGTCAGGCACGGCTGGCAGGGAATGGTGTGGGCCAGCCTGTGGACCAGTGGCATTAGGAAACCCAAAACAACACAACAGCCGACTCAACTCAAGAGTAGGTTACCGTTGACCCCACCTAGGAACCCCATGTAGGTCGATTCCATAAGGAATCATAATCAACCCTGAATATTCATTGGAAGGACTGATGCTGAAGCTCCAGTACTTTGGGCACCTGATGCAAAGTGCTGACTCATTGGAAGAGACCCTGATGCTGGGAAAGATTGAAGGCAGGAGGAGAAGGGGACGACAGAGGATGAGCTGGTAGGATGGCATCACTGACTCAATGGACATGAGTTTGAGCAGACTCTGGGAGATGGTGAAGGACAGGGGAGCCAGGCATGCTGCAGTCCGTGGGGTCGCAGAGTCAGACATGACTGAGCGGCTGAACAACAGTGACACGTGATGGGGGAGATGGACGTAGCTCACGCAGAGAGCATCCACGTGGACACACCTGTGTGTGGTTGTGAGCGAGTAAGGGGTGATGACACGGGGTCCCCAGTGTGGACGCCGACCAGGGAGGGGGAGGTGGCGTGGACGAGCAGCTGATGCAGGGGAATTTCAGGCGCTTACATACAGTTCCACGCCCCCCTATGGTGCTGATGCATTGCTAGGGAAGATGGAACTTTCCAGGCTTAAAGCCTGCAGCCCCCGCCTCCCCCAGGGAGCAAAGGTGACACCCCAGGAAGGGACAAGCCCGCACGAGAGGCCGGGACGGCTGTCCTTCGTGAGCTGTGTCCTCGCCAAAGACACACCCGGATCTAATCACCAAGAAATCCCAGATAAACCCGAGTTGAAGGGCACACTCCAAAGCAGTTGGCCCGAACTCCTCAAAAATGTCAAGGTTAAAAAACGCAGAGACTAAAGAACCGTTCCAGCCTAAGGGGAACAAAGAGACAGGGTACCTGGGGAGCGTGTGTGGCTCGGGAGGGAACCCTGCGGTCCGGGGTCGGGCTGGAGCAGGGCAGCACCAGCTGGGTAGCGGTGTGGTGTCAGTGCCAACGTTTCCCAATCTTGACAACCATCCTGTGGTTACGGAAGAGGAAGTCCTTGTTCCTGAGAATACACATGGAAGTATTCAGCAGAAAACAGGCACAAATGTAGGCAGCCTACTCTCAGATGGTTCAGGACCCCCTTGGGGACGCGGAGGGGCTGGGGGACCGGGACACAAAGCAGGAAGTGGCCAACTGGCTGGCTGGGGACGCGGGGCCAAGGGTGTTCAGGGGGACCTCACGCTAGTCTTGCCAGTGTTAGTGAGTTTGCAATGAAACGAGATAAAGGAAAATGTACCCCCAAACGACCACAACCACTTTGGGTTTCTCTCCTGACCTCGCAAGTAGGCGGCCGGCCCTTCTGAAACTCCCGAAAGGCTGTATTTTATCACAAATTTTAATCAAAAGCAAATGATTATTTCACCAGCAACTGGAAATCGCCAGACATCAGAATGTGTTTTTAGGAGATTACCTTTTCTGATTATAAAACTCTGAAATGTGGAGCATAGACCATTTGGAAGTTTTTTTTTTAATTTATTTATTTTTAATTGGAAGATAATTGCTTTACAATATCGTGTTGGTTTCTGCATTTGGAAATTTTTAAAGAGGAAAATTGAAATTACTCGTTATACTAAGAACCAGAGGTGTCACTGCTGATTCCCTTCTAGCCTTTTGGCAAGTGTGTGTGTGTGTGTGTGTGTGTGCAAGCGAGCACACTCAGTGATGAGCACTGGGTCCAAGGCTAGACTGAAGCCTGCAGGCGCCCGTGGCCATTGGCTTATGCTATTGGTACCTCGGTTTCTTCACCTGAGAAGTGGGGTGATCAGAGCCCCTGCCTTGGATGGCTTTGAAGGGTTGACTGAGCTCAGCGGAGCCCACACCTAAGTAAGTGTAGCTCGCAGGGAGGGCTCAGCACCTGTTACTCCACATGTATCTGAATGTGTATATTGATGTAAACACTTGGCAACATTGAGATGACGCTAAACCAGTCATCTGTAGCTTTTTCCTCATTTGACGTGTGAATGTCCCTCCCATTGTCTGTCTTCCCCCACACATCTGGCTCATTTCCTATTTTATTCTTATAAATAACACGGTGATGCAGATCCTCATACGTGCATTTCCCCCCGGAACCCAGATTGTTTCCTTGGGTCACAGGAGGAGATGGACAGGATCAAAGGGTTCCTCCGTTTTTACGGCTCTGACTCCGCCAGCCCCACCAGCCTTCCAGGAGGATTCTCCTCACTTAACCTCCCGCCGCTGTCCCGGACATGACTCGTTATGTTACACCCTCTCCAAAGTAGGGTTGAATCACAAAAACACTTTGCCATTTGGACGAGGCAAAAATAGCATCTCGTTGTTCGTAGTGAGGGGAACGCTTCCGTGCGTGTCGGGCTGTCTGTACTGCGGCCATGTGCTCGCTGGGCTGTGCGCCTGGGGTCTTCTGGGCTTCTGGGAGTCTGTGGATTAAAGGGGTGGGAGGTCTGTCCCCCGGGAGGTTACACCTGAGAGAGTGAACCAGCGCACAAAGCCTTAGAGCTGGAAAGTGCACAGCAGGCAGGGGGCAGAGGCGGCTGGGGTGCCCGTCCCCCCGGTGGTGGGTCAGCCTCTCGGGCTGGATGGGGTTTGAGCGGAAACGTGAAGGACAGAGCTGGCCGGAACAGATGCTGTGTGCCAAGACCCTGTGGTAGGGATGTGCTTGGCACCTGTGAGGAGTAGTGGGGGGCTGGGGGCAGGGCGGGCAGGTGGTGGGGATGAGGGTGGGAAGGTGGTCTGGCCACAAGAGTGGACCTGGGCTGAGACTCAGCACTGACGGGCCTTCAGGAGGAGTAACGAGAGCGGTCCTCTCTTAATGTCTCTGCTTTTTTTATTTTTACTGTTTTATTTTGAAAGAAAAGTTCCAGAATAGTACAGAGAGCTCCAGACCCCTCACCCAGCTCCTCCTTAACAGTAACCTCTTCATGCCACAGGCTTTTATCAAAACCGGAGGTTGATGTTGGTGCATTTTTGCTCCCTAAACCGCACACCATGCGAATCCCGCTGGTTTTGCCACCAACGTCCTTCGTCCACCCCGAGACTCCCACGCTGTGTCTGCTTGTCCCCTTCGTGCCCTCCTGCCCTGGCAGCTCTCCAGCGTGTCTTGACTTTCATGAGTTGGATGTTTGGGATGGGGGCCGGTCAGGTGGTGTGTGGAACGCCCCTTGTTCTGGGTTCTCCCGCTGTGTCTCATGATTAGATCAAGATTAAGCACTTTTTGGCAAGAACACCCGGGGACCGTGCTGGGTCCTGCGAAGTGCCTCCTATCAGGGTGCAGGACGCCTTATTTCTGTGGTTCGACCTTGATGCTCTGGCAGACGCGTGTCTCTGGGGCGTCTCTGCTGCCAGGGGCTCCTTCCCCTCTTGTCATCAGGAGGCGCGTGGAGGGCGTCTCTTTGATGCGAGGTGTGTGCATCTTCCTCGGGAAGTGCGGTCTGCTGGTGTCAACCATCCCTCGGTGGAAGTTGCTCTCTTAGTGATGGCTGTCCCGTGGGGGTGTTCTCTCTCCCCATAGTCTGTCTCCATTGATTAGTTGGGATTTCCTTGGAAGAACCTGTCCCTTTTCCTCTGCTGATCTGTTCAGTGATTTATTTAAATCAGTGTGTTCCTGTGGATATTGACATTATTTATGGGTTGTAAAGGAGGAGAAGAGAATGACAGAGGATGAGATGGTTGGATGGCATCACCGACTCAACATACCTGAGTTTGAGCCAAGTCCAGGAGATGGTGAAGGACAGGGAAGCCTGCGTGCTGCCGTCCCTGGGGTCACGACTGAGCGACTGAGCCACAGTGGGTCGTGACCCCTGCCATCACTCCTGATTTGGTGGCTCCGAGGGTCCTGACGCAGGTCTTCGGGCATCATTCAGGTCTGACATTCCTCATCTTCCCCGGAGCCGTATCCCTTCCCGGCTCCCTGAGATGCTCCAGACTTGGCTCGCATTTTCCTTCCCTGGCACTGCCATCAGTCTCTTCCTCCCACGAGCCCTGGCTCCTTTTTGGCGAGTGTTATTTAGAAACCAAGCCGTGGGTGCTGGCTGTGCTCCTGCCGGCTGCCGGATGGGGGAGAATGTGTGTGCACCTGTGTGTGCACCTGTGCGTGCACTAGCCCACGTGGGTGTACACATCTGTCGGCATTTCTTGGCCTGGGCACCTGTGTGTGTGAAGTGAAAGTCTCTCAGTCATGTCCAACTCTTTGCAACCCCGTGGACTGTAGCCCGCCAGGCTCCTCTGTCCATGGAATTCTCCAGGCCAGAATACTGGAGTGGGTAGCTGTTCCCTTCTCCGTCGTATCTTCCTGACCCAGAGATCGAACCCAGGTCTCCCACATTGCAGGTGGATTCTTTACCTTCTGAGCCACCAGGGAGTCCTTTGATACAAACGTGAGCTCACCCTGATGGCTCCCCACGGGACTCCTCTAGCCCCGCGCCGCCTTCGGTACACTGCCTGGCCTGACCTCGGGCAGCCTGCCCTCCCTGATGCCTTGTCCCTTCAGCCCTGGTGTCCACGATGTGTATTGATGGAGACTTGCCATCACATACCTGGGAGGAATAGACTCACCCACGGAGCGCAGTGTGTGTGCTGTTCCTGGACCTACAGGATTCTGTCCGGTTGCTGGAGCCCACCGTGACTCAGGACACTCCCTTTCTTTCCCACCCCGACCATGTGGCTCTGTCATTGATGGAACCCAGTGGACTTCAGTCATTAGGCTGACCTTCCGTTTGGAGTTGCCCCACATTCTGATTGGTTTTATTGCCTGTTGTGCCCCCTATTTGGGGGCACAGGGAGGGGACATGGAACTCTGCGGTGGTCCAAAGCATCGGAGCTGTAGGACCTAGAGTCCTCAGAGGAGCACTGTTCCCCCTGCAGGCCCGCTCCCCCTCCTGTTGCTCCTTCCCACCCGCCCCTACAGGTAAGCCATCTTTTTAGTCTCTGGTTCATCCTTCCTGTGGTTCTCTTGCAATCACATGTGTATTTTCTTATGCCACTTTCTTTTTTACACCACGGAAAGTGTATGTACTCTTTTGTAAACGTTTTAGCTTTGGTAAATTATTGGAAATGTATATAATTTGCCAGAATAATGGTAAAAATGGCTTCCCTGGTGGCTCAGATGGCCAAGGATCTGCTTGCACTGGCAGAGACGCAGGTTCGATTTCTGCAAGGCTCTGCTTTCTGTTAGTTTGGAAGTGGGGCTGAAGCAGGGTGGCTGCCCCGTGTGGCCCTGCGGGGCTGCCTTGCTGCATTCTGCACTCCCAGCAATGCGCACAAGAGTTCCGATTTCTCCACGCTCTTATCTACACCTGTTATTTTCAGCTATGTGTTGGTAGTCGCCTCCTTAATGGGTGTGAAGTGGTGTCTCGGTGTGGTTTTGATTGCGTTGTTTCCCAGGTGGCACCAGTTGTGAAAAACCCGCCTGCCAGTGCGGGAGACATAAGAGACGTGGGTTCGATCCCTGGGTCAGGAAGATCCCCTGGGGAAGGAAATGGCGACCCACTCCAGGATTCTTGTCTGGAGAACGCCCTGGCAGAGGAGCCTGGCGGGCGACAGTCCACGGGGTCGGAAGTAGTCAGACAAGCATGGCATGGCAGTAACCGTGTAGTTGTATGCACAGGCTTAACCGTCCTGCGGCACGTGGGATCTTCCTGGGCCAAGAATGGAATCTGCAACCCCTGCATTGACAGGTGGATTCTTGGCCACCAGACCGCCAGGGAAGCCCTCACATTTTCTCTATTCCTCTTTTGAAGGGCGCTTCGATTGTTTCTGTACCTTGGCTATTGTGAATAGCTCTGCTGCTGTGGTCAGGCAGATGTCTCTTTGAGACAGTGAGTTCATCTCCTTTGGGTGGATGCCTAGCAGTAGAATTGCTGGACCATATAGTAGTTCATTCTTAATTTCCTGAGGAACCTCCGTACTGGTCTCTGTAACGGCTTCACCGATTTATATTCCCACCAACAATGAAGGGGGTTCCCTTCCTCCACATTTTGCCAACACTTGCTGTCTCTTGACTTTTGGATGATGGCCGTCCTCACAGGTGTGCAGTGACATCTCAATGTGGTTTGATTTGCATTTCCCTGGTGATTAGTGATGTTTAGCATCTTTATATACCTGTTTGTCATTGGTATGCCTTCTTTGGGAAAAGGTCTATTCAGGTCCTTTGTCAAATTTTTAATCATGTTATATACTTTTTGCAGCCTAGTTCTTTGAATTCCTTGTATATTTTAGATATTAACCCCTTATTGGATATGGAGTTGGCAAATATCTCCTCTCATTCCCTAGACGGCCTTTTCATTTTGTTGATGATTTCCTTTGCTATAAAGGTTTTTGTTTGATGTAGTCTCACTTGTTTGGTTTTTTTTTTTTGCCCTTTTGTTATCAAACCAGAAAAATTATTGCCAAGACCAGTGTCAAGGAGGTTGGCTTATATGTTTTCCTCTAGGAATTTTATAGTTTCAGGTCTTAACATGCGAGTCTTCAATCCATTTGGGGTTGATTTTGGTGCATGGGGACAGATAGTGGTCGAGTTTTTGGGTTGATTTTGGTGATGGTGTCAGATGGTGGTCGAGTTTTTGGGTTGATTTTGGTGCATGGGGTCAGATGGTGGTCGAGTTTTTGGGTTGGTTTTGGTGATGGGGTCAGATGGTGGTCGAGTTTTTGGGTTGGTTTTGGTGCATGGGGTCAGATGGTCGAGTTTTTGGGTTGGTTTTGGTGATGGGGTCAGATGGTGGTCGAGTTTTTGGGTTGGTTTTGGTGATGGGGTCAGATGGTGGTCGAGTTTTTGGGTTGGTTTTGGTGCATGGGGTCAGATGGTGGTCGAGTTTTTGGGTTGATTTTGGTGATGGGGTCAGATGGTGGTCGAGTTTCCTTATTTTGCACGTGGCTGTCCAGCTTTCCAACACCATCTGTTGAAGAGACTGTTCTTACGAGCTGTACGTTCTCGGCCCCTTTGTGGTAAGTTAATTGGCTGTGTATGCGGTGTGTGTGTGTGCGTCTAACCTCTGGACTCGCTATTCGGTTCCACTGGTATATGTGTCTTTTCGTGCCCAAGCCATACTGAGTAGTTCTGTAATATAGTCCGAAACCAGGGAGGGAGATGCCTCCAGCTTTGTTCTTCTTTATCAAGATTACATTTGCTATTTGAGATCTTTTGTGATTCCATAAGAATTTTAGGATTGCTTGTTCTGTTTATGAGGAAAATGCCACTGGAACTTTGGGAGGGAATGTGTAGGATCTGTAGTTTACTTTGGGTACTATAGACATTGTAACATTAATTCTTCCAATCCATGAGCTTAATAAAATATTTCTCCATTTATCTGTGTCTTCTTTAACTTTATCCATTAGTGTCTTATCATGTTCAGTTACAGATCTTTTATCTCCTTGGTTAAATTTGCTCCTAAGTATTTTATTCTTTTGTGAATAGGGTTGTTTTCTTAATTTCTATTTCCAATAGCTTGTTGCTGGTATACAGTAACACAGCGGATTTTTAAAAATTTTTATTTATGCAACAGCTTTTGGTCAGTCTTGAAGGGTTTTCTGTATATAATATGTCATCTGAAAACAGAACCAATTACACTTCTTTCCAGTTTGGATCCCCTTTTTTCCGTTTTCCTTGCCTGATTGCTCTTCCTAGGACTCAGTGTGTTGAATTGTTGAGAGTGGGCACCCTTGTTCCTAATCTCAGAGGAAATGCTTTCAGATTTTCATCATTGAGTGATGTTAGCTGTGTGCTTATCACATATGACCTTTGCTATGTTGGGGTATGTTTCCTCTGTACTCAGTTTGTTGAGAGTTTTTATCATGAAAGGTTATGAATTTTATCATACTCTTTCTCTCGCACCTTTGAGATGGTCATGTTTACCTTCATGATGTCGATATGGTGTAAGTCACTAAGTGTAGGTGTTGCTTGCCCAGTCGTGCCTGACTCTTTGTGACCCCCTGGACTGTAGCCTCCAGGCTCCTCTGTTCATGGGATTCTCTAAGCAAGAATACTGGAGTGGTAGCCAGGCCCTTCTCCAGGGGATCCTCCTGACTGTGGAATTGGACCTGGGTCTCCCGCATTGTAAGCAGATTCTTTATCATCTGAGGCACCAGGGAAGCCCAATATGGTATAGCACATTGATTGATTTGTGAATATCGAACCATTCTTGCATTCTTGGAGTAAATCCCACTTGATCATCGTGTATAACCCTTTTAATGCACTGTTAACTTTGGTTTGCTAGTGTTTTGTTGAGGATTTTTGCATCTCTGCTCATCAGGGATTTTGGTCTGTAATTTTATTTACTTGTGTGTCTTGTCTGGTTTTGGTATCAGGTTAATGGTGACCTCTAAAAATGAGTTTTAGAAAGGCAATGCCAAAGAATGTTCAAACTACCACACAATTGCACTCATCTCACATGCTAACAAAGTAATGCTCAAAATTCTCCGAGCCAGGCTTCAGCAGTACGTGAACCATAGCTTTGACTAGATGAACCTTTGTTGGTAAAGCCATGTCTCTGCTTTTTAATATGCTGTCTAGGTTGGTCATAGCTTTTCTTCCAAGGAGCAAACATCTTTTAATTTCATGCCTGCAGTCACCATTTGCAGTGATTTTGGAGCCAAAAGAAAAAATAAAGTCTCTCACTGTTTCCATTGTTTCTCCATTTTTTGCCGTGAAGTGATGGGACCAGATGCCATGATCTTTGTTTTCTGAATGTTGAGCTTTACCAACTTTTTCACTCTCCTCTTTCACTTTTATCAAGAGGCTCTTTAGTTCTTCTTCACTTTCTGCCATAAGGGTGGTGTCATCTGCGTATCTGAGGTTATTGATATTTCTCCCAGCAATCTTGATTCCAGCTTGTGCTTCCTCCAGCCTGGCATTTTGTATGATGTACTTTGCATATAAGTTAAATAAGCAAGATGACAATACACAACCTTGATGTACTCCTTTCCCCATTTGGAACCAGTCTGTTGTTCAATATCTGGTTCTAAGTGTTGCTTCTTGACCTGCATACAGATTTCTCAAGAGGCAGGTCAGGTGGTCTGATATTCCCATCTCTTGAAGAATTTTCCACAGTTTGTTGTGACCTACACAGTCAAAGGCTTTGGCGTAGTCAATAAAGCAGAAGTAGATGTTTTTCTGGAACTCTCTTGCTTTTTTGATGGTCCAACACATGTTGGCATTTTGATCTCTGATTCTTCTGCCCTTTCTAAAACCAGCTTGAACATCTGGAAGTTCACGGTTCATGTACTGTTGAAGCCTAGCTTGGGGAATTTTGAGCATTACTTTACTAGCGTGTGAGATGAGTGCAGTTGTGAAGTAGTTTGGACATTCTTTGGCATTGCCCTTCTTTGGAATTGGAATGAAAACTGACCTTTTCCAGTCCTGTGGCCACTGCTGAGTTTTCCAAATTTGCTGCATATTGAGCGCACCACTTTAACTATATTTCATCTATTTCCACTGTGATGTTTAATTTCCTTCCTTCTGCTACTTTTAGACTTCATTTGTTCTTTCTTTTTTTTTTTAGTTTTTTGAGGTTAGAATTAGGTTGTTTATTGAGAGTTTTCTTTTTTCTTAATGTAGATATTTATCACTATCCCCTTTCTCCTTAGAACTGCATCTGGTATGTTGTATTGCCATTTTCATTTGTCTCAAGATATTTTTTAAATTTCCGTTTTGATTTCTCTTTTGATCCAGTACTTGTTAAGCAATGTGTTGCTTAATTTCCATGTATTTGTGTATTTTTCCATTTTTATTCTTGTAACTGATGTCTAGTTTCATACCATTACTGTTGGAAAAGATTCTTGATGTGATTTCAGTCTTAAGTTTATTAAAATGTTTTGTGGCCTATCATGTGGTCTATCTTGGAGAATGTGCCATATGCCCTGGAGACAAGTATATATTCTGGGGTTCTTGGGAGAAATGTTAAGTATATGTCTGTTTGGTTCATCTGGTATGATGTGTGGCTTAATTCCAGTGCTTCCTTATTGGCTTTCTATCTGGATGACCTATTCATTATTAAAAGTCTGATATGAGTTGCCTTTCTTCGATTTAAGTCTGAAATTTGCGATAAGGAGTTCATGATCTAATGCTAGATTCAAAACACCACTTCCTATGTAGGGGATAACTCTTGGTGACCCATGGACTGCAGTGCACCAGGCTCCTCTGTCCTTCACAGTCTCCCAGAGTTTGCTCAGACTCATGTCCATGAAGTCGGTGATGCCATCTAACCACTTCATCCTCTGCCACCCTCTTCTCCTTCTGCCTTCAGTCTTTCCCAGCATCAGATCGTTTCCCATGAGTTGGCTCTTCGCATCAGGTGCCAAAGCATTGGAGCTTCTACTTCAGCATCAGTGCTTGCAATGAGTACTCAGGGTTGATTTCCTTTAGGATGGACTGGTTGGATCTCCTTGCTGTCCAAGGGACTCTCAAGAGTCTTCTCCAACACCACACTTCAAAAGCATCAGTTCGTCAGCGCTCAGCCATCTTTATGGTCCAGCTCTTTTATCTGTACATGACTACTGGAAAAACCATAGCTTTGACTATACAGACCTTTGTCAGCAGAGTGATGTCTCTTCTTTTTAATATGCTGTCTAGATGTGTTGTAGCTTTCCTTCCAAGGAGCAAATGTCTTTTCATTTCATGGTTGCAGTCACCATCTACAGTGATTTTGGAGCCCAAGAAAATAAAATCTGTCACTGCTTCCCCTTTTACCCCATCTATTTGCCATGAAATAATGGGACCAGATGCCATGATCTTAGTTTTTTGAATGTTGAGTTCTCAGCCAACGTTTTCAGTCTCCTCTTTTACCCTCATCAAGAGGTTCTTTAGTTCCTCTTCACTTTCTGCCATAAGTGTGGTATCATCTATATCTCCCAGCAATCTTGATTCCAGCTTGTGATTCATCCAGCCTGGCATTTTGCATGATGTACTCTGTGCAAGTTAAATAGGTAGGGTGACAATATACAGCCTTGTCACACTCCTTTCCCAATTTTGAACCAGTCAGTTGTTCCATGTCTGGTTCTAACTGTTGCTTTTTGACCCACATACAGCTTTCTCAGGAGATAGGTAAGGTGGTCTGGTATCCCCATCTCTAAGAATTTTCCACAGTTTGTTGTGATCCACACAGTCAAAGGCTTTAGCATAGTCAATGAAGCAGAAGTAGATATTTTTCTGGAATTCTCTTCCTTTCTCTATGATTCAACAAATGTTGGTAACTTGATCTCTTGTTCCTCTGCCTTTTTGAAACCCAGCTTGTATATCTGAGAGTTCTCAGTTTACATACAGCTAAACCCTAGCTTCCATGCATTGGAGAAGGAAATGGCAACCCACTCCAGTGTTCTTGCCTGGAGAATCCCAGGGACGGGGGAGCCTGGTGGGCTGCCATCTCTGGGGTCGCACAGAGTCGGACATGACTGAAGCAACTTAGCAGCAGCAGCAGTAGCAAAGCCTAGCTTGGAGGATTTTGAGCATAACCTTACTAGTATAGAAATGAACACAACCATATGATAGTTTGAACATTCTTTGGCATTGCCATTCTTTGAGATTAGAATGAAAACTATCTTTGTCCATTTCTGTGGCCACTACTGAGTTTTCCAAATTTGCTGACATGTTGAGTGCAGCACTTTAACAGCGTCATCTTTTAAGATTTGAAATAGCACAGCTGGAATTCTGTCACTTCCACCCTCTTTGTTTGTAGTAATGCTTCCTAAGGCCTACTTGACTTCACACTCAAGAATGTCTGAGTCTAGTCTGTGAGCAGACCCAGGTGGTCATCTGGGTCATTAAGACCTTTTTTGTGCAGTTCTTCTGTGTCTTCTTGCCACCTCTTCTTAATCTCTTCTGCTTCTGTTAGATCCTTACCTTTTCTGGACTTTATGGTGCCCATCTTGGCATGAAATGTTCCCTTGATATCTCCAGTTTTCTTGAAGAGATCTCTAGTCTTTCCTATTCTGTTGTTTTCCTCTATTTCTTTGCACTGCTCATTTAAGAAGTCCCCTTATCTCTCCTTGCTGTTCTCTATAGCTCTGCATTCAGTTGGGTGTATCTTTTCTTTTCACCCTTGCCATTCACTTCTCCTTTCCTCAGTTATTTTAAAGCCTCCTCAGACAACCGCTTTGCCTTCTTTCATTTCTTTTTCTTTGGGATGGTTTTGCTCACTGCCTCTTACACAATGTTATGAACTTCCATCCATCATTCTTCATGCACTCTACCAGGTCTAATCCCTTGAATCCTTTGAATCTATTCATCACCTCCACTGTATAATCATGAGTTAGGTCATTGGTACCCCACTCCAGTACTCTTGCCTGGAAAATCCCATGGGTGCAGGAGCCTGGTAGGCTGCAGTCCATGGGGTTGTGAAGAGTTGGACACGACTGAGCAACTTCACTTTCACTTTTCACTTTCATGCACTGGAGAAGGAAATGGCAACCCACTCCAGTGTTCTTGCCTGGAGAATCCCAGGGACGGGGAAGCCTGGTAGGCTGCCGTCTATGGGGTCGCACAGAGTCAAACACAACTGAAGTGACTTAGCAGCAGCAGCAGCATGCCTGAATGGCCTACTGGTTTTCACTACTTTTTTCCATTTAAGCCTGAATTTTGCAATAAGGAGCTCATGATCTGAGCCACAGTCAGCTCCATGTCTTGTTTTTGCTGACTGTATAGAGCTCCTCCATCTTTGACTGCAAAGACTATAAATCAATCTAATTTGGGTATTGACCATCTGCTGATATCCATGTGCAGAGTTGTCTCTTGTGTTGTTGAAAGAGGATATTTGCTATGACCTGTGTGTTCTCCTGACAAAACTCTGTTAGCCTTTGCCCTGCTGCAAAGTACCATGAAACCGGATCTGCCAGTAGTTGGGTCTTGCCCGTTTAGTTGGGTTTTGATGCTGTTACTGAGTTTAGGAGCCCCTTGTGTATTCTGGATGGATGAGTTGTAAACGCTCTCCCCCGTGCTGCTGGTTGTCTTTTCACTTTGTTGATTGTGTCCTTTGGCTGCTGCTGCCGCTAAGTCGCTTGTCGTGTCTGACTCTGTGCAACCCCATAGATGGCGGCCCACCAGGCTCCCCCATCCCTGGGATTCTACAGGCAAGAACGCTGGAGTGGGTTGTCATTTCCTTCTCCAATGCATGAAAGTGAAAAGTGAAAGTGACGTTGCTCAGTCGTGTCTGACCCTCAGTGACCCCGTGGACTGCAGCCCACCAGGCTCCCCCGTCCATGGGATTCTCCAGGCAAGAACACTGGAGTGGGGTGCCATTGCCTTCTTTTGCTGCACAGGAATGTTAACTTTCATGACATCTAATTGATCTGTCTTTTCTTTTATTCCTGCACTTTTGGTATCCTAGCTAAAAAAAATTGCCAAATCCAGTGCCATGAAGCTCTCCCCTGATGTCTTCTCCTAGAGTTTTACCATTTTAGGTCTTTTGCGGGAGATCTGTGTCCAGTGCGAGTTCACTTTTGTATACGGGTAAAGGTCCGACTGTGCTCTTCTACGTGTGGGTCCAGTGTTCCCAGCACCGTTTGCTGAAACATCTATGGGTGCTCTTCATGGCTGCTCTCCTCACCTAACAGTACCTTCTGGAATTCACTCCATATCCGTCCTTCAAGAGCTTCTTCTTCCTTTTTCTCGGCTGCTTGGTACTTTGCCAGGTAGATGGACTGTAGTTTCTTTATGGGCATTTAGGTGATTTCCAGCAGTTTCAATTACAAGCAATGTCGCAGTGAAGAAACTTGCACATTTCTGTTTTCCTCTGTAGCCTGGATTTCTGGAAATGGAAGTGTGAGACTGAAAGATAGGTCTGTAGTCTTTGTTGCTGTTGTTTAGTTCCCAAGTCGTGTCAGACTTTTCGACCCCATAGACTGTAGCCCGCCAGGCTCCTCTGTCCATGGGATTTTGCAGGCAAGAATACTGGAGTGGGTTGCCATTTTCCTCTCCAGGGCAGCTTCCTGACCCAGGGATCAAACCCTCGTCTCCTGCATAAGCAGGCGGATTCTTGACCACGGAGCCACCTGGGAAGCCCGAGGTCCTGTTGCATGGGTGTGGTGCTAAGTCACTTCAGCTGTGCCTGACTCTTCTCGGCATAACCAAATCCCCTTTCATGAGGGTTTTGCCGTGTGCAGCCCCAGCAGTGTATGAGCAAGCTGCTTCCCGTGTAGCTTCTCCAGCTGTGTTATCACACTATTTTATTTTTTGCCAACCTGATAGCATTTCTGTAACTATGCACTTGGGCATTTTTCGTGTCTGAAGGTCACATATACATGCATACACGCATGCATTTGTCAACTGTCTGTCTGTGTCTTTTCTGTGCTATTCTATTGAGGTTTTGGTCCCTGATCTCTCAATTTTTAAGTCCTTTATATTCAAGGAATGTGAGTTCTTTGTGGCTCATATTGTGAGTGTCTTCTCCCAGTTGATCATTTGTCTTTTGACTGTATTCATGGTGCTTGTTGTTATATATATAAAAAACTTTCTATGTTTAGGTAATCAAATTTATCTATTTTTCATTCTATTGCCTCTGAGTTGTGAGTCATGGTTGAGAACCTCTCTCTACACTGAAATGAAAGAGAAGTTGACCACGTTTTCTTCTAGAAGTTGAAGGCTTTGACTTTTGCGTCCACGTGACGTCTACTTGCTCATTGCTGTTCAGTCAATAAGTCGCGTCTGAGTCTGCAGCACCACGAACTGCAGCACTCAAGGCTCCTCTGTCCTCCACTGTTTCCCGGAGTTTGCTCAGACTCATGTCCGTTGAGTCGGTGAGGCCATCCAACCATCTCATCTTCCACCACTCCCTTCTTTTTTGCCTTCAATCTTTCCCAGCATCAGGGTCTTTTCCAATGAGTCGGCTCTTCACATCAGGTGGCCAAAGTATCGGCGCTTCAGCATCAGTCCTTCCAGTGATCAAACTAGTCCGTCCTAAAGGAAATCAACCCTGACTATTCATTGGAAGGACTGACGCTGAAGCTGAAGTCTGCTCGTGTGTGTAATCTAAGGTCTTTTTCATGATGCCTGCTCAGGGCCCCTTTCTTAGATGTCCAGACTGCTCACCAGCACCCTCTGACCTCTGAGTGGTGCAGGACTGGGGGCAGGGAGACCAGAGGCTGTTGCTGGGATGGGCTGTGGGAGGGGGATGCTTGCCCCGGGTGGGTTGGAATGAGGATGACAAGCAAGGGGCCTATGGATAAGAGGGTGTATGAGCGGAGCAGATGGTGGGGAAAAAAGAGGGGGCAGGGCCCGAGGCTGTTTGCCCCCGCTGGGTTGTCGCCCAGCCCCCTTGCTCTCCCTCCTTGCCCCCCTCACTCCTGGGAGACCCGCCCAGAGCCTGCTTTCCTGTCACCCACACAAAGATGCCTCTCAGACCCGGACCCTGGACCGGGCTCTCCCCCGATCTCCCACTGGCCTCACGGCACCTCAGCGAGCAGACCCCTCCAATATGACATGTCCCACCCCAGGCTGCTCCTCCCCACCTTCCCCAGCACAGGGCCATCTCAGAACCCAGGTTTCCCAGGCCCTGTAACACCGGTGAGACCTTGGGGAGAGGCCATGTGCTCTTGACTAGGGCAGAACAGGCAGGGAGGTGGCATGGCTGACTCAGGGTCTCTGCTTGCTCTTTCAGGAGACAGAGAATTTTAGAGTTTCCTCTCCTAGGACACAGTTTCATGAAGGGTGCGGCAGGCTTTGGGGGAAGGTTGGTGGGACCCCAGAGCCTCTTCCCTTGGCGTCAGTCACTGATTCCCCTCCAAGTTCTGCATCTTTGCCTCCAGGACCCCAGGTCTGGTGAACTCTAACCCCGCTCGAGACCCGCAGGGGCTCTTTGCTTTCCTGAATGCCTGGCTTCCGGAAGGCTGGGTGTCCTGCAGTGTGGGGCAGGGGGCAGTCTTAGTCACGGGCAGGGTCGGGGAGGCTGCTTGGAGGATATGCCGGCTATTCTGGGCGGCCGGCAGGAAGCGGCAGTTCCGACGGTGTGTGGACGTGTCGGCCTGGTGCAGGCGTTTCCGGCCCCTGTGTCCCGCCAGGTCCAGGGCTACTCCTCCCTGTCCTCTGCTTTTTTCCCTCCTTGGATGTGGCCGCCGTGAGTCACGGCCGAACTGAGAAAGAAAAGAGGGGCTCTCGGGGCAGGGACTCCCAGGCCGCCGGCTGGGCCACGGGGCCCGGCACATGTGGGCAGGGGCCCCCCAAGGATGCCTGGGGCAGCCCCTGGGGAGGTGCCCCAGGTGTGAGGGGCGGGGGTGGGATGGACTCACTGCCAATGCTGCCTTTGGGTTGGGATGCAGCCTGACTCTGGAGTCCTGGTGTTGGAGGCTCTGGCCCCATGGTGGGCGAGCATGAGAGGGGCGCGTCTCTGATGGCCTGAGCCTTCTTCTCACTTGGGGTCTCCGGGGCCCAGCGCAGAGCCCGTGTCTGCTGGTGCTCGGAGGCCCGGACGGCCTGGTACCTCTCCTGGGCTTGTGAGGGGCTCCTGGGCGTGGCTCTCCTCTGGCCTCCTGGCTGGTGGTGGTCCTGCCTTCCACCCTGTTTCAGCCTCCCTGGCCTCATATCTGCCCTCACCTGCCTCAGGGCCTTTGCACTCACCTCTGCGTGGACTGTCCACCCTGGTCCTCCTGTGGGCTGTGTCACCGCCCCGGGTGGCCTCCCCCACCCCGACCCCCGCCATCGCTCACAGCGACAGCCCCTGTCTGTTTGCCTGGGGCTGCTGTCACGGTCGTGGTTTTGTTTATTTCGTCTCTGGTTTACGATCTCGTTTCCTGGATCTGCCTCGTCCCTGGAGCCCGGGGCCTGCATGGCCAGCCCAGGCCCGGGCCTTCTCAGTTGGCCTCCAAGGAGGAGGGGGACTGCTTTTAGCTGAGTCGTGGTCGCTCCCCGGCCTGGGAATCTGCCCTCCGAGCCAGGTGACGGAGCATGAGCCT
Source organism: Bubalus bubalis (assembly GCF_019923935.1). Classification (NCBI taxonomy): domain Eukaryota; kingdom Metazoa; phylum Chordata; class Mammalia; order Artiodactyla; family Bovidae; genus Bubalus; species Bubalus bubalis. The sequence goes on along the minus strand of NC_059161.1, from coordinate 130,564,971 downwards.
TGGAGCCGCTGGGCCGGCCGGGCTGGGCGGAGGCGCTGACCTCCCCCTGTGGCAGAGCCGGGCTGCAGGCCGTGTGGTGGAGGATGCGGAGACCAAAATAGATCCGCTTCTGGCATCCGGCGTTGAGGAACCCACAGGGGGCCCTGACCGCGGAGCTCCTGCTTCCGCCCACCGCGCCCTGGAGCGGCTCCGGCTTTGATGAAGGCCAGGCCTGGTTCCGGGCGGCCCAGGGGGGTTGTCCAGCCTGGGAACTGGATGCAGGAGGGCAGGCTTGGCTTCAGGGGGGAGCCCCTCGACTGTCCGGGGGCCCAGGCTGCATCCACTGTGGCCCCTCCGTCACGAGTGTGTGGGAGCCCTGAGTGTGTCTGCAGAGATCAGAGCAGGCACGGCCACTGGGCAAGGAAGAAGCACAGAGGAAGGGGGAGTGTTCGTCTCAGGCCAGCTGCAGAAGGAGGAAACAGGCCGCTTCCCGGAGGGCAGACCTTTCAGAGGCTGCGGCTCCCGTGGGCAAGGCTGCGTCGTGTCCCAGGACGAGGCCAGGTGGCCCCCGCGAAGGCACCCGCCGGGCACCCACTCTTGGTCACACCTATGATGAGGGCACTCCCCCGTCACTGTGCCCACACGCCCCCTGCTCCTGGGACCTCTGGGCACGTCTGGTGGGGCACCTGGAGGTGCTGGAGACAGGCTGGGAGTCAGCCACAGGGTTGTCTGCCCTCATCCTCCACCCGTGACGAGGGCCCGAGTGCTCATTCCCCAGGTTCCTGGAGGCCGCGTCTGGGGACGTGGTCCTGAGCCTGGGCGCACTCCTCCTCCTCCTCCGCCTCTGCTCCAGCCCTTGCCTTGGCCTCTCTGTGACCCCCGCCCACCGCTGCCCCCGCGTGTCACGGGGACAGCCTGCAGTGAGGGACGTGGGCTTTCCGCGGGTAGGAGCCGTCGAACAGCATGCTTGCAGCTCCCAGGATGGCAGCTTGGCGGTGGGCGGGACCGGGGCTTCCACATGGCGGCAGTCAGGTGGATTCACAGCAGTGGCCACTGGGCAGGGACCCTATGGTCCTGGGGGCTGACCACGCCTGGGCCCAGTGTGGAGGTGCTGGAAAGGCCAGGGGCGGGGACAGCCATGGCTGCAGGCTGGCGGGCTCCTGGGAGGGGTCAGGAGCGCGGCAGAGGGGCTAGGGACTGGATTTGGGATCAACATCCGCGAGGTGGGGTCCCCATGCCAGGCACTCAGAGGAACCATGTTTATCTCTCCGCCTGCCCTGATGTCCTTGTCTTGTCCCCCTAAATATCCTGGCCTCCCCCCAGATCTCCCTGGCTTCTGGGGGTGCAAGAGCCCGTGTGTGGCCCTGCCTAACCAGTCTCTCTCTCGCGGCCTGGAGCGGGGGGTGCTCCCAGCAGAGGCCCGGCCGCACTGGAGTCCACCTCCGGCTGCCCGCTCTCAGTCTGACCCCCCTTCCCTGGGGCGCCTCAAGGGTGCAGCAGAAGATTGGGGATGGCACTGTCTGCAGCCCTGATCTTCAGGCCTTCTCCTCCAGAGCAAAGCGGACCCCAAAGGTCAGGGTAAAGGGCCCCGTTCAGGAGGTCTGCCTGGGCCATGTGGGTTGGCGGGTCCCGCTGGCAGCGGGCTGTCCCCGTCCATCCCGGAACGCTGGTTTGGTCAGCAGCAGGCCTTCCTGGCTTGGGGCGGCGGGGAGACGACAGTGGGGTGTCCCTGCTCTTTGGCTCCCACACCCCCAGTTTCGGCCATGGAGGGGGAGCGTGTCCTGTAGGGAAGGAGGCACATGGCCTGGGTCACCCCAGGAGAGAGCTGCGAAGCCAGAACCTTTCCTGGTCTGGGGTGAATGGAGGGCCCGAGAAGCTTGGCGCCTACGTGCAGGGAACCTGGGCCCCTGGACGGCAGGGATGAGGGACAGCCCCTTCCTGAGCTCGTGGGATGGGCCGACTCGGGGGGTCCTGGGCACAGTGTCAACACCCAGGCTGTCCATGGAGCGAGGCCTGGCTGGGGGGCAGGGGGCGGTGCCCGGCGTGGGGACCTGCTGTCTCTCCACGCTCCCCAGGCACTGACCTGCTGGGCTCAGGGGCGCTGGGGCTGAAAGAGGTTTGGGAACCCCCAAGGTCCTGGGCAGGAGACCACTGGGGGTGTGGGTGTGGGGGAGCCAAGGTCATGCTGGGGATCCACATCTGCTTGGTGTGCAGCCTTGGCAGGTTGAGGACTGTCTCTGGAGAAATTATGGCAGGTTCCAGGGTCGGGGAGTGGAGGGCTCTGCCTTGGGCCAGGGCTGCCCATATGGGCTTTCTGGCTTCTCAGAAGGGCCTCTACCTCTAAAGTGTTGGGTGGGGGGCTTAGCGGGGGTCAGAGAAGGAGAAGGCATGGGCTCCTCAAAGTCTCAACCAGGGATCCTGCCTCTCTGGGTCTGGGCGGTGGTCTTGACCCTGAGGACAGACTGTATGGGGGCCCCTGAGGGGCTTGGAGTCGGGAGGTTGCCTTCAGCCGGAGGTCAGGCCACACTGCAGCAAGGAAGACTTAGGGTAGACAGGAGGAAGGACTTCTCCCAAGCAGGGATACTCAGAAAACGCCCACCCTCTCCGGCGCCATCGGGGCTTCGGGCACTTTGCTCCTCCTCGGGCCTGGGTCCAGGTGTTCCGGGAGCCCTGCTGTGGTCTCCAGCCTGCAGAGTCACCCTGTTTGAAGTAGGGCAGGGCCCTGGGCCGCGGGCAGGAAGCCCACCGGACCCCTCTCACCCCCGCTGGTGTCCGAGCCCTCTGCTACCTACTGCCCCTTCTCAGCCCAGGAGGGAGGCTGCCCATCCTGTCCTGTCCCAGGTGAGGCCTGCAGGGGCTGGCCACACCAGGTTGGGGGTCCTCCCCAAGGAGGGCCCGCTGGGCCCTTCCCCCGCCCCGGACGGGCCCTATTCACAGGAAGACGACATGCGTCCTGGGACAGATAAGGGCCCTGTCCGTGGGGTCACTTCAGTTTGTTCTCCAGCACCTTCTAAATATACCCTCTGAGGGGTTCTTATCGCCGCCGAGCTGGGCTGGGCGGCCAGGCTGGTGGAGGAGACACTGCAGGGCTCAGCCACCCCACAGCCCTGGGCCCTGGGCGAGCTCGCCTGCTCGGCCCGGCAGCCCTGCCTCGGGTGGGCCTGCCGTCCAGCGCCAGACCCCGAGGGCCGGGACACCCCCCAGCCCCCTGGCCAAACCCCATCCAGCGCCAGACCCCGAGGGCCGGGACACCCCCCAGCCCCCTGGCCAAACCCCGTCCAGCGCCAGACCCTGAGGGCCGGGACACCCCCCAGCTCCCTGGCCAAACCCCGTCCAGTGCCAGACCCCGAGGGCCGGGACACCCCCCAGCCCCCTGGCCAAAGCCATCTGGGGCCTGTCCTCTCACCGCCAGGCCAGGCAGCCCCTCGGGGGTGGGCAGTGGGTAGCCAGAGACCCTGCCCTCTGGCTGGACCCTGTTTTCCTGGAGGTGGGGGGCAGGGCCTGGGGGAAGAGGCCTGCGCTGTGGTCCTGCTCTCCACCCGGGGCTCCATGCAGCCTCAGGCCCTCTTTCCCTTCTGATGAGGCACGGCCTGCTTCTGGGGCTTCTCGTGACGACAGAGGGGACAGGAAGGTGTGGATTTACACGGCTTGTCCCCACCTTGCTGCCAAAGAGTCCGGGCTTCCAGTTGACGCTCTGCTGTCCAGCGGATGCTGAGAAAGCGTCGTGTGGCTGACCGTGGCCCGGGCTGGATATTCCAAGTCTGGTCGCCTGTAGCCTGGTGCTCAGACACGGCCGCTGTCTGTCTGTCTGTCTTCTTTTTCTCTTTCCTTTCTTTCTCTCTTTCAACTTATTGTTAGCACCTTGCAGTGTGTGGAATCTTAGTTCCCCAACCGGGGATTGAGCAGTGGGAGTGCAGAGTCTTAACACTGGACCACCAGGAAAGGCCCTTTTATTTAAAAAAAATTTTCTTTTGAGACACCAATGTATTTATTTTTAAACATTTTAGTTGCTTGGCGTGTGGGATCTTGGTTCATTGACCAGGAATTGAAACCATGCCGCAGCATTGGAAGGCAAAGTCTCAACCACTGGACCCTGGGGACATCCGTGGCTGTTATGTTTCTTATCGTGCAACAGATCCCTAAGAAGATTTAAATGCACACCCTCACAGTGCCCGCATCCCTGAGACCCCGATCCCTGAGACCCCCATAGCTGCCTCTCTAGGGCCCGGGAAAGGCTTTGACGTGACCGCTTAGGGTGATGTGGTCAAGCCCTCAGCCAAGGTCTGTCCTCGCCTGCCCCCAGCTGCCCCCAGCTGGCTCGGCCCTCGGCAGAGGGGGATGTCCCGGCCCCTGCACATGCGAGGACCTCATGTGGAGCCGCATGTGGGAAATGAGGGGATGCTGGGCGTCGGGGGAGACACGAGCACAGCCATCTGCCCGTGTCCGCAACGGAGCCAGGCTGCTGGGCAGGGCGATGGCCTGGCCGCTGCCCGGGCTCGGCTGGGCCTGGCCGTCCCGCCGCCCGCTCTGCGGAAGGCGCAGCCCGTGCTGGGGGCACCACACCCTGTGACCTCGGGCGGGGGCGCAGTCGGGCTTTGGGGCCTGCAGTGCCCCCAGCCTGGGGCCGCCAGGGTGGAGCTGGTTTTCTACCTGCGCTAAGTGGTCAGGAGCCCTGAGTCCAGTCGTCGGTGAGCAAGGCTGGCAGACCCGTCACAGGCCTCCTGAGCGTGACCCCATCCTGGTGCCCAAATAGTCCCCTCGCCTGCGTCGTCCTGGGTTTCCGGAAGAGGCCCCGAGGAGGGCTGAGGGTGAATCTGGGCAGTCCCTGCTGCCTCTGGGGCCGACTTCAGGCAGCGAGACCGTGGTCCTCACCTCAGAGCCTCGCCTGCTGCATCTTCTGCGCTCCTGGCAGCTGGGTGGCCATGGACGCTCCCCACTCACATCAGAGTTCCCTCCCACCGCCCCCAGCTCCTTTCTGCCTGGCACTGTTGGCATGCAGTCTGGGGAAGAAGAGGTACGTGGAGAGCTACCTGGTGTCCTGGCCTGTTGGAAACCCTGCAGGGCCCTGGCGGAGTGCACTGGGGTGGGGTGTGGCAGGGCAGGGTGAGGAGGAAAAAAATGTCACAAGAGGATTTCACTCTGGATGAACCCTAGAGGCCTGCATGGAGGAGGTGGCAAGGAGAATTCTGTCCACTGAGTTCTTGAGTTCAACCTAAAACATTCAGGCATTCAGGTACCAGGTCCCATATGGGGCCTTCAAAGCGGACTTCAGACGTCCTCTGCCTGCGGAGCCCTTGCTCTATCGGGGGCAGCAATGGGCATAGGTGGCAAGTGGTCTGATGAGAGCAGGGCAGGGGACACAGGGCCCAGCTGTGGCATCAGAAGGCCCCCCGCCCCCCTCAGGGAAGCCCAGGCCTATGGGGCAGGGGGATGCCCTGAAGGTGGCTTTGGAGTTCAGACTTCATTGGAGGATCTTCAGCTTGGAGGGCTGGTGGAATTTGCTTCCTCCCAGGATTGCTCCCAGCTGCCAGGTGGATGTCAAGACTTGGGCAGGGAGAACAGTGAGATGTGGGCTGCAGATTCTGGTGCAGTCCTGGTGGCCCGTCCCCTGGGGGTGGAGACCCCTAGGCAGAGGCGGCCTGGCCTCTAGGGAGGTGCTGTGCACACAGGAACAGCCAAGGGCCCAGCCAGAGTGCGAGGTGAGAGGCCCTTTGTCTCTGGGATCCCCGGCCCAGGTCACTTTTAGAAAAAGTGTCGACTGAAAGCCCGCAAGGCTGAGGACGGCCTCTGTTGAGAGGCAAGGATAAGTGTCTTTGTCTCCTAGGAGTTCCTTGCGGGCAGGCTCTCTGGGATCTGTCTGATGGGATCTTGCGCTCACGGGACCTTGGAGCGTGGGACTCCAAGAGAGAGGAGACTGGAGCTGCGGGAACAGTGGCCTCACCGCGCCCAGCTGCCCACTGGAGCCTGCGTGGCTAGGGGTCATATTGCCTGAGGGAGCCTCTGAAAGGAATGAGAGCCGGGCCACTGAACACGCCTCACAGGAGATTCAGAGTCAGAGTGGCCTGTGGGAGCCCTAGTCCCAGGAGCGCTGGCTTGGATGCCACCCACCACGTCATGGGGAGAGGGAGTGGAGGTCCAAGTCCCTCCCTGACGTGATGGGGTCTGGACAGTGGGGTACTGAGCTGTGTGTGACCTTGCAAAGACACTGCTCTCTGAATCCTAGTCCCTGGAGCCTGGGACCTTACTCGGGTCTCTGCAGATGCACTGAGGCTGTGAGGGGGCGGGTTCTGAACGTACCTTGGGCTGTTTCACGGGGGCGCCATGGACATGCACTTGACCACATGCCTGATGCTGGCTTTTAAAGACTCACTGAAGATTTGCTGATAGCTCTCATCATCATAAGTGATTTATTCATTTAATTGAGTTCAGTTCAGTCACTCAGTAGTGTCCAACTCTTTGCGACCCCATGGACTGCAGCACACCAGGGCTCCCTGTCCATCACCAACTCTCGGAATTTACCCAAACTCATGTCCATTGAGTTGGTGATGCAGTCCAACCATCTCATCCTCTGTCGTCCCCTTCTCCTTCCGCCTTCAATTTTTCCCAACCTCAGGGTCTTTTCCAATGAGTCAGCTCTTCGCATCAGGTGGCCAAAGTATTGGAGCTTCAGCATCAGTCCCCCCAATGAATATTCAGGACTGATTTCCTTTAGGATGGACTGGTTGGATCTCCTTGCAGTCCAAGGAACTCTCAAGAGTCTTCTCCAGAACCACAGTTCAAAAGCATCAATTCTTCAGCACTCAGCTTTCTTTATAGTCCAACTCTTACATCCATACACGACTACTGGAAAAACCATAGCCTTGACTAGACAGACCTTTGTTGGCAAAGTAATGTCTCTGCTTTTTAATATGCTGTCTAGGTTGGTCATAACTTTCCTTCCAAGGAGTAAGCGTCTTTTAATTTCATGGCTGCAGCACTATCTGCATCATTTATTAGAAACCTTGATAAGTCACAGAGGCTGAATAATGGCCCCCAGAGATGGCAGACTCCCTGGAACTTGTGAACGTGACCTTAGGTATTTAGAAAAAGCATCTTTGCAGAGGTGATATGTTAAGGATCTTGAGGGGGAGAAGATTCTGGGGGGGGGGGGGCCGCAATTCAGTGACAGGTGTCCTCAGAAGAAACCCACAGAAGAGGGTTTCAACATGTGGGGGGTGCGTGATGTTGGAGGCAGAGACTGGAAGGATGTGCCCTGAGCCCAGAAATCCTGGTGCCCCCAGAAGCAGTCCAGGGTCTCCACTCTGGCCCGGCCTGCCCACACAGCACCTCCCCGGCCCCTGTGGCTCAGCCTTGCATGCGGTGCTCGCCTTGGAGGCCGTGGGGCGCTGAGTGCTGGCCTGGCCCCTGGAAATAGGGCCCTGCCCTGGGAGGCTCGGCCCCTGCCCTGAAGCTGGGGCTGGCTTGGCCTTGCTGTCCCTGAGCCCCAGGTCCCCTTGCCGGGCAGCATGGACTGGAGGGGCAGCCCAGAGTCTCCTTCTGGAGGTGGTGTAACACCTTCCGCATGGGGTCAGGGGGTGCACAGCGCCCAGCACCTGGGCCAAGGTGTGATTGGCGACGTGCCCAACCCTGCTCCACCCAGGGCAGTGCTGGGCACAGGCTGGACCAGGGCGGGGCGTGTCTTGGCATTCTGTTGGGCAGTGTTTCCCCAGCCCCATGGACAGGCCTGGTGGGACCTGAGGCCAGCTCCCCCCCACCCCTGGAGGGGCTCAGTGCCACGGGGGTGTCCACGTCCAGGCACAGGCTCCCCAGCCCACCTTGTCCTGTTTGCTCAGGGATGTTTGGAATCTCCCAGGTGACTTTGTACAAAGAGGAGCCCCTCCGATACGGCCGGAGTTTGAACGTCAGCAGCTAATCTATTAAATCACACGCTCTGAGTTCGGCCTTGAGGTTCAAGCGGCGGGAGAAGCCCTTTGTCTGTTATCGGCCCGAAGGCCCTAGCCGGGAGGGCGGGTCTTTGAACCTCACACAGCCTCATTTATAGCCTTAATCAAACACGGGCAGCAGTCCAGGGCTTGTGTATACATGCCATTTACTTAGTTTCCTTAACTTAAGAAAGCTGTGGTGAGATACGAGTAGCGAGAAACCTCCTCTCTGACAACGTGTAAGTGCACCGCCCGGGCACGAAGTCCTGAGCTGTGCCGTGCAGACACTAACTCACGCATCCTCAAAGCCTCCCCTTCCCGCAGCGACACGCTCTGTCCCCAAAGCACCGCTTCCCCGCCCCCGGCCCCCGCCAGCCTGCTTTCCGTCTCTGTGGGTCTGACAGCTCCAGGGCCCTCATGGAAGTCGAGTTGTACAGGACTTTCCCTTCCGTGACGCGTATTTCACTGAGCATGGTGCTCCCAACGTCCATCCCTTCACACGGAACGTTTGTTCTGGACCAACAAGACTTTTCCAAGTACGTGATTGTTATATATTGAATATGCTCCCCAGGTGGCGCAGTGGTAAAGAATCCACCTGCCAGGGCAGGAAACATGGGTTCAATTCCTGGGTCGGGAAGATCCCCCGGAGGAGGAAATGGCAACCCACTCCAGTCTGCTGGCCTGGGAAATCCTCTGGACAGAGGAGCCTGGCTACAGTCCATGGGGTCACAGAGAAATTGAGTGCACAGATAGGGTGCAGCTACCGCTCCCTGACCGGCCCAGCGCTGCGTCTCAGCCTCCTGGACCTCACTCAGAGCTCACAGAGCCCGACGGCAGAGGTCTGTCTCTTCTGGTTCTGAGTGCGCCTTGAACACCTTCGCACATGAAGCGTGTGCTTCTTATTCACGTTTTCGGCATCACTGGGGAGCTTCCAGGGTTGAAAGAGGTTTCCCCGTGGACCGGAGAGACGGTGCCCGTGGACTTCCCTAAGGGTCCGGTCCATCCCACCCCACCTGGGCTGAGCCCTCCAGGCACAGGTGCTGCTGGGGGCCCAGCCCGTGGGCGTGGGGGTGGGGTCCTGCCGTCCGCCCCCTGCTGCTCCCTGGTGCGCCCTCCTGCTGGACCACCGCCCTGGCATGGCTCCCGCATTCCTCTGCATTCCCAGGGCACCTGTTGCCGCAGACGCTGAAATGATGTCTGATGTCTGATAAGGGCACAGACATCCTCAGGCGGTTGCCGGTGGCTGTGTGCCCAGGGTGGATCGGCCATCAGGGCATCAGCAGGCCATCGTCCTCACCTTGGCCACGGCCGCCTCCCACGGGCACGCACACACCCCCCTGGGAGGTCGGGTCAGGCAGCGCCAGGACCCAAGGGGGGCCTCTCCCCCACCCAGCCCCGCTCCCACACCTGGGCAGAGAACAGGGTGGTTTTGTCCCTTCCCTGGGCCTTGCTCCCCCAGCTCTCAGAGGTCTGAGGGTGCCTGACTTTGAGCCTTGGGACCTGAGCTGGGACTGAGGGGCAGACGGGGAGCGCCAGGCCCCCAGGTTGCTGCCAACACCCCAAGGGCAGGGACCCGACCTTGGCCTCGCTGAGGCTCCTGGGCCCACACACTCGGAGCGGACAAAGCAGCCTTTGTGAGATGATTCTGAAACCAGCACAGCGTGCACAGGTATTCCAGGAGCTGTTTAGGCCTCAGAAGACAGCGTGACCGAGGCCGAGACACCGTGGAGGGTAGTGAGCCCTGAGCCCCAGAGGCCCAGCGGCCCCCGGGGGGTGCTCCTGGGGGGCCCCCGCACTCTGGCCCAGGGCCTCCGCCGAGGTTCTGGGCCACAGGGTGGGTGGGGTGGGGTCTCCGTGCGCCTCTGAGCAGGAGCCAAGGCTGAGGATGCCCACCTGATGTACCCTTCCTGCAGGCCTGTCCACAGGCAGAGCTGCCGTGGCCAGACCCCCCCACCCACCACCGTCTTGGCAAGACTCTGTCCTCCCACCCCCCGGGCCTCTATGCCTCGGCCTGGCGCGTGTTTCTAAACGAGCTCTCCCTGCTCCATGTGCATAGCTGAGGTCGTCCCAACAGCGACAGTACGTGGTCAGTTGCCACCCTGGCAGCAAGAGTCAACAGGGACAGGCCTCACAGAAGAGTGACTACCGCCCCAGGCCTCTGAGGCAGCCGAGTCATCCCCCGCGGGCCACAGGGCCCACCGCGATGCCTCGAGGGGGCAGAGATGCTGTGTGGGTTCTGTCCACGTCCTCTGCCTCAGGAGGCAGGACCGGGAGAGAGTTCAGGACTTTTCACGCACGTCCCGGCGGCGGGGCTGGAGGTGGGGGACCTGGGGAACCGTGGGCAGCAGGACCTGCAGACCTGGGTCTGGGCCCGCCCCTTCCCCACCGAGGGTCTCCCTGCAGCCCTGGGGACAGTGGCATGAGGCACAGGGCGTGTGGCACGAGGCACAGGGCGTGTGGCTCGGGGCTTCGGCCAGTGCGTCGGCATGGTGTCTGTGGGCCAGCGGGGGTGTTGGTGTCCTGACCTTTGCACCCGAGTGTGACCATTCGCGGCAAGCGGGGCTTTGCAGGTGTGACTCGGTGAAGGGTCTGGGTGTGGGCGACTGTCCGGATCGCCTGGAGCACACTCAGAGTCACTGCAAATGTCCTTGGTGGGGAAGGGGAGGGTCAGACGGAGGAGACCACGCTGTCGCGCTCCCCGGGGCCTGGCCGCACCCCCTCCGTGGTTTGGCCGCTTGGGGTTCACCCTCAGGAAGCGTGGAGCTCGGGCCCCAGTTTCCTTGTCTGCAGCGTCTCTCCGCAGCTGACGCGGCCGGTGTCTCATGGGGACGCGTGTTACCGTCTATGCAGCGAGGCCGGGCGGTGCGGGCGCTGGTGACGTCCTTCCCCGGGACGCTGTCTGTGGCTGGACAGGCTGTGCTGAAGCGTCTCCACGGGCGGGCAGGTTCAGGAGGAGAGGGCGAGGGGCGGAACACGGGTCCAGCCTCGGGCGGCCCCGGGGCTGACCCTGAGTCCCTGCCTGCACGTCCGCTGCTGAGAGGAAGTGGTCACGGGCTGTGTCGATGGGGAAGTGGGCTGGAGAGTGGTCTGGGCTGGCTGCCTGCACCCCCGGGGGCCTGGGGCCGAGCCCTCATGTCGAGCACACTGCACTGTTGTCGGGACGTCCACGAAGCCCTGAGACCGTCACCCTGTGTCCAGGACATTTGCCGCCCCAGAGGAGGCCCCTCGGGCTCCGTGGTCCCCAGGCAGCTGTCTGCCCCGTGAATTTCCCCTCTGGATCCTTGGAGACCACATGGGCAGCGCGTGGCTTCTCGGCCTGGGCCTCCGAGGCCCGTCTGCCCGTAGCCTGGGTCAGAGCCCATCCCTTCCTGGCCGGGTGGTGACCTCCTGCTGTTGGCTGTGCTGCAGTTGGTGCATGCCTGACGGTCGGGGCTGGCGGCCCTGGGAGCCCGCAGGCCCCGGGGGATGTGCCTGGTCCCTGGGCGGTGGGCGAGCCCCCCGCCCCCGCCCCTTCCTGGGCCATGTCTGAGCGGGCAGGGTGGGCAGCCTGGCTGTGGCACTGACTGCGTGTGGTCCTGTCCCACAGCTTCCTCATCGTCCTGGTCTGCCTCATCTTCAGCGTACTGTCCACCATCGAGCAGTATGTCGCCCTGGCCACAGGGACCCTCTTCTGGATGGTACGTACCAGCGTGAGGGGCCCTGTGCTCTTGCCCCCGGGCAGGTGGGCTGCAGGGTGAAGCCCGCCGCTCCTGGCCTCTCCCACCCACGGGACCCTGTGCCGGACCCCCACGGCGGGCTGGCTCTGGGGGCTCGCCTTGACACCGGGGGCCTAGAGGCGGTGGGGACCCCGCCTTTCTGGGTGCCTACCTTGCCAGGATGTGACCACTGGGCTGAGAAGGCGGAAGAATGATGGGCCCCTGGGCCTGGTGGTCTGGGACGGCTTCTGGGAGGAGTGGGCTGAGCTGGGAGGGAAGGAAAGACGAGAGGACATGGGCACCAGGCGCTGGGGGCGCGGTCTGCTCGGCCTGCGCCGTGGCCCCGGTCTGGCTGGCACACAGATCTGCGGGCATCCCCGCCCCTGCCCCCAGCCTCGGCCCAGGGTGCACCTGCCCTCGCCAGCCGATGGCTGTGGGCCGGGGTCCCCGCGTCCTCGTGACGTGCCTCGAGGCAGCGCCTGTCGTACTTTACGCAGTCGGCCGCACTGTTCATGCGCCGCTTCAGCATTCGTGCTCACGGAGTTTCCCCTTCTTAGGTTAGAGCTGTCTGGGTGGATCTTGTGGCTTTAAGTTGTTGGGGCTCGTTGGGCACATCCTGGTGGAGGGACGCAGTCCGCTCTCACCCTGTCCCTCTCGCCCCCACCCCAGCACCACTTACTCCAGAGTGTGTCTTTCCCCCCCACGCTGCTGGAGACCCGGACGGCCAGGGCTCTGCTCTGCGGCCTCCTGTTCGGTCCACAGCTGCATGTGCATATCACGACAACCCACTTCACTGTGCAGTTAATGTCGGGGCCCCTCTTCTCTCTCAGGGGTCCCCTGGCGATTCTTGCTTGTCCCGTCTCCCCAGTGACCTTTAGATCAGCTGGTCGGCCTCCCAGAAAACGCCTGTTGGTATTTGATGGGTGAATTTGGGGGGGCCAGCATCTGTCTCTCTGGCGTGGGGTCGTTCTGTCCACGGGCAGGGCGTGTCTGTTTATCAGAAGGGTTCCATGGTTTGGGGATGTGGGTTTTAGACAGCTGTCCTTGTTATTATCGATATGATAACGGTTGTTAGTTATCATCAGCAACGGAATCTCTTCCGTTGTGTTTCCGGGAGGTTTATCTGGTGACTAGGAAGGCGACTGCCCTTGTCGCCCGTGCGGCCTGTGACCCCCTCTGCTCCATTACCGTTTGCGGCGGTTTGTCCTCTGACCCTCCGGACTCGCTGCTGCCGGGTCTGGTCCGGTGCCTTGGCTAGGTGTGGAGGCTGGCGTCTCTTGGTCGCTCGGGCTTTACGGGGCGGGGCGAGGGGGCCCTCCATGTCTCCTGAGGGAACGCTGCGCATTCCGGGCTGGGGGCGGCCTTCGAGCCCCGGGAGAAGGCAGGACTCTGCTGGGACAGTGGCCTCTCCTGTGTCGCTGTTCTGTGCAGGTCCGGGTCCTGACCTCCTCTCCTATCCTAGGGACCTCATTTTACCGTAATCACCTCTTTAAAGACCCGTCTCCAAACGCAGCCGCATCTGAGATTCTCAGGTCAGGATCCCAATGTAGGGATCTGGGGGGCTCATCGCTCAGCCCACGAGGCCCCTGAGTGACTGGGTTGGCTCCCCCTCTGCTGGAAGGTTCACTGCTGCGCTCTGAGAGGCCCCCACAACATTGAGTCCCATCGGGGTAGGGGCCCCCGGGACCTGCCCCGCCCAGCCTGGGCCCTGAAGCACCGGGGGGGCCTGGTTTGCAGGTTACTTGGCCCCACCCTCCTGTGGCTCAGGCAAGGCCCCCGGGTGCAGCCCACACGGGATTTTGGCTCCTGAATCACTGCTGATGCCAGCGCATCCCAGGCCTGGCTGTGGGGCTGGAAAGCAGACCATCGAGGGTGTGGGTCACCCCAGGACGGCTCCGGGGTGGGGGGCAGGCCCTGGCGGCCTCGGGCCTCATCTGGTCCGGCCTCCCCTCTCCCTTTAACCTGTCTGGGAGCTCCCCCCGACATTGCTGTTCACAGTCACACTGGGTTCCTTGGGGCTTCATGATGTGGGGAGGCCCAGAGCTGGGCGTGGTGGCAAAGGGGCCCCAGGACCGTCCCCGCAGCCCCCAGGCCCCTGCCGGCTTCCGCCTCCCGAGGAACTGACCGCGCACCGTCCGGGCGTCGCTGAGGTCCGCGCGCCTCCTGGTGGCCGTGCTCGGAACTGCGGTCTCGCCCCTCCCTGAGGCTTCCTTCGTGGCTCAGTTGGTAAAGAATCGGCCTGCGATGCAGGAGACCAGGGTTCGATCCCTGAGTGGGAAAGATCCCCTGGCGGAGGGAAAAGCTACCCACTCCAGTATTCTTGCCTGGAGAATCACATGGACAGAGGAGCCTGGTAGGCCACACAGAGTCAGACACGATTGAGCAGCTAAACCACCCCCGCTGAGGATCGGAGCTCAGCTGGAGCTGGGACCCTGGGGGTGTGTGCCAGCGAGCAGCCCCCCACTTCCCAGCAGAGGGCCCCTGCTGCGGGTGCATCTCCTGTCCCACGCACCCCCATTCTCTCTGCCACACTCGTGCCCCCCGAGGCACCCTCTCTACACCGCAGCTGTTGGCTTGGGGCGGGGAGTGGGGCGGTGGGGGTAGGGGGAAGGTTTTCCGAAACCAAGCTCTGATCATTCTAGAAGTTCTGGTGGGCTTTCAGATCTGCTGGGCCTCTTGGGCCCCCAGTGCTGCGCACTCCCTGTCTCTGCCCCCCACCCCAGCTCCCTCTGCTCCTGTGCAGTTTGCTGACCCCTGACCCTGGGCCCTCCCGCTACCTCGGGGCCCTGGCACATGCTCCTGCGGGCTGCCTGACCCTTTGACCTGTCGCGAGACTGCCTTCCCGCCCGCCCGGTCAGGCTTCGACTCGGCCGTCACCGCTGGCGCCCCCCGCGACCTCCACCTCCTGGGGCGCCCCCGCTCAGTGCGCCCCACTCTCCCCCCGGTGGCTGGGCACGGGGGTCTGCAGGCTGAAGTGGGGAGCCCCAGGCTCTGTCTCCTTGCTCTGCTGCCCGTCCCCCACCAGGGCAGGGGCCCATGGGCAGCACCCACCACAGGCCCAGAACGGTGCTTCTGGTCTTGGACACTCTGCTTTGAGTCCAGGAGCCCAGGGGGCGCTCCGTGGGGCTCCCAGAGCTGCTGTGGGGTCCTGGGCCTCGGCTTCTCCATCTGTGGAACAAAGGCCTGGGGGTGGATGGCCTCAGATGCAACCTTTTGATGGCCTGTACCGAGTTCCCAAAGATTTCGTAACTCGCTGGCCTGTGGAAACAGGTCCTTTGTGGTGGGTTTGAGCTGACCGTGTCCAGCCACTTTTGGAGTCATGGCCATGGGGCGGGCGGTGGGGTATCAGGGTCACTGGGAGGAATGCAGCCACAGGGGCCCAGGCTCCAGGAAAGATATGAATTGTGATATGAATTATGTCAAGGGTTGGGGCAGGAAGGAGGCAAGAGGTGAAGTGGGACTGGGGGGGCGGACAGGGTGTCTGCAGGGGTGCTGAGGGCTTCCTGGAAGAGGGGGAGCCCTGGGGGTGGGAGGAGGAGGTAGGTGGGTTGGGGGGCCTCCAGGGGCAGGCCAGGACCACCCCCTGCAGCTGGCAGTGGGCAAGACAGGCCCGGGGTCCCGGGGCTCTGGGTGGAGGCGGTGTCAGGGGGCTCCCTGGAGAGGCTGTGGTCTGCGGGCTGGGGATGGGTGTGACCCCAGGCAGGGCGTGACGGAGGGAGCGGGTGTGTGGGCAGGGGCCGCAGAGGCAGTGGTCGCAGGCCCCCGGGGCCGGCCGCCCAGGCTGGGGCTGAAGGACGCCGCCCAGGCTGGGGCTGAAGGACGCCAGGTGGCGCTGTTGTCCGCGGCTCGAGGGCGCCGCTGGCCGCGACCCAGAGCTCTGAGCCAGACCACAGCCCGGAGCCCAGGAGGGGCCTGGGCTCGCACAGGGTTCTGAGAGCAGCTCGGTGCTTAAATGGTGGAAAAAAGTTCTTCGAAGCTGTGTTTTCCCACAGAGTCCATATGTCTTCCTTCCTCTTAATGTGCTGGTTTTTATGGGGCCGAAGAGCTGCTGTCTCAGCTCTGGGCGAGGGAGCCTCGGGCGGCCTCCAAGGGATTAAGCGTTTTGCTGAACCAGGGAGATCTGGGGGGGCCTGAAAAAGCCACTTGGGGTGGGGTCTCATCTCTGCAGCAGGGTCTGTCCCGGGGCTGCGGACGGCCTGTTTGAGATCTGAGCCCTGCTTGCGGCTTCCTGGGAACAGGGCTCCCGACATGGTTCCTGAATTCAGAGGAAGCCGTGTGTGTGTGTGTGTGTGTGTGTGTGTGTGTGTGTGTGTAGACGTGTCTATGTGCAAGCGTGCAGCGCGCCTGTGTGTCTGCTCGTGCACGAGGCCGTGTGCATGCTGTGTGCCCGTGTTTCGGCGTGCACACGCGTCTGTGGCCAGGCTCCAGCTCTGGGCGGCTCTCCTGTGTCCCCCCTCCTCCGCCCCCGTCCCCCCGCCGGTCTGCTGCTGGGCAAACACACCCCCTCCCCGCTCCCTGGGGGAAGAAACCCTGGCTGGGCCCAGGTGAGGGGCTGGTTTTTGTCTCCGAAATCGCAGGGTGTTTTTTTTTTGTCTTTCCTTTTTCAAATCCCACACAAAGAGAGAGGCCCTCAAAAGCACAGCACAGACCCCGCGTATCCCGAGCTTCTGGTGGGAGCATACCAGGGATTGTCCTGCGATGCCTGCGGTTGAAAACCCCGTGAGCCGCAGCCCGGAGGCCTAGCGGATGAGGTCATCGCCGAGGCTTCCTCCCTGGCCCAGGCTCCCGGGGGCCCCTCCGCTGTGACCCAGCCCTCCCTCTGGCTGGATCCCCCACCCCGGGGCCCCGGCTCCCCCAGCACAGGCGAGAGCGTCCCACCCTCCAGGCCTCAGTTTCCCAGCTGCAAATCCAGGCCCCACGGGGATCCCCCCGCCCACGTCCCCTGGCCCCTTGGTGGGCCCCACGTTTCTCTGGAATGAGGCCTGGGCTCTGTCTCCTGACCCCCGGCCCCAGCGCACACCCTGCTTGCTCTGGCCTCTGCAGGCCCGCCCGTTCCCGGCCCTGCTCTCTACACCCTTCACGTGCCGATCGAGGCAGCGGCGCTGTCTGGGCCTGGGGCCCCGCTGGCCATGCTGTGAGCCTCCGCATGGACGGGTTGAGGCTCACAGAGCCTGGGTTATGTCTGCCCAAGGCCGGGCTCCCGGTGGTTGGCCCAGGTTCTCTGTGAACAGACCCCAAGGTCGTGTCTGCTCCTGGGCTGTCGCCTCCCTGGGGGGCTGCTCTCTCAGCTTTCCCCTCCCTGCTTGGCAAACTCCTACACATCCAGCAAAGCCCCGCTCCTGTACATCCGCTTCCGGGGTAACTTCCTGCTCGCCCAGCGATGTCGCCGGCTTTGTCCTCTGGCCCCCGTGTGCTCTGGGGAGACGTCTCCCCGCTGTGGGGCCCTGAGCCTCTGGGCCTCTGTCCCCGGCACACGGGCACTGCCCGGTGAGGACTGTTTCTGGCTGCTGGGGCCTTCTCTGTGTTCTTCCTTGGGATGTAGCCAGCCCAGCGACTGCGTCCCGGGGTGGGGGCGTCCTCACCTGCGTCTGCTCAGCAAGTGTTTTTAGTGCACCCACTCTGTGGCAGGGTCACGGGCTCCATTTCTGCACCCAGGGTCCTCCCTGGGGCCTGTGTAAGACGGGGCTGGCGCCAGAGTGTGGGAGGGCCTGACCCCCACCCCCAGGAGCCAGAAGGCCGTGGGGCACCCCTCTGTGTGCACACGAGTGCCCCGCCAGGCCAGGGGCGAGCCGTTGCCTGGCTCAGGCGTCCCGCTCGGCGCGCTTTGGCGCGGGGACTCTGGGCCGCCCCGTGGGCAGAGCAAAGCCTCCTGGGTCTGGGGTAGAAACACTGGGAGCTGGGGGCGGCTCCCCACAGCCAGTGTGTATTCTGGATGTTTCTGCACCAGCTCCTGGTGCTGGCTCAGGTGCCCTGGAGGCCTGACCGTGGGGTCTGACCCTGCAGCTCAGGGTACAAGGGGGCTGTGGCTCCGGGCTGCAGGGGGCCCTCCCCTTCCTGAGGCCCCGCTGCGAGCCGCCCCCAGGAAGGCGGTGTGCAGGGACCCTGGCCCCCGGGTGAGGGGGCTCAGGCGGGCGTGGGGGCTCCCTGCTGCCCCTTGGGCAGAAATGAGCTGGGGGCCCGCCCTGGACAGTGCGTGGCTGGGGGCGGGGCAGACTGCTGGGTTTGTCTCCCGCGTGTCAGGAGGGGTGGGCAAGGCTCAGGCGGCCCCCAAAGCCCCCCATGTCTGGGTGCCCCCCAGTGTCCCCTCGTGAGTTCATGAATGGAGGCTTCGGGGCCACCAGGCAGAATTTGAAGCTGCTGTCTTCCAGGGGTCTTGGCCAATTCTCCAGAGCCCCATGGCCACCCAGTGGGGACCCCTGAGAACAAGAGCCCCTCGACCCGTGATTCTATGGACGTGGGCCCGAGCCGCCTGCCACGTCCCTTGAATGAAGGGCCCTGCATCCGCGCCCCCGGGACGGCCCCCTCACTTGCTCCAGCCCCTCCGGGTGCCTCTGTCCACCCACCCCTGCCGTCCCCCTCGGGTGCCCTCACCCTTCCTAGTGGCCGCCATTCCCCCTCTCTGTGCATGCTCGTCACGGGCTTGTGGCCTCTTTGGCCTGACGGCCCCAGCTCTGCCTGTGGGGTCTCCCTCCTGGGCTCTGAGGGGCCAGTGCCACCACCCTCGCCCTGTGAGTGGGAAGGGCCCCCGCCCTGAGCACCTCTGTGCAGGAAGCGGCCAAGGGCTCAAGGCCCCTGGGCCCCCGTGAGGCCCGGGCTGCTGGCTCTGCGTCCCACCCCTGGGCCATCACGCACGCCCGCCAGGGGTCCCTGTCCCTGGGGCTCCTGGCCGCGTTCCTGGCCTGGAGGCAGCTGCTCCTGAGGGGACAGCTGACATTCCTTCCTGCGGGGTCTGCCCTCGGCCCGGAGCCGTGAAAATGGGAACCCTCAGCTGTAACTGGAGCCTTCCGCGGGGCGCGGGGCCCTGTGGGTGGAGGGGTCCTGGGGCGCCTCACGCGCGCTAACAAAGGCGCCCTCTGTGAAGCCCACGCTCTGTCGCGGGCCAGGACTGTCCTGTCAATCAAATCGGTTCAGAACCGGGGTGAGGGTAGGGGGGCCCTGGGCAGGAGGTGGAGGGAACTGCAACGTGTTTGAAACTTTCCAGAAAAACACGTAACCCGATCCCGTGCAAGTGGCCTGGGCTGGGTCACGCCCTGGGCTGGCCAGGCAGTCCTGTGCGCGGGAGGACAAGGCCCCACCTGGGGGCTGAGGGCCGGGGCGGGGGCCTGGCCGCGTCCACCTGCAGCCCCGATCCCTTGGGAAGCGGGCGCCTCCTCCGATCTCCTCCCCCAAGGCCCCATGTGGGCCCCCGGGCCCCCAGCGTTTCCTCCGGGAGGAAATTGGAGTTGGGGGCCTGCGGCTCCTGCCGGGCGGAGGGTGCTCTGCGGTCCAGGGGAGCTCCTGTGATGGCCACGTGGAGGCCCTGGGGCTGCGGCCGGCCAGGGCTCTGCCGGCTGTGTGAACCGGCCGGGTCCGGGTCTGGCTCTGTTTGTTTCCCTGGTGTTTCCTGTTTTCAGGCTGTCAAGCTCTGTGAGGCGAGGTGGGAGGTGGGTGCTGGCCTCTCAGCTGCCTTCTTGGGTGTCTTTGCCGGGAGTCCACTGAGAGCCCCTGAGGGCACCCCGTCTGCCCAAGGCCCTCCCCGTGAGGAAGCCTGTCCCACTGGGCCCACGGCCCCTGGGGCCCCTGGAGGGAGAAACGGCCGTCCCACTGGTGTGAGCAGCCGGGCCGGGCGCCGCCCTTGGGCAGCAGTCAGGCAGGGCTCGCAGCGGGCCCCACGCCGCTCCTGACACCAGCGGCACCTGTGTGTTGGGTTTGCGTGGTCCCCACGTGCCCATCTGTGTGCGTGTGTTTGCGTGGCCCTGGGGCTTTCTTAGGAAAGGCCCCGATGCTGGGAAAGGTTGAGGGCCAGAGGAGAAGGGGACGACAGAGGATGAGATGGTGGGATGGCATCACTGACTCAATGGACATGAGTCTAAGCAAGCTCCGGGAGATGGTGAAGGACAGGGAGGCCTGGCATGCTGCGGTCCACAGGGTCGCAGAGCCGGACACAAGTGAGCCACGGAACAGCAGCAGGGCTTTCTCTCCTAGCTGCCAGGTGTCGGTGGCCTCGCTCCCCTGCTCCCCCCACCGCACCCTCTCGTTCGTCTCCCTTTTTGGAGGCCATGGTGACTCAGCTCCGGGCTGGGGTGCAGGTGGGTGGGCACGAGCGGGGGCCCTGGGTCTGGACAGACGGGAGCTTGGCTCAGCCTCCTGTGTCGAGCCAGGTGCCCCTCTGGCACTTCTGGAAGGCACCGACCGTGCAGGCAGGGGGCCTTCCCCGGCACCCAGGCCGCCCATCAGCCGCCCCCAGGAAGAGGGTCCCCACACTCTGCCCCCCATGGCGTGGGTCCTGCTGGGGGGGTCTGCTCCGTGTTTTCCATCCCGCCTTGCCCGCCAAAACGCAGGGCCCAGGACAAAAGTCAGACGCTGGAGCAGGGGCGCCTGCTGCGGCCCGCAGCCCCTCCATCGGGGATTTAGCGGGATTAGAGTGTGCTGTCCGTGGGACAGGTGTTTCCTTTATGCTGGGCCCGGGGGCTGCAAAGGAGCGCGTCATTAAGTGCCACATTCAGTGGGGTCTCCGCTCAGGGTAGCTGGAGGGCCGGGTTTTGTTAGGGCTTGTTTTCACGTCTGACCCCGGCCAGCTGGAGGGCCTTGTTTTAAGCGCGGGGTAACAGCTGACATAACATGACGGGATCAGGCTGAACAGGCAGCCGGGCTGGCGGGGGCTGGCACCGGCGCTCCACGTGGGGGCTCCCGGGGGGCTGCCCGGGGCGTCATCAGGGATAATAGGATGAGCCCGGCGGGGCCTCGTGGCCGTGGGGCGCAGCGTGGTGGGGTCCACCAGCTGTCGCCCCCCGGATGAGAGGGCCGCGGGAGTCGCTGGTCGCTGGGTGGGGGCTGGGGGCTTGCAGGTGCCAGAATAATTGCCCAGGAGCCTGCATTCAGAGGGGCTGTAATCACGTTCTCTGCCTCCCCAGGTCACGGAGAATGGAAGCCAGGGGCCCCGGCCGTGCGCCCATTGAAGAGTGTCATTGTGTGGCTTCATGGGAGGGCGGAAAGGGTTGGCACGGCCCTGCGGGGTCGCGGGTCGCCACCATGCACCTTGGCCGCCCCCACCCTCTCAGTAAACAGACCTGGGAGTGGGGCGGGGGGGGGTGCGACTTCTCTTTCTGCATTTTCTGCCTCTCAGTTACGTGGTGGTCGGGCACACTGGGTGGGTTAGGTAGAAGGAGGTAGCTGTGCGGGCCCCTGGGTCTGGGGGCTGCTGGCAGCCCCCTCCCATAACCCAGCGGGAGACCCTCCTGAGCAAGGCCCGCCCCCCACGCCCAGCGGGCTGCCTGTCACCTCCTTCTGGGCCCCTGGGTGCCCTTCTTCCGCCCCAGCTGGGCTCAGGAGGCCTTGATGACACCCATGAGTGCAGAGGGGGCTGAGAGAGGCCCTCCAAGCACTGGAGTGCTATCGTTCAGTCGTGTCCAACTCTTTGTGACCCCACAGGCTACAGTCCGCCAGGTTCCTCTGTCCATGGGATTCTCCAGGCAAGAATCCTGGAGTGGGTTGCCATTTCCTCTTCAGGGGATCTTCCCAACCCAGGGATTGAACCTGGGTCTCCTGCACTGCAGGCAGATTCTCTACCATGTGAGCCACCGAGGAAGCCCAAGTATCTGAGGGTCATGGGGGCTTGGGGGCGACAAGCCCCTCCTCACGCACAAGGGTCTGCGGGCACCAGTCCTGCTGGGCTGCCCTGGAAGGCGAGTCCAGGCTTCAAACCTTCCACACTTCCACTTCCCCTCGGCTGGTGGCTGTGAGAGGGAGACCGCCCCCAGGCCAAAGCTCGCAGCAGGGGACTTGCCTTTGCGTTTCCAGGTGGACCCACGCCCGCTGGGCTGAGAAAAGCTCCCCCGGCTGGCTGGCACCCAAGCCGGGGTGGCCGCGAGGTGGTGGAGTCCATCTCCCCCCTTGGTAAAGGCATGTATGGTCCAGCGGAATGCTGCCGGAGAGGCAGGTGTGCCCAGGGATGCACACACACACACGGGGGGGACACGCGTGTGGAGGCCTGCACATGTGGACACGCTCACGTGTGGACATACTCATGTGGTGTGCACACTCAGGCACATCCATGTGTCTGCATGCACATGTGCACAGAAGCACGCTCGGCCCAGAGCTCCGGCCGGCAGGGAGCGAGACCCCCTCGGGGCCACGTTCCATTTGCACATTTAATCCAGACACTGTCCGCACAGGAAGCTGGATGGGAACAAAATGTGAGGTGTGTGCTGAGAGGGCGGCCTTCCCCCGCCTCTGGCCCGTGACGGCCTGGTCAGTTTCCGAGCACCACAGAGCTGACGTTGATTTGTGTTCAGAACATAGTTTGGTTGGGAGACCTGAGCGGGGCTGGGAGGGGATGGCATCTTTATTTCATCTTCAGTTTCTTGAGCTGGGCTTGTGTCTTCTCGCAGACCATTCTCTGAGCCCAGCCAGGAGGGCCGGGGTTCGGAGCTGAGGTGCTTAGTGGTGGGGACCAGGCTGGGTCCGTGTGCATTCGTTTCTCAGCATCATCAACCCCTCAAGGTCCCTGGGCCTGGCTGCAAAAGCCTGAACTTGACCCCAGAACCCTGGTGACCTCACAGTGTTCAGGGTCCCGGAGAGTGGGCCTTGACTCCCTCTGTTGGGGTCCCCCAAACATCCCCCCTTTTGCTCAAGGGCTCTGTCTTCATTTCAGGTTCACGGTGATTTTCCTTTAGATGAGGATGTCTCTTAGACTACTTAGTGGCTCTGGGATGTTGGGAAGAGGCCTTCTCGTCCTGGGAGCCTATGAGGATTTCTGCTGCTGGGAGAGTCCTCCCTAAGCTCCGTCAGTGGTCTCTGTGTAAATGGGCATCTGGAGGCAGCTGGTGGCCCTGGAGGCCTCTGTGCCCCGTCTTCAGAAGGTCACAGTGCGGGGGGCGGCAGGCCTGGGGCTGCAAGGTTCCACCACTTTCTGGTTCGGAGTAGGCTTACTGTGGTCAGTGACTCTCCAAGGGCCCAGAACTGGGCTGTGAGCCCTCCTGGGCCTCACCAGAGAGACTCTAGGTGGTGGGAAGGGGTCCAGACACACCCCCCCCTCCCGGAGCTTGCCCAGGGTCCCCACCCTCTGCAGACCTCAGCATACACCGAGCTCGGTGCCGTGGTGGCTCAGGCGCCTGGGGCCGTGGGCATGAAGGTTCTCAGTCCAGGGCTGATGGCCTTGAGGGCCAGAGGGACCCGGTCAACAAGTGGCCTCCCCTTCCTGGCGGGGTGGGGTGCTGGGGAAGTAAGAGGGAAGGCCTCAGTGCCTCCCAGAAGTGCCTCCGTTGGGAGCCAGTGACCTGGATTAGGAGTCTTTTTGGAGCACTTCTGGGTCTACTGGACCTGAAATGCAAGGGAGACGGACAGACAGACAGAAGGCTTGGGCTTGCCGTGGCGGCTGGGGGACCTTTATGCAGTAGCCTCTGGTTTATTGACTCTGCTCACTTCAGCCAGAGCCAGCTTTAACACAGCGTGATTGGCACCTGCTCGACGGCCGTATTAAAAGCACGTGGCAGACGCCGTGAGGCTGTCACCCCAGAACCGTCCTCAGGCCCTGGGCCCCCTCCTGCCGTCCCGCCCCACTCTGCCCGTCGGCAGACACGAGTCACACTTCCTGGGTCCCCTTGTCAGTGGATCCCATGCGCGTGGCCCTGTCTGGCGCCCCACGGCGCTTCTCGGAGGTGCGTCCAGGGGGTTGCGTGTGTCCACGGGCCGTCCCTTTCGTTGCCGACGTGTGTTCCTCTGGGTGGATGGGCCACGGTCTGTTTATTCGGTCATGTGGTGGCAGGCCTTTGGGTTTCCCGTTTAGAGCTACTGAGAAGACATTTGCATCCCAGTCTTTGTAAAGACTTGTATTTCTTCTTCTTTTTTTTTTAATATATTTTATTGAAATAGTTGATTGACAAATGTTGTGTTAATTATTGCCGTACAGCCAAGTGATTCAGTTATATTCTTTTTAATATTCTTTCACATTATGGTTTATCACAGGATACTAAATACAGTTCCCTGTGCTATTCCAGTAGAACCTGGGTGTTTATCCATCCCTATATAATAATTTGCCTCTGCTAACCCCAAATTCCCATGCCTTCCCTCCTCCCTGCCACCCCACTTGGCAACCACAAGTCTGACTGAGACCCCGTGGACCACAGCGCGCCGGAGTCTGCGTGTGAGTGGAATGAGCAGGGTGACACCATATGGCCCTGACACGGTGATACCTCCATGTTTCCATGGGTGTCCTGGAATTTTCCTTCTAATATTAATGCTAATTATTTTAACATGAATGGATGCCGAAATTTGTCCAGTGCTTTTTCTATACCTCTTGAGATAATCATGTTTTTTTCTTCTTTCGTCTCAATATGGTAAATTATATTGATTGATTTTTTCAAATGTTAAACCCAGTTTGTGTTTCTGGATAAACCTGACTTGGCCATGTTGTATTATCACCTTTTTTTGTATATTGTTGAACTTAATTTGCCAAAATTTTGCTAAGAACTTTCGCATCTAAGTTCGCGAGGAATAATGACTATAGTTTTCTTATAATGGTTTTGCTCTTGGTGTCAGAGTAGTGCTTTCTGATTGTGTGTTCTGGGAAGTGTTCTCTCTTCATGTGGGGAGGAGAACTGTGTAGAATTGGTCTCCCCCCCCCCCCCCGGTGTTTTTTTTCCTTGTTTCTATCTCTGAATTTATTTATTTTTTTGAATGGCCAAAAGTGATTCATTGCTTCTTTCACCCTCTTGAAAATGTTTTGTGAGCTAGAGAATTGTTCTTATTTCTTACCTATATATGGGCTGGAATTCATCTGTAAAGCCATCTAGGCCTGGACTTCTCTTATGAAAAGACTGTTGACTAGGTTTTATATTCAAGTTCTCTATTTCTTCTTGAGTAGACTTTGTGTTTTGTGTGTTTGAAGGGCTTCATTATTTCACCCAAGATGTTAAATTTATTTATGAACAGAGTTCACAGTGTCTCATTATTATTATTAAACAATGGTAGGATTGTGGCGATGTCTCTCCTCTTATTCCTGTATATCGGTAATTAGTGCCTTTTTTTTTTTTTTTTTTGATGATGATCAGTCTGGCTAGAGTTTTAGTGATTTTGCTGATTTGAAACAACTACCTTTTAACTTTGGATTTCACTGGATTTTTTTCTTTTTTGTTATTTCATGGCTTCTGCTCTGATTTTTCCTACTTGCTTAGTTTCAGTGTTCTCACTTTTTTCCAGCTTCTTCAGGTAGAAACCGAGGTCATTGCTTCAGTGAACTGAAGTTGCTCAGTCGTGTCCGACTCTTTGTGACCCCATGAATTGTAGCCTGCCAGGCTCCTCTGTCCATGGGATTTTCCAGGCAAGAATACTGGAGTGGGTTGCCATTTCCTTCTCCAGGAGATCTTCCCAACCCGGGATGGAACCGAGGTCTCCGCATTGTAGACAGACGCTTTCCATCTGATCCACCAGGTCACTGATTAAAGACCTCTCTTATTTTCTAACATTGATGTTTGGTGGCCTGAGTTGTTGTCGTTCAGTCGCTCAGTCGAATCTGACTCTGCGACCCACGGACTGCAGCACACTGGGCTTCCCTGTTCTTCACCATCTCCCAGAGCGTGCTCAAACTCAAGTCCATTGCATCAGCGATGCCATCCAACCATCTCATCCTGTCGTCTCCTCCTCCTCCTGCCCCCAATCCTTCCCAGCATCAGGGTCTTTTCCAGTGAGTCAGTTCTTCGCATCAGGTGGCCAAAGTATTGGAGCTTCAGCTTCAGCATCAGTCCTTCCAATGAATATTCAGGACTGATTTCCTTTAGGATGGACTGCTTGGATCTCATTGCTGTCCAAGGGACTCTCAAGAGTCTTCTCCAACACCACAGTGCAAAAGCATCAATACTTCAGTACTCAAAGTCTTCTTTATAGTCCAGCTCTCACATCCATACATGACTACTGGAAAAACTATAGCTTTGACTGGTCTAAAGACCATTTTAGTTGCATCCCACAGATTTAAATGTACTATGTTATTTTCATTCCATTCCGAATATATTGATAGCTTCTAATTTATTTATGATTTCTTCTTTGATTCATCGGTTATTTAAAGGCATATCACTTACTTTCCAAACATTTGTGGATTTTCAAGATGCTTTGTCTGTTACTGATTTCTACTTTAACTCATTTGAAGTCAGAGAAAACACTTAACGTGATTTGATCCTTTTAAGATTTGTTAAGACTTGTTTTATGGCCCCGCATGAGCTTTATCTTTGTAGATAGTCCATGCACACTTGAAAGAAGCGTGCGTTCTGCTGTTGTTGGAAGGACTGCCCTGTAAATGTCAGTTAGGTCCTTGTGGTTGGCAGCGTTCTTGTCTCTTGCTCCCTCACTGACTGTGTGCCTGCTGGGTCTATCAATTGTTGAGAGGGGGCTGGGCATCAAAACCTGCAATGTTTAATAATTGTAGATCCATCTTTCCGTTCTCCCACTTTTCGTAGCTTCTGTCCAGTGTTTCTAAGCTTTGTTCCTGGATGCGTTAGTATTTAGAATTGTTACGTTCTCTTGATGAATTACCCATTTATCATTATGAAAATGTCCTTCTTCTTCCGGTGCTTCTCTTTGCTCTGAAATCCGCGTGGCCCAGCTTTCCGTTCGTTCATGTCCACGTGGTGCACCTCGCTCATCTACTTTACTTTAGCCTCTTTGTGTCTTCATATCTAAAGTGTTTCTTGTGTGTAGCGCGTAGTTGTCTTCATTTGTGAATCGCATTGAAACACTCTTCTCTTAAAGCATACGTTAAGCTTATCCGCTTGTGTTAATGCAACCGACGTTCTTGGTTTCGCTCTGTCATGGTTGGTTTGATCACGCGGCTCTTGTCATAGTTACTGTGGCGGTTTTCTCAACAAGATGTGTGTTCTTTGCTTTTTAAAAATATTTAGAAAGGCTTGTGCTTTTGTTCTGAGAGTTACTTTTGTCCTTACACCTTTTAAATTTCCTCAATGGCTTATTTTTTGACCATGCCATGTGGCATGTGGGATCTGAGCTCCCCAACCAGGGATCAGACCTGTGCCCCTGCCCTGGAAGCCCTGCGCCCCCTGCCCTGGAAGGCCTATGCCGCCTGCCCTGGAAGGCGTGCAGCCCCTGCCCTGGAAGCCCTGTGCTCCCTGCACTGGAAGGCCTGCACCCCCTGCCCTGGAAGGCCTATGCCCCCTGCCCTGGAAGGCCTATGCCCCCTGGCCTGGAAGGCATGCAGCCCCTGCCCTGGAAGGCCTATGCCCCCTGCCCTGGAAGGCCTGCGCCCCTGCCCTGGAAGGCCTGCGCCCCCTGCCCTGGAAGCCCTGTGCTCCCTGCCCTGGAAGGCCTATGCCCCCTGGCCTGGAAGGCCTATGCCCCCTGGCCTGGAAGGCGTGCAGCCCCTGCCCTGGAAGGCCTATGCCCCCTGCCCTGGAAGGCCTGCGCCCCTGCCCTGGAAGGCCTGCGCCCCCTGCCCTGGAAGGCCTATGCCCCCTGCCCTGGAAGGCCTGTGCCCCCTGCCCTGGAAGGCCTGTGCCCCTGCCCTGGAAGGCCTGTGCCCCTGCCCTGGAAGGCCTGTGCCCCCTGCCCTGGAAGGCCTGTGCCCCCTGCCCTGGAAGGCCTGTGCCCCTGCCCTGGAAGGCCTGCTCCCCCTGCCCTGGAAGGCCTGTGCCCCTGCCCTGGAAGGCCTGCCCCCCCTGCCCTGGAAGGCCTATGCCCCTGCCCTGGAAGGCCTGCGCCCCTGCCCTGGAAGGCCTGCACCCCCGGCACTGGAAGTCCTGCGCCCCCTGCCCTGGAAGGCCTATGCCCCCTGCTCTAGAAGGCCTGTGCCCCCTGCCCTGGAAGGCCTGTGCCCCTGCCCTGGAAGGCCTGCGCCCCCTGCCCTGGAAGGCCTGCTCCCCCTGCCCTGGAAGGCCTGTGCCCCTGCCCTGGAAGGCCTGTGCCCCCTGCCCTGGAAGGCCTATGCCCCTGCCCTGGAAGGCCTGCGCCCCTGCCCTGGAAGGCCTGCACCCCCGGCACTGGAAGTCCTGCGCCCCCTGCCCTGGAAGGCCTATGCCCCCTGCCCTAGAAGGCCTGCGCCCCCTGCCCTGGAAGGCCTGTGCCCCTGCCCTGGAAGGCCTGCGCCCCCTGCCCTGGAAGGCCTGCGCCCCCTGCCCTGGAAGGCCTGCGCCCCCTGTCCTGGAAGGCCAAGTCTTGACCGCTGGACCACCAGGGAGGTCTTCTCAGTCTTTGTCTCTGACTCCGGTGCCTGGCTTGTTGGTGTAATTTCTCTCCTTTAAGCCCCACCTGTAGCCTGTACCACAGACAAAAGCCTCATTCCAGTCCCCTTTTTTGAGTCTCCCCCCACACATCCAGGATCAGCAAATGAATGCTCAGAGGGTGAGGAAGCATGAGTGATGTTGGAGGTGGGGTCCTGGTGGCCTCGTGGAGCAGCTGTTTCTGAGTTGGGGGAAGGACCGAGTCGTCTGAGCATTTGGGGGACAGTGGTACTCTCCACAGAGGGAACAGCTCATCTGGCAGACCCTCAGCAAGTGTATACCTGGCCCGCGCACGTGCATGGCGGTTCAGCCTCATATGCAGGGTTGGGGGGCTTGCTCTGGGCACTCAAGCTTTTCCTCCCGGGAGCTCGCGGGTTCTAGACGCGTGATGCCTCTGGCTGGGAGAGGAGGGGCAGGCAGGCTGCAGCAGGAAGCAGGGAGGTGATGGATGGTGGCTTGACCAGAGATGCCATGGATGCACGATTTTCTTTCTCAAAAAAAAGAGAAAAGCAATAAAAAACTGACCGTGTGGCAAAATAGAGAAAAGGCAGGAAATGGGGTGGGAATTTTTCTTATCGTGTTATCTGCCATATTCTTATGTCTATTTTTAAAGTCTCACATTGAGCTAAGAAAGAAAAATCTCTTTTTGGCTGAAAAATTTCCGCCTGCAGTTCCTGTGCCCTTTCTCAGCCTTGTGGGCGCAGAGGGCACCCTGATATCCTGTGGGGGTCACGGGAATGTGTCTGCAAATGGCAAGATTTACCAGTCCCTCGGGGAAAGCGTTTCTGCCAAAGATGTAAGTCTGTGGGGAGGTGGGGTTGTCTTGCTGCGTCGCAGCCTAGCTGGCCGAGTGCAGGTGTGTGTGTGAACGCTTGTCAGAGAGCGGGCCCGGGGACCCTGCACCACACCCCCGAGCCCTCCAGCCCCGGCCTGGGCAGTTGCAGGGGAGCCGGAACTGGCAGAAGCCATGTGGGGTCTCTCCTCCACATTGCCCAGCTTGTCACCGTCTTCTCCACCCCCGTTTTGCTCTTTGGTGTCTTGATAGCCTCACCCGCTGGTCAGTTGTCCTGGAAGCTGATGTGAGCTCCCGGGCCCCAGACCGTATCTGGAGCCCCCGCACCTGGGGTGAGATATTGTCTCAGCTGCCAGCTCCAGGGAGGAGGTGGTGGTCCCTGAGGGGCTGCAAGGGGCTTCAGAGGTGGATCCCCCATCCAAGCCTTCAGCTGATGCCAGGGTCCTGCCTGCGGTGGGCCGTGTGGGAGCCCAGCACTGCTGAGTGTGCTGGCCATGGCAGGTCTGTCTCTGGAGGCCTCCGTGCCTGTTTACACGCAGGGCCGCGTGCTCCTGGAGGCCTGCTGAGTGTCCACCCAGCACCAGGGTGGTCTCTTCTGCCCCCCCCCCCGGTGCCTGTGATGGGGCCGAGAGGTGGTCTGCATGCTGCGGCCCCTCCTCTAGCAGGACGTGTGGCCGGCTCCCCTGTCCTGCTCAGCCCTCCTCTGCCACCGATCTGGGGCCTTGGTCCCCCGCAACCAGCCACCCAGCGTGAGCCTGAACCCAAGCTACCATTTGTCGGGCAGGGAGAGCCCAGGGCCACTTTGTGGGTAGGATGCAGGGGGCTCAGGCCTGCAGGGGTGGGGACAGCCCTGGTTTGGCGAGTGGGTCCGTAGCGGCCCGAGGGTAGCCGTCCCAGGCCCCCGACCACACCACAGATGCAGAGAACTCCTGGAGACAGCGTGACACCATGGGCAGAGCGCGCCAATGAAACGTCCTTCAAATTAACTTTATAAAACCAGCAGACTCTGCTACAGAAGAACAGAGCCGAAAGTGTAGCAAGTTCCCGCTTCCCTCTCTGCCGTGAGCACGGCTCACCGACTAGAGGCTGTGATTAACTCAAGCCCACGGCTCCCATCAGGGGTCCCGCTGGGCTCTTCTCTCTGTGGGTTTTGACAAATGTGCGGCGACGTGTGCCCTGGGTCATACAGAGCAGGCTCGCCGCCCCCGTGCTCCCCCGTTCACCCCCCTCCCCCTGGGCCCGGCCACCGCTGCTCTTTTTGCGTCTCTCGAGTCGACAAAAGCAGACACCACGGGCTTTGGCCTCCGCAAAGTGTGAGGCCCTGGCTCAGGCCATGTGTGGGAGCTGGCGGGCCGCGTGCCCCGCCCCGGCCCCCTCACAGCTTGAGGGCTGCCCTTCCTCCTGCCCTGCAGGCTCTCACCCAGCCAGCGGGGAGGCCCACCCCTCCCCAGAGCCCAGCGCCTGTCCGAAAGTGGGGGAGGGGTCCGGCTCCCATCTCAGAGCATCCAGGCCCTGCTCATGGTTTTTCTTTTCCAGAAGTGTCTACTCTCCATGGCCATGAACTGGGCTATGCTCTGAGCACACCTGGGCTTGGCTGGTAGGGGTCAGAGGTCAGGCTCTCTGACCTGGGGTCACCAGGCCCCAGAGGGTGGAGTGTCCTCCAGGACCACATGCCTATTGCCATTTGGGCATGGCCTTCACTCTGTCCCGGGTCTGAGCTCTGCTGTCCCCAGTCCAGAGCATGCCAGCCACCGGCTCCTCTCCCCCAGCCAGCCTCAGCAACACCCGTGACATGGTGGCCAGGACAGACATCTCCAAGGGACACTCAGATCCTGTCCCATCTTGTTTACAACCCCCTGGAAGCTTCCCAGGCTGGGAAGGGTCACCCCCTGCTCCTGTGACCCACAGAGCCTCTTGTGGCGAGGTTCTTGCCCCACCACCCTGCCTCCTGACACGGCCTCCCCAGGGTTTGGCCTTCCTGCGTGTCCTTTACACTGGAGCTCAGATGTCATGAAGCAGGGCAAAGGCTAACAGAGTTTTGCTAAAAGAACACACTGGTCATAGCAAACACCCTCTTCCAACAACACAAGAGAAGACTCTACACGTGGACATCACCAGATGGTCAACACCGAAATCAGATTGATTATATTCTTTGCAGCCAAAAATGGAGAAGCTCTATACAGTCAGCAAAAACAAGACCAGGAGCTGACTGTGGCTCAGATCATGAACTCCTTATTGCCAAATGCAGACTGAAATTGAAGAAAGTAGGGAAAACCACTAGGCCATTCAGGTATGACCTAAATCAAATCCCTTACGATTATACAGTGGAAGTGAGAAATAGATTTAAAGGACTAGATCTGATAGACAGAGTGCCTGATGAACTATGGACGGAGGAGGTTTGTGACACTGTGAAGGAGACAGGGATCAAGACCATCCCCAAGAAAAATGCAAAAAAGCAAAATGGGTGTCTGAGGAGGCCTTACACATAGCTGAGAAAAGAAGAGAAGCAAAAGGCAAAGGAGAAAAGGAGAGATATACTCATTTGAATGCAGAGTTCCAAAGAATAGCAAGGAGAGATAAGAAAGCCTTCCTCAGTGATCAGTGCAAATAAATATAGGAAAGAAATAGAATGGGAAAGACTAGAGATCTCCTCAAGAAAATAGAGATACCAAGGGAACATTTCATGCAAAGATGGGCTTGATAAAGGACAGAAATGGTATGGACCTAACAGAAGCAGAAGATATTAAGAAGAGGTGGCAAGAATACACAGAACTATACAAAAAAGATCTTCACAACCCAGATAATCACAATGGTGTGATCACTCAACCAAAGCCAGACATCCTGGAGTTCAAAGTCAAGCAGGCCTTAGGAAGCATCACTACGAACAAAGCTAGTGGAGGTGATGGAATTCCAGTTGAGCTATTTCAAATCCTAAAAGATGATGCTGTGAAAGTGCTGCACTCAATATGCCAGCAAATTTGGAAAACTCAGCAGCAGCCACAGGACTGGAAAAGGCTAGTTTTCATTCCAATCCCAAAGAAAGGCAATGCCAAAGAATGCTCAAACCACATAACTGCACTCATCTCACACACTAGTAAAGTAATGCTCAAAATTCTCCAAGCCAGGCTTCAACAGTATGTGAACCGTGAACTTCCACATGTTCAAGCTGGATTTAGAAAAGGCAGAGGAACCAGAGATCAAATTGCCGACATCCATTGGATCATCAAAAAAGCAAGAGAATTCCAGAAAAATATCTACTACTGCTTTATCGATTATGTCAAAGCTTTTGACTGTGTGGATCACAACAAACTGTGGAAAATTCTGAAAGAGATGGGAATACCAGACCACCTGACCTGTGTCCTGAGAAACCTGTATGCAGGTCAAGAAGCAACAGCTAGAACTGAACATGGAACAACAGACTAGCTCCAAACTGGAAAAGGAGTATGTCAAGGCTCTATATTGTCACCCTGCTTATTTAACTTATATGCAGAGTACATCATGAGAAACGCTGGGCTGGATGAAGCACAAGCTGGAATCAAGATTGCTGGGAGAAATATCAATAACCTCAGATATGCAGATGACACCACCCTTATGGCAGAAAACAAAGAACTAAAGAGCCTCTTGATGAACGTGAAAGAGGAGAGTGAAAAAGTCGACTTAAAATTCAACATTCTGAAAACTAAGATCATGGCATCAGGTCCCATCACTTCATGGCAAATAGATGGGGAAACAATGGAAACAGTGAGAGACTGTTTTTTGGCTCCAAAATCACTGCAGATGGTGACTGCAGCCATGAAATTAAAAGACTCTTGCTCCTTGGAAGGAAAGTTATACCAACCTAGACAGCATACTAAAAACCAGAGACATTACTTTGCCAACAAAGGTCCATCTAGTCAAGGCTATGGTTTTTCAAGTGGTCATGTATGGATGTGAGAGTTGGGCTATAAAGAAAGCTGAGTGCTGAAGAATTGATACTTTTGAACTGTGGTGTTGGAGAAGACTCTTGAGAGTCCCTTGGACTGCAAGGAGATCCAACCAGTCCATCCTAAAGGAAATCAGTCCTGAATATTCACTGGAAGGACTGATGCTGAAGCTGAAAGTCCAATACTTTGGCCACCTCATGCGAAGATCTGACTCATTGGAAAAGACCCTGATGCTGGGAAGGATTGGGGGCAGGAGAAGGAGATGACAGAGGATGAGATGGTTGGATGGCATCACCGACGTGATGGACTTGAGTTTGAATAAACTCTGGGAGTTGGTGAAGGACAGGGAAGCCTGGTGTGCTGCAGTTCATGGGATTGCAAAGAGTCAGACACGACTGAATGACAACTGACTGACTCAAATGTCACTTCCTGGGGGATCCGGCCTCCCCTCTTCCCTTCGCCCTCCTGCGTCAGGCAGGGGTCACGGTGCTGGGGCCCCTTGGGGAGGGCCTGAGTTGCCAAGCTGGGCCCTCTTAGTGGGGTGCCTTTGCTCGGGGGGTGGAGGAGCCATGTGCGTGCTCTGAGGTCTCAGGGGGCCCTGGACTGTGGGAGGGGGTGTGCATGGGGGTAGGGGGCTGCAGCACTCCTCGTCGTGGCCTGGGTTGTGCTTCCCAGGGTCAGAGTGCTCGGTGAGGACCTGGCCCACACGTGAGCCCAGCCCTCTGAAGGCAGATGGGTGAGGCCATGAGTCTGGGGGCTTCCCAGGGGGTGGGGGACGGGTCAGGAGCTTCTGGACAGAGCCTTCATGGGCCCCCTTGGCCTTGGGCCGAGTTCAGTTGCAGGACTGGGATTGGGGTCCAGGGGGTGAGGTCTGGATGTTGTCTGGGCTTCCAGCTTCATCGGCGCCTCCTTCCTGAGCATCCATGCTGAGTTGGGCTGGGGGCCTGGGTGTGGACAGGGGACAGTGAGCCGGGGGAGGTAGATGCTGAGGGGCTCAGCAGACGTGGGTCTGGCTGCGTGGTGGGGGCAGCAGGTGGGGAGTGTCCACCCTGGAGGCTGGGGGGCTGCTGGCACCCAGGGCACAGAGGCTGTGAGCTCGGTGGGCCTGGCAAGGGCCAGGCACCTACTCTGGGCAGATGAGGGGGCAATTTGTCACACAGGGTGATTTTAAAATAATCTCCCCAAACCCGATCTTCCACTTAGCACATCTCTCCCTCTGATATACCAGCTCGTCTTTCAGACCATGCGCTTACTCTCCCGTCTCTCGCACTGGTTTGTGATCTTTCTGGTTCTTGTTTTCGTCCGCTGAAGTTTCTCCTCTCTAGGTGCACAGTTCAGCGAGTCCTGGCAAACCTTGACCATCTCTGCGTCGCCACCGCAATCAAGACCTGGAACGTCCCCCCCACCCCGAAGTCCCTCTGTGCCCTTGGCAGCCCCCCGCCCGCCCCCGCGCCCCCAGCACCTGGTAATCACGGACGTTTCCTGTCCCCATGGTCCTGCCTTTTCCAGGACGTCATTTGAAAGGCATCCTGTGCTCTGCAGCCTTTGTGTCTGGCTTCTTTCACGGAGCAGAACACATTTGAGCTTCATCCATGTTGTGGCCTGCGTTCAGTAATTTGTTTCCTTTTAATTGGAAAGGATAAAATGTACCACAGTTTGTTTATCTGTTCGCGGGCTGATGGACATTTGAGCTGTTTCCAGTTTTCGGCTGTTATGATTAAAGCCGCACTGATTACTGCCTTCGGGTCTCTGAGTGGTCATATGTCTTCATTTCTCCGGGGTAAACCCCTGGGACACTGGACCGTGGGCTCCGTGTGCAGTGACCTTTCTAAGAAACTGCAAAGTGTTCTCCACGCTTCGCTCCTTTTGCCTTCATTCCATCTGCGTCTGTTTCGACCAGTCCGAGTTCTCATCACTGCCTAGTATTGCCCTAATTGTACACCTCAGCCATCCTAACGTGCGCGAGGCCCTGTCTGTGGCTTTAACCACATTTCCCTGGTGACTGATGACATCAGGCATCTTCCCCTGTGCCCGCTTGCCATTCGTGTGCTCCTATGACATCGGGCGTCTCCCCCTGTGCCCACTCGCCATTCGTGTGCTCCTATGACATCGGGTGCCTCCCCCGTGCCTGCTCGCCATTCGTGTGCTCCTATGTCTTTTTGGACCCAGTGTCTTTTCCATCTCTGCCCATCCAAGTAACTGGTTGTTGGTCATGTGAGTGAGCTGCAAGCATTGCTCATATATTCTGCACATAAGTCTAGATAATAGATTTTGATGAGGACGTTTGTGTTTTCTGATTATTTTCTCCCAATCTGTGGCTACTCTTTGCTTTTCCTTAACAGCTTCTTTCAAAAGAACAGAAGTTTTTAATTTTGATGAAGTCCAATTTTTCAGGGTGTTTTTTTTTCTCCCTTCTCCAAGGTTCTTGCTTTTTTGCGCTCTAAGAACTTTTTGCTGGATCCAAGGTTACCGAGAGTTTTCTCCTACGTTTTCTGTGGATGTTTTATAGTTCTACATTTTATATTTAGATCTGCGATGTGTTTCGAGTTTAATTTTATAAACAGTGACAGGTATGGACGGAGGTGAAACCTTTCGTGCCTGTGGTTATTCAGTTCTGCCAGCCCCTTGTTCCCACCGCATTAGTTTGACACCTTGATGGAAATCAGCTGCCCATCTGTGTGGCTGTGTTTCTAGACTTTCCAATCTGCTCTGCCACCATCAGCCTTCCTTGATTCATATGGCCTTTATCGTAAGCCTTGAAATCAGGCCGTGTCAATCCCTCAGTTTCATTCATTTTCAAAAGTATGTTGGCAAAGCTAGTCCTCTGCGTTTCCATGTGCATCTCAGAGTCGGTTTGTTCGTTTCTACCCCCAAATCCTGCTGGAACCTTGATTAGCCCTGCTGTGAGCAATCAGATGCCTTCGTGTTTCACACACATCTTAATAAAGGCGGTTTCTTCCTGAACACAATGTGCGTCTGCGCCTACTTAGATGTCCTCTAAGTCGCACTCACCCGTGTTTTCGGGGCACGGGTCTCACGTCATCTGTGAGATGGGCTCTCGAGCATCTCTCGGTTTCGAAGCTGCTGAGATGGTATCGTTTTCTCAGTTTCTCTCTTGGGTTGCTTGCTGCGAGTGTGAACCTCGTACCCTGTGGCTTTGCTGACCTTATTAGTTCTGGAAGCTTTTGTTTTCTTTTTTAAAGTAGATTCTTGAGGATTTTCTATGGAGAAGTCAGCTTTACTTTTTTCCTTTTCAATCTCTGGGCCTTTGGTTTCTCTTCTTATCTGACGTCCTGGCTGGGCCTGCCCAAGGTTTAGCCCTGAGGAGAGAGCCGGGGTTCTCGTCTGGTTCTTAGTCTTGGGGGCAGACTTTTGCTCTCTCCCCCGAAGTGTGACCAAGTGGAGGGGTTTCATACATGCCCATTATCTGCACAGGAAGCTCCTCCCTCCCCAGCTGGTTGGGAATGGGGTCTGTGTCTGGTGTGGCTGTTGGATCTCGTCAGACACTTGTTCTGCTACTGAGGTGACTTTCTCCATTTTTCACTCTGACTTTTACTATGGTGAACCATACCGACCGGTTTTCAGGTGTAAACCAACCCCGAATTCCTAACAGAAAGCCCAGTTGGCCACCATGCATCTGAACAGAGGACAGTGTGGGGTCTGACTTGCTGACGTTCCGCGTAGGACTCTTGCCTCTGTGCTCACGAGGGCGGCGTCTGCGGTTTCCTGCAGCATCGCTGCTCTTGGCGTTGGGTACCCCAGGCCTCACAGGATGAGCTGGGCAGCCTTTCGGTTTAGGAGGGGCTGGGGTAGAGCTGCTGTTTCCCTGGGGGTGTTTGAGGGAACACGGGAAGCCACCCGGGCCTTGCATTTTCTCTGGGAGAGAGTTTTCTGTTGGGAATTCAGCATCTACTGTAGACCCGGGCTTACTCGGGTCATCCACCCAGGGGTCGTCCGTACGCAGGGGCCTCCTGGGCGCCCCGTGAGGGGACGCGGGTGGGCGGCCTTCAGCCCAGAGCTGCTCCAAGCCCCCTCCCTGCCGGGGCTGCCGCCGCCCCAGCCCCCTGGGGAGGGCTCACCAGCGAGGGGGGGCCCCGGGGGGCTGAAGGTCAGACTTCCTGCCGCTTCCTTTCAGTCCTGCTCCCCTGGAAGGCGGCCCCTCTCCGTTGCCAGCTCTCGCATCCACGGCGCGTCCGCCCGCCCCACACGTGTACTCCATAAACGTCAGCCCTGAACCAGCGCGCGTCCTCCGAAGCTGCACACTCACCCGCTCCTGAAACAGCACAATCCGTGCGTAATTTCCTCTCAGTCCCTGAAAACGTTACTGAAAGGAAAAAAGTTTCAATTCACACCTGTTGTTAAAATCTTTAGACGTGGGGAATCTGATCAAGTCCCCGGTGGTCAGGACCCAGAAGCGGGGCCTGTGAGGAGCGCACAGGAACTTCCACACACACCCACACACGAGCTCGTGCACACACGTGGATGAGAGCGCCTTGAGCGCGGCCCAGCACCTCCACTGGGTCCCTGGGACGGATCCGAGTCCAGATCCGGTCCCCTGCTTTGGTCAGCTTCTAGTTCTGGGTCAGTTCTTTTTCTTTTTTTTTTTAGTGTGGACCGTTTTTAACGTCTTTATTGAATTTATTACAATATTGCTTCTGTTTTATGTTTGGGTTTTTTTGGCCCAAGGCGTGTGGAATCTTAGCCCCCTGACCAGGGATGGAACTCGTCCACCCTGCGCTGGAAGGTGAACTCTTAACCACTGAACCGCCAGGAAAGTCCCGGGGCCAGTTGTTAAATCAGACACTTTGAGAAGCTGGGGCTCTTGGCAGAGGAAATCGCCCCTCCCCCAGGACCCTCCTCCCCCCACCCAGAGGCTGAGGCAGCGACTGGGGTGGGGGGCTTCCTTGGGGTGAACAGCCCTCAGCAGTGGGGCTCCTGGGCTGAAGGTCAACCCCATGTAGCCAGCCCAGGACTGACACAGCCCTGCCCCAGGGAAGATGGGGGTTTCCCTCTAATACACATCAAGGTGGCCGCTGGGTGCCTGACGGGGCCCGAGGCCTCCCTCCTGCCCTCCCTGCTGGCCACTCCTCCTGGGACTTGGGGCCTGCCTTCCCGAAGCCACCCCCTGCCTTTCCTCTGCTCATAGCCCGATGCCTCTCCCACCAACGCTCCCCTTCTCCAGCCTGGGGCCTTGGTTTCTGCTGACCAACAGCATCGTGAGTCTGTGCGTGGAGTGGGGAAGGGGTGGCCGATGTTCTGGGACCCCTTCCCAGGAGGACGTGGCCCGGACGCCCCCAGGGACCCTTGGCTTGGCCTTGGCGTCCAGCCGCAGCCCTGGGCACCGCTGAGGTCAGGACTCCACGATCGAGGTGCGGGGTTTGGTACCTGAGTCTGGGCGTGTGCCTCTGGGGGGCCTCTCGCTCAGCTCTGGAGGGTCGGTGTGTCAGGGCCATCCCTCAGCTAAAAGTGTCACCCCACCTGTGCTTCACATTCATGTGGGGTTCTGTGCGTCCGTGCGCTCACGTCCGCGGTTCACAGGGAGTCCCCTACGTGCCGGTGAGTTCGTCTGAGAGCGCGTTAGTAAGGCCAGCTTGTTCCTAGGTCCCACACGGGCAGCCTCGGTACCCGGGTGGCACGGCCGGCCGTGTAGCGCCTTCTGTGCTGATGCACGTGTCTCACATTCCTCACTCCCCTGCTCAGTTATTTCCACTTCCGTTTCCATCGTCACCGCCTGGCTGCCCTTAGCAGTGCCAGCGGCATCGCCGGCGCCTTTGCGCCGGGTTCTGGGCATCCTGGGCTTGAAGTAGAGCCGCTGCGCCTCTGTGCCCTGTGCAGCCCTGGAAAGCACACGGAAGCGCAACCACCCGTGCCGCACGCTGCACACACGTGCACAGCGCTGCATTCACGTGCAGTAGCTCCCGTGACTGGACGTGCACGCACACCGGCGTCTTTGAAGGTTCGCTGTGAAGGTTCGCGTGTCGGGGACCTGCTGTATAAGGACCCCAGTCGTGCTGGATCAGGGGCCCCTCCTAATGACCCCGTCTTAACTAATCACAGCTGCGGGGACCATGTTTCTAAATAAGGTCACATGCGAGGGGTGCAGACTTCACCATGTGAGTCTGAGGGCACACAGGTCCGTCTGGGATCACCCCTGAGTGGGGCGGGCTGGTCGAGCAGGGGCGGCAGGAGTCACTCTGACCTGCCCTGTTGGTGTGAGAGGGGAGGGGCCCTCGGGGGCTGTTGTTGCCCCCGGTACTGACAGCCCAGCCTGGTACTGGACCCCTGCTCAGAGCCGGGACTCAGCCGGAGCGGGACTGGAGAGGCTCCTGTGTTCCAGCCATGCGTCCTGCTGGGCGTGACCACAGTGATCCTGTGAGCGGGAAGTGAGGTGGCTCCTGGTGAAACGAAAGGAACGGGCAGTGGAGGAAGCAGGTGGTGGGGGTGGACTGGCCCCGAGAGGCGCCGAGAGGAGGAGGAGGTGAGGGGCAGGGGAGAAGCCACAGAGGTGAAGGCCCAGGGCAGGAAAGAGGGGGCCACTAGGGCACAAAGGAGGCTGCATGGACAGAGGTGCTTTCCCCACCCTGGGTGCTCTTCCCTGGTGTCCCCGGAGGAAGGGTGGCCTCGGGTATGGGCTGGAAGCCCAGGTGCCCAGCAGGTGTGTGCTGAGTGGCCCACAGAGAGGCCGGGTGCCCTCAGGGGCAGGCCTGTGAGTTAGTGTCAAGAACGTGGTCCACCCAGAGCACCTGGCTTGCAGCGGGTGCAGCCAGATGGACTGGCGTTCCCAGCATCAGGAGGATGGCAAGCTGGCCCAGCAGTTTCAGGGGGCAGGGGTCAGCATGCTGGAACCAGGATGAATACATGAAGGAAGGAAGGATGGGTCGTTTCCTCCTTTTTATCTGCTTGGGAGGAAGACATTCCCAGATACCAAAGTACAGGCACTTGAAGAATTTCACTTCTTGAAATGTGGGAGCAAAACACAGGCAGCTTGGCTTCATTTGGTTTGCAGCGTCATCAAGATTCTGAAGCCTGGTGGGTCCTCCCTGTCTCATCATCACGGCAGGCGGTTGCCAGAGAGGCCGTGGGGAGCGAGAGCAGAATCCTCAGGCCAGGCATGCCCCTTGATGAAGTCGGCACTTGTCCTCCGTCCTGCCCAGAGACCCCGCCGGCCACCCCTGCTCCCGCCCCGGCCCCGCCGTCTGTGTCCAACCGCAGGATGCTAGTTGACTGCGAGGGGAAGTTAGCCTTCTTGCAAACGGTGCTGGGTTTCAGGGGGTCTGCGAGAGCAGCGCTGGAGGCTCCATCCACCCGCAGAGCCGCTGCGCTCCAGCAGCGCTGGGGAGAAAGCCGAAGGGGAGGCTCTGTGGTGGGAGCTGCTTCTGGGCCAGAGCAGGTGTGGCTGTGGGTTCAAGAACCAAAGGATCACAGTGGTGGGATGCAGGGGCTCAGTGACACTCCCAACTCCATGAATAAAAAGGGGATGAGTAACGTGCTGATCAACTTAGCAACTACAAAGGGGATGAAAGAGACAGCAAAGTGAGATAGCAAATGGAGAGTAAGGCGGGAAGAAGCCAGAGACGTCCAGTTTTATACTAAATGTGAATCGCTTGAATCCCTCTGTTTAAAGGCAGAGACTGTCAGAAGGGTTTTTATTTCTATTTATTTTCTAAAAGATTTATTTATTTTTAGCTGCAGTGGATCTTGGTTGCTGGACTCGGGCTTTCTCTGGCTGCGGCGAGTGGGGCACCGCTCTCTAGCTGCGCTGCTCCGGCTCCTAGATGCAGAGCCTTCTCCGCTGCAGGGCGCAGGCTCCAGGCTCCGGGCTGCAGCAGTTGAGCCTCACGAGCAGGCTCTCATGCTCACGCTCTGTAGCTGTGGTGCACGGGCTTCGTTGTTCCTGGCATGTGGGATCTTCCTGGACCAGGGATCAGACCGGTGTTCCCTGCATTGCAAGGCACATTCTTAACCACTGGGCCACCAGGGAAGCCCCTAGAGGGTTTTTATTTTTAACAAACACATTGTTCAAAGGAATTCAGTCAAACAAACTGGTTATGACAGTTGAAAAATGAAGGGAAGGCCAAGAGATGCCCAGCAAGTAGACACAAAAGGAAAAAACAGACGCAGGGTGGAGACCGGTGGGGTCAGCGCCGCTCCCGGCCCGGAAGAGGCACCGTTTCCAGAAGACACAGCCGTAAACTCTCA
Source organism: Bubalus bubalis (assembly GCF_019923935.1). NCBI lineage: Eukaryota > Metazoa > Chordata > Mammalia > Artiodactyla > Bovidae > Bubalus > Bubalus bubalis. The sequence continues at coordinate 130,524,039 of NC_059161.1, read as the reverse complement.
TGCCTCCGAGAGCAGAAGAACATATGGATGGCAGAAGCTGCTGGAAACCAGGGGTGACCGCAACACTCACGGGACACTTCAGGACATCTCGCTCAGGACGGGCGGCTCCGGCCCGTGAGATATAAGTGACAGCGTTGACGGTTAGAGATTGCCGTTGAGGGTCATTCTGGATTCCGACAGGAAGCCCAGATCACTGTCCCTGACGCCTACAGCCATGAAACCAGCGGCCCCACACCTGGCGCCTTCAAACGACCAACCTGCAGGTCTCACAGGCGCAGTGTGGGCAGGGTCCCTGGGGACGGCCCACCTCCGTTCTGCCTGGAGCCACTTCCGGATGGTGGGCCGCACGGGGGAGGCCTTCTTCCCCCGGGCCTCCCCGGGCTGCTTGGCTTTCTGAGAACTTAGTTCCAAGTGCCGGGAGGTGGCCGGGCCTGGGGGCCGTCACTTCACCCTCTGCTTTCTGTCTGGCAACCACAGAGCCCAGAGGCAGCGGGAGGAGAGGCAGAGCCTCAGGACCATGTTTCAAACCCGCGTTTTAGCCATGAAGCCTCACAGTGGGGGCGTTTTCTTGGTTTGTGCCCGTGGAGCACTTGTAAACACCAATCGTTTCATGTGACCACGCAAACACCTAACACACTTTGAAAAATTGAGATGAGGCTACGTATATTAGAACCCAATACCATTAGAAGTAAATGGCTATAAGGTTACCAAAAAGGCTGAACCATTCGGGGATGAAGCGCGCTCCTGAATGGCCATCGGGGAGCTGAGTGTGGAGCGCGCGGGCCGAGTTCGGGGCTGAGCACAGCCCCTCCTGGCGCAGGAAGGCACCTCCTGGCCCACCCCCGACCCTCCTGCGGCCCCGACACCGGGGACGTTGGTCGTTTCCACACTGCTCCCCCGTCACCTGTCAGTGCTGTGCTTTTAAGTGCCTCTCCCTGGGACGGTTGAAACTCGCTTATTAATACAAAAACTAGGACAGCAGAATATGTCGATTATATTTTGTGTAAATACACACGCACATTTTTTTTCTTTTTTCTTACCGAGTGCCTCCTGGGTGCCCACCATCCACGAGGCACCCTGGGGTGCGGGACCAGTAGGCTTTGCTTCACCAGAATCTGCCCAGCCCAGTGCTGGCACAGAGCAGATGGCCGCTAGAAGCCCTCTTGCTGGCCACACCTGCCCACCCCAACCCCACCGAGCGTTGGAGCACCTGCTGACCTGGGGACACCAGGGCGGGGAGGGAGCGGGCAGTGCCGGACCCCTGTGTCGCTGGTGCATATCTGGGGTGGCAAGCTGGGTCCCGGGGCTGGAGGTGGCTCTAGTCGGCCATGGGTTGGCACCGGCAGTCCATGTGAGGGTAAATCATGGCAGGGCCGCTCTCCTTCCCACCACGGGTGGACGGCCTCTCCTCCGAGGCTGAGCTCAGAAGCCTGCGGTGCTGGGGGTTGGTCCTCTCGATAACAGGTCTGAAAGTGTGCAGGGCGTGATGTGCCCCGAGGTGCAGGGCTCAGACCGTGTGCAGCGCCCAGAGTGACAGGCGCCGGAGTCTGCAGTTATCGTAGAACTTCAGACAGGAGGAGCGGGCTGGAGGGGCCTGGACTGGCCCCATGCACCCGGCTCTCCATGGAGTGGGCTGCAGGAAGGGGTTGCTCCAGGGGCTTCCCTGAGCTTGGCTCGCCCCCTGGAAGAGGGCTTCCCGGGAAGCTCGTGGTGGAGGAGGTGCCGCTCTGGGAGGTGGGCCATCCTGGGCCCAGCGGCTGCTCAGCCTGCGCAGTCACAGCGAGTGTTAGAGCGCAGCTCCCAGGAGGCTGGGGCGGACAGTACAGGGGAGCTCAGCGGACCCGGCCTCTTCAGGCAGAGGATGCGGGCCCTTCGAGGTGTGGGGAGACCCTGGCCCTCCCCATCTCCCGGGCACGCTGGGCAGCCCCATGAGTGGGATGTGGGGCTGAGGAAGGAGCTGGAGTCCCCCCCGCCTGGCGGCGGTGTTTCTCTGTGGTCTTCCCAGCACCAGGTGGGCGCCCTGTGGACTCAACACCGGGCCGGGCTTGGAGACACAGCCAAGGAAGCAGGCAGGGGAGGGTCCACTGGCCGGGCCGAGTGCTGCTGCCCGGGGCAGGAGGTTGGGCAGCGAAGGGCTCAGTGGCTGTCGTTGGCCTGGGCGCCAGTTGGGAGGGGCTGTCCGAGCAGAGCCCTTCTCCACGTGCCCCCACCCATGCTGGGGACCCTCTCCCCCAACCCAAGACCAACCTATCTTCTAGATCTTTCCTTCAGCTTTTCTCATGTTGCCTCCACACTGCCCTTGGAGGTGGGTCCCGCCAGCACCCCCATTCCACAGACGGGGTTACCACTGGGTGTTTGGTGACCTTGGATCTTACCATTCTCTGGGGAAACGGGAGCAGCCTGCCCTTCTGTCCCAGCATGTGTGCCCCTTGAGTCACAGAGGCGTCACCGAGGCACGGCCACCCCCCTTCTCCCAGCACCTGACCCAGGCCTGGCCCACAGGCCCCGTGGAGCAGAAGGTGGACCTGTGAGGACCACCGCAGGCGGCTGAGACCTCAGGCAGGACGTGGAGGGGCCTGGGTCAGGCTGCACATTCAGGGGCGTCGTGGGACTGGGGGATACAGCTGGGCAGGGGTGGCTCCATGCAGGTCAACCAGGGTCGGACTGGGGAAGGGTGGCGGTCAGTCCCCCACAGGTCCTGCGTGGGCTGTATCCCAATGCCGCGTGGGCCCCTCTGCCCCCTGCCCCTCTGTGAGGCCAGCATGTGAGCCTGCCCCCCTGGACAGCGCAGCGCTGGGGGAGGGTGGGGGAGGGCGGGGGGATAGGGGGGTGCTGGTATTCCTCGGGGGGGGGGGCCCAGCTGTGCCCAGCACATGTCACCAGGAAGCCCAAGGCCCTCGCCACGGGCGCGCGGCTGGGAGCAGCTGGCCACAGGCAGGCCCCTGAACAAAGAGCCTTTGAGCAGCGTACACGCCTGCCCTGCGCACTCGGGCCAGCTGACCCTCCCGGGAATGCCGAGGCCGGCTCCCTCTGTGGCTTATCGGGTCCCACGTGGAGGTGGAACAGCTGGCCCTGGAGCCCGCCGGCCGGGCTCGGTGCGGGGGACACCAGCCCCCGCCACGGGAACACCTCCTGGCCAGGACTGGGCAGCCGTGCGCCCTCCACAGACCTTGCCCGGGTTGCCCGCACCCCCGGCTCCGGTGGTGGCATGGTCTGGCCCCCACGTCTGCCTCTCCTCTAGGCCCCCTGTCTGCCTGGTGAAATCCTGTTTACCCCAGAACACACAGGCATCCTTCTCACCCAGGAAGCCTTTGAGGGACCAGGAGCTCCTGCAAGGGCCCCCCAGCCCCTGAGTTGGCCGCACGTGGTGTCCGTGGGGCTCCCGGGGAGGACGTGCTGCCTTCTGTCTGCAACCCCAACCTCTGCTTTCCATCAGCGCCCACCCCCCCCAGCCCACAAAGCTCAGCGCTTAATTCCCGGCAGTTAAGCTTCTCACTGTCTTTAAAATTGGTTTTTCATTATGAAGATAACAGAGCAGTAACATCTGAGCACCAGGGAGATAAGGATAAGGGTCCATGAGGCTTCCTTGGTTGGTTGGCAGAAGCACAAAACAAACCCTTTCATCCGAGAAGCCAGGCTCCACGTGCAGGCTCAGATGTGCGGGGCTGAACCCCCAGGCCGCTTGCTATCTGTCACACGGGGGCTGGGCTCACGGGCTGTTCCCAGAGCCTCTGAGCCAGGCGGTGCGGGCAGTGCTGGGCCTCAAAGCCCCCTGGACTGCGGACCACCTTCCCGATGGTTGAGAGGGTTCACAAGCTGATGGGGACGAAGCGACGGGTAAGACGGCCGCGTGGACCTTCACCCCTTGCGGGCAGCAGTGCAGCCACGGCGATTACGAAACGCCCGAGGAATCCGTCTCCCCCCTCTGTGGACCGGAGCTGGAAAAGCCAGATAAGCACCTGCGTCGCGGAACCTTTATCTCGACTCTCAGGCTTTGCAGATCTGCTGTCAACCCCCGTCACCCCTGAACCCCGTCGGTGGGTGCGGGCCGTGCCCCTTACTGGTATCGTGGTCGAGTCCAGGGGTCCGGCATCTGGCTGCCCCCTGGCAGGGCCTGCTCAGGCAGAGTGCATGGGTCCCCAGACCAGCGCCCCCTGCCCAGGTGGCACTCAGGCTCAGGGGCTCAGACCCACCAGTGTGTCCAGCAGTGGTCTGACCTCTGCGCATTGCTTCCCCACCTTGTCCTCCCCCGGGGTCTTGGCTGTGATGCGTGGCTTTTGTACACAATGCCTGAGCTCCATGTGCTCATTTAATGCTGAACTAACACATGTGCCGTGAAGATTCAGAACCAGGGGCTCCAGGGCAGCTGTTTCTGCCCTGCTGGACTGGCCCCAAAGGTCCAGGCGAAGGCCTGAGCACAGAGCCGCAGGGACATGGGGGCGTTTGTGTCATGGAAAAACACATGAATCACGCAGGTCACTGTTTCCAAGTGCGTTTAACTTGTCAACAGTATTGTGCCCTGACCACCTCCGTCTTGTTTCGACCTTTGTCCTCACCCATCAACAGCGGTTCCCATTTGTCCCCCCCCACCCCCACAGCCCCTGACAACCGCGGATAGGCTTTATTTTTATTAGCATTGTAGCAACATGCATAGAATGTACAGTTACTATCCTAACCATGTTTAAATGCACAGTTGAAACATCACACCGTCCGCCTCCAGAAGGTCCCTATCTTTCCAAACAGAGACTCTGCCCCATTAGCCACTCCGTCCCCCGCCCCCCAGACCCTGGCCCCACCGTCGACTTCCTGTCTCTCTGGATGTGACCCCTGCAGGGGCCTCCTGTGAGTAGGATCACGCAGGATTCGTCCTTCTGTGTCTGGTGTATGTCACTGAGCACAGTGTCCCCAAGGTTCGTCCACATCCCAGTCTTGTCAGCGTTTCCTTCCTTTTAAGGCTGAGTGCGATTCTGCTGGGGGTGGGGCAGGGGGCACGTGGGTTGCGTCCGCTTCTGGCTGCTGTGAGCCGTGCCACAGTGCACACGGGTGTGCAAACGTCTTTGAGCTCCGACTTCCCGTTTTCTTCTCCTTTCTTCATTGTTTGGAGGATCCGTCCAGGAGTGGGATCGGCGAACGTGTTCTATTTTTGATTTTCAAGGACCCTCCATCCTGCCTTGCAAGGTGGCCGCGCCGTCGTGCGTTCCCACCAGCCGTGCACCAGGCTCTGGCTGCTCCACGCCCGCCCCAACACTCGCTCGGTTTCTCTGATAGCTGCCGACCTGATGGGTGTGGGTGCCTCACTGTGGGTTCGCAGCTTCCTGATGAGCAGATAGAGCATCTCTGGATGCGCTGGGTGACCATTCGTACGTCTTCTCTAGAGAAATGCCTTCTTTAGCAGAGTTAGTTGCTCAGTTGTGTCCGACTCTTTGCAACCCCATGGACTGTGGCCCGCCAGGCTTCTCTGTCCATGGGATTCTCCAGGCAAGAATACTGGAGTGGGTTGCCATTCCCTTCTCCAGAGGATCTTCCTGACTCTCCTCCATTGCAGTCGGATTCTTTACCGTCTGAGCTGATTTCTTCTTTACCGATTTTTAATTGAGTGGTTGCTTAGGAACTTGATTTTAGAAATAAATTTAAATTTTGCAAATAGTCACTGCCAATGGCCACTCCACACCCATCGCCCGCGATACACATGGGGGGCCCGGGACCTGCTGCACAGCAGGAGGGCATGGGCTCCCCCTGGGGGGCTGCCTGGATGCTCAGAGCCCCCAAGTCTACCTCCCCGGCCTGCTTCGTGCAGGCATGGAATCTCAGGTCTGTGCCCTGGTCTCAGCGCCCAGCTGTTCAGAGGCCTCTGGTCTGTGAGGCTGCCCGCAGCTGGGAGGCGACCTTGCTGTGTCTGAGGGATGGTGGCTGGGGGGGAGGGGGGTGGGAGAGGGCCCTCACCCCTCCGGTGGTGGCGGTCTTGGCAGAGGTCCCTGGCGGGAGGACGCCCCCTCCCCCATCTGCAGAACGGAGCTCAGGGCTGCATCCTTGACCTCTGCTCACATCCGGGCACACGGGCCCCACGTGGGGCCGCGGATGGGGCCTCCCGCCGCCTCTGCTATCAGTGGAGGGGTCAGGTGTGCTGGGGGGCTGTGGGGGCAGGGCGGGCGCCTGAGCTAGGCTGGGAAGGGGGGCGGGAGGCGGGGAGGAGCCAAGGGGCCAGGAGCCAAATACAGAGCACTGGGGACCAGGGGGTGGGGTGTGTGCCTCAAGCCAATGGGAGGCTCTGGGAGGCCCAGGGGAGCCTGACCCTCCGTGGGCGTCGGGGGCCAGGCCAGGGGCTTGAGCAGGGGGTGGGGGAGGGGTCGGCCGTTGCCGGGCCCTGGGGGAGCCGGAGGCCTCTGCGGCTGCTGTAGGCCCGTGCGGGTCCTGGTCTGCAGAGACGGCTGAGCCGCGGGCCTGCCCCTGCCCAGGGTGGAGAAAGCCCAGGGCGAGGAGGGCGGCTGGGCAGGGGAGAGGTCACCCTCTGGGTCTGATTGCTGATAGTAGAGGCTGGACTCACTGGCTCTCCCCGGAGCCGAGATGAGTTGTCCTGCCCTACCCTGGGCCTCTTGGCATTGGGTTGGGGGGGTCTCCTGACTCAGAGGTGGTGCCACAGGATGACATGGGGTCAGCCCTCCTACAAGCCCTGGCCCACCCACCCCAAGACTCCACAAATGGACAGTCAAGCCCAGTCAAAGCTCCAGAGCAGCCCCTGGCCCAGGGTGGCTGGGACCAGAGTTCCTGCCCTGCCACAGCTTTGGGCCTGCCTGTCTGCCCTCCTGGCACCTGGGTCAGTGAACAGGGGGCTCCAAGAGATGGTGATGGCCCAGGCCACAGGGAGGCCCCGGGTCCCAGTGAGCAGCGCCCAGTCCTGAGGCCCTGGACCTCGGGGAGGCTCTGGGTCCCAGTGTGCAGGGCCCAGTCCTGGGGTCCCAGCTTTGCCCCAGGTGCCACCCTGCCCAGCGCGCGGGGCTGGTGGCATGGAGAGCCTCTCACCCCAGGGCACGCATGTGCCCACTGCCCCAGGGTCTCCCCTGCCCAGCATGCATGGCACCACTTTGGTGAGCACTGTGGCTGGGTCTCGGACTCGTGGTGACAGGGTGAGGGCCCCCAGCAAGCAGCCCAGCCTCCAGCTGCATTCCAGACTCAAACAGGATTTGGGGATTAGCCTTGTTTTAAATTATCCCTACACCTCACTCCTCCTGCAGCCTGAGCCCGCCAGCCCCAGGAGGGCCTGGGTAGCTCTGAGTGCGAGGCTAGGGTAATCGAGTGGAGGGAGGGGTGGGGAGCGCCCCAGGAGCATCCCAGGAGGCACTTCTTCATCTGAATGTCTGTTGTAAGCTCTTCTCTTATGGTCCTAAGACTTCTACCGCATTGAATATACTTGGGACATGGCTGAAGAATGTATTTAAGTGATTAAAAACAGGCATCAAAATAAGAGAAAAATCTCATTCGTGGTTGATCAACCCAATGGTGTGTGGATTTGCAGAGCTGGGGTACAGGCTCTGGGGACTGCTCTTTGGGGGGAATCTGTCCGTCCCCTTAGGGCCATCAGTGGGCCCATGGCCCCCTCCTCTGTGGAGACGCTGGCATTTACTGGCGTCTCAGCTCTGGGGACCTGGAGGTGGTGGCTCTGTGGCCCTTGTCATGAGGGCCAAACATGGAGCCGGACCGTCCACAGCTGCCTCTGTGCACTGCTGGGGCCTCCTTGGCCACGTCCGCTCACCACACTCTCTTAGGACCGGCTGGGCCGGAGTCTTGGGAAACACGTACGAGACAAAGCCCTTGTCCCAGGGAGCCCCAAGCTGCTCATTCCTTCATTCGGCAGATCCAGGTCCAGGGCCACCAGGGCCATTAAATGTGGCCCCCGCCCTGGTGGACTCAGCCACCCTCCAGGCCCCAAGGCCACGGGGCCTGTGCGCGTCCACACTCCCTCGAGCTCCACTTTCCCAGGTGCCCCTAGGAGTTCACACCCCACCCTGACCAACCCGGCCTTGCCCACCAGAAACCTTTTCACAAAAGGAAGGCGGTACACTTTCCCACCTTTTCTCCCAGCACGCCCTGCGCGTGCCCTAGACACACGCTGGGTGCTGTATGCCACTCTGACTGCAGAGCCCTGGCAAACGCCCTCCACCGTGGCTCCCTGGGGAGGACAGGCAAGGCCGGGCGTGGGACCTGGGCCTGTGCCCTTACCCGTGGGAGCCGAGTGCTCTGACAGGGCTGGGCCCCCGGGGGAGGACGGAGCAGGACAGCAGCTGCAGACAGTGCCCTCAGGCCCGTCCGAGGGGGCCTTCTCAGAACTTCCTTCCTTTCCGAGGCCGAGGAACAGTCCATTGTTGGTGCCCCACATCTTACTCTGACTGTTCAGAGCCCCTTAGCATTTCTTTTGCATTTAAGAGGGCTATTTCTGGGCGCAGGGGGGCGGGGGGAAACGTCTTCAGGGTTTTGAGAGGGATGGCATTGAATCTACGGATCCCTTTGAGTCGTTGAGTCGTAGTGACCTCTTAACTGTATTAAGTCGTCCAGTCCGTGAACGTGTATTCCCATTCATTTGTCGTCTTTCATTTCTGGAAACAATCGTTTTCATTGTACAAGTCTCCCACCCCCTTAGTTGGTCCACGAGTCCTTTTTTTCTTGCTGCTAGTGTAAATGGAATGGTCTTACAGTGCTCTTTCCATACTGTTCATGGTTTGTGTATAGAGACGCAAAGATTTTTGTGATCAACTTCCCTGGTGGCTCAGATGGTGAAGAACCCGCCTGCAGTAAGGGAGACCCAAGTTCCATCCCTGGGTTGGGAAGATCCTCTGAAGAAGGGAATGGCTACCCACTCCAGCATTCTTGCCTGGAGAATTCCATGGACAGAGGAGTCTGGCGGGCTACAGTCCACGGGGTCACAGAGACTGACACGGCTGAGCGACTGACAGTTTCACTTTTGTGTCCTACTCTGCTGAATTCATTTATTAGATCTGACAGGTTTTTCGCATGGAATCTTTAGGGCTTTCTATACCTAGGATCATATTGTCTGTGAACATGGATAATTTGACTTCTTCCTTCCCGACTTGCAAGTCTCTTATTTATTCCCTAGCAGCTCTGGCCGGGACTTCAGTACGGTGTTGAATAGATGCGGTGAGAGCGGTCACCCTTGCCTTGGTTCCGATCTTAGAGGAAACGCTTCTAGCCTTTCCGTGTGGATTCGCTGTTCACGGTGGGGTTTTCATTTGTGACTTTCATTGTCCAGTGGCAGGTCCCCTCCGTGCCTCGTTTGATTACAGTTTTTATCGTGAAAGGGTGCTGAACTGTGTCAAGTACTTTGTTTTTTTACATCTTTTGTGATCAGGAGATCATGTGATTTTTTTCTTCCCCCTCCATTCTGTTAACGTGATGTATTGTATTGGTTGGTTTTCATGTGTTGAACTGACCTTGCATTCTGGGTGTAAAGCCCACTCGGTCATAATGTCTCACCTTTTCTCTATGGTACCGAGTGCAGCGGTGGACCTGGGCTTGGGTAGACGGCCTGTCCAGGTGGACGATGCAGCAGATGGGGGCCCAGGCCGCCTGCTCCCCCCACGCGTTTTCTCAGCAGAGGCTCCTGGCGTGGCACCTGCCCCCGGGTGAGGCTGCAAGGTGAGCTCACGCGCCCTGCCCCCGCAGGAGATCGTCCTGGTCGTGTTCTTCGGGACGGAGTATGTGGTCCGCCTCTGGTCAGCTGGCTGCCGCAGCAAGTACGTGGGCATCTGGGGCCGGCTGCGCTTCGCCCGGAAGCCCATTTCCATCATTGGTGAGTCACATCTGCCCCCTAGAAGGTACACCCCAAGGTTTCCAGACACAGGCTGGGCACCGTCCCCCAGAATTTGGCAGGTAGACCCCCATCACACACACCACCAGGCGGAGCCCCGTGAGGGCTGAGAGTGCGCCAGCTTCCTCCAGCTGTGAGGGGCTGGAACCCAAGGCCAGCGGGGTGACTTCCCAGGCCCCCCCGATCAGCGGCCGGGTCTTCTGCCCCTAGATGCTGCTGACGGGGCAGGGCGGGGGTCTGGTCACGCTCAGCACAAGCCGAGTGTCCACTGCCCTCAGCAGCCGATGAGCCAGGGCTGGGCAGGGGGGCTCGGGTGGCCTTGACACGTGCCTGGGATGGGGGCTGGGCCTCCCCCTTGTGGGGCCCTGTCCCGCTGACTGCCAGCCTCTTTGCTGGTGTCCAGCTGCCTGGCTGGTGACGGTGGCTCTGTCCCCCCAGACCTCATCGTGGTGGTGGCCTCCATGGTGGTCCTCTGCGTGGGCTCCAAAGGGCAGGTGTTTGCCACCTCGGCCATCAGGTAGGTGGGGCTGCGGACCCGGCGGTGTCCGGCTGCGGGTGCTGGGGGGCGGGCTCTGGGCCCACGCTGAGTCAGGTGCAGGCACTGGCTTCTGGAAAGCTGGGACCCCAAGGTCTGGGGGCCTCAGTCTGCTGATCTGTAAACTGGGGTGATCCCTGGGGCTGCCCCCCAGAAGGCCATCTGGCGGCCCAGGGAATTGAGGAACGTGCGGGTTTGGCTCCAGGCCTGTGTGCGGCCCCCGCCCTGACGCTGTGCCGCAGGGCCGCCTGGCGCCCACAGGGGCCCGTCCTCCGCAGGAAGTGGGAGGGCAGCGTTGATGGGCGGGGCGGGGGTGCGGGGCCGCCTGGTGCCCACAGGGGCCTGTCCTCCACAGGAAGCGGGAGGGCACTGTCGATGGGCGGGGCGGGAGTGCAAGGCCGCCTGGCGCCCACAGGGGCCTGTCCTCCGCAGGGGCATCCGCTTCCTGCAGATCCTGCGGATGTTGCACGTCGACCGCCAGGGGGGCACCTGGAGGCTGCTGGGCTCCGTGGTCTTCATCCACCGCCAGGTGTGTGGTCGGGGGGCACGCGGGGCCCTAGTGCAGCCTCGGCTTGAGCCAGCCGGGCCGTCCCACCCCCCCCCCCCCACCGAGGGGCCGGAGTCCCCCGCTGGCTAGGCAGGTGGTGTGCCCACGTTCCCTCAAGCTGGGACAGGAGATGCTCAGGTAGGTGGAAAGATGGATGTGCAACGTGGGAGAAGCATCAGGATGCCTGGAAATCTGAACCTGTGCAGACCCTGAGCAGCCCCGTGAAGGCGGGGTGGGGGCCAGCCTGAACCCCTGCGTGAGGCCTGTCCCTGCAACTCCCCGAGGTCCTGCGGGAAAGAGAGCCAGGTGGGCGGGCCAGGGCACTGGCCTCACTCCTGGACGGGGAGACCCGACCTCGCCGTCGACAAGTTGGGGAACCTAGGTTATTTTCTAAGCCTGATGTCTGCCTGTCAGACACGCTGGCTTTTAACGTGGAACTTTCGGTTAATGGTTGGAGCTGGTCTCCGGCAGGACCCCACCCCCCCACGTGATGTCTGTCCGGGGCACATCTGCAGGGCCCCCGGGCGCCCGCGGGCGCTGGCTGACTGAGCGCCCTCCTCGGTCTGTTTCCAGGAGCTCATCACCACCCTGTACATTGGCTTCCTGGGCCTCATCTTCTCGTCCTACTTCGTGTACCTGGCCGAGAAGGATGCCGTCAACGAGTCGGGCCAGGTCGAATTCGGCAGCTATGCGGACGCCCTGTGGTGGGGAGTGGTAAGTTGGCACCTCTGTGTCGTGAGATCACTGCACACCCCGGGCCCGGACAGGTGGTGAGGACACAGCGTGTCGCCCTGGGTCCTCGAGACCCGCCCCCCCGAGGGCTTGAAGCCTGCACACAGGCGCGTCGTTGGGCGGGCGGCCGGGCCCCACGCTGGACGCCCCGAGCCTAGCTGCCACTGTCGTGGGGTGCTTGACGTTTCTACCTGTGATCCTGGCTTTGCGGAGGGAAGTCTGACGGGATGGAAGGCGAGTGTGCGAGGGCCACCTGCCTGGGATGTGGCCGCAGGCGGCTCCAGCTCCTCCCCCAGCCCTGGGCAGGGCCCTTCAGCGCCGTCCACCCCCACCCCTGCCCCGAGACCCCCGCCACCCCAGGGCCCACCTCTGTGAGGCTCAGCGCCAGGCCCCCAATGTCCCTGCGCTCAGGAGCTCATCGTCAGGTGGCTGACAGAGCCCACCACACCAGGCCAGGGGCCTCGGGAGAAAGCGCCAAGCTCCCCCATTCTGACAGGGCGCCCGGCCCGCGTGTCTGGTGCTGGCCGCGGCTGGGGCACTGTGCAGGGTCCCCGGGTTCTGCTCTGGGGGGGCAGAGATGGCACTTGGCCTGGCCGTGGGTGGCTGCAGGTGCCTCAGCCAGGGCCAGGGTGTCTGAGCCATGCACACCCCCCAGCCCACCCCGGGGCCTGGTTGTAATAGGAACCCAGCATCACTGGTGTTGGACCTCAGGGCGCGGAGGACGCCCCCCAACAACCCTCCACTTGGGCCTTGTGGGGAGACAGGTCCCAGGCTCTCCTTTAGTCACAGGGTGGTCAGCAGCTTACTGGCCTGGGAGCGGCACGCGTGGGGTCCTGGTGGCCTGGACAGACCCTGGCTGTGGAGGCAGGCGGGAGAGTGGCCCCATCTCTGGGGCGTCAGCCGGGCCTGGCCCCCCTCCCTCCTCCACAGGGTGCACTGGACCCAGTGCCCAGGAGCGTCCAGGGGGCCCAGTGCCCGGGAGCGTCCAGAGCAGCCCGAGCCGCAGAGCGTGTGATGCCAGCCCTGGGTACGAGATGCCCGAGGTCAGGGGTGGCTGATGGAGCCCCTTTGAGTCGGGGGCTGGGTGGCTGATGTCCAGGCCTGCTCAGCCCAGGAGAGGAGGGGGTCTCAGGCTGCACCCACGAGGTGGGGCTGAGGCCTGGGGGCAGCGCCGGCTCCACGGAACTGCAGGTCCAGGCTGAGCTGGGCCTGGACATGTCCACTTCCGACCTGTTTCCTTCCAGAATGATGGCGGGGTGGGGGACTCTGCCTCTGCCCAGGGCCCCCACCCTCCATGGGGAGGCCTGTCCCTGCTGCTCTGGGTGGGGCAGGAAGCTGTTCGCGTCTCCATCCCCACCCCCGAGAGGCTAAGGCCGGGGCTCCTCATGTTGGCCAAGTCAGCATTTTTTTTCTGGAAGCTTCCAACATGCCAGGCTGCCCGGGGAAGGTGAGGACGTGCCGACCTGCTCTGATACCGCCTGCGGGCTGGGGCATGGCTGGCACCCCAGCAGGTTTGGAGGGAGGGCACTTCGTCCTCTGCTCCAGCAGCGGAGGGGTCACTTTCTGGTAACAGGCAGGGCCCGTGAAGGGACACACCATCCGGGGCCGTGAGGATCCCCAGGGCCAGACGGCGCGGTGGGAGGCGCGTGGGTGCGGGGTGGGGGGGCTCGGCTGGTGAGTGGTGCCTGGCCCCGGCCCCCCCCGCCCGCCTGCCTTCATGGCCTCTCCCTCGGAGCTGCCCCCGGCCTGGCCCCTTGCGGGCCCTGCTCCCGCGCGCACACCTGTGCAAACATCCGCCCGCCAGCCGGGAAAACGGCCCCTTTGTGCCCAGCTTGGCACCGGTGCCCTGGTCTCGCCGTCAGCTGCAGCCCCGGCCTGGCCGCCGCGGGCCCGGCCTGGCCATTGTTCCCGCGGGCTCAGTGCCCCCGCCGCCCGGCTCCGGGCAGACGACCCCCATTTGCAGCGGTGGCGCCCCTGCAGCTGTTCAGGCGGGCGGAGCAGGCCGGGCTCCAGTTTGGGCTGTGCCCCTGACAAGTCCTGGACAAGCAATCAGGACATGCAAACGGGACAGCCCGCGAGGGGCTTCAGGGCCAGGCGGCCCTCCCCCTGCGTGGCATTGCCGCGGGCCACCAGGACAGTGAGCCCAGCCCGCACCCTGAGGCTCCCCACCTGGGGCGGATGGCCCAGGGCCTGCCTGCAGGCTGTGCTGCTATTGGGGACTGGCACAGCAAGGCCTGCTGGCCGGGCAGGCTACCCTCCATGGGCACACAGCATCACACCAGACCAGCTCCTCTGGCTGGACGCGGGAGACAGACCCTGTGGTTGGGTGTCTGGGCCGTGGGACGGGCCCTGAGCTGTGCTTCCTCTGCAGAGCCGGGGGTGGGGGCGGGCTGGGGGAAGCCTGCCAGGACCACGTGTGGACCCACTGGGCAGGCTGCAGGTGCCCCGGGGGTAGCCCCGGCACCCTCAGCACCAGGCTTGGCCGGATGAGTGGATGCGCCTGGGAAGCGGTCAGTTCCGTCTGGGGCCCACGGGGTGCCCACAGCAAGGTGGACCACCAGAACTGTGCTTGCTCATGCTTCTGGAGACTGGGAGTCGAGATCAAGGCTGGCTTCCTCCTGAAGCTCCAGGGGAGGGTCCTTCCCGCCTCTCCCAGCCTCTGAGGCCCAGGTGCTCCGGGGCCTGTGGCCGTACCCTCCATCTCCTATGGGGAAGCCGGTCAGTGGGTGCAGGGTCCACGCGAGAGCTCAGGACCGTCTCCCCTCAAGGTCATTAACCCAGTCATGTTGACAAAGACCCTCTTTCCAAACAGGCCTATGTTCCGAGGGCCCAGGGGCACACGGATGCTGGGGGACGCTCCACTGCCAGGGACAGCACTGTCCCAGGTGGACTCACAAGTCGGCCCTCCACTCACCGAGCCTTGGTTTCCAGGCCGGGGTCGCGTCCACTCCCCCCGCCCTGGGTGGGGCGCCCGACGTGGGGGCGAGTGCTCCTCATCGCCTCCCAGCGTGGCGCCCCACGCCTGGCTGCTGAGGTGTCGGGAGGATTTAAGACTTTCTTCTCTGCCCTTGGAACAAAATGCGTTTGTTTGTATTAAAGTTTGAGTGGAGGGAAAAGCAGCCTTTGCAAACACGGGCTTCTCTGTTTAGCGCCCGGGGGTCTCTCAGATCCGGAGGTTGCCAGGCCCTGTTTACCCCTGCACCTAAATTTAGAATTGGGAGTGAAAAGGGTGGAAGCCGCCCTGCGTTCCACCGCTGTTTAAAACTGAGTCTGACTCCAGTTCCTTGGCTCCAGAAGGTTCTACCTCCCAGGCCAGACTGTGTCCTGTCAGGGTGAGGCCAACGGGTCTGGGGGCCGCATGGGGGGCTGGGTGAGGACAGGGCCCCCAGATATTCACAGGCAGGGTCTGTGGGCCCCGCCCAGTGTGGGGGCCCTTGTCAGGCCCTCCTCTGGAGTTGGGGAAACTGAGGGCCCAGGGAGCAGTGGGCCGCCCCCAACCCCACAGCATCCAGGGCTCCTCCCCTGCCTGGACTCCGTGCAAAGGCGGGGGTGCCCTGCAGCTTTGATGGGAGGGTCCATAGGACCCCAGGCCACCGCCGGCTCTGAGTCCCTCCTGCACCTCTCATGGGTCATGTGTGTGGCTGAGACTGTGGGCACTGAGAGCTCAGCCAGAGAAGGGTCTTCACAGCCGGGTGTTGCGGGTTGAGTAGGGGTCCACAGGGCAGGTCCGTCTCTCCATCCTTACCGTCCAGGGATGGTTTCTTACGTGGACTCGGCAGGCCCAGTGAGGGTGGTTTCAGGCCTGGTTTCCTCTGGGGTGGGGTTCAGCCCTTGTCATCTGGAGAAAGAACTTTCCGGCTTCAGCTCGAGTGAAAGAAGCATGGTCAGCATCCGGAAGACAGGCAAACAGGAAGCAGTGGGGTGACCCGGCCAGGAACTAGGGTGGAGCCTCGCCGACCTGCCGAGTGACCCTGGGCCTTGCTGGGTGTAAGGTGGGTGCCCACTTCCGAGAGCCGGGGGAGGGCCGTCAGTGAGAGCTCGGAGAGCCTACAGTGTCCGGGGTGTGCTTTAGTTGCTCAGTCGTGCTCGACTCTTTGTGACCCCGTGACCTGTAGCCCACCAGGCTCCTCTGTCCTTGGATTTCTCCCAGCGAGAATACTGGAGGGGATTGCCATTTCCTTCTCAAGGGGATCTTCCTGACCCAGGGATCGAACCCGGGTCTCCTGCATCGCAGGCAGATTTTTACCGTTCGAGCCCCTGGTGCCCAGTGAGGGCTCAGCAAAGGCTGGTTGTGCATTTCAGGGGCCATCACTGCTCACGGTTCTCCTGGCAGCCCCACAAGCCGGATGCCAGGCAGTGACCGCCCCCAGCTGATTCACATTCGAGTGTCTGTGGCCGCCGAGGTCCATCACGCCCTTCAGCCCTGCTGGTCCCAAGGGTCCCGCTCCCCGCGGCCCACACGTCGTATGTGCGTGTGTGTGTTTATGCCCCTAAGTGTGAGGGCTCTTCCTGACCCCTCGAGGCTGGCAGCAGGCACGGGTGGCCCCAGGCACACCGGGCAGCCAGCCCTGGGGCCAGGGCAGAGCTGTGACCATCTCAGTTTCCCCATCTGTAAAATGGGGTGGCAGCAAGTCTGCCTCTGAGGGCCAGCTCCCCGAGAGGCCACGATCCCAGGAAGGAGGCCCTTCTTCCCACTGCTTCAGAGACGTCCCTGGGGTGACAAGGCCTCCTGACCCGGCTGGTTCTCCCCGCTGGCACGTCCCCGAGGTCCTGTGTGTGCGGGGCACTGGGGCCTGCAGGGGTCAGCCGCCCGGGCCGCACGAGCTCAGAGACTTGGTTGCAGACGGTCATGGTTGGTCGTGGTCAGTTGTCCTCGATCTATGATCCCTGGGAGGCAGGAAGGGCCGCTGAGGAGATGTCTGCGGCAGGTGCCCGGGGCAGAGTCCGGGGCCTCTGCTGAGGGGCTGTGGGCCTGGCCCCGCCGAGAGGTGGATGTGGCCTGGGCAGGGCCCAAGGGTCCACGGCATCCTGCCAGGGGCTGTGTGGGGCTCCCTTGTGCCCCCCAAAAGAGGGAGAGAGGCCCTGCCCCCGCCCCTGTGGTGCTGGCCCCACGGTGCCCCGACCCCTGCGCCTTCTCGGCCGTGGTGATCACAGGCTGGTTTCCAGAGGCAGAAGGGGTGCTCGAGTGATGAGGAGCCCTGGGCCTGCGTGGGTTTCGGTGCTTTTATTTATGATTTCCCTCGGAAAGGAAGCGGGCTTGTTTGGGGCTATATGTTTGCTTTTGTTTTTATCCTGAGTTTGCCAGCCTGGCTGGGTGGGCTCCTCACGTGCTGGCCGCTGCCCCCCAGGCCGGGTCAGGGCCTCTGGGGGCAGCCCCACAGTGGCCAGTGCTCGGCCCCGGGACCACTGCACCCCCCTTTTGCCGCTCTGAGATAGTCCTGCCGCCCCCCCCGGCCCCTCTCTCTCTGCACCTCTCCTCCCCCAGGGCCACCCCCTCCCCGGTTCCATCTTTCCAGCCTCCTCCCTGAGGCTGGGTGAGGCCTGGACCCCCCAGCACAGCAGCCTCTAGCCTTGGGTTTGTCCTCTGCACCCTCCCATCCTGGCATCACAGCAAGGAGCCGGGGACGTACACCCCTGGTTTGGTGCCAGCTCGCTCATTCAGCAGTGGTGAGACCCCGTCAGATGGTCCGGAGCTCGCGGCGTGGCTGCACGTTGGCCAGACCATGCTGCACCCCTGGTACGAGCACCGTGGGTCCACTTCTGTCCTCGCCCCCACTCCTGGCCACCCCTTCCCACCCTGGACAGATGGCCATGGCCTGTGGGGCGGCGGCAGGCTGACCACGTCCCCAGTGGAGCCGGGCTCCTAGGCTGGGCCTCCTGCTTCCCCCACAGTCCCCTGGCGTCCATGAGGCAGCTTTAGAAAAGAGGAAATGGAGTGACACCGTGCAGTGTACTGGGGGGACGGGCAGGCCCTCTGGAGTCTCCAGTCCCGGAGGAGAGACCCCGGCCGAGGCGCCTCCCTGGGTCTGCGCCCGGGGGACGTGCAGCTCGGCATTCCGGATTGCCTGCCGTCGGGGGTGAGCACACAGGCCGTAAACAGCCCATTCCTGAGCTGCTTGTGTCTGTGAATTCAGGAAAAACAAACAGCTCTGTGGGGATGGGCCGTTTCCTCTGAGAGCTGGAAGGATGTCGTTAACTTGACAAAGGAGGTCTGTGACAGGGTCTGAGGAGCCCGGAGCGTGCCCTGCACCAGGGGGTGGGGGACACCTGGCCTCCCGCACCGCAGTCCTCACCCAAGCTCCGAGCGCAGACTCTTGGTCACTCTCGCTTCCCGGGGCCTCTCGCCTCTGCCCTGGGCTTCCAAGCTGTTGCGTGTACCCATCTCCATGTGGACCACTGTGCTGGTCTCTGTCTGCGTGGACACATGCAGACCCTTCTGCAGAGCTCGCTGAGCGGCCTGGCTCGGGGGGCCTGACTTAGGGGAGGCCCAGCCACCCATCACAGGGCTGGATGTATGTGCTGACAGGACGAGCTGGGACTCTGGGCACCCTGGGTCCCCTTGCCAGGCTCAGAGCTGACTCCTCGAAAACCGAGCAGGCAGCCCACGGCCCAGGTTCTGCCGCCGGCAGGCACAGCCAGGGTGAGTCCCGAGGCCCTGGGAGCCAGCCTCAGATGCCAGCAGCAGGCGAGCCTGCGGCGGGATGGGGGGCGTGGGGGATAGCAGCCCCCACCCCGCTATTCCGGCACACACCCTGGATGGACAGCAGCCCCGCCATGGACAAGACGGCTCATCTGGTTCTCCCAGAAAAAAGGGCGCATGAAGCATCTGGTGCCCAGGCTGGCATCTGGAAGCAGTGCGCCATCTGTGGCCAGGCTCTCTGTGGAAGATGGGCCTGGGGTGGGGGCTCCTGGCATCCTGGGCGGTGGGCCTCCTTGGCATGGGGTTGGGGTGGTGCAGGGAGGCCAAGCTCCCGTGCACACGCCATGGACTTGCTTCCTTTGTAGCGTTAGGTTTGGGCTCCAGACCCTGTGGGCTGGGGCTCTGGCCTCTGAGCTGCCCAGCCCATCGGTGCAGGGCTCTCTCCCTGGCCTCTGTTTGCATGCAGCAGGTCTCGGGTGGAGGGGCCTCTGGCTGGACAGACGCCCGTCCTGAGGTTCTGGGGCTGATCGCCCGTCCTGAGGTTCTGGGCTGACCGCCCGTCCTGAGGTTCTGGGGCTGATCGCCCGTCCTGAGGTTCTGGGGCTGATTGCCCGTCCTGAGGTTCTGGGCTGACCGCCTGTCCTGAGGTTCTGGGCTGACCGCCCGTCCTGAGGTTCTGGGCTGATCGCCTGTCCTGAGGTTCTGGGCTGACCGCTGCCTGCTGTCCTCCTGCCCGCAGGTCACAGTCACCACCATCGGCTACGGGGACAAGGTGCCGCAGACGTGGGTGGGGAAGACCATTGCCTCCTGCTTCTCCGTCTTTGCCATCTCCTTCTTTGCGCTCCCGGCGGTAGGTGTGCTTCGGGTTGGTGGGGCATCTCCACGGCCCCTCAGCCTCCTCTGGGCTCTGGGGGCTGGTTGGGGTGGGGGCCACCCTGTGAGCAGACACCCAGAGGTGGCCCACTCAAGCCTAGCTTGCTCGCCACACGCAGGGTCTCTGGAGGCACTGACCTGGTCTGTGGGGCCCACGGCACGGAGCCGGGCCCAGGGCGCCCAGCTTGCCTGCCTCCCACTCCCGCATCTGCAGGGCATGAGCCTTCCTTCTGTCCTTCCAGGGGATTCTCGGCTCCGGCTTTGCCCTGAAGGTCCAGCAGAAGCAGAGGCAGAAGCACTTCAACAGGCAGATCCCGGCGGCAGCCTCGCTCATCCAGGTGACGGCCCCCCCCCCCGCCCCCGCGCCCCACAGCCTCAGCAACGTCATCTGGTCGTCCGTATGCCCTTGTCACCCGGGGAACATGCACCGTGTCTGCTCGGGGACCTGGGCGTGGCCCTCGGCCCCCAGCATGGCTGGACCCTCTCCCATGGACCCTCTGAAGGGTGGAAGGGCAGCGGGCCACGGCACAGACTCACCTGCCCAGTGTAACCCCTGTCCCGGGAGCTGTGGGATGATGCCAGCCGGCTGGTGGGAGGCATGGTGCTGGGGAGCCCAGCTCCCCCTGTCCTGTGGGCCAGGCTCAGGGATGAGGAGGCGGCCTGGCCAGTCCTGCTGTGTCTGCTCCTCTGGACCTGTGGCCTCCGGCAGCAGTGGCCCCCTGAGTGTCTGCCCTCAGCCTCGTCTGCGTGAGGGCAAGTCTGGGAGGGAGGCGGGAGTCAGCAGGTGGCCGTCCCCCAGGGGGACAGGGCCTGCCTGTGCAGCACCCACGGGGTTCGGTCCTTCCGGCGGGGCCCCGTGACCCAGGAGTGCAGGCCACTTTCTGGACCTGTACCTTTACCTCCCAGAGGCTCGCGTCTCTACGGGGCGGAGGCTCAGAGTGCCGGGCCTCTGGGTGTGGGGCAGGGGCTGCAACTGCCCTGAGGCCCCTTGTTGCCCCGCCCCCAGGCTTCTGTGACGAGGCTCCAAGCCCGACAGCAGTGGGGAGAGGCAGGTCCCAGAGGCAGGCGGCCCTGAGCCCCTGGACGTGGGCTCCAAGAACGACCTGGAGCACAGGGCAGGCCTCTCAGTGCCAGTGAAGCCTGGGCACAGGGACCACTGGCAGACGGTGATGTTCCGAGGTGTCCACCCAGAGCCTGGGAGCAGCAGGAGCGGGCCTGGGGCTGTGGACGGCGTGGCTGTGCAGGGGCCGGGAGCAGGGCCATTGTCTCGTGTCAGCCCAGACGCGGGCCCCTGTGCCCACCAGGGTGGCCGGACCCGCAGAGCTGAAGGGCCCCTGGGGCTGCGGCTGCAGCTCAGCGGGGGGCCTGCCCTGTCCCTCTGGAGCCTGTCCGGAACCACCGTCTGGGGCCGGACGCTAACCCTGGACAGGAAGGAAGCGGAGGCAGCGGCCCTCGGGCTGGGGCTCGGGCCCCGCAGCTGGTTTTATGGCTCCACAGTGTCTCTCAGGGAGACCATAAATCAGGCAGCAAATGGCCCGCCTGCAGGACGGGGTCCGTGGACTCCCCGCGGGGTGGGTGTGCAGCCTCGCGCATGCCTCCCAGGAGACGGGAGAGGCCTGGAGGGGGATGAGGGCAGCTGGAAGCCCACCCCTGCCTGAGGGGCCGGGGCATCACTGCCCAGGAGCGTGTCCCGACCGCGTCTCCCTGGCTCCCACGGCCGGCAGCGCCAAGGCCATCAGGGTGCATCCTCCTACGAGCTCCTGGCCACCCTCCTCATCCCCAACACCCCCCTTCCTCCAGGTCACCCCGCGTGGCAGCTGCCAGGAGGGTCTCTAGGCCTGAGACCTTCACCCACATGCCGTCTGGAGGTTCCCAGAAACTGGGGGTTCCTGGGGGGCGGGTGGCGCTGCCTCCTGGACACTCAGTCCTGCCTCTGCTGGCCTGAGGCCCTGCCCCTTGGTGCTCCCTGCCAGAGCCCCACCACAGCGTCCCTGGGGGTGGACACAGAGGGACTGGGGATCGCAGGCTTTTGTGCTGTCTGAGCGTGCGCACCGCCTGGGGAGGCGGGGGCGGACTCCGAGCCTTGGGAAGGGGCTGGTGGGCAGGAGGCCCCGAGGCCCAGCCAGCAGGGGGGCCCAGGAGGCGGTGTGGCTGCAGCTCGTGTGGGCCTGTGGGTGAGGTGACAGCCGCCCTTCCCGCTGGTTTCAGACGGCCTGGCGGTGCTACGCAGCGGAGAACCCAGATTCCTCCACCTGGAAGATCTATGTCCGGAAGCCGTCCCGGAACCACACCCTGCTGTCCCCCAGCCCTAAGCCCAAGAAGTCCGCCATGGTAACCGCTGGGTTGCAATTGGGGGGAGGCCGCGTCACAGCCAGGATTCGCCCTGATCCTTCAGTGTAGCCGCGTCGTCGTGGGCGCTGGGAGTGTGCACCACGCTGGGCTCCCACCATCCGGGTGGCCCAGGTCTGGCCCTAGGACTGGCCACGCCAAGGCCAGTGCTGGGCAGGTCCAGAGGAAGCACCACGGGGAGAGGCCCGGCTGGATCCTGGCCAGCCACAGGGCCTGGGTGTTGGCTGTCTGTGCCGGGCAGGTGAGCGGCAGGGTGGCCGTGGCTGCCTGGCTCAGAGAAGAGGGCCTTGGGGGTCTCGGTATAAGGGAGCTGAGGCAGGCTCGGGTGTGAGTCCCGAGAGTGCAGGGTGACTGGCCCGGCAGCAGCCTGCCTCCGGCCCGTGCCCACACCGCCCTGGAGAGACGCAGTCTCCCAGGCGCTGGCAGCCTGCGAAGCCTCTGCACACGCCATTTCCTCTGCCAACACTTCTCCC
Organism: Bubalus bubalis; assembly: GCF_019923935.1. Taxonomy (NCBI): domain Eukaryota; kingdom Metazoa; phylum Chordata; class Mammalia; order Artiodactyla; family Bovidae; genus Bubalus; species Bubalus bubalis. The sequence goes on along the minus strand of NC_059161.1, from coordinate 130,502,070 downwards.
AGGCCCCAGCGTCGCCGGCTCGCTCGCTTCCTCCCAGTCACCAGCTCAGAGGCGCGCCCGCTGTCCCTCAGTGTGTGCGCCCCGCTCCCCCGTGCTCTCAGCCCCACTGGCCACAGCCCTCACTGTCCCCTGCCCTGGGGCGTTCCTATGTGCTTACTGTTTGCCAGTTTCTGACCGCCTGTCCCCGAGGCTGTGAGCTCCCGGGGCACCGCTGGCAGCCCGGCCCTGGCAGGTGCCCCGAGGGTGTTGCCACCCGTGGTCAGGGGTCAGCAGAGGGCCCCGGCAGGGGACGCGCAGGACCTGACCACTTCCTGTCTGGATTTCTAGGTAAAGAAGAAAAAGTTCAAACTGGATAAGGACAACGGGGTGAGCCCAGGCGAGAAGGCGCTGGCGGTTCCCCACATCACCTGCGATCCCGTGGCGGAGGACCGCAGGCCCGAGCCCTTCTCAGTGGACGGCTACGACAACACTGGTGAGGAGCCCCGCGCGGCGGGGGCGGGTGGGGGCGGGGGCGGGGGCGGGGGTGGGGGGGCGGGGGCGGGGGTGGAAGTGGGGGCGGGGGTGGGCCCTCCCTGGGGTGGGCCCTCCCTCAGCTCTGAGCAGGGCTGCTGGGGCTTGGGGGGTTGGGGCGGCCTCGTGTCCCCAGCCGGTTGCTCTCGTTCTGGGGATGGCTGGCACTGCCATGCCTGCTCCGTCAGAGCGGGCCCTGTCGCTCATGGAAGTCCTGCCCTGTCCTGCCCTGGGCTCTGGGTTTCTGGGAGCCAGGCCCTACCTCGGCCGTGCTAGATGCCTGGTGCCCAGGCCTGGCGGAGAGGAGGGGCCCATGGTTCACGTGGACCCCTGTCCCAGGGGGAGTGGGGCTGAGGGTCCTAAGCCAGCCTGTGTGTGCCCGCAGCTGGCCCCTGCTCAGCTCTGCGCCTCTGCTGTCTGTCTCCTCCGTGTCCACCTCTCCCCTCTTCCCGGGACCCCCAGGGTTCCAGTTGGCACCAAGACATGCCAGTGTGTCAGGGGCTGAGGCCGGTGCCGCTGTCTCAAGCGTGCTGAGGGGGCCGAGCCTGTGTGGTGCTGGTGGGTGCCTGGCACCCCGTCCGCCGGGTTTGTGGATAGCTAAACCGTGACGTGGACTCCGTGTCTGGGCACAGCCTGCCGAGGGCAGAGGTGCTCTTGGAGGAGCCACGGCCCCTCTGCGCTCCTGAGGCTGTCTGTGGGCGTCCTCTTTGGGAAGCTGGGTGTGCAAGACCCAGCCTGGGTGCCCGGGGGTCTCCTCACATACCATCGGGCCCCTGGGACGCGCCACCCACCTGCCCGCTGCGTGGGCACAAAGGACGATTGTGCCCGCCGTCCGGATCTGGGGCAGGACCATTGTTGCCACGCAGATGGGGGCTTTCTGCGAATGCTAATGCTCAGGTCGGCACGGGGCGGAGCCACGCTCGCTGTTGGCTGAACACGGAGCCCCCGAAACGCGGCGTCCATTCAGCCCGCACGGCATTGTGGAGTCCTCCGTGTTGCCTGCGGAATGTTAATGAGGGACCAGGCCCGGGAGTCAGGCACTTTCTGTGGAACGGCCTTGCACGGAGGACTTTCTCCTTCCCTGCCAATGAGATAAGTCCGCCCAGCCCAGAGCCCCCGGATTTCTAGAGCCTGAGCTGTCAGCCGGGCTCCGGGGACGCAGAACGCCTCCACCCAAGGGGTCCCTGATGCACCCGCCTGGCGGCTCTGGGGAGCCCTGGGGTGGGAGCAGGGGTGCGCCTCCGGGGTAGACGCTGTCACAGGGACAGGCCCACAGCCCCCCTCCCAACACTGGGCACCACCCGCTAGGCTGCACCCCACTCCCACGCCAGACCCTGACTTGAACCTCTCCGCTCCACACACAGCACCTGCCCGCAGCACACACCCCTAGCTCTGCCCACGGTGCCCGCCACGCTGCCCACAGAGCGTCCACCCGCATGCCTCTCCCCGCCGCAGGCAGGGCTCTCTGTCTCAAGCTGGCAGCTGCTCGGGCTCCTGTCCTGTGACCCTGGGACCCCGGGTCCCAGGCACAGCCGGTCTGTAGGTCCCAGAGCCCTGTTGAATCTGCTCTAATCCCCGGACGGTGGCCCCATCTACAGGGCCAAGGAAGGGCCTGGCAAGCAGCAGGACCATCTTGGACAGAGGTGTTTAGGGGCTGGCTGTTCCTCTGCATGGTGACCTGGATGCAGCTTCCCGCGGTTCCCCCGCCTCCTTCCTGCGGGGCTCCCACATGTGCGAGGGCTCTTCCCATCTGTGACCTTGACCAGGCTGGTGGCCCTGGGCCTGAGTCATGGCCGGAGCCAGCAGGTGCTGGGCGGGCCAGATGGCAGAAGGCCACGGAGCAGGAGGGGCCACAGTCAGCCCTGTGCCCTGTGGGATTTCCTGGGGTGGCACCCATGGAGCGGTGAGCAGGACTTGGTCAGGACCCACGGGCAGGACTTGGTGGCAGGTCAGCTGGGAGATTGCAGGGATGGTGTCATGGTGCGGGGAGGGGGAGAGGAGGCAGAAACCAGCAAGAGAGGGGACCTGAGGCCTCGGGGGTTCCCCGGGTATCGGCGGAGTTGGGGGCAGCGTGAGGTCTCTGGGTGAACAGAACTGTCTGCTCCCATCACAAGGACTTCAGACAGAATTTCAGAGAATGAAGGGCGGGAGCCCACGTGCCCACTCTGTGGAAGGACCACGGCGATGCACAGAGACCTTGCCTGCTCCGGGGGTTTGCGGCGCCCACTCATGCCGTCTCCCACCCGCTAGGTCCAGCCTCTTGCCTTCCTGTGAGTGGAGGCTGTGTGAGCCCCGCCTCGGTACTGACCACGGCCTAGCCGCCTGCCTGCCTCCTGTACCTGCACCTCCCTGAGCAGCGGGCAGCGGGCAGGACGGGCTCTCGTGCCAGCACCCTCCCACTTGGTGGCCTTCCGCGCCGTGTTTGTGTTTCGACTTTGCAGACTGTCCTCTGCATTAGCGGCTCATTGTTGACAGTGGAGGCTCGTATTTGCTGACAGATTTGCCAGTTTTCTGTGTCTCGGTTGGTGTTTAATTTCCTTCTTCCTGAAGCCGGTGCTCTCTTCTGGGACCGGCTGTCGATGGCCCACTCGGTTCCTGCTTGTCTGAGATTTCCGTATTTTACTTTTGCTCTTGAACCATGGTCCAGCTTGCTAGAACAATACAGGTTGAGATTGGTATTTTCTTTAATTTTTTAAAAAAATTTTTAATTGAAATATAGTTGATGTACAATGTACCAGGCATACAACAAGGTGAGTCAGTTTTATATATATATATATATATATATATATTCTCTTTGTCATATTCTTCTCCACTGTAGGATATCAGAGATCTGCATTTTCTCTGGACGGGCTGGAAGTCCACCGCCAGCTCCTGGCTGGTGTGCCCTCTTGAGCTGACCAGCTTCTGTAGGCGACCCATCCTCTCCTCTGATGACCTTGAACCCCTTCTCTTTGACCTTGAACCCCTTCTCTTTGACTTTGGTGTTCTGTAGTTTCACAACGAGGTGCTGTGACCCCTGACTCTGCGGGTTTGTGTCTTTCATCAAGGGGAAGATCGGTCCTGCGGGGTCACAGACTGCCGCCTGCCCTGACTGCTCTGGTCTCTCCTGGAAGCGTCAGCTCAACCCTCCTGGGCAGTGCTCCTCGCCATCTCTGGTGCCACCTGTCTCTGTCACGGCACTGTGCCCTCAGTGACGCTGTCTGGTCTCCTAGCTCCTCACCCGCGTCTCAGTTTCCACCTGTTCTTTCTCTCCTGTGTGTCCCTGTGTGAGGGTCTCATCTGCTTGGTCTTAGCATCCTATATCTTCCTCATGCGTGACGTCATGGCTTTGAGCCCCTTGAATGTGCTGATCCCACCCTATCCATCCTGGAACATCGTCAGCTGCGCTCATGGAAAAGTTAGATTCTGTTTGCAGCGGCCTCTCTGATGCTCGCCTCCTCGTGGGGCTGTGGGCTGAGGCGGTGACTGTGGACGTTTTGCATCGGTGGGTTCCTCTGGGCTCCGGTTGAGGGGACACTGCTCTGGAGAGGCGACCCCGTGAACCACAGCAGGACCTGCGTGCGGTTGGCGTATAGGTGTGGGGTTTCCCAGACAACCTGTGTCACGGGCCCTGTAAGAGCGAGTCTGAGCACGCCCACTGCTTGCACTCTAGGAAGACGGCCACGGCAGATGGCCGCTCTCCCCGCTGCCGGCCCGTGCGAGCGTTCGCCCGGGCTTTGTGGTGCTTTGTCTGCATCTGCCCTTTGGCTCTTGGTCCCTCTTTTCGATGTGGAGCCTCAGCTGCCAGTTCCTGCCTCACATGGTTTCGGGTGCGGCCTCTTCCCTCCGGGGGGCCGTACGGTCCATACTGTGGCTGCTCAGGTGGGCGGCCCAGGCAGCCTGTGGGTCAGAGCCAGGACCGCCTGCTTGCCCTCTCCACTGGGAGGACACGTGCCCGGAGCCAGGTGAGCCCCGTGGTGCCCGCAGGAAGTTTGCTCTGTTCCAGAACTTGCAGAGAGATGCTGTCCACTCCTCTTGCCAGAAGCGGAAGTCCTCCTCTTGGTGATGGACAGAGCTGCTCCTGATGAGAGGTGGGGCGTCCTTGTTGGCGGAGGCTGGGAGGGGATGCTCCAGGTTGGGACTTCTCTGTGGATCCCTTGAATTTTACTTTTAACACAGACTTGGAGACCCACGCCTCAGATACCGAGTCACAGTGCTGTGGGCAGGCCAGGGATGTGTGTTGGTAACAAGCCCCCGGTTACCCTGAAGCTGGTGCCTGGGAACCAGCACAGCTGTGAGAACAAGGCGCTGCTTCTACAGCACCTGGCCCACATGCCGCCTTGGCCTCACCTGGGTCTAAGCTGCCATGTTCAGGACTGAACGGGCTCCAGGTGCCCTCCTGGCATCCACCTGCCTGGCCTGGTCTAAGGGTGTGGCATTTTCCTGGCTCTAGACACCACACTTCACTCACACAGCCCCAGGATCACGGGGAAGTGGTCCCATGAGGTTTTGCAGGCCGGGGCCTGTGACCCCTGCAGTAGGGGTGGGGATCCAGATAGGCCTGTGACCCCTCCAGAAGGTGTGGGGATCCAGATGGGCCTGTGACCCCTGCAGTAGGTGTGGGGGTCCGGATGGGCCTGTGACCCCTCCAGTAGGTGTGGGGGTCAGGATGGGCCTGTGGCCCCTCCAGTAGGCATGGGGTTCCAGATGGGCCTGTGACCCCTCTAGTAGGTGTGGGGGTCCAGATGGGCCTGTGGCCCCTCCAGTAGGCATGGGGGTTCCAGATGGGCCCTGCAGGCATGTCCTCACGTCCTGGGTCAGAGCCTTCTCGTTGGCCCTCTTCCGAGCTCCTCACCCCTAGCCCCTCCTCTCAGCCCCAGGGCTTCACCAAGATGGACTCTCATTCTCTTCCTCACTGCCTTCCCCTCTGCCGTCTGCCCTGGGCAGCCAGTGAGCAGCTTATCAAGGGTACCTGCCTCAGGCCCACTCAGAGCCCTGGGATCCCCGTCCCCTCGGCTGTCATCCAGATGCCCCAGGTGTCTCACAAGAACCTGGCCCTGACGCATCTGCCTACTCTGCCCCCTGGGCGGCATCCCGTCTGCACCATGGCCAGGCTTTTCCACCAGGACCCCTTTGCCCAAAGGTCACCTCACCGCTGCCCACCTCTTCATGACCAAAAGCTGTCCACTCCAAAACTTGAAGAGTTTCCTTCTTTTTTTTCTGACTAAAAACGTGGCATATGCTCCTTGTGAACCTGTGAGACACACACAAGAGAACAATGAGGAAAACAAGCTCTGGTTGTCTCAGCGCCCAGATAGCAACTGTTGAGCTCTGGACAAATGTCCTGTCTCCACACTTGGAAAGAACAGACACACCTGTTCCGCCCACACTGTCCAGTATTGTTCCTGCTTCTATCGCTTCTGATGTGATCGTTACCAAGTATCACTTTAAATTCTTGTAGAAGGGATTTTTTTGCTCTTTCCGCTCACACGTGTATGCCAATGGTTTCCTGTTCCTGACGTTCTGTCTTCGGAAGGGTCTGCAGTGTGATTTGGAAATACAGTGGGCAAGGATTCCGTGACGTGTTTCTGATTTTGCTGAAATTGGATTCAGCATTTTACTGTTTCGATTGGTGGTGTTGCTGGCTTTTAAACTCTGACAAAGAAGAAGTAAAATCCCCAATTAGAGAATATTTAGAAAAATAAGGACAGAAACACTCTGTATCAGATCCTATAATCTATAAAGTATTTAAAGATGACTACTGGGTCATACGATCATACAATGTATCTAAATATGACTTTAAGTCCAATAGCCAAAAGGGAGAAAATAATGAATGACATATAAAATGTGAAAGAAACAAATCCAGGATTAGAACTGGAGATTTTAACACAGCTATCTCAGAAGTTGACAAAACAAGTAGACAGAAAAGCAGTAAGGATAAATGCATGTGTGTGCTCAGTCATGTCCAGCTCTTTGCGACCCCGTGGACTGTAGCCCGCCAGACTGCTCTGTCCATGGGATTTTTCAGGCAAGAAAGCTGGAGTGGGTTGCCATTTCCTCATTGAGAGGATCTTCCTGATCCAGGGATTGAACCCTTGTTTCCTGCATCTCCCATATTGCAGGAGGATTCTTTACCTGCTGAGCCATCGGGTGTAGCCCAGAACAATCCTTTCAACCAAGATGACCCAGTGAACACTTGCAGATAGTCATTCTAGCAGGAGCACAGCATGTACTGTTTCCGAGGGTACACAGAACATTCACGGAGATAGAACTGGGTTCTGAACCATAGAACAAGTCCCCATCCATTTAAAATGATTCAAGTGATATATACAGTTTGTCCTCTGACCACAGTAGAATTCAATTGAAAATCAATAAGAAGAGCTCTGGAAAACCCTCACATATTTGGAACCTAAATAACATGCTTCAAATAGCACAGGGCCAGAGAAGAAATCCAAATGAAAAACTAGGAAATACTTCCAACTTGATGAAAAAAAAAGTACGGCGTATCAAAATCTGTAGGTACTATTAAGGGCAGCACCAACACATGCGCTAGAGAAGAGTAGGGCCCAGCCAGCTGCAGCTTCTACCGCAAGAAACCAGGAGAAGGATAACACACTCAACCCCAAAGAAGCAGAAACAAGAGAATGATACGCTCAGAGCAAAACAAATGAAACGGAACACACAAAAACAAAAATGCATAAATAATGAAACAAAAATATGATTTTTAAAAGAGAATATCAATACAGTTGATAACCCTTTACCCAGAAATATCTGGAGCAAAAGAGAGAATACACAAAGTGTCAGGATTGCAGGATTCGGTACAGATTCTACAGACGTAAGAAAGATCATAAGGGACCACTCAGCAACTCAGATGACATGGGAAAATGTCTTGAAAGATATAAACTACTCAAGATAGATAACCCAAAGAGTGCTCTGCCTGCTGATAAAATCAAAGTTATAGTTCAAAACATCCCCCCAGACATTCTCCAGGACCACGTGGCTTTACTGCTGAATCCTGCCAAACATTTAAGAAAAAATAAAATCAATTCTAGACAGCATTTCCTGGAAAATTAAAAATTAGGCAAGAGTTCCAAGGTCACTATAAGTTTTACAGAAATTAACAAAACTGATTCTGAACTCATATGGAAATGCATTGCACGTGACCTAGAACATAGGAGTAGCTTTGAAAATGAAGAGCGCTGGGGCAGTGTACCGCAGTATGCTGGCATCAGGGTAAGCAGACGGGCCGGCAGAGCGGCCGAGGCAGCCCGGAGAAGCCTGCACGTTACGGACAGCTGACTTTTGACCAAGATATTGGTAGAGAAAGGATAGTCATTCCAACAAACAAGGTCGGAACAACAGGATACGCATCTGTCAAAAAAAAAATGAACCTGGATCTGCATCTCATCTCAAATATAAAAATTAACTCACAGGTCATCATAGACCTAAATGTAAAGTCTAAAAACATAGAAGAAAACATAGGGAAAAAAAATCTCTGTGACTCTGAGTTAAAGATTTCTTAGACATGACACCAAAAGCAAAAAGCCAGGCCCTGGAACAAATTAATTCAACTTAACAAAATTACAACCTTTGCTTTGAGAGACACTGCTAAGAGAATGGAAAGACACACCGGAAATTGGGAGGAAGCATCTTCAAACCACACATCTATTAAAGGCCTTGCACCCAAAATATATGAGGGACACTTAAGACTGTATGAAGTGAAAGTGAAAGCCATTCAGTCGTGTCCGACTCTTTATGACTCCATGGACTATACAGTCCACGAGATTCTCCAGGTCAGGATACTGGAGTGGGCAACCTTTCCCTTCTCCAGGGGATCTTCCCGACCCAGGGATCAAATCCAGGTCTCCCACATTGCAGATGGATTCTTTACCAGCTGAGCCACAAGGAAAGCCCAAGAATACTGGACTGGGTAGCCTATCCCTTCTCCAGGGGATCTTCCCAACCCAGGAATCAAACCAGGGTCTCCTGCATTGCAGGCGGATTCTTCACCAACTGAGCTACCAGGGAAGCCCTATGACTATATAGTAACAACAAATAAAAATGGGCAAAAGCTTTGAATAGAGACTTCATCAAAGAAGATTTATAGGCAAGCATATAAAAAGATACTCAGCATCATTATTGTGCTCAGTCGTTCAGAGGTATCTGACTCTTTTGAGACCCTACGGACTGCCCAGCTCCTCTGTCCGTGGGATTTCGCAGGCAAGAATACTGGTTGTTAGTCACACAGTCGTGTCCAACTCTGTGATCCCACAGACTGTAGCCCACCAGGCTCCTCTGTCCATGGAATTCTCCAGGCAAGAATACTGGAGTGGCTTGCCATGCCCTCCTCTAGGGAATCTTCCTGACCCAGGGATGGAACCCAGATCTCCTGCATTGCAGGAGGATTCTTTATCATCTGAACCACCAGAGAAACCCAAGAATACTGGAGCAGGTTGTCATTTCCTTCTCCAGGGGATCTTCTCAACCCAGAGATCAAACCTGCATCTCTTGTGTCTCCTGCATCAGCAGGCAGTTTCTTTACCACTAGCGCCACCTGGGAAGCCCCCATTAAATTATTGGAAGTGAAATTGTTAGTCGCTCAGTCCTATTTGACTCTTGCAACTCTCATGGACTGTAGCCCGCCAGGCTCCTCTGTGCATGGAATTCTCCTGGCAAGAGTATTAGAGTGGGTACCCATTTCCTTCTCCAGGGGATCTTCCCGACCCAGGGATCAAACCCAGATCTCCTGCATTGCAGGCAGATTTTTTGCCATCTAAGCAACTATTAGGGAAATGCAAATTAAAACTACAATGAGATACTACTGTACATTACTATATTGGCTAAATTAAGAAGACTGACCATACCAAGTGTTGGTAGAGAGGTAGAACTCTTATACTCTCCTAGTGAGATATAAAATGGTGTAGCTGCTTTGGAAGACAGTTTGGCCATTTCCCAAAATGTGAGATACAGGCCCATCATATTATCCAGGCATTCTATTCCTAGGTATTTGTCCAGGAGAAATAAGAGCAGATGCACAAACTGGCACTTATACATTGAATGTTCAGAGCTGTTTTATGAAAAATGGAAAACACTGCAGAGCCCATCAGCATTTGGATAATTTAAGTTTTAGAATACCCATACCGTGGAATACTACTCAAAAATAAGAAGTAGCAGCCTAGATGAACATCAAAATAACGATGATGAGTAAAAGAAGCCAGAAAAGAGCACATACCGTCTTAAATTTATATAAAACTCTAGAAAGTGCAGACAAAGCTAGTGTGACAAAAAGACCCACGATTACTCTGGGATGGGGTGGGGGGAATGCGGACCTTGTTGGGAGGAGGAGGGTACAAGACAGCTTCTGGAGGGTGATGAGTGTATTCAACACATTGATTATTGCGCTGGTTTCATTGTATGTCAAAAGTTACTAAATTGTATACATTAAACGTGCAGTTCATTGTATGTCAATTACACTTTAATGAAAAAATATAGAAAATATACTTGTCTTAGCAGAAAAAATACCAAAAGTAGTTTAAAAAAAATATTTATTTGGCTATTTCAGGTCTCAGTTGCAGCCCACGGGCTCAGTAGCTGCAGCACGCAAGCTTGGTTGCTCCGCCGCGTTGGGATCTTAATTCCATGTTGCTGTTCAATTGCTAAATCATGTCTGACTCTTTGCGACCCCAGGAACTGCAGCATACCAGGCTCCCCGTCCTTCACTATTTCCTGGAGTTTACTCAGATTCATGTCCGTTGAGTCAGTGATGCCATTCAACCATGCCATCCTCTGCTGTCCCCTTCTTCTTTTGCCTTCAGTCTTTCCCAGCATCAGGGTCTTTTCCAATGAGTTGGCTCTTTGCATCACATGGCCAAAGTACCAGATTTTCAGCTTCAACATGAGTCCTTCCAATGAATATTCAGGGTTGATTCCCTTTAGGATGGACTGGTTTGGTCTCCTTGCAGTCCAAGAGATTCTCAAAAGTCTTTTCCAATACCACAATTCAAAAGCATCAATTCTTTGGTGCTCAACCCTTCTTATGGTCCAACTCTCACATCCATACATGACTACTGGGAAAACGGTAGCTTTGACTATACAGACCTTTGTCAGCAAAGTGATGTCTCTGCTTTTTAATATGCTTGTCTATGTTAGTCATAGCTTTCCTTCCAAGGAGCAAGTGTCTTTTTATTTCAAGGCTGCAGTCACCATCCACCATGATTCTGGAGCCCAAGAAAATTAAGTCTATCACTGCCTCCACTTTTTCTCCTATTTGCCATGAAGTGATGGGACCAGATGCCATGATCTTTGTTTTTAGAATGTTGAGTTTTAAGCCAGTTTTTTCACGCTCCTCTTTCACCCTCATCAAGAGGCTCTTTAGTGCTTCTTCATTTTCTGCCATTAGAGTGGTATCATCTGTGTATCTGTGGTTGTTGATATTTCTTCCAGCAATCTTGATTTCAGCTTATGATCCAGCCAGCTCAGCATTTCACATGATGTCCTTTGCATGTAAGTTAAATAAGCAGGGTGACGATATGCAGCCTTGTCATACTCCTTTCCCAATTCTGAATCAGTCAGTTGTTCCATGTACAGTTCCAGCTGTTGCTTCCTGACCTGCATATAGGTTTCTCAAGAGACAGGTAAGGTGGTCTGGGATTCTCATCTCTTTAAGAATTTTCCAGTTTGTTGTGATTCATTTTGTCAAAGGCTTTTGTATAGTCAATGAAACAGAAGTAGATGGTTTTCTGGAATTCCCTTTGCTTTCTCTGTGATCCAACAAATGTTGGCAATTTGATCTGATTCTTCTGCCTTTTCTAAACGCAGCTTGTACATCTGGAAGTTCTCGGTTCACATACTGCTGAAGCCTAGAGTATTTTGAGCATTACCTTGCTAGCATGTGAAATGAGTGCAATTGTATGGTAGTTTGAACATTCTTTGGCATTGCCCCTTTTCAGGATTGAAATGAAAACTGACCTTTTCCAGTCCTATGGTCACTGCTGAGTTTTCCAAATTTGCTGACATATTGAGTACAGCACTTCAACAGCATCATCTTTTAGGAATTCCATCACCCCCACTAGCTTTGTTTATAGTGATGCTTCCTAAGGCCCACTTGACTTTGCACTCCAGGATGTCTGGCTCTAGGTGAGTGACCACAGCATCGTGATTATCTGGGTTATTAAGACCTTTTTTGTACAGCTTTTCTGTGTATTCATGCCACCTCTTCTGAATCTCTTCTGCTTCTGTTAGGTCCCTGACCAAGGATCAAGCCTACGTCTCCTGCCCTGTAAGGCAGATTCTTAACCACTAGACCACCAAGGAAGTCCCCAAAAATAATTTTTAAAATTTATATCTTGAGGAAAATAGTTACCACTCATATCATAAACATAGGGCTCATTTCATCAATATATTAAGAAGCTCTTATAAATCATGAAGACAAAAGATACAAAAACCGTTCTCAGAAAAGAAAATACCAGTAATTCTTAATGATGAGAAGATGCTGAGAACCTCAGTTACAATACAAGAAATGCAAATTAAAGCAGCAGTGGAATTTTTAGCTTCTCTGATTATTAAACATCAAAGAGTGGATAATACTTTATGGGTGAATGTACCGGGACAGCCTCCACCTCATTGATGTTGGAAGGTTAAGTTGCTACAACCTCTATGGAGACAAGATAATTTCAATGAAAATGAAAAACGCATATACCCTTCAAAACCCTTACAGAATTTTATTCTACACTGATATTACACATTTACAAAATGATCCATTTTCACGATACTGATTTCTACAATTGTTAAACGGCAAAAGATAGCAAATCACAGGCCTACCTGTCGGTTGAGGTCTGCTTAAAGAAAGTATCGTGTGTGTGTTAAACACCCATTGAAACCGTGAAACCATATTCTCAATCCTGACGAGAAACCTCCCTGACATCTGACCCCAGAAATAAAAGGGGCTCAGGTTCAGAAGAGCAGGAAATCTGCCATCAAGTGTGTGTAAATATGATGTTTTACAAAAGGGAGCTCTGGCTACCTTTTTCTGTGTTCTGGAACAATTTGAAGAACTTTCCAATTATCTTCTCTTTAAAGGCTGAATATTGGAATTAAGTTGTAAAACTATCCGGTTGTCAAGCCATGTTTTAAAGGAGATCTTTAGTCTCCTCCTAGTCTGTTTTATGGTAATTTGTTCTAAATAAATTTACTGCATCTTTTGGGGTAATTTATTCATTGCTATTTAACTCCTCAAGGATTTATGTTGCCACTTGGTAACAACTATTTGTCTCTCTTAGTGATTTTATGTCTTCTGTATCTCTCATCTCTTTCCCCTTGCTTGAGCTTTATAGTTTTGTCCTTTTTCCTTCATCAAATTCATGAGAGAGTCATCTATCTTATTTATTATACTCATTATCAGAAAGCTACCTTTTTTGCTATTTTTGTTTTCTACTTCAGCAGTTTGGGCTTTTATGTCTATTAATTCCCCCTTCCTGGTTAACCTTATTAATGTTTAACTTAATTGGGAGTAACAGTATGGTTAATTAGTCTTTCTTTTAAAAAGCATTTTAAAGGTTATAAATTTTCCTCTGATTACAGCATTAGTTACGGCACATAGGTCTTACTGTGAAACGTGTTCCTTTTCATTGCTTTCTTGATAGTTTTTATGTTTTGATTTTCTCTTTAATCTAGTGTTCTTTTAAGAAATGTTTTCTTAATTTTTAAGCAATACATTTTTTATTAATGTTATTTATTTCCATTTTAACCAGGCTTACAGTGAGAGGATGTGGCCTGTGAAATCTCTACTTTTTTTATGAAGATTTTCTTTCTGTCCAAGTACAAAAATAAAATCTTTGCTTTTGTAAGTGTCCCATGGACCTAAGTTAAGAAAGTACATTTTCTATTTGCAGGACATAACTTTATTTGTACACACAAATAAAGTGTACACAGAGATGGATAATACTACATACATACATACATACATACACAGCTGCTGCTGCTGCTAAGTCGCTTCAGTCTTGTCAGACTCTGTGCAACCCCACAGATGGCAGCTCACCAGGCTCCGCCGCCCCTGGGATTCTCCAGGCAAGCACACTGGAGTGGGTTGCCATTTCCTAATCCCATACATACACAGACACATACATATATACTTACTCACTGTGTCATTCAGATCTGCTCCAACCTTCCTTTTATTTTTTAATCTTAACACATTTGCCAAATTCTGAAATGGTAAATCCTTCCTTCACAATTATGTTTTCAAAAGTCAAGTGGCAGATTCACAGAGTGGTTGGGAGCACAGTCTGAGAGCCGGCCTTCCTGGGCCGAAGCCAGGCTCAGCTACTGCCTTCTCTGTGCTCAGTCTCTGTATCCATGAACTCAGGATCCTAACAGGGCTGTACCCAGGAGTGCTATGACTGAGTGAGCAAAGACACACAGATGCCCCCCAGGGCCAGCATGGGGCCAGCAGGCTGGTGTCTCTGGCCTCTGCTCCAACCCCCTCCCCTCTTCCCTGCCTTCCACTCAGCACCTCATGCCACGGATCCCAGGGCTGATCTTTTTTCCTTTCGCTTTCTCGGCTTTGTTACTTTATAACACACACATGCAACTCTACAGAGGTTTACCATTGTTGTTCAGTCACCCAGTCATGTCTGACTCTTTGCGACCCCGTGGACTGCAGCACGCCAGTCCTTCACCGTCTCCCAGAGTTTGCTCAAACTCATGTCCATTGAGTTGGTAATGCCAACCGATTTCATCCTCTGTTGCCCGCTTCTCCTCCTGCCCTCAATCTTTCTCAGAATCGGGGTCTTTTCCATTGTGTCGGCTCTTCACATCAGGTGGCCAAAGTATTGGAGTTTCAGCTTAAGCATCAGTCCTTCCAATGAACATTCAGGGTTGATTTCCTTCATGACTGACTGCTTTGGTTTCCTTTAATGCATGTTTTTCTGCAGTCCTTCCTATATTTGCATGGTTACCTTACTTCTATGACCTATGTTAACAATCTAAGATTTATTCTCGTGTTTTTCCCAGTGCTCATAATATACAATGAACTAAGTATACATGATTTAAAAGGGGTTGATCATGGATTTCCAAACACATGGGATTGTATCATATATGCTTTTCTGTATCTTGCCTTTCCCATTCAGTAACATGATAAGACTCTCTCCAAGGATGCTAGAACAGTTCATTCTAAAATTTAAACCTTAGGTCTTCCCTGGTGGTCCAGCAGTTAAGATTCCATGCTTCTGATGCAGGGGGATATGGGTTCGATCCCCGGTTGGGGAACTAAATCCCACCTGCCGCACAGCCAAAAAGTAAAAAATAAAACTTAAATCTCTCCTTTATTCCCCTTGGTATGTACATGCCACAGTGTTCCCTATTGCTGAGCATCTGTTTTGCATCAGGTTTTGGCAGATTTTCTAAACGCCTCCCTTGAGCCCCACTCCCCTGCATACGCGTACAGTAGCCCCATCATCTGTGGCTTCGCTTCCCACAGTCCCAGTTACCTGTGGTCAACCATGGTCCAAAAATATTAAATGGAAATTTCCAGAAATAAACAATCCATAGTTTTCCAGAAATAAGCAATCCATAAGACTGTGTGCCAGTCTAAGAAGTATGATGAAGTCTCGCACCATCCCGCTCTGTCCCCCCAGGATATGAATCACCCCTTTGTCCAATGCGTCCTGCCCTTTACTGACTTGGTGGCTATCTTGGTTATCAGATCGACCTCCGTGTGGTTGTCAGGTGACCCTTGTTTTATTTCACAGTGGCTCCCAAAAGCAAAAGGCGTGATGCTGGCGTTTGATGTCCCAAAGAGAAACCGTAAGGGGTTTCCTTTAAGCAAAAAGGTGAAAGTTTTCAACTTTTTAAGGAAAGAAAAAAAAATTGTATGCTTAGACTGCTAAGCTCTGTGCTAGGAACAAATCTTCTGTCTGTGAAAGAATGAAGGAGGAAGGATTTTGTGCTAAATTTTGCTGCCACACCTCACACTGCAGGCTACAGTCACAGTGCTTAAGATGGAAAAGGCATTACATTTGTACAATAAAATATTTTGAGAGAGACCACATTCACATAACTTTTATTACAGTGTATTGCTATTCTATATTATTGTTGGTCTCTTACCGTGCTTGATTTATACATCAAACTTAATCTAAATTATGATATAATTTAAATATAA
Organism: Bubalus bubalis; assembly: GCF_019923935.1. Taxonomy (NCBI): domain Eukaryota; kingdom Metazoa; phylum Chordata; class Mammalia; order Artiodactyla; family Bovidae; genus Bubalus; species Bubalus bubalis. Next base: position 130,486,427 of record NC_059161.1, on the reverse strand, counting down.
GATTTATTATATTTAGTATGGAGATTCCTTAATAAAAAACTAAAAATAGAGTTAGCATATGATTCAGTAACCCCCCTCCTGGGCATATATCCAGAGAACACCATAATTTGGAAAGATGCATGCACCCCAGTGTCCACTGCAGCACCATTTACAACGGCCAGGACATGGGCAACCTAAGCGTCCATCAGTGTATGAGTAGATAAAGTCGTGCAATGTATACATGATGCGATACTGCAGAGCCGTAAAAAGAAATAATGCTATTTGCAGCAACGTGGGTGAACTTAGAGATTATCACACTAAGTGAAGTAACTCAGAGAAATACAGACCCTATATCACTTACGTGTGGAATCTAAAAAATAATACAAACCAACTCACTTACAAAACAGACTCACAGACATGGAAAGCAAACTTAGGGTTACCAAGGGGGAAAAGGAGGAGGGGAAAGTCAGGAGTATGGGGTTAACACACCGCTGTATATGAAATAGATAAAGTAGGGTTTACGGTATAGCACAGGGAATGAGACTCAGTATCTCACAATAACTTATCGTGGAAAAAGAATCTGAAAAAGAAAGCAAATGTGTTTCATATTTGTATATAACTTGTACATTTATATTTGTAAATTTGTAAAACTTTGAATTTGTATATATTTGTATATAATGAATTTGTATATTCAGTATATGACTGAATCACTTTGCTGTATGCCTGGAACTAACACAATACCATAAACCAACTATGGTTCTATTGTACATATATAAACTTCAGATTTTATGTGTATAAGAGAAAGCATGCAGGGTTTGCTACTATCCTCAGTTTCAAGCATCCACTGGGGATCTTAGACGGTGTCCCTGGCAAATAAGGGAGGGCTCCTATCTATGATAATTTCCAGGATGTGTTACTTTTCTGAGACTGCCATAACAAACCGTGACAGACTAGGTGGCTGAAGCAACAGAAGTTTGAGTGTCCCGGAGGCTGGAAGCTAGAAGGCAGGGGTCTGTAGGGTAGACTCCTCTTGGGCACTCTGTCCTTGGAGACGGCTGCCCTCTTGCCACGTCCCTGCGTGGCCTTTCCTCTGTGTGTGCGTGTCTCTGCTGTCTATGTGTCCAAGCTTCTTATAAGGACACCAGTCTCATGTAATCACCTCATTTAACAGCCTCATTTAACTTAATCGCCTCCTCAAAGGCCTTGTCTCCAAATATGGTCACATTCTAAGGTGCTGACTTTTAGAGCTTCAGCATCTGAAATCTGGGCACACGACTTGGCCCGTGACACAGGTGTTATTGGGTATGTGTCGCATTTCAGAGGGCACTGCCAGGCCACCCTCCTCAAGGGCACCCCGACATCGGCCAGCCATCACTGGCAGCGCAGTCTTCCATCTCGTCAGCACACTGTTGGTATTTGGAGCTGATCATTCTTTGCGGAGGGGGGCTAACGTTGTGGGATGTTTAGCAGCGTCCCTAGGTTATGAAAACTAGACTGTCTAGATCTTGCCAAATGCCCCCTGGCTCGGGGAGGGGGGGGATGGGTTGCAAAACTCCACAGTGAGAACCACTGGGATGCCTCAGAGTTTGGGTTTTTTTCTTTCCAATTGTTTATTTGGAAGTGATTTTTAATTACAGAAAAACTGTAACATTAACAATGAGACAGAAAACACGCACAGACCTTGACTAAGATGTGATCCACTGATCACGAGCATCGTGCCCACTTTCTGGACCATTAGAGCCCCCTTTCTGTATGTATACTCACATCACATTTTTTCTGAACTGTCTGAGAGTAGGTTGCATACTCTACACCCATAGGCCCCTAAACACTGTGCTGCATATTTCCGAAAAAAAAGACAAAGATGATCGCTGTTAAAGCTCTGGCAAGGTCATCAAACCCTGCCATGAAAGGTGGATCCAGCCCTTCCCCAGTGTACCATCTGCTTCCTGGCTTTGTCAGAGGGCCTGACAATGTCCTTGGTATCAATAGCTTTTTTCCCCTCCAAGGCAGGACCCAGGATCCCTTGGCTGTCCATGTCCCTTTCTTGTTGGTTGCTCAGTCTCTAGGTCATGTCGGACTCTCTGTGGCCCCATGAACTGCAGCGCGCCAGCTCACGTCCACCGAGTCAGTGATGCTATCCGACCATTGTCTCTTTAGCCTCCTTTAATGTAGATCAGTTCCAATTTCTGTCTTCTATGACATCGACATTATTGAAGGGTACAGTCCGGCCATTGTGTGGTGGAGGGTGGGGTGGGGCAGATGTTTCCTCGTGGTCAGACTTGGGTTGCACACCCCAGGCGCTCACATGTCCCACGCGATGTGGAGTTCCTCTGGGGTTGTCCGATCCCTGAGGCACATGAACGCATCTGCCTCTAACTTTAATCACCCGCTGGAAACACTGTCCAGTTATTTTTCTGCACAGGACACTCTTGCCTTGAAACCCATAAACTATCTAGGGGGCATACTTTGAGGTTATGCAAATAATCCGGCTCCTTATCAAAAAATTCCTCCCAGATTTAAAGGCTTTTCTTTATTACAGACTTTATCACAGTGACTGCAACATGCTGATTTGCCAACCCCACCGCCCCTTCCTCGGAAGTGCTAAAAGAAAAAATACCATCTCACTAGAATAGTGTTCCAAGAAAAACTATCTCAACATGCTCCTGTAAGAAGGAAACTCTTTCCTCTTCCACTGATTTATTTCTGTTGATCGATGGTCTATATCCATGGGCTTATCGATTTGTACTATGATCCTTTAGTGTCCTTCATCATTTTGATATTCAAATTGTCCCAGATTTGCCCAGCGGAAGACGCTTCATGCTGACATGTGTGTCCTTGTGACACACGTTCTGTTGTTGCTTGTCTGTTTCCAGTTCTTTAAGTTCTGGTGTGACACGACTTGGGCTCTTCCCCAGCCCTGACATCAGTTTTCCCTGGACCCCTGGTTCCTTTTCATGGAGAATGAAATCACTAGAAACCCAGACCTGGGCGCTTCGTATGCTATTAGATGTCTTTTCTTCTAGGCCCTTTCTGTGCACAGAGTTACATGTACTTACACAGATACAGATACACGAAAAGAGGCACACACAGAAGCATGTGCACACCTCAGAAATCTTGAGTCCCTACCAGTGGGTCCAATTCTTCTCTGTCTATCCTGCTTCTTCCTTGCTTGCAAGTCCCTCTTCCCACCATGAGATGCCCGGTTCCCCATCACAACCATGTGCAGGCTTGTTGCTCAGTCTACAGTGTACCTGAAACTCTTTCTTAATTCTTTGTCCTCATCACTGCAAAATCAAAACTACTGACAAGCGTCCAGGGTCTGTCTGTAACTGTCCACATCACCCTACTCAAGATTAAGGGTATGGAGTGAAATAGTGTAGTTTCAAATATGGGCTCCCCTGGTGACTCAGACGGTAAAGAATCTGCCTGCAATGCAAGAGACCTGGGTTCGATCACTGGGTCGGGGAAATCCCTTTGGGGACAGAGGAGCCTGATGGGCTACAGTCCACAGGGTCGCATAGAGCTGCACACAGCTGAGTGGCTAACACTCTCCTAGTTTCAAATACATAAGGATTAGTGATTTCTCCTCTCCCTCCTCTCTTCAGTGCGGTCATTACTCGTTTGAAAATTAGTTGGGTACATTTTTTTTAAACTTGTTTGTTTCCTTTTCCAGCTTTCTTTAATTGGTCAAAAATTGCTTTACAATGTTGTGTTGGTTTCTGCTGTACAACACGCGAATCAGCCATTATTACACACACACACACATAGAGGCCCGCTGCCCCCATCCCAACCCTCTAGGGCATCACAGCATGCCAGGCTGGGCTCCCTGTGCTATATACCAACGCCGCACTATATGTTTTACACACAATAGGGTATGTGTCGATGTTACTCACTCAATTCACCCCGCCCTCACCTTCTCCTGCTGTGTCAACAAGTCTTTTCTCTACAGGTTCATCAGCACATCTTTCCAGATTCCACATACATGCGTTACTGTACGCTACTTGTCTTTCTCTTTCTGACTTACTTCACTACGTATGAGAGGCTGTAGGTTCATCTGCCTCACTCTGAATGACTCACGTTTGTTCCTTCTTATGGCTGAGTAATGTCTCATTGTATATATGTACCACATCTTCTTTATCCATTCATCTGTTGATGGACATCTAGGTTGCTTTCATGTCTTTGCTATTGTAAATATTGCTGCAGTCAACATTGGGGTACATGTGTCTTTTAGAATTGTGGCTTTCTTAGGGCATATATGCACTAGTGGGACTGCTGGGTTATATGGTAGATATATTCCTTGTTCGTTAAGGAATCTCCATGCTGTCTCCCAGAGTGGCTGTATCAGTTAATATTTCCGCTAACAGTGCTGAAGTGTTCCCTTTTCTCCACATCCTTTCCAGCACTTAAATGCTTTATTGATGCTTAATTTGCCTACTATCAGTCAGTTCAGTCACTCAGTCATGTCTGACTCTTTGCAACCCCATGAATTGCACCACGCCAGGCCTCCCTGTCCATCACCATCTCCCGGAGTTCACTCAGACTCATGTCCATTGAGTCAGTGACGCCAATCCAGCCATCTCATCCTCTGTCATCCCCTTCTCCTCCTGCCCCCAATCCCTCCCAGCATCAGAGTCTTTTCCAATGAGTCAACTCTTCGCATGAGGTGGCCAACGTACTGGAGTTTCAGCTTTAGCATCATTCCTTCCAAAGAAATCCTGGGATTTCTGGGATCCATTCTGGTCTCCTTCAGAATGGACAGGTTGGATCTCCTTACAGTCCAAGGGACTCTCAAGAGTCTTCTCCAACACCACAGTTCAAAAGCATCAATTCTTCAGCGCTCAGCCTTCTTCACAGTCCAACTCTCACATCCATACATGACCACAGGAAAAACCATAGCCTTGACTAGATGAACCTTTGTTGGCAAAGTAATGTCTCTGCTTTTGAATATGCAGTCTAGGTTGGTCATAACTTTCCTTCCAAGGGGTAAGTGTCTTTTAATTTCATGGCTGCAGTCACCATCTGTAGTAATTTTGGAGCCCAGAAAAATAAAGGCTGACACTGTTTCCACTGTTTACCCATCTATTTCCCATGAAGTGGTGGGACCGGATGCCATGATCTTCGTTTTCTGAATGTTGAGCTTTAAGCCAACTTTTTCACTCTCCACTTTCACTTTCATCAAGAGGCTTTTGAGTTCCTCTTCACTTTCTGCCATAAGGGTGGTGTCATCTGCATATCTGAGGGTATTGATATTTCTCCTGGCAATCTTGATTCCAGCTTGTGTTTCTTCCAGTCCAGCATTTCTCATGATGTACTCTACATATAAGTTAAATAAGCAGGGTGACAGTATACAGCCTTGACGTACTCCTTTTTCTATTTGGAGCCAGTCTGTGGTTCCATGTCCAGTTCTAACTGTTGCTTCCTGACCTGCATACAAATTTCTCAAGAGGCAGATCAGGTGGTCTGGTATTCCCATCTCTTTCAGAATTTTCCACAGTTTATTGTGATCCACACAGTCAAAGGCTTTGGCATAGTCAATAAAGCAGAAATAGATGTTTTTCTGGAACTCTCTTGCTTTTTCTATGATCAGCGGATGTTGGCAATTTGATCTCTGGTTCCTCTGCCTTTTCTAAAACCAGCTTGAACATCTGGAACTTCATGGTTCTTGTATTGCTGAAGCCTGGCTTGGAGAATTTTGAGCATTACTTTACCAGCATGTGAGATGAGTGCAATTGTGCAGTAGTTTGAGCATTCTTTGGCATTGCCTTTCTTTGGGATTGGAATTAAAACTGACCTTTTCCAGTCCTGTGGCCACTGCTGAGTTTTCCAAGTTTGCTGGCATATTGAGTGCAGCACTTTCACAGCATCATCTTTCAGGATTTGGAATAGCTCCACTGGAATTCCATCACCTCCACTAGCTTTGTTCGTAGTGATGCTTTCTAAGGCCCACTTGACTTCACATTCCAGGATGTCTGGCTCTAGGTCAGTGATCACACCATCGTGATTATCTGGGTAGTGAAGATCTTTTTTGTACAGTTCTTCTGTGTATTCTTGCCATCTCTTCTTAATATCTTCTGCTTCTGTTAGGTCCATACCATTTCTGTCCTTTATCGAGCCCATCTTTGCATGAAATGTTCCTTTGGTATCTCTGATTTTCTTGAAGAGATCCCTAGTCTTTCCCATTCTGTTGTTTTCCTCCATTTCTTTGCACTGATCGCTGAAGAAGGCTTTCTTATCTCTCCTTGCTATTCTTTGGAACTCTGCATTCAGATGTTTATATCTTTCCTTTTCTCCTTTGCTTTTCACTTCTCTTCTTTCCACAGCTATTTGTAAGGCCTCCCCAGACAGCCATTTTGCTTTTTTGCATTTCTTTTCCATGGGAATGGTCTTGATCCCTGTTTCCTGTACAATGTCATGAACCTCATTCCATAGATTGATTATATTCTTTGCAGCCAAAGATGGAGAAGCTCTATACAGTCAGCAAAAACAAGACCAGGAGCTGACTGTGGCTCAGACCATAAACTCCTTATTGCCAAATTCAGACTTAAATTGAAGAAAGTAGGGAAACCACTAGACCATTCAGGTATGACCTAAATCAAATCCCTTATGATTATACATTTTGAGCATAGAATTCACCAATTTGGGGTGTGACTTTAGTAATTTACTGACTTGTGCCATCCATCTCCACAGTCTAGGGTTAGAGCATCTCCCAGCCCACTGTAAACTCATCATGCCAGTTAAGAGTTAATCCCTATTCCTGCTCCCAAGCTCCAGCAACTTGCCAGTGGTCTCCATAGATTTGCCTGCTTTGGACAATTCATATAAATGGGATTGTATAAAATATAATCTTTTCTTTTCTTGCTTCCTCAGGCATATTTTTGAGGTTCATCCAAATCACAGCACATACAAGTATTTCAGTCCTTTTTATGCTAACAAGTATTCCCCTGTGTGGACACACACTTAGTCCGCTCACCAGTGGAGGGGCATCTGTGTTGTTTCCTGCTCTGTTATTGTTGTTGTTGCTCAGTTGCTGAGTCATGTCCAACTCTGTGACCCCGTGAACTGCAGCATGCCAGGCTTCCCTGTCCCTCACTGTCTCCCGGAGCTTACTCAAAGAGATGCCATCTAACCATCTCACTCTCTGTTGCCCACTTCTCCTGCCTTCAGTCTTTCAACCGTCAGGGTCTTTTCCAGTGAGTTGGCTCTTCACATCAAGTGACCAAAGTACTGGAGTTTCAGCTTCAGCATCAGTCCTTCCAGTGAATATTCAGGGTTGATTTCCCTTTAGGATTGACTGGTTTGATCTCCTTGCTGTTCAGGGAATTCTCAAGAGTCTTCTCTAACACCACAGTTCAGAAGCATCAAGTCTTCAGCACTCAGCCTTCTTTATGGTCCAATTCTTACATCCAAACATGACTATTGGAAAAACCATAGCTTTGGCTAGATGGACCTTTGTCAGCAAAGTAATGTCTCTGCTTTTTAGTACACTGTCTAGGTTTCTCATAGCTTTCCTTCCAAGGAGCAAGCGTCTTTTAATTTGGTGGCTGCAATCACCTTCTGCAGTGATTTTGGAGCCTGAGAAAATAAAGTCTGTCACAGTTTCTACTTTTCTCCCATCTATTTGCCATGAAGTGATAGGACTGTATGCTATAATCTTAGTTTTCTGAATGTTGATTTTAAGCCAGGTTTTTCACTTTCCTCTTTCACCCTCATCAAGAGGCTCTTTAGTTACTCTTCACTTTCTGCCATGAGAGTGGCATCATCTGCTTATCTGAAATTGTTGATATTTCTCCCAGCAGTCTTGATTCCAGCTTGAGATTCATCCAGCCCAGCCATTCACGTGATATATTCTGCATATAGGTTAAATAAGCAGGGTGACAATATACAGCCTTGATGTACTCCTTTCACAATTTGGAACCAATCCATTGTTCCATTCCTGGTTCTAACTGTTGTTTCTTGACCTGCATACAGGCTTCCCAGGAGACAACCACTTTGCCTTCTTACATTTCTTTTTCTTGGGAATGGTTTTGGTCACCACTTCCTATACAATGTTAAGAATCTCCATCCATCATTCTTCAGGCACTCTACCAGATCTAATCCCTTGCATCTATTCACAACCTGCACTGTATAATCATAAGGGATTTGATTTAGGTCATACCTGAATGGCCTAGCTGTTTTCCCTACTTTTTCAATTTAACCCTGAATTTTGCAATAAGGAACTTATGATCTGAGCCACAGTCACCTCCCGGTCTTGTTTTTGCTGACTGTATAGAGCTTCTACCTCTTTAGCTGCAAAGAATATAATCAATCTGATTTCGGTGTTGATCGTCTGGTGATGTCCATGTGTAGAGTCGTCTCTTGTGTTGTTGGAAGAGGGCATTTTCTATGACCAGTGTGCTTTCTTGGCAAAACTCTGTTAGCCTTGCCCTTGCTTCATTTTGTACTGCAAGGCCAAACCTTCCTGTTACTCCAGGTATCTCTTGACTTTCTATTTTTGTATTCCAGTCCCTGATGATGAAAAGGATGTCTTTTATTTGGTGGTAGTTCTAGAAGGTCTTGTAGGTCTTCATAGAACCATTCAACTTCAGCTTCTTTGGCATCAGTGGTTGGGGCATAGACTTGGATTACCGTGATGCTGAATGGCTTCTCTTGGAAATGAACTGAGACCATTCTGTCATTTTTGAGATTGCACCCAAGTACTTCATTTCAGAGTCTTTTATTGACTATGAGGGCTAATCCATTTCTCCTCTAAGGATTTCTTGCCCACAGTAGTAGATATGAGAGTAACACGGCTGTAAATCTTTGTATGGAAGCCTCTGTACATGGCTGTGAATCTTTGTATGGAAGCCTCTGTACACGGCTGTGAATCTTTGTATGGAAGCCTCTGTACACGGCTGTGAATCCTTGTATGGAAGCCTCTGTACACGGCTGTGAATCTTTGTATGGAAGCCTCTGTACACGGCTGTGAATGTTTGTATGGAGCCTCTGTACACGGCTGTGAATCTTTGTATGGAAGCCTCTACACGGCTGTGAATCCTTGTATGGAAGCCTCTGTACACGGCTGTGAATCTTTGTATGGGAGCCTCTGTACATGGCTGTGAATCCTTGTATGGAAGCCTCTGTACACGGCTGTGAATCTTTGTATGGAAGCCTCTGTACACGGCTGTGAATGTTTGTGTGGAGCCTCTGTACACGGCTGTGAATGTTTGTGTGGAGCCTCTGTACACGGCTGTGAATCTTTGCATGGAAGCCTCTGTACACGGCTGTGAATCCTTGCATGGAAGCCTCTGTACACGGCTGTGAATCCTTGCATGGAAGCCTCTGTACACGGCTGTGAATCCTTGCATGGAAGCCTCTGTACACGGCTGTGAATCCTTGCATGGAAGCCTCTGTACACGGCTGTGAATCCTTGCATGGAAGCCTCTGTACACGGCTGTGAATCTTTGTATGGAAGCCTCTGTACACGGCTGTGAATCCTTGTATGGAAGCCTCTGTACACGGCTGTGAACCTTTGTATGGAAGCCTCTGTACACGGCTGTGAACCTTTGTATGGAAGCCTCTGTACATGGCTGTGAATCTTTGTATGGAAGCCTCTGTACACGGCTGTGAATATCTTTATGGAAGCCTCTGCATGGACATGTGCTCTGTCACATTTGTCATGAATGGACCCCTAGGAGTGGACTGCTGAGTCAAATGGTAGCTCTGTGTTTAACTTTTTGAAGAACTGCCGAAGACGTGCCAGACTAGATGTACCATTTTCCATTCCCCCGCAGCAAACTGTGAGGGTTCCTATTTCTCTATCTCCTTACCAATATTTATTACTGTCCATCTCCTTTACTATAGCCATCCTAGTCAGGGTGAAGTGTTACCTCATTGTGGGTTTTTATTTGCATTTCCCTAATAACTGATGATGCTGAGAATCTTTTCATGTGCTTATTGGCCAGTTTATATATCTTTGAGGAAATGTTTTCAGATCTTTTGCCCATTAAAATCCAAAGTTTTCTAAACATTCACGCGCAATCACAGAAATAATGCCCAGCGATCACATGCACCCTGTACGCTGCCTCCTCCAGTGGTAATATTTTCTAGAACAGTTGACCCTTCAACAACACAGGTTTGAACTGCACAGGTCTACTTATATGTGGATTTTTTTCAATAAATATGTGCTACTGTATTACATGATCCATGGTTCATTAATCCATGGATACAGAACTGTGTATATGGAGAAACCCAACTCCAAAGTTATAAGTGGATTTTTGACTGCCCAATGGGTCAAAGTCCTTGGCCCCTCCATAGTTCAAGGGTCAGCTGTGTAGTTCATCATCACTAACAGCACATCAACAAGTCCACGTTGGCAAGAGATGGTCAAGATGCAGAGCATTTGCACAGGATCCCAGGGGTGGCCCCTTCGTAGGCACACCCACCTCCCTTCACCCCCAACCCTCCAGAATTCATGAAAGCCACTAACCCATTCTCCAGGTCTACAGTTTTGTAATTTCAAGGATGTCATGTAAGTGGAATCACATAGCACGTGACATTTGGGATTGGCTTGGTGGTTCAGATGGTAAAGAATCTGCCTGAAAGATGGGAGACCCAGGTTTGATCCCTGGTTCACGAAGATCCCCTGGAGAAGGGAGGGGCAACCCACTCCAGTATTCTTGCTTGGAGAATCCCATGGACAGAGAAGCCTGGCAGGCTACAGTCCATGTGGGGTTGCAAAGAATTGGACACTTCTGAGCGACTAACACTTTCACTTTCTTTTACTGTAACATAATTATCAAGATTCAAGTTGTTTCATGTATTTATATGTCATTTTTAAATTGCTGAGTAGAATCCCATGGTTTTGATGGACCACAGTTGTTTAACCAGTCGCCCATTGAGGGACATGTGGGTCATTTGCAGTTTGGGCCTATGACAGATTGTGGCGGGATGAATAACAGCTTCCGAAGAGTGTAAGTTCTAATTTCTAGACCCTGTCACTGTCATCTTATCTGGAAAAGGAGGCTCTGCTGATGTACTTAAATTCAGTATCTTGTGATGGAGAGGATCCTGGCTTATCCAGGTGGGCCCAGTGTCTCCATAGTGTCCTTCTGCATAAGGATGCAGAAAGGGATGTGACCCTGGAGGCAGGGGAGAAGATGCAGGGTGATGTGAGGAAGGGGTTATGAGCTCAGGAATGCACTCTGCTCCCAGTAAAAAAGGCAAGGAAACAGATGCCCCCTGAGGGGCTCCACAGGAATCAGCCCTGCCAGGGACTTTGTAGTCCCATAAGATTAATATCAGGCTTCTGGCCTCAAGAACTGTAAAAGAATAAGTTATGTTGCTTTAAGCCACTGTTTGTGGTCATTTATCACAATGGCAGTAAGAGACTGATACACAGATAAAGCTGGTATGAAAACCCACGTGCAGGCTCTTGTGTGGACTTAAGGTTTCATTTCTCCGAGACAAAGGCCCAAGAGTGTAACTGCTAAGTTGTGGGGTGGCTGCATGTTCAGTTTTGGGGCTTTTTTGTTTTGTTTGAGAAACTGCAACACTTTCCCCAATGGTACACTTTTTCCAGCTGTACCATTTTATGTTCCCTCCAGCAACATATGAGCAATACAGTTTCTCTGTGTCCTAACCAGCATCTGGTATTGACACTATTTTTCATCTGACAGATTCTCAAAGGTGTGTGGCTCTGTCTCCTTGTGGTTTTAATTTGCATTTTCCCAGTGGCTAGTAATACTAGAAGTTGTTTCATACACTTATTTTCCATCTTACATACTGGTTAGTGAAACGTTTGTTCTCATCATTTGTTCATTTTGCAGTTGCATTACCTTTTAACCGTGGAGTCCTGAGAAGTCTTTATATATTCTAAATTGTTGTTGTTTAATCACCAAGTTCAGTCCTAATTTTTGTGACCCCGTGGACTGCCACAGGTCAGGCTCCTCTGTCCTCCACTTTCCCCAGCAGTTGGCTCAGATTCATGTGCGTTGAGTCAGTGATGCCATCTAACCATCTCATCCTCTGTCATCCCCTTCTCCTCCTGCCCTCAATCTTCCCAGCATCAGGGTCTTTTCTCATGAGTCAGCTCTTCACATCAGGTGGCTAAAGGATGAGAGCCTCAGCATCAGTCCTTTCAATGAATATTCAGGGTTAATTTCCTTTAGGATTGACTGGTTTTTCTCCTCGCTGTCCAAGGGACTCTCAAGGGTCTTCTCCAGCACCACATTTTGAAAGCATCTATTCTTCGGTGCTCAGCCTTCATTATAGTCCAACTTTCACATCTGTACATGACTACCAGAAAAACCATAGCTTTGATTATATGGGCCTTTGTTGGCAAAGTGATGTCTCTGCTTTTTAATACTTTAGGTTTGTCATGGCTTTCCTTCCAAGGAGCAAGTATCGTTTAATTTTGTGGCTGCAGTCACCATCCACATTGATTTTGGAGCCTAAGAAAATAAAATCTGCCACTGCTTCTATTTTTCCCCATCTATTTGCCATGAAGTGATAGGACTGGATGTCATGATTTTAGTCTTTTTTTAATTAATTTATTTTAATTGGAGGCTAATACTTTATAATATTGTAGTGGTTTTTGCCAGACATTGACATGAATCAGCCATGTTTTTTGAATGTTGAGTTTTAAGCCAGGTTTTGTACTCTCCTCTTTCACTTCCTCAAAAGGGTCTTTAGTTCCTCTTTACTTTCTACCATGAGAGTAGTATCATCGACATATTGGTTGTTGATATTTCTCCTGGCAGGCTTGCCACCAGCTTGAGTCATTCAGCCCAGCATTCTGCATGACACACACTGCATACAAGTTAAATAGGCAGGGTGACAATACACACCCTGACGTACTCCTTTCAAAATTCTGAACCAGTCCATTGTTCCGTGTCCAGTTCTAACTGTTGCTTCTTGACTTGCGTACAGGTTTCTCAGGAAGCAAGTAAAGTGATCTGGTACTCCCATCTCTTTAAGAATTTTCCATAGTTTGTTGTGATCCACACAAAGGCTTTAGCATAGTCAATGAAACAGAAGTAGATACTTTTCTGGAATTCCCTTGCTTTTTCTATGATCCAATGAATGTTGGCAATTTGATCTCTGGTTCCTCTGCCTTTTCCAAATCCAGCTTGTACACCTGGACGTTCTTGGTTCATTTACTGTTGAAGACTAGCTTGAAGGATTTTGAGTGTTACCTTGCAAGCATGTGAAATGAGTGCCATTGAGTCGGACACGACTGAGTGGCTTCACTTTCACATTTCACTTTCATGCATTGGAGAAGGAAATGACAACCCACTCCAGTGTTCTTGCCTGGAAAATCCCAGGGACGGGGGAGCCTGGTGGGCTACCATCTATGGGGTCGCATAGAGTCAGACATGACTGAAGTGACTTGGCGGTGGTGGCGGTGGCGGTATGGTAGTTTGAAGATTCTTCGGCATTGCCTTTCTTTGGGACTGGTGTGAAAACTAACCTTTTCCAGTCCCATAGCCATTGCTGAGTTTTCCAAATTTGCTGGCATACTGCAGGAAGCACTTTAACAGCATCATCTTTTAGGATTTCAAATAGCTGAGCTGTAATTCCATTACCTCCACTAGCTTTGTTCATAGTGATGCTTCCTAAGGCCCACTTGACTTTGCATTCCAGGATGTCTGGCTCTAGGTGAGTGATCACACCATTGTGATTATCTGGGTCATGAAGATCTTCTTTGTACAGTTCTTCTGTATGTTCTTGCCAGCTCTTCTTAATCTCTTCTGCTTCTGTTAGGTCCATACCATTTCTGTCCTTTATCATGCCCATCTTCACATTAAACATTCCTTTGGTGTGTATGATTTCTTGAAAAAATCTCTAGTCTTTCCCATTCTATTGTTTTCCTCTGTTTCTTTGCATTGTTCTCTTAAGATGAGTTTCTTATCTCTCCTTCTATTCTCTGGAACTCTGCATTCAAATGGGTATATCTTTCCCTTTCTCCTTTGCCTTTCACTTCTCTTCTTTTCTCAGCTATTTGTAAAGCTTTCTCAGACAGCCATTTTTCCTTCTTGCATTTCTTTTTCTTTGGGATGGTTTTGGTCACTGCCTCCTGTACAGTGTCACGAACCTCCATCCATAGTTCTTCAGGCACTCTGTCTACCAGATCTAACCCCTTGAATCTACTTGTCATTTCCACTGTATAATCATAAAGAATTTGATTTAGGTCATACCTGAATGGCCTAGTGGTTTTCCCTACTTTCTTCAATTTAAGTCTGAATTTTTCAGTAAGGAGCTCATTATCTGGGCCACAGTCAGCTCCTGGTCTTATTTTTGCTGACTGTATCTTTGGCTTCTCCATCTTTGGCTGAAAAAGTATAATCAGTATTGAAATTGTTATTGGCCATCTGGTGATGTCCATGTGTACAGCCATGTCTTGTGTTGTTGGGAGACGGTGTTTGCTATGACTAGTGTGTTCTCTTGGCAAAACTGTTAGCCTTGGCCTTGCTTCATTTTGTATTGCAAAGCAAAACTTGTCTGTTACTCCAGGTATCTCTTGACTTCCTACTTTTGCATTCCAATACCCTATGGTGAAAAGGACATCTTTTGGGTATTAGTTCTTGAAGGTCTTCAAGGTCTTCATAGAACTGTTTGACTTCAGCTTCTTCGGCATTAGTGGTTGGAGCATAGACTTGGATTACTGTGATGTTGAATGGTTTGTCTTGGAAATGACCTGAGATCACTCTGTCAGCAAAGTGATATCTCTGCTTTTTAACATTTTGCCTCGGTTTGTCATAGCTTTCCTTCCAAGGAGCAAGAAGCAAGTGTCTTTTAATTTCATGGCTATAGTCACCATCTACTGATTTTATCACTACACATCTAGTGATTTTAGACCCCAAGAAAATAAAAATCTGTCACTGTTTTCACTTTTCCCCCTTTATTTGCCGTGAAGTGATAGGACCAAATGCTTTGATCTTAGTTTTTTGAATGTTGAGTTTCAAGCCAGGTTTTTCACTTTCCTCTTTCACCCTCATCAAGAGGCTCTTCAGTTCCTCCTCTTTCTGCCATTAGGATGGTATCATCTGCATATCTGAGGTTGTTGATATTTCTCCTGGCAATCTTGATTCCAGCTTGTGATTCATCCAGCCTGGCATTTTGCATGATTTACTTTGCACATAAGTTAAATAAGCAGAGTGAAAATATACAGCCTTTCATACTCCTTTCCCAATTTTGAACCAGTCTGTTGTTCCATGACCAGTTGTAATTGTTGCTTCTTGACCTGCATACAGGTTTCTCAGGAGACAGGTAAGGTGGTATGGTATTTTAGTCCTATGTGGTTTGCAAATATTTTCCCAAAACTATAGCTTTGCTTTTCATCGTTTTAACAGATTCCTTTTAATTTTGATGAAGTCCATTTTTTCCTTTTTATGGATTGTACCTTTGTTAGGTCTAAAAACACTGTGCCTCCCTCTAGACCCTGAACATTTTTCAGAACGTTTTTCTGCTGATAGCTTTATTAATATATACATTACTAATATAATTCCTGTACCATACAATCCCTCCTTCTTAAAGAGGACGGTTCACTGGTTTTTAGTGTGTTCCCAGGCTTGTGCGACCATCAGCACAGTCTGCTTTTGAACAGTTTCATCACCTTCAATTCAGTTCAGTTCAGTTCAGTCACTCATTCATGTCCAACTCTTTGCGACCCCATGAATCGCAGCATGCCAGGCCTCCCTGTCCATCACCAACTCCCGGAGTTCACTCAGACTCACATCCATCGAGTTGGTGATGCCATCCAGCCATCTCATCCTCTGTCGTCCGCTTTTCCTCCTGCCCCCAATCCCTCCCAGCATCAGAGTCTTTTCCAATGAGTCAACTCTTCAAATGAGGTGGCCAAAGTACTGGAGTTTCAGCTTTAGCATCAGTCCTTCCAATGAACACTCAGGACTGATCTCCTTTAGGATGGACTGGTTGGATCTCCTTGCAGTCCAAGGGACTCTCAAGAGTCTTCTCCAACACCACAGTTCAAAAGCATCAATTCTTTGGCACTAGGTTTTCTTCACAGTCCAACTCTCACATCCATACTTGACCACTGGAAAAATCATAGCCTTGACTAGACGGACCATTTTTGGCAAGGTAATGTCTCTGCTTTTGAATATCCTATCTAGGTTGGTCATAACTTTCTTTCCAAGGAGTAAGCGTCTTTTAATTTCATGGCTGCAATCAGCATCTGCAGTGATTTTGGAGCCCCCAAAAATAAAGTCTGACACTGTTTCCACTGTTTCCCCATCTATTTCCCATGAAGTGATGGGACCAAATGCCATGATCTTAGTTTTCTGAATGTTGAGTTTCAAGCCAACTTTTTCACTCTCCTCTTTCACTTTCATCAAGAGGCATTTCAGTTCCTCTTCACTTTTTGCAATAAGGATGGTGTCATCTGCATATCTGAGGTTATTGATATTTCTCCCAGCAATCTTGAATCCAGCTTGTGCTTCTTCTAGCCCAGCATTTCTCATGATGTACTATGTGTATAAGTTAAATAAGCAGGGTGACAATATACAGCCTTGACGTACTCCTTTTCCTATTTGGAACCAGTCTGTTGTTCCATGTCCAGTTCTAACCGTTGCTTCCTGACCTGCATATAGGTTTCTCAAGAGGCAGGTCAGGTGGTCTGCTATTCCCATCTTTTTCAGAATTTTCCACAGTTTATTGTGATCCACACAGTCAAAGGCTTTGGCATAGTCAATAAAGCACAAATAGATGTTTTTCTGGAACTCTCTTGCTTTTTCCATGATCCAGCGTATGTTGGCAATTTGATCTCTGGTTCCTCTGCCTTTTCTAAAACCAGCTTGAACATCAGGAAGTTCACGGTTCATGTATTGCTGAAGCCTGGCTTGAAGAATTTTGAGCATTACTTTACTAGCGTGTGAGATGAGTGCAATTGTGTGGTAGATTGAGAATTCTTTGGCATTGCCTTTCTTTGGGATTGGAATGAAAACTGACCTTTTCCAGTCCTGTGGCCACTGCTGAGTTTTCCAAATTTGCTGGCATATTGAGTGCAGCAGTTTTACAGCATCATTTTTCAGGATTTGAAATAGCTCAACTGGAATTCCATCACCTCCACTAGCTTTGTTTGTAGTGATGCTTTCTAAGGCCCACTTAACTTCACATTCCAGGATGTCTGGCTCTAGGTGAGTGATCACACCATCATGATTATCTTTCGTGAAGATCTTTTTTGTACAGTTCTTCTGTGTGTTCTTGCCACCTCTTCTTAATATCTTCTGCTTCTGCTAGGTCCATACAATTTCTGTCCTTTATGGGGCCCATCTTTGCATGAAATGTCCCCTTGGTATCTCTAATTTTCTTGAAGAGATCTCTAGTCTTTCCCATTCTGTTGTTTACCTCTGTTTCTTTGCATTGATCACTGAGGAAGGCTTTCTTATCTCTCCTTGCTATTCTTTGGAACTCTGCATTCAGATGGCTATATCTTTCCTTTTCTTCTTTGCTTTTCGCTGCTCTTCTTTTCACAGCTATTTGTAAGGCCTCCCCAGACTGCCATTTTGCTTTTTTGCATTCTTTTCCATGCGGATGGTCTTGGTCCCTGTCTCCTGTACAATGTCATGAACCTCATTCCATAGTTCATCAGGCACTCTATCTATCAGATCTAGTCCCTTAAATCTATTTCTCACTTCCACTGTATAATCATAAGGCATTTGATGCAAGTCATACCTGAATGGTCTAGTGGTTTTCCCTACTTTCTTCAATTTAAGTCTGAATTTGGTAATAAGGAGTTCATGATCCGAGCCACAGCCAGCTCCTGGTCTTGTTTTTGCTGACTGTATAGAGCTTCTCCATCTTTGGCTGCAAAGAAAATAATCAATCTGATTTCGGTGTTGACCATCTGGTGATGTCCATGTGTAGTCTTCTCTTGTGTTGTTGGAAGAGGGTGTTTCCCATGACCAGTGCGTCCTCTTGGCAGAACTCTGACCTTCATTCTGTCCTTTTAAGCCCTTTGTTGTTGTTCAGTTGCTAAGTCACATCCAACTCTTTGCAGCCCCATGAAGTGCAGCAGCCTCGGCTTCCCTGGCCTTCACTGTCTCCCAGAGTTGGCTCAAACTCATGTCCACTGAGTCCATGATGGCCTGGGCAACAACTAATCTACTTTCTGCCTCAATGGATATGCCTCCTCTGGACATTTCATAAACATGAAATCATGTATTATATGGTCCTTTGTGGCTTGCTTCCTTCACTTAGCATAATGCTTTCAATTCATCCATGTTGTGGTATGTAAAAGTACTTCATTCCTTTTTATATAGCAGAGTAATAGTCCATTTCATGGATATACCACAGTTTATCCATTCATCAGTTAATAAGCATTTAGGTTGCTTACATCTCTTGACTATTAGGAATAATTCTGCTGTGAATGTTTGTGTGCATCTATTGGGGTAGACATATGATTTCATTACTCTTGGGGTAAATACATGGGAAAGGAATGCTAAGTAAAATTAATACCATGTTTAAATTGTTTTTTAGAAACCAACTGATTTCCAAAGTGAGTGTGCCATTTTACATTCCATTTTACATACCAGCAATGTATGAACACTATACAGCTTCTCCATATCCCTGCCAATACTTGCTATTATCTTTTAAAATTTACTATTATAGTCACCTTCAATTCAGTTCAGTCCACTCGCTCAGTCGTGTCCAACTCTTTGCGACCCCATGAATCGCAGCACGCCAGGCCTCCCTGTCCATCACCAACTCCCGGAGTTCACTGAGACTCACGTCCATCGAGTCAGTGATTCCATCCAGCCATCTCATCCTCTGTCATCCACTTCTCCTCCTGCCCCCAATCCCTCCCAGCATCAGAGTCTTTTCTAATGAGTCAACTTTTCGCATGAGGTGGCCAAAGTACTGGAGTTTCAGCTTCAGCATCATTCCTTCCAAAGAAATCCCAGGGCTGATCTCCTTTAGAATGGACTGGTTGGATCTCCTTGCACTTCAAGGGACTCTCAAGACTCTTCTCCAACACCACAGTTCAAAGGCATCAATTCTTCGGCACTCAGACTTCTTCACAGTCCAACTCTCACATCCCTACATGACCACTGGAAAAACCATAGGCTTGACTAGACGGACCTTTGTTGGCAAAGTAACGTCTCTACTTTTCAATATGCTATCTAGGTTGCTAGGTAGTACATGTTAAATGCAATTTCATTGTGATTTTGACTAGCATTTTCTAGGACTACTGATGGTGAGCGTTCTTTAATGTACTTATTGCCATTTGTGCGTCTGTATTTTCAGAAACGTCTGTTCTTCATCCATTTTTTAAAAACTGGAATCTTTTTGTTTTTGTGTTGTAAGAGGTCTACAAATATTCTGGCCACAAGTCCCTTATCAGATTTATGATTTGCAAATATTTCTCCTATCGGTGAGTTCACTTTTCACTTTCTTCATGTTTTTTGAAGCATAAAAGCTTTTAATTTTGATAAAGTCCAACGTACCTATTTTTGCTTTTATTGCCTCTGCTTTCAGTGTTACATCATAAAAAGCACTGCTAAATCAAGGTCGTGAAGATTTTCTTCTAAGGTATTTATACAGTTTTAGCTATTATATTTAGAGCTTTGATACAATTTGAGTTAAATTTTGTATATGTATGAGCAAGTGGTCCAACTTAATTTTTTTCATGTTGTTCCAACACCATTTGTTTAGAAGACTATTCTTTCTCTATTGAATGATTTGGCACCATAGTCAAAAATTATTTGACCATAAATATAAACCTTATTTTTTAAAACTCTTGTATTCTTCCATTCGTCTATGTCTTACTCTATGCCAACAGTACACTGTCTTGACCACTCTGTAGTAAGTTTAGAAATTAGGAAGTGTGCATTCAACAACTTCATTCTTTTTCAAGATTGTCTGGACTATTCTGGGTCATATGAACTTCTATATGAATTTTAAAACCCACTTGCCAATTTCTACAAGAAAGCCAGCTGGGATTTTGGTAAGGATTGTGTTAAATTTGCAGATCAACTTGGGGAGTACTGCCATATTAATGATATTGATTTCTAGTCCATGAAGATGGGATGCCTTTTATTTAGATATTTTCTTTCAATGATTTTTTTTTTTTGGTTTTCAGAGTATATATTTTACACTTCTTAAATATATCCCTGAATATTTTCTTTCTTTGTTGTAGTAAAATACATATAAAATAAAATTCATCATTTTAAGTGTACAAACGTCTGTGGCATTAAGTACATTCACATTGTTGTGTTTTATTTTTTGATGTGATGTTTTCTTAATTTCATTTTCTGAGTTTTTTATTGCAAGTGTGTAGAAACACAATTAATACTGATCTTGCAGCCTTGTTAAACTCATTTATTAGTTACAATAATTTTTTAGTGAATTCCTTGAGATTTTCAATGTATAAAATCATGTCATCTGTTAATAGAGGTAGTTTTACTTCTTTCTTTCTAAACTAGATGCCTTTTACTTCTTTTTCTTGCCTAATTATCATGGGTGGAACCTCCAATACAAAACTGAATAGAAGTGGTTAGAGCATATATGTTTGTTTTATTCTTGATCTTAAAAAGAAAGCATTTTGTCTTTCACCATTAAGTATGAAGTTAGCTGCGGTTTTTATATAGATGCCTTTTATGAGGCTGAGGAAGTTCCTTTCTATTTCTAGTATATTGAATGCTTTTTTTCATCAGACAAATGTGCTAAATTTTACCAAATGTTTTTTCTGGGCTTTTTCTTCCACTGATAATCATGTAGATTTTGTCTTGTATTTACTGATACAAATACAGCCTTAGATTTTCCACTGTTAATCCAACCTTACAGTCCTGGACTAAATCCCACTTGGTCATAGTGTACATAATCTTTTTTTATATATTTCTGTGTTTTATTCTGGTATTCTGTTGCCACTTTGCATCTATTTTCACAACAGTTATTGTTCTGTAGTTTTCTCCTCATGGTATATCTTTGTCTGGTTTTGGTTGCAGGGTTACACTGGTTTTAGGAATGTTTTGGGAAGTGATTCCTGCATTTCTATGTCTGTTTTTGGTGGAGGGAAGAGTGTATAAAATGGTATTCTTTAAATTTTTGGTAAAGTTTACCAATGAAGCCATCTGGGCCTGCTGGGTTTTTCTTTGTGTGTAGTATTTTGATTACTAATTAAATCTCCTTATCTGTTACAGGTCTATTCAAAATTTCTACTTATAATTAATTATTTTTTATTTTCTAGGAATATGTCCCTTTTATCTAAGTTGTATAATTTATTGGCACAAAATTGTTCACAGTATTAATGATAATCCTTGCTATTATTTCTATTATGGTTAGCTGTAAAGTTCTTTTATTCCTATTTTAGTAATTTGGGTCTTCTGTCCTCAGTCTAATTAAAGGTTTGTCAATTTGTTCATCTTCTTGAATAACCAACTTTTGGTTTTGTTGACTTTATTTTCTATCCTTTATTTCATTCATTGCTACTCTGATATTTAGTATTTCATTTCTTCTACTTGTTTTCAGTTCAGTTCAGTTCAGTCACTCAGTCGTGTCTGACTCTTTGCGACCCCATGAATCACAGCACATCAGGCCTCCCTGTCCATAACCAATTCCAAGAGTTCACTCAAACTCATGTCCATCGAATCAGTGATGCCATCCAGCCATCTCATCCTCTGTCGGACCCTTTTCCTCCTGCCCCCAATCCCTCCCAGCATCAGAGTCTTTTCCAATGAGTCAATTCTTCACATTAGGTGGCCAAAGTACTGGAGTTTCAGCTTTAGCATCATTCCTTCCAAAGAAATCCCAGGGCTGATCTCCTTTAGAATGGACTGGTTGGATCTCCTTGCACTCCAAGGGACTCTCAAGACTCTTCTCCAACACCACAGTTCAAAAGCATCAATTCTTCGGCACTCAGATTTCTTCACAGTCCAACTCTCACATCCATACATGACCACTGGAAAAACCATAGCCTTGACTAGACGGACCTTTGTTGGCAAAGTAATATCGTTGCTTTTGAATATGCTATCTAGGTTGGTCATAACTTTCCTTCCAAGGAGTAAGCGTCTTTTAATTTCATGGCTGCAGTCACCATCTGCAGTGATTTTGGAGCCCAAAAAATAAAGTCTGACATGGTTTCCACTGTTTCCCCACGTTTTTCCCATGAACTGATGAGACCAGATGACATGATCTTCATTTTCTAAATGTAGAATTAGTTTTTTCTTCCAGCCTCCTAAAGTGGAAACTTGTTGTTTGTTCAGTCACTAAGTCATGTCCAACTCTTTGCAACCCTATGGACTGCAGCACACCAGACTTCCCTGTCCTTCACCATCTCCTGGAGTTTGCTCAAACTCTTGTCCATTGAGTCGGTGATGCTATCCAACCATTTCATCCTCTGTTGCCCCTTTCTCCTCTTGCCCTCAATCTTTCCCAGCATCAGGTACGTTTCCAGTGAATTGACTCTTCATATCAGGTGGCCAAAGTACTGGAGCTTCAGCATCAGCATCAGACCTTCTAATGAATATTCAGGGTTGATTTCCTTTATGATTGACTGGTTTGATCTCCTTGATGTCCAAGGGACTCTCAAGAGTCTTCTCCACCACCCCCATTTGAAAGCATCAATTCTTTGGTCCTCAGTTCAGTTCAGTTCAGTCACTAGGTCGTGTCCAACTCTTTGCGACCCCATGAATCACAGCACGCTAGGCCTCCCTGTCCATCACATACTCCCGGAGTTCACTCAGACTCACATCCATCGATCAGTGATGCCATCCAGCCATCTCATCCTCTGTCGGACCCTTCTTCTCCTGCCCCCAATCCCTCCCAGCATCAGAGTCTTTTCCAATGAGTCAGCTCTTCACATGAGGTGACCAAAGTACTGGAGTTTCAGCTTCAGCATCATCCCCTCCAAAGAAATCCCAGGGCTGATCTCCCTCAGAATGGACTGGTTGGATCTTCTTACAGTCCAAGGGACTCTCAAGAGTCTTCTCCAACACCACAGTTCAAAAGCATCAATTCTTCAGCGCTCAGCCTTCTTCACAGTCCAACTCTCACATCCATACATGACCACTGGAAAAACCATAGCCTTGACTAGACAGACCTTTGTTGGCAAGGTAATGTCTCTGCTTTTGAATATGCTATCTAGGTTTGTCATAACTTTCCTTCCAAGGAGTAAGCATCTTTTAATTTCATGGCTGCAGTCACCATCTGCAGTGATTTTGGAGCCCAAAAAAATAAAGTTTGACACTGTTTCCCCATCTATTTCCCATGAAGTGATGGAACCGGATGCCATGATCTTCGTTTTCTGAATGTTGAGCTTTAAGCCAACTTTTTCACTCTCCACTTTCACTTTCATCAAGAGGCTTTTTATTCCTCTTCACTTTCTGCCATAATGATGGTGTCATCTGCATATCTGAGGTTATTGATATTTCTCCCAGCAATCTTGATTCTAGTTTGTGTTTCTTCCAGTCCAGCGTTTCTCATGATGTACTCTGCATATAAGTTAAATAAGCATGGTGATAATATACAGCCTTGACATACTCCTTTTCCTATTTGGAACCAGTCTGTTGGTCCATGTCCAGTTCTAACCGTTGCTTCCTGACCTGCATACAGATTTCTCAAGAGGCAGATCAGGTGGTCTGGTATTCCCATCTTTTTCAGAATTATCCAGTTTATTGTGA
The DNA here is from genome assembly GCF_019923935.1 of Bubalus bubalis. Taxonomy (NCBI): domain Eukaryota; kingdom Metazoa; phylum Chordata; class Mammalia; order Artiodactyla; family Bovidae; genus Bubalus; species Bubalus bubalis. The sequence continues at coordinate 130,462,833 of NC_059161.1, read as the reverse complement.
TCCACACAGTCAAAGGCTTTGGCATAGTCAATAAAGCACAAATAGATGTTTTTCTGGAACTCTCTTGCTTTTTCCATGATCCAGCGGATGTTGGCAATTTGATCTCTGGTTCCTCTGCCTTTTCTAAAACCAGCTTGAACATCAGGAAGTTCACGGTTGACGTATTGCTGAAGCCTGGCTTGGAGAATTTTCAGCATTACTTTACTAGCATGTGAGATGAGTGCAATTGTGCGGTAGTTTGAGGATTCTTTGACATTGCCTTTCTTTGGGATTGGAATGAAAACTGACCTTTTCCAGGCTTGTGGCCACTGCTGAGTTTTCCAAATTTGCTGGCATATTCAGTGCAGCACTTTCACAGCATCATCTTTCAGGATTTGAAATAGCTCAACTGGAATTCCATCACCTCCACTAGCTTTGTTTGTAGTGATGCACACCGTGGTGATTATCTGGGTTGTGAAGATCTTTTTTGTACAGTTCTTCTGTGTATTCTTGCCACCTCTCCTTAATATCTTCTGCTTCTGTTAGATCCATACCATTTCTGTCCTTTATTGAGCCCATCTTTGCATGAAATGTCCCCTTGGTATCTCTAATTTTCTTGAAGAGATCTCTAGTCTTTCCCATTCTGTTGTTTACCTCTATTTCTTTGCACTGATTGCTGAGAAAGGCTTTCTTATCTCTCCTTGCTATTCTTTGGAACTCTGCATTCAGATGGGTATATCTTTCCTTTTCTCCTTTGCTTTTCGCTTCTCTTTTTTTCACAGCTATTTGCAAGGCCTCCCCAGACAGCCATTTTGCTTTTTTGCATTTCTTTTCCATGGGGATGGTCTTGATCCCTGTCTGCTGTACAGTGTCACGAACCTCATTCCATAGTTCATCAGGCACTCGATCTATCAGATCTAGTCCCTTAAATCTATTTCTCACTTCCACTGTATAATCATAAGGGGTTTGATTTAGGTCATACCTGAATGGTCTAGTGGTTTTCCCTACTTTCTTCAATTTAAGTCTGAATCTGGTAATAAGGAGTTCATGATCCGAGCCACAGCCAGCTCCTGGTCTTGTTTTTGCTGACTGTATAGAGCTTCTCCATCTTTGGCTGCAAAGAAAATAATCAATCTGATTTCGGTGTTGACCATCTGGTGATGTCCATGTGTAGAGTTTTCTCTTGTGTTGTTGGAAGAGGGTGTTTGCTATGACCAGTGCATTTTCTTGGCAAAACTCTATTAGTCTTTGCCCTGCTTCATTCTATATTCCAAGGCCAAATTTGCCTGTTACCCCAGGTGTTTCTTGACTTCCTACTTTTGCATTCCAGTCCCCTATAATGAAAAGGACATCTTTTTGGGGTGTTAGTTCTAAAAGGTCTTGTAGGTCTTCATAGAACCATTCAACTTCATCTTCTTCAGCTTTACTGGTTGGGGCATAGACTTGGATTACCGTGATATTGAATGGTTTGCCTTGGAAACGAACAGAGATCATTCTGTTGTTTTTGAGTTTGCATCTAAGTACTGCATTTCAGACTGTTTTGTCGACCATCATGGCTACTCCATTTCTTCTGAGGGATTCCTGCCCACAGTAGTATATGTTAATGGTTCTGAGTTAAATTCATCCATTACAGTCCATTCGAGTTCGCTGATTCCTAGAATCTCTACATTCACTCTTTGCATTTCTTGTTTGACCACTTCCAATTTGCCTTGATTCATGGGCCTGACATTCCAGGTTCCTATGCAACATTGCTCTTTACAGCATCAGACCTTGCTTCTATCACCAGTCACATCCACAGCTGGGTATTGTTTTTGCTTTGGCTCCATCCCTTCATTCTTTCTGGAGTTATTTCTCCACTGATCTCCAGTAGCATATTGGGCCCCTACTGACCTGGGGAGTTCCTCTTTCAGTACCCTATTATTTTGCCTTTTCATAGTGTTCATGGGGTTCTCAAGGCAAGAATACTGAAGTGGTTTGCCATTCCCTTCTCCAGTGGACCACATTCTGTCAGATCTCTCCACCATGACTTGCCCGTCTTGGGTTGCCCCACAGGCATGGCTTAGTTTCATTGAGTTAGACAAGGCTGTGGTCCTAGTGTGATTAGATTGACTAGTTTTCTGTGAGTATGGTTTCATGGTCCAACTCTCACATCCATACATGGCTACTGGCAATATCATAGCTTTGACTATGTGGACCTTTGTCGGCAAAATGGTATCTCTACTTTTTAATATGCGAACTAGGTTGGTCATAGCTTTTCTTCCAAGGAGCAAGTGTCTTTTAATTTTGTGGCTGCAGTCACCATCTGCAGTGATTTTGGAGCCCAAGGAAATAAAATCTATCACTGCTTCCACAGAGGATAGTCATTCCCTTCTCTAGGGGATCTTCCCAACTTAGGGATCACGCTTGGGGCCCCTGTATTGCAGGCATATTCTTTTACCATCTGAGCCACCAGGAAGCCCGATTACATAACTGCCTTTCAGTTCAGTTCAATTCAGTCACTCATTCGTGGAGTCCATGCAGACCCCATGGACTGCATCATGCCAGGCTTCCCTGTCTATCACCAACTCCCAGGGCTTGCTCAGACTCGTGTCCATTGAGTTGTTTTTGTGGCAGTTGTGATGCCATTTAGGGACGCTTTTTGTTTCCTTGTATGCGTGAATTCAACCATCCATGGTCACTGAGAACATTTCTCAGTAGTTCTTATAAAGTAGATATGCTAACAAAGAGTTATCCATTTTTCTCTATCTGGGAATGTCTTTATTTTGCCTTCTTTTCAAAAGAAAGTCTTTCTGGGTATAAGATTGTTCATTTTTGTTTGTCTTTAAACACTGTATATTAGCCCACTGCTTTAGGGTTCTATTATTTCTGATGAAAAATCACCTGTTAGTTTTCTTGGGTTTCCCTTCTTTCTCCTACATCTTCAAGATTTTCTCCTTGTCTTTGGCTGTTGGCATTTTTCCTATGATATCATCATCAAGTAGTGACAGTTTTATCCTTTCTTTTCCTATATGTATGCTTTTTATGGACTGTTCCTGTGCTATTGAAGTGGCTATTACTTCCAGTAGTATGAATAAGAATAATGAGATCATTGCCTTCTTCATAATCGTAAGGGGAAATCATTGAGTCTTTCACCATTTAGTATAATGTTAGATGTAGTTTCTTTTAGTATATGGTATTTACCAAAATAAGAAGGTGCCCTTTCATTTCAATTGTTTCTGACTTTTTATCAAGAAAAGACATTGCATTTTTTCAGATGAATTGTGTGCATCAATTGGTGTTATCATGTAATTATTATTTATTAGTATGGTGCATTAAATTGAATGATTTTGAATACATTCCTAGAATAAACCCCACTGGTCATGGTGTATAATTCTTTTCATACGTTGCTGAATTGTATTTTCTAATATTTCATTTATTCTTATATTACTTGGGCAGTTGATAATGCTGTTCTCATTCCTCTGTTGGTGACTTGCTTCCTCACCTCTGGAAGCTTTTTTTTTTTTTAATATATACTTAGCATTTTGCAATGTCACAATAAGCTGAGAAACGGGGTATTTTATCCCTCATCTGTTTTGCTAGACACTTGGTGAGTGAGTCCTTTTAATCTGAAGACTCTCACATACCTCTACTCTGAGATGTCAGCATTTTATGTATTAATTTCCTCCTTTTTATCTTCTCCGCCCTCTCTTTCTAGAATTCCTATTAGTTTGATGTGTCTCCTGGATAATTGTCTTTGCTTTTATATATTATTTTAAAATTTAAATTTGTTATGTTTTTAACTTTTTGACCTCCCCTTCATTCATTTCTCACACTTCCCCACCCCTTCTCTCAAAACCACCAATCTCTATCTGTGAGCTTCACCTTTGTCGTTTCATTTTGTGCTTGATTTCACATGTAAGAAAGATCATACAAAACGTATTTGTCTTTCTCTGACTTACTTCACTTAGTATAATGCCCTTCATCCATGCTGTTGCAAATGACAAGATTTCATTGCTTCTTATGATGAATAATTCATTGTACATATATAATACAACTTCTTTATCCATTGATTCATCAGTGGATATAAGTTATTTTCTTGGCTCTTGTAAATAAAGCTGCAGTGAACCTGGAGGGTGCACAAATCTTTTTGAGTTACTGTTTTCATTTTCTTCGGATAAATACTCAGAAGTGGAATTTCTAGGTCATATGATAGTTCTGTCTTTAATTTTTTTCGAGGAAACTCCATTCTGTTTGGCATAGTTGTTGCACCAATTTATAACCCCAAAAACAATGCACAGAAGTTGCCTTGTGTCCACATCTTCACAACACTTGCTATTGTTTCTCTTTTTGATAACAGCCATTGTGACAGGTATGAGGTGATGTCTTACTGTGGTTTTGACTTGCCTGTCCCTCATGATCAGTGATGTGGAGCATCTTTACATGTACTTATGGCCATCTGTTAGTCTTCTCTGGGAAAATGTCTGTTCAGATCTTCTACCTATTTTTTTGTTTATTTTTGGCTGCAATGCCTGGCTTCTGGGATCTTAGTTCCTCAACCAGTATGCAGAAGCTTTTTACATGTTTTCTTCTAGCAATTTTATGATTTCATGTTTTCATTCAGGTCTTTAATGCATTTTGAGTTAATTTCTGTGTATGGTGTTAGATGGTGGTCAAGTTTTATTCTTTTGCATGCGGTTGTCTGGTGTTCCCAGTACCATTTAATGAAGAGACTGTCGTTTCCATACTGTATATTCTTGGCCCCTCTGTCATAAATGAATTGACTATATAAATGTGGCTTTATTTCTGGGCTCTCTATCCTGCCCATAGATCTATATGTCTGTTTTTATTCCAGTGCCAAACTGTTTTAATTACTTTGGCTTTGTAGTATACTTTTAAATCAAGAAGCATGATAGACTATTAATAGTCTGCATATGGATTAATGAGGGATATTGGTGTGTAGCTTTCTCTTTTTTCACTCTTTGTTATTGAGGGAATCTTACCTTCCTTAAATGGATTAGCAAGTAAGTCCTTCCTCTTCTGGGTTGTTGTTGTTGTTGTTGTTTTTTGGAAGAGATTGTGTCATCTTTATTGTTCATTGTTCAGTCACGAAGTCCTGTCTGACTCGCTGCAACCCCGTGGACTGCAGCACGCTAGGCTTCCCTGTCCTTCACTATCTCCTGGAGTTTGTTCAAACTCATGTCAAACAGCATTGAATCCATGATACTATCCAACTTTCATCCTCTGTGGCCCCCCTCTTTTCCTGCCCTCAATCTTTCCCAGCATCAGTGTCTTTTCCAATGAGTCTGCTGTTTGCATCAGGTGGACAAATTATTGAAGCTTTAGCATCAGTCCTTCCAATGAATCTTCAGGGTTCATTTCCTTTATGACTGACTGGTTTGATCTCCTTGCTGTCCAAGAGACTCCCAAGAGTCTTCTCCAACACCACAGTTTGAAAACATCAATTCTTCAGTGCTCAGCCTTCTTTTTGGTCCAGCTCTCACATCCATACATATCTACTGGAAAAACCATACCTTTGATTATATGAATGTTTGTCAACAAAGTGATGTCTCTGACTTTTAACATGCTGTCTAGGTTTGTCATAGCTTTTCTTCCAAGGAGCAAACGTCTTTTAATTTCATGGCTGCCATCACCATCCACAGTGATTTTGGAGCCCAAGAAAATAAATTCTCTCACTGTTTCCATCTATTTGCCATGAAGTGATGGGACTGGATGCCATGATCTTTAGTTTTTTGACTGTCAGGTTTTAAGCGAGGTTTTTCACTCTCCTCTTTCACCTTCATCAAGAAGCTCTTTAGTTTCTCTTTGCTTTCTGTCATTAGGGTGGTATCATCTGCATATGGGCTGTTGATATTTCTCCTGGCAGTCTTGATTCCAGCTTGTGATTCTTCCATCCCAGCATTTCACATGATGTACAAGCACAGTGACAATAAACAGACTTGACATTTTCTTTTCACAATTTTGAACCACTCTGTTGTTCCAAATCTGGTTTTAACTGCAGCTTCTTGACCCACATACTGGTTTCTCAGGAGGCAAGTAAGGTGATCTGGTATTCCCTTCTTTTTAGGAATTTTCCACAGTTCATTGTGATCCACACATTCAAAGGCTTCAGCATACTCAGTGAAGCACAAGTAAATGTTATTCTGGAATTCTCTTGCTGTTTTCTATGATCCAGTGGATGTTGGCAATTTGATCCTGGTTCTTCTGCCTTTTCCAAATCTAGCTTGTACATCAGGAAGTTCTTGGTTCACGACCTGTTGAAGCCCAGCTTAAATGATTTTGAGTGTTGCCTTGCTAGCATGTGAAATGAGTGCAACTGTAAAATAATTTGAAAATTCTTTGGCATTGCCTTTCTTTGGGATTAGAATGAAAACTAACCTTTTCCAGTCCTATGGCCATTGCTAAGTTTTCCAAATTTGCCTGCATACTGAGGGCAGCACTTTCACAGCATCATCTTTTAGGATTTGAACTAGCTCAACTGGAATTCCACCACCTCCACTAGCTTTGTTCGCAGTGATGCTTCCTAAGGTCACTTGCCTTCATAATCCAGGATGTCTGGCTCTAGGTGAGTAACCACATCAGTGTGGTTATTGGGGTCATTAAAACCTTTTTTGCACAGTTCTTCTGTGTATTCTTTTACCTTTTCTTAATCTCTTCTTCTGTTAGGTCCTTGCCATTTCTGTCCTTTACTGTGCCCATTTTCTCATGAAATGTTCCCTTGGTATCTCCAATTTTCTTGAAAAGATCTCTAGTCTTTCCCATCCTGTTGTTTCCCTCTACTGCTTTGCATTGTTCACTTAAGAAGTTTTCTTATCTCTCCTTGCTATTCTCAGAACTCTGCATTCAGTTGGGTATATCTTTCCCTTTCTCCTTTGCCTTTCTCTTCTCTTCCTTTCTCAGGTATTTGTAAGCCCTGCTCAGAAAACCATTTTGCCTTCTTGGATTTCTTTTTCTTTGGGATGGTTTTGGTCACCACCTCCTGCACAGTGTTAAGAACCTCTGTCTGGAGTTCTTCAGGCACTCTATCAGATCTGATCTCTTGAATCTATTTCCACTTTATAATCATAAGGGATTTGATTTAGGTCATACCTGAATGGTATAGTGATATTCCCTAACTTCTTCAATTTAAGTCTGAATTTTGCAATGAGGAGTTCATGATCTGAGCCACAGTCAGCTCTATGTCTTGTTTTTGCTGACAGTATAGAGCTCCATCTTCGGCTACAAAGAATATAATCAGTCTGATTTCAGCATTGACCATCTGGTGATGTCCATGTGTAGAGTCGTCTCTTTTGCTGTTGGAAGAGGGTGTTTGCTATGACCAGTGTGTTCTCTTTGCAGAGCTCTGTTAGCCTTTGCCCTGCTTCATTTTGTACTTCAAGGTCAAACTTGCCTGTTAACACTAGGTATCTTGACTTCCTACTTTTGCATTCCAAACCCCTGTGAGGCAAAGGACATTTTCCAGTGTTCGTTTTTTGGTGTTGGTTCTAGAAGGTGTTGTAGATGTTCATAGAACAGTTCGATTTCAGCTTCTTCAGCATTAGTAGCGGGGCACAGACTTGGATTACTGTGATATTGAATGGTCTGTCTGAAAATGAACCGAGCTCATTCTGTCATGTTTATGATTGTGCCAAAGTACTGCATTTGGAGGGCTTCCCTGGTAATTCAGCTGGTAAAGAATCTGCATGCAATGCAGGAGACCCTGGTTCAATTCCTGGGTCGGGAAGATCCCCTGGAGAATGGATGGGCTACCCACTCCAGTATTCTTGCCCGGAGAATCCTCATTGACAGAAGAACCTGGCTGGCTATAGTCCATGGGGCTGCAAAGAGTTGGACATGACTGAGTGACTAAGCACAGCACCACCCTGCATTTTAGACTCTTTTTTTTTTCTTTTTTCTTTCTTTCTTTTTTTTTTTTTTTACTATGAGGGCTACTCCATTTCTTCTAAGGGATTCTTGCCCACATTAGTAGATATAATGGTCATTTGAATTTTTAATTAAGTTCACCCATTTTTTGTCCACTTTAGTTCACTGATTACTGAAATGTCAATGTTCACTCTTGCCATCTCCTGTTTGACCATGTCCAATTTACCTTGATTCATGGACCTAACATTCCACCTCCTCTAAAAGTTTGGCAGAAATCTCCAGGAAAGCCATTTGGTCTGGAGACTCCTTGGGAATTTTTGAATTACAAATTTAATCTCTTAATAGTCATAGAGCTATAAAAAATATCTATTTCATATTGGGTGAGTTGTAGTTCATGCTTTTTGAGGAATTGGCCCATTTCATCTAAGCTGCCAAACTTATGTGTGTAGAATGTTTGACAGAGTCCCTTCTTATCCTTTTGATGTCTGTAGTGTCTTAGAGTAAGAAGTGTTATATGGTTTTCTTAGTAATTGCCATAGGTATTGAGTATAAATATGTGATTTATCATAATTTACTGATATCAGTGCTTTACTTCTTTGAGTAAAATATTGAAACCTTACTTCCATTTAGTTTCTTTTATCCTCACCATTTCAAAAATACAGTTGTCTTTAAGTTTTTCCTTCTCATTCACTGCGCACATTAGATGGTACTTTCCTTTGCTGTTCTTTAAGGGTAGGCTTGCTAGTGACAAATTCTGTTTCCCTTCTTCTCACAATGACTATTTCCCCTTCATTCCTATTGTTTATTTTGAAGGTTATAGAATTCACAGTTGACAAATCTTTAATATTTGAAAAATATTATGCTACTTCTTCCTGGTCTTCATGTTTTCTGATGAGAAATCCACTGCTGTTCAAATTAGTGTACCCTCTGAAAATACTTTTCTTTCAAAAAAAATTTGGTTTTTAGTTTTAGTATTTAGTTTTCAGATATTTATAATATGTCTTGATACAGATTTTGGGGGATATGTTTGGGTTTATACTTTGTATTCATTTTGTTTCTTGAATCCAGAAGATTTTCAGTTCAGTTGAGGAGCTCAATCATGTCCGACTCATTGCGACCCCATGAATCGCAGCACGCCAGGCCTCCCTGTCCATCACCAACTCCAGGGTTCACTCACACTCACATCCATCGAGTCAGTGACGCCGTCCAGCAATTTCATCCTTTGTCGTTCCCTTCTCCTCCTGCCCCCAATCCCTCCCAGCATCAGAGTCTTTTCCAATGAGTCAGCTCTTCACATGACGTGACCAAAGTACTGGAGTTTCAGCTTTAGCATCATTCCTTCCAAAGAAATCCCAGGGCTGATCTCCCTCAGAATAGACTGGTTGGATCTCCTTGCAGTCCAAGGGACTCTCAAGAGTCTTCTCCAACACCACAGTTCAAAAGCATCAATTCTTCGGCGCTCAGATTTCTTCACAGTCCAACTCTCACATCCATACATGACCACTGGAAAAACCATAGTCTTGACTAGACCTTGTTGGCAAAAGTAACGTCTCTGCTTTTGAATATGCTATCTAGGTTGGTCATAACTTTCCTTCCAAGGAGTAAGCATCTTTTAATTTCATGGCTGCAATGCCATCTGAAGGGATTTTGGAGCCCCCAAAAATAAAGTCTGACACTGTTTCCACTGTTTCCCCATCTATTTCCCATGAAATGATGGGACCAGATGCCATGATTTTCATTTTCTGAATGTTGAGCTTTAAGCCAACTTTTTCACTCTCCTCTTTCACTTTCATCAAGAGGCTCTTTAGTTCCTCTTCACTTTCTGCCATAAGGGTGGTGTCATCTGCATATCTGAGGTTATTGATATTTCTCCCGGCAATCTTGATTCCAGCTTGTGCTTCTTCCAGCCCAGCATTTCTCATGATGTACTCAGCATATAAGTTAAATAAGCAGGGTGACAATATACAGCCTTGACGTACTCCTTTTCCTATTTGGAACCAGTCTATTGTTCCATGTCCAGTTCTAACTGTTGCTTCCTGACCTGCATACAGGTTTCTCAAGAGGCAGGTCAGGTGATCTGCTATTCCCATTTCTTTCAGAATTTTCCACAGTTTATTGTGATCCACACAGTCAAAGGCTTTGGCATGGTCAATAAAGCAGGAATCGATGTTTTTCTGGAAATCTCTTGCTTTTTCCATGATCCAGCAGATGTTGGCTATTTTATCTCTGGTTCCTCTGCCTATTGTAAAACCAGCTTGAACATCTGGAAGTTCACGGTTCACGTATTGCTGAAGCCTGGCTTGGAGAATTTTGAGCATTACTTTACTAGCATGTGAGATGAGTGCAATTGTGCGGTAGTTTGAGCATTCTTTGGCATGCCTATCTTTGGGATTGGAATGAAAACTGACCTTTTCGAGTCCTGTGGCCACTGCTGAGTTTTCCAAATTTGCTGGCATACTGAGTGTAGCACTTTCACAGCATCATTTTTCAGGATTTGAAATAGCTCAACTGGAATTCTATCACCTCCACTAGCTTTGTTTGTAGTGATGCTTTCTAAGGCCCACTTAACTTCACATTCCAGGATGTCTGGCTATAGATGAGTGATCACATCATTGTGATTATCTGGGTCATGAAGATCTTTTTTGTACAGTTCTTCTGTGTATTCTTGCCATCTCTTCTTAGTATCTTCTGCTTCTGTTAGGTCCATACCATTTCTGTGCTTTATCAAGCCCATCTTTGCATGAAATGTCCCCTTGGTATCTCTAATTTTCTTGAAGAGATCTTTAGTCTTTCCCATTCTGTTGTTTTCCTCTGTTTCTTTGCATTGATCACTGAGGAAGGCTTTCTTATCTCTTCTTGCTCTTCTTTGGAACTCTGCATTCAGATGCGTGTATCTTTCCTTTTCTCCTTTGCTTTTCACTTCTCTTCTTTACCTTTCACTAAATTTGGGAGTCTTTGGCCATTATTTCTTTGAATACAACTTTTATTTCACTCACTCCTCTTGTTTGGAATTCCAGTGTTGCATATGTTAGCTGTTTTCCTGTAGTCAAATAGGTTGCTGAGACTGTTCACTTTATGGTTTCAGTCTATTTTCTGTTGTTCAGCTTGAGTCAATTCTGTTGACTAGCTCTAAGTTCGTTAATTCTATCCTCTACAATTGAGTCTATTAAGTCAGTTGATTTTCAGTTACTGTATTTTTTAGTTCTGTAATTTCCTTTTTTTTTTTTTTAATGGAAACTGCTGATTCTTTGCTGAGATTTTCTATTTTTTTCATTTGTGTCAAGAAAATTTGTAATTGCTTTAAAAAGCATTTTTAGGATTTCTTAAAGTCCTTATCAAATAATTCCAATGTCTTATTTATTTTGGTTTTGGCATCTCTTTTGATTTTTTTTCACTTATATTGTGACTATCCTGATTCTTGTCATGAGAAGTGATTTTTCAATTGTACCCTGGAAGTTTTAGCGATTACAAGACTCTGGGTCCAATTTACTATTTGGCTCTGGTTCTTTGTCATGGTGATAGTGACCTTTTGCTGTTGTTATTTCTTGTTTGTTTTAGTAGACAGCTCCCCCGTTGAAGTGTAGCATGAGGGCTGGATGAGCTTGTCTATTCAGCTTCCTACTGTGCCCCCCGGCAATCCCACTCCAAAGATGCAGGGAAGTGCCTTACATGACTTCATTTTAGACAAGTGAGTGGAAGTTTAGCTTCCCTTTTGTCCCATTGACATTCTCCCAGTGTTAGTGGGAGAACCAACACACACAGTCTTGTTGCCTCTGAGTTGGGTATAAGATCACCTCCCCAGTGGACCCTGTTGCCAGGTTAGGGTACCAGCTTCCCATTGCGTCCCTGATACCAGAACAGATGAGGTCATTAGGCAAAGTTCCACATAGCCCGTGTTCTACCACCTCACTCAATAACAGTAGTTGTGTGATAATTCAGCACTCCACTTTGATGAAACAAGATAGAAAATCAAAAGATATAAAACTCTTGATACAAACAATTTGAACGATACTACTATTTTACTGGTGAATTCTATATCATTTTTTGATCTTTAATTTTTATTTTATTTATTCAACTGTGCCAGGTCTTGGTTGTAGCATGTGGCCTCTTTAGTTGTAGCTGTGGACTTTTAGGAGTGGCATGTGGGATCTAGTTCCCCAACCAGGGATCAAACCCTGGATTTGCATTGGGAGTGTCGAGTCTCAGCCACTGGATCACCAGGGAAGTCCCTGAATTGTTTATTATTGTTGAACTGTCTATTTCTCTCATCATTTCTGTCATTTTTTGTTTTATATTTTTGGGACTCTGTTGTTAGTTGCATATAATTTTTATTTCTTTATAGTTTTTAGTTTTTTTCTTATTTTTTTAATTTCTTCTTGATGAGTTGGCCCTTTTATCATAATCAGTTCAGTTCAGTTACTCAGTCGTGTCCGACTCTTTGCGACCCCATGAATCACAGTACGCCAGGCCTCCCTGTCTATCACCAACTCCCAAGTTCACTCAAACTCACGTCCATCGAGTCGGTGATGCCATCCAGCCATCTCATCCTCTGTCGCCCTCTTCTCCTCCTGCCCCCAATCCCTCCCAGCATCAGAGTCTTTTCCAATGAGTCAACTCTTTGCATGAGGTGGCCAAAGTACTGGAGTTTCAGCTTTAGTATCATTCCTTGCCCGTAAATGTCTCCAGGAATATAGTTTAAGGTCTATTCTGTCTGATATTTAGCCACTCCAGCTTTCTTATGTTTAATGTTTACATGTCATCTTTTTCATCCTTTGAGTCTATTTGTGTCTTTCAATATATAACATATATATTGTAGGCAACATATACTTGGTTTCTATTTTATTAATAGGTAGTCTGGCAATCTTTTCTTCTTTATTGAGTGTTTAATTCACTTACAGTTAGCATAACTGTTGACACAGTAGGATTTTAAATCTGCAGTTTGCTGTTAAATTTTCCGTCTCATGTCTCTTCTCATTGTATTGTTCTCCTTTACTGCATTCTGTTTTATTAATAGGTATGTTTTAGTGTGACATTCTTTGTTAGTCTCTTTTTCCTATTTGAAAAGCTACTTTCTTAGCAGTATAACTGGGGATTATAATAAGCATCTTAATTGAAAACAAAGTGCTTCAGGTTAATGTTAAAGTCCCTCTTCAAATATTTTTTCTTTCCTCTTATCTCCTTCTGTGGACTTTAATTATTCATAGGTTGTCACTTTTAATGGTATCCAGTAAGCCTCAGAGGCATTGTTCAGATTTCTTCATTCCTTTATGTTCTTTAGAATGAATCATCTTTATGAACCTATTTCCAAGGTCCTTGATTCTTTCTTTCTTCTGCCACTCAAATCTGCTGTTTAGCCTCCCCCACTCCTGCCCAGTTTTTCATTTAAGTTGTGCTTTCAACTCCAGAATTTCTACTTGGTTTACTTTATAATTCATATCTCTTTATTGATATTCTCCATTGATGAGTCATTATCATCATACTTTCCCTTCATTCATTTACTGTTTTTCTGGAGGTGTTTTTTTGTTTTTTCAGTTCTTAGAACAGATTTATAAAAGCTGTCCTTAAGTCTTGGCCTACTAAGGACCCTTTCAGGGATCATTTCTATTATTATTCTTTATTTCTGTTTCAGGGTTACACTCCTTGCTTCTTTGCATGTCTCAAAATTTTTGGTTAATAACTGATCATTTTATATGATATAGGAATTCTGGGCTCCTATTCTTCCCCCTGACCAGAGGTAATTACACGTTGCTGTGCTGTGCTTAGTCACTCAATCATGTCTGACTCTTTGCAACTCCATGGGCTGTAGCCTGCCAGGTTCCTCTGTCCATGGGATTTCCCAGGCATGAATACTGGACCGGGTTGCCATTTCCTTCTCCAGGGAATCTTCTCAACCCAGGGATCAAACTCGCATCTCCTGCATTGCAGGCAAATTCTTGACTGCTGAGCCACAAGGGAAGACTGCAGTTGCTAGGGTTTTTGTTTGTTGACTTGCTTATGCCTCGCCTGCACTGATTCTGCAGTCAGTGTGTGATGCAGCATATGAGCACTGATGTCTCTGCTCAGTTTTGTTGTTGTTTCATTCTTATTCTGTTTTTCAGCCTGGCTTCTTCAGTGTCATCCCGATATCAGCACACCCTAGTGGTGAGGCTGACTGGTCCGTTTTGTTGAACCACCTTAAGCAATGAGGCTTCCACCATTTGCTGAAGTGATCTGTGTATGAGTTGAGATATTCACTCAAATTCAAGTAGTTCAAAAGTCTTCCTGGGTTTTACTTTCTGCTTGCACAGAGTCTCACAGTCAGCCAAGGATACATAGACAACAAGGTTCTCTCTGATCTCTCTTGAGAGGATGTACAGTCTTCCAGATCTCAGGGATTCATTAAAATATTTTTGCTGGTCTATTGCTTGCCCCAACCAATACTGCAGGCTTTGGTAGCTGTGATGTTGGCTTTCAACAATTATTTTCCATGGAGATCACTATTGTTTGACAGTGTTGTTGTTGTTCAAGTCACTAAATCATGTCCGACTCTTTGCAACCTCATGAACTGCAGCATGCCAGGCTTCCCTGTCCTTCACTATCTCTAGGAGCTTGCTCAAACTCATGTCCAGAGAGTCGGCAATGCCATCCAACCATCTCATCCTTTGTTGCCCCCTTCCCTTCCTGCACTCAGTCTTTCCCAGCATCAGGGTCTTTTCCAGTGGGTCAGCTCTTTGCATCATGTGGCCAAAGGATTAGAGCTTCAGCATCTGTCTTTCCAATGAATACTCAAGGTTGATTTCCTTTAGGATTGACTGATTTGATCTCCTTGCTGTCCAAGGTACTCTCAAGAGTCTTCTCCTGCACCACAATTTGAAAGCATAAATTCTTCAGCGCTCAGCCTTCTTTATGGTCCAACTCTCACATCCATACATGACTACAGGAAAAATCAAAGCAAACCATAGCTTTGACTATATGGACCTTTGTCAGCAAAATGATGTTTCTGCTTTTAAATATGTTGTCTATGTTGGACATAGCTTTCCTTCCAAGGAGCAAGCGTCTTTTATTTTCATGGCTGTATTCATTGTCCACAGTGATTTTGGAGCCCAAGACAAGGGTTTTTCCATGGAGCTCCAAATCAAGTTATTCCTCTTTATTGGCACTGACACCAAAAATTCTTAAGGACTGCTGTTGTTCAGTCACTAAGTCATGTTCAACTCTTTGCAACCCCATGAACTCCAGCACACCAGGCTTCCTTGTCCTTCACTATCTCCTGGAGTTTGCTCAGATTCATGTCTGTTGAGTCAGTGATGCCATCCAACCATCTTATCTTCCATCATCCCCTTCTCCCCCTGCCCTCAATCTTTCCCAGAATCAGGGTCTTTCCAGCGAATCAGTTCTTCACATCAGGCAGCCAAAGTATTGGAGCTCCAGCTTCAGCATCAGTCCTTCCAATGAATATTCAGGGTTGATTTCCTTTACGACTGACTGGTTTGATCTCCTTGCAACCCAAGGGACTCTCAAGGCTTCTCCAACACCACAATTTGAAAGCATCAATTCTTCAGAACTCAGCCTTCTTTATGGTCCAGCTCTCATATCCATATGACTACTGGAAAAACCATAGCTTTGACTATACAGACCTTTGTCAGCAAAGTGCTATCTCTGCTTTTTAATACATTGTCTAGGCTGGTCATAGCTTTCCTTCCAAGGAGCAAATGTCTTTTAATTTTGTAACTGTAGTCACCAACTGCAGTGATTTTGGAGCCTGAGAAAATAAAATATGTCACTGCTTCCATTTCTCCCCCTTCTATTTGCCATGAAGTGATGGGGCCGGATGCCATGATCTTGGTTTTTCTTTTTTGAAAAACCAGCTTTTTCACTTTCCTCTTTCACCCTCATGAAGAGGTTCTTTAGTTCCTCTTCAACTTTTGCCATTAGAGTGGTCTCGTCTGCATATCTGAGGTTGTTGCTATTTCTCCTGGCAGTCTTGATTCCAGGCTTGTGAGTCATACGGCCCAACATTTCGCATGATGTACTCTGCATAGAAGTTAAATAAGCAAGGTGACAATATACAGGCTTGATGTACTCCTTTACCCAGTTTTGAAACAGTACATTGTTCCATGTCTGGTTCTAACTATTGCTTCTTGACCTGCATACATATTTCTCAGGAGACAGGTAAGGTGATCTGGTATTCCCGTCTCTTTAAGAATTTTCCATAGTTTGTTGTGATTCACACAGTCAAAGTGTATTCAATGTGTATTCAGTGAAGCAGATTTTATTTTATTATTATTATTATTTTTTTTTTGGAACTTCTTTGTTTTTTTCTATGATCCAACAGATGTTGGCAATTTGATCTCTGGTACCTCTCTCTTTTCTAAATCCACCTTGTGCGTCTGGAAGTTCTAGGTTCACATACTGTTGAAGCCTTGAAGGATTTTGAGCATAACCTTACTACCATGTGAAATGAGCACAACTGTGTGGTAGTTTGAACATTCTTTGGCATTGCCCTTCTTTGAGATTAGAATGAAAACTGATCTTTTCTAGTCCCATGGCCACTGTTGAGTTCTTCAAGGCTATTATGCTACTGCACTTGGGTGAGGGTATAGAAGCAGTCCCAAATTAAACTGTCACAGACCCTGCTGTTCCTACTAAGGTTTATTAGTTATTTTTCTTGAATAAACACCTATAAATTTGTCATATGCCTTTGGTTAACTTCTGGAGTTCTTAAATGATTGTTTTTTTAACAATTCTGTCCAATTTTATCATTGCTTTCCAGGGAGCAGTTTTTTTAAGGTCCTCATTCCACAGTTCCAGAGGCATCCCATACCTTGCTGACTTAATTTTATTTTTATATGCACAGAATATTAATATACTTTTGAAGTCAAAACTATATAAAAAGGTCTTCTAAGGGAAATGTCCTTCCTTCCATATTCCTCCCATCCTGATTTCCCCTACTCCTTGTTTGTAACCAGTTTCAGTGTCTTCTGATTACTAGTAGTGTGTGATTGTGTATGTTATCGAACATATGCTACTGATTTCTCATTTCCTCTTCATTACAAAAACATGTGGTATTCTGTATATGCTCTTTTGTACTTTGCTTTTGTCACCTAGCAGTATCTCCCAGAAACCATTCAATATCCATTCATAGAGAGCTTTCTCTTCCTTTCTTACAATTGCATGATATTCTTTGGTGTATATGTTCTACAGTCTTTTCAAGCAATCTTTTATCCCTGTATGTGTAGCTAGCTTCTGGTTGGCAGTTTGCTCATCATTGTTTGGTCAGTGCTCTGGTTAATCTCCAATATTTTGTAATTGCAAATAATGTTGCACTGAGTAATCTTCTGCATATTATTAGAGGTGTATCCTAAAGTAATTTCCTAGAAGTGGGATTGTTAGGCTGAGAAATACACATTTAGTTTTATTAAATATTCCCAAATTCCCCTCTATAATACCAGTGGTATTTTGAAGTCATACTAGCAATGTGAGACTATTCCCACACAGTCTCACCAAAGGAGTATGTTATCAAGATTTTGAATTATTGTTGATCTGAGAGAGAAAAAATGATCTCTCAATGCAGATAGAGCTTGGATTTATCTTTTATGAGTGAAATTGCAACTAATGCACCATTTTTATATTCCATTTCTTAAAATATGTTTATATCTTTTGCTTCTCTTTCTGTAGTCATCTTGGTCCTTTATTACCTCCATTTTTAAAAATGTGTGTGTATCGTAGCCATTAGCCTTCTATTGCAAAGATTTCTTTTCATTTGTCATTGCCTTTTGATTAAGATATTTTCTATGCTCAAGGTTTAGTAAATCTGCAGTCAAATTTATTTATGTTCTTATTACAACTAGATTTTTAA
This sequence comes from Bubalus bubalis, assembly GCF_019923935.1. Classification (NCBI taxonomy): domain Eukaryota; kingdom Metazoa; phylum Chordata; class Mammalia; order Artiodactyla; family Bovidae; genus Bubalus; species Bubalus bubalis. The sequence goes on along the minus strand of NC_059161.1, from coordinate 130,445,156 downwards.
CTACATAGGAAACCTTTTTCCTATGCATAGTTTTCGAGAGGAATTCACTCCTGTTTTCTCCTAGTATCTGTGTAGTTTTGTCAGTGAAGTGTCCATTCATTTGTGTTTTCACAAGAGTTTAGTTAGGATTGAATGATGAAATCCCGGACGTACTCATATGTTTCTTCTCAATCCTACTAATATGGGGAACTACAATTTTTAAATCAGCATTCGTAAATAATATTGGTCTTTTATGTTGTGTTTATCGGGTTTATGTATCAATGTTACGTTTGCTTATAAAGTGTATTTGGAAATTTTCCTTCCTTTTTTCTCTGAAACAATATATGGAAAATTAGGACCCTCTGTTCTCTAAAAGATTATAGTAGAATTCTCCTGTGCAATCTAATGGGTAGCACACTTTCTCTTAGGATAGTTTCTTGATGAATTTTTTTTTTTTTTTTGCAATTAGCTGTTCTTTTGCCAGAGTTTTTCCAGTCTTCTCATGGTTGGATGAAGCTTATCCTCTAGGAACTTGCTTAGCAAGGACTCATGTGTACAGTATTTTATATGTATGTAAAACTTTTTCTATCACCTTGATGCATGAAGTTCAGCTTGACTGGATATAAACTCCTCAGTTTGTACTTTCATAAGTTTCTTGAAAATTCGGCTCCACTCTGTCTCGCTTTGTATATTGTTTTTGACTAGTCTGTTGTCCACATAATTCTCTTGCCTTTTTAAGTTATTTTGCTTTTAGCTTGCAGGCCCTAGGGATTTCTTCTCCATTTTTCAAGTCTAACAGTTTTAGCAGGAAATGTCTCTCAGAGTTGATTGTTTCAGGTCAACTTCCTTGGTACCCATATGGGTCCTTTCAACGTGTCAGATTTTATTGATACAGATTTATATAGTTTTTTAACATATGGTTTTAAATATAATTTGTATTGTTTTTATTTTCTTCTTCAGAGACTTGAGTTATAGGCACATCGGACCCCCCTTTGCCTGTCTTCACTTCAACCATGGTCACTCTGACTCTTTGTCTTTCATTTTAATTACCTTAAGCTTTTTTCGTGGTTTTCATCTATTTCTATCTTAGGTTCAATCACCTCTTGTAATTTCTTGTTTTTATTTTTGTCCATTTCTGGTTTTAAATAATATTATTACTGATTCAAGGTATGTTTTAATATCCCAACTGTTGACAATATTTAATTTGGTTGGGAATATTGTTGATAATCTTCAGCTTTATTGTTCAATTTTGAAGGAAACTTTTTTAAGCAGAAAACCTTTTCTCATTTTCTGATTTTTCCCCCTCATAGTAGTATTATGCTTACCAGTAATAGTAGTCTGCTTACCTGTATTCCTGTGTACCTAGTGTCAGAGTTCCTAGTTCAAAAATCCCCTCTTCTTTCAGGCTCATCTTCTTTTAGGCAGTTCCATTTCTAGATACTGCTGTCGTGGAGATGTGTGTGAGGCAACAGGCACATCTAGTTTTTAATTCCTGCAGGAATCTTTCACTTCCTCCTCTTATTTCCTTCTTTTACCTTACAATCATGCCACTTCTGTATACATCTGAGCCTCCCCAAGACATGATTCTCTGAGACTGCCGCGTCTAACCAGTCACGTCAGAGCCCTTTGCTGAGGCTGCTGTGAACTGCTTATTTCTGTCCTGCATTCTCCATTTTGACACCTAATTGTGGACTTTGTTTTTCTGGGGATAATTCTGTCTGTGCTTCCTGTAACTCTTCTATGGCCCCTGTTTTTTTAAACGAGGTGAAACCTACATGACATAATTAATCATTTTAAAGTCAAATACTTCAGTGGCATTTAGTGCATAATCCAAGGTCATAAAGATTTATTTCTGTGTTTTCTTCTAAGAAATTTATGGTTTTAGCTCTTATATTTAGGTTGCTGGTCCTTTTTGAGATAATTTTTATATGGTACGGAATGTGTCCAGCTGCATTCTTTTTCCTGTGTCCAGCTGTCCAGTTGTCCCAGCACCATTCTTTTTCTACCAAATGGTCTTTATTGAACATATAGTTGACTATATATGAGGTTTTACTTCTAGGTTATTTTATTCCATTGGTTTAAATGTCTACCCTTATGCCGTACCACATTATTTTGATTAATATAACTGTATGTTTTCAAACTGGGGGTGTGAGTCTTCCAAGTTTGTTCTTTTTCAAACTTGTTTTACCTGTTTTGGGCCCCTTACAAATCCATAAACATTTTAGGATCAGTTTTTCCATTTCTGCAAAAAAGGCCTTCAGAATTTTGATAAGGATTGCATTCAGACTGTGAATCACTGGATAATATTGCCATCTTGACAATACTGAATCTTCCAATCCATGAATGAAGGATGTTGTTCTATTTATATAGATCTTTAATTTCTACCAGTTTTGTAATATTTAGCATAGAAGTCTTTTGCCTGTTTAAATTTATTTCTGGGTGCATTCCTCTTCTTGATGCTACTATAAATGGAACTGTAAAAATTTCCTTCTCAGGTTGTTCATTGCTAGTGTAAAGGAACAATGATTTTTGTGTGTTGATCACATCTCCTACAACTTTCCGGAATTTGTTTATTAGCTCTAATAGGTTGGGGTGTTTTTGTTTTCTTGATTCTTTGGGATTTTCTAGATAGGATCATATCTGTGAATAGAAAGGGTTTTCCTTCTTTTTTTCCAGTTCATATGCTTTTTATTCATTTATTTGCCTAACTGCTATGGCTAAAACTTCCAGTACATTGTTGAAAAGTAGTGGTAAAAATGGGCATCTTTGTCTTGTTTCTTGTTTTAGAGGAAATGTTTTTAGTTTTTTCACAATTATGATGTAAGTTACAGACTTTTCGTAAATGCTCTTTATCATGATAAGAAAGTTACCTTCTTTTCCTAATTTTCTCAGTTTTTAATCTTAAAAGTTTGCTGGATTTTGTCAACTGTTTTTTTTTTTTTCTGTGTCAACTAAGATAATTCTGCTACTCTGATGTATTAAATTGATTTTTCCTGATTAACCACACTTCCATTCCTGAGATATATCCCACTTGCTCATGGAGTATAATTCTTTTAATATGCTAGTGGATTTGGTTTACTAATATTTTCTTCTGAATATTTGTTCCTTTTCTTTTTTCTTTTTTTCCATCTATAAGCGATTTTACTATCTAGCTTTCTTTTCTTGTGGTTTATTTCTCTGCTTTTTGTTTCAAAGTAGTACTCATCTCACAGAATGTGTTGCAGTGTTCCTTCCCTTCTGTTTTTTATTAGAGTTTGAGAAGTCCTGGATTTCTCTTCACTATGTTTGATTACTGATTCATACTTTTTACTTGCTGTAAGTATGTTCAGAATTTTTATCTCTTCTTGAATCAGTTTTGTAGTTTATATTTTGCTAAGAATTTCTTCATTTCATCTTGGTTATCTAATTTTTTTTGGACTAGAGTTCAAAAAACACAGTATTTTCTTGTTGTTTGATCACAAAGTCATGTCCAACACTTTGCAGTTCCATGGACTGTAGCATGGCAGGCTCCTCTGTACTACATATCTCCCAGACGTTGCTCAAATTCATGTCCACTGAACTGGTGATGCTATCTAACCATCTCATTCTCTGCCACCCCCTACTCCTTTTACCTTCAGTCTTTCCCAGCATGAGGGTCTTTTCCAGTGAGTCCGCTCTTCATATCAGGTGGCCAAAATATTGGAGTTTCAGCTTTAGTATCAGGCTGTCCAATGAATATTCAGGGTTGACTGCCTTTAGAATTGACTGGTTTGCTCTCTTTGCAATCCAAGGGACTCTGAAGAGTCTTCTCCAGCACAATTTGAAAGCATCAATTCTTCAGCACTCAGCTTTCTTTATGGCCCAATTCTCACATCCATACATGACTACTGGAAAAACCATAGCTTTGACTAGACAGACCTTTGTTGGCAAAGTGATGTCTCTGCTTTTTAATATGCTGCCTAGGTAGGTCACAGCTTTTCTTCTAAGGAGCAAATGTCTTTTCATTTCATGGTGAAAGTCACCATCATCAGTGATTTCGGAGCCCAAGAAAATAAAATCTATCATTGCTTCAAATTTTCCCTTTCTATTTCCTATGAAGTGGTAGGACCAGATGCCATGGTTTTAGTTTTTTGAATGTTGAGTTTCAAGCCAGCATTTTCACTCTCCTCTTTCACCCTCAAGAAGCCCTTTAGTTCCTCTTTGCTTTCTTCCATTACAGTGGTATCATCTGCATATCTGAGGTTGTTGATACTTCTCCCTGCACTCTTGAGTTCAGCTTGTGACTCATCCAGTCCAGCATTTTGCAAGATGCACTTTGCATATAAGTTTAATAAGCAGGGAGACAGTATACAGCCTTATCATAATCCTTTTGCAATTTTGAACCAGTCCATTGTTCCATGTCTGGTTCGAATTGTTGCTTCTCAACTTACATACAGGTTTCTCAGGAGGCAGGTAAGGTGGTCTGGTATTCCCATTTCTTCAAGAATTTTCCACAGCTTGTTGTGATCCACACAGAGGCTTTAGCATAGTCAAAAATGCAGAAGTAGATGTTTTTCTTGAACTCCCTTGATTTTTCCATGACCCAACAAATGTTGGCAACTTGATTTCTAGTTGCTCTTCCTTTTCTAAACCCAACTTGTATGTCTGGAAGTTCTTGGTTCATATTCTGTTGAAGAGTAGCTTGAAGGATTTTGAGCATAATCTTCCTAGCATGTGAAATGAGTGCAATTGTATGGTAGTTTGAACACTGTTTGGCATTGCCCTTCTTTGAGATTGGAATGAACACTGACCAGTTCCAATCCTGTGGCCACTGCTGAGTTTTTCAAATTTTCTGACATATTGAGTGCAGGACTTTAACAGCATCATCTTTTAGGATTTTAAATAACTAAGCTGGTATTCTGTCACCTCCACCAGCTTTGTTCATGGTAATGCTTCCCAAGGGCTACCTAGGTGTCTCAGTGGTAATGAATCTGCCTGCAATGCAGGATCAGTTCAGTTCAGTTGTTCAGTCGTGTCTGATTCTTTGTGACCCCATGGACTGCAGCACGCCAGGCCTCCCTGTCCATCACCAACTCCTGGAGTTTATTCAAACTCATGTCCATTGAGTCAGTGATGCCATCCAGCGATCTCATCCTCTGTCATCCCCTTCTCCTCCCACCTTCAATCTTTCCCAGCATCAGGGTCTTTTCAAATGGTCAGTTCTTCACATAAGATGGCCAAAGTATTGGGGTTTTGGCTTCAGCATCAGTCCTGCCAGTGGATATTCAGGACTGATTTCCCTTAGGATGGACTGGTTGGATCTCCTTGCAGTCCAAGGGACTCTCAAGAGTCTTCTCCAATACCACAGTTCAAAAGCATAAATTCTTTAGTGCTCAGCTTTATTTATAGTCCAGCTCTCATATCCATACATGACTACTGAGAAAACCATAGCTTTGACTAGATGGACCTTTGTTGGCAAAGTAATGTCTCTGCTTTTCAATATGCTGTCTAGGTTGGTCATAACTTTCCTTCCAAGGAGCAAGTGTCTTAATTTCATGGCTGCAGTCACCATCTGCAGTGATTTTGGAGCCCAAAAAAATAAAGTCTGACACTGTTTCCACTGTTTCCCCATCTATTTGCCATGAAGTGATGGGACCAGATGCCATGATCTTAGTTTTCTGAATGTTGAGTTTTAAGCCAACTTTTTCACTCTCTTCTTTCACTTTCATCAAGAGGCTCTTTAGTTCTTCTTCGCTTTCTGCCGTAAGGGTGGTGTCATCTGCATATCTGAGGTTATTGATATTTCTCCTGACAATCTTGATGCCAGCTTGTGCTTCATCCAGCCCCACATTTCACATGATGTACTCTGCATGTAAATCAAATAAGCAGGGTGACAATATATAGCCTTGACATACTCCTTTCCCAATTTGGAACCAGTCTGTTGTTCCATGTCCAGTTCTAACTGTTGCTTCTTGACCTGCATAGAGATTTCTCAGGAGACAGGTCAGGTGGTCTGATATTCCCATCTGTTTCAGTATTTTCCACAGTTTGTTCCGCTCCACAGAGTCAAAGGCTTTGGCATAGTCAATAAAGCATATGTTTTTCTGGAACTCTCTTGCTTTTTCTGTGATCCAGCGGATGTTGGCAATTTGATCTCTGGTTCCTCTACTTTTTTAAAATCCAGCTCGAACATTTGAAAGTTCATGATTAGTGTACTGTTGAAGCCTGGCTTGGAGAATTTTGAGCATTACTTTGCTAGTATGTGAGATAAGTGCAATTGTGCAGTAGTTTGAGCATTCTTTGGCATTGCCTTTCTTTGGGATTGGAATGGAAACTGACATTTTCCAGTCCTGTGGCCACTGCTGAGTTTTCCAAATTTACTGTCATATTGAGTGTAGCACTTTCACAGCATCATCTTTTAGAATTTGAAATAGCTCAACCAGAATTCCATCACCTCCACTAGCTTTGTTCATAGTGATGCTTCCTAAAGCCCACTTGACTTCATATTCCAGGATGTCTGGGTCTAGGTGATTGATCACACCACACCACTGTGATTGGGTCATGAAGATCTTTTTTGTATAGTTTTGTGTATTCTTGCCACCTCTTCTTATCTTCTGCTTCTGTTAGGTCCATACCATTTCTGTCCTTTATTGTGCCCTTCTTTGCCTGAAAAGTTCCCTTGGTATCTCTCATTTTCTTGAAGAGATCTCTGGTCTTTCCCATTGTACTGTTTTCCTCTGTTTCTTTGCATTGATCACTGAGGAAGGCTTTCTTATCTCTCCTTGCTGTTCTTTGGAACTCTGCATTCAAATGGCTATATCTTTCCTTTTCTCCTTTGCCTTTTGCTTGTCTTCTTTTCATAGCTATTGTAAGGCCTCCTCAGACAACCATTTTACCTTTTTGCATTTCTTTTTCTTGGGGATGGTCTTGATCATTGCCTCCTGTACAATGTCATGAACCTCTATCCATAGTTCTTCAGGCATGCTATCAGATCTAATCCCTTGAATCTATTTGTCATTTCCACTGTATACTCATAAGGGATTTGACTTAGGTCATACCTGAATGGTCTAGTGGTTTTCCCTACTTTCTTCAATTTAAGTCTGAATTTGGCAATAAGGAGTTCATGATCTGAGCCACAGTCAGCTCCTGGTCTTGTTTTTGCTGACTGTATAAAGCTTCTCCATCTTTGGCTGCAAAGAATATAATCAATTGGATTTCAGTATTGACCATCTGGTGATGCCCATGTGTAGAGTCCTTTCTTGTGTTATTGGAAGAGGGTGTTTGCTATGACCAGTGCGTTCTCTTGACAAAAGTCTATTAGCCTTTGCCCTGCTTCATTCTGTACTCCAAGGCCAAATTTGCCTGTTACTCCAGGTGTTTCTTGACTTCCTACTTTTGCATTCCAGTCCCTTATAATGAAAAGGACATCTTTTTTTAGTTAGTTCTAGAAGGTGTTGTAGGTTTTCACAGAACCATTCAACTTCAGCTTCTTCAGCATTACTGGTTGGAGCACAGACTTGGATTACTGTGATATTAAATGGTTTGCCTTGGAAACAAACAGAGATCATTCTGTTGTTTTTGAGATTGCACCCAAGTACTGTATTTCAGATGCTTTTGTTGACTATGAGGGCTACTCCATTTCTTCTAAGGGATTCTTGCCCAGAGTAGTAGATATAATGGTCATCTGAGTTAAATTCACTCTATCCAGTCCATTTAAGTTCACTGATTCCTAAAATATTGATGTTCACTCTTGCCATCTCCTGTTTGACCACTTCCAATTTGCCTTGATTCCTGGACCTAACATTCCAGATTCCTATGCAATATTGCTCTTTACAGCATCAGACTTTACTTCCATCACCAGTCACATCCACAGCTGGGTGGTGGTGTTGTTTTGGCTCCATCTCTTCATTCTTTCTGGAGTTATTTCTCCACTGATCTCCAGTAGCATACTGGGCACCTATCGACCTGGGGAGATCATCTTTCAATGTCCTATCTTTTTGCCTTTTCATCCTGTTCATGGGGTTCTTAAGGAAAGAATACTGAAGTGTCTTGCCAGTAGTGGATGGAGCATAGACTTGAATTACTGTGATGCTGAATGTTTTACCTTGGAAATGAACCAAGATCATTCTGTCATTTTTGAGATTGCACCCAAGTACTGCATCTCAGACTCTATTGTTGACTGTGAGGACTATTCTGTTTCTTTTAAGGGATTCTTGCCTACAGCAGAAGATATAATGGTCATCTGAATTAAATTCTCCCTTTCCCATCCATTTTAGTTCACTGACTCCTAAGATGTCCATGTTCATTCTTTCTATCTCACGTCCTTGATTCATGGACCTAACATTCTAGGTTTCTACACAATATTGTTCTCCACACCATCAGACTTTGACTTTTACCACCAGACATATCTACAACTGGGCATCATTTCTACTTTGGCTCAGCCTCTTCATTCCTTCTAAAGCTACTTGCCCATTCTTCTCCAGTGTCATATCTTTTTGCCTTTTCATATAGTCTATGGGGTTCTCCAGGCAGGAATAATGAAGTGGGTTGCCATTTCTTTCTCCTTTTGTCCGAACTCTTCACTATGACCTATCCATCTTGGGTGGTACTAAATGTCATGACTCCACAGCTTCATTGCATTACATAAGCCTCTTCACCATGACAAGGTTGTGATCCATGAATGAGAGTATTGGTATAATTCTTTTTATTTCTGTATGATCAGTCGTAATGTTCCCACTTTCATTATGTTTTTATTTGCATCTTCTATAGATTTTCCTTAGTCATTACAGCTAAGGGTTTTTCAACTTTGTTGGATCTTTTCAAAAGTAACCTACTTTTTGTTCAGTTGATTCTATTGTTTTTTTTTATTCATTTCTCCACTATCATATTTATTATTTCCTTTTTCTGGTAACTGTGGGTTTAGTTTACTTTTCTTTTTATAGTTCCTTGGGCTGTAAAGTTGTTGAAATTCTTTATGCAAGAATTCATAACTATATTTTTCTCTATGGGCACTGCTTTCATTGCATCCCATAGGCTTTGGTATGTTGTATTTTAATCTTAAAAATTTTTAAATTTCCTTTGTAATATCTTCTTTGACCATTAGTTTTTAATGAATGTGTTGTTTAATTTCCACATATTTGTTAATTTTCTAGTTTTTCTTCTATTATTGATTTTTAGACTAATCCCAATTTGGTTACTTCACATGATTTTAATTTTTAAAAATTTTCTGAGACTTTGTGGTCTAACATGTAATCTATCCTGGAGAATATTCCATGCATACTTGAGATGAATGTGTTCTGCTATTGTTGGGTGTTCTATGTGTGTTTGTCAGGTTTAATTCCTTTTCATAATTTCTGTATTCTTTTTAGTCATACATCATTCTCATGGCTTTCCTTTAGTTCCTTGTCTGTGATTTCCTTCAGTTTCTTGAACATCTTTAACAAAGTTGATTTAAACTCTTTGTCTAGTAAGTTTAATGTCTGCACTTCCTTAGGGTTGGTTTCCATTAATTTCTTCTATCAATGAGCCATACTTTCTTGTTTCTTCATAATTTTGTTAAAAACTGCCTATTTTTAACACTGTATATAGTAATTCTAAACAGCAGATTCTCTCCCCTTCTCAGGAGTTATTTTTCATTGTTGTGAACTGTAACTGTTTAGTGACTTCTTGGCTATTTTTTTCAACATCTGTATTCTTTGCCATGTGTGGTCTCTAAGGTCACTGTTCTTGTGTTCAGCTGGTGTTTTGACAGTGATTTCCTTGAGTGCCAGAGTCAGAAGAGGAAGAAGGAGGGAAAAAGTAAAAACAAAACAATTCTCCCAACCTTTGCAGTTTAGCTCTGTGCTGGGACAAACCATCAAGTCTTGGTCAGGCTGTTTACACTCTGCCTCAGCCTTCATTTCCTGCTTGAGGTGGGCACAGAGACCAGCCAGAAATGGAAGCTTAGTGTGTTCTCAGGACTTTTTTGAGCATGCATCCTGCCCTGGGTAGGCTCTTGGCTTTCTCAGTTCTTCAGTATTGTGTCTTAATGGCTTGATCTCCAAAAGAAACTTCCCCCAGCTTTTCCTCCCAGGCTCCCAGTGCTCTGGTCACTGAACTAGAAGCCTGTGTATGCCTCCCCTGTAATCCTGTCCCCAGGAGGCTCTGATTTGTTCGACCCCCTCACAGTGTTTTCTAAGAATTTGAAACATTTTTCACTTGAGTTCTCTTGTGGAGGAAATAAAGGCAACCACTCTCTGGAAGCCTCCAGACAATACAGAACAGATACAATTGTTGGAGTGTAAGATCAACTCTGCTCCCTCTAGAACCAAGGCCTCAGGTCCCACACTTGGAATGTGGACGGCCATCTTCAAGACTGCTAATGAGTGGGGGACCAGGGGTACTGCCAAGACAAGTAAAAATGCCACAAGGCTTTGATTTTTAAATTGCCTGTTTCTTGGTTGGCTGTTCACCTGGGTGCTATAAACATTTGACTGCTTTCTAGAGTTCTGACAAAGTTGATTCTGACAGAGGTTTCTGGGAAGGAAAGTCTCCTCGGAGGTACTTGTCTATCTTTGCTGAGGTCACTCACTTCCCTAATATGTTCGGACTGGGCATTGTAAGCCTCATCTCCTGACTCTTCTGCTAAAGTCTCGCAGTGGTGGGCAGGTGGCTGCCGTGCTGTTGGACTTTGGTTCATTTCTCAATTCACAGGTAACGTGAAGGCCACACTATTCTGTTCCCTTCTGCTGCTAAAGGCATGAGTTGTGTGTGGTTTTATTTGCACTCCTTTCTGGTCTCATGCTTTGGGGGAGGAGAAGCAGGGAGATGTGAAACTAGACAGAAGAGGAGCGGCATACTGTTTTTCACTAAACTGACTGGAAACCTTTAAAAAGGACACCTTCTCCCCAGTGCCCGTGTCCATCAGCAGGCCTTGGCAACTTCCTGAACTTTGAGCACTCTTTGCCTTCACACCTCCCTGGTCAAAGCTGCCTCCATTTCTCTGTCTCAGTTGTTGCCCTCCACTCTTCACCAGTCTGTTGCCACTTCTCCGCCTCTCCTCTGTACGGCACATTGCAGTCCAAGGGAGTTCTTTTAAAGCAGACCTTGCCACTCTCCTGCAGAAAGTGCACCGGCAGCTTCCTGTCAGTCTCAGGTCGGTTTCCGTGCATCCCGAGTCCACCTTGGGAGTGCCTGCTGAGGGAGAGCTCCATGTTGGGCAGCTGGGAAGCCACAGAGAACACTTCTCAGAGCTGCTCCGCCAGCTGCTCAAGAAGCTTAGGGTGTTTATCTCTCACTGCTGAAAGCTACCCCTCGGGGGTTCATTGTGCGTCACTCCTGGCCTGCCCTGTGTGTAGCTCAGCGGGCCCCCGAGGTCAGAGATAGTGCTCAGAAAAGCATCTGGCAGGCCCGCGTTAGGGGCCTTCGGTGCTGCTGGAACGTGAGTGCTGAGGGTACACAGTGAGGCCCCCGTGCTGCCTCTGTGTCCTTGAGAACAAGGATCATGTGCTTTTTACCTCTGTGTCCCTGATGCCTGCCATACACCAGGGTCTCCGAGATGTGCTAAGCTGACTGACCCAGCTGGGGTCCTGTCTCTCACAGCCAGCTGATACTAGCCTTGTGGCCCTCTGCCCTCTGCTGTGGGCTGTTTCTTCTGCAAGCGCCGTCCTTGTTCCTCCATGTTTTGTTTTGTTTTCTGATTATTGGAAATTTCCTCATATTCGACCAGTTTGACTCCTGGGCCCATGAAGAGGCTAGCAGCACTGGAATGGGGCTTGGGGGGGCCACACCAGATCAAGGCCACCGTGTCTTTTCATGAAGTTGTGTTTGTGCAAACTAGGTGGGGGCTGTGTCAGAGCTGAGAGTTCTCTGCAGGGCCCCTTGCCCTCTCCCTGCCTCCAGTACTCCTGCAACCAGCAGGGACCTGTGGGGGTGAGAGGGGAGCCAAGCTGCGTTGATTATCTTTGACATCAGTTGTTAATATAATTTTGACATTAAGCCTCCCCCTTACCAGCTCTGGGGTAGCTCTGTGTCCAGGATCCGGCGTGGGGAGCTGTGGGGAGCCTCTCAGCCCTGGATCTGGCCTGGCTGGGAGGCGGCCTGGGAAGGGACCTGTGTTTCTCAAGCCCGCGCCCTCGGGGCCTGGGGGTGGGGCCCAAGCAGATGTCTGGATTTGGTAGCCAGGGCCTGGAGCCGGATGCTGAGAACGAGGCCTGCAACTCATTTCCCCATTAAACATTCTGAGAACATCTGCACCGGTTTCCAAGGCTTCTCCCTCACTAATTGCTTTGATTATTGTGTGAAGTTAAGAACTGGCACATTTCCGTGATGTTGTGATGAAGGTGAAAAGATCGCTCTTAATTAGATTAAAAACATTTTTTTCTTCCTCTGTAATTTTGCCTTGAAAATCAAGGCCATTTTTTTGTTTTCTTCATCCAAAGACCTCCAGAAACTTTCCTCCCCACCTCTCCAGAGGTTTCTTGGGAATGTCCTGTGAGCTCAACTCTTGGAGAAGACAGTGCTTAACCCAGATTCCATTGTATATTAACGTTTCCCGGGGCTGCTCTTGCTGCCGGGAACCATCCCCGGGAACTGTGTCTTAGGAGACGTGGACGGTGACTTCCCGGAGCACAGAGACCCCAGAGGGTTACCCGAGTTGTGTGGGTGGCTTTGTTGCTCCCCTTCCGTTTCCTGTACTCTCTTGGGGCCGACCCTGTCCTGGCTCTGTTGCCGTGTGTGTTCCTGAGCACCCCCGCTTTTTGGACCCACCCTTGGTTCTGCAGAGCCATTTTCATTCTCTCAGATTTGTGTGTGCTGAGGCCTGTGCACCAGTGTGGAGGTGAGTGCTGGGGACCAGGGTCCTCAGTGCCCTCACCTCTGGGACTAGAAGGCCAGTGTCCTCCCCAGGGTTGGTCACATTTGACTGTCCACATCATGGTCATGCTCATGTCCAATCTAGGCTGTGCACCTTTGACTGACGTGGGATCCAGCATGTTCCACAGCTGACTTTAAGCAACCTTGCAGCAGCACCACAGCACAGAAAGCCAGCCTCTGGCTTTAGGGAGCCACCTTCTGACAACCCCCTGGGCCATCACGGAGGTAGCTCCTTCCCACCTGCTTTTGTTCCTCTGCCCTGTAACCCCCAAACCACAGTAAGGGGAGTGTGAATAATCCAGCTCCTGTGTGACCCTGCCTGCTCAGACCCACCCCCTTGGGCTCAAGCCTCACCCCCAAGTTTGTCACATTCCTGAAGATTCTCTTGGTAACAAACAATGGAACCCCAACTCCATCTAGCTGAAACCCAGAGAGGACATGTTTTGGCTCGCACAACTGGACCCAGCTGTTTCAGGCACAGCTGGACCCGGGGCTGGGATGCTCTCACTGCTCGCTCTCTCTCTCCCCCTTTTCTGCGCCCTCCCCTCGGCCTCCCTGTTCCTTCTGCTCCCCCTCCCCTCCACCCCTGGGAAGGCCATGTCCTCAGGCAGCCACTTTCTGAAGGGGGCAAGATGGCTACCAGCTCAGTAAGCCCAGCCCAAAGAGGTCACTACTTTCCCCATCACATTTGCCAAAGTCTGGGGCCAGGCTCTCAACAGCCCCAAATGGGGTATGAGCCATCTTTGGACCTGCCTCTGTGCCTCCTAAGGCCAAGGCCTGGGCCACGGGCCCTCTCTGGGGATGACCAGTAGGTACCTGTATCCTGTGGCCTCAGGAACAGGGAAGGAGCAGCCCGCCCTCCCCCAAGGAAGATTTGAGAAGCTGTTCCCAGAAGCCAGACCTAGCTGCTGGACAGGCACAAGCAACAGGTGTCCACTCAAGCAAGGTATTTTCCTAAGCGGAACTGGGTGCCAGCTGTGAATATACATTTTCCCTCCACTCTCTGCTCTGTTCCTGGCAGCTGTTGTGGGAATGGCTTTTACTTTCTGTCCATGTCCCTTACTTCTCGCCTCTGAGTGGAGACACAGGTGGCGACGCGGCAATGCTGGCTTGTGGTCTGTGAGCCGGGCATGAGCAGCTGGCACAGACCTGGGGCCTCAGCTCAGCAATGTCACGCAGGGTCTGGCTGCAGCTGTCCGGATGCCCTGGGGAGGGGGTTCTCGTTCACAGTGCAGGATCTGCAGGGCTTTGGCAAATCTGCCAAGAGGGGGTGGATTTTGGCGGGGGGAGGTTGAGGCAGGCAGGTGGGACGGGGCTTTGACTTGGGAAGGACAGGGGCAGCTTCTGTTTGTCCCTGCGGAGAGAGCTGGCTCGGGGAACATGCCTGTGCCAGGCCCTGGAGGGATATGGGGGGAGGTGGAAGGCAAGGTGCCATGCCAAGGAACTGGCAGACTTGTAGTCCCAGCACACATAAGCCCCATACCCATCCAGAAGAGGGGGTGGTCTTGAGAGCCTTGGAAGGCCCTGTGAAGGGCTCAGCAGGATTTTAATCAGTCACCAGGGGGAGAACCAGGCGAAGGCCCAGACACCAGAGGGACTCTCCTGAGAACAGGGGGCAGTAGAGAGGGGCTGGGGCCTTATGGCAGGTCTGACTTGGTGCTGAAGTCCTGGCCTGGTCTGTGTGGTCCAGGGCATCATTTTTAGCCTTTTAAACTGGTTTGCTCATCAAGAGATGGGAATCAAAGCTGCGATCCTGCAGAGCTGCTGTGACAAAGAAATGAGGCCACAACTGGAGAAGAAGACAGGGATGGGAATTCCCTTCCTGCATCATGTAGAAGCCAAGTGTGTTCCAGTGTTGGGGATCAGCTGGACTTCCTGTGAGAGTGAGGGACTGGACCAGGCAGAGGCTGGATGGAAAGCCAAAAGAAGTGAGACCAGGTGCTCCCGGGAACAGAAGGTTCGGGAGGTACCTGTGGTAGGAGAGAGCTCTGTTCGGGCACGTGGGCAGTTCCAGGTCAGGATGAAGGGTGCTCTCACATACTCGGATGTAACTCCAGGACAGATGTGCAGGGCTGTGGGATGAGGCAAAGTACAGACAGGGGTGACTTCCATAAAATATTGTTTCCTGGCTTGAGAAAATATTATCCAGGACAGAAAACATGAACACTGTAAGGGAAGAAATAAAAGTCATCCAGTCTCTCCTCCCTAAAGACAAACAGTATTTTGATCAATTTCCTTCCAGTCTTTTTTCTGTGCCCATATTTTTTTAAAGAAAAATTCAAGTCACCCCCAATAAGCGGACCCACTGGCTAGAAGGAAAGACTCTGTGCTGTTCGGTTCCTGTTCTCTGGAGAGAGGGTGAGACTTGGCAGCCGGTGTCGCCAGCTGTGGTAGTCGCCACGCCAGAGGCTGCGTTCGCCATCCCAGACCTCCCATTTTCCTAGAAAACAAAATTGTTTTGTTCTGCCTTGAAAACTTAGGCCCAGATTCTGGCCTTGACAAGGCAAAGGCAGCCAAGGAATTAAAGCACTGAAAACTGGGACTGTCTCATTAAAGTGTGACTTCTCTGTCGCCAGGATGCAGGGCTCTTTTCCCCAAGGTCTGGCACTCTGGAGGGCTCACCTGGCATAGCTCTGATGCCCTCCTAGGGGCCTGGGTGTCCACACGGGTTGCTGAGTCCACCAGGGGCTCAGCCTGCTCTGCAGTTGCAAGGCCAGGGCTATTGGTTTTCTCACATCTTTGCAAAACACCAACCACAGTCTCCTTGAAGTTGGGGATGAGAAAAGCCAGGTTTCTTGGGACACAGCATTTACCCCAAACCTTGGCCCAAAGGGGCAGTATGCCACTGTGTCTGCCAAGGATACAAATCCACCTCCCAACCCCGCCACACTCCCTGTACCTTCTTGCAGGAGCCTGACCAGGCTGGGACTACAGGTGGGAAGTGGGGAGGGGTTTGTGACCCTGACTGCTGCCTGCCTGTGATAGGGGAGGCAGACCCCACAACATCCGACATAGGAGTGGGCAAGAAAGTGCCATTCCTGTCTATTGGGAAAAACCAAAATGTGGAGCCCCTTTCTTTGCCCCTTGCTGTGGGGGCCCCATATGCTGTTCTCAGGATAAAACCAAACATTGCACATTCTTCTCTGGCAGGTGCGGGCCCTAACTGCTCTGACGAGCCAACTGACATGCAGTTTAATTTCCTGAAACACCAGGGATGGGCCTTTGTCAGGGGTCAGGTGGCTCACCCTTGGCCCTGGGGCTTTGGAGATGGCACTTGTCATCTTGGGTGTTTGGAAAGTAGCTCCACTCTCCAGCCACTGCTCTGCTGTTCCTTCCTTCTGTATACAAGTGATGCAGATGTAAAAATATGTATTTGTGCTCGTTTTTCCTTTCCTTTTTTTTTTTTTTTTTTTGAGAGAACATTTGAATCCTGGATGAAGTTCTAGCTCTGTCACTTGACAACTGAATAATATAATCCAGGGTACTTGAATCTCAGCCCCAAATCTCTAAAATGGGGGCCATAAATGTTCCTGCCAGGTCCCAGACCTGGGAGCCTTTGAATGCGCACGCATTCTTCAAGACTTAGCCGTCACTTTCCTGCGCTCTCCGAGAATGTCACGGGCAAAGAGCCCTTCACTCGGAGCCCTTCTCCAGGGTGTGACTAAGTAATGTCTGTGCGGTTTCCTGCTGGAAGTCTGCCCTCGCCCCCATGGGCTGTGAGCTCCCTGAGTTTATTTACATCTCTCTGATTGCAAGTCAGGCACAACACCTTTCCACATGTTCATCAGCTATTTGGATTCCTCTTTTGTGATGTGCTTGTCTCTTGCCCTATTTTTCATTAAGTTGCTAATGTTTTTTTTTCTTATCGATGTGTAGGAATTATTTGTATTTTGTGGATACTCTTCTATGGTTGGCTTTTTACTCTTAAATACATTGTCTGATGATTGTTGTTGTTTCGTTGCCAAGTTGTGTTGGACTCTGCGATCCAATGGACTGTAGCCCTCCAGGCTCCTGAGTCCATAGTGTTTTTCAGGCATGAATACTACAAGTGGGCTGCCATCTCCTCCTCCAGAGGATTTTCCTGACTCAGGGATCAAACCCACGCCTTCTCTATCTCTTGCATTGCAAGCGGGTTCTTTACCTGCTGAGCCGTAAGGTCTCAATTTTAATGTAGTTGAATTAATCAATCTTTTCCTTTATGGTTATTGCTGAAGTCTTAGAAAATTCTTCCAAACCCTGAGGTCATGAAGATATTCTTCTAGATTCAGCCAGAAAGTATAGTTTTCTCTTCATTAGTTTGTAACTGCCAGGAATGCCATTAATGAACTGTTGATGTATGGTGTGAGGTAAGGGTCCAGTTCAATGTTTCCCTGGTGTGAACAGCCAGCTATCCCTGAACATCCTCGTCCCACCATCTGCAGGCCACCTCTGATACACAGGAAGCATTCGTATGTGTGGGGGCTGTTTCTACACAGTCAGTGCCGTCCCCTTAGGCTGTCTGTCTCTCTCTGCATCAGCACCACACCACCTCGATGACTGCCACTTGGCAATAGGTACTGATGGCTAGCAGAGCAAGTTCTCTTACCTCGTTGTTGTTCAAGAGTTGTGTTGATTCCTGGCCTTTTGTACTTGCAGGAATCTTAGAATCAGCTTGCCAGGGTTCCAACACAGAAACCATGGGATTTTTAGTACGATTTGGGGAGAATCTTTTTACTATTGAGTTTTCTAATCAATGGAACAAAGCATATTTCTCCTTTGTCTTCTTGAATGTCTCTCGTTAAGGCTTTGTAATTTCTCCATAGAGTTCTTGTATATCCTTAATTAGATACTAAAGATTTTTTATACTACTGTATACAGGGTTTTTTTCCCCTCATTTAAAAATAATATTTTTATTTACAGAGAGGTAAAATAGTACAGAGTCCCCATATTCCTCTCACCAGCTTACCCTAATGTTAGCATCTTATGTAACCATGGTACAGTGATAAAAACTAAGAAGTTAACACTGCAACAACACTAGGAGTTAAGCTACAGTTTCATTCATTTATCTGGATGCTACTAGTTTAACTGCTAATGTTATTTCTAAGACCAATCATTACATGTAGTCAGTTCTCCTTAATTTTCTCTGATCCATGATGACCAGTTTTAGCCCCTCCTTGTTTTTCATGTATCTCCTTGACATTTTTTAGGAATACTAGTCAGGTGTCGTGACCCCCAGTTTGGGTTTGTCATTGCTTTCTCAGGACTAGACCAGGGTTTGGGGGAAGAATGCCATGAAGTGAAGGTACTTTTCTCCTCATACCATACCACAGTTCATGACATCAACATGGTTTATCACTGGTACTGTTAACCTTGACCCATGTGGTTAAGGTGGTATCACCCAGCCTTATTTAGCATTTTTCCCTTTCCACAGTCAAGTCATGAGAAGGGAGTCACCATTCCTGCCCACACCCAAGGGGTGGGGAGTTACACTCTATCCTGCCAGAATGAATGGCAAAGCACTGGTGAACATATGTTAAAACCACCACAGAAATGAACAAAGATTAGCGTGGAGATCCTTTGAAGCTTTTCCTTAAAGTTTCACCTACTGATTTTAGCATTCACCCCTGGATCTTGCCTATAGCAAGTAACACTGAAGTGTTCTAGTGGTGATTTTTTCCCTCAGTCTTTCTGCATTTATTATTTGAAATTCTTCTGTAAGGAAGATATATACCTCTCTTTCAATTACTTGTTAATTTGTATCAGTATGGACTCAGGAATATTTATATTTTGAGCTGTAATCTAATAGTTATATCATTAATATAATTTTGTTGCTCAAATTATTGTAGCTTTGGACACTGGATTGAGAGCTCTTTTAGGTTAGTTCCTGTGTCCATTTGACATGCCCTTATCCTTCTCATTTATTCGTTTTTTTAGCATTTCTTTCCTTTCTAGCACTAGACAGTACTTTAGACTCATTTTCCATTTTCCCTGCCCTCGCCCTACAATCACCATTCTGTCAGAGCGTCCTGATTCCTTTTACTGGAGAACATACAGGATTTAGAAGCCAGGATCTGGGCACTAGATGTGCTCACTGCTCTAGGGTTGTCACTGCTTCTGGAGTCTCTCAAAGGACAGAGCTAGAAGATATGTGTATATGAAAATAACCCAAGTGTGCACGCATATCTATATGTATTTGTGTGTGTATCAAGTATGAGTTCATTCTGGTATTTTCTCATTACCGGTTCACTCACTGGCCCCCAACTCTGCTACTTTCCTTGCTCCCACTATCTATAAATGTACTTATTCAAGGGTACCCGTAGTGCCCCTTGATACCACCTACGATACTGTGCTTACGAGTTCACTTTAACCATGTCCCATGAAAGATCGTTTCCCAAGGAGTCATAGGTCAGCTCCTTCTTCCGCTCTCCTTGCCGCGCTGTGTTATGTATCTGTGATACAGAATTCACTGGGCACAGTCTGCTTTCCATCCTGGATCCTCGAACAGGCTTATTTTGGTACGGGGCAGGGGTGGGGGTGGTGTATACAATGAAATTTACTCCTGGAGATGGATAAGTTCTATGGGTTTTGACAAATGCTTGGAGTTGTGTATCCAACACCACATCATCATGCAGAGATGTTCCATAGCCTGTAAAATTCCAGGGTGCAGCTCTTCTGAAGTTAAGTACTCCCCCTGCCCTAAGTACCAGCAGTCACTGATCTGTTTTATGTCCCTGTAGTCTTGCCTTTTCCAGAATGTCATAGAAATGATATCGTATCGTCTGTGGCCTTTTGCACCTGGCTTCTTTCCCTGCTTAGCCGAATGCATCTGTGGCTCATTCATGCTGCCACATGCATTGTGAGCTCGTTTGTTCTGTTCTGGACGGTGTTCCACTGCGTGGACACTTCACAGTGTGTCCACCGTCTCACCCACTGAAGCGCGTCCTGGTTGCCTCCAGGTTTTGGCAATTGTGAGTGAAACTGTTAGACACATTTATGTACAAGTTTTTGTGAACGTAAATTTTCAGTTTACTTGAATAACTGGGACAGGGACCAATGGGTCACAAGACAAACATACGTTTAACATTAAAGGAAACCGCTAAACCCTCTTCCAACGTGGCCGCACCATTCTGCATTCCCACCAGCAACGTGAATAGTTCTAGTTGCTCAGCGTCTTCATGGGTATACCATACTGTCAGACTTGAAGTTCTTAATGTAAGGTGAAAAGTAAGGCTCTACCTTTATTCTTTTCCGAATATCCAAATTTGCTACCATTTAAAAATTTTAGTCATTTGAATAAGGGTATAATGGTAGCCTGTTGTGGATTTAGTTTGCATTCCCCTAAAAACTACTAATTTTGATTGAATTGGGCATCTCCCCATGAGCTTATTAGTAATCCATTTTTCAAATTGGGTTGAAGAGTTCTTTATACATTCTGGGAAAAAGTCCTTGACCAGAGGTGACATGTAAACATTTTTTTCAAGTCTATGACTTGTCTTTACATTCTCTTAGCAGTGTCTCTTACAGAGCAAATGCTTTTACTTTTGATCAAGTCCAGTTTTTCTTTTTTTTCCTGCTCACAGACTGAGTTTTTGGTATCATACTTCAACACTCATTGCCAAATCCAAGGTCCACAGGTTTTCTCCTATCTTTCCTTGAAGAAATTTTAGTTTGTTTTGCTTCAGTTTTTTCAGTAAGACTGAATACAGTACTTTTCACATTTTCATTTTCTGACTATTGATGACCTCCTACAATGTGAGGCATTAAGTGACTCTGTGGGAGAGGGAGAGGGTGGGAAGATTTGGGAGAATGGCATTGAAACATGTAAAATATCATGTATGAAATGAGTTGCCAGTCCAGGTTCGATGCACGATACTGGATGCTTGGGGCTGGTGCACTGGGACGACCCAGAGGGATGGAATGGGGAGGGAGGAGGGAAGAGGGTTCAGGATGGGGAACACATGTATACCTGTGGCGGATTCATTTTGATATTTGGCAAATCTAATACAGTTATGTAAAGTTTAAAAATAAAATAAAATTAAAAAAAAAAATAAGTGCTAAATGTATTAAAATCTACACACACACACATTTAGGAGATAGTTATACTACTTTGACAAAGAAAGGGAAATCTTTCTTTTTCAAAACCAAAACAGAGGTTGTTTTTGTTGCTCAGTTGCTAAGTCGTGTCCAACTCTTTACAACCCCATGGACTAGAGCATGCCAGGCTTCCTTGTCCTTCACTATCTCCTGGAGTTTGCTTAAACTCAGATCCATTGAGTAGGTGATGCCATCCAACCATCTCATCCTCTATCATCCCTTTTTTTTCCTGCCCTCAATCTTTCCCAGCATTGGAGTCTTTTCCAGTGAGTTGGCTCTTTGCATCAGGTGGCCAAAGTATTGGAGCTTCAGCTTCAGCATCAGTCCTTCCAATGAATATTCAGGGTTGATTTCCTTTAGGATTGACTGGTTTAATCTCCTTGCTTTCCAGGGGACTCTCGAGTCTTCTCCAGCACCACAGTTCGAAAGCATCAATTCTTCAGCTCTTGTCCTTCTTTATGGTCCAAGTCTCACATCTGTACATGACTCCTGGAAAAACCACGGCTTTGACAATACAGATCTTTGTCAGCAAAGTGATGTCTCTGCTTTTTAATGTGTTATAGGTATAGCTCCAAAATCATAAAAAAATTTCCTATGACAAAGCCATAATTAGGGTTAAAACACTGAAGGTAGACTGGGGAAAGTATCTGTACCCCAGATGACAAAGGGTTAGTTATCTCTATCTAACATATTAAAATTTTCCTACAAACTGACAAACAAAAATGAGTAAAGGATACGAACAGATAAATCCACAAGAGGAAAACCAAATAGCCTCAGAGCCACAACAGGCATTCAACGTAGAAGGAAAACCAGGATGCCAGTCTTCGTCTGTATTTGGCGGGCCCCGAAAAGACTGCCAAAGGCTGGTGCCGGCATGGATGTGGGGAAGCTGCCATGTTCGCACACTACTAGTAGAGCCCAATACAACTTCTGGGGAAAACAATTCAGCAACATCTATTAAAATTACCAAGGAAACACCCTCTCACCTGCCTTAATGTGTCATGTTTCCATAGAGATGGATGGTGCATCATTGTCTTAAAGTAGAGGCTTAAAGCTCACGGAACCAGATGTCCATCAAACATGGACTGGCTGAGTTAACTGTGGCAGATCTAAGCTACAGACTGTCATGCAACTACTAAAGTAAGGCTTAGGCCCATGTCTACGTACCTGTAGAAAAATGAGATGGGCATGCTGCAGAGTGACAGGAACATCATGTGTGTGTAAATGCAAGTCCCACCAGGTGCCAGCAGCTCTGATGCGCAGAGAGGGATGAGCTCGGAATCTAGTTGGTGGTTAACACTAACGACCTCAGCGGGGAGGAAGGGCTTTGTGAATCTTTGACTTGCCTCACTTTTTACAAGTACTTATTTTACAATACAAACTTTAAATGAAAAAAAAAAAAAACAAAAACCAAGGGTCCAGATTGCAAATCCGGGAACTGACAGGTACGCTTAGTCAGCCCTGAGGGCCAGCGGCAGCCCACTGCAGGTGGGCCCGGGAATCTGGATGCTAACACGGGCTGTTGAGTGCTTCCTGTGCCTCCCTCAGGGTGCAGGCGGTGGGCGCAAGGGGCCAGGAGCTCTGTGGCTTCCCCACACCCGGCCTCTGACTCTTCATGAGCAGAAGTCCTACCACCCTGGGTCTGTCCACATGACCGTGGACACTGTTGGGAATCAGCGTCTTACCAGATCTGCGCTTGTGTCAGCTATTCTCAACCCTAATGTCTGGTGTGAACCTGAGGAGAGGCCCAGACCCCTGAGCTCAGCCCGGCCACAGTCCTCACTCTGAGGAGATGTCGTACGTGATAAGTCACTCAGTCATGTCCGACTCTTTGTGACCCCATGGACTGTAGCCCATCAGGCTCCTCTGTCCATAGACTTCTCCAGGCAAGAATACTGGAGTGGGCTGCCATTCCCCCCTCCAGGGGATCTTCTGGACCTAGGGATCAAACCTGCATCTCTTGCATCTCCTGCACTGACATGCAAGTTCTCTACCAGTAGCACCACCTAGGAAGCCTTCCCACTGGCTCTCAGTTGCACCTTGACCACTGAGGGCTCACGCCTGTGGGGGCCATCGTGAACCCAGCCAATCCTTGTGCTGAGACTTCTTACATCACCTCCACTCCTCCCCAGTGCTGTGAATGGGTCTCTTACCTGCTTGTGGGAGGGCTCCAGGGGCTTGAGGAAGGCAGGTCTGAATTGGCATCTAAGCTCTGAGCAGCCCTGGGCCCCTCTGCCATCATGCCTAACATGCTGCCCCGCATCTTTCCCAACAGTGAAAAAGAGTCCCACACTGCTGGAAGTGAGCACGGCCCATTTCATGAGAACCAACAGCTTTGCTGAGGACCTGGACCTGGATGGGGAGGCGCTGCTGACTCCCATCACCCATGTGTCACAGTGAGTGCTCGCTCACCCAGGGGTGATGAGCGGAAAGGACATGGGGCTCAAAGGGGCGGCCTCGGTGCTGGACCAGGGCTCAGGTCTGTTAGCCCAGTACCCACCACTCACTGCCTGCCCCTCACCAACCGAGGGCCACTGGCCCCCAGGGGCTAGACCCCACGCTGGGGCACCCAGCAGGGATATAGCAAGGGCATTTCCCACCGAGTTTGGGAACACGATCCTCTTGTTGTGACTTATGGAAAACCGGACTGATTATTTTCCGCTTGCTTCCGTGCTCTGAGCGTCTGGGAAGATTGTTTTTCTCTCTGAGCCCCCTCCCCTGCCCCCCAAAAGAGAGACGACTTTGTTTTCCGCATTTCCCCGTGGAACCCTGGCCAAGCCACGGGGCAGATGCTGCGGCTGTCCTCAGGGGCTCCTTCAGGTGGAGGAAATGGCTGATTCTCCACGCCTTCCAGTTGGCCTGCCCCCGAGGCACAGCTGGCCTGGGACTGTGCCCGTCCTCCCCCGCCGTCACGGTATCCCCAGGCCAATCCCCGGGGCTCAGCTGTGGTGTGATTCCCCTGCGACATGACTCCGTGCTCCCAGCTAGGTCACCCCACGCACAGTGACAGCCTGTGCTGGGGCAGCGGGACACTTGGGCCGTTCTGGCTGCTGCCCCACTGAGGATTCCCCTGGAGATGTCTGTCTGTGTCAGGATGTCCGCACGGTGCTCACCGTCCTTCCGAGAGTCACTTGCTGGCCTTCTTTCCTTCTCTCCTTGGAGTCAGTGAAGTGTGTTCTGGTTCTCCGGACTCGGGGTCTCCAGGTCGTTCTAATCGTGTGCATCTCTCTCGAGGTGAGGCCCCAGGCTGGCTGCCTTTGCTGCTGCCAGGTGTGGCCTTTGCCTTGCAGATGACTAAGTAAGTCAGGACCCCAACTGCAGGGCCTCCTGGCTGCTCTGTAACCTGAGGACTGGCCAGGCCGGGGAGCCAGAGCGAGAGGGGGACAGGACTGTCTCGAGGTGGTACCATGATCTGACAGGGCCCCCCCCAGGCTCACAAGGAGCTTGACAGCACCTGTGGATGGCAGGGCACACACAGAAAGCATGCCCAGGTGCAGTGAGAGCCACACAGGGGGCTGGAAAGTAGGGGTTACTCATCCTCGTGGACTCGGCACTGGAGCAAGCTTCCAGGCCACCCCTGGGAGGAGGGCTCTGAACTCTGGGCCCATCCTGGAGATGACCCAAGAGGCTCACTTGGTAAGTGGGCAAGGGCAGAGGTAGGACTCGTGCTGGGAACCAGGAGCTCTGGGCAGATGCAGGTCACTGGCATTCCAAGGCAGGGTGCCAGCTTACTCCCTGGCTGAGGCCTGTTGCGAATCTAGGGCACAGTTCAGTCGCTCAGTCGTGTCCGACTCTTTGCGACCCCATGAATCGCAGTACACCAGGCCTCCCTGTCCATTACCAACTCCCGGAGTTCACTCAGACTCACATCCATCGAGTCAGTGATGCCATCCAGCCATCTCATCCTCTGTCGTCCCCTTCTCCTCCTGCCCCCAATCCCTCCCAGCATTAGGGTCTTTTCCAATGAGTCAACTCTTCGCATGAGGTGGCCAAAGTACTGGAGTTTCAGCTTTAACATCATTCCTTCCAAAGAAATCCCAGGGCTGATCTCCTTCAGAATGGACTGGTTGGATCTCCTTGCAGTCCAAGGGACTCTCAAGAGTCTTCTCCAACACCACAGTTCAGAAGCATCAATTCTTCGGCGCTCAGCCTTCTTTACAGTCCAACTCTCACATCCATACATGACCACAGGAAAAACCATAGCCTTGACTAGACGGACCTTTGTTGGCAAAGTAATGTCTCTGCTTTTCAATATGCTATCTAGGTTGGTCATAACTTTTCTTCCAAGGAGTAAGCGTCTTTTAATTTCATGGCTGCAGTCACCATCTGCAGTGATTTTGGAGCCCAAAAAATAAAGTCTGACACTGTTTCCCTATCTATTTCCCATGAAGTGATGGGATCAGATGCCATGATCTTCTTTTTCTGAATGTTGAGTTTTAAGCCAACTTTTTCACTCTCCTCTTTCACTTTCATCAACAGGCTTATTGATATTTCTCCCAGCAATCTTGATTCCAGCTTGTGCTTCTTCCAGCCCAGCGTTTCTCATGATGTACTCTGCATATAAGTTAAATAAGCAGGGTAACAATATACAGCCTTGACGTACTCCTTTTCCTATTTGGAACCAGTCTGTTGTTCCATGTCCAGTTCTAACTGTTGCTCTGGGGCACAGGAGACCCCAAAGTGTTTTGTGAAAGTCAGGGTTTTGTGGCTGGTGTTTGTAGTAGAGGTGGCAGGGCCTGCTTAGAGCAGGGACAGTCAAGAGCCTGCTGGGACCCAGGACCCTCGCTGTACTGCTCAGCGACCCCTCCTTGTCCTCCTGGCGCTCTCTTCCTATCAGAGCTTGCTTTCCCTCCCCTCCTACCTGTGGCCCAGCCCCACAAGGCACATACAAGGCGTCGCACCCCGGGTGGACGGGGTGGTCACCCATCATCCGTCCAGCTGGGCAATCTTCACCAGCTCCCAGGGCCCTATGAGGCCGCTGCAGGGAGGCCCAGGGTGAGGGTGGTGAAAGACTGGGAGCTGAGGTGGCATAAATCTGAGCTCACAGCTGCCTTGCCTGGTCGCCCCTTTTGAAGAGAGGTCCATGTGTGTTGGTATCTGCAGGGACAAGGTTTCCAGGGAGGCGAGAGGTGGTTCACCTGCCCAGGGAGCCCCAGGAAGCAACTCAAGCTGGTTGAGCTGCACAGTCAGAGGAACCTGGCCATTCCTTGTCTTCTTTCCTCCAGGACAGAGGCCGTCTGACCTGACAGCCCCAAGCTCTCTGCCTGCCGTGGGCCTGGGGCATAATCAACCAGACAGCCTGCGGTGGTCCTAGGGTCATCACTCCCTGGGTGCAGTCCGTTGGTTATAGGAGAAGGGGCTCCCTCCAGTGCTAGCTGGACCTAGGACATCCTTCCCCAGGAGGGTCCTCACCCTGGAACCTGTGAAGGCTTTTCCTAGTACAGACCCTGCAGAGGAGCCAGGGGAAGGCAGGTGCTGGACTGAGGGGTCTGCAGTGAAGGCTGGGCTGAAAAGACAGAGTGCAGCAGAAAGGCCTCCTCCAGGCCCTGTGATCTGGTCAAGGTTGAGACAGCAAGGGCTCTGCATGTCCCTGTCCACAAAGGTCAGGGTCCTGCCTGCAGGAGCCCAGGGAAGGTGGGGTACAGGCACAGTGCAGGAGGTGGCAGTGGGACTTCAGATCCTAGGTACCCCTAGGGCTGGGCTGGGATCCTAGGGCTAAGGGCTGGGCCAAGGCGCCACCCCCACCATGGCAGGGGAAGGGGGCAGCAGTGATGGGCACCACGCTTACTCTGGGCTGCAGCAGCCTGCAGGGCAGTGGGGGGAAGATGGCCAGGCCTCAGTGTCCACGCCGGGCCGCATTCCTCTGCATCCCGCATAGCCTGCCTGCTGATTGATGCCCCTAATTAAACTCAGCTCCAGCGGCTTGGGGACCCGTCTCAGCTCCTGCAGGCAGCTCAGACCCATGGACTCCATGCAGGGGAGAGAGATGCACACCCTGGACTGTGTGCAAAGGACTGGGGATGTGCACAGGGGTCTCACAGGGGCCAGAGTGGGTGGGAGGCAGTTACTGAAAAACAGATCCATTTTTCTTCAGCATTTGACTGAATGTTAAATGTATTACCATGTTGGGACAGTTCCAGAATTCAAATTAAAAGCATAAATAAAGACACATTTTGTTTCCATCTCAAGCTCTCCCCGCCCGCGGGGCCCCAGGGAGGTGAGGTCACTGCAGCCTTGATTACGGGATGGTCCCTGGGGCTGGGCGAAGCTCCTCTTTCCGGGGCCTGTTGGCCATTGGTGGAGCAAGGGGTCAGGGGACTGGGGGTCAGTGAGCCAGCCTGGTGCAACCTTAGGAGTCGTCAGCGAGCTGGGGTCAGGGTCCAGCGGGCTAGGGAGAGAGAGTGGCTCTGGCCACGTAAGCTCCACGGGCAGGCCCCCGGGCCCACTCACAGCTCTGGAGAGCCAGGCCACAGACTCACCCACACCTCTCAGGCAGATGCAAGGGAGCTCGTCTGCCCTTGGGCCCCCACCCTGAGCCTTGCCACGAGGCTGCCATGGAGGAAGTGTGAGGCAGGAGACAAGGCATCTAGGGCATGGGGCAGGGGATAGGGAAACCCTGCTAGGGGCTCTTGCCCACTGCGGGGAGGGCCACCCCATGTCCATCCCTGTGCCTTGCACATGTTGTCCCACCTGGAACATCCCTGTCACTCATCAGCAGCCATCAGATTCCCACTCATTTCTCCAGCGTCCTCACAGCCCTCCTCCCTTCAAGGAGGCCCAGGACGCCCCCAGGCCAGGCTGCCACATCCTCCTCCAGCCCCTGAGGCCCTCTGTATCGGCTCCCTGAACCCTTGTTCGGGACCTGGGTCTCTTTCGGGGTACCTGTCTACCAGGACCCTCATGTGTGGCTCCCCCAGGCCTCTCCTTGTCTGGCACCCCTCAAGCCCCAGGCTGTTAGAGCTCCAGGACTATGGCTCCCGCCCCAAAGCAGACAGGGTCCCCCAGCCAGGGCCCAGCCAGCACCTCCCAAGGAAGAGATGAAGCAGGGGCTGTGGGCGCCTCAGTGCTGCTAGATGCAGGGCCAGGGTAGCTGGGTCAGGACCGGCCTTGGGTCGGCATCTGTGGCTCTGGGCTCCAAGGCTGTGTGTTGCGAAGTCCTCCCCACAGCTGCCGAGTCAGCCAGGACTGGCCTGGCATTCACACCCACCCCGGTGGTTGCACGTGGATACCCACGGCAGGTGGTTCCAGAGCCAGACCCTCTGTGCGCACACCAGTCTCTGGTCTTCCAGAAGGGCCCCTCGTCTCTTCTGTCATGGCCTCCCGGATAAGCAGGACCCAGCTCTCTTTAACCAGCCACCCCTCTGTCCTGCTCTGCAGGGGGAGAGTCTGGTTAGCACCCTGTACACCAAGACAGGCATGGGGAAGACCAAGAACCTTCTAGGGAAGAAAGGCAGAGGGAAGGCGGGGCCAAGGCTGGGGCCCCACAGAACACCCGCCAGGTGACCGTGAGTGCAGACACACGCGCACACGCCCGGCGAGCATGGACTCGCAGGCCTCCTGCGGCATGACAGCCTTGAGATCCTTGAGCAAAACCAGCCCTGCGTGCGTTAATTAGAATTTCCATGTCTTCAACTTTCTCCTGGACCCTGCAGAATCTCACGCCAAAACGTTCAAGTTTCTCTTTTCCAGCGAGGCCGCTGTGGCCTGGCTTTCATCCACATCACTGCTAACGTCTCCTGAAATCTGCGTTTGTCAGCGAGGCCAGGGCCAGCCCCATGCCTTCTGGAAACAAGGGCAAATGTCACAAGGCTTGGTCCCGCACTCCGTTCCCTGGACCAGGGTACTAGCTCTCTTGGCGGTACCAGGTTTGCCTGGGACATTTCAGAGACACCCAGGGCCCACTGCAGCCCACACCCATGGACCCCGGGGGCGCCAGGCACGGCGCCTGTGAACGCCCAAGCCCCTTGCTCTGTTTCTCACCCTGCAAACCGTGGTGGGAAAGGACTGCGAGGCCTTGCTGGGGCCAGCGGCCAGGGGGATAAAGGAGGGGGCTTGCCAGGAACAGATGAGGCTAGTTTGTCTTTCCAGACCAGTGTCCTCTTGTTGGAGCTCCAGACCACCTCTGTCTGCACGAGGTGCCAAGGAAGCCCCGTGGGAGCCCGCCCGGGAGGGCTGTGCAAAGCTGCATGAGTCACAGGCTCCCCGTCAGAGCCTCACAGCCCCGGCCAGGCGCAAAGCTGTCTCCGAAATGCACGGGGGGATTAAATGTTCTCCTAATTAAATTACAAGCGAGGCGGAGTGGCTCAGTGGGAACAACGAGGGACTGGAGATCGGATGCCCTTCATCTGGCGCCCAGCCAGTCCTGGCCCAGCTGTGGGCCGGCCCCTAAGCCCCCCAACCTCTGGGAGCCTCACTTCCTTTGTGAGCATGAGAGGAGAATGCAGCCCATCGGCTGGGGCTGGCTACCCTGGGGAGTGGGCCCATGGTCTGGGAGGAAGGCCCAGAGGCAAGCAAGGGGACTTCTTACTGCCTTAGGCGCCATCGATAACCCCAGGCCTCGGCACGTTCAGGGCCCGCTCGGCTATCTCTGCGACACAGGTCCGCAGCAAGGGCGGCATGGACCATGGGCAGTGTTGAGGAGGATGTTAAGGAAGAGAAGGCCCACACCCTAGAGGCGGCGGGAGGAGAGGACTTCACAAATGGAACTGGTGTTGATGGAGAGACATTTTTGACTGTCAGGGAGTCCCCCACAGTTCCTCCTATGCTTTGCTTGAACCTGGAAGGGGAGACTGAGTCTCAGGGCAGCCTGATCAGGAAGCCTGAGGTGGGGATCCCTTGAGCCAGGGGTGGAAGGAGTTTAGGGCAGACCCAGCCCCTCTGCAGGCCTGCACTGTCCATCTCTCAAGTTAAAAGGCGTGTCCTTATATAGAGGACATTGTTTTCAACTTTTTAGTTGAAGTATGAAGCACACAGATCTCGGGGTACTGTCCCGTGCATTCTCACCCCCTGGGACTTGTGACACCAGCCCCCAAGTGAGGCAACAGAACCTCACAGAAGCCCCTAGGTTCCCCCTTCCTGTCACCAACACCCAAGAGTAAGCAAGTCCCGGCTCCCAGCAACAGGACCAGCTCTGCCTGTTCTTGAACTTTCCAGCAATAGACTCCTACAGTGCACACACATATGTCTGACTCCCTGTGAGCTGCACAGTCTGGCTGAAGAGAGTGGGGCCTCCCTCTCCCCTGGCTGGCTGGCACCCCGCTGTGTGAAGGGCCTACCCCTCCTTTATCCCTTCTCCTCTGACGGCCACTTGGACCATTTCCAGTACAGCGTTGTTATCATCATTGCTGAGAATATTCTGTCTAGGCTCTTTGGGGAACGCGTGGGCTGCCTTCTGGTGAGTATGTTGCCAGGTCATCGGATGAGCTTGTTGACTTTGAGTACACACGGCCTCAGAGCTGCCCAAAGTGGGCATACGTGTCCACTGCCACCAGTGGTGGCAGGGCATTCTGGCTGCTCCATATCCTAGCACTTCTCACACAATGGCGGGTGTCTAATGGCATCAAACTGTGATTTTTAACTTGCAGTAATAGCTATGGGCTTCCCTGGTGACTCAGGAGTAAACAGTCTGCCTGTCAATGCACGTTCAGTCCCTGGGTCGGGAAGATCTGGTGGGGGAGGAAATGGCAACCCACTCCAGTATTCTTGCCTGGAGAATCCCATGGACAGAGGAGCCTGGAGGGCTATGGTCAGTCCACAGGGTCACAAACAGCAGGGCAGAACTTAGTGACTAACAACGACAAAGTCAGTGGCTAACGCAGCTGAGCCCTTTTCACGTTGCTATTATTTAGTTGATTACTGTCCTTTGTAAAATGCCCATGTTGGCGGCCCATTTCCTTTTGGGTTGCCTCTTCTTCTGATTTGTAGGCGTTCTTCATCCTGGACATGAGTCGCTGGTCTGATACATGTATGTTCATTCCAAAGAAGCAACACCGCTCCCTCTGCGGGTTGCCCTTTTCCTCTCTTGAGGGTGTCTTTTGATGAACACAAGGTCTTAATTTTAACGTCATCCAGTTAATCAAACATTTCCTTTCTGGTGACTGCTATTTGTATCCTCCTTAAGAAACTTTGACTACTCCAAGGTCATAAAGATAATTGTTTTTTTCCTAAAATTTTATTAGTTCACCTTTCACATGTAGATTTGCAATCTGCCTGGAATCAATTTTTCCATCCAATGTGGGGCTGAGGTCAAGGCAGTTTTCCCCCATTTGGATATCCAGTTTGACTCAGCACCCTTTATTGAAAAGACCGCCCTTCTCCACTGCCCTACCAGATAAGCACCATTATAAAGCAGCTCCCGGTCTACACATGGCTGTTTGTGGATCCTATGCACTTCATCGGTCAGATTTTTATAGTTTTTCTTGCCAGGGCTGTTTCATTGTCAGTACAGTTTGATCCCAGCTCTGGATAGCTGGTCATGCAAGCTCCAGCCAGTTCTCCTGCCCTGCGTGGCTGTCTCTGTGTGGCACCTCTATCCATCCACGTGCCAGTCTCCACAGGAAACTTCTAATAGGTAGGCTGGCTCCCTATCTAGATAGGGAGGACAAACAGCTTTACTACCCTGAGTCTTCACAACTGTGCTCTTGATGTGTCCCTCATTTGTTAAGGAACTCTTTCATTTCTTCTACCATGTCCTGTAGTTTTCAGGGCAGTGGCCAAGCATGCCTTTGTTGGAGAGTTATTCCTTGTTAGCTGGTGTTTGTTATGGGTTTACCAAGCCTGGGAACGTTGCCCGCCAGGGAACTCTGACCACCCTGGGCCATTTCCTCCTGCGTGTGGGATGCTAGGGCAGTCAGCTCACTTCTCTGAGCCTCAGTGTCCTCTTGTAGACGTGAGGGACGCATGTCATGGTGCTGGTGTTAGCCTTCAAAGAGATGGGGTCCGGCATCTAGCTGTGTGCCTGCTTCGGGAAAGCGTGTGATAGATGTCAGGCCGTGTGAAATGCCGCCTTGTGCTGAGAGGCCCCGCGGGGACGCCTCACGTGGCCTGAGAGCCTCTGCAGCGGCCGGGCCCCACCCCCGCGGGCACAGAGCGGGCGGTGTGCCACCGCCACACGCCGCCCTGGTTTCATGAGGCACGCCTTGCTGCTGCCATCCCGTCGCCCAGCCGTGTCCAGCTCTTTGCAACCCCATGGACCACAGCACACCAGGCTTCCCTGTCTTTCATCATCTCCCGGAGTTTGGTCAAACTCATGTCCATCAAGTCGGTGATCCCATCCCACCATCTCGTCCTCTGTCGTCCCCTTCTCCTCCTGCCTTAAATCTCTCCCAGCATCAGATGTAACTAGAAAGCCAGAATCCACTGTCTCTCACCCCAGGGCACGGGGCTCATGAGCTGTGCTGTCGGTGGAGGGAGAAACCCGACACCTGCTCTTCTCACTCCACTCTTGGAGGGGATGCAGAGGACCACACCCCAGAGCAGCCACAAGTGCCCAGCGTGCCTCTGCCCTCTGTTCTCATCACAGCTGGGCTCACCTGCTGAGGATGACATCCATCTTCAAGCAGATCAAGGACCAGGGCAGGCACAAGGCCTGCCTTCGCCCAGGACCGCACTTGGCAGGGAAGGGAGACGCCACGGTAGCGCTCAGGTTCTGAGCGGCTCAAAGGCAGCATGGCCCCAGTGTGGGGGTGGTGTTCACAGCCCACGTGGCTTTCAGGTGCTTAGCAGAGGGTGAGCCCCTGTCATCCATGTCTCGTGTCAGGGGTGGGAGGGGACACTGCAGCTAGCTGAGACCAAAGCTCGAGTCTTCGGTGGGGCCCTCAGAGGAGGTCTGGTGAGTCAGTCCCCTGACTCATGGAAAGATGGATCTTGCCACCTTGAACCTGGCACCACCCTGGGAGGGTGAGGGGCACCCAGGCCTGCAGACCACTCTGGGGCAGCGCTGACCTGGCCTTCCAGAGTGCCAGGGCTTCTCAGGCTGCTCCAGCGCCCCTCCATCTAGCATTCATTCTTTAAGATTTACAGGCCCTCTTGGGACAATGCAGGTGTCCTCGGCAATGACTGGCTAGCAGGTAGAGGTCGGGCCTGCCTCTGGGAGTGCCAGGTGGAGGGAAGAGGAAGAAAAGATGGAGGCAGAGGGAGACAGGAGTCCAGGGCCAACCTGAGTCTGGCGGCCACGGCATCCCGCCCTCCCCACAGATCCAGCCGTGACCCCACGATGGCTGTGATCTTCCCAGGAAGTGCTCTCTTCACGAGGGCAGTGGCCCCGGAGGCTCACAGTGAAAACAGCTAGGGAAGGATCGTGGTGCAGAGCAGGGATACCCTCGGCATTCACAGGCAAGGTCTTCCACTACAGTCAGCACAAGAACAGCTTAGTAGGGGTTTACATCAAGCTCTGAGAAGGGAATTTGGGGTGGGGGGCAGTTCAAAGAATTTTCAAAGGTAATGTTGACTCTACCTGATTTGTCTTCCAAGACCTTGGAACTGGGCCATCACACAAGATCAGACTACACTGCACTCAGAATACCACTCATGCCATAGCTGTGCCCCCTGGGAAACTGGGGCACACAGCAGAGTGGCCTCACAAAGCAGGAGAAGACATCTGCAGACTGGAGGGGGTATGTAAGGTTGTTCAGGGCACTGGCTACACACACAGTACTTTCGGCGTTCCTCCCCATAGCCTCACCTGTGGTTATGGGCAAGACTGATGCCCTCAGAGAGCCAGCCCCTGAAGAGGTGGCGGGCAGCTCTGGGCGGCCAGCTGCTGGTCCTTGGCTTTACCCAGCTGACCTCTGTATCTGTGTATAAAGTTCAGGGCAAGGGCACACTGGGACCTCTGGCTACATCCCTTGAGCACACCCTGGGTGTGTCCTCTGGCCCAGCTCGGTCTGCATGGGGGCCCAGTGTCTCCACTCCTGGGTTGGGATGGGGCAGCTGTCCTCAGGCCCAAGAGGACCTTTCTTTCCCTACTTAATCTCTTCTCTTGGGCCTTTCATAGGTGGGCTTGTTTTTCAATGTTTTCTTTAGGTTCATGTCCAGATTTGTGAAGTTAAATTGAATCTCTTCCCATTTGAAACACCTGAATGCTTTTTTTTCCTGCTCTTCTCTTTGAACTGCCACATGAAACCCCCAGCTGGGTGTGTGGGCTCCAGGTGGAAGCTCGTAGGGGCCTGGCTGCAAGGCCAGGGTCATAAGCTGGGGCTGCCTCAGGTGGAGCAATGCTCAGAAAGACCGGCTCCCAGCCTCAATGAACTTGGGGCAGTGTGTGTGCAAGCAGCAGGGGCAGGACTGTCCACAGGGACTCCAAGGGCCTCACCTGAGATGCTCTCCCAGTGACCCCTTGCTCTGTGGCAGTGCCTGAAGGCTTGGTGCTAACAGGCCCCCCTCCATCACTGGCCTGTCTCATGCACTGGGAAATGGACTTGGTCAGACCACACGGTCTGGGTCTAAGGTGGGAAAAGATGCCTGCAGATGTCAGGAGATGGAAAGTGTGGGAAACGGGAGCCCCAAGACCAAAGACAGAGGACCTTGCTCAGCTGCTGGCAGAGCCAGGTAGGCGCTCAGCTCGGAACTCTGAACCCTATGCTCTTTTGCAGTCCCAAAGCAGCCTGTCTCCTCGAGTGGGCCCTGCCTCCATCCCACACCGGTCCCGGCCAACTTCCTTCATCACCTGGGCCAAGTGACCTCAGTCCCAGGGGGTTGGTTGGGGTACTCTCCTGAGCCCTGTGCCCCAGTCACTCAAGGCCTTCAGCCTGGCCATGCCCTGCCCATTAGCTCTCTGCTTCCCCCACACCCAGGGACAGGAAAGCGTCCCCCAGTTAACTCTGCTGCAGGCCAGGCCTAGAAGGAGAGGTTGGTGGAGCCGAGTCAGCACAAGAGAAACACTGAAACTCGGGGTCAGAAAGTACAGCCAAGTTAGTCTCTGGGCCACCTCAGGACCTCATACTTATCCAGGAGACCCACATGGGTAAGGCCAAGACAAGGATGGTGCCTTTCCCAAACCAGGCAGGAGGGTCAGACAGCTGTGAGAAAGGTCAGAAGCCCAACTTGAGACTCCAGGTGCAGGGGGAAAAACTGTGGCCTTCTCCCCAGGTAGCAACGCAGGCCACCCCTTATGAAAACAGTCCTGTGAGCACACGAAGGGCACGGTCTGAGGAGAGTGGAGCTTGATCTTTATTTAGCAATGGACACTCTGCGGGGGCACCAGGCCTCCCTCTGCACTGGGCCCCTAAAATGCCATAAATGCTGCTGCTCATCACAGTCCTCATTGACTCTGATGACCTGTGGAAATATCACTCTCTCCGTTTGATGCCACCTGGCCACACAGGTGCAAGTCCCAGTGACTCGGGAAGCTGAGTGTAACCACCCAGCCCACCATGTGAGGCTGATCACGGACTTGTCTCATTTACTGGGGTTGCTGTTGGGCTCTGCCTGTCAATGTTTAACTCCTGAAGAGGCCGACCTTGGGGTTGGAGAGGCTCAGGCTGCAGAGAGCGGCTCCTTTCTGCTGTGTGTGTGCAGGGACCCTGGGCTGGCGGGGGGGCAGTGTCAGCTCACAGCAAGCAGAGCACAAGCTGGAGGGAAGAGGGCCTTTGGCGTGAGCTCCGCCCCATGGTGTGCCGGGAAAGGGCAGGGCGTGCGGTCCCCCCACCACCACCCCCACCCCGTAGGTGACAGTGGGCCCCAGCAGGATGTGCAGCTCTGAGGACCCCTCCGTGATTTCTGGTGGCTTCAGACCTGGGGTGCGCGGGCGCCTCATTTGCAATTGCTGGTTTCCCCACAAGGGCCTGGCCTAGGTCTCCCCGCTGGTGGGGAGGAAGGTGTGGGAGCTGGTTTGCCGGGGCCACCCAGTGTGGGCTCAGGAAGGGAAGGAATGTGACCGAGGCCGGGTGTGGCTGAAGAGAGTGCAGCCAGTTGTGGGTTTTTCCTGGGGCCGAGATAGACGTGAGCAGAGATGGAGGCCCCTCTCTCTCTGCCCCCACCACACACACTAGGACCTTTCTTCAGCGTGCGGCTGTGGAGCTGGAGGCCAAGGACACCCTCTGGAAATCTGAATTCCATTCGCTCTTGGCAAAGAACAGCTTCCTGCTTGGGGAAGGTGTGCGCGTGTGTGCGCGCGTGTGCACACAGGGCCGTGGGGGCTGGCAGAGGGAGAGGCACGTGGGTGGAGCGATGTTTGATGAGATGTGTAAGGTGACCCCAGTATTTCCCGGCACTGGATGGCACTTGCTCCTCCATCCGGAGGAGCTAAGACAAACACCTGGGGCGGCTGAATCAGAAACGTGCAGGCTGTGCTGCCTTTGAAATAGGCCCTGGCTTAAAACAGTCACAGCAAAACATGCCTTTGAATCTGAAAGCCAGGACTTTTGCAAAATAATTCAAAAAGTTTGTTGAACCTTAAACCTTTCCTGATGATTCCTTCCTTCTGAAGTTAACTCGTTAAAGTTGCTCCAATCCCAGCCTGGTGCCAGACCAGCTTCCTGGAAATGCTCGCCAACTGCTGGCCTTTGGAAAGACTTGTCACCCTAATAGCTGTTTAAAAAAAAAAAAAAAGCTCCCTGGGCACCTTGGCTGCAGGGTCTGAAAAGTCCTTTGTGTTCGCTCCAGCTGCAGAGCCATTCCAGGCCCCGCTCCTGGGGCTGACTGGAGCTGTCTCTCTTCGTTTCCTCTTACAGTGGCGGGTGCTGGGCTGGCTTCATCCCGCCCAGCTTCTCTGCCAACGGTGTATCCAGGCCTCCCCACACCGAGGCGGGGGCCAGGACATCCAGGGCAGAGCCCTTGGAGAGGGTGGGTGTGCGCATGTCCCAAGAGGGTCACCAGCCAGGACGTCTCTCTCTTTCTTCTCCCCAGAGGGAGAGATCAGGGCCCCCTCCCAGGTCAACACTGTGTCACTTCCCCGGAAAACCCAGGACCCAGCCAGTTCCCAAGCAGCGTGGCTTCAGAAGTGAATACAGCGTGCACCACCCCCCCCAGAGCAGTGTTTCAGCAGCATAAAGCCTGAATGTAAAATGAGGTCTAAGCTGTAGTTTAAAAAAGAGTTTAAAATGTGAATATGGGTTGGAAAATATTTAGACTAACTCAGATATTAGGCGACTCAACAGAAAATGTACTAAGCACTGTCACTGTCACACGAATCAAAATCAAAGATTACCTGAAAATGGAAGAAAAGTTACATAAAAACTTGAGCCTTTAATGAGACACAGCAGTCAGAACATGTACGGCGTCCACTCCTCTAAAAATCACTCCTCGCAAACTTCCATGACGACAAAACCTATGTAGCATTTCATTTCCTAGGAGAGCCCTGTCGGTCTGCAGACGGGTGGAGGGCACCCCTTCCCATCAGAGGGGGGCGGGGGCGCTCCCTGCTCTCACCCGGGCTCTGCCTCTCCCTGTCAAAAACCTCTTTGTGCAGGAGCAGCCCTGCTCCTCGGAGGGACATGAACCAGAGCCCACAGCACTGCGCCACCGCGCTCCACAGCCCACCAGCCCGGCCCCGCAGCGGGGGCTGCTCGGTCACAGCCTGGCAGAACTTCTGCAGGAACTGCAGCATGCCCTTCTTGCCCTATTAAGATGTTGCTCTTAAAAAGTAATAATAACGTAGCTTTACACATGCTAGGGAAAACAGATGCAGTATACAAAGGGAAAATGGCAAAAAATCAGGTTATCCCCACCCCAACCCTGACTTCCTAAGTTTCCTTCCCTAAAGGTTACTGCTGTCCAAGCTCCCCATTGTATTTTTCAGTGTGTTATCTGGGCAAACGTACTCATAATATACCTCCTTTTCACACAAGTGGTAGCATATATTATTTAGCTGCAGTCTGCCTTTCTGACTTCATACAGGCATGCCAGACTTCTTTTTGAGCTGCCCAGACAAGCTTGGTTTATCACGGGGCAGTGCTCCTGAGGGGCACCTTTATCCTGCAGCATTGTTTGGGTACACACAAGAACAGGTGACAGCTGGAGCACTGCTTTCTCGTGAGTGAGCTTCTAGGATCCTTGAGAGAACGTGGTCTCTGCTCTTAGTCCACTGGACTGGGCTTTCCCCAAATGGGACTGTGCTCCTGGCAGCACTAGTCTTTGTGGCATCGGTTCTGTTGCTGGTGAACACGGGGACCCAGCCACCTGAAAAAGGCATGTAGGTGGCGGGGTGGGAGGCCTGTGAGGAGGCTGAAGAACATCATGTTGAGTGTTAACCAGTGAGCCTTCCATCAAAGAATACACAGATGGGCTACTCAGTAAAGCCTGATGAAGGCCCTGAGCATTTTCAAGGGCAACACTGCCTTGACTGCAGCTGGCAGGAGGTGGCCAACAGTTCCTTGCTTGATGGTCTGGGCAGGAAGCAACCCCAGGGCATCTGAAGAGAACGGAGCCCTGGTCAGGGCACTGGGCAGGGGCCCTGTCTCTGTGGACATCGTGCTGTAAGGAAACCCTCCAGCTTTCAGTAGCGAGCCCTCTCATTTCTCTGTAAGCACGCAGCCCCAGTGTGCACTGTTCAGAGAGAAGATGCCTGTGTGTTCTGGAGAGGGATCTATATTAAGACATCTAGTGCTTCTCCTGTTTATTAACAGCTGCAGAGCATTCCATTGTGCCATAATGTATGGAACAAGTCCCCTATTGATGGATGTATAGGGCAGCCAAAGACAGCCATTAACCATTCAAATATTCACTAATGAACTGCCTGATTTTGAAATTAGTCCCTCTGAAACGTCCCTCCCCACTGAACACTGTCGTTTCTCCCTACCCATCTTATGCCTGTTCTACCTCTGTTGACTGAGTCACCTAGGCTGTCTCTTATCAAATAAGGACAACATAAAGTAAATTATGAATAAGAACTGTAAACCTTGTCAAGATATGAGATTTCATGAAGTTAAGGGAAATGAAACTGAAGAATCTCTCTTCAGAGATTAGACAATTAGGCAGAGTTAAAGCATTTACCAACTGAAGAGAAAAGCAACACTGATACCTAGAAAACCATTTCAAAGGGGTGCAAAAGAAATAATAAAAGATTAAGAGTGGCCCCTTGGTGAAGCCATGAAGCCCTACCTTCTATAAAACTGAGCCTCTGTGTGAAAGTGCTCCCAGAGTCCATTATGAAGTGAGAGGTGCCCTACTGCGGTGTCATGCTACATCTTACGACATTCCATCAGAACCTCTCTCAATGCATTTTTTCTAATGAGTTATCTGCAATTATGACAATGTATATATAGGACAATATGATTTTCAAGACTATTATTACTACTCCTCAAGGTAACTTCCCAATCAAATCTATTTTTCATGAAATGTTGGTCTCCATTATAAGTGCATTCACTTCAAGAGGCCCACTGTCTCCCATTTCCAGCAAGGTTAAGATATTTGTACATGTTTTGATAAGATACTACCAAATAAAGGCTCGTGCCCATTTACACTACTGTGGATATTGTGCAAACATGCCCGTCTTCCCACACCTTCACCAACAACTGCTACTCACTAGTAGTCACAGCTTCCACCTTCATTACTTTGGTTGATAAGACATGGTGTACTGGAGTTTCCACTTATATTTCTTTTACTGTAAATGAGGTGTTTATCTCTTTAAATCAGTAAACATTTGCTTTTTCTTCTCCGTGAACCATTTCTCCATACCTTTATTTTTTTAATATCCCTTTTTACTAATTTATAGGAATTCTGCCTTACATGTTAAAAACATTTTATCCCAATTTTCCTTCATCTTTTAGCTTCTAGATTTTTCTGCTGGCAGGACTTTTAAATTTGAGGATTTTTTTGCTTTTGTTTATTGTTTTGCATTTCTTATATTTTATTAAAAGTTGAGTTTCTTTCTGTGAGTCAGAAGCCAGATGCATTTTCTTTTCATACGCTGTTCAAGTTTTTGGTCCATTTTCTCCCTATGGGCTTCAGAATTTTTAAATTCTGACATAGTCAACCTTGGCAGTCTTTTGTGATGTGAGATTCTTGTCTTAAATTTTGAAAAAACTGAGATTGTTTTAGTAAGTTCTCCTGTGTTTTCTTTTGCCATCTTGTTTTTCACATTAAAAAATTTTAATTGCTACATGGTTAATTACAGTGTTGTGTTAGTTTCAAGCATACAGCAAAGTGAAAGTGATTCAATCACACACACACACACACACACACATTTTTTTCAAATTATTTTCCTTTATAGGTTAGTTGAGTTCAGTCGCTCGGTCGTGTCCGATTCTTTGTGACCCCATGAATTGTAGCACGCCAGGCCTCCCTGTCCATCGCCAACTCCCAGAGTTCACTCAGACTCACGTCCATCGAGTCAGTGATGCCATCCAGCCATCTCATCCTCTGTCATCCCCTTCTCCTCCTGCCCCCAATCCCTCCCAGCATCATAGTCTTTTCCAATGAGTCAACTCTTCGCATGAGGTGGTCAAAGTATTGGAGTTTCAGCTTTAGCATCATTCCTTCCAAAGAACACCCAGGGCTGATCTCCTTCAGAATGAACTGGTTGGACCTCCTTGCAGTCCAAGGGACTCTCAAGAGTCTTCTCCAACACCACAGTTCAAAAGCATCAATTCTTTAGCGCTCAGCTTTCTTCACAGTCCAACTCTCACATCCATACATGACTACAGGAAAAACCATAGCCTTGACTAGACGGACCTTTGTTGCCAAAGTAATGTCTCTGCTTTTGAATATGCTATCTAGGTTGGTCATAACTTTCCTTCCAAGGAGTAAGCGTCTTTTAATTTCATGGCTGCAGTCACCATCTGCAGTGATTTTGGAGCCCCCAAAAATAAAGTCTGACACCGTTTCCAGTGTTTCCCCATCCATTTCCCATGAAGTGATGGGATTCCATATGCCATGATCTTCGTTTTCTGAATGTTGAGCTTTAAGCCAACTTTTTCACTCTCCACTTTCACTTTCATCAAGAGGCTTTTTAGTTCCTCTTCACTTTCTGCCATAAGGGTGGTGTCATCTGCATATCTGAGGTTATTGATATTTCTCCCAGCAATCTTGAATCCAGCTTGTGCTTCTTCCAGCCCAGCGTTTCTCATGATGTACTCTGCATTTAAGTTAAATAAGCAGGGTGA
Source organism: Bubalus bubalis (assembly GCF_019923935.1). Classification (NCBI taxonomy): domain Eukaryota; kingdom Metazoa; phylum Chordata; class Mammalia; order Artiodactyla; family Bovidae; genus Bubalus; species Bubalus bubalis. The sequence goes on along the minus strand of NC_059161.1, from coordinate 130,404,252 downwards.
CAATAACAGCCTTGGCGTACTCCTTTTCCTATTTGGAACCAGTCTGTTGGTCCATGTCCAGTTCTAACTGTTGCCTCCTGACCTGCATATAGGTTTCTCAAGAGGCAGGTCAGGTGGTCTGGTATGCCCATCTCTTTTAGAATTTTCCACAGTTTATTGTGATCCACACAGTCAAAGGCTTTGGCATAGTCAATAAAGCAGAAATAGATGTTTTTCTGGAACTCTCTTGCTTTTTCCATGATCCAGCGGATGTTGGCAATTTGATCTCTGGTTCCTCTGCCTTTTCTAAAACCAGCTTGAACATTTGGAAGTTCATGGTTCATGTATTGCTGAAGCCTGGCTTGGAGAATTTTGAGCATTACTTTACTAGCGTGTGAGATGAGTACAATTGTGCGGTAGTCTGAACATTCTTTGGCATTGCCTTTCTTTGGGATTGGAATGAAAACTGACCTTTTCCAGTCCTGACTTACTTTACTTAATATGATAATCTCTAGGTCCATCCATGTTGCTGCAAATGGCATTATTTTGTTATTTTTTATGGCTGAGTAATATTCCATTGTATATGTATGTGTGTGTGTGTGTGTGTGTGTGTGTGTGTATACATACACATGGACACACACACATTTTTTATCCATTCATCTGTCAGTGGGCATTTAGGTTGCTTCCATCTCCTGGCTATTGTAAATAATGCTGCTGTGAACACTGGGATGCATGTATCTTTTTGAATTAGCATTTCCTCCAGATACATGCCTAGGAGTAGGCCTGCAGGATTGTATGGTAGCTCTATTTTTAGTTTTTTAAGGAACCTCCATACTGTTCTTCATAGAGGCTGCACAAATTGACATTCCCACCAATAGTGTAGAAGGGGCCTTTTTTCTCCACACCCCCATTTATTATTTATAGACTTTTTAATGATTACCATTCCAACTGGTGTGAGGTGATACCTCACTCTAGTTTTGATTTGCATTTCTCTAATAATTAGCGACAGCGAGCATCTTTTCATGTGTCAGTTGGCCATCTGTGTGTATTCTACGGAGAAATGTCTATCTAGGTCTTCTGCCCAATTTTTGATGGGGTTTGGTATTTTTATATATATATTATATATATATATATAAAACTGTATGAGCTGTTGCGTATTTTGGAAATTAACCCCTCGTTGGTAGCATCATTTACAAATACTTTCTCCTAGTCCACACTTGTCTTTTCATTTTGTTTATGATATCCTTTGTTATGCAAAACCTTTTAAGTTTAAATCCCACTTGTTCACTTTTGTTTTTATTTCCATTACTCTAGCAAACAGATCCAAAAAGAAATATTGCTGTTATTTATATCAAAGAGTGCTTTTACCTATATTTTCCTCTGTATGTGCACTCAGTCATGTCCAACTCTTTGCAATCCCATGGACTGTAGCCCACCAGGCTGCCCTATCCATGGAATTTTCCATACAAGAATACTGGAGTAGGTTCCCATTTCCTTTTCCAGGAGAGCTTCCCAAACCAAGGATCAAACCTGTATCTCTTGTGTCTCCTACACTGGCAGGTGAGTTCTTTACCAGCTGAGCCTCCAGGGAAGCCCCTCTGTTGTTTATTGTATTTTCCTCTAGGAGTTTTATAGTCTTACATTTAGGTCTTTAATCCACTTTGAGTTTTATATGGTATTAGAGAATGTTCTAATTTCATTTACACACAGCTGTCTAGTTTTCCCAGCACGAGTTAAGAGACTATCTTTATTTCATTATATATTCTTGCCTCCTTTGTTATAGATTAACTTTCCGTAAGTGCATGGGTTTCTGAGTCTTCTATCCTGCCCCACTGATCTGTATGTCTGTTTTTGTGCCAGTACCACTGTTTTGATTACTGCAGCTTTGTAGTATAATCTAAAGCCAGGGTAGCTGATCCCTCCAGCCCTGTAATTCTTTCTCAAGAGTGTTTTGTGTATTCAGGATCATTTATGTTTCCATACAAATTTTAAAATTTTTTGTTCTCATTTTGTGAAAAATGTCATAGGGATTGCACTGAATCTGTAAATTTCCTTGGGTAGTACAGTCATTTTTAACAATATTGATTCTTCCAATCCAAGAACACAGTATATCTTTCCATCTGTTTGTGGTCATCTTCAATTTCTTTCATCAGCATCTTATAGATTTTGGAGTAAAGGTCTTTTGCCTCTTTAGCTAGATTTATCCCTACGTATTTTTTTCTTAGGGATGTGACAGTAAATGGGGCTGTTTCTTTCATTTCTGTTTCTGATATTTCATTGTTAATGTACAGAAATGCAACAGATTTCTGTATATTAAGTTTGTATTCAGTAACTTAACTGAATTCGTTGATGAGTTCCAATTCATCTTCTGGAAGCATCTTTAGGGTTTTCTGTATGTAGCATCATGTTATCTGCAAACAGTGACAGTTTGACTTCTTTTCCAATTTGGATTTCTTCTTCTTCTCTTGACTTCCAAAACTATGTTGAATAAAAGTGGTGAGAGTGGGCAGCTTTCACTTTTTACATTTAAATTGTGCTCTATTTTTATAGAAGGAGTCATTAAATTCAATTTATTTTCTATGTGTCTAACTAGTTATCCCAACAGTATCTGAATGCATCATCTTCTACTGACTTAAATTGTCATCTTTATCATATTTCAAACTCTCATTTAATGTGTATCCATTTCTAGACTGTCTTATGGATTGCTGATGGGCCTGATGATGAGCCAGACTCAGTTATTTGACTTTCAAACTTTATGATATACTTATGAGTACAACAGAGTTTCCCTCATCTCTCTAACTCAGAAGAGGAAGCCACATTTCACACAGTACAGTCAACCACGGAATCCATGGCATGGCCTCAGACCAAATCGCTCTAGACACAGGATTGGCTCTTGAGTTGGACAGGAAGCCTGGAGTGTTTATAATTGAGTCCGTGCATTGGCAACTAATAAGGTAAGGGAACAGGAGCACTTGTTTCTTCCAGGCTCACACAGCCGAATCCAGACAATGGATGCCCAGAGGTCATGGCTCTGACCCATGTAGGGTCAGTAGTGGGTAGGGGGCCATTTCATACTCATGTATGATCATAATTTCAGGGCATCTTATGAAAACTGAATTCAGTAACTCAAAAAAGTAAATAAGCCTAATTCGAACAGGAAAAGAATGGCAATAAGAAAAATCTGTAAGGTGTAGCCAGTCCCTCCCTTCCCTAGGCCAAGGAGAATAATGGGCATGATAAACTGTTATAGTTGGAGTGATGTTATAACCAGTGCAGGTCAAAATGGTTTCACATCATGACCTGGACAACAGTGACTCGGTTTCCTTATCTAACCTAGGTCACCTGTACCAATGTGGTTTTTCTAGCCTCACCCATGTGAAACTGGCCCAGAGGAACATGGCCCCTATCCCCTGCCCTCCTGGTTTGGGTGCTCTCCTTTACTGCCCTGTAAACAAAAAGTAGTGCTTAAGAGCAGATTCTAGAGCCACAGCGCAGCAAATGCACCGCTTCCTACCTGCTGGACCTTGGGTGGGTCATTTAACCTCCATTTCGTCTTCCCATTTATAACATGGGGATAATAAGAAAGAGCGCCTTCCACAGAGGGTTACTGAGAAGATTAAATGAATGACTAATGTGAAGCACACAGTATGGTGCTGACATATGTAAGGCTATATAGCGTTCGTTAAATGCATGCCCTACCTCATGATGAGTCATTCAGTTCATCTTTATCACAGTAAGTGCTTGACAAGGTCAATGAAGAGGGGAGTTCGAATGAGTAAAATCACCTTCAGAAAAAAGTGTAGTTGCATTCTCATTAGACTACTTAGGACAATGGGTAATCTTTAAAACCTGGTGCTTTCCTGGAGCAGGTGCTTTCAAGAATTGTATAGGACTTACATTACATGCTCATTTTTTTCACATAAATTTTAGAATCAGCTTGCATGATTTAAAAAACAATGTGTGTGGCCATCCATATTCTGCTGGTAATTTCTACTGAAACTACAATCAATTTAGATTAACCTAGAATTATCTTTTTTTACAAATATTTTTTTACTTCCTAGCCAAAAAGAGAGATTTATCCATGTGTTCAAATCAGTTGTAATGTGTCTCAGTATTTTTTAGCCCTTTGTTCATATACATTTTGTGCAGTTTGAAATTCATCATTGGGTATTTTGAGAAAAGTGAAAGTGAAGTCGCTCAGTCGTGTCCAACTCTTTGCCACCCCATGGACTGTAGCCTACCAGGCTCCTCTGTCCATGGGATTTTCCAGGCAATAGAACTGGAGTGGCTTGCCATTTCCTTCTCCAGCGGATCTTCCCGACCCAGGGATCAAACCCAGGTCTCCCTCATTGTAGACAGACGCTTTACCATCTGAGCCACCAGGGAAGTCTACTGATTTTAAATTTGGTGATCATTATTTTTTTCAACTGAACTTTTCATTTTGAGATCATTGTAGATTTACATGCAGCTAGCTGTGAGAAATTATAATAGGTTCCATGTAGCCTTAGCCCCAGTGGTAGCATTTTGGGAACTGGGACATGATCACTGCCAGGACACAGAGGTAGGTGCGGGGGAGCTTGCTGCCCTCGTGCAGCCCCCTGAGAGCCACACCCCTCCTCTCCCATTCCGCTTCATCCCTAAGCCCCAACAAGCACTACTCAGTTCTGCGCTGCTTTAATGTTGTCACGACAAGAAGGGTCTAAAAATGGAACCGCACTCAGGGCCTTCTGAAACTGGCTGTTTTCACTCGACACAGTTACCTGAAGATTCATCCAGGTTGTTGAATGTATCTTTGCCTTCCTGGCATGACCCTATTTTAGGTTTATATTTTTAAAGCTGATGGACCCTGGTTATTGTTTTCCTTTTTCTGCACTAACTATCATAGATGAAATCAGTGTGGGTTTTTTCATTATGCCAACTGTCAGATCAGTGGAATTTTGGCTCCAGAAAGAGACTTTGGAAGATTTCATTAAGGATATGATTATTTTAAAATACATATTCAAACAAAAAAAAAGCTCTTGTGGAAAAAAATTGTTTTATTTGCTCTTAATTTTCTTTTTCTTAACCACTTTACTGAGGTATGATTGACATACACAATCTGTATGTAATTAATATACACAATGTGACAAATTTGGAAGTAAGTATATACCTATGAGACCATCATCACAATCTAGGTCATAAACATACGCATCACCTCCCAAAGTTTCCTTACGCCCTTTATATCATGTATATTATTTCCTAGGGACACTACCACGAGATCTCCCCTCTTACCAAATCTGGAAGCACACAATGCAGCTCTGTTGACTACAGGCCCTGTGCTGGGCAGTCGCGCTCCAGGACTCATTCATCCTGCAGAGCTGAAACTCTGTGCCCTCTGACAAATTCCTCCAAGCTGCCTCCCCCCTGCCCCTTGCAACCACCATTCAACTCTCTGCTTCTCTGACTATTTTAGATTCTTCATATAAGTGGTATCATACAGTATTTGTCCTTCTGTGTCTGGCTTATTTCACTGTCCTCCACATTCATCCATGTTGTCACAAATGGCAGGATTTCCTCCTTGTGAAAGAATTCTTGTACAACCATTCTATTTCTGAACGCTACCAGGATTCCGGGTGGGGGTGGGGAGTGCTTTTTACATCGTTCATGTATGACAGAGAGTGGGACAGAAGGAAGCAAGTTTGTTCCCAAGGGGACAGATACAAGCATTCAGGGAACCCCCAAGGAGGGGCCTGGGAGCCCTGGGGCCATCCTGTGGGGGGTGGGAAGAAAACATTCCTGTCTTGAATGCTCCCCCTAGAGAGGGCCTCACTTTCTCCCATTATCTTCCTGTCTTCTCACCAGCCCACCCAGTTCTCTCTCTCTTGTCTCTGTATCTCTCTGTGACTCCCAGTCACCTTGAAGCTCCCTGCTCAGCCCCATGTACAGGCACGCTCTTAGGGCTGAGGTGAATGCAAACAAAGAATGGGAATCTTTGCGAGAGCTCTGGGGGAGGGTGGGCTAAGCTGACCATGGCCTCAGGTTCCCTTGAGGGGAAATGGGGTTTGGCTGGGCTAGCCCATGAAGCCTTTCACTTCTCTGGAGCTGTGCCTACCACCGTCACCCCCTTCCATATACACACCAAGAGCTAAGACAGACAAAGAGCAGCTCCTATCTGAAGCTCCGATGGGCTCCCCCAGGGTTGATGTGTGTGGGGTCTAGCCACAAGAGCTGAAGGAACCTGTGAGACTCAGTGCAGTGCCATGTAGGCAGGTGGAGGAAAGGATGCCTCCTTGCCCTGTGTGTCCACTCTTCTAGGCAGAAGGTTCAAGCAGGCTCACTAGGCTCTGTGCAAGCCCCGGGGGACCAGGAGTAGCCAGAGAGGGGCCACCCTGCTCTCTCAGAGATGCTGGTCTCGTCATCAACACACCCTGGGCACTGCGTTTCGAAGGAGGCCCAGCACTACCATTCCAGTGAGGAGAAAGTCTGCTAACCCTGCACACATCTTTGGACTAAAGAATATCCCTAAAACAGTAACAGTACTTGCCCTTAGCCAGGCCATGTGCTCACTGCTTTATAAACATTTCACTAATCCTCACATTAGACAGCCTTTGACATAAGAATATTATCGCTCTTGTTTTATATATAATCAACCTGAGGCTTGAGAGGTTAAGTCAGGCCCAGGGTCACAAAGCTAGTGTTGACCCTGAGCAGTAGATCTGGTGAAGCCACTGTGGCTCCTCCCACCCTCCCTTGGTATCATTTTAAACAAGTCAAGCTCTCTCTCCTGACCTTCTGCCCTTCCCCAGGCTGGGGCTGACTCATGTCCCTCTCTCAGAGTGGCCAACTGCTAAGCCTCAGATTGGACCACAGAGAGCCCATTTCCCCTCCTGTCCTTAATGGATAACCGGGTGTTTGTCTGTGGTGAAGGGTTACAAGCCGTCTCCTTCGATCCCAAGGCTGGGGAAGGTACAAGTACGTCTTTTTGTTCCTCATTATCTTCAATGCTTAATCCGCATAGGGCCCATCATGGCTGCTCTGTGAATGTTTGACGAATAAGCAAGTGAATGAATAAGCAAGGAGGGGTTTGCACCCAGGGCTGTCAGGTGAAGGACCCTGGCTGTGGTCCATCTTCCTCAAAAGACCTGCCCAGCCTGCAGCGAGTCTCCAAGCAGCAACGAGGCCTCCGTGCTCCTTTTGGAGCACCTTCCCTTGCTCTTCCTCCAGGGCTCAAGTCCCCACTCACAGAGTCCATGGCAGTTAGAGTCCAGAGCTAATCACAGAATCTCTCCCCCTGGAGCCCACTCCCTTCTGCTGCTGTTTTAGAAATGCAGGGAACTCAAATGCAGTCAGTTTAATGTCCTCCAGGGTCTTGTATAGAGACAATTTCAGTCTTCACAGATCAAGAGACCAAGGCCTGGGGATGGCAGATGTTCCCACGTAGAAAACAGTGGTACCTGGTGAGGAACTCAAGGCCATGCATGCTGAGCTCAGGAGTCTCTCTGCCACCAGGCCGTGTTCACACGCTTTCCTTGCTTGGTTGCCCTAGTTCTGCCCTCCCCAGGAAGGAAGTCTACTCCCCGTTCCTAATGGCAAGTCTCCTGTTAACCTGAGAACCAAGGGCCTTTAGATCTTCTTGTTCCCAGAATAATAATTCTCACCAGCTCCAGAGGCATGGGAATGGGCCGGCATTAACAATGGGGCGAGTTCCTGATGAAAGGCTCCAAACGAGGGCTCTCAGACTGCAGGTGATGGAGCTGGAGGTGAGGCATGGAGTGAAGGGCCTGGTCTTCTGCAGCCTGCCCGCCTGAGTATGGGCAGTGGTTTGAAAGACCAGTCACATGGAGGCCAGGTTGCTGTGCCAAGCGTGAAGCTACTCTGCCTGTCACTACTGCCTGCAAAGGCACGTCCTAGGCCTCTGGCTGGTGGGGAAAAAGTAGGGATTGCATTTGATTCCATCAAAGATGGTTTTCCTATTAAAACATGACTCGTGTTAAAACGCAGGGCTTAGTTCAGAGTAAACATTTCGAACTGCTGAGGAGAAGCAGAGATTTATAACACAGAGCAAGACTTAAAAAAGTAAAAGCCCCTATATACTGACTGAGGCCAGGAAAGCTGCCCTAAAATGCCAGCTCAGTTCAGACACAACTTTATCCAACCTGCTCTGTCTTTGCTTCCAGCAGCCCCCCTGGTTCCTCATCTCAGGACTCCCAGGTTGGAAGGTCTACGGCCCAGCCTGGGCCTCAGGCCCTCCTCGCTCCCTCCTGGCTCGAGCTCCGGGGCAGCCCGGATGACCTGGGCCCCCAGGACGACTGCTCTGCTCTGTGCCCCTAAACAGTGGCCTCCACGAGCTTTGTTAAGATTCCTTTCCCGGGCCCCACACTCGCTGCTGCCTCTCTCTTTCGAATCATATACACAAAAGATGGTCAGAGGTACACTCTCCACGATGCTTTCCCTAGTCGCACAAAACCTAATGACTGTCTTTTGTTTCTTTCCATTTAGAAGCATTTCCCTGGCAACGCTGTCTCTCCTTAGTCAACAGCAGCTAACTTCATCCTTCCCCTTTATCAAGATATTGTTTAGAGCAAATAACTCATTAACTGGTACAGCAACTTGGGAACCCTTTCACACTGGCTCTCAAGAGGACTTTTCTCCTGAGAACGGGGCACCCCACAGAGCTTAGGAAGAGAAGTGTCTGTGGGAGCTTTGGTAGAGCTCTGACAGCAGACAGGCAGCTGTCTGTTAAGGACTGTGCCCGGTACCTTCTGTGATTGGATTAAGTACCTTAACAAAAGGGAAGCCGATGTGGCTGGAGGGACCTGCCACATTGGTATCCCTGTGGCATCTCCTCGGTGGCCGAGGTGTGTGTATGAAGGCCCAAGGCCTGCTGCCGGCACCACATAAGCTCCAGGAGGTCATGTGGGCTCAGTCCCCACTGATTCCTCTGTGACCCAGCAGCATTCTCTTTCAATGGAAAACATACTCATGTGGTAAACAGACTGTGTTCCAGAACTTTCTAGGTGACCTCCCTTCTCTCCCTCCTTTGCCACAGTCAGGGGTTGGAAAAGCAACAGATCTGCTTTCTCGGTGCCTCTGAAGTGACTTCTTGGCAGAGAAGAATGTCCCTTGTCTATTGCACCAGAGTTCAGGTCAAGCTTTCCTAGGAGACGGGCAGGCTCACTGGCCTGGCTGGAAGCTGGTGGCCAGCTGAGAGCTTGTTTTGGTGGAGGGACCTGGGAGGAGCCCCTCAGCTCAGCCTGCTTACTATAAAGTGAGGCAACCTTCCCACCCTTCCACGCAGACTTCTCCAGCCACAGACAGGGCTAGGAGTCTTCCCCACAGAGCAAGCCCTGGACCAGCCTTCAGAGAGTAGTCCGAGATACAGGTGAAGCTTTGCAGCAAGTCTGTCTGTAACAGAAAGCAGGACTGTGTTCCTTACACACCAAACACACTAGGTGTGTGCTGGTGTCCTGCATGTGCAGCAGGTGACTAAGAAGTGAAATGGCTTCCATCTCCAAGTTCTGCTGCTCTGCATTTCCAATTTCCAGCCCTGCCTCACTCATATTTCCTGGATTTGACGTATATGCCTCCTGGGACAACCTGTGAGAACTGTGAGAAGTACAGAAAACTGGAGGTAGGGGTATGGAGTCCAGCGGATACAGAGGGTCTAATGGTCAGGCCTGAACAGACAGGGAAGGGGTTGCCTTGGAAAGGGTCCCCATCTGGACAGAATGTTCCCCTACATGTGACAGCCAGCGCAGCTCACAAGAGCATGTCTTCAGTCCTCAAATCCCACAGCATGCATGCCCTGACACATCACACCCAAGACACAGCATGCCTTACACCAGAGGGCTGCTCACACTGAGGCATGGGACCTTGGCCCCACTGTGCAGTGGCAGGAGCCATACAGATATTGAGCCTGGCAGCTGCAAGGTGGGTTGGTGTCATTCCGTGTGGGGTGGGAAGATGAACCCATGCAGGCAGTAGAGGCCACAGGCCCCCACAACCTCTGCCTAGGCACTACAATTCCAAAGGCCTCACACAGGCTTTGGGCTTTTGGATATGGGGCTTATGGAGGCAGGTCCCTGGCCGCTGGTGCTATGATGCCATCTGCACAATGGTGCTTGAAGTGTCAGCTGGCCTTCCTTTGGAACAGGACTCCCAGGCAGGGTGGGCCAGGATACTTCTAGTCATCTCCCAACTCACCAGGGGTTGGGCCATCACCTTATTGTTGTTGTTCAGTCGCTTAGTTGTGTCCAACTCTTTGTGACTCCATGGACTGCAGCACACCAGGCTTCCCTGACCTTCACTATCTCTCAGAGTTTACTCAAACTCATGTCCATTGAGTTGATGATGCCATTCAACCATCTCATCCTCTGTCGTACCCTTCTCCTCCTGCCCTCAATCTTTCCCAGAATCAGGGTCTTTTCCAGTGAGTTGGCTCTTTGCATCCGATGGCCAAAGTACTAGAGCTTCAGCTTCAACATCAGTGCTTCTAATGAATATTCAGGGTTGATTTCCGCTAAGATTGACTAGTTTGATCTCCATGCTGTCCAAGGGACTCTCAAGAGTCTTCTCCAGCACCACAGTTTGAAAGCATCAATTCTTTGGCATTAAGACTTCTTTATGGTCCAACTCTCACATCCGTACATTACTAGTGGAAAAACCATAGCTTTGACTATATGGATCTTTTGTCAGCAAAGTGATATCTCTACTTTTTAATACACTATCTAGGTTTGTTATAGCTTTACTTCCAAGGAGCAAGCATCTTTTAATTTCAGGGCTGCAGTCACCATCCATAGTAATTTTGGAGCCCAAAAAAATAAAGTCTGTCACTGTTTCCATTGTTTCACCATCTATTTGCCATGAAGTGATGGGACTGGGTGCCATGATCTTAGGTTTTTCAATGTTGAGTTTTAAGTCAGCTTTTTTACTCTCTTCTTTCACCTTCATCAAGAGGCTCTTTAGTTCCTCTTCACTTTCTGCCACTAAGGTGGTGTCATCTGCATATCTGAAGTTACTGATATTTCTCCTAGCAATCTTGACTCCAGCTTGAGCTTCATCCAGCCTGGTATTTCTCATGATGTACTCTGCATATAAGTTAAATAAGCAGAGTGACAATATACAGCCTTGTTGTACTCCTTTCCCAATTTTGAACCATTCCATTGTTCCATGTCCAGTTCTAAGTGTTGCTTCTTGACCTGCATACAGGTTTCTCAGGAGGCAAGTAAGGTGGTTTGGTATTCACATCTTGTTAAGAATTTTCCAGTTTGTTGTGATCCACATAGTCAAAGGCTTTCATGCAGTCAATTTTAGAAGTAGTAGGTGTTTTTCTGGAATTCTTCTGCTTTTTCTATGATCCAGAGGATCTTGGCAATTTGATCTCTGGTCCCTCTGCCTTTTCTAAATCCAGCTTCTACATCTGGAAGTTCTTGGTTCACCTACTGTTGAAGCCTAGCTTGAAGGATTTTGAGCATTACCTTGCTAGTTTGCAAAATGAGTGCAATTGTGCGGTAGTTTGAACATTCTTTGGCAATGTCCTTCTTAGGGATTGGAATGAAAACTGACCTTTGCCAGTCCTGAGGCCACTGCTGAATTTTCCAAATTTGCTGGCATATTGAGTGCAGTACTTTAACAGTATCATCTTTTAGGATTTTAAATAGCTTAGCTGGAATTTCGTCACCTCCACTAGCTTTGTTCGTAGTGATGCTTCCTAAGGCCCACTTGACTTCACACTGCAGGATGTCTGGCTCTACGTGTGTGAGCACACCATCACTTATGCTATGCTAAGTCACTTCAGTCGTGTCCGACTCTGTGTGACCCCATAGACGGCAGCCACCAGGCTCCCCCATCCCTGGGATTCTTCAGGCAAGAACACTGGAGTGGGTTGCCATTTCCTTCTCCAATGCATGAAAATGAAAAGTGAAAGCGAAGTCGTTCAGTCGTGTCCGACTCTTAGCGACCCCATGGACTGCAGCCTACCAGGCTCCTCCATCCATGGGAGTTTCCAGGCAAAAGTACTGGAGTGGGGTGCCATTGCCTTCTCCACACCATCACTTGGGCTAAGCCAAATGTCCTCTTTATGGATAAGCCTGCGCCAGTCCTGGCCCACTCGCCACCAGCCTGCACACTCTGTGCCTCACTCTAGTGAGAATCATGGTGGGGTCTGCCCTAGGCCCCTCTGACTCTCACCCACCCAGGGGATGGGAGAGTAGAGAAGTGTGCTGGGCCCACCTCTAGCAAGCCTATGTCAATGGTAAATCATCCTTTGCCCCGTCTTGCTCCCTCACTTTTGGGGTTTTCTATGCTTTCCTGAGAACACAGCTGTGCCTGCCCATCCAGCCCCCCGATAACCAGCTCCAGTCTCACCATCTGACTCTAAGGCCTGTGATGCAGGGTGCAGACATGCCTCTCCCGATAATGTCACTGGGCTGAGAAGCCAGGCCCCAGACCACAGCACACTGTGCCTGGCCAAGGGAGGAGCACACTCATTAGCAGGACATGGGCCCCATAAGGAGACCGGGCCCCTCACGTGCAGAGTCCCTGCCTGCCAAGTTTCTGTGATTATTTTGAAACAATTCCCAGCAACGGACACCCCACCTGGCCCAGCACTGAGTCTCCTCGCAGCCCCGGAACAACAGCTCCCAGCCCTGGGCAGCACGTTCCTGTGAGACAGCTGCTGTAACTGGATCTTGAGCCCGGCTGCCAGCACTTTGCACACGGGCACGCCTGCTCCTAGGCCGAGCTCTGGGCTGTATAGACTGTGGCTGCTGGACTAAATGTGGGTCCCCACTCAGATGGCAAATGCTTTTTCAAGACTGGGGTGTCCTACTCAGCCCCGTCTTCAGCCTGGGACCGCTGGCCTCCAACCACAGAACCGCAGCTCCTCTGGCCAAGCACTCCTCTGCCCACTCCCACAGGACAAACAAAGGACTCAGGGGCAGTTCCTCCAGCCAGAGGGCCCTGGCGTATATCAGTCCAGTCACCAGCCTAGAGGCCAACGCAGGTCCAAGAGGGTCCTCGTGACCCACGGCATGCCTGGTTCATCCTTCTGGTGAATGAAGGCAAGGACGGGGCCAGGGCTGGCTTGCTGAGGCAGGAGCAATAGCTTGGGGTGAAGACATGGTAGTCTCAGCTGGGGACAGGGTGCCAGGGAGTGACATAGATGCCCTTATCAGGGTGTATCAAGTGGATCATAGCCCACAAACTGCAGCAGAGAGACTGTTCACCAAGTACAGTGACTGTCGAGGGTACCGGATTCCCAGGCCTCATGGCCTTGGGTTGAGGCTGGGAGAGCCCAGCCTGCCCACAGCTGCCCTCAGCGCTACACTGTGCAGAAGGCTTTGGTCGGCAGATACACACCCGTGAGCCCAGTGGTCCACACAGCGCCCCTGCCTGCACTGGGGCTGCTGCAGAATATTCCAGAGGGCCTCCTGGGAACCTGGGACTTGGGACTGTTTGTATGGTCCACCCTCTGACACAGCCTACTCAGCGGCCTTGACCCCCTGACCCCAATCAAGGAGGGATGACTAGCCGGGGAGGGGCAGGTTCCCTTCTCCATTCTTTCAGGCCCTCTGCTCAGTCTGTGGCCTTCCCTCCCCAGCCAGGTCCCAGAGCCCAGGGTACAGAGTTCTGACATGTCTGGGCCAGCAGCCAGCAAGTCACAGAGAGACTGAGGACAGGGGCTTCCAGTCCAGACCCTGGTTCCCAAGGAGTCTCTCGGGCTGTAGTTGGGGTGTCCTGCGGAAATCCTGGTGGGATGGAAAATCCCCAGCCGTTGGGCCCCGGCTAAGCTGTGACCCTGCACTTTCCCCACCCGCCAGGGGTCAGCCGGCTCGCTGCTTCCTGCTTCCCTTTGATGTCCCCGTGTGAGGGAGGGGTCAGCGCCCCTCTGGGCTTGAGCACACATGCTCACTGGGCTGCAACGAGCAGCCATGCTTCTGGGGCCTGGGGATGCTGGGGTCAGGCAGGGGACCTAGGGGGTGGGGAAGGAGGCCAGGTGGAAAAACCCCAGCCTGGGCAGAGAGTTCCTGGGAAAGAGGGAAGGAAGGGGTGCCCTGAGACCACCAAAAATATGCCCACTCACCCTCCTGTGCTGTCTGATCAGGGAGTGAGATGCTATGATGAGTCTCTGTCTAGACAGGGGAACTGAGGCCTCTGGACAATCCAGGCACCGCCACTCGAATGGCCGCCTCGGGGCCTTCCTCTCACGTCTGGGGAACGTCCCAAAAGACTTGAGTAGTTGCTGCCATTTGCCAGGCCTCCACGCAGCACTGGGCCCCAGTCTCTGTGTGTGCCCTCAGCAAATCACCAGCTCTGGGCGGAGGGCAGAGCTCACAGAGCCAGGCCTGCTGGCCCTAGTGCCACTGTTCTGCGTGCTCCCTGCTGAAAAGGCAGGTGCTCTCCTGAACACTGGGGAGGAGGCAGCCTTTTAATCAGCCCAATAACCCCAGAAGGTACCTGTTAGTTTTAATTCTGGTTTACAGATAAGGAAAATGAGGCAAAGAGAGATTAGGTGACCTGCTCAATGACACGTACCTCATCTGTACTAGAACTGGCATCTAAATTGAGTGGCCTGGAGCTGCTTTGTGTGACAATGCTGTGCTGTCCTGGCAGGTCACACCTACACATTCTAAGGTCCCCAAGAGCCCACCAGGCCCAGCTACCCTGGAGAGGTGCCCCGGGGCAGCGGGTAGGCCTAAGTTCATGCAGCAAGGTCTTAAGGCAAGCTGGGGAGGGGAGGGGGCCCTGCTCTCTGCTCCTTCCAGCTGTAGGCTGGGGAGCAGGTCAACTCTCTAGAAGAACCTGAGAAAATGGCAGGGGCGGGGCCCGGATGGGAACCCTGGAGGAATGGGGACCTTCAGCAGAAGCTTGAGGGGCAGTTCGCCCTCCCTGCAGTAGTGGCTCATCTGCCTGGGAGTCCGGGGGTCTGGCCCCCACCGGCCTGTGCAGAAAGGCCTTTGAGATCCTGAGGGCGACACTGTGGAGATGCAGGTGGCTGGGGAGGTGACTCTCCCCACCCCTTTTAATGTTCAAACAACTCAGCTTGTTGACTTTGATGCACAGGGGTAGGCAGAGTGGCTTTGAAGTCAGCCCTTAGGGGACATTCCTATCAGCCCCTGCAGAGATAATCTCCCACCCGACCCTGGGATTCAATGCCACTCCTGGGATCCCCCCCAACAGCAAGGGACCTTTCTGGCAGCCTTGGGAAGGGGCCTTAGGTGGGTCTTAGAGGAAGACTTGCCTTGGGAAATGGGGAGAGCAGGGGAGGGGCAGCCAAGGACACAGGCCCCCAGACACCCCTGCCCTCTGCTCTGCCTGCCCCCCAGGCACTGGTATCCTCAAGAGAGCCCAAGGGGTAGAAGGTGCTGGAGAACCATCCTCCCTGACCACCCACCCTGACCATAACCAGTGTGGGGCCAGCAGGCTCCACCTCGGAGCTCGTGATCTGCTCCTTTGTACTGTCTGCCAGCCCAGGAGCTCACAGAAGGGCGCCCCCATCTGATGGCCCCCATGTCCCAGCAGTGGGCCTGCACAAGAGGGACAGAATGAATGATGAATCAATAAATGACTCAGAAATTGGTTAGCATGGGTACCTTCCGAATTCTCGGATATCCAGACATTTAAGGAGCACAAGAAGCCAGCAAGTGGCCTGCAGCCTTGGCGGCAGGGGCAGTGGCACGAGCAGCCGGCCGAGGCAGCCAGGGTCAGGGAAGCAGCTGCAGGAGATGGCATCCCCGTGCACTGGGGTGGGCACAGTCCCATGGGGAAGCCAGGTGAGGGGTGACATTTGGCTCAGAGTAGCCCACGCAGGAAGGGAAGCAATGCCTCATCAGGGTGGCACTTGGCCCTCCCAGGTGCCTAGCTGTGGCCCTGGGCATCTCTCTGGGCTTGCACCCACACATGTGCAGGGAAGGCCTCCTGGGCTCCGAGGCCACCTCCCCAACAACGATGGCAGGGGCGGGCCTCAGCAGGCCTAGGGACTCGATTGCCTGGGAGGTCTTTGCCTGAGGACAGGCTGAGGAGGCCCATGAGTCTAAAGGCTGGCCCTGCCTCTACCCTCCCCTCTCTCAGCCTGGTTCTCCAGCGAGCTGAAGGTTTGAAAAGTGCCCCTCTCTCCCCCAAGGTCAGGACAGGGAGCCTGGCAAAGGCCTATGCCCTCCCCAGCCAGGAGAGCTTGGGGAAGGCTGGTCTCCTCAGAAATCCTGCTGTGTCAGTGCCCAGTGGTCTCAAGCAAATCACTCCGTGTGGCCAAGATGGTTTTTGCTGTATCCGCACGGACCTCCCTCCCTGTGTGGTTGTTCTGAGATTAAATGCAGTCGACAACGAAGTTAAGGCGCTTCACAGTTACAGAGGGCTCGTGCTGCAGGCGTGACTGGTCCTCGGGTGACATGTGCCTGTACTAGGAGGCTATGAATGAGGCAATGTGAGAGCAGAGGCCAGGCTCTAGGACCTTGGGAACAGCCCCTGGGCCTGGCAGGATCTTGGCTTCCATCATGAAGAAGGTGCCACAGGGGCCAGGGGCTGGGCAAGAGGCAGCATGAAGAGGGGACAGAACCTCAGGCCTTGTCAAGGAGTAGGTCCCAGGTGAAGCAGGCATGTGTTTTAGTGCGTGAGTTAGTGTGTGTGAGGGTAGATGGGTGTGAGGAGCGTCCGCGAGAATTTCTGAGCAGCTTCCATCCCATTGCTATAGCCTGCAGGGGGGTTCAGCCTGGCAGGGGTGTCAGGGGAGACTGTGGACCTCAGGCTGTGGGAGCACTCTCCCTATGGCCCTGAATCCCAGGCTGCTGCTTTCCCACTGCTGGGAACTGGTCTCTGGGGACACAGGGGTCCAAGTCACTACTCCCATCCAGGTTTCACCTGGGTGTAGGTCTCAGCTCCTTTAAGCCAATCTCAAAGGTTCATTTGGGAGTCACAGCCACGTGTTCAAGTCCAGGCTTGGATGCAGGGCAGAGGCTTTGGGGTGAAGTCTGGTCTTAGGCATCAGAACAAGCTGGACGAGGGAGGGAATGGGAGCCTTTGTTCTAGATGTACACAGATTCCCGGCGACACCAGGGGGCGGGGGCTGCGCAGAGTCCCTCTAAGGGCCTTTCGGGAGGGGCACTCAGAACTCTGCTCAGCTGCGTTTAAAAATTAGCAAGCGGAGGAGTTGGAGGCCCTGCAGTTAACCCCTTTTAAGCCTTTGAAGGTTGTTTGAACTGTTAATCAGGAAGGCTGAGCTGAAGGGCCATGGCCACCCCCCGCCTCCCCCCGCCCCGAAGGCTTGTCCCTAGCTGGGTCTCTGAGGCTGGGCATTAAAGCCGAGAAACTGCTGTCTGCGTGGGGTCTGCTGAAGCCCCCTGCCCCCTCCAAGACTCTGATGTTGACAGCCTCTTTGTTTTCTCATCTCAGCCTATTCAAGGCCATTTTTCAGCTTGCTGGCTTTGCGTTAAGATTGGGGGGATTTTCCACCCTTCTGAGGTTATGAAATAGCTCAGCAAGGACGAGGCCTCCCTGCGGGAGTCAACCCAGCTTTTTCCTGCACGTGCTGCAGGGAAAGGCTCTTTATTGCCACAATTCCAGGAGTGAAATGAGACAGGAGGAAGGCCTTTGGGGAAGGGGGTCTCTCCTTGTCTGTCCTGGGGAAAGGTGGCCAGCGGAGAGCCACACTGGCTGGAGGTGCATCCCAGCAGGGCCATTTTTAGGCCAGCAGCCATCCACTGCCAAGGGTCAGAGGACCAGGAACTCTGATTTTAGTCTGGGCTCTGCAGGGGACACAGTCCCTGGGCAGGTGACCTTCCCCTCTTCCTGGTCTCTTGGCTTTCCTGCACCACTCTGGCTCTATCCTCAATCTTCTTTATAGGCTCTCCCTCCTGGCCTGGTGGTTAACACCTGAGCTCCTCAGGACTGGCTTCCCTTTGCTCTCCAAAACACTTCCTTGAGCAGCACCTGCAGCTTCCAGCACTGTCTGTGGGTCCCTGATTCCAAAATGTGTCTTCAGTTTGGCCCTCGCGCTTCAGACCCACATTCCAGTCACCAGCCCCACAGTGTCCTTCCACAATCTCTGTCATTCCACACTTCACAGCACCAAGACACTGTTTGCTCCCACAAAGATCCCTACCACCCACCCTTGCCATGAAAGCCAGAAACCCCAGAATCATTCCCAGCACTTCCCTTTCCTAGCTGCCCAAGTCAGTCTAACACCACACCAGAGTGTTTTCACCCTGAGATCTTTGGAAGAGTTCTGCTTCTCTCTGCTCCCTTCACCCCTGCCCAGGCAGGCCACAGTCTCTAGCATTGCAGGGCCTCTGTCCCCTTCCAGTACCTTCTCCACTCAGAGGAGGGGGATCATTTCAGAATGAGAATCCCACTGGGCCACACTCTATATGGAACCTTTCAGTGGCTCTCAGCACTCTTAGAACAAGGCCAAAGTCAGCAGCAGGGTGGCCTAGCTGGCTCAGCCTCCACCTACAGCTCCCTCCTCTTCGCTTGTTTCCCATGTCTGGCCTCTTTTGGACCTTTTGGCTCATGGGCTCCCTCCACCAGGGGGCCCTTTGCCTTCAGCTCTTGTCCAGCTGCTCCGCCCCCATTTCCCCAAGGGAACTTCTAGAACCCCAGACTAATTCCTGGTACAGACCCTGTTCCAGGTGGCCCCTGTCATGAAACCCCTCTGTGTTTCCACCCTCAGAGCACTCCCCTCGGGACGCTGTAAAACACAAATGCACACAGTGGGCAGCTTCTCTGCCCACTGGACCACAAGCCCCATGAGCCCAGGGGCTGCTCAGTTCCTGTTCCTATCAAATTCTGACTGCCTGGTGAGTATTCAACAAAGATCTTTTCAATGATTCAATCTATAAAATGGCAATGATGGCTGCCCTGACTCTCAGACAGAATCCACTGCCTGGGCAAGTGCTGTGTAGGTGGCAGAACACTTGCTGTATATGGCCTGGAGTGCAGGCGGGCTCTGCAGGGGCCTGCTACAACGTCCCAGAACAGCACAGCAGAAACAGGCTCCGTAAGCAAGCGAAATGAAGGAAGAGGGGCTCCCTTGTTGGAGGGAGCAAGTGGGCCACACTGGGAAATGGCTCCCCACTCTATAAAAATAATTTGCCCCAAGACTACTTCCTGTCACACCATCAGATATTCCTCACCTCTGCCCTCCTGGACATACTCACACTCAGGCAGACACAATCTGGCTCTCTGCTCCCATCGGGCCCTATTCACAGCCCAGGGTCACCTACGTGGCCTCTGGACTGAACTGCTCTGGTGCACACTTGCCACAGCTGGCCTGGGCACCCGATGGCCCTGGCCCTCTCTCGCACCCCCATCTCCACCCTGAAGCCCAGCCAGAGCCTTGATAGGGGCCCCCTCTGTCTGGGCAATGGCCTGAGGAGTTGGGCGTGGGCCTGAGCCGGGGATAGGCTTGTGTGCTGGGCACTGGCCCCCCAAGGAGTCCTCATTCTATAACACTAATTGCTACAATTAGCAGGAGAAAAGGCTATTAGATCAGTTTCTTCTCCAGGCTAAAGCCTGGCTGCTGGGGAGGGTGAGTCCTAGCCCAAAGCTTTTCGAAGCAGCAAAGATTCTTCCATAAAGGAGACCACATTTAAATTGCAAACAAGGGCCTCGCCCAGCCCAAGGAAAGGCTCCCAGGATAAGGCTTTAGTTCCCCAGATGGAGCGGCTGGGGAGCAGGTACAAACTCCAGTTCTGGGGTTCTTGTACCATCCTGATCTGATCAGAACTTTGGTTCATCCAGGCGCCCGTCAGTGACCCAATTCTGTAGGGCCGGCCAGCAGGGAGGAACACAGCAATGGCTCGGGAAGGAAGGACAGTGCTGGGGGCCAGTCCCTCCCCCTTGCCCCACCAATACCAGGCCTGCTCTGAAGCCCGCTCAGATGCCTCCTCCTCACAGGGCTTATTGCAAATCTTCTGGGTCTGCTGTCTATCAAGAGCTAATCACTCATCAGTCTGTGCTAACTGGAAAAGGTGAGAGGGCCATTCAGCCTCTACCCAGGTCACCTCTAATTTAGACAAGTCACAGGTGCCTATGCTGGAAATGGCTTAGGGACTGCAGCTTAAAGACAGTTTCAACTAAAGCTCCAGGTGGCAGCCCACAGCCTTGGGATGGAGGCACCTGCCAACCTAGAGTTACATGGTTAGCCAGGGAAGGGCGTTCTCCAATTGGCCGAGCCTGGGTCAGGGTCTCAGGAGAGGGTGAACTGCGTATGATGGGTATGGCAGGATGTAGGTCAAGGCTTGCTTCATTTAAAGGGCCAGATCAGAGATCAGCCCAGCCCCCAGAGCTAGTCTCACATAGCAGGGCTCACCTAGGGTGCTCCCCAGGGGATATATGGCAATGTTTGGAGACATTTTTGACAATTACAAGTGTGGAGGTGCTGCTAGTATCTATTGGATATAGAGGCCAGGCAAGCTGCTAAACATCCTATGATAGCCAAAGGACAAAGGTCAGCCCCCCTACAAGAAAGAATGGTCTGGCCCCAAATGTCACCAGTATGGCAGTTAAGAAACCCTTGGTCTGTGGGGCTGAGATTCTGACATGCTGTGTACTTTCTCACTGCGTTCTGAAAATGGATGCACACTTTCCTGGCCTGGCCTCTTCCTTCATTCAACAAATCAATGAAGCCATTCAACAGAAATGCATGACGTACCCCGCCGTGTGCAGACCCTGTAGAAAAGACAGACACGCTCTCATGGGGCCTCCCTTCCGGTGGAGGAGACCAGCAGGCAACAAATAAGTAGATGCCTAAGGAGACAGAAAATACTGTGGCGTAGTCTGTGCCTACAGAAGCTTGAAATGTAGTGGTCACCTAGCAAGTGACTGGAGGGGCCAACTAAAATGGCAGAGGTCTCTTTGACAAGCAGCATTTCAGGTGATACCTCAAGGAGGAGAAGAAACTGTCATGGGAAGATCACAGGGAAGGAGGAGCCAGGCAGAAGTAGCTGGTGCAAAGGCCCTGAGGCACTTGGCTGGTTGGAGAAATAGGTAGAAGGCTGGTGTGATGGGAGCTCAGAGAGGGAGAAAGACAGTGGGCAGGGCAGATCTTGTAAAGCCTCATGGAATTTGAATTTAATCTCCTGAAAATAGAAGCTACTGAGGATGCCTGGTAGAGGAGGTATAGGACACACATTCATTCGTTTGTTCTTGGCTTTGGGGACTCTACAGCATAGGACATGGGATTATTCACGGCCCTAAGTTCATGAAACACTGTCACCCCATAACGGTCTGTGGGAGGCATCCCTGTGTTCTTTTTGATTTTCTATTTAAAGCCGTTCTCTGTCCTCCTCTCCTTCCACTGTAAACAGCTGCTCCAGGGTAATTTATTTATCATTGTGCGCACGTGCCCTGGTGATGCATGTAGTGTCTTCTTGCATGTCTGGATGGTGTGTAATTGTAATTTAAATACAGAACTGTATATTGAGGCCCTTGTTCTGTTCGGCATTTGTGTCCCTCAGTGTCACGTGTGCACACGTCTCCATTTTGTGAGGTGTACATCCAGTCCTTCCTAGTAGCCACAGCGCCAGGTTCCAACTCCCCACCCCCACAGGCCGGGCTGCACCGAGCATGCACACACACAGTCCCTTGTTCTGGTGAGAACTGCTCTCACTGTTTACCCGGGAGGGAAACTGCTAGGTTGCAGGTATTGAATATTTTATTTAAGGAAGAAATGCTGGATGGCTCTCCAGAATGCCTGTGCCTGTCTCTATTCCCACCTGCAACACACAGGAGGCTTGTTTCCTGCATTTCTGCCAACACTGGCATTATCCTACTTTCTAATTCTCAAATGAATATCTATTGTTTTTGTTTGCCTTTATCTGATTATTGATAAGCTTGAGCATCTTTTCACATAGTTGTTAACTCTCCTGCAAATTGTCAGCTAATATATTTTGCCCACTTTTCTTTGGGGCTTTTTGTCTTTTTCTTATTGATTTGTAAGACTTTCGGTGTATTTTAGCCATTGTTTCCTTATCAGTTATATTTGTCGCAAATATCTTGCAATATGTCATCTATAACCTGAGCAGAGTAACACAAGTAAGAGTGAAAAAAGGGAAGACACTATTATGAAAATAGTTTTGACCTTTGCCATGATGGATTTATTTAACAGATAATTAGCATGTATTCAAGTTCATAAATTTTAGTCTTGAGGTTTGTGCTTTCTGGGTCCTGAATAAGATCCCAAGGCCACCCTGGGCCATGAAATTCTTCAGTTTCCTCCTACTACACAAATGTCAAGTACTTTTTAGTTGTAAATCTTTAAGTGCCTGTGGAGCCTGTTTTTCCAGGGGATCACATAGGAATCCACACTTATATTTCTCCATTTAGGGCTAACTTTCCCAATACCATCTTCTCAATAGTCTGTGGTGCCACCTCTATTTCATGCCACCTCCCTCTAGATGCAGGGCTGCCTTTGAAGTTTCTTCTGGGCCTCTGTCTCCCACCATTCCAATTACTGAGGCTTGGAATATGCCCCAGGATCTGCTGGTACAAGGCCTTCTCTGTTCTCCTTTTCCAAAGTTCACTTGGTGTTTGTAGATCTTTTTCTTTCACATACACTTTAGAATATGTTTGTCAAGTTCCTCAAAAGCTCCAACTGGAAATTTAACCAGAGTTGTATTAAGTTTACAGATTTGGAAAAACCTGACATCTCTCTAGTGCTAAGCTGCCCCATCCAAGAGAACAGAATGTCTCTCCGTATCAAAGATCTTCAATAAAATTTTATCCTTCAATTAAATTTTAAAATTTTCTTCATAAAAGCCTTTTTTGTTAATTCCAAAGACCTAATATAAACTTTGCTGCTATACTAATTTCTACCTTAGCTTCTAACATGCTTTTAAATTATTCACTACCAGCTAAAGAAAAATGCTTTGGGCAGGGGGTACATTGATCTTATATCCAAAAACTTTGCTGAAGTCTCTTTTAGAGCCTAAAGTTGAATTTTTTTCCCATGTAGCTCAGTAGTTTTCAGAGTGTGGTCCAAGGACCCCCAGAGAGCCCCTTGAAATGCTTTCTCAGGGCCCAAACTATTTTCATGATACTACTCAGACAACGTTTGCCTCTTCTGTTTCTACTCTCAAAAAGTTAAAGAGTTTTCCAGAGGCAGCAGGACCCCACTGGAATATGTGCTTGTACTATCCTATGTTTTAAGCATTTCTCAGTTTTAAATTCTAAGAAGGTAATTATCAGCAGATGCAACCCATATTAACAAAAGCTCTTTAGGGACTTCAGTAATTTTTAAAAGTACAAAGGGTCCTAAAACAAAAATGTTTAAGAACCCTGACACAAACAATCTAACTTGGATCAGCAGTTTTGTCTTTCTCTTTAGCTCTCTCCTTACATTTCCTTTGCTTTTCCTGTACTGGGGGATGGCCAGGATGGCATCCCAAGTGTACTCCTTATCTTAAAGGAACTATACACTTTCGTTTTCTCTGTTGAGTTTGTTGAAAAGTCAAGTTTCTGTATATGACTTGTATCAGTTTAGGAAAATTCCCTTCTAGTCTTAGATAGTTAATGGTGCCCTCCCCCAAATCATAAAAGGCATTAAGCTTTATCATATAGTTTTTCTGCCTCTATTGAGAACCATATGGTTTCTCTCCTTTAGTTTCTGAATGTGGTGAATTACATGGATAGAATTTCTGATACTGGATCATATTTGCATTCCTAGGAGAAATCCCACTTGTTTAAGAATTGTTTAATATACTGTTGGATTTAGTTAGCTAATGCTGTACATGGGAGTTCTGCATCTATGTTAATAAGGGAAATAGTTCATAATTTTCCTGTGCTTTCCTTATTTGAATTTGGACATGCTCTGATTCACAATTTAAAAAGATCCCTCTAGCTGGAGCATAAATCCTGAAACAGGCCCACTTTTCTCTTCAACATGTTTGGAAACACATTAAAATAGAACTGTAATCAAGCAACTCAATCCTTAAATTTTTCTCCTAGTGAGTATCTGGAAAACAGGTGCAGAAATGGATCATTTGAGACACCATAGAAATCTGGTTAATCCTGCCTGCCTGCTTTCCTTCAAGGAATATTGCCTGAGCAAGGTTGTATATCAGGCTCCTGGTTAGGCAGTGGAGAACGGACCAGAAATGTCCCTTCTGGGAGCTCTCTGCCCAGACAGGCGTGAGGAAACCAGGAAAGGGACTGGGAAACACACCTCAAATGTAGTTTTTACTATTACTAGCAACATTCTTGTACTTCGCAATACTCAATCTAGGTCAAAAGTATTCTGTGTGGATGAATGCTTCTCTCTCATCCCCAGAACAGTCCTATGGGAAGGCACTTAACCTCTCTTTTACAGAAAAGGCACCAGAGGAGCAGTGGGGGGTGGCAGTGAGACTGTCCCAGCTACTGCCCACACTGAAACCCCTGACCCGAGTCATCAACCTCCATCGCCACAACTTCTGTGGCCACAATTTCTATTCCCTCCTCCCACCCCACCCCAACCCAACCTGGACCTGAGATCCTGACCCCAAAATCGGGACCGACCTTTGACTCAGAATTTCCACTGCACCTAGAAACCTTGACCTTAACTCTTGGCTCGGATTCCCAGCCCGACTTTTAACCGCAACTTCGATCTCTGACTCGCAGCCGCAAATCCCAACCCAGACACAGATCCCTGCCTCGGGCTCGAATCCCCAACTGGGACGACCGCCCTGGAGCGCTTCCACGGATATTGGATCCCGACTCCGCCTCCAGGGCGCCCAGAACCACAGGGCGGACACCACACACTCACCCTGACCCCCGCCTCAGCCTCGGACCCCGGCCTCAACGCGGTGCTGTCCCGGCCCCTCAGATCCCCGACGTAGACCGTGAGGCGGACTCCAGCCGCGGATTCCGACCCCTGACTCGGACCCCACACGCAAGAGCCGTGAGGCGGACTCAGCTACGCGACTCAGAATTCCGATCTTAAGGCGCTAACAGACCCCGATCCGATCACGGACTCGGAGCCCCGACCGGCCCCGAGACCGGGACTCGGGCCTGGGTCACCGAAGCAGAACGGCGAGGTGGCCTCCAGACACAGGTCCAGCCCTGGACTCGGACCCTGACTCTCCTCCCATCCTCGATCCTGCGTCCCTGACTCGGAAGCACGACGCGGTTCTTGCTCCCACGTAGGCGCACAGCGAACAGCGAGCGCCCGCCCGGCTCGGCCCGGGCGACCGTGGCGACCCAGCCGCCTACCGCCCACCCACGAGACACTGAGCTCACCTCGGCTAGTCGGCGATTGCCAGTCCCCGCGCCGCCAGGCGGACCACGCCCAGAGCACCGTGAGCCCAGACGGCTGCGAGGAGATCGTGGCCACGAAGACGGCGGCACTAGCGTAAGCGCAGCCGTGAGGGGCGCGGCCGGAGCGGCGACTCGGTGAGGTGAGCGCGGCCGTGAGCAGCGCGGCCACAGGGGCGTCTTCATGAGGAGAGCGCGGCACTGAGGTGAGCGCAGCCGCGAGGAGCGCGGCCGGAGCGGCGACTCGGTGAGGAGAGCGCGGCACTGAGGTGAGCGCAGCCGCGAGGAGCGCGGCCGTGAGGAGCGCGGCCGGAGCGGCGACTCGGTGAGGAGAGCGCGGCACTGAGGTGAGCGCAGCCGCGAGGAGCGCGGCCGTGAGGAGCGCGGCCACAGGGGCGTCTTCATGAGGAGAGCGCGGCACTGAGGTGAGCGCAGCCGCGAGGAGCGCGGCCGTGAGGAGCGCGGCCAGAGCGGCGACTCGGTGAGGAGAGCGCGGCACTGAGGTGAGCGCAGCCGCGAGGAGCGCGGCCGCAGGGGCTTCTCGGTGAGGAGAGCGCAGCCTGCGAAGTGCGCTGAAGGGAGAGCGGCGTGAGGAGCACGGCACTGAGGTGACTGCGGCTGTAGAGTGCGCGGCCAGAGGAGCATCTTGAAGAGACGAGCGCAGCCTGAGCAGAGCGCGGCCCAAGGACCGCGGCCTGAGGAGAGCCAGGTCCTGAAGAGCGCGGCCGCGAAGACAGCGCGGCACTGAGGGGACCCGCGGCTGCGAGGAGAGTGCTGCGCGAGCTGCTGCGCGTGCCTGGCGCAGCGACCGTCTACAGAGTGGCTGCAGTGGCCCCCGACTGGGGTAGATGTGGCAGCCACCCCGCAGCTGATTGGATAGCCTGCAGGGGCGGGCGTGCCACGTGCCGCTGCGCGGATTGGCCGCGGTGTGCAAAGCGGTGTGCCGCGCTCTGCCATTGGCTGAGAGAGCTGATGCCGATGCCACCCAGGCTCGCATTGGCCGGGCGAGCCCAGCGCCACGTGCCACACCCCGCCCCGTCCGCCCAGACGCCTATGCTGATCCACCCCCACCTTCACCCCACCCCCATCCCAGCGGTCGGAGCGTCCACCCTTGCGATCGGATTCTGTTCCCCGCCCGCGGCGCACTCAGCGCCCAGCTTACCCCTGATGTGTAGCCGTGCACCCCGGAGTGACCCTGAGGAACATCTGTGGCTTTCCACAGATGGAGGGCCCTCTGTGCAGCCCTCCCCAGGGTCCGAGCGGGCAGGTGAGCTGCTCGGGGAGCGCACCTCCCTCTCCCTTGGGGGTGAACCTCCCTTGGGAGCTCTGCTCCTTCGTCTTCAGGAGACCCTGTGAGGAAGACGCCATGACTTGCCCAGGCCACCCTGTGGGAGTTGGCAAGGCTGAGGTGGCCCACGTGTTTGGCCTTCCTCCTGGACCCTGACTACTCTGTATGCGACCTCCTCCTTCTCTTCCTAGTCTTCCAGAACCTGAAGGGGGGTCCTGGCTTTGTCTCTTGATTGCCTCCCCTACCAACCATCCTTCCACCCAACACCACCTAACCACCCAATCGTCTGTTCACCTACCCGTTGGCTCATCCATCCACCCACCCTCTCTTTCCTTCCCTCCATCCTTCCCTCCATCCATCCCTTCATCCTCATGTCTATGGAGCTCCTCCCTGGTGCCAGGCACCTACCAAAACTTCAGTGAGAAACCTTGTCCTCATGGAGCTCTTGCTCTGCTGAGGTGTTACCAGCAAGCCTGGGGCAATGTGAACCTCCCATTCCAATTGCAAAAACAGTCTAGGGACATGGAACTCTAAGGGTGTTCTCTGAAGTTGTTACCCCTGGCCTTCCACCCAGGGTTGAGTGGGCAGTTGTCCCCACACCCAAGGCGTGCAACAAGGGCGTTCATCTCAACTGCTTTGAAAAGAGCCAGGAATCTCTCCAAGAGCGACTGTCTGGTTTTATCTTATGATTCAGGCTAGAGAAGAAAGGGAAAATGGTTTCGTCTTTTCAGGTTTAAACAGCTTGCTCTTGGACCTTCAGAAACTGACCAGATTGGCCATCTCCCTGGCCCCCTGATCTCCATCCCAGCCAAGAGCCAGGTTGGAGCACTTGATTCAGAGGGTCGTCCACCCTTGCTGGGAGGTCAAATACCAACCACCAGGGTCTCTGTACTCAGAGGGCCCCATGCTTTGAGTTTAATACTCTTTTGTCACCATCTTGATTATTATTTCATCTTGAAACTTGTGTTTTATGAGTAAAGTCTAATGGAACAACGGAGAAGGCTCCAGGGGCTTGGAGTCTAGGCTCACAAGTGGTGCCACCCCACTCTCTGGCCTCCTATGCCTTCTCTGCCTCGGTCTCCACACTCCCCAGGGGTGACCCTCTTCGCTGGCCAAGAGTGGCGGGGAGGGACTGGCATCCTGGGCCACAATCTGCCATGCTGAGACCCCTACTTGAAAGATGGAGGTGTTGCTACCAGCCTCACAAAGCTGCCAAGACAGGAATAGAGGGAACACACAGAAAAGAAAGGCAAGGACAGCAGGCCCAACGTGCCCCCAGGCAGCGGCTCTTCCTGCTCCGAGCAAGCAGGATCCGGTTCAGACCTCTGCCTCTGGGGCCTCCCACAGCTCTCTGTGGGAGGTAGGGCCCCTTTCCCAGACACCCTGAGGTCTGTCCATCCCCACCCACCCCCAAATATCAGGGGCGCAGGAGCCCCAGAACTTCAGAGCAATTTCAGAGATTTCTACAGAACAAAAATCCCTGCCTGTGTGGGGTTTACATTCCAGAAGGAAAGACAGAAAAGAAATTCTCCGAGTGCTCTGGACATTCTCCTTTGTCAGAACCGGTGATCCCTGGGTTGCTTTCCTTAGCTCTGTCGTAGGAAGTACCAGGTTTGACCCCTCTAGTCGTCACTCATGAATGCCAGCTTTTTCCCAACTTTTAGATCTTGGTTTGGGGTTTGCTTTTAATCCAAGGATGTTAAGCATGAGATGAAAAGTCATGTAAAACAAATCCACTTAAAATGGTGCCTACCTCTTCCCAGCAAAGACGGACAAAGCACGTTGATTAGACTTTCATCTTGAAAGCTGATGTTTTTTCATTGAAGTTAATTTATAAGGTTATGTGAGTTTCTGGTGTACAGCAACGTGGTTCAGATGTGTGTGTGTATATGCTCTTTTTTGGATTCTTTTCCATTCTAGGTCATTACAGATACGGAGTATAGTTCCCTGTGTTGTACAATAGGTCCTTGTTGTTTATATATTTTAAATATAGTAGTTCTATCTGCTGATCTCAAACTCCTAATTTATCCCTCCCCTGCTTCCCCCTTTGGGAACCATAAGTTTTGAAAACTGATTTTTAAAAATCCTTAAAATTGACTTGACCTTATGGCTCACAAACATGGGCTTCCAACTGTGTGCCTGGGCGGGACGCATTGCAGGAGTGGCTGAATCCGTGCGTGCGTGGTTTCCCGTGACGGGGCTCGGCCCGTGTGCCCTCTCACCTCAGGCCCTGAGACCACAGGCCCTCGGACGGTCCCCTCACAGACCGGCTCGCGGAGGAACGCTGTGGGCACCGCAATTTTGTGTGCCTGTGTGAGCGTCTCCCCGGGGCCATGTTTCAGCCAGGCCTGGAGCCCGCTGCTGTCCTTTCTGACACGGCCTGGGGAAGGGTGGTTCCGCGTGCTCAGCCCTCACCCCCTCGCAGCACATGGGGCGCTGTCAATCAGCGGGTGCTGCCGCCAGCCCGGCGCACCTGTTGTGCGCCCCCCGGCCCCGCCTCCCCCGGTCCTCTGGGGGAGACAGAGAGGAAAACAGTCCGATACTGAGAGGGGTTTGTTGTCTCGTCGGGAGACAAGAGACACGTGGGAATTGGCTGAAGAAGCCTGTGAGGCTGGGCAGACTCCAGGCCAGCCCGGGACAGACTGGGAGCTGCCAGGCGGGCAGTGGGGGAGGGGAGCCTGGAGCTGGCCTTAGGCACATGGGCAGAATTCAGCGAGGGGGTGCCAGGCGTGGCCAGCTCCTTGCCGGGTTGTACTGAGGTCCCTCCCCAGCCCAGAACAGCCACAGGGGCTCCCTGGTCCTGGAGGCCCTGGGGGTGTGGCACATAGCCCTTGTCACCTTCCTGGGCTCAGGACTGCCGGGTGGGCGTGGGGCAGAGAGCCTGGGCACCTGGCGGCCTTGACTCTGGCTCCCCATGTGACAGAGGGCATCTGGTTTATCTCATCCGTCCCTGGTGAGGGCTGCTCCCTCCGGCACTGATATTTGAGGTTCAGAAGGTTTCCTTGCGGGGCCCTGCGCCCGAGTGCACGCACGTACACGCACTCACAGCTGAAGAGAATTAGGCTCTGAACGTCCACTGGGCTTTTCTCTCGATTCTGAGGCATTTAGAATGGGGGCGGGGGATTAAGGGAGGAAGTCGCTGAGCTAATTCTCCTGCTTTTGCCAGCACAGAAGTGCGGATGGGGCCCAGAGCCCCGCCGAGTCCCGGAGGAAACACCAACTCTCCTCAACAAGGGGGCCTGGAGGGCAAGGGGGTGGGAGGCCCTCACCGAGTGCCAGGGGTGCAGGACCCGGCCAAGGGGTGCTCTGCGCCACGGTTTGCCTCCAGCGCTCCCCACCCCGAGAGTCTCAGGGTGGGACCAGCTTCAGCTCAGCCAGGTTCCCAGAGAGCTGCTTCCCTCCAAAGCAGAGAGGCCCAGGGCCACGTGGCCAGCTCAGCCCCATCTTCCCCGGGAGGCCCCTCTCCCCACGCTGCTCCCAGAAGTGAACAGGAATGCAGAGAGTGCCGAAGAGCCTGGGGTCTCCCTGTGTGCCTGACGCAGTTGCCAAGACAGTGGAGACCACAGTCTCCACGTCCTCTGCCCACGGCACCCCCCGCCCCGGGTCCCTCTCAGAGCTGCGCACTCGCTGTGGGCGACACCCACCCCCACAGCTGTCCTGGGTGGGGGCTCTGTGACCCTCCCATCCCCACCCACTGCTCTTTCCCCCGAATCTCCCTGGCCTGTGTTCTGCACTTCTGAGCTCGACAGCCCCATCGATTGTGGGGTGGCCTTGCAGGCCAGGGTGGGGATGAAGTACAGTGTGGGTCAGCCCTGCAAAGTCTTGGGGAGAGAAGAGAGGTGGTGAGGCTCAGTTCTCCCTTCTGGAAAGATCACTCTGGCTGCTGAATGGAGAGAGAACTGGAGTGCGCAGGGAGGCAAGGGGGCCCAGCAGGGCTGTGGAGAGACTCGGCATTGCCCAGTGAGAGAGGCAGGAGCCTGGGCAGCAGGTGGTGGCCACGGAGGTGGAAGAAACAGCCAGGCCAAGGGCTCCCGTGTGAGGCAGCTTAGGGAGGACTCCGAGACTGAGGCCAAGGGCGAGCTGCAGGAAAGCATAGGGTGGGTTTGGAGGGAAAGTTAAGGGTCAGCTGGACAATCTTAAGAGACCTCCCCTACCCCCAGCTGCAGAGACACCCCACGGCCTGGGGGTGGGGGGGTATCCATCCACAGGCATGGCCGTCTTGGTACCCTGCCCATGTTAGCTACCTGGGCCCGGGGTGGGGCCCAAGTGTGACCAGCTGGGGCCTGCGCCTCCCGATTCCAGGATGTTCTTGGGCCTCCCCCCCAGCACCCCTTCTCTAAGAAGGAAACAGGAGTGGAATTATGAGGTGGGGGAAGTGCCTTTAGACAATCACGCTGCCCTCAGGTCAAGTCCCGCCTTCCCTCACGAGCAGATTTCCTTTCCTGAATTGGGGTCAGCAAGAACGTGATGCCGGATGGGTGGGGGGTCTCGAGGGCAGGCGGTCCTGCTGAGTGGCAGCGTGGGGTGTGGGCCACTTCCCATCAGGAGGGCAGCTGTGCCGTGTGTGTGTGTGTTTGGGCATTGCATGGCCAAGCCTCCCTGAGCCAACCCCGACTCCCCAAGGGCCCCCGCTTCGACGCGGGTTAGCTCAGCAGCTGTCTCCTGAGCACCTGCTTGGGCCTGGCTGCACGCCAGGCGTAGGGGGTGGGAAAGCAAAGTGAGCTGCGCCCGGCCAGGCCCGTCGCCCACAGGGTCTTTCTTATCTCTACCTTCCAGAGGCAGCTCCTTCCCACGGCGCGTCCCGCCCCAGAGCATGCCCGCCCCCACTTCCTGCCCAGGCCTGCCGCTTCCACAGCCATCACTCATCCCTGATCTCCAGGCCCTTTGGGCTGGGTGGGCCCAGGGCCTCTGAGGACGTGGACAGCGCCAAGGCCACCCCGGAAAGGGCTTTCAAGGCTCTCAGGTTCTGGGAAACGTGCATTCAGACCAGAAGTCCCATCTGCATATCTCTGGCGGTTATGGATTGTTTTTTAACCATCGCAGGGTCCTCAGCTGATATTTTTGGTGAGGACAGATCACTGCAGAGAATTCCCGTGTCCTCATTTTTAACCATCGCAGGGTCCTCAGCTGATATTTGTGGTGAGGACAGATCACTGCAGAGAATTCCCCGTGTCCTCAGTGTGCTGCTGAGGGGCCAGTCAGCTGCAGGGAAACCCACCAGCCCTCAGATGAGGGGTGGGTGCAAGCTGATTGACTGTGAGGGGCTGCGGGTGGAGTTTGGACCAAAAAGACAGGAATGGGAAGAAAAGGCCATCTGACTCTGGTACCCTGTGGCTGTGGGGTTTTAAGAGCCATCCATGAGGTTTTTGAGGCTCCTCCCTTCCCCCTGATTCTGGTCTGGACTTAGTGGTCTGCTTCTGACAACTAGAGAATGGTGGCAGGTACACAGCATGACTTTCAAGGCCAGAGCATGCGTTCCTCCACGCTTGCCCTCCCTGGGATCAGTGACTCTAAAAAAAGCCAGCCACCATGTTGCAAGGACACCCAAGCATCCCCGTGGAAGGGTCCGCTCAGTGGGGAACAGGGCCCTCCGGCCAACAGCCCCATGAGCGCACCATCTTGGAAGCGGATCCTCCAGTCCCAGTCAAGCCATCAGAGGACAGTGGCCCTGGCCAACGTCCTAATTCCAGCCTCCTGAGAGACCCTGAGCCAGAACCACCCAGCTGCTTCTGGGTTCCTGACTCCCAGAAATGTGTGTGATTGTAGGTGTTCCTCTCTTTGTGAATATTTATGAAGCTGTGAGGTTGTAGGGTAATTTGTTACTTGGCAGGAGCTAGCAGATACAGCCACCCTTGCCAGATTCGAGCTGACACTTGCCAGGGCACCACGGAGGGCTCAGCCTGCCTGCCTGCCAGCTTCGCCGGTGGTTGACAGCTTTCAGAAAGGTGCTGAGTCCCTGGAGAAAGCGTGCTGTGATGGGAGAGAATATCTGCCCTATGAAGTAGGCAAGTCATAGATCTCTACTCTCTTAGAATTGGAATTCTGCCTCCAGGCCAGTGGCTATCAGCCTGGAGTTCCCATGAGAACCACACCCCACGCAGGTCCCACTCACAGAGAAGAGCACTCTCAACTCGGTGGGTGGTCTCTGGGCAGCGGAAAGCGGTCCGTCCCCGCAGAGGGGTGGCTTTGTGACATGGTGCTTGTGGCGGGGAGAAGCTGACAGCTGGACTTTAACCCAGCCACTGTAGTGCCTCTTCCTCCCCCGGAGGATATCCACGTCCAGGTCTTTAGGACACGCCAGCCTCCAGGGCCCCCGGGCATCAAGGGGCCAGGTCACTGTGGTGTCTTCTCACTGAGTGGGTCTGAGCCCAGCCCAGCTTGCAGGACACGAGCCTGGGGCCAGAGCAGACCCCATGCCCTCTTCCCTCCTCCTTTCCTGGTGCCCCGCCCTCGGGACCTGGCTGTGGACCTGCACATCGGTCCTTTTGCTTCCCGTGGGTGGTGGTGGTTCTGTCGCTCAGTCATGTCCAAGGCTTAGCAGCCCTGTGGACGGCAGCACACCAGGCTTCCCTGTCCTTCACCATCTCCTGGAGCTTGCTCGTGTCCACTGAATCAGTGATGCCATCCAACCATCTTGTCCAACCTTCTCATCCTCTGTCTTCCCCTTCTCCTCCTGCCTGCAATCCTTCCCATGGGTGCAGCTTCCTGTTCCTCAGTTGTGGCCTATGGGCTGGAGGACAGACCCCGAACTCCTCGATGTCTTATCCCACATGGCTGGTTCTCAAGGGACCGAGGCCTGGGAGAAGCCTCAACAGCCAGCTGTGTCCTGGCTGTGTTCTCTGTGCCCATGAACGTTGATGGCCATCTCCTCCATCAGCCCCAGAGAAAGGGGAGCAGGCGTGCTGGGGTGGGGGGGGCAGCGGGAGGCCCTTTGTGGGTGGACAGGGCACCGAAGGGGCCCCCCCCCCATTTTTCTGCTCTTCCTGAGTCTTTGGGAGAGACTAGTGCTCGTTGGAACAAAAGGCAGAAGCAGCAGGAATGGACGGGGTTCTGTTAGAGCCCCGGCGGCCGGGCACGAGCCTGGACACGGACCCCATGTAGGGACCGAGCCCCTGCCTCGCCAGGTAGCCCCTGCCTCCAAGGACTCCCCCGCTGGTGGTGTTCTAGGCCACCCACTTGGTGTCCAACTGGGAGTCCCCATGAGGCTTCAGAGCAGCCTGGACCCAAGAGAGTGATGGGTGGGCATGGCTGGGGCCCCTCCACGTAGGAAAGCCTGTTTTACCAACAGCTCAAGGTGGTCAGTCTGGCAGGCCCAGACGTAGTAGCTCATTTAATCCTGTCACAGCCCACTGTGGCGATGGGGGAGCCGAGGCACAGTGAAGTCAAGGGACTTGCTGGTCACCCCACAGGCAGCAGGTGTCGGAGCCCAGCTTTGGGCCCCGGGCATCCTGGATCTGTCTGTCTGTCCTTCCCTCTCCACCACGTGGCCTCAGTGTGCAGGACACGGCTCTGTCTGCATGGCTACCACATGGCTCAGACAGGGGGCCTTCCTGGCCGTGGACACGGGGCTCACTGGACAGGAGGGCGGTATGGGTGGTGTGGGCCGCGGAACCCCCGAGGCGCCCGGCCCTGGAGCCATGCTCCTCCCCCTGGGATCCCCCAACAGATGACCAGGATAGGGACCCACACCACCCTGCTTGCTGACTGTTCCCCTTGACATGACATTCTTCTTTACATAGTTGGGGAGCCTCTGGAACCCCTCCTCAGTCCACACTGGCTTTCATTCTTGCAGGCACCGAGCAGACCCGCCTGCACACATCCTCAGCAGAATCCTTTCCTTTCCAGGGTCTGCCCTCTGACACCAGCCACGGGGGCAGCCAAGCAGCACCAGGCCGGGTTTCAGCCCCGGACCAGGTCTGAATGCAAGCCTCCGGCAGGCAGCCTCACTCTGAGGAGTCAGAGGACCCGGTCAGAGGTGGGGGCTCCCTCTCCTCCACCCAGCTCCCTCCCCAGGCCCATGGCCAGGGGCCCAAGCCCTCCTCAGGACACGTCGATGGCAGCAAACGTTTTGCAGATGGGACACGCTCAGAGCCTGGCAACTGGGGCGGCTGCAGCTGCTGGAGAACATGGCTGGGTTTACGTCCACAGCAAAGCAGCCGGCCACCTTTCTCTGCTTGGAGTGTAATCTTTTTTTGGAAGCCTTGCTGGAAAATCTGAATCTTGTGAGCCATCAGCTGTTTATAATCAGCGAAGCATATGTTTAAAAGAGCTGAGGGGCCTTATAAACTCCGTGTGCAAATTACCTTTGGGGCTGCCTGCTCCCCGCCCCTCCCCACGGCTGCCATCGCTGGCGAGGGGTTCTGCGCGCTGCACGGCATGGCCATAACCCCACCGTGGCATGGGGTCTGTTTAGCTTTAGTCACGTCAGCTTGGCCCTGGGGCGTGGGAGCCTCCAACTCTGCTGCGCGGCTTCCAGGCCCCCCACCCCCCGCCCCAGCTGCAGAGGACTTCTGGCTCCCTGTCCTTGGGCCTTCACCATGAGAAACATCCAACCTGGGAGCCCCGGAGCAAGACGTGGGTAGGAGCCAGGGGGCCCCAGGGCCCTTGGGGGCTGCCTGGGCCCCAGCACATTCAGGGGCAGGGAGGGCGGGCGCGTCATCGCTGTGCTCAGGGCCTGCTGGGCACTGCTAGTGCCCCGCGGGGTTATTTGTTTGGTGTATTTTTGGTTTTGATTTTTTTGTTTTTATAACCGCTTTATTGAGATAGAATTCACCCAGTTAAAAATGTACTATTCAGTGTTTTTAGTGTGTTCAGAGTTGTGCAACCATCCCCACGAGTTCCAGGATGTGTTCAGCGCCCCAGGAAGAAACCCCGCCTCCTCTGGCCAGCACTGCCCGCTCCCCCTCCCACTCCCCGAGCCCGGACAGCCACAGAGCCACTTCTGTCTGTATGGATTTGCCTATTCTGGGTTTTATAGAAAGGGAACCTCACGATGTATGGTCTTTCTGACTGGCTTCTTTCACTGAGCATAATGTTTCCGAGGTTCAATCATGTTGTAGCCTGCATCCTTGGTTTATTCACTGTTATGGGCAAATAATACTCTCTTTTATGGCTGAACCACATTTTATTTATCTGTCCATTCACAGATGGACATTTGGGCTCTTTCCACGTCTTAGCTATTATGAGTATGTTGTCATGGACATTCGGGTACAAACATTTTTATGGACATGTATTTTCATTTATCTCGGGTATCCGTGGAGGAGTGTCATTGCTGGGTGGTGAGGTCGCCCAATGTTTAACCTTCTGAGACTGTTTTCCAAAGTGGCTGCACCATCTCGTGTTCCCACAGCTTCGTTTGAAGGCTCTGATTCCCCCACATCCTCCTCGACACTTGTTACTGCCTCTCATTTTCATCCTAACCATCTTAGTGGATGTGACTTGATACCACACTGTGGTTTTGACTTGCACTTCCCTGATGGCTAATGATATCGAGCATCTTTGTATGTGCTTGTTGGCCATTTGTATTATGTTCTTTTATGAAATGCCTAGTTAGATCTTTTGCCCATTTCTTGGTTGGGTTATTTATCTTTTTACCATGGAGTAATTGAGCTTCCCAAGTGTCACAGTTATAAAAAAACAAAAAAAAGTTTGCCTTCCAATGCAGGGGACTTAAGAGGCACAGTTTTTCGATCCCTGGGTTGGGAAGATCCCTTGGAGTAGGAAATGGCAACCCACTCCCGTATTCCTGCCTGGGAAATCTCATACCTGGTGGGCTACACTTCATGGGGTTGCAGAGTTGGACACAACCAAGTGACTGAGCATACACACACGTGGAGCGTTAGAATTCGTGAAATATTCTAGATATAAGTCCCTCTCATCTGTGGGTTGTTCTTTTCACTTTCTTGATGGTGTCCTTTGGCTCTTAAAACTTTAAAATTTTGATGAAATCCAATTTATCTACTTTTTTCCCTTTGTTACTTGTGTTTTTGGTCTTGTGTATAAGTAACAGAGCACAAATCCAAAGTCACAAAGATTTATCCCCGTGTTCTCATCTAGGAGTTTTATCGTTTTAGCTCTGACATACTGGTTTGGGATCCATTTGAGTTAATTTTTGTGTGTGATGTGAGGTAGGAGTCTAGCTTCGTTCTTTGGCATGTACATGTTTGGTTCTCTCAGTACCGTTTGTTGTAAAATCTATACTTTCCCCAAAGAATGGTCTTGAGCACACTCTGAACAAGAATCAGTTGACCATTAGTGTATGGGTTTATTCCTGAATTCTCAGTTCTGTTCCATTGATCTGTATGTCTGTACCACACTGCCATGAGCACTGTAGCTTTGTAGTAAGTTTTGAAATCGAAAAGTGTGGGTCCTCAACTTTGTTCTTCTTTCTTGAGACTGTGTAGCTGTTCTGGGTGCCTTGAATTGCCCTGTGAATTTTAGGATCAGCTTGTCAATTTCGGTAAATAAGCCAGCTGGGATTCTGAGAGGCTCTGCCCCGAAACAGTAGATCAGTGCGGGGAAGTACCGGCATCTCGACCGCCTTGAGTCTTCCAGTCCATGAGTGGGAGACGTCTTTCCATTTATTTAGATCGTCTCTCATGTCTTTCAAGAATGTCTTCTGGCTTTCAGAGTATAACTTTCGCACTTCTTTTGTTGATCCTACGGGGGTTTTGTACAGCCGTGACCCATGCTTGCTCCCCACCACTCCAGGCCCCAGGGCTCCTCTCTCTGAGCTCCGGCAATGCTTCTTCATGGTCTTGTCTAGTGGCAGCACCCAAAACATTGTTCTGGCCCAAGTCCACACATCCTGCCTTCCTGCCTGGGGCGTGCACTCCCCTCCCTTCTCTGGGAGCTTCCTCGAGTCCCGGCCGGGTCCCTGAGCTACCGCCACTCACATCACGACGCTCTTGTGGACCTTTACAAGCCTCGATCGTCCTCTACCAAGCATCCTGCCACCTGCAGCCTCCAGCTCCGCCGTCCTAACCATGGTGCACCCTGAGAGAGGTGCGGGGTGTGGAGAGCCCAGGAAGGTCTGCAGGAATCACTGGACTGTTTCCCAGACAAGCTGTTTTATCACGAGTCCCCACGACTGATAAATAGTCCTAAATACCAAGTGAGACATCTCGGGGCCTCCCCGCCAGGCAAACAGGACTTTGGCAGCTTATAAAAGGAATTCAATTTTTCATATTTCCTTTCAACTCAAGGGTCTCAAATCCTGTCTGCAGCCCTGGAGGGGAGGGTCCTGGCACTGCTTCTGAGGAGGGTGCCTCTGAGGGGAGGCAGAGTCAGCTCATGGTGAGCTCGCCTGGAGCCGGTGGCAGGTGGCCGGGGCTGCTCACCTGGCTCTGTCCCCTTGGACGGGGCTGTGGGGACCAAATCAGATTCCTGCCAGCTGGTATGCCCAACCTCGCTGGGTCTGTCTCTCCATCTGTAGAACAGAGAAACCCTCCCTGGACTTCCTGACCCCTAGAAAGTCAGCAAGGAGAGATCAAGTCTGAGGAGGTGATGGTTTGAGTCCTTTGCGAGCTGGGAGGGCTCTGTGGCCCTGCTTTTTTGAGCCATGAATATCACTGACTGCTCTCATTTGTCTGCTCAGTGGCACTTACTGGGCTCCTTCTGTACACCTTGCCCTCTGCTAAGCTTGGGGACCAGTAGTGTGGAGTGGAGGGACTCCAGGGCTCCCCGCCTGCACCCGGCGGGGCTCCTGGGCCTCAGGGAGGTCATTACAGGATCCCTGAGGGCGGGGCCAGGATGGGGTGCTGTGCTCACCAGCACCCCCCAAGGCTGTGGGGAGGCTCAGAGCAGGGTACCCAGGGATGACAGTGAGGGCTGTCCTCCCACCTGCCTCCCCCAGGCCGGAGGAAGTTGTGTAAACTGGAGTCTGGAGACCCACGCGCCGGACTCTGAGCCTCATCCCAGCTTGTGAGACAGAGCTGGGCTGAGGAGCTTCAGGGGGCTTCAGTGCAAGTGTGCAGATGGGGTGGAGGGGAGCCAGTGGCGGGGGCACCCCCTGCCCACTGCAGCCTCGGGCCGCCTGGCCCGCAGCCACAGCCCGTGGCGGGGATGCTGGAGCCGAGGCCCCTGGCTCGAGGCACGCACTCGGTCTCCTTGAGAGTCTCGGGCAGGACGGAAGCTGCGGGGGAAGCGGAGGGACTCCCAGCCCTGCCTCCACCCAAGGCCGACCCCCGGCTGTGAATGGGGACGGTGAATGGTCCTGACACGAGAGGATGCAGAGGCCTCGCCGGGCAGGCCACCCCTTGGCACAGGGGCACCGGGAGGTGGCAGGCGAAAGGCAGGCGATGCCGTAAACTGCCTCTTCGAGCCGTTGGTGTCTGGGGGTTTTTCACGTCTGGGAGGGATTAATAAGCCTCTGAACGAGATCCCAGAGAACAGCCAGGACCCGGCCTGAGATGCAGCTTCCGTGGGCTGCATGTGGGCAGCCCCCGCGCCCCCGGAGTGCCCCCCACCAGCCGGACCCGCGCCTCCTCCCGCCCTCTGGATGCGTTCCCTGAATCACACTGTTCTCTGCTCTCCACCGGCCCTTCTGGGCTCCTCTCTGCCGCTCGCCATAAAAACGCTCCAGTCATCTTTTCCGCTGTGGTTTTTATTGTTTTATTTTATTATTCCAGCTCTATTAAGTTGGGAAGAGCTGGAGAAACGGTTCCTTCTCCTCCAGCCTCCAGGACGAGTCACAGCCATTGTAGATCTTAATTAATCACCCCACCTCCGCCCCGCTGGTAGGTTTTACTTTCTTCAACTTTACTTTCCTCCCTGTGAACATGGGGGAGTTTTAAGGAGGGAAACCTGTGGTGCTCCCAGAGCAGCGTCCTTTCCCCCACTCCCACCAGAGGTGAGAAAAAAGTGAGCTCAGATGGTGGGTCAGCTGCACTTCTGGAGGCCACGGCCACAGGCGCTGCTGGCCTCCGGCTGGGCCTGGCCACAGTGGAAGCCAAGTGCAGGGTGAAGGGCCTGGGAGGAATCTGGGTTCTTTTGGCTGCTGGTAAGATTATCCATTAAATCCATATTCCTCACTGTAGAGTTCACGTATTCAGAGACTAGCCCGTCCTCCGGCCGTCTTACATTACTGCAATATTGCTTCCAGATGGGCAGATACCCACTCGGAGCCCGGCCCCACAGACTCACCGGCCAGCGTGCCGCTCACCACCCAGCCTTTGTTCTGCGGGTCCCCCTCGGTCCCCGCTCACTTGGGGAGCTCTCGGGGGTGGAGCAGGGGTGCCAGGCCAGGGCCCCCATGGGAATCACCACAGAGAGCGGGCAGGCTGGTTACCAGAGGGCCCCTGGTCCCAAGCCGTGGGCAGAAAGACCCTTTTCCTGCCCCCACCCAGCGGTCAGGGCTGTGACAGGCGTGGACAGTCCTGGCCTCACTGGGGCCCCAGTCGGAGGCGTCCTGTTTGTGTGTCCCGCCCCAGGGAAGTCACACAGGACCATTCCAGCATTCTTCCCCTGACGGGCCGGGCTCATTGCCCTGGTGCAGCCTGAGCACCGTGGGTCAGCCCCTCGGGCCCCGCGGCCCCTGCCCGCCTCCCGGCCCCTGGGGTCTGCCTTCCTCGCGTGGCTCCTCGGCCAGGTCTGAGAGCTCCAGTGGAGTCAGGGTGGCCGTCGTGCCATCAGCAGGGACAAAGCTCTGTTCTCTGTCCTCCTCGTCTCTGGGCCCCTGGGTCTGGGCACAGGGTCGGGCAGGCTCTGTGCATGGAGGAGCTTGTGGGAGAGGCGGGTGGCAGGCAGGCAGGTAGGGGGTGCGGCATCAGTCAAGGCCGCACATGAGCCCAGGGGAGAGGGCGGCGGGGGGACCTCGGTCTCTCCGCGGGGGTCTGGGGGCCGCCGCACCCTGATAAAACCCCATCCCGCCCACCCTGGGCCCCACCAGCCTTCAGAGCTTGTGACCGCCCCCGCGGCCAGATCCAGAAGGACCGCTCGTGTAGGGAGCAGGTGCTGGCTCAGGTGGTGGGGAGCCCTCCTGGGGCACCCCCAGATCACACTCTGCCTCTCTAGCCACATCCCAGAGAGACCTGGCCCGAGGCTTGACCGGCTAGGGTGGCCCCACGCCATCCTGAAGCCCCGTGTCCTCCTGGGTGGGCGAGCCGCCACAGTGCCCAGGCTCTAGTGGCTGAGTGGGCAGGGGACAGCAGGGTCAGAAACAGTCCCCAGGACTCCTCTGTTCAGCCCCCTCTGGCTGGAAGGGTAGGGGACAGGCCTCCCGCCCTTTTACTCGAGGGATGAATTTTGGGCTTGATTACCTGAGATAAAACAGGGCTTCCCTGACAAACTCAGGCCTGCGGCTTTGGGATTAACTCCCTCCTGTAAAAGCAGATTTCAGAGGGTTTAAGCCACCCGGGGGCCGCGCCCTGCCTTTGACCTCGCCTATGCTCTCCTGTCAAGTGCTGACCCCTCCCGCCCCCCGGGGAGGTCAGAGCCCCTGTTTCTCACCCACCTCGTTTGTCTTGGTTGCTAGGCCAACATTAATTGCTATTTGTATCCCTTACAATTTTTCACATTTAGGGCGGTCGTAAATAACCCCACAGAGATCTGTGCCCCTCTTGGGGGCGGGCTCAGGTGGGTCTCTTGCTGCGAAAGAAGCAGGAAATAGGCATGGAGCTGAGGCTTCCCTGGTGGCTCAGACGGTAAAGAATCTGCCTGCACCATGGGAGACCCAGGTTCGATCCTTGGGTCTGGAAGATCCCCTGGAGGAGGAAATGGCAACCCATTCCAGTGTTCTTGCCTAGAGAATCCCATGGACAGAGGAGCCTGGTGGGCTACAGTCCGTGGGATCACAGAGTCAGACACGACTGAGTGGTTAACACTTGCCTCTCTTGAGGCCCTCTTGGTTTCTTCAGATACGGATCATCTGGGGTCCCCTTAGGGAGGCAGTTTCAGGTGGTGGAGCCACATGGCTGGCTGGCCGAGCCACGGCGGTCAAGGCTGCCCAGTGACCAGCAGTGCCACGCACGTGTGGCCATCTAGGAGCTTCTGAGTGGCCCTTCTCCATGGACAGCCTCGCCTTTGGTCCCCAGGGCGCGCGGCCGCCCGCCCGGCCCCCAGGGTGGCTGCCAAGCAGTGTCACTGTGAACAGCCTCAGCTCACGGGGCCTGGGGGGCCTCCACTCCCTGCCCCCCACCCCCCGAACATCTTATCTTGAAGGCTTCCCAGTGGTCACCTGGCCCCGACCAGTCCAAGATGTGGGGTTCTCGCTAAGCTGGGGGGGCTGTGGACAGCACAGGTGGCATGGTGCCTCTCCAGGAGGGGAAACCAGAACTGGGCGGCCCACCTTGAATGCAGCAGGGCTCTGGTGTTCTGCCTCGGAGGCAATATTTTGATTTCTACATTTAGAGGGAGGTACAGGCGGCCCAGAGCTAGAGGTAACGAGGCCCTGGCAGTGACCGGCTCCAAGGATGGTCCCAGCCCAAGGCCAGGCACACAGTGGGGGCTTGCCACACAGCTACTGGGCACGCGCAGGGCTCGACGTCAGGTGCAGAGTCGGCTCGGGCCCTAGACCGGCCGGGTGGGGGTGGGTTTCTTCCCTCTCGGGTTGCTTGTCTGATGCAGGGCAGCTGGGGTCCTGCACAGGGAGCCAGGCTGGTCTCATGGGCAGGGAAGAGAGCCTGGAAGGACGGGCTGAGGCATTTGGGGCCCTTCCCCCCAGCAGAAAGGAGACCATCGGAGTCTGGGGGTCAGAAAGCTGCACACGGGGGTCTCTTCTTTTCAGCCCCCTTGTTGGGACCTCTCCTGGCTCTGGCCTTGCGGCACATGGGACCGCATATACCTGGCACCCAGGGCAGGCCCGCGTTAATGTCCTGCTTCACTGCCTCCGAGGTTCGTGTTCCCAGGCTTGACATTTACTTTTCCTGAGGGTCAGCCGGGGAGCATGGGCCCTCCCTCACAGGGCGATGTATGAGCTTAAATGAGATTCGTGCCTGTGAGGTGCTAACACGGTTCCCAGCACGAAGCGGGCCGTTACCGGGGGGTTGGACTGTTATCGAAACGCTAGCCGGCTGGGCCTTCCTCCGGGCCTCCCACACCCGGCAGGCCTGCAGACTCCACGCTGTGTCCTGGAGGAGTTAATGATCAGCCAGAGTCTGGCCCTGGCTGCGGAAAGGGTCTTGCTAGCTGCTGATGAGGGGCTGCTGGGCACCAAGCCGCCCCGGGTCCGGAAGCACCAAGGGTGGGGGGAGAGAGGGGTGCCTGAGCAGAGCGCCTCCCCCTTCCTTCTCACTCCCAGCAGGGCAAACAGACCCTGCAGCCCCTGCTGGTTCTGGGTCTCCTTGGCCTAGTCAGGGCTCTTTGTGGGAGGGTGGGGGTGTGTGACGTAGGCTCGTGGATCACCCTAAAACGAGAGCAGTCACAGCTGGCCCGTCAGGCGCGTTTGACTGCAGCCCGGCCTTCCATGTGCAGGGTACTAAATTTCTCAAAACGGTCAATATTGGAAAGTCAGCAGAAAGGAGACGGAGGTGGCCATG
This sequence comes from Bubalus bubalis, assembly GCF_019923935.1. Taxonomy (NCBI): domain Eukaryota; kingdom Metazoa; phylum Chordata; class Mammalia; order Artiodactyla; family Bovidae; genus Bubalus; species Bubalus bubalis. The sequence goes on along the minus strand of NC_059161.1, from coordinate 130,361,307 downwards.
GTCGGCGAGCTCCTCCCCACCTCCCCCACTTCCTCCCTCCCTCCTTGCTGACTCTCTGCCCTTTTCCCTGCCCTGCTCCCACAGCACTACGTGCCCCCACCCTGCCAGGCCCCGCCAGGAGGAGCCGCGGTGTTGGGGGAGGGGAGTTCCCACCAGTCACAGCCCCCTCCCCCACCTCCTGTATTTCAGGAAAGTTCCTCCGGCCCTACAGACTGGCTTCTTATTTTGTTCTGAGCACAAGCTCTCCTAAGGGTGGAATGTGGGGGCTCCCTGAGGGTGGCAGTGGGGAGGGGAGGGACGGGAAAATTGCTCCAAGGGTGAGGTGCAGCCCAATGGACCCCCACCACATGCCCGCTCCCTCCAGACCTCAGGTCTGAGTACCCCAGGGAGTAGCTCAGTGTCAGGGTACCTCGGAGACCCCAGAGAAAGAGCTGACCTTGGTCCCGGAGGCTGGGAAGGGCTCGTCCGCTGCAGAAGTGTTTCTCCCAGCTTTGCCTTGTTGAAAGGGCGTAGCCTGGTCGGTGGGGTTGATGCCTTCTCAAGACGAGCCCAGGGGGGTGACAGGCCAACATGCCTGGCCTGGCTTAGAACCCTGGAGGACCTCCTCGGTACCCAGGGCGAGGCTCACAACAGGGTTTTGGCCTCCACTCTCCCAAAGCCCCCTTGCTCGCCCTGATGTCACTTGCCATCACCCACGTGCACCCTCCTCCTGCTGGCCACCGGCTGAAGGAAGCCTCAGGAGCCCCCACGCCGCCGTCCATGCATCCTGGCTGCCCTTCTGCCTGGCTGAGCCCCGTCCTCACTCTGCTTCCACCCCATCCTCTGGACTCACAGAGGCCTCCCCACCCCGCGACCGCCCCCTCGGAACCTGATGTGGTGGGGGACCAGAAGTAGGCAGGGCAAGGATCCCCCAGTGGCCGCAAGGCGTCCGGAGCTGTGACTGTGGGAGCACGTGCGTGCCGTGGGCCTTCCGGGGACCACCCCATGTGGCTTTGCATTGGCAGGTGGCACGGCCAGTGCCACCTGTGTGTCAGGGAAGGGCAGCTACTGTTAAGACACCCTGAGTGTCAGTGCCCACGTGGTGTTGGCCAAGCCCCAGCCTCCTTACAGGTGTGGTCCTCACTGTTGCCCCTGTGAGAGCGTGAGGGGACAGGAGGCCACCTCGCCGGCTACCTCGGAGCTGTGCACTCCGGATACAGGGCTGACTTCCCCTGTCTGGACTTCCGCGTCTCTCGGTCAGGGATGCCATCAAGCGCGTGCCTTCACAGGCGGGTGTGCGGCCCTGGATGCGTGTGTCCAGCCATCACAAGAGCTGACGGCGGTCAGTGTCGGTGTCCTGCCAGGCACACGCGTCTCCCCAGAACTTGGGGAGCACAGATCGAAATAACAAGTCAGGAAAATTGTCTCTGCCTGAGAACACTCGTGCTATTGCCAGCCCTGGTCACAATGCTGCTGCTGGGTGGCAGCCTTATCTGGCATTCCCGTGCCTGAACCCTGTTGGTAGTACCCGAAGCTGGGGGCCGCCACAGCCTGCGTGGTTTCAGACAAACAGCCCCAGCGTGGCTGTGACCTCCAGAGCCATCCTCATTTGCCATAGTCTTCATTATGAAAGACAGAAATGAACACATGGAGCTCTTATCGCAGATCTGTGACCAGGCCACGCACATCACGTGTCCCTGTCCCATCGTGCACCCACCGTGGGTACAAACACACCGACTCTCAGTCTCCCGGTTACACGTCTCCCCGCAGGCTGGAGTGGCCAGACAGCGGGGTCTGATCCCCGATCTCACTGAGACCTGCCGGGAGGCAGTCCTGCCACGGGAGGTGGCACGGGGGCTGGGCATCCTTGAGCGTCGATGGGACAGGCGGGATAGAGAGCCTTGAGGCAGACAGAGCACCCCTGTCCCTTGTTACCTGTGAGAGCATCAGTGGTCTCGTGAGGACGCGCGTGTGGGCAGTTGTCCACGTCCGGTGCTTCTGCATACGCAGGCACAAGTTCGCTGGCTCGGCCACCTTGCGGGGCCACACTGAGGTCAGGCCTCCTTCGGGCCAGGCCCACACTGGCCTTGCGAGGGGACAGCTGAAGGCCAGGAGGAGGCCCCTGGCCTCGAGAGAGCCTCCCAAAGCAGCGGTAGCCCCCTCGAAGGTCACCTGGCTGCTCTCTGCGAGGGGAGTGGGACCCGGGGCAGGCAGACAGCAGCAGCGTGCCATTAACCCCTGCCTGCCTGCAGCGCCGAGCCCCTGCCAGGGCTTCCCAGAGTGTCCTGCACTGGGGCCCTCTTCCTGGGCACCAGGGGCCCAAGAGTGGCCCCTGAGAATGGGAGCTAAAGTACGAGCAGCCTCTGCCACCCCCTACCCCTTGGGCAGGCCTGGCTTCCAGACCCCACGGGCCCCATGCCTTCTGGAAAGTTCTTAGCATCTCTCTTGTGGCCTGAAGGAAGTTAGGCCCCTGGAGTGTTTGGGGCAAATGTCCCTCATTTTTCTCAGTAAATGGGGTTAGTAGGCTGCTGGGGGTCGGAGATTGGCGTAGAATCCTTGGCCACTGGAGCTTGGCACCGAAGGGCTGAGGGGGTTCCCCTGGGTCTCCCCATCCCAGAGGCCAAGCAGCAATGTCCCTCCCCGACCCCCACCACCACCACCAGCCTGCCTCCAGAGTTTCCTCGGGGACAAGAGCAGGGTGGGCAGGCATAGCTCTGCAGCTCAGAGCCACAGACAGACAGTCCTTGGCCCCTGCAGAGGCCAGGCTCAGATGCAAGAAGGGTTTTGTCTTTGGAAGCTTATAAAGAGTTAAAAAGGCAAGAAGGGGGCCGGCTGGGGCCTGCTTCAGGTTATCCTCTCTGAATGTCAAGGAGACGAGCTGCCAGGGCCAGACCAACTCCAGGGAGACAACAGGACAAGTCACAAAACATCCAGCAGCGCCCACGACTAATTTCTTCCCCTGTTTGTCCTGCCGAGGAGGCTGAGTTAAAAGGCAGCACTTTGGGGGTTGAAAGGCTCCCTGCGGGGTCTGTGTGCAAGGGGACCCCAAGCCTGGGAGGCCTTTGTTCAAGGCCGTTAATCAGCCAGCCCCCGCTGGGCACTTTGAGGACCGAAGCTCCAGCCCCAGCCCCACCCTACAGGGAAGGGAGCACTATCTCCTGCCACTACGGCCTTAGGAGGGTAAGCACCGTGGTCCCCATCCCATCCAAGGTGTGAGTGGAATTAGCAGATTGTATCAAGAAATATTTCTATGGATTTACATTCCAGAGTCAAGAGTCTTCTCAAGAGTTTTCTCCAGTGTGTTGGGGTGGGAACCACCCTACAGAATGGGCAGGGTAGGCGGGGGCATTCTCAGGGCATGGGGGATCACCCTCCTCATCCCCACAGGGCCTTCCTAGGACCCCCGTCACCCTGCTATTTGAGACGTGGCCAGCGGTGCCAGACAGCGGTTCTCTAGGGCTCTCTGTCATCCCCATAGCTGCCAAGCCATCTGCCATCTAAGGAGGCGCCGAGCTCACCCAGAGCCCTCTGTCTCCTCTCTGCCCCCCAGTTCCTTCCAAGGCCTTAGTCCAGCTGAGGGAGGCCCCAGAGTGGCCTTGTCTGGGGAGGCCCATCGAGATCTGGCTCCTCTGCCCTGCGCAGGGCCAGCACTCTGGAGACACCCTTGTGGTCAGTCCCAGAGGCCCGGCTCTGTCCGAGGGCTTCCTGTACCTCTTTCCATGGCCAGCTCGGCCTCCACATGGTCTTGCAGCCTGGCCTCTTGCATGAGTGGCCCCTGCATGCAAGGAGCGCACAGCCAACCTCCGGGGGTCCTGCCAGCACCAGGCGGGGGAAGCCTGCGCCCCCCTGAGAGCAGGGCTGAGTCCTGAGATCCCAGCCAGGCAAGTCCGGGCACAGGGGCAGGGGAGGGATGCGCCTGTCCCTCGGAGTGCACAGGTGACGTGACACCCCATCAGCTTGACGGGTAGAGAAAGGCAGGTGGGGTGAGGGTGGGAAAGGACTGCAGACAGCAGGGGTGGGGCTGGGCATGACTCCTCAGCCCTGGGGACAGCCTCTCCGAGGAGGTGACGGTTGGGTAGCACCAGGGGAGCCTGTCCATCACGGGGGCGCTGAGCGTGGTCCATAAGAAGCTGGGGCGCTGCTCCATCTGCCCAGGGTCCCAAGACACGAATGGCTGGGATGGGCTAGGAGGCTGAGTCTGGGGCTCGAGAGCCACAGAAGGCTTCAGAGGGCTGTGAGTGAGGGGTGACCACTGGCAGAGCCACTCGGGGTGCCCCCTCCTCCCGTCCTGCAGGGTGAGTGTGGCCACTGGCGGCGCCTGCACCCCTCTGTGGAGCTCCATGTGCCCGGCCTCCGCTGCCCCAGGGTGGCGGTGGGCACTGTGCTGTCCCCACTGACCACTGGGACAAGTGAGGGGCACCAAGTCTCAGGAGCCTCCCGGGGGCACATGGGTCTCTTGGGGGAACACAAGAGGTGGGTGGATCCCCCCAGACCAGGAGTGGCCCTGGTCCCAGCCCTTGAGCTCCCTCTCCGAACCTCACCTGTCCTGGGCATATGATGCCACCCTCCTTGCTGCATCAGAGGGGCGGCATAGGTGAGACCAGATGGCATTTGTTATGTGCCTGCCACGTGTGGAGGCCCCATGAAGACAGCACGAGGCCTGGTCCCATTCACGGACCCAACGCTCGCATGCCGGTGTGCCTGGAAGCAGCAACAGGGAGCCAAAAGACGATGCTGAGACTCAGGGAGGCAGTGCATCTGTTAGCTTTGCTGCCAAACAAACTGTCCCCAGGTCACATGGCCACGCCCAATTCCAGAGTGAAGAGATGCTTCTTGCCGTGGATGAGAACAGTGAAGTCACAGGGCAGAGAGGCACTGCCAGGCACGGGGGTGGGGAGGGGGCCCTGACCTGCCACAGGCACGAAGGAGCTGGCTCTTTTCAGTGGGTGGAGGAGGAATTTAAACCCCGGTCTCTCAGTCTGACTCCGAGCCCTTCCATCCACCCCACCCCACCCCCAGCCCCCGGCTCCTGCCCAGGGACCCCCATCGTCATGATAGAAAGCCACATCTGGACCTGGACGGTCCACTACAGTCGCTGGGGAGCCACGGACAAGGAGTGCAGGAAGCGCAGAGGAAAGGAAGGCCGTGCACACATGCAGGTTTAGATAATATACGGTCCTCCCCACAGGCCTGGCATCGCTTGGCGGTGGCACCTTTCGGCATGTAGCCACTTATTCCGTCAGGGCAGACAGCCCTCCCGCTCCACCAGGTGATGGTCCTAAATCCTTGGGAGCGACAGCCGTCCTCCCAGAGGGATTGGGTTTCTGCAAAGGGGTGCAGGGCTGACAGCCAGGGTCCCCCTCGCTTCTGCACGCCCTCCAGCTGCCTCTGAGCTGCCGGCTCTGTGTCGAAGGCCGGGGACCAGGGCTGGACGCCTCCCTGGGAAGCGGGACGTGGAGCTTTGCCCCCAGCAGCCCTCAGCGCTGCACCTCGTTTGCAGTCCCTGAAGGAGAAGGGTGGGAGGACCCTGGGAGCCCGCTGCTCACATTCCTCCCCTCTGCTCACGGCCCCCCAGGAGGCAATGCTGTGATTCTCTGGGCTCACAGAGATGGGGCCGTGGGGACTTGCCCAAGGAGAGAGGGGCTGGGGCAGAGTCAGCGCTCAGAATGGGGGTGAGGTTCACTAGCCCCCAGCACATAGGAACGTCTCTAGGATCAAGCTTTTGGTCTCAGAGCTGGCTTCATCTTGCCCTCCTGCTGGCCAGCTGTGCGACCTTGAGCAAAGGTCCTCAGAGGCCCATGCCTCAGTGTTCCCAGCTCTGAAGTGGGGACACCGTCTCGTCACGGGGAGTCAGCAACTGACCCAGTGGCCTGATCCAGGTTCTCAGAGTGGCGCTGGCCAGGCTCAGAAATGGACGGCCCATCAGAGCAGTCACGCTGGAGTCTGTAACGTCCCCAGGGCACCGGGTCTATTTAGAGACAGTCAGGGAGCCGGACAGTCGCGCGTGTGATTGGCTGAAAGTCATGGACTCGTCTGCTAAATGCAGGTTTTGCACCCAGGGTTCGACCTGTCCCCGCCCCATTTCAGCCCCCAGGAGTATCGGCCCCACAGGGAGGGACGTATGTGAGAAGGGGACGGTTCACTCTACAGACAGCCAGGACCATCCACAGCAGGGACGGTGGTGAAAGCTGGGAGCTGTGGTCCATCTATCCCCACCCAGACCCGCGGCCACGGCCACTCACGAGACATCAGCGGTGGGGGCTCCGCTGCAGGGCCGGCGCTGGGGATGTGCCCCCAGCAGGTTGCAAGTCGCTTCAGCTCTTTGGTGGCTTGACTTCCAGCACACAGGCTCCCTGGCTCTCAGACGGGAGAGGCCCTTCTGCCACCTTTTGCCTCAAAAGAACAGCTTTCACGGTGGAGGTGCCCTGAGTGTCTCTCTGAATCTCTGAAGTAGAGGCCTGTGTTCAGCTGTGACTGAGGAAGCAGTTTAGCGAGAAGGTCCCCACATCCCCCAGGACCTGGACGCCAGTTTGCTTTCTCCCTTTCCCAGACACCACCCCCCAAACCAGGCTGGGTGTCCCCCCGACCCCCGCTCCAGACTCCACAGCTGGATTCCCACATCCAGCAAAGGGGAGTCTGGGGGAGGCGTGGGCTGCTGGCTTCTCTGAAACGGGGCAGCTTGCGCAAACGCTGCCTCCCCGGCCCCGAGTGCCGGTCACCTGCCCGGTTAATCATCCCGGGGCCCTGTGGGTCAAGGAGAGGTGGGAGGCCAACTCCCTGCTTCTCAGATTCTGCTGAACTCGCTGAAACCCTAACCTTCGGGCTTCCCCACTAATTTGTGATAAGGCCTCGCCAAGAAAAACAGCAGGCAAGAGACCCCTGATTTCTCCACGAATTCCAGAGCGCTCGGTTCACTCCAGCAGGGAAGGGGCCCCGAGGCGGCCATGCATGCGGAGTCATTGCTGTGTGGGTGCAGGGCTGGAGACGGCCTCTCGGGAGTAGCTAAGGAGGACCACCTGCCCGCTGGAGGAGATTGCTTCCAGCTGGCCGGGGCAGGAGGCCGAGGGTGGGGCCCACGGTGGCTCAGGCTGAGCTGTACTTGCTCACGTGGTATGTGTGTGTGTGTGTGTGTGTGTGTGTACGTGGCCCACGCAGGCGGGGGTGCATGTGGAGACGCGTTTCCCCACCACCACCAGGCTCCTGACCTGAGAACCCCAGGGCCTGCAGATGGATGGGGGAACTGTCCGTGCCCTGAGAATAGGAGATAGCTGTGTATCTGAGGGAGGCGGAGGGGCCTCCCGAAGGCAGCAGTGGGCTCTCAAGCGGCCCGGACACCCTGAAGGAAGTGGCTACTGCCCCCTTGGAGCTGGGGAAACCAAGCCTGAGGGTGGGAAAATGACCAGCTCCAGGTTGAGCACTCCTCGCCCCATCACCACCACAGCCCACGTGGCAGGGCGGTGGCCAGGAGCCCAGAGGGGCTCTGGGTGGGACGTAAGTGACGAGCCAGTGGCCCGAGGCCAGAGAGATGGCCGGGGCCCAGTCCCAGCAGGGAGGAACATTATCCAATATTTCTTTCCCAAATCACGTTGTTTCTGTGCTGGCCCAAGGAGAAGCTGACTTCAGCAGGGGGTGTGAGGGTGTCAGGGGACTGGCCTGTCCACCTTCCCCTGGAATTGCCCCTCCTCCATACGGTGGGCAGTCTCCCTATCAGAGGCAGAGCCCCCCCACCCAGCACCAGGGCCAGACCTGGCCTTCCAGGGGCTCCAGAAGAGCACCCAGCCCCCCGCCAGCCGCTCAGCAGACTTCCAAGCTCCTTAAGGAGAGACAGATCACATTCACTCTGGCCCGGGGCTCCCCTGGATCTGCCCCCGTCCCAGGTGGGGGGTGGCCCTGGGCACAGAGGTCAGCAGGGGCAGAGGATGTTAGAGCCACTTGGTTGGAGGCTCAGGCTCTGCAGTCCCAGCCCCATTCCCCGAGTGGGTCCTAACAAGCCCTGCGTTGTCTGTAGAGAAAGCCTCCCTCCTGGGTCTGCCTTCTGCTCTGCCGGGTTTGTTTCACGTTCTGAAGTCCTGGAACCCTTCCGCCCAAGTTGGAGCCAGGCAGTATCACACGCCAGACGCCAGAAGGACACCCCACCCCCAGAACACGGGGGCGCCGGAGCAGCCAAGACTCCCAAATCTCAGCGTTCGCAGATTTTAGGGGGCGAGGAGGTGGCCTGGGGGCTGTGAGGGTCTCTGGGCAGGCACCCTGGACTCAAACCCCAGCTGGCCAAGACCCAGGGGCGGCTCACGGCCGCTCTGAGGTTCCGTTTCCTTATCTGTAGTGTGGAGATAGTTGAGGGTAGCTATGTGTGTGGGGCAGGATCCATAGAAAGCAGACACACTTTGGGATTATGCTGGTGTGGGCGGGGAGCTGGGGAGTGTGGGGCCTCCGGCAGGAATCTGGGGCTGATGTCCTGCAGCAGAGCCGACCCTGACTCGGAGGCTGGGGGAAGGGGGAGGAGACAGAGCCCTGGAGAACAAAGGTCAAGTGAACAGTTTACCTTAACAAGAGCAGGGAGCCCAAGATTGGGGGCGGGGGGAGTGCAGAGCGGGTCGCAGCCAGTAGGGAGACCCAGGCCCAAGTTGGAAGGCCCTGGGAGGAAGCCCGGGACGTCCATGCAGAGATCAGGCTCCAGGACACACTGAGCCAGTGGAGAGGGCTGTGGTCCGGAAGGGCAAATGGACAGCATCCTGGATTCAAGGACCCGTGGGTGGGGGACACGCGTGGCTGAGCCGGGACCATGCCTTGCTTGCTCCGTGACGGGGTGCAGACACAGGCAGGCGCTCGTTCCTTCCTCTGTGGAGCTCCAAGGGGTCAAAGGGGAGGCAACGGGCACCCCATGTCTCCTGAGACCCTGCCTTCATCACATGACCCCTTCCGTGACTTACAAGGGCCACCCGTCGTCCCCAAGCAAGCTCCCTCCTCTCCTGTCCCCTCTGCCCCTTGCTTCTGCTTTGACTCTGATTCTGGCTCCTCGCAGCCCTTCCCACGCCCCCCAGGGTCCATGGTCTCCTGTGCCCCAGACCCAGCACCCTGAGGGCAGGGGGGTGTTCCTGTTCCTGTCCATCAGGTCCAGGCCACTTTCTCCTGGAGATGCTCTAGCCACCTGGATGGAGCCCAGGTCAGAGCTGGGCCTCAGGGAGGACGAGGCGGGGGGGCCCAGGTCCAGGCGGAGCCCACTGCCTTCTCACAGAGGCTGGACCCAGGGGAGAGCAAGACGGCCGATCAGGTCCCTGAGGGCTCAGACTGGGGGACAGGTGTCCCAGGAGGGTCCCATAGAGCAGGTGGCCGGCCAGCTCAGAGCCTTGGCCGCCCCCCATGCCCTGCACCTCCCCACCCCCTCACACCTGCCCCAGAGGGCTACGATGCTGTTGAACCGCCAGAAACCTAATCTATTATTACACAGAGACTTCTGTGAAGTCAGGGGTTTGAACTCCCCAGAAGTGTTTGCCCGATTTGGGGCCGATAGCGGGTGATAAATGCTGGCGATAAGGTGTTGATTGGTTATGCGAGACTCTGCAGACACAGGGGCCGTTGTGCGCGCCGGGCAGTCAACTGCGCTCGCCGGGACAATAGCCCGTTTATCCGCCAGTCGCTCAGCAGCCTGCCCACCCCAGACAGGCACAAAGGACGCTCGGGCCAGAGACCCCTAAGCCCAGCTCTCCTCGGGGGGCAGAGCAAGTGTCCCAGCCTGGAGTCAGCGTCTCGCGCTCCTCTTCCCTGGAGCATCCAGCACCCTAGCCTCAGTAGCCACACCTGTGAAGTGGGAGCATGAAGTCTCCATTGCAGGGCTGCCAGTAATTAAGCTAGATCAATACACAATTCTTTGTGGAGGGACATGCACGTGTTTGTTTGACAAATGTGAGCAGCTGCTCCAGGTGCAAGGCTGGAGGTAGAAAATGGACCCAGATCGATACAATGTGGACACAAAATCAACAGAAGTGACCATGAATGGATACAAATTTGATACAAATTGACGAATACTGGAGAGTCGATAATCCAAAGGGGCACCGTGGACAGGCACAAAATACACGTGGGAATACGTTTAGCTCTTTGTTACTTCTCGATAAGTGCCTGGGAGGGAAACGGAAGGAAGGCCGTGCCTGCCGGAGGCAAGGGCATGTCCCAAGTTGAGTCCGATGCGTCTCACAGAGAGGGTGACCAGACCACAGCCCCGGGAAGGCGGGTTACAGGGCAGCAGCATCAGGGTAGAGTCGTCGAAGGAGGCAGGTGGGACTGGGACCCTGGCTGCCACATGAGGACCCTGGTGTTTGCTGCGCATGGGGCGCAGCCCAGTGTGGGTGGGAGCTAGTGGGGTCCCCAGCTGCAGAGCTGCGGGTGGACTGTGGAGGTGCCGGGGAGCAGCTGGGGGACCAGGGCGGGGGCTACTGCAGCTGCACAGGGGAGCCGGAGGGCACGGCGGACAGGCCCACCGGGCGGGAGGGAAGTGGTGGATTCTGGGCCTACTTGGAAAGCGGCTGTTCTCATTTCCCTTGGCGGCTCTAACAAATCCCTGCAAACTCGGCGACTTTCGGCAGTGCACATTTCTTATCTCAAAGCTCTAGAGGCCAGAAGCCCAAGATTGGGCTGAAATCAAGGTGCTGGCTGGGCTCTTTCTGGTGGGAGGCTCCAGGGAGACTCTGTCCCTCGCTTCTTCCAGCTCCTAGAAGCTGCCCGAATTCCTTGGCTCGCAGCCCCTTCCTGACAGTGCTCAGACCTCTGCTTCCACTGTTTACGCCTCTCTGACCTTCTTCCGTGCCCCCCTGTCTCCCTTCCATGGTGCACGGGGTGCACTGCAGGGACTGGCAGGGGTGGCGTGGCTGGGGCGGGGTGGGGGCAGACCACGCAGGGCTCAGGAGGCCCCAGGAAGCAGGTCGGCTTTGTCCCTGGGCAACAGGAGCTGGCATCAGGCTTGTGCGGCCCCAGGGGCTTCCATCCTGCCCGTCCCAGGGGAGGCAGATAGGCTATAACCACAGAGGCTTCAGCGGGAAGAGTGGGCTGGGGCCAGGCCTCAGAGGCTGCAGTGAGGACAGGAGCTGGACCAGGCGGCCCACAGGGGCCAGAGCCCTGACCCAGGTGCTTTGCGGCTCTTGGAGCTCCGCTCCCTTAAAGGCAAAGGAAAGAGGCCCTATCGCCATGCGTTGTGAGCAAACACCTACTTCTGGCCGCCAGCTGAACGTAGACCCTATGGGTCCCGGGCCCCCCAGAGAGGAGGGGGCTGGCTGAGTGTCTTTGACCTTCCCAGCAGGGGAGCCGCCTCCCTGCCGTCCCAGGGGCAGCTCAGACTCCCCATCTTGAGGGCAGCTGCAGTCCTCGAGGCCTGAGTGGGCTCCATGGGACGCCCTCACCCACACTCCCGATTGTCGCGTGGAATGCCCTTGTCCCACTGTCGGAATGCCAGGCCCCTGGGGAATGCAGGCCCCAGTGAGCCTGGCATATTCCAGCTGTGTCAGTGGGAGAGACCCAGGAAAGGGAGCCAAGGCCACATGCAGGCCGCCCACCCAGCGCTGGGTGCAGGGCAAGGGCACCCGTGAGGCTCACCCAGTGGACCTGGTGCGGCCCCGTGGGCTCACCCAGCAGGTGGACCTCCTCCCATGTCCTGTGTCCCCTTCTGAGCTCCAGGCCACCCTCCCCCAGTGTCAGCCTGCATTCTCAAGTCAGAGCCCTCTGTGGCCACACACAGCCTGTCTTCCCCGGGGTCCCTGCAGCCCTGGGGGTCAGGGCCCTGGAATCCCCACGGAGGAGGGACCAAGGGCCACCCAAGGCGGCCTGGGCGCCCGACCCTCTCCTGTCTGGCTACCCCGATGCTCTGCTGTCCCAGAGGCCTCCGGCAGCACCAAGGCTTCGGGAGCTGCTAGAAGCTCTTCCCTTGAGCCACCTTTGTCCATGTCTCAGCCTCAGGTCTTCTGGTTGAAAGGTGGTTTGTGGGCGGATGTGGGGGGGACTCACTCAACCAAAGTAGGTCACTGGGCCACAGCCTCTCATGGATATTGTTCTTAGGGCAGCAAGCCCACCGACCCCTGGGCCCCAGAGCCGGAAGGTCAGCCACCAGCTCCGAGCTTGGCCACCCTGGTAGCCCCAGCTGTGTGCCTGGGTGTGTAGATGTCAGGGGTGCCTGGCATGTGGCGGTGAGCAGGCCCCCTCCTTCTTTTCCCCAACCAGTGCCCGAGACACCGTCTCCAGCACAGTCTTGTCTCTAGAGCTTCCTCTGCAGGGAAGAGAAGGAAGGGCCGCAACAGTGACCCAAGCGGGGGCCGGGCTGGGGTGACGAGGCATCACCCCAAGGCTGGCACATGCAGGGGTTCGGCCTCTGAGCGTTCTGAGCTCAGGAGGGCCATGGGTGCCCAGGCCAGGCCCCTGCCCAATGCGTCCTTTGCACCGAGGTCTGGCTGGTGCCTGCAGCGTGCCAGGCTCTGCTCCAGAGGCCAGGCTGCAGCCATGAGCGAACTCCCGGGGAGCGGGGGGGCCAGCTGGGTCATGGTCCACACAGCCCAGTCTCTGCCCTGCTCTCATCCTGGGCGTCCAAACTCTGTGGTCAGCCCCCGTGAAGCCCCTGATGCCCAGAGGCACTGCCCCCAACCCTGACTCCCTCCCTCCCGGGCACTGGGGCCAAGCGCCCGCTCTTCTGACGTCCACCCTGCTGGCTGGGTGGGAGGCTCCGAGCTTCTCCTCCCCTTGCCTTTGCCAGGACCGCCATTCAGACCAGGCCCAGCACCTTCCCGCCCCATGCCAAGGCCTGCGGGCTGTGCCCGCTACAGCTGGGAGCGAGCACAAGGGGCCCGAGGCACCGGTTGCTTCCGACGGGGCCCGAGGGGCGTCTGACCTTTCCGGCCACGGGGCAGCAGTTGCGTGAGCACGAACAATTACCCCAGTGTGCAAGGCACAAGCGGCCTTTTCTCCCTCCCCAGGCCAGCGCGCCCAGCTCCCAGCCTGGCTTCCCTTGAACAAACATATTTATTGTGGCCGTCACCGAGGGCCTCGCCTCACAGTCGGAGCCTGGGGGCCTCTCTCCCACCCACCAGGGCCCCAGGAGGGGACCCCTGCCCCTGACAGTCTCCCCCCAGCCCCCCTGCCCTCCAGGCTCAGCTCTGCCGTGCCCGAGGCAGGGTGGATCCAGCGCAGCACACATACACACACACACCCCAGCGGGCTGCTGGCGCTCCCCCGGGGAGCCCATGACCACCCACAGGCAGCGGGCCAGCTCCCAGCCCCAGGCAGGTGGGGGAGGGGCCGCAGCAGAGCCCACCCTCCCCTCCCACGCCTTAGTTTCCTCTTCAGTGAGATGGGCAGCATCACCCAGCGCTGGGTGTCTCCCTGACCACCTAGGGTAGCAGCGAGCACCCCAGCCTCCTCCCTTAGCTGAGGTCTTCCCGGCCAAATTTTGTTTAGTCCTCAGGCTTCAAGGGCCGCTGCCTCTGGGACCCTTCTGTGGACCAGCCAACGCTCGGAATCAGGACTCCCTCATGTTCCCCCAGCCGTGGCCCTGCTTTATAGTGCTTCTGATCTTTGCTCACACATGTCGGGGTGCTTTCTCTTCCTGAGAGCAGGGAGAGTGGGCCCCTGGCAGGTGAGGCCATCCCTCTGGCCTGGGGGGGGCCACAAATGTGTGCACGAGGGGCTGCTTGGTCAATATTAGGAGAACCAGCGAACAAACGATCCTGTAAACAGAGAACTGCGCGGGCGGGCGGCAGGAGAGAGCGGGCGCGTCTTCCCGGTCAGGGGCGCACTCTGGGACAGGGCCTCCAAGGGGGCCGCCCCGCCGGCCATGTGGACTCTGCTCCAGGCAGGGGGCGGCGTGAAGGGCGGGGGTGAGCGGTCAGATGAGTGAGCTTTCTGAGCCCTTCCGGCCACTGCGGACGTGGAGGAGAGCGGGCCTGGCATCCAAGGCTGCTTGGCTGAGGCGGGAGAAGGGGCTGGGGGCGGGCGGGGAGGGAAGGGAGGGGCTGGAGGCTGACCTGGCAGTGGGCGTAATGAGTGAGGGGACATGGAGGCCCACCTGGGGCGGCTCGCTCAGGACGGATGGCAGTGACGCGCCAATACGAGAAGCCCAGGAAAAGAGCCGGCCTCAGGGTGGGGGGCTTCCTGGGGGTCCAGCCAGGTCCCCGGTGTGCTCCGTCATGTGTAGGGAGCTGGCAGTTCCGGGCGTCCCTGTGTGGACAGGGCCCCAGGCTCCCCTTGTCAGCCACCGGCCGTGGCACCACGGAGCCGCCCGCCTCTTCTGGCCTTGGTTTACCCTCCAGTGGGACCCGCCCACCAGGCCCCGTGTGCGGGGACTTGCGGTCCCAGCTCTGGGAGGGGCGGTGGATAGAGCTGTGGCTTCCCCACTGCTCAGCTGCGGCCCCTCACACGTGAAGTGCCGTGGTGGCCTCTAGGGTGGCCCTGGGCCGGGGGTGGGGGCCCTGGCTCGCGCCAGACTCCCCTGTAAAAGCATGAAATCTGACAGGTCCACTGCTGAGAACACCGAGGTCCCGCTGGGGAAACAGGAGGAAGGGCGCAGAACTGCCTCTGTAGGGTGGCCACCTCCAGAACAGCTGCTGAGGGAGGGTCTGGCCCTTGGAGAACAGGACACTGGAGCCAAGTGTGGAGACAGGCGTTCATGGGGGGAGGAGTGGCGGCCACCCTGCCACCTCCAGGCCTCACCCACCCCGGGCCTCAGCCTCAGGGCCAGGGACACTCGATGCTGGGCCTCTGTGTCTCCGAGAGGCACTCAGTGCTGTGCCTCCTCCTTCCAAAGGCCACCCCTTCATGCCCATCCCTCCAAATCCTGCCAAGACCTGGCTCATCCCCACCTCCTCCTTCCATCAAGCGCAGGCGTGCACATCCGGCACCCCTGAGAGCTGAACCACGAGTCGACTAGAGGGGCTGTAGCAAAGTCCCATGGCTGGGGCGGCTCAGACCACAGGGTTCACTGTCTCCAGTCTGGAGGCTGGACTCCCAGGCCCGGGTGTGGCCAGGGCTGGTCCTCCTGAGGCCCCCTCCTGGGCATGCAGATGGCCGTCTCCTCCCCGTGTCCTCACAGTGTCGTCCCTCCGAGTGTGTCTGTGTCC
Organism: Bubalus bubalis; assembly: GCF_019923935.1. Taxonomy (NCBI): domain Eukaryota; kingdom Metazoa; phylum Chordata; class Mammalia; order Artiodactyla; family Bovidae; genus Bubalus; species Bubalus bubalis. Next base: position 130,346,239 of record NC_059161.1, on the reverse strand, counting down.
TGACCTCCTCTTAGAAGGACACCAGTCCTGTGGGGTTAGGGCCCCATCCTCGTGACCTCATTTTACCTTAACCTTCTCTTTAAAGGTCACGTCTCCAAATGCAGTCACGTCTGAGGCAGGATGGGGTTCATGGGACAAGCCTGCCGTTTCTTCCTTGTCTGGAAAGGGGGCAGAGGCAAGGAGGGGGACCCTTGAATTACACCATCCCTGGGCACCTGGGCCTGGAGAGCCCTGATCCAGGGCCTATGAGTTTGAGGAGCCTGGAAAGTCTGAGGGGCATGGGGGAAAGGGCAGTTGCCGTACTCAGAGAGCAGGAGCAGACTGGGCACCGGGCACCAGTCATCCAGGGAGGAAGCCACCGTCTTCACCACAGCGAGCTTGCTCAGGCCAACCCCAGCCCTCAGCTGACAACCCGCATTCCCCATCCCAGCCCCTGCCAGGTGGCCTGTGCAAACTCCTCACGGGACAAGCCCAGTGAGGCAGGGGCCACACGGACGCAGGTGTGGACAGAGCAAAGGGCCCTGCCGATCTCGCAGCTGACATGCATGTGGCCGCCTGGTGGGCTCCTGGGGCCAGCCCTGGATGCCGTGTGCCAGCCCTGGGCCAGGTGAGGCTGGGGGCAGGATCTGGGTGACCCTCAGTGCAGGTGGGGACCCAGACCTGAGCAGGTCACCCTCAGGTCACCTTGGAGGTGCTGGCCGAGGGTGGGGAGGAAACACTGTCCTGCCTGCCCTTCCCAGTTAGGTCTTGAGGGCCCCAGGCCAGATCTCCACATCCTGGGGCCCCCAGCACCCGGGGAAGGGGGAGGAACTGGGGGTCCCACATCCCATTAGTGAGTTCAGAAATGTTCCGGCAGGAAGCATGTAGGCTGGGGCTTTGGAATTAAGCAGGACTCCCCGGGGGCTGAGTGCGGAAGGGGACGTGGGGCCGCACAGGATGGAAGAGGCCTCTCGGGTCACCCGGGAGGGGCCGGAGGGAGGGCTGGGAGTGCGGCGAGGCATGAAGGGAGGAGAGGGTCACCTCTGCTGGTCTCTGCGCCCGGAGCTGGGAAGGGGGCCCGGCAGTCAGAGCTCTCCTAGGCATGTCGACCTCTCCGTGGGGGCAGCAGGGTTCCCTGGATGCCTGAGGCCTGCAAGGAGTTAATTGCTGGCCTCATGGGCTGGCAAACGCTGACTCACAGGGCTGTAAAAGTCTTGTGTTTTAAAAAATCAGTATATTAGCTTAATTTTATAGATTTCAGAAGTGCTACTTGAAAATAAAACTCTCCTAATTATATTTATGATCCCAACGTGAATCCATTTGACTCCATTCATGGCGAAGAACCTTTGTGTGAAATGCCGGGAAGCGGCCCCCGCCGGCCATAAAGCGCAGCTGGTGGGTCCGCAGTGGGTGGGAAGCTCTGTGGCTCTGCGTCCACCAGAGAGGGGTGCTTGGGCCTCGGGGAGTCTGGGGGTGTTGGGGATGAGGCCCCTCGGAGTCCCGTCTCAGAGCTTACAGGAGGGCCTTGCTGTCCCCGTTGTGACCCTCGGAAGCCGTCGGGGGATTACACGGGTGGTGGGCAAAGGCTTGGCAACCCCGCTGCCCATGGAAGGGAGCTTCTGGGCACAGAATAGATGCTGTGCCCTTCTCAGGGGTCAGGAGAAGACTGCGTCTCCTCCAACGGCAGGGTGAGGTTGTCCTCACTGATCTGGGCTTGTAGTCTGGGAAACGGGAGTGGAAATGGAGGTGAGCAAAGAGATTGTCCAGCAGAGGGGAGGGAAAACAGACGCAATGAGGGGGTAGGGTGGCAGGAGGGAGCCCCTGGCTGGCAGAGGCAGGGGTGGGGCCCTGCCAGCAGGCTCCCTGGGCCAGGGGGTGAGCAGCTGCATTGTCATGAGGCCAGGTTGATTGGGGAGGGCTCCCTGAGGAGGTGATGTTTGTCCCAAGTGTGACCAAGAGGCAGAAAGATCCCCCTTCCAGGCTGAGGACCAGAGAGAGAAAACAAAGGCGGCAGGGCCTGTGTGCCCAGGTGTCCCCGGGGCCTCTGCTCACCGCGCCCACCCCTGGGGGCAGAGACCCCCAGTCCGAGCTGTGAGATGCACCTGAAGCCCAGTGCCCTCTGCCCGCCCCAGCAGGGACCCTGGGTCCCAGGGAGGGCCTGGGGCTTGGCCTGCAAAGGTCTTGTGTGGCCTCCAGGTGTGGGGGCCTCCTGATTTTCCCTGGGGCCCCCAACCAGGCCAGGTGGGCCTCTCCGCAGACCACGTGCTGGGCACCAGCCGCAGGGCCGCTGCGGGGGGACATGGTCTTCCCCCGGCCCAGCCTCTGATGCGGCCTTCCTTCCGCAGGAATTCAGAGCAGGCCGCCGAGGGGGCTGGACCGGGACACCAAGCCAGGCTGTCCCTGTTGTTGCAGGTCCACTGTGGGGGCCTGCGGCTGGGACGGGGGAAGGCAAGGAGGGCAGCGACTGTCACTCAACAGCCAGGACGGGTGATGTCCCGTGATAGGAGCAGAGGCGGGGTGGCGGAGGACGGTCCAAGCCCCGCTGCCCACACGCAGCCTTCAGCAAGGACTTCCCTGCGCCCCTACCTCCCGTGGCTGACCCCGGCCAGGGTTCCTGCAGTGACCTGAGGAGGCACGACGGCCAGGACACCCCGCACAGGCCCAGTGTGTAGGGACAGGCCCACCCCTCTGGGGTGGACAGGCTGACCCAGTGCTCACATGTGAGGCGCTGCCAGCCCATCCCACGGATGAACCAGCCACGGCTCCGGAAGGTGGGTGGCAAGGCCAAGGTCACCCAAGGTTGCATGGTGAGAGAAGGATTTAAACCTAGGAGGTGTTCTGGATCCCAAAGGGGGCAGTTTCTACCCTTAGCTATTTGGATTTCAGTTCAGTTCAGTCGCTCAGTCATGTCCGACTCTTTGTGACCCCATGAATCGCAGCACGCCAGGCCTCCCTGTCCATCACCAACTACTGGAGTTCACTCAGACTCACGTCCATCGAGTCAGTGATGCCATCCAGCCATCTCATCCTCTGTCGTCCCCTTCTCCTCCTGCCCCCAATCCCTTCCAGCATCAGAGTCTTTTCCAATGAGTCAACTCTTCGCATGAGGTGGCCAAAGTACTGGAGTTTCAGCTTTAGCATCATTCCCTCCAAAGAAATCCCAGGGCTAATCTCCTTCAGAATAGACTGGTTGGATCTCCTTGCAGTCCAAGGGACTCTCAAGAGTCTTCTCCAACACCACAGTTCAAAAGCATCTATTCTTTGGCGCTCAGCTTTCTTCACAGTCCAACTCTCACATCCATACATGACCACTGGAAAAACCATAGCCTTGACTAGACGGACCTTTGTTGGCAAAGTAATGTCTCTGCTTTTCAATATGCTATCTAGGTTGGTCATAACTTTTCTTCCAAGGAGTAAGCGTCTTTTAATTTCATGGCTGCAGTCACCATCTGCAGTGATTTTGGAGCCCAAAAAAATAAAGTCTGATACTGTTTCCACTGTTTCCCCCTCTATTTCCCATGAAGTGATGGGACCAGATGCCATGATCTTTGTTTTCTGAATGTTGAGTTTTAAGCCAACTTTTTCACTCTCCTCTTTCACCTTCATCAAGAGGCTTTTTAGTTCCTCTTCACTTTCTGCCATAAGGGTGGTGTCATCTGCATATCTGAGGTTATTGATATTTCTTCCGGCAATCTTGATTCCAGCTTGTGCTTCTTCCAGTCCAGCGTTTCTTCCAGTCCAGCGTTTCTCATGATGTACTCTGCATAGAAGTTAAATAAGCAGGGTGACAATATACAGCCTTGACTGTACTCCTTTTCCTATTTGGAACCAGTCTGTTGTTCCGTGTCCAGTTCTAACTCTTGCTTCCTGACCTGCATACAAATTTCTCAAGAGGCAGGTCAGGTGGTCTGGTATTCCCATCTCTTTCAGGATTTTCCACAGGCCCCGTCAAATATCCATTATCCTCCATACACCCCCAAAAGAGATTGTTGTTCAGTTGCTCAGTCACATCTGACTGTCTGCAACCCCAGGAACCTCCAGGCTTCCCTGTCTTTCACTGTCTCCTGGAGTTTTCTCAGACTCATGTCCACTGAGTCAGTGATTGCAGCCAACCATCTCATCCTCTGTCGTCCCCTTCTCCTCCAAAGAGATGGGGAGACATAAAATGGTGAGCTTTTTATTTATGTGGGAAAAGGACATTTTAAAAGACAGCTGGTCTGTAATTAAATACCATCCCTTGATTCTAGAAAGTCTGAGAATGTCATCTCAGACCAGAGGAAGGAGTCCTGCATTTTCTGGCAGGATCTTGGTCCCCTGGGTCGCCCACCAGCCCGGCCTCCAGAGCCCCTAGAAAGCAGCGAGTCCCAGAAACATTTGGGGAGCGTGCGCCCTAGAACCACAGGCTCCATCAGTGCTGGCCCCAGTTGGTTAATGTTGGCCCAGTTGACCCTGTCCAAGGGGACCAGGGTTGGGGGACAGGGCTGTCGGGAGCCATCCTGGCAATGTGACTTGGAGGAGGGTCCTGACGGAGGTCAGCTCTGTGCACCAGGACCAGAGGCCTCCCGGATGTGGGATCTGGCCACTGAGCCTGAGGGGACCATGCAAAGCCCCCCGGGCACCCAGGGCCCGCCACCCTGTGCCCACCTCTGCCACGCCCCTGAGAAGCTGGGCGGGAGTCCAAGAGCCACGCCCAGTGGGGCGGGTGGGGCTCTGGTCAGCTTCCAGACCATAAGAAGCCCCAGGACTCACTTCTCTCTCTGGTGAGATGGGCCCGTCTCTGGGGGTGCCCCCGAAGGTGGCCGGAGCAAGCTGGGGGCACAGGAGTGAGTGTGCTGCTGCCTACCCATCTGGACAGGGGCAGGGAAGCGTCAACAGACTCAGTGAAGTTGCCTCTTTATTGTGGGTGTTTTGACAACTTCCATCTACCTGGAGTCACTTATTCTGGTTTCAGATACACTTAGAGAAGGAGCTGGAATCTATTTAAAGGAGAAACATTAGATAAACAGTGGTCCAGGCGTTCAAAGGGACAGCGTCAGGGACAGATGCGGTGAGGGCCGGTGTGGCCCCGCCAGGGGACGGCACACGCTGACTTTGAAGGACACCTCCACCCCCCGCTGCTGCGCCTGAACCTGGCTGGACGGCCCCAGGGGCTGGACCCCGCACATGGCGTTAGTCTTCTCTGTCTGCTGTGACAAGTGACCAAACTGTGGTGGCTCGAAGCAACATGAATTTGTCTCCTTACTGTCCTGGAGGTGTGAACAGCCTAGCCGGACAAGGCGTGGGCCGGCGGGGCCCCTCTCTGGGCGCTCTAGGAGAATCCACTCCTGGCCTCTCGCAGTTTCTGGAGGCACCCGCTCTCCTGGTCCCTGGCCCCCTGCTCCGTCTGCACAGGTGGCTGGGCCAGCAGCATCCTCCTGGTGTGCCCCTTCCCTCGGAGCCTCCGCTCAGGGTCGCATCACATTCCCTGCCTCTGCCTCTCCGCCTCCTCCCCTTGCAATCTCACCAGGTCCGCTGGCATAACCCCAGGGTGGCGCACCTCAAAGTCACCTGCTTAGCAACACTCATTCCATCTGCAGACTCCGTTCCCCACGGCTGAGTCACCAGACGCAGGCCTGGATTCCAGGGGCAGGACGTGCTCATCTTTGGGAGCCTTGATTCTCTCCACGTGCCCTGGGTGGGGTGTGGTCCCTGAGTCTCCTTGTATCCGTCACTGGCCAGCTCCGGCTGCACGGTCTTAGACAGGAATGAAGGTCCCTTGGGGGGCTACAGAACAGGGCATGGGAAGGTGGGTCTCAGAGGCAGGATGGGTCCCTGTGAACTCAGGGGGATGGGGGTGGACCTTCCCCCAGCCTTCCCAGCTTACCTGCCTCCAGCCCCAGGCTTGAACTCCCTTGGGGGTCTCTGTGTTCCTCCCTGTAACTCCCTGTAACTGATGAAACCTTCCAGAACATTCTACCACCACTTGCCTGTTGCTGTGAATGCGGCCACCAGGCTATAGCACATGCTGGTCTTCTCAAGGGGCAGCCAGCTGTGGGCACACGGATAACTGGGACCAGGGGCCTCTTCTAGGACCCTCAACCTTCTCAAAAGGGCCCATCACTTCCCTTCTCCCAGCTGAGCCCCTCTCTGGCTCCTGGGGTTGGGGCAGGGCAGTTGCTGCCTGTAGGAACCCCCCGAATCCTCCAGGAATGCCCATCCTCCCCCAGCCCAGAGCCACCACTCCTGGCCATATCGTAACCCCCAGAACCCCTGGCTCTGGCGTCTGTCTGAGCCAACTGCTTCAGGGCACTCTGCCGGGCACTGCGACATCATCAGATTCTTCTACATTAAAAGGTGAAGAAAAAAAAAAAGAAGAGAAATAAGTCCTGAAAAGCAAAGCAGGTTTTTTCGCCCTGGCCTGCTCTCGAGGCCGGCATGGACTTTGCACAGAATGACCAAGCTCTCTCCCACACCCGGCGGTGGGTGGCTCGGACCCCAGGCCATGCTGGTAGGAAGCAGCCCCCACAAGCAGAAGGAAGAGTCCGGGGAGGAGCTGTCTGCTGCCCATAGGAGGGGGCTGCTGGCCCTGGGCTCTGATGGTTTCCTGTGGAACCGAGTCCAGCGTGTCCACCTACAGCCCGTCCTGGGGCCCACGGCCACCTGGCCACACCCCACGCTACAGCAGAGCCCTCTCTCTGGCCAGTCGTCTGTCTGCCCAGCTGCGCCACCTCACTGGAAGGATTCGTTTGAATGCGGGTCCAGGGGGCCCCCAGTCCCCTGCTGCCCTTTCTTGGGGGCAGTTTGCACTTTGCAGCTGAATCAATCAGAGGCTGAGATGCCATGTGGGGGAGTGTTTACTGATTTGGCTCTTCTGGGGCTGCAGACGCTCCGTGTTTGTCCAGGCTCTGTCCTGCCTGGTCCCCAGGAGCTTTGCAAACAAGAGCCCCGGGAGGGAGGGCGGCCTCCCCTCCCCCGAGTGCTCTGCAACCCGAGGGGCCAGCTGCAGAGCCAAGGGGCTGGCGGGGGCCTCCTGCCCGGCTGTGGCTGCGGAGGAAACGCAGGCCCAGCCAAGCCAGGTGATGGCCAGGGGGCCCAAGGTAGTGGGCATGGGAAGCCCAGCGCCTCCAGGCCTCCGGGTTCGGTGCAGAGGTGACTGGGGAGACAGGGCTGCAGCCACGGGAGGCCCACCATCACGAATGGCAGCGGGGGCTCGGGGGTGGCTGCTTCGCAGCTCTGGGAGTGTGTCCTCTGCCCATACCCGAGCTGGCTTCTCAGATTTTCAGCCAGTTCTTTATTGAGGCCACGGACCAGGCAAGCCTTTGATATGTGCTGGCAGGAGACAGGCCCCCTTCCGTGGTGAGGAGACCCAGGCTCTGATGCTCTTAACAGTCACTCGGGGACAACTGGTGTGACTCGGACACCCCCACCAAGGGGACGAGAGACACCCAAGCCACAGCCCCTGTTCCCACTACAGCTGCGTCTGCCCTGGCCTCCCTGCCCCTGTGGGGACTGATTTTGTCTGGAGGGTGGGGGGGATCTCCTAGCCCCAGGACCCGGTACTACTCAAGTGGGAGGGATGCCTGGGGTTCAATGGGGTGTCTTTCCTCCCTCCTTCCGAGGCGTTATTCTGGCCTCTTCCCCCACAAGGCCTGGCCTAGATGACAGAGAAGGGGCCTCTCACTCTCTGACGGCTGAGCTCAGGGTTGGAAATAACCCAGGTCTTTGCCCAGCACTCAGGGCCCAGGCCTGCTGCCATTCGGCCTCGACTTCCCCTAGCCCCCCGATCTTGGCTCCCAGAGGCAGAGCATGAGCAGGGAGAGTGCCCCCCTAGAGTAGAGCAGCCCCGCCGGCCCCCTCTGCCCACCTCTCTGAGTCTGCACAGCCGGGCCCTAGGGCTGTGCCCATGGCACCCAAGGGGATGGCAGAGTGGGAGCACCACCATGCCCACCCAAAGGCCCTTCCCTGATGCCCAGTAGGGCATGCCGGGCACACTCAGGCCACAGCCCAGACGCAGAGCTCATCTTCCCAGTGGCCTGGATTCATGCACACACCCACGTATGCGTGTACACATGTATATACCTCACACACTGTGTTCTGTTAGGGACTCCACTCTAATGGATTCTACTCTGTTTTAAGTAATTTTATTATTATTTTTTTGATCAGTTAAGTTCAGTCATCCAGTTGTGTCCGATCCTTTGCGAGCTCATGAGCTGCAGCACTCCAGGCCTCCCTGTCCATCACCAACTTCCAGAGCCTTCTCAAACTCATGTCCATCACATTGGTGATGCCATCCAACCATCTCATCCTCTGTCGTCCCCTTCTCCCACCTTCAATCTTTCCCAGAATCAGGGTCTTTTCCAATTTTGTTGATAATTACTCTTAAATAACTGGGTCATTTTTATAATTGTTTATAACAAATATATAAATTAGCATGAGTAAAATATATGATGTGATTATTATTATTTTAGCTACTTTAAAAAATTATTATGATCTGTGGCTCAAATATTAGATGGTTAGATAGCATCACCAACTAAATGGACATAAATCTGAGCAAACTCTGGGAGATGCTGAAGGACAAGGAAGCCTGGCATGCTGCAGTCCATGGGGTTGCAGAGTCGGACACAACCTGAGCAGTTAAGCCACGACCAATGGTGCAGATGCTCTGCTCGGTGCATCCATTTCCCGTTGGTGTGCTTGCTCCCTGGGACCCCGCTGGTTCAGCCAGGTGGGAACGTGGCTGTGAATGTCTTGTTGAAGTTCATGGACCAGGTGGGTGGGTGTGCACAGATGTGGATTTCAGGCTTCCGTGACAACTTAGCTGGCAACTTGGGGAAGGTTCAGTTGAGGTGTGTTGGGGTCAAACAGCTAATGAGAGCAGGAAGAGTGTGGTTATGGGACTCGCACGACTTCTGTTCCCAGAAGTGCCTTGCGCTCTCTCCCCGCCTGAAAGGAGAAGCCCAGAGGTCTGGGTGTGCTCAGAGCATGGAGGTGCACGCCTGCATCGCGGGGTGGGCCACAGAATGCACTGCAGTGCTTTTCAGCTGAAGACCGTGTGTCTGGTTTATTGCTGTTCAGTTGCTAAGTCTTGTCTGACTCTTTGTGACCCCATGGATTGCAACACGCCAGGCTTTCCTGTCCTTCACTATCTCCTTGAGTTTGCTCAAACTCTTGTCCATTGAGATGGTGATGCCATCCAACCATCTCATCCTCTGTCATCACCCACTTCTCCTGCCCTCAATCTTTCCCAGCATCAGGGTCTTTCCAGTGAGTCGGTTCTTCGCATCAGGTGGCCAAAGTATTGGAGCTTCAGCTTCAACATCAGTCCTTCCAATAAATATTCAGACTTGATTTCCTTTAGGATTGACTGGTTTGATCTCCTTGCTTTCCAAGGGACTCTCAAGAGTCTTCTCCAGCACCACAGTTAGAAAGCATCAGATCTTGGGTGCTGAGCCTTCTTTATGGTCCAATAAAAGAACTGTGTGTCTAGGTGCCCGGGATCAAATTCCCCACTTCTGCTTCATGGCCAGCCCTCTTGGTGACCAGCCTGCTGCTGCTGAAGTGCACAGACCCACAGGCAGTTGCCCCAGCGATGGGTTGCTGCCTGTTCACACACCGCCTCGGGTAAGGAATGTCACATGCGGCCGGTCCTTCCAGTGGGGCGGGATGTTTCAGGGGAGATTACACAGGTGTCTTCACAGGATGTCAACTGCAGGTCTGCCCTGTGAGCCCGGGGGCCAGGGCTGCAGCCTGAGGGAGAGCCGGCTCCTGCCTGTTTTCACTCAACCTGGCCTCCCCCGTCCCCAGGCCTGAACTCTGAGACCCAGCTCCCCCGCCCTGTGTGGCTCCAGACAGCAGCCACACCCCTGCTGGCACCCAGACACCTTCCCCTCCTCCTGGTCACAGTTTCTCCCTCCTCAGACACATTCCCACTCCCCCAGACCGGGAGCCTTGGGGCCCAGGCCCAGCAGGGGCTTGTGAGGTGTGGCCCATGCTTGGTTGGCATTTCTGGGGCCCTGTGGGGTTGCCTTCCTGGGACCCACTGTGAGGCCTGCAGCTCCTGAGCGTGACCACCTGCCCTCTACTCACCCCACTCGCCGAAAGGCTTCTTTCTGAAGCCTGGGGTTGGGAAAACTAGGAATGGGAGACAGACGGGCTGAAGGTCCAGGTTTTTGGCTCAAAGAATCAGAGGGAAAGGCCCATCCCTTGTCCGTTTCCATGATGCTTCAGGCAGCCTTTCCTGGCTGCTTCTGAGGGCTCAGCCCAAAGGTGTGGCCTGCATGCTGCATGCTTCAGATGCCCTGCATCCACTCTGGTGTTTCCTCCAGAACAGCAGGCAGCACCCCACCATGAACATGAACGTGGGACGCAGAGGACAGAGAACATTCCAGGCAGGACTGGCACCAGACGGGCTGGTCAGCCAGGGCATCCGAGTTCCCTGAGATGCTCTGGTCAGCAGAGGGACGTGTCTCCCGCGCACTCCAGCCCCAGGTAGCACCTGACACCTGTGGGGTATGAGCGCACCTGTTTTGGAGCCCTCACCTGAGGCCGGGCAGAACTGAGGCTTATCTGAGCTCACTTGCAATTGCAGCTGTGCACGCGTGCTTTTAACTCCTTCCTTCATTGCATCGTTCGCGCTCCATAGGTACCTGAGACCCCTGTGTGCCAGGCTATCCGGGATCTAAAGATACAAAAGTCAACAGAGATGACTTCCACGGAGTTTAGGAAGGGAAGAAGGGATTTCTGTAAAGAGAACATTCTGATGGACATTCTGAGGGAGGGTGGGAGCAAGGCCTCGGGGAGGAGAGGAGCAGCCCAGCCAGTCATGACGTCCCACCTTGAAATCCTAAACTGCCACATACCAAGCAGGTCTACTTGGGGCTTTATGGTGTGTGCTGTTAGGAGGTGATTTTCATGCGTTTTCTCCCATCAGTGTTAACAATTCGCCTTTCGTCGTGTAGGTCTATAATCGCTTCCATGTATACCTTTCTGTGCTAGGTGAGAATCCAGCTTCATCTTCCTCCATTTGTCCAGTTGCTAAGTCATGTCTGACTCTTTGTGACCCCATGGACTGCAGCACGCCAGGCTGCCCTGTCCTTCACTATCTCCCCGAGTTTGCTCAAACTCAAGTCCATTGAGTCGGTGATGCCATCCAACCATTTCATCCTCTGTCATCCCCTTCTCCTCCTGCCCTCAATCTTTCCCAGCATCAAGGTCTTTTCCATTGAGTTGGCTCTTTTCATCAGGTGGCCAAAGCATTGGCGCTTCAGCTTCAGCATCAGTCCTCCCAATGAATATTCAGGATTGATTTCCTTTAGGATGGACTGGTTGGATCTCCTTGTGGTTGAAGGGACTCCCAAGAGTCTTCTCCAGCACCACAATTTGAGAGTGCCAACTCTTTGGCACTCAGCCTTCTTTATGGTCCAACTCTCACATCTATAAATGGCTACTGGAAAAACCATAGCTTTGAGTATATGCACCTTTGTTGGCAAAGTGATGTCTCGGCTTTTTAATACATCTTCCCACTCCCCTCCCCATCTCTCCTGCCTGCCCCAGTGGCTAGTGAAGCCATTTTAGTGGTCTTCTGCTGGTTGGCTGTATTCCCACGTGTTTGAGGGTGTGCTCCTGCACCAGTGTCTGCTGTTTGGAGGCCATGGCAGCGCCAGGCAGAGAGTTTGCAATGCCAGCAGAGGACCTACCCTCCTGCCCACATCATCCGTTTCTGAAGTTTGAGTTATGTATTCAGAACCTGTATTCCTCCATGTCAACTTTGGTGTACATTTATGGCACTTCTGAATTTCAATGGAAAGCTTGTTTGAGATTGCGTTGACTTGACAAATTAAATTTGGGAAATACTGAACTCTGTGTCATATTACACCATCTCATCGAAGAGCAAGGAATCTCTCTGCGTTGACTCGAGACATCCTGTCAGCCCTGTGCTGGGGTCTGACACTGTTTCTGGAGGGGGCCTCTCACCGGGGTCGCTTCTGTTCTGTGCAAGTAACACATCCTCTCTAGTGCTAAGTGGGGGCTTATGTCTCCTAAGACTTTATTGCTGGCAGTGAAGAAAACCTGCCGTTGAGTTGAGCCTTCATCCTCTATCTGACAACTGAGCTGGACATTTTTATCTGTTCTAATAATCAACCTATTGATCACGTTGATTTTCTAAGTGGATGGTCTAATCAGCTATGAATAATCACAGTTTCATCTTTTCCTTTCAATCCTCACACCTATTTCTTTCTTTCTTTTTTTTTTTTTTTTTTTGCATTAAGTGAGCTCTCTAGGACCACCAGAAACAGTGTGGGGTCAAGGACATCCTTGTCTTGCTCCAGGTGTTGGTGGACGTGCGTTGAAAGTGTCTTTCATTAATTAGATGGTTTATTCTAGGTTTTGATCTATAAATTGCCAAGTTAAGGAAATTCTCTTTTGTTTCTATTCTTTAGAGACTTAATTGTTTTACTGTGGTTTTTTTAACTTTATCAAATGCTTCCTGTACTAACAGGGATGATAATGTAACTTTTCCCTTGAGATGAGAATCACATTGATAGATTTCAGGTGTTGAACCATCCTTGCATTCCTGGCATAAATCTTAATTTGTATTTCTTTTTAAATACAATGTCATGTTTGGTTATCTACTATGTTGTTTAGGATCTTTGCCTCTATGTTCATAAATGAAATGGGCCTATATTTTCTATTTTCTTATATTTTCCTTTCATGGATTCACAATCAAATTCACTAGCCTGTTAAAGGGAACTCAAAAAAGGTTGTTCTTTTTCCACTTTCTGGAATATCTTCATGAAGGCAGGATTTTTATCTTGAGTGTTTTATAAAACTTTGACAGATGTCTTCTACAAAGACATCCAGGCATGAATTTTGGGGGGGAAGCCTTTGGTTACATTTTAAAGTACATATTTATTCACATCTTCTATTTCTTCCAGCACCAATTTTTACATTTTATCTAATTCTAGGAATTTATCTATTTAATCTGTTTTTTTTTAAGTTTATTGACTGACAGATGTCCTTAATACGCTTTATAAAAATTAATTTTGCAGTTTCCACTCCATCTTTCATCACTTTATCAACATGCACATTGATATCGTTGGTCAATCTCTATGCCTCCATGAAAGGTGTTGTGTGTTGCATCTTTTTTTAAAAGCAGTGTTGCAGAGGTCTGTCTGCCTTGTTAATCTTCACCAAGTAGGATCCACTGCCTACTTTTGTACAGCCCACGAGCTAAGGATGGTCTTTAAATTTTTAAATGGTTGAAAAACCTCAAGCCTAATCATTCTGATCCACAACACTTATATGAAATCTGAATTTTAATGTCTAGAAGATAGGTTTTGTCAGCACGAGTCTACAGGCAGCTGTTTGCTCACTGTCTGTAACTGCTTCAAAACTACAGCAGCAGAGGGGAATGGACGCACTCGCTCGTTCAGGCTCCTCGTCCTGGCGTCCAAAGGCCAACCTGCTGGAGCTTCATCACAGCATGTCTGGCCCCGCTAAACACATTCTTGCCTCCCAACCCTCTGCGCCTCGGGCGTGCCCTGTGCACTCAGTGGGCTTGATCGAGGTCCTGACCCTGATAGGGTTTATCTCCAAATCTTATGCTCCTCAAGCTCTTCTTCAGGACTCAGCAACGCAAGTTGCTTTGGTGGCTCCCGCCTTCTCTCCAGGCACTTACTCTGCCTGCCTCGCCTGCTCATGCTGCCAGCTGAGTTCACAGTGGTCCTGGGGTAGAAGCCAGCCCTGGGTGATAGTGCCCGTTACACGGTGGGGGGATGAGGAGGCTGGGGGAGACTTAAAAGCAGCTTTAGAATCACAGGCTCGTTGCAAAGGTCGCTGCAGGGAGCTCCCGCCTGGCCCTCACCCCGTCTCCCCGACGGTAACGCCTTCTGTTAGGGTGATACTCTGTCACGAGCCGGCAGTGGTTCTGGCCCACCAAAGCCACACGGCGCTCAGGTTCCCAGTCTTCACCCCATGTCTGGGCCCTGCCCAGGACCCCCGTGACGTCCAGCCGTCACCTCTTCTCAGGCTCCCTAGGCTGCGGCAGTTGCTCAGACACTCTTGGTTTTCGGCGGCCTTGGCAGTTTTGAGGAGGACTGCCAGGTGTTCTGTGGGCTGCCCCTCTACTGGGATTCGTCTGCTCTTTCCTGGGTGAACCAGGCTGGTGTGTTTGGGGAGGAAGCCCCCCAGAGGTGCAGTGCCTTCTCATCCCATCATGAGGGCACCCTTACCATGGTGGGCTAGACTTTGATCGCCCAGCAAGGCAGCACTCACTGGGTTTCCCCACCATGCTCTTGTTCTTCTTCCCCCTTTCCCGTACTGTCTCCTTGGACCCGCCAGGGTTTGTCTCTGGCATGGACCTCTGAGAGCCCCAGAGTGGGCAGAATCAGGAAGGGACTCTCTGGAGAACGCAGTCTGGCCTCCGCCCGGATCAGAGCCGTGCCCCCAGTTGAGGGGGTGGGGAAGCTGGGCAGGCAGACGGAGTGTCAGGCCAGACATGGGAATCCACACATGGCCTCTTCTCAAAGGCGGGTGCTGTCCCCGGGGCCCCTGCAGGGTCCTTGGGCTTCTTTCATTGGGCACATGCGAGCCTAGCCTGGCCCATGGTGGAAATGCAAATCTAATTAGTCTGGCATTGAGCCCGTCTTAAAAGTATTAACAGAGCCTTAAACTGTGCTGTTGGATGGGGATGAAGAAACGCCTTAGAAAGAAATTACCGGATGGCGACAAAGCCCAATTTATTAGTCCTCTCCAATGGGGGCTGTGCAAAGGACGCTAATTACTTTAATGGGACTTATTTTGCTTCGTTGCCCAAAGTAATTGGTTTATTAACCTCTCCTTTCCTTTGGGGGGAGGGAAAGGTGGAGGGCCGGGTGGTAGCCCCAAGAGAGCCTTGCCCAGCGCTCTGCCCTTCGGCCCAGCACCCCCGGCCCGAGGCAGCCCACGCCCTCCCCCCAGCCCCGCCCCTGCAAGCGTGGCCAGCACACTGTGCCTCTGGGCCTGGCCCAGGGCAGTCCAGCACCCGTCGATCTGTCCTTGTTTGCTGGGCACTCGCGGTGGGTCCAGCGCTAGGAAAGCGGCTTTGAGAGCCAGGGCGGTCCAGAACTCTGCTGCAGCCCCATCCGTGTGCCCCGGCACCAAGGAACACGGCTCCAGGAGGTGTGGGTCATCGGCCAACGGCCCACAGTAGGGCCCGCGGCCAGAGAGGGCGGGACAGGAAGAGATCACCTAGAGGAGGGCGAGCAGAGAACGGAGCAGGCAGGATGTCCAGGCCAGGGTGAGGATCACGGGGGTCAGGGGTGCAGGCCAGGCAGCCCGGCCTGGGGTGCCGGCGTCTTCAGGCGTGAGCCGATGGAAGCGATAACGTTTGAATTTCAAAACATCTCTCCAGCTGGAGCAGCCTTCTCAGAGACAGAGCAGGGGTCAGCTCCCCGCCTCCCCCCTCTCCGCCGAACCACCCACAGGGGCATTCTCAGGCCCTGAGAACTGCATTTGATCTGCAGGAGTCAGCTGGCTCAGCCCCTGCCCAGCCCTCAGCACCGGGGGAGGGGCCAGCGCTGTCATCGGCCTGGCCTGGGAGAGTCCCGGACCCCACAGGAAAGACCCCTGGCCCCCCGGGGAAGGCAAGCGTGAGGCAGGGCCTCCTCGCATCCCCGGACCCTGGGCAGGGGGAGAAGAGAGCCCTAGCGCTGCTCGGGAGCCCTAGCCAAGTCAGAAGGTCCCGCCCCACGGCACTCACCCTGGCGGGGCTCACACACCCTGTCCTCCTCGTGACCCCCAGGGACGCACCTGCCCACTGTGCCCAGGGAGACACTGTGTGTGCGCATGGCAGGACGGGGTTGGCGCTGGGAGTTGTCGTGGGACTGCTGGGCTTGGGCCCCCCCTCCATCGCCTGGGGTGATGTCCTGAGTGACACCCCCTCCATCTGGGTTGGATCTCAGGCTGGACCAGCGTGAGAGTGAGGGCCCGGCGGAGGTCTGAGCCCAGTGCTGACCTGGCGGAGCCCCCAGGCAGCCTGGAAAGTGGGATCTCTGATGCCCTCCCTACTTACAAGTGGAGACAACACGACCCACAGAGTGCCAGTGAGGCCCCGGAGGCCCCCAGGGCCCCACTGCAGGGACCCCCACGGCCACACCCGGCCTGGCCAACTGGTCCTGCCACGTCCCCACTCCCCCAGGGACCCTGGGCCGTCCCTTCTTCTCAGAGCCTTGGTGTCATCCGTCCTGAGAGAGACGTGCAGGACCATTCTCACCTGCACTGGGAGCTTTGCGGTTGTTCTGGCCAGGAGAGCTGTGCCTTGCCGTGGCTGGGTGTGCGGGGCCCACCCACTGTCCAGAGCCCCCACCTCCAGTTTCTGCAGTTACCACCTTGTCCTGGAGTTTACCCATGAACTGAGGGGTCAGCGCTTGCCCTCTGTGCTGGTCAGAGTTGGGGAAGGAGGATTCAGGCCTCCAGAGCACAGGGAGGGGGCCAGGCCAAGTCCGGCGCGTCCCTGCAGCCACTCTCAGTGTCCAAAGTGGCCTCGTGGCCCCTTGGTTAACCTGAGTGGGGCTCTGGGAGGAAGGAGGCTCAGGGCCTGGCTGAGCACCATCAGGATCCCCAGTGATCAGCCGCTTCACCCCTGATCCGGAGGCCTGTCCCCCCAACACCCCGCCAGGAAGGATCTGTGGATGCCATGATTTCCAGGCGGTACAGGCTCTGCAAGGGCAAAATGGCCCCAAAGCTCAGCCTGAAGCCTAGGAGTTTGTGGTCCAATATGAGAGGGACCTGGGGTGAAGCCTCTGCTGGGGGACAGGTGAAGACAGGCCCCCCTCAAGTCAGTTGGTGTCTGCCAGTCTGGGAGGGGTTGGGACTCTGAAGGCAGGGCTCGCCCTCCCCCAAGGTGTACAGGGCACATGGCTCCTCACCCTTGACCTTCAGCACCCTCGCCGGTATTGTCGGGATAAGGAGTAGGCAGAGCGTGTGTTTAGAAGCCGTGGTTCACAGGAGGTGCTTGTCCATGGATGGGGACAAGAACAGGGTGGGAGAAGAGGAGCATGGCAATGCAGCCAGACCCCCGCCCCTGTCTAGGGGCTCCAAATCCAGATGTGTGCTGAGAGGAGCCAGGGACGGAGTCTGAGACTCGCCGTGGTTCTGGGGGCGGTGGGGTCCTCACTCCAGGGACCGTGGTCACAGGAGCTGGGGTTGTGGACTTGTGGGTGACGTGGCAGGTTAGGACATCTGTGCCATGGGGAGGAGATAGCAGAGACTTAACACGGGGTTTGCCTCCAGACTCGTGAGGAATCAGGGCCCCAGGGCAAAACCCACAGCAGCTTTCCATTCTGGAAGAAACCGGCTTGGAAGAGCAGCAGTCTTTCTAAGTCCCACACAACAGTCTCAGGGGCTGACTTGCCTGCAACCCATTCCTGAGCGCAGGAAGGCAGGGCCCCCGGGGACAGGGCTTGGCGAGGCCACACACAGGACCTCCCCGACCGAGGCAGCAGGCCCGCTCAGCCCTCCTAAGGTGCCCCAGGAACCTGGCAGAAACTTCTGGCTTCTGACCTCCATCTAGCTCACCCATCTGGAGACCCCCTATTCCCCGGATCTTCGTGGAATAGCCCCGGTTTTAACTCTGAGTCTTCCCTTTCCTGCCCGGCACCCGAGTGGCCGTAGAGACCCCCTCTGGGACCAGCTGGTCCGTAATTCTCAGGGCTTCGGGAAGGAAATGCACACAAATCACTTTCTGAGATGAAAATCAGTAAGAAGCCTGTGTCACTCTCCCCCAACGTTAGAGGTTTTCTCTTGCTGCTTTAATCAACAAGTTCCCAACAAGCCATCTCAGTGAGGCCGTTACTGGTGGCTCGACTCCCGGGGCTGCGAGCGAAATGGGACCCCCAGCTCTTTTCTCTGAAAACACTTTTCTTGTTTTCTTTCTCCGGCACGCTGGAATCAGGCCAACTCGCCAGTTCCATTAACTTAATGAGGGCTGACAGCCCGCAACAAACGTCCTCATAATCTCCCCGGGATTTAAACGGGGTTCTCCCCAGCCGCCTGCTCACGCCCAACCTCGCAGGCTCTCCCCCTTCTGTCTGCACGCCCGCCCCCACTCCGGGGACAAAGCCGGAACAAAGGTGCGTTTCTCCCCGGCTCGTTCCCAGCAGCTCAGGCCCGGGCAGCCTCAGACTTTCAGCCTGCCCACCCAATTTAGGGCCCCCCACTGGGGCCCGGGGACCGTTCTCCCCACAGCCCAGGAAGGGCAGGGCCTGTCCGGTGATTTCTCAATCGCTCCTAATCTCCGGAGCGCAGAGCTGCACAGCTGCGATGGCTTTCCTGGGCTCCGCATCGTGCCGAGGCCACGTCCTTCTTATGACGAAACCCCAGTCCTGTTCTGCACTGTCCTTTGTGGCCCCTCCAGCTCCTAAGGCCTCCAGAGCTCAAGGAATTTGCTGGAACCAGCTGAAGCCCAGCAGTGGGAATCTGTTTGGGGCTCTCACGCCCCCGTCCAAACCGCCCCTCTTCCCCCCTCTCCACCCCATCCTCTCCAAACAGATCCTCGGGCTCCTGGGAGGAAAGCGGACGCCAACATTGGCGAGAGGACCCAGGTCACAGGGCAGTGGTCTCCCACAGCCCAGGGAAGGGGGAGGCTGGGCCACGTGTCCAGGATGGCTGGAGGCAGCATGTCCCGT
Source organism: Bubalus bubalis (assembly GCF_019923935.1). Classification (NCBI taxonomy): domain Eukaryota; kingdom Metazoa; phylum Chordata; class Mammalia; order Artiodactyla; family Bovidae; genus Bubalus; species Bubalus bubalis. The sequence goes on along the minus strand of NC_059161.1, from coordinate 130,327,616 downwards.
CACCAAGAAACCTTTTCCCTGATGGAAGGACCCGAGTCTCGCCCGTGGTCTCGGGGAGCCGTGCTGAAAGGCCCAGACCTGTGGCCAAGTCTGCCCTCCCGGCCGAGTTTGTGCCGTCCACGGGCCCCGAGGTCCGGCTCTTCCACCCTCCGTGGGCCATCGCAGGTGGCCCTGGGCCAGTGTCAGGGGCAGTTTTTGCATGCAAGCCATGCATCTCTGGGTCCCATGCCCCTGCCCACGTGACGGCACCAACCGTGAGCATGGATCTGGGTGAGGCAGCGGCAACAGCGCGTTAGGAAGGAGAGGCCACCACAGCCGGGGGCTTCACCCCATGGGGCCTGCCGACTCTCCCCCACAAAACGAGGCCCCTGAGTGCCCCGGGCTGGGCCAGCACAGGGAAGAAATGAGCCTTGGACGAGCCTACTCAGGGCCCCACCGCCACAGCTGCTGTGGCCCGTGTTTCTGTCTGCACTATGGGAGCTCAAGACGGCCCTTTTCCGGGGGGTACTGGGTGCAGAGCTGCCCATTCTCAGCCTCCCCATGTGCCGCCTCTTGCCCTCACTTGGGCCACCAACCATGTGGACCTTCTTTCGGTTGCCCCCTCCTCTCCTCAAGCCTTGTTCGTGCTGCCCTCCCCACTGGCCTCCAGCTCACCTCCTTCTTGTCTCTCCAGCTGCCCGAGAGGCTGTCAGGCTCCTGGGATGGGTACTGCCCCCACACTCTGTAACCCACCATAGCCCCAAAGCTCTGCCCTCGCCGGCCCAGGTGCCCGCCTACCACCCTGTTCAGGATTACTGATCGGGGTGGTGCTTTGCGGCACCTGGGCCACTCCTGACTTTCCTGTGGTCTCTGTATTTTGGCTTTTCCACCCTCGTGCAGCTCAGGGTGTCCTCAGCAGAGGTCACTCTCCTGCCCGGTTGGTTTCAACTCCCCAGGGACGTTGACTTGGGTTGCCTGGGTCTGCACTGAGTTGAATGGAGTTGTGTTGCCTGAGTCAGGCTTAGCTGCACCGAGGCATCTGAGCCAAGCCGAGTGAGTTAAGTGGGGGTGACATCTACCAAAACGAACTCAGCTGAACCGAGCTGCTGGGTGGCCTGATCTGTGCTGGGTGGTCTCTGGGGGTCCAGTAGGCTGCCCTGATCTTAGAGAAACAGAGAATTTACTTCTTTTCCTTGGTTCTGGGGTGTGTTGAAATGAGTTAAACCATTTCAAATCCATTGCCAAATCCATTTCGGACACCTGTCCCGAGGTCCTGGAAGAGTTTCGCTGCCAACCCGGGGGTGGGGGGTGGTCTGCTCAGGCTGGCCGGGCCCAGGGGCCTACGTGGACTGCTCTGATTTTTGGATCATCGACACGAAAACAATCTTACAAAGACTTAAGCAGCCTGTGTGTCTCGTGTTATATGTGGGAAACAGTCTAGCGGACAGAGAGAAGGTGCTTTGCCTCAGAACCCGCTCGGAGCACCGAGCGTTTTGTTCCGTTTGGGCCGGTTGTGAAGGGCCTGGCAGGCCACCCTCGGAGCTGCACATCATTGGCAGGCTTGGGAGCTGGGGCGGGGGTAACAAGGTCTGCCATTTGCCCCTTGGATGGAAAAGAGCCCTCTGGCAGCCGCTCGGGGTGGGATGGATTGCGAGCGGGGAGGCTGAGCCAGAATGGGGAGTCCGGAGGCCTCCCAGCGTCCGGGGAGGGAGCGAGGCCAAGCCCAGCTGCACGCCTGAGGCAGCTGGCCCCTGACTGTGTCCGAGAAGCACCCCGAGGCGAGGTCCCTCCCCAAAGACACAGGTGCCCTGGCCGGAGCTGGGAGGGCTGAGGGCATCCCAAAAGCTCCCAACCCTCCACCCCCAACCCCCGGAGGAGCCAGACCTTCCCCCCAGCTCCTGCTGTCAGGAGCCATCTCGAAGGATCAGCCACACCTTTCAAAGCAGTTTTTAGTGTGTTCACAGAGTTGCACAACCAGCCTGATTCTAGAACCTCCCCCCCAAAAGCAACCGTGGCTCCCCATCCGCGCCCCCCACCCCCCACCCCAGCCCCAGGCAAGCACTCGCCGCCCTTCCATCTCCGTGGATTTGCTTGTTGAGAACAATTCACATACACGGGATCCTATGAAACGTGGTCTTTTGTGCCCAGCTTCCTTCACTCAGCACGCTGTTTTCAAGTCCCACCCACGGCCTAGCAAGTGTCAGAGTTTCATCCCTTGTCATGGTTGACTACGATTCTGCTGAACGGACACGCCACGTTTTGTTTACCCACTCACCGGGTGATGGACACCTGCGTGACTGCCGCCTCTAGACTCCGAGGAACAAAGCCGCTGCGAACGTTCACAAAGAGGCTCGGGGCTGAACCTGAGTTTCCATCTCAGGCGTTTCCCGGCCACGGGAACTGCCGGGTCACACACAGCTCCAGGCCTCACGCTGTAAGGAGGCTCCCGGCTGTTTTCCACACCGGCTGGCTGCCCTGTCGCATGCTGTCAGCCGCCACGCACATTCCTGAGGACTCTCGTTCTCATCTTTTCAGAGGAGCCATCCTGCTGGGTGTGAAGTGGCTCTCACCTGCGTGTCCTTCACGGGCAGTGACACATTGAGCTTCTCTTTACTTGCCAACTTGCCATCCTCGTCTCTTCTTTGGAGAAATGCCTCTTCAGGTCCTTAGCCCATTTTTTAAAAAATAATTTTTATTTTTCCAATGTGTTAGTTTCAGGTGTACAGCAAAGTGAGTCTGTTACACATACACACACGTTGCTATTATTCCGTCACTAAGTCAAGTCCAGGTCTTTGCAACCCCATGGACTGCAGCTCACCATGCTTTCCTGTCCTCCACTATCTCCTGGAGTTGGCTCAGATTCATGGCCATTGAGTTGTGATGCCATCCAACCATCTCATCCTCTGTCACCCCCTTCTCCTCCTGCCCTCAATCTTTCCCAGAATCAGGGCCTTTTCCAATGAGTCGGCTCTTCGCATCAGGTGGCCAAAGGATTGGAGCTTCGGCTCCAGCTTCAGTCCTTCCAGTGATTCACTTCACTTTTTCATATACACACACTCACTCTTTTTTAGATTATTTTCCCATATAGGGCTTTACAGACTGCTGCGTAGAGTCCCTTGTGGTATACAGTAGATCCTTATTAGTCACCTATTTTATATATAGTATATGTATATATATAGTATGTGTATATGTCGATGCCACTCCCCCAATTTACCCTCCCCTTCCCCAACCTGCCGGTCACCGTAAGTTTATTTTCTATACCTGTGACTCTGTTTCTAGTTTGTAGATAAGTTCATTTGTAGCCTTTTTAAAAGGTTCCACAAGACTTAGCACCTATATGATTTGCAAAGAAACAACGAACAAGCAAAAACAAAGCCAGCAGCAGACACCTCACTTCCTTGCGGTGTGATAGAGTGAGCCTCAGAGGGCCACAGAATTTTCCTGAATGAGTGTGCCCCCAGCCACAGAAATAAAGAAGCAGATGAAATAGGAGGTGGAATCAAGTGAAGGCAGACCCCAGGATTTCGTGCCAAGGTGAGGTGTCCCCACTGTGAGGTGGAGCTTTGTCCCCAGGCATGTGCTGAGCCCAGTTCCCAGCTCAGCCGCATGATTTCCACTACGGTCACCTTGCCGGTGTAGGGGCAGGTCCTGACCACCTGCGGTCCTCGCCCCTGACTTGACTTGATGGTTGAAGGGCCACACACCCAGCCCAGGCCGAGCCCTGTGCCGTCAGAGACGAGCAGAACCTTCTAGACCTTCCTCCCCAGCACATGGGGGCCTGGGGTCTTGCAGGGCCTCAGGTCAGGGCTCATGGTCGGCTCCAGCCTCTGAGCTGGACGTGGGGGATATCTGGACCCCATGCCTCAGCCCCGGCAGTGACGGTGAATTATATGGTGGTCATTTGATTACAGTCAGTGTTTGGGGCTCCCGGATGCCATGAGAGCTGGGGAGTGGGGCCTCCCCAAGACCTCCCTGGGAAAGGGCTGTGGCTACACATGAGTGAGACGGGGCTGTGTGACCGGGAAGGAGGTGAGGGCAGGCTGCCGCATGCCTGGGGCCCCATGAATGGGCGAGACCGTAGCCCTCAACGTGGCAGGGGTTCGTGGACGTGGGAGCCGTGGGGCGAGGGGCACTGCAGAGCCAGCGCCCACAGGGCCTGGGCTGGGCCCTTCCGCTGACAGCTGCAGCCGTGACCCCCATCGGAGGCAGCCATGCTGGCCAGCCCCGGAGCCACCGTCCTGCTACTGGGTCGGGGTCAGCAAATGACAGCACAATGGCCTCTTATTCTACCTGTCCTTGGACGGCTTCTCAGACCCAGGCTGGGCCGGGCTGCGGCGCTTCACAGCGTGTCCTAGGCTGTTTTCTTCCAGAAGCCCGTGGGCTGTGTGGGCTGGTGGGCTGGTCTGAAGTCTCTGGATTGCAGAACCCTCACCCCTCAGGGTGCTATCTCTAAAGAAGCCACCAGATTCAACCACAGACTCCGCACACCCCTCAGGCGTGCACGCAGAGCTGCAAGCCGGAGCTGCCCCGGGGAGCATTGGTCAAGGACAGAGAGGCTTCAGCCAGCCCGGGCGGGCAGGCCTTGGACACAGGGCCCAGACTAAGCGGGACTGGGGGCAAGGGGGCCTGGGCTCCCACTCTGCACCACCACCCCCTCCCCCCCACCCAGGAGCCTGAGGCAGAGCAGGAGGGTGACTGCGCCATCACGGAGACAGAGCTCACACCGCAGTCTTGCCCTCCACACTGTGGGCCGAGTCCCTGAGCTCTACTTCCCTGGATCTGAAAGGAGGCCACCTTGCCTTCCTGTGAGAGCCAGCACTGGGCAATGAACATAAGCCAGGCCTCGGAGGGAAAGGTGACCACAGCCGGCTGCCTCTGCACACCCTCCACAAACCCCTTCCTTTGGGAAGACCTAAAAGGGAGAGTCTCCAGAGTCAGCCACTTTCAAGGGCGAAGGGGCAAGTGTTCTGGGAGAGCAGAAGGCCCGGTCACGGAAGTGTTTCTGGGTGGAGACCTTTGGGGCCAGAGCTGGCGAGGAGCTGGCCCTCTGTGGCTTCAGCTGGGCCTCGGGCTACACCAAGCACTGCAGTCCAGGCTCTGACCAGGGCAACGTCCTGCTCCTGGTTCAGTCATTTCAGCTCAATAGTATTTCCTCTCTACTTCTTGCTGTTGCTCAGTTGCTCAGTCGTGTCCGACTCTCTGTGACCCCATGGACTGCAGCACGACAGGCTTCCCTGTCCTTCACCATCTCCCGGAGCCTGCTCAAACTCATGTCCATTGAGTCGGTGATGCCATCCAACCATCTCATCCTCTGTCGTCCCCTTCTCCTCCTGCCTTCAGTCTTTACCAGCATCAGGGTCTTTTCCAATAAATTGGCTCTTCGCATCAGGTGGCCAAAGTATTGGAGCTTCAATGACTACTCAGGATGGATTTCCTTTAGGATTGGCTGGTTTGATCTCCTTGCTGTCCAAGGGACTTTCAAAAGTCTGCTTACTTTGGGTTTAATTTGCTCTTCTTTTTCTAGTTTCTTAAGGTAAAAACTAGATCATTGATTTGAGACTTTTCTTTTACTATGTCACTGAATACATAAATTTCCTTCTGAGAAATGCTTTAGCTAGGTCCCTCAAATTTTGATGTGCTTTCATTTTTCATTCAGTTTAAGATGTTTGTACAAAATTGTGATGATTTGTTCTTTGATAGTTTGATTGTTGTTGTTGTTCAGTCACTAAGTTGTGTCTGACTCTTTCTGACTCCATGAACTGTAGCACACCAGGCTTCCCTGTCCTCCCCTATCTCCTGGAGCTTGCTCAAACTCATGTCCACTGAGTCAGTGATGCTATCTAACCATCTCATCCTCTGTCATCCCCTTCTTCTCTTGAAAAATTGATAGAATTTGGGATAAAACCATCTGGGCCTGTTTTGTTTTTGTTTTTCTTGTGGGAAGACATTTAACCACCACTTTAATACCTTTAGTATTTGTAAGCTTGTTTAAATGTTTTGTTCCATCCTGAGTCAGTTCTATTGAGTTAGATTTTTTTTTCCCTGAGAATATACCTGTTTCTATGTAGGTTTCCCAAAGTTTTGGCATATAGTTGTTGAAAAGATTCTTTTGTTATCTTTAAAATCCCATTTGTAGTGTTTTCTTATTTTCCTTTATAATATTTTTATTTCTATCTTCTCTCAGTCTTACCAGAACTTTATCTATTTTGTTAGTTTTTTGTTTTTTTTTTAAAGAACAAGGTTTTGCTTTATTTAGAAATTTTAAAGAGTTACATAAAGGGAAAGATATACCATATTCATTAACAAAAGACAATGTTATAAAGATGTCGATTCATTTCTTCCCCCTTCATCTGTGAATTCACTATAATTTCAGCAAAAACTTGAGGGTTGGGTTTTTTGTTTTGTTTTTTTCACGAAACTTAATATGATGCTTCTGGAATTCCTGTTGAAGAATAGAGAGTTTCAAATACCAAGGCCTTCTTAAGATCAAAGAAAGGCCTTTCCTTCTAGATATCAAGACATGATATGAGACATAGTAATTAAGATGTTTCAGTGAAAGTGCAGAAATCGGTAGTCAGCCCAGAGGAGAGCCCAGAAAGGGCCTTCTGGGGCATAAGGTTTTCAAGGATGATTGAAATAGCATTTGTGACCACGGGGCGAGGTGCTCACCCATCATGAAAAAGGGAGCCTGGACCCCACCTCACACCCTGTTCAAAAATTCACTCCAGGTGGGCCTAAGAATTAAATGTTAAATACAGAACTTATAACCTTTAGAAAATATAAGTTAGTTTGTATCTTTCAAAACTTAGCACAAGAAAATATTTCTCACATGGGACACAAAAGCATCTGACTATGAGAGAAAAATATTAATTAACGTGTTTGTGTAAGATAAGGAATTCTGTTTGTTAAAAGACACCTTAAGGGGAGATAACGTGCGACCTGGGATTTGCGTGCGTTTTCTATCGTTGCTGTTGCAAATTCCCTCAAAGCGAGAGGCTTCAAACACATATTTACCGTCCCTCAGTTGTATAGGTCAGAAGCCCCCTCCAGCCTAAGGGTCTGCACAGTCTCACAGGGCAGGTTTCTCCTTGATGACCCGGGAGACAATCCACGCCAGACCTTTTTCAGCTTCTAAAGGGCCCTTGGCTCTTTCCTCTATCTTCAAAGCCATCACATTGCTGCTCTCAGGCCTTTTTTCCACTGTCGTAACTTCCTCTGACCAGAGCTGGGAAGGGTTCTCTACTTTTAAGCAATCAAGCATCTAACTGCACCCAGCTGGATAATCCTGACCCTCCCCATCCCAAGGCACCGAACCTGAATTGCATCTCGAAACTCCCTTGTGCCCTGTAAGGGGACACATTCACAGGTTCTGGGGATTAGAACATCTTGGGGGAAACTTTTTCTGCCTAACATAGGAGCAGGTGTTCCCAATACACGCTGCTGCTGCTGCTGCTAAGTCACTTCAGTCGTGTCCAACTCTGTGCGACCCCATAGACGGCAGCCCACCAGGCTCCCCTGTCCCTGGGATTCTCCAGGCAATAACACTGGAGTGGGTTGCCATTTCCTTCTCCAATGCATGAAAGTGAAAAGTGAAAGTGAAGTCACTCAGTCGTGTCCAACTCTTAGTGACCCCCATGGACTGCAGCCTACCAGGCTCCTCTGCCCATGGGAGTTTCCAGGCAAGAGTACTGGAGTGGGGTGCCATCGCCTTCTCTGTCCCAATACATAAATTGACCCAAAAAATGGTTGGTCAGTAGGGAGGGAGGGAGGAAGTCGGAGGGTGGGGAGCCAGGGAAGGAGGAGGGAAGGAAGAGAAAGAAAGGGAGTGAGGGAGCAGAGAAACAAAGGGAGCTGCGTAGGCAATTCATGTCTAATCAACGAGTGCAGGACCTCCCTGCTGGCTCAGTGGTAAAGAACCCACCTGCCAATGAAGGAGGCGCAGGAGACATGGGTTCTATCCCTGGGTTGGGAAGATCCCCTGGAGAAGGGCATGGCAACCCACTCCAGTGTTCTTGTCTCGAGAATCCCTAGACAGATGAGCCTGGTGGGCTGCAGTCTGTGGGGTCACAAGCCAAGGATACAACTTAGTGACTAGACAACAATAAAGATCAATAAGGACACAAATGACTGAACAGAAGAGTGACCCAGGTGGGGCCTTCACGGTGGGGGAAGCATGCGTGGCCTGCAGGTGTCTGAGAGCATGGCTCCATCACACCCGGTTCCATCTGGCGGGAATCACAACGCCTGATCGCTGGGGCTGCAGACAGGGGTGTGGGGCCGGGGCCCCTCCTGCCCTGCTGGTGGGATGCCTTGGAGGGCCACCATGTGCAAGGACAGTGTGGCCTCACCCGTGAGCCTGAATTTCACACACCCATGAGCTGGCTATGGCACACCCTGGTACTCACGCAAGGAAAGCTCCAGTCTACTGCCAGCTGGAGCAGCAGCCCGGGGTGTGTGTCACCAGGGGTCCTAACCACCAGTCAGAACAGACGAACCAGAGGGAGGCAGATGGACAGGTCTTGGCAACAAAAGCCCGAGGAAAAGCATGCTACGTTTCTGTAAAGTCTAAATCACCAACAGAGAAAATCTGTGCCCCTTTCTGGATACACAGAAATCTGATAAAGCTGCATAATCAGGAAAGCATGGGCAGCGGACACCGATTCAGGTCACCGCTTCCCAGGGCGGTGGAGGCAGGGGGAGGCTTGAGTTGGGGGCTGATGGGGTTTAGTTATTATTTTAGGTGGGGTTTTTCTACATTATTAAGAAAGAACAACCAATTATATATTGATGTATTAAGAAATGAAACACCACAACCAAGTGACAATTACTCATTTGTTCCAGATAAGCCAGCCAGTTCAATATGCAGAACTCAATTAACATAGCCCATGACATCAACAGGCTGAAGAGAAAACTCAAATGATCCTACCTAGTGATGTGGAAAAAGTGTTGATAAAATCTAATATCCGTCCGGCCCTTCTCTTTGCCAGGGGCAGGGGTTGGGGGAGGGTGTCTCCTTTCTCCGGCAGAAGGGAGGGGAGATTCACTCACCTGCGGGGCTCAGGGTGCCTGTCCCACCTGCCCGGTGTCAGTCGTCCTGTCCTCAGGCCGAGCCCCCCTAGAGAGAGGAGCAGGCCCTCTGAGAGAGGGGCCAGCCTGGCCCTTCCGCGCAGACCGTAGCATCCTGTGTCCGGCAGGGAGGCTGGCCCCAGGGTGTCACCGGTCAGGGCCAGGCCATGGCAGGCCTGATGGCCTTCCAGCAGCCTGGGGTGAGGGAGCTGCTTGGTTGCAAAGGCCACGGCTCGTTCTGTGGACCTGGCGGAGGGGAGCATGGCGGCAGCCTCCGGAGCAGTCACTGGGTGCGGTCCTTTGTTTCAGAGAAGTGGGAGTTTTCTCCCCGAACCTCACACTGCATCTGGGCCTGGCCAGTCACAGTCAGTGGGGCCCTTCCTGGGGGGGCACCCGGGGAGCCCCCGCCCCTCCACCTGCTCCCACACCACCTGGGGTGTATGCCAGAGGCGAGGACCTGAGGCCAGGGTACATCGCCCCGTGGCTCAGGCCTAGGATGCGGGGCTCATGGGGCCCATGGCCATGACCCCAGAGGAGAGATCTCAGGGCCTCCCCGAGCCTGCTGCAGCTCTGGTTCCGTGTGTGTGTGAACGCGTGTACGTCCTGACACGTGTCAGTTGCCATCCCCTCCCGTGCAGGTGTGGAAGCGTCACCAGGCCTGGCTGCTGCATGGATGTGTCAGGTGGGCCCAGGTTACGGCAGGTGTGGGGGCGCAGCCTCGAATGCCTTCTGCGCGTGGGGCCCCCATTGTCCAGTAGTGTGAGGGGCTTGCTCTCACCAGAGAGCATCTCATATACTCGGGGCTCAAGAGTGGTCAACCCAGAGCTACATAGAAACCATTTGTTCCTGAGAACTTTAAATGCTGCTTATCTTTTTAAAACCCATGGAATGAATGATTGTAAAATGCACAAATCCTAAATGAACACATCAGCCCAGGCGGCTCAGTGGTAAAGAACCCACCTGCTAAGGCAGGAAACTCGGGAGACAGAGGTTCGATCTCTGGGTCGGGATGATCCCTTGGAGGAGGAAATGGCAACCCGCTCCACTATTCTTGTCTGGGAAATCTCACGGGCGGGTGGGCTACATCCATAGGCGGGCTACTGTCCATGGGTCAGAGTGGGACATGGCCGAGCGACTGAGTGTGCGTGCACGCGCCCTGCGTAAACACCCGTGTGTGCTGTGTAAGTCAGTTCAGTCGTGTCCAGCTCTTTGACCCCATGCACTGTAGCCCACCAGGCTCCTCTGTCCATGGGATTCTCTAGGTAAGAATACTGGAGTGGGTTGCCATTTCCTCCTTAAGGGGATCTTGACCCATGAGGTCAAGACATAGACACTTTAGTCCCACCAGAAGTTTCCTCCACCAGGGAAACGACCCCCACCCCCACCAGGGAAACTCTGTCCCGACCTTTCTCACCCTAGAACAGTCTTCTCCATTCTTGAGGCTGCATGGAATCAGATTTGCCTGCAGCTTTGTCAGTGGCCGGCTTTCCTCCAAGGAAAGCTGCTGTAATCCTCCCCATCGATGTATCTGGTGGATGTGAGTATGTGTTTCTCTGGAGTCAGTATCTGGACATGGGAATGCCTAGTGGTGATGTGTGCCCAAGGCTATAGCCAGGCTGCTTTCCCGGGTGCACCAACGCATGTTCCCACCAGCAGCACACAGGGGTCTGACGCCCCACGCCATGTCCAGCCCCGGGTGCTGTTGGTCTTTGTCATTTTGGCCACTGTAGCCAGTCTGTGGGCGCCTCACGTGGGCTTTCGTCTGTGTTCCCCTCATAGGCGGTGATGTGAGCACCTTCTCATGGGCTTATTGACATCTGGTGTCTGTTCAAATCATCTTTTTAAAGCACGTGGTCTTTTCCTTATTGATTCGTAGGTGTTCTTGACATGCTCTGAATACAAGTCCTTTGCCAGAAAATACCCTTTCCCAGCCTGCAGAGCGTCTATTCATGTTCGTAACAATGTCTTTTGATGTATGGGAAGCCTTAATTTTTATAAGGAAGAGCAATTTGTCAAATATTTTATTTTGTAGTCAGGGCTGCTTGTGTTTTGGCAAATCTTCCAAAGTCATAAAGATAATCCCCTCCTCTCTTCTCCAGTCCTGATGGTCTCTGCCTTCATGCTTTGATGTAAAACCTAACTTGAATTAATTTTATGACTGATGTGTGGTGGGGATCATGGTTCATATATTTTTTTTTTCATACAGCTATCCAAAATGTTCCACTACCATTGATCAAAAAGGACATTCCTTCCCTCCCAGATTGAAATAGCACCTCGGTTATAAACCCAGTGACCACATATGCGTGTTTATGCTTCTGGATCTGTCATTCTGCCCTGCTGACCCGTCCCGTCTGATGCTGCTGTGTCAGAAGGTGTTCAGACCGCGTCTCTATAATACGTTCTCATCCTGTAGCTTTACAGCACGTCTACAACTGAAGGAACACGCCTCTTCAACTTCGTTGTTCTTCCAAATTGTCTTCTCTATTCCTAGTCGTTTGCTTTTTCACAAATATTTTAGAATCAGCTTGAAAATCCTTCCCATAAATAAATAAAAGCATTCTGTGTTGACTGGAATCAGATTTGATCCATACCTCAAAATTCATATCTGACAAATATTAGTCCTCCAGTTTATGAACATGTCATAACCCTCAACTCATGAAGGGTTTCTTTAGTTTTTCTCACTAAAGTCTAGTACTTTTTTGCATAGAGGTCTTGTTCATCTCCAAGAAATTTCCTTTTAGGTATTTTATGGGGGGATGCTGTTATAAGCAGTATCTCTATTTCATTTTCTAATTACTTGTTACTAACATATAGAAAAGGCTTCCCAGGTGGCTCAGTGGTAAAGAATCACCCTGCCAATGCAGAAGACTCAAGACATGGGTTGAATCCCTGGCTGGGAAGATCCCTGGAGGAGGAAATGGCAACCCGCTCCAGTATTCTGGCCTGGGGAATCCCGTGGATGGAGGCGCCTGACAGGCTACAGTCCACAGGGTTGCAGAGAGTTGAACATGACTGAGCGACCGAGCACACACAAGTGTGCTTGTGTGGCTATGCTTTGTGGCTAACTTACAGAAATAGAATTGATTTTCGCATATTGTCTTTAAAATCAGTGTTCTTGCTGAATTCATTTAACAATAGAACAGTTTATCTGAAGATTCTGTTGGGGTTTTTTTAAATATATATGATTATGTCATTTGTAAATGGTGACAAAACAGTTTTATTTTGTCCTGTCTCATTATTTGTTCTTACGTTTCCCTTTTCTCACCTCAGTGCACTGGCCGAGGCTTTGGGGATAACGTTAAGTAGACACAGCAAGGACAGACAGCCCTGTCTTATTCCGCGTCTTGGAGGAAAGTGTGGCCTTTCCCCACGACGGACGACGGTGCCCAGATTTTATCTGTGCGTTTGTTTTTCGCATAACAGAATTCCCTTCTGTTCCAAGTTCTCTAGGAGTTGTGTGTTTAGTTATGAATGGGTCTTGAGTTGTATCACATGTTTTTTCTGTATCTTGTGAGTTGATTGTATGTTTTTTTCTTACTCGCTCTGTCAATCCAATAATGCTGATTGGATTTCAGATGCTGAACTAAACTTGCATAACTGGATTAAACTAGGACTGTCTGTCTTTACATATAGTGTTGGGTTCAATTTGTTGGTGTTGCATGTAGAATATCTGCGTCCTATGTTAACGAGAGATGATGGCCTATGACTTTTCTTTCCTGAAACATCCTTGTAGGATTTTGATGTCAAGATTATACTGACTCATAAAAAAAATCTTCTAAAAAGGTTTGTACAAAATTGGTATTATTTCTTACCATTTAAGGAAGAATCCACCAGCGAAGTCATCTAACCTTAAACTTTTTTGTGTGTAAATTCCAAATCTAATTTATTTAATTAATATTGGGCAATCTGGGTTTTTAAATTTCTTCTTCTATCTACTTTTGTATATCATGGTGTTTTAGAAGTTAATCTGTTTTATCTAAGCTATCAAGATTATTTTTGTATATCATACCCTCTAAATATATTTTTAAATGTCTCTAGCTAGTCTCTTCAGAGAATCAAGGTTTGGCTTTGTTGAATTTCTTAATGAAATGTCCATTTTTTAATTTCACTAAATTTATTCATGTATCTAATTCATTTGTTTTATTGCTCTCTATTATCTCTTTCCATCTACCTTCTTTGGGCTTAATTTACTATTTTTTTTAAGTACTTGAGATAGACTCCAGTCTCCCCTCTTCCCTTAATGTATGATTTAAGGTCATAAAATATCCTCTAGGAACTTATTTCATGGTACCTCAAGCACTTATTTAGCTATAAGTTGTGATACAAGACATTTTTATCATGATTCCACTAAAAATATTGGATGAGCCTAGAGTCTGTCATATAGAGTGAAGTAAGTCAGAAAGAGGGAATCCCCAGTGGCTCAGTGGTAAAGAATCCGTCTGCCAATGCAGGAGATGCGGGTTTGATCCCTGGGTCAGAAAGATCCCCAGGAGAAGGGGAATGGCAACCCACTTGAGTATTCTTGCCTGGGAAATCCCGTGGACAGAGGAGCCCTGCGGGCTACGGTCCGTGGGGTCACAAAGAGTCAGACATGACTGAGTGACTCAACAAGTCAGAAAGATTGTATATTAATGCATGGAATTAATGCGTGTAGATATGGAATCTAGGAAACTGGTAGTGATGAACCTGTCTCCAGGGCAGGAAAAGAGACACAGATGGAGGGAACGGACTTGTGAACACAGGGATGGAAGGAGAGGTTGGGACGAACTGAGCAAGCAGCAGTGACGTAAGTACACTTCCACATGTAGGATAGCGAGTGGGAACTTGCTGTATAGCACAGGGAGCTCAGCTTGGCACTCTGTGATGACCTAGAGGGGTGAAATGGGAGTGGGGGGTGGAGGGAGGCTCAGGATGGAGGAGACATATGTATACAAACGGCTGATTCATGATGTTGTACAGCAGAACCTACCACAACACTGGAAAACAATTATATGCAACAAAAATAAAGAAATAATAAAATAAATTTTACTTAGTCAGAAAACAAACAAACAAACAAAAAACTCTTCCAATTCTTATTAGATTTCTTCTTTGACCCTTAAGATATTTAACTTCTAAAACACTTGAAGATTTTCTAGTTATCTCTTCCTTATGATTTCTAGTTTAATTTCTCTGAGGTCAGAGAACGTACATATATGACTTAATTTCTTTGAGACGTGTTGACACCTGCCCTTTCAGCCCTGCACGTGGCCCTGTCTGTAGAAGTTCTGTGTGCACGTGGGAAGCTGAAGTGCTCCCAGGACACCCAGCGCAGTATTCTATAAGCGCGGATCACATCGAGTTCGAACTCAGCTTTTTAGACGTGTTTGTCTTCTGATGCTCTCACAGCTCCTCTATCCGTTCCCCACAGAAGGGCAGTCAAATCTCCCACCGTGATTGTGGATTTTCTCTTTTACCCCTTAGTTCTGCCAGTTTTTGTGACATATACGTGAAGCCTATGTTTTTAGGTACGTACAGATTTAGAACTGATCTCTCCCTACCAAATCTTGACCTTTTCCTTTTTTTGCCCATGGCACATGGCCGGCAGGATCCTAGTTCCCTGACCAGGGATTGAACCTATCCTGCTGCTGTGGAAGCGTGGTGTGCTAATCACTAGACTGCTGGGGAATCCTCTTAATCAATTTTTAAATGATAACATAGGCCTCTTTATTTTTGGTAACACTTAAAGTCTACTTTGTCTGATGTTACTTTACCTGGACTAGCTTTCTTTTGGCAATACCATGATATATCTTTTTCTTTTTACTGTCAACACTTCTAAACCTTTCTATTTCAGTATATTTATGTGAAGTATAAAACTGTCAGTTGCTCAATCATGTCTGACTCTTTGCAACCCCATGGACGGTAGCCCACCAGGCTCTTCTGTCCATGTAATGCTCTAGGTAAGAATACTGGAATGGGGAGCCATTCTCTTCTCCAGGGGATCTTCCTAACCCAGGGATCGAACCAAAGTCTCCTCCGTTGCAGGCAGATTCTTTACTGTCTGAGCCACTGGGGAAGCTAGGTAACATCAAATTATTTTTTTTAATCCCACCTAACAATCTTAGTCTTTCGATGGGGATATTTAGTCCCTCTGGAATGCATGCAATCTACTCTCCCATTCTGTTTTTTCATTTGTTCCATCACTTCCTTTTGATCTCCTTTCCTGCTTCTTTCAGTTCAGTCACTCAGTCGTGTCCGACTCTTTGCGACCCTGTGAATCGCAGCACGCCAGGCCTCCCTGTCCATCACCAACTCCCGGAGTTCACTCAGACTCACGTCCATCGAGTCAGTGATGCCATCCAACCATCTCATCCTCTGTCGTCCCCTTCTCCTCCTGCCCCCAATCCCTCCCAGCATCAGAGTCTTTTCCAATGAGTCAACTCTTAGCATGAGGTGGCCAAAGTACTGGAGTTTCAGCTTTAGCATCATTCCTTCCAAAGAACACCCAGGACTGATCTCCTTTAGAATGGACTGGTTGGATCTCCTTGCAGTCCAAGGGACTCTCAAGAGTCTTCTCCAACACCACAGTTCAAAAGCATCAATTCTTTGGCGCTCAGCTTTCTTCATGTCCAACTCTCACATCCATAAATGACTACTGGAAAAACCATAGCCTTGACTAGACGGATCTTTGTTGGCAAAGTAATATCTCTGCTTTTCAATATGCTGTCTAGAGCCTCCAAAAATAAAATCTGACACTGTTTCCATTGTTTCCCCATCTATTTCCCATGAAGTGATGGGACCAGATGCCATGATCTTCGTTTTCTGAATGTTGAGCTTTAAGCCAACTTTTTCACTCTCCTCTTTCACTTTCATCAAGAGCCTTTTTAGTTCCTCTTCACTTTCTGCCATAAAGGTGGTGTCATCTGCATATCTGAGGTTATTGATATTTCTCCAGGCAATTTTGATTCCAGCTTGTGCTTCTTCCAGCCCAGCGTTTCTCATGATGTACTCTGCATAGAAGTTAAATAAGCAGGGTGACAATATACAGCTTTGACGTACTCCTTTTCCTATTTGGAACCAGTCTGTTGGTCCATGTCCAGTTCTGACTGTTGCTTCCTGACCTGCATACAGATTTCTCAGGAGGCAGGTCGGGTGTTCTGGTATTTCCATCTCTTTCAGAATTCTCCACAGTTTATTGTGATCCACACAGTCAAAGGCTTTGGCATAGTCAATAAAGCACAAATAGATGTTTTTCTGGAACTCTCTTGCTTTTTCAATGATCCAGCAGATGTTGGCAATTTGATCTCTGGTTCCTCTGCCTTTTCTAAAACCAGCTTGAACATCTGGAAGTTCACAGTTCACGTATTGCTGAAGCCTGGCTTGGAGAATTTTGAGCAATTACTTTACTAGCATGTGAGATGAGTACAATTGTGCGGTAGTTTGACCTGCTTCTTTGAATTGATCAAAAATTGTTATTAATTAATTTTTATCCCCTCTCCACTTGTTAACTCTAGGCCCTTTACTATCCCGTCCGTGGTTGCCTGGAGATGATCGTACGCATCCTCGGCTCACTGGAGTCGACCTCAGATGAGCGCTGTGACCGTTGCCCTGGCAACACGTGGTGCTCACAGCTGTTCAGCTCCATGGAGACCCCCTTCCTTGTGCTATCTGTAATCATGCATTTTTAGCTGTGGCTATGGACAGGGAGGCCTGGCGTGCTGCAATTAATGGGGTTGCAAAGAGTCGGACACGACTGAGCAACTGATCTGATCTGATCTGATACATTAAACCTCAGGAAACATTAGCGTGATTGTTTCAGTCCATTTAATTTACTAATTTAAACTTTCTCACATATCTGTCCTTTTCTACCATCTTAACTGCTTCTTGTATTGAAATATCTCTGTGCGTCTTTGTCATTGCTGAGTCCCGGCCTGGAGTCATCCTTCCAGTACAGGTCTCAGCGCCGTGGATTCTCTTGGTTTAGTTTTTACCTTCTCTTACTCTTATTATTGTAGAAAAACACGCATAACAGAGAATGTACCATCTGTATCATTTTAAGCACTTTAAGTGCTTCATTCACAGTCGTTAATTCCATTCACACTCTTGTGTCGCCATCAGCCCATCATCTCCAGAGCTTTTCACCTTCCCAAATAGACACTCTGTCCCCACTGAACACTCCCCTCCACCCCCTCCCACCCCATACCCTCCTACTTTCTATCTCAATGGATTTAATGACTCTAAGGTACTCATATAAGTGGAATAGTACAGAGTTTATCCTTTTGTGACTGGATTATTTCACTTGCACCTTCATTTCTAAAAATACATTTGATGGGTATGGAATGCTACCTTGGTAGGAATTTTCCTTGAGCTCTTTAAGGATGTTATTCTGGCTTTTGTCCTCCCTGTTGACAAGTCAACCATCAGGATAACGTGTCATCATACACACACACACACAACCCCCCTCAGTAATTCTGTGCCTTTGGCCTCCAGCAGGGTGACTCGAATGGGCCTGATCTGTTATGCCTTGTCTTTCTTTCCAGCTGGAGCCAAGTGAAAAGAAAGTGAAAATGTTGGTCACTCAGTCGTGTCTGACTCTTTGCAACCCCATGGACTATAGCCCACCAGGCTCCTCTCTCCCTGGAAATCTCCAGGCAAGAATACTGGAATGGGTTGCCATTCCCTTCTCCAGGGGATCTTCCCAACCCAGGGATCGAATCAGGGTCTCCTACATAGTAGGCAGATTCTTTACTGTCTGAGCCACCAGGAAAGCCTGGTGAATCCAAGGAGCTGCTTAAATCTGCGGCCTGATGTCTTCCATCATTTGGGAGAAATTCTGAACCATTCAGTCTTCAAAATTACTTGTCCTCCACTTTGTCTCCTCTCCTTCTGAGATGTCACATGTATTAGAGCCTCTAACTATATCTCAGGTAGCTCGTGTTTTTTCTGTATCTTTAATTCTACTTTCCCTCCGCACTCCATCCTGGCTACTTTCTCTAGTTCACAAGTACTCTCTCTTTTTTTTTTTTTTTCTATGTCTTCTCTGCCATCAAATTCATCTCATGCATTCTTAACTTCCCCAATTGTCCTTTCTGTCCTAGAATTTCCCTTTGTTTTCTTTTTAATATAGATTTTACTTCTCTGGTGAAATTCTTCATCTTGTCTTCTACTTTCTTGAACCTATTTATCAACACTATTTCCAAGTCCTTATCTTACAACTCTGAAGCAGATCGTCTCACCTATTTGCTCCTGACTCTGTGGATCAGCATTTTGGATTCCTCATCTGGATGGTTTCACCCAGCTCCTTCAAGTGGCAGCTTGGTGGTGACTGGGTGGTCTCAGCTAGCCTCAGGAGTCTGGAGCTGTCAGGCTGTTAGACAGGGTGCCTCAGCTCTCCTCCACGTGGCTTTTCCAGCAGCCCGGCTCAGACATGTCCACATGGCAACAGTATTCCACAATGGTGGGAATAGTAGGGTTGAGGGGGGAGGCCCTGCTGGGGGGAACTGCAAAGGACTTGCACCCATCTCTGACTGTTCCCAGTCTGCCTCTGGCCATAACTTTACGCACTTCCACCAAAGCAAGATTCACGCACCCCCCAAGAGACCCCAGAGTCTCATGCAACTAGAGATGGTACCATGCCCAACACCCAGCATCTTACAATTGGCCTTTTTTTTTCCCTTTGTCATCCTCTGCCCGAAGCCTGGTCCCAGCACTATTTCAGGATTGATGCGTGTACCCCACTTTGGGGTCTAATTTCTTTTGATCTATTGATGCATAGCAAACCACACCTACATTTCCTGGCTTCATATCACAACTCTTCCGTATTCATCATTCTGCGGGTCAGTAATTTGGGCTCGACTCAGCTGGAAGGCTGTTCTGGTGGCTTTGCGTGAGGTGACTCACACAGCTCCAGTCACCTGGCGGTTCGTCAGGGTGGACGTGGGGCGGTGGACGGTGGCCGCGCTCACCTGTTCTTGCTCTTGGCCCGGGCACCTCGGTTCTGCACACGGCCTCTGAAGCCAGCCAGTTCACGTGGTCCACGTAACCACATTCCAAGAACACATGAGTTATACACGGTGGGACTTCCCCAGCTTTCTTTTCACCACAATAACCGTCAAGGTCAGCCCAGACTCAGCAAGTGGGAAGACCAACCCTTATCTCTTGGAGGAGTTACAAGTCAACTCAATGCATGTGAGTTTGAGCAAATGCTGGGAGATAGTGAAGGACAGGGAAGCCTGGTGTGCTGCAGTCCATGGGGTCACAAAGAGTCAGACCCGACTTAGCAACTGGACCACAATCTACCACACCTTCAGATCTGTTTCTGCGGTCTGTTTTGTCCCTTGGTTTTCCGTCTGTTGTGTATGAAATAAATAGAGACTCCATGATCTCACCTCCCTATGGATGTCTTGGTTTTCTCTGGAGAGCCAAAGGTGCCAGGCAGAGCATTTGCTTCAGGTGGATACTGAAGTGATTTGAGGCCATGGCAGGGTTGGGGTCTCCTCTGAAAGCTTGGGCTGTTTACCAGGACCCCGTCTTCTTGATGACTCTGAACCAGAATCCTCCTCTCCTCCACAACATGAGTCTGCAGGGGACTCTGCTTAGCTTTTTGTCCTTCTAGCAGCTGTCTTTTGCTCCATTTCTAGAATTTCACCCTGTGCTGTGCAGCTTGGCTCACAAACACTTCAAGGAGAGACTGGGCAAAAGGGGCCCCCTTCTCTCTGCGCCCCCCATTCACCAGGGTCTCGGCCTGTCAAGTCCTGGACGTCTTTGGAGCCCTAGCTTCCTGTTTATCTCGCCAGCCCAGGGGGCCCCAGCCTCACACTCAGCCCACGTGCCCCACACACTAAATGCACGTATGCACATGTAGGCTCACCCAGCTTGTTTCTCTCCTGGGATCGCAGCCCTTGGAGTCTTCCCTGGTCATAAAGCTGTTACACAGCTGTGGTGGTGTCTTCAGCAAAAAGTGTGATCAGACGCAAGCTTCAGAGCCAGAAGCAAAGTCTCCACTGGTGCCATGCGCATTATCTCCTTCCAGACTTTTTCTGTGCACATATATTAGCCATTGTGTTCCCCTTTTGATGATGTTTCTAGAAGGAACTTTGGGGTTTCCCAGGTGGTGCTAGTGGTAAAGAACCTGCCTGCTAATGCAAGAGACAGAGATGCAGTTCGATTCCTGGATTGGGAAGATCCCCTGGAGGAGGGCATGGCAACCCATTCCAGTATTCTTATCCAGAGAATTCCACGGACAGAGAAATCTAGTGGGCTATAGTTCACAGGGTCGCAAAGAGTTGGATATGACTGAAGCAACTTACCACGCACACACACACTAAAAGGAACTTTAGAGGGGAAAAAACGCAGCACCCTTAACAGAGTGGTTTTTGATGTTGTTCAGTCACTCATTTGTGTCCAACTCTTTGCAGCCCCATGGACTGCAGCACACCAGGCTTCCCTGTCCTTCCCCATCTTCCAGAGCTTTCTCAAACCCATATCCATTGAGTCAATGATGCCATCAAACTGTTTCATCCTCTGTCATCCCCTTCTCATCCTGCCCTCAATCTTTCCCAGCATCAGGGTCTTTTCAGATGAGTCAGTTCTTTGCATCGGGTGGCCAAAGTATTGGAGTTTCAGCTTCAGCATCAGTCCTTCCAATGAATATTCAGGGTTGATTTCCTTTAGGATGGACTGGTTTGATCTCCTTGCAGTCCAAGAGACTCTCAAGAGTCTTCTCCAACACCACAGTTCAAAAGAATTAATTCTTCACTGCTCAGTCTTCTCTATGGTGTAAATCTCACATCCATACATGACCACTAGAAAAACCGTAGCTTTGACTATATGGACCTTTGTTGGCAAAGTACTGTCTCTGCTTCAGTGGCTAAAGTGGTTTAGGTGGCAAAGGTAGTACCTACCCCTGGCTGATTTGTCCTGCCCTACATTTTCCAAGTGGGCACTGGTGGGCAGGCCATGGAACATTCCAGCTGCAAGGGGCCTTAGGGGTCATCTGCTTGTACCCCTTCCCACTATACTGGTGAGGAACCCAAAGGCCTCAAGTTAGAAAGAAGCCTGTGTGGCTGTACCGTGGGCAAGGGGCACAGCCACCGCCCATACAGGACCCTGACTCCAGCCCCACTTCCGAGTGAGGAGCAGGGCAAGGGTCCCTCTGGGGCCATCCCGTTAATTAAAAGCCTCTCAGCCTCAGCCTTTCCTCCTGCCAGCAGGACAGCAGCTTGTAGATCCCCATCCCCAGAGGCTGAACATCCTCCTTGCTCCTGGAGGGGCCCAGCCATGTGCCCGGGGACACTCGGGCAGCCTGCAGGCCTCTGACAGCGGCAGGCACGGGATGACCACCCTCCTCCCCTCCCTTCTCCACCGCAGGCTGCGGGAGCACCACCGGGCCACCATCAAGGTCATCCGGCGTATGCAGTACTTTGTGGCCAAGAAGAAATTCCAGGTGAGTCCTGCACTCAGCCCTCCTGCCCTGGTCCACTCTGAAAGCCACTCGCCCGCCCACAGCGCAGGCCATACCTGCCATGTCTGAGACCTGCCCCTTCACCCATCAAACACCCTGCCATGACTTCAAGATCCGTCTCCAAGACAGCTGGCCCTGGAGGGACGTTTCCCTGATAGGGCTGGACCCTGGGGCCAACCCAGAACCACATGGAGCCCTGGAGTTCACTCACCCCCAACCCACACCCCCTAGACAGGAGTGGGAGTGACTCAGGGAGGGGGCAGAGCCAGCCCTGTGTCACCTGGACAGAAAGTACCTGTCCCAGGCCTGCTCAGGGCTTTTGTCCCCATCACCCATCCCGTGTGAGTCAGAACAGACGGGAGTGACCTCCCTGGCAGTCCAGTGGCTAAGACTCTGTGCTCCCAATGCAGGGGGCCTGGGTTCGATCCCTGGTCAGGGAACCAAATCTCACATGTTACAACGAAGACCGAAGATCTGCTTGCTGCAACTAAAGACCCCGCTTGCTGCAACTAAGACCCCGCTTGCTGCAACTAAGACCCCACATGCAGCACATACTGGCACAGCTAAATAAATATATATTTAAAAAAAGATAAAACATAGCAGAGAGGAGGTCTGGCCCTGCTCTGTGCCCTGGGGTGGCCCCCTTTACAGGGAGGGGTAGAGTCTCCCTGGCCAGACGGGGCTGGAGACTGTGGGCTTCCCCATTGGCCCTCCTTCCAGGGGTGAGTCTCCTACAGCAGCCCCTGGAGAACGCCAGGTGATGCCAGGCTTGGCACCTCTTTCCTCCGTGGAGACTGTCATCTGTTGGAGGATGGGGCCCAGCTCAGCTTTCCCTCCGAGAACATGGAGCCTTGGGAAGCAGGGACCCCTGGGGGAGGGCATTCTATTTCCAGAAGGCTTGGCCACCGGTTCCTTTTCAGAAGTGAGTTCCTGGCGGAGCCAGGTCTGGGGGTCACTCAGAGCCAGCGGCAATGTCCAGAACCCCAGGGCCTGTGTGTGGTACCAAGTGGGGAGGTTGGGGCGACTTGTTCACACCCCCCGAGCAGTCACAGCAGGGCTGGGGCAAGAACCAGACCCTGGGTCCCCTCCGGTCTGTGCCTCCCATCTCAGACTACAAGCTTGACTCCAGCCCCAGCCAGTCTCCCCAGCAGAGCCCCCACCCACCCAGGCCAGGGAGCCAGACTCAGTGGGGAGCTCTGGACAGACCCCACTCCAACAGCCCTAATGAAGACCTCTTTCCCATCTGGACTGGGAACAAGAGCCCAGGGGGCTGCCCAGGACCATGCCCACCTGTGCCCTCAGCCTGCCAGGACGCTGGTCCCATCGCACGTGGCCCCTCGGGAGCGGGTAGGGGCGGGGAAGGGGGTGGGAGGGAGGAGGAAGGGGTTGTACACAGTCCCCAGGGGCGTTGTGCTGCCCGCCTGCCCATCTGTCTGCCCACAGCCTGGCAGGAGGCCTTTCCCCCCAAAACTGGGCCAAGTAGTGTTAAAGGCTCCCGCCAGGGCCTAGGACCCCTCATTGTGGGATCAAAGAGTCCGTGAAGGCCATTCCCAGCCGGCGCCAGGAGGTCTGCCCCGCACTGTTCTGGGCAAGATCCAACGTCCCCGGATGGTGGGCCTTTGGGTCTGTGGCTGCTCCTTCCCCAAGGCCCGGCTGCCCTGGTGGAGCCAGCAGAGGGGCACCTGGTGAAACAGGGAGCTTGAGAGTGCTGGGCAAGGACAGGCTGGCCTCTCGGGTGGGGCGGGAATGGCAGGAACTTCTGCCCGGATCAGGTCTGGGCAGGACTGTCCCCAAGACGAGAGGAGGCCCGGGCAGGGCCCTCGCTGGAGAGTGGCTGGTGGTGATGGCTAAAACCTCTGATGCCAACCGAGGGGGAGGGTACAGAGGGGTCACTGTGACTCTCCTAGGATGGGAACGGTCCCCAGCCTGAGCAGCTGGGCCACTGTGCTTCCGGAGCAGGCCCCCGCTGGGCAGAGGCCAGAACCTGCTGCCTGGGGCACCGCTGGACCATGTAGAGCCATGCCAGGGTGGACACCAGGCTTCCTGGGGGCTTCTTCCAGGTCTGGGGTACCCACAGGGCAGGCCCAGCTCAAGGGTGATGTGCTCAGCTTCCAGATAAGAACCACAGATTCCCTGGGCAGACGGGCGCCCACAGTGGCCAGAGAAGGTGTGGGCGCTGGGGAGCGCCTGTCACAGAAACGTGGGCAAGAAAACCCACAGCTGGCCTCAGGAGGCACCCTGCCCTCCCTTCCAGGCCAGCGGCCTCCCTTCTGCCTCAGGATACAGGCAGCATCCTGCAAGCGGCCTGGGAGGCTTCTGGAAGGAGGCCGGGCAGCCCCACGGGCCTGCCCCCTCCCCTCCCCTGTGCACAGGGCCCCTGAGGCCCTGGAATAGACCAGGTGGGGCCTGTGAGTGCAGCAGCTCCTCCTGCTCTGCCCCTGGGACAGAGGCTCTCAGGCAAGGCCCAGGGCTGGGGTGGCTAGAGGGGGTGGGCAGCAAGAGGCCTCCAGGGAGGAGGGACCCAACAAGATGGAACTGGTGGATGAGCCCCTGGTGGTGAGGAGCTCTGGGGGGCTGCCGGGGTGGCCCCTGCCTCAGGCCCAGCTGCCAAGGCCCCTCCCCCGCAGCAGCCTGTCTGTCTGCCCACACGCCCACCCCCATCTGGCCCCAGGGGCAGCAGACGTGGCTGGTGGCCCCCCTGCGGGCCTTGCTGGCCGATAAGTACCCGGCTGGCCGCCCCTGTGTCTGGCCAGAGGAGCCAGAGCCTCTTAGCCCTTCAAGTTTGCCTTGAACTCCCGTGTCCACCGTCGGTCAGTCTGGACAGCCCGGCATTATCTTGCTCATCTCAGGCTCCTGCTGCTGCCGCCAGAGGAAATTAGCTTCAGAGAGAAAGCTGAGATGAGCTTTGCAGCCGGACCCCAGGCAGCCACTTGACAAAGGCCTCCAGGAGCGCTGACCAGACCCTGGTGGGGGAGGGGTGGGGAAGGGGGAGCTTATCAACTCCAAGATGAGTCTCAGGGGCCTAAGAGCCTGCCAGGCCATGGGTCCCGGGTGTCAGTCAGCTGTCGGTTACCTGCTGAGGTCCACACCCTGCACAAGGCGAGGCGGGGAGCCCGGCTCACAGGCTCCTCTCCCCCTTGCTCCTGCAGGCTCACACACACCCGTCCCCTGCACTCTCGTGCCTTTCCATGGAGACGTCTGTGTACATTCGTGCACACAGAGCCCCTCAACACACTCAGGGGCCCACAGTGGTCCGTGACCTCCCAGGGTGTATGGGAGACAAGGACAAGGACTCACTCCATTCTGGGCCAGACCTGCCCAACTTTGACCTCCGAACCCCGCCTTGCCTCTTCTGAGCCTGCCCCTGACCACATCGGCAGGTCTGGGGGTGGCCCCGAGCCTCACAAAGCCCTTTGGCCTACAGGAAAGCAGGCATCACCTCTCAGGACCGCCTCCCCGTGGGCATTAAACACAGCGCAGACCCTGGGCTCAGCCACAGCCACCGTCATGGCCATTCGGGTTCTCCTGGCACGAGCCGCTCAGGGTCCCCCAGCCCTCTGTCTCCTCACATCTTACTTTACCCTCACTCCCCTTGTCAGCCAGAGGGCTCAGCACCCCCATCTTACAGAAGCAAGAACTGAGTCCTGGGCACGTCACCACTAGCCTGCCACCCAGCGCCACTCTACACTTGTCCTGGAGCTGGGTGTGTGGCGTCAGAGAGCCTGCCAGACTTCATCTCACCCCTGACCCCACGATCCTACGACGGGCCTTGCGTCTCAGCCATATGAGGATGCAAGGTGGTCCCAGAGTCCGAAGCGGGGCTGGGTGTCAGCTGTGAGGGCCCCACCTGGCGAATCTGGTGGGGACAGGAGCCGCTCTGGCCTTCTTGTGCCCGGTCCCTGATGGGGAGGAGGGTTCTGTCCTGCCTCAGGATTCTGGGGTCCCAAACCATGTAGGGAGTTGAACTTTAGCTGCCAGTGTTGATGGCAGGGCCCCTGGGCATGTCCAGAGGTGCCCAGAGATGGAGGCAGGACTCTGCCCTCAAGGGAGCCCCGTCTTTCTGGAAAGGCAGAGGTGGCCTTGCCCGTAGCCTAGGGTAGCCTATCTCTGAGGTGGTACCACAAGGAGAGGTAGGGCTCAGGCAGGCAGGGAGGACAGGTCCCCTGGGGCTCCCAGGTTTGAGACCTGGCCCTGGCTCTCAACGGGCATCTGAGTCTTATTCCTTCTCTTCCTCTGACCCGCCAGCCCCTGCTCGCCCTGCAAGCTGTCTGGAGCTTCTTGCAGACCTGCTACCCCCCGCCCCCCAGCAAGCAGCAGTAACCTCCCAGTTCATCGCTAGTGTGAGCCCTTCAGAGTTAATGAGACCACCTGGGCCCCCCCAACCCTGTCTGCCTGAGGTCCCCCCCAACAGAGTCTCTTTCCCCAATGAGCCCTTCTTGCTTGTGTGGGCAAAGGGCCTCCTGAGCCATCAGACCCCCACTCGGCCAGTCCCCTGCTACCTGGGTGGGACCCACAGCCCGTGGGCTCCTGGGATCGAGGCCATAAATGTGGCTGGAGGTTTTGCTGACATCCCGAGAAGCCTCCTTCTCTGTTGTGGTTTCACCTGAGCCCCGGATGCATTTATGGGCTCAGGGCTGGCGCTGAGCCTGGAGCTCCAGGGTCCCCTGCCCTGCCCCCTGGCCCCAGGCCCACGGTGGGACTATCCTCTCCTCCCAAGCAGCCTGAGAGCTCGGGTGGGAGGCCTGCCGCCCACAGTAAGCACTGCAGGCAGAAGCTGTCCCTGGGGCCCCCTCTGCTCACCTCAGGGGACTGACTGCCAGGGAAGGGGGTGGGGTGGATCGCCCCCACCCCGAGAACAGTGCAGGTGCCTGCCAGTGAGGGTGTGGTCAGCTTGGGACCCAGGCTGGTGGGGGCTGCACAAAACTGCCCTCTTTGCCACTGACCGGAGCCATGCTCATTGCCCCCTGCCCCCAGGCCCTCAGCTGGGCCAGCTCTTCCAAGGCAGTTTGGAAACAGGGCTGGGGGCCTGGAAATGGAGAGTAGGCAGGTCGCTGGGTCCAGAGAGCCCGAGTCACTGGCCTGGGGTCACCCAGCTCCCGGGTGGGGTGGGGCATGGGGGATGGGGGCTGAGCCCCGCCACGGCAAGTGCGCTGATCCAGGCCTGCCCCTTGGTGCCACATGGGCGGCTCCTTAAATCCCAGCTGCGCACGGAGGATAGGCACCGTCCTGTGCCTGACGCTGGCCCACACACACAGGCGCGGCTGACTCTGTCTCTCTGCTGCAGCAAGCGCGGAAGCCCTACGACGTGCGAGACGTCATCGAGCAGTACTCCCAGGGCCACCTCAACCTCATGGTGCGCATCAAGGAGCTGCAAAGGAGGTGGGTGCGCCGGGCTGGGGGCGGGGCGGAGTGTGGTCAGCGCGGAGCGGGGCGTGGATGGCAGAGGGCGGGGCGCGGGCACCGCGGGGCGGGGCGTGCATGGCAGGGAGCGGGGCGCGGGCAGCGCGGAGCGCGGTGTGGATGGCAGGGGGCGGGGCATGGGGGCTCGCTCCACCAGCACCCAAGTCTCGGGGTGGGGAGGCTTCAAATCCCAGCTCACCTGCTGTTGAGCAGGCCCAGATCAAGTCCTGGGAGATACACGGCTGGGGGAGAACCTACCGGTTGGGCGCTGAGCACCCCAACTCTCGGAAGCCCACGTGTTCTGGCTTCTGGCCCACGGTCCAGAGACTTCTACTCCCGGAGGCCGCCTGCCCCTTAGGGGCCTGCATGGGCTCAGACCAGCTGCACATTGGCAGTGGGTTGGCCTGGGGACTGGGCTCTGTGAGGCACAGGGTGTGGCTGGGAGACCACCCATGTTGACCACCCTGGCCAGGCAGGGACTCAGGCTGCCCCCTGTTCACCCCACCCCTGTCACTGACCTACAACAGGGATGTGAAGCCCATCCAGCCCAGCAACCTGGCCTTGTCCTGGAAGGGACCTCTTGCAGTCCTGCCTCTCTGGACACTTCCAGGCACCTGGCCTGGTGTGTTTATGAAGCGGCCACAGGACACGGGGCTATTCTGGGATCCTGCTGTACCCAGGGAGGATGACAGAGAGACAGTCCAACCACTGCCCTTCACCTCTGAGCCCCCCACCCAGGCCCCCCATTGGAGTATGGGCCTCTGGAATCTGAGAGGCACCTGGCTGGTTTTGGGGTGGTGGCAGGGGCTGGCCCCCAGAAGGGGCGGGCAGCTTGTCTTGCTGGGGACGTTGGCCCATCTGCCCACTGATCAGCCAGATGTCAGTATGGGGCCCAGGGGCCAAGCATGAGCTGGTCTCCATCTCCCTCTCCCCACCCCCACCCCCCCAGGCTGGACCAGTCCATCGGGAAGCCCTCCCTCTTCATCTCCGTCTCAGGTGGGTTTCTGCATCAAGGCACCCTCAGCATGGCAGCCCATGCCAGACCCTCCTACCATCGCCCCACCCATGCCTGCCTCTTCCCACCATCAGAAGGTACACGTCTCGCCAGGAAATCCAGGGAGATGGGGGCAGGTTGACCCACCCTAAGCAAGGTGGCTTTGAACACAATTTACACAGGATTTGCAGTTAGCACAGGAACCTACAAGGGTCCCTATAAGGGCAGGCCTTTCTAGGCCACTGATGATCTGGGTGTAGAAATGTGACCAGGTCTTTGGGAAGGTGTGGGCCTGGAAGTGGGGCTGGGGACTGAGAAGCCAGCCAGAACATTGCGGTAGAGGTGGGTGCCGTTCTCCAGCTCTGAGGATGTGGAGTGGGCTGCGGGTCACATGGGGAGTACAGGGCCAGGCCAGTTCCTTGGGGTTGCCCTAACCCAGGTTCAGGCGGGAGGCGCAGCTCAGGCAGGGGCAGGACAGCGGGGGTTTCAGGGGCAACAGGCATCCCCAGCCAAATCAAGTGTCTCCCGGGGGTGGAGGGCACAGTGGGCACCATCTCAGGCAGGCTGTCCCTGTCTTCCGCGCTCTCGGGAATCAAGGAAACGGGAAGGGTGGGACACTGACAAGCCGGCCAGCGCCCGCCCACCCCCTCCCCCTACCATTGCCTCCTCAAGTTCCCACCACGGAAGAGCTCTTAGGAGATGTCCTCGGAGGTTCAGACCTTCGACTCAGCTCCCTCACCCCCGTCACCCTGGGGTCGCCTGCCCACCCCACCCCATCGGCCAGCGCCTGAGTCCCTCACTCGGGTGCTTTACCCCACAGAGAAGACGAAGGACCGTGGCAGCAACTCGATCGGCGCCCGCCTGAACCGCGTGGAGGACAAGGTAAGCACCTGAGCCTGGGCTGGCTCCCGCGGCCGCGGGCGACGTCCTGGGGCCTGGACAGCGCTGCCCCCGGCGGCACTCCACGCTGCCGCTGGCCCCGGATGGCTCGGCGTCTGGGGTCTCCCCCGTCCGTCCGTCTCCCCTTTTTCCTTCCTCCTCCTCTCCTTCCGTCTGAGCTCGTGTGGCCTTCCTGAGGTAGGCGCCGTCTACTTCCCCGTCTGCAGTGGGTATCATCCCCGCGGGAGGGAAGAGGACACTGGAGTCCAGGCTGGTCTGAGACCTCGCACAGGGGGCATCCTTATGGGCAAGTGGCACCGAGTACCCGCAGGCCCCTCCCTGGCATAGCTGAGGTGGGCATTGCTCCCTTGGTTCCAGCCCGAGGGCACTCAGGGACTTGGAGACACCAACAGGGGCACAAGGGTGCGTCATGCGGGGAGCAGGGGCTGCGGGCATCTGAGCAAGGGCAGCGGGAAGTGGGCAGTGTCAGCCCAGGCCCTGCTGGGCATCCAGGCAGGATGTGGACACCCACGCTCCCTCTGCTCCAGGGCACGGCTGCCTCAGTGGCTGGGGTGCCCTGGTCCTCCCCTGGGTCTGCGCCGACATCCTGGAGCCCCCACGGATCTATGGAACGGGAGGGGCGGCCATGCTGCCCTGTGACGGCTCCATGGTCAGGTGCAGGCTCTTATCTTGCCAAACAGCTCGTTCATCTGCATGGACCTTATCTGAGAGCCGCAGGGGGGGCTAAAAATAGAGGGATTTCGCTTGGGCAGGGAGGGCATCCACTGCTCCGTTTCCTGGGCAACGCCTGGCTCTGGCACATATCCATCTCTGCTGCAGCTGGGTAGGCGGGCAGGGGAACGGCTCCCAGTTGCTGCCCTCCCCCCCCAGCCTGGGCCTGCAGGACTACCCTCTGCCCACCTGCAATCTTCCCCGGCTGGGGCGGGTGTGGGGTCACGATCCAGTAGGTGGGGTCTGAGAGGGAGGGCCACTGTCCAGCTGAAACGGGGGCCCTCATCCTCAGGCCTGCCCCCGGGGCTGTGTGACCCTGACATCCTGACGCCACTGGAGGGCTGGCCCAACTCGGTCAGCACAGGCCTAAGCAGGGCCTTTGTCCTGTCCCACAGCAGACAGCCCAGTGGCAGGTGCCCTGTCTGGCAGGAAGGGAACTGAAGCCCACAATGGTCCACTCCCCAGGATGGCAGCATCAGGGCCTCAGGGGCCCTGGGCTTCGCCTCCCTGGTGGCCGGCCCTTGGCTCTCACTCTGCCTCCTGTGTGTGACCAGGGCTGGCGCGTTCCGTGAGAAGCCGCAGGTGGCCGTGCCGAGCGCAGCAGACCCGGCCCTCCGGGTGGGGCTTCCGGTCATCACAGGAAGCAGAGGGGGCTTCCCTGGTGGTCCAGGGGCCGACTCCACACTCCCAATGCAAGGAGCCCAGGTTCAGTCCCTGGTCGGGACCCAGACACCACGTGCCACAACAAGAGAGTCCACGTGCCCATCCCACACGGAGCAGCTAAAAATAAGAGCCCTTGTGCCACAGCTAAGACTGGTGCCGCCAAACAAACATTTCAGCAGAAAAGTAAAGGAAGCAGAGGTAGAGCCAGGGACCAGACCCGGCCCCCCACCCCCCAGCCCCTCGCCTGGCCCTGGGACAGCGCTTGCTGAGTGATCTCCGCAGCCGGCACCCCCTCCCAGCCGCCCTGGGGGCACCTGCCGCCCCACCGTCCAGATGCGCCCCCCCCCCCGCCCCGCGTCCCTGCCCTGGTCTGGTTCTGTCCCCTGTCCCGCTGCCCTGGGGCTTTCCTATGACTCTGCCCTGCTCAGGGCAAGCCACTCCTTTAAGCCTAGACTGGAGCCCGGTGTCCTCTGGGGGTGGTGATGGGGCTGCCTAGGGTCCCCTGCAGCCCTCCAGCCACCTGTAGGGTCTAAGAATCGAGACATGGCACTTAGTCAGCCAGGGGCACTGTGGCGGGCGAAGTGGGACCTGTGCTGGCCTTGGGGGTACCCCATCACAGACCCAAATTTCTTCAGATCCGAACAACAAAGCAGGGGAGGGTCCTGGAGGACAAGGTTTGGGGGCAAGGCCCCTGGTGGCCTCCGCCCATCAGGCTCTGTGCCCAGGAGAGGGGCCACCTGTTCCTGGGCAGCGAGGATTCTGCCTCATCCCCCCTGCCCCGCGGAGCTGGTTCGGCCGAGAGGCTCCGTCACTCGGAGTCCCGAGCCTGCTCCACGCTCCCCACCCCCCGTGGACCTGCAGAGACCCAGGCGAGGCCTCTGTGGGCCCCTCCCCCGCCGGCTGACGCCCCTCGCAGATGGACCCTGGGAAGGGGCCCCATGTTATCGGCTTATCGCAGGGGCCATCAGGACCATAAACAACCCCCTGGCAATCCTGCTGACGCGGGAAGTTGGGGGCAGGAAACGCAGCAGCCGTCCGGCCCTCGGACGCCCAGCAGGCCCGCGGCGGTGGCAGTGCCAGCCGGCCCGCCAGCCAGGCCCCCGCCCCGGGCCTTCCCCGCACGCCCGGCCTGCCTCAGGCCGGAAGGGAGCCTGGCCCCCAACTGCTTCCTCATCTGGGCTCCGGTTCTCGCCCTTGGCGGGGAGGGCGGCGGTCTCCTCCCAGCCTCCTCCAGGCTCGCAGCCAGGAAGAGGGGCTGGGAGAGGAGGGGGAGGGGGCTTGGGAGGCACACGGCCCCCCCACCCTCCCAACCCCTGTCTTGGGGCAGGGAGCCCAGCACACCTGTCCCCGGCCTGGGCTGGCTGTCCAGGCCTGCCTGGCTCCAGGGGTGTACAGAGCCGAAGCAGCGTCCTGCCCGGGCCCACACCACACACCCCCACCCCAGCCTCACCCAGGGGCCTGGGGGACCCGCAGGTCCCCAGAGGAGATGCGGGAGCTGCTCTTGCAAGTTGTGCTCCATACTTGGCGGAGGGAGGGGGGGAAGGACAGCCTTTGCACAAATAAATTCACTTTTACAAGTGGGGAAACTGAGGCCCAAGGAGTTTGCGCAGCTGTCTAATTAGCTAGTTAGTTAGAGCTAGCCCCAGCGGAAGCCACGGACGGAGGGGCAGATAAGGTGGAGAGAGAAAGCAGAAAAGAATTTCATAAACACAAGGGGTCTGGTGAGAAGAGGCCGCGTCCGAACAAGGAGGGGCAGGCTGGGGGCTGGGGTGGGGGCAGGCAGCGGGGTCCACTGGCGGCGGTGGTCAGACTCTGCCCTGGAGGGGGGCACGCCTCGCCAGCCCTGAGACGGGTCCTGAGAACACAACCCCCAGCCCCAGGGCCCCTCCCTATCAGGGCTGCCGCGGGGCAAGGACCCTGGGCTCTCTGGGGACCCGATGAAGCAGTCGGCTCCCACCTTCCTCCCCCCAGTGTGTATTCTTAGCTCCGGCCCTGGACCTGCTGCAGTGTTTACATTGAGCCCTGTTTATTTTGCAAGCTCAGCTCACACTGCTTTTGCTGATATGAGGAACACAGTGGGCTGGGAGAAGTTCTTTCTTCTCTGTTTTTGCCGGAAATGTTCATGGCTCAGGGCCGGACACCAGGAGTCCTGGGTTTCCAGGCCCCAGTTCAGAGAGCAAGGGTGGGAAGGGCCCTCCCCCACCTGGCATTGCTTCACCGCCCCTTGTCCTAGAACCCTGGCCGGGCACACCTCTCTCCTGGACAGACATGCCCCCAGCCCGGGTCCCCCGCTGCCACACCTCCACAGCCCCTGCCCTGCACCAGGAGGGCCCAGTCTGCCCCAACCTCCCTCCTCCTGCTCAGTCCACCTCCCAGACCTCTCCATCCCCCAGCCTAAAAGCAGGACCCGGAGGCACGACCATCCGGGAGGCTCCCCCTGCCTCCCTCCCTGGAGCCCCTCAGAGCTGCTCACCTTGCATGCCCGCTACACACCCTGCCCGCTGAGTCGGGGCCTCTATTATCTTGGGCTTAGGTTATTTTTCCAGACATCGATGTGGTCTCTGGCCTCTCCCCACTGAACCGCAGTCCTTCCCATTGTATAATCTTTCTTAGACACTGCAGCAGCTCTCTTGCTCACCTTTTCTTCAGAATCTTTGTGCTCACATTTGTGGGTGAGATATGTCTTTCTGTTCTCATCTGTTTGGGCATCTAGTTTAGGAGAGCCTCACGAAACAAGTTAAGAAGCAACCTCTCTTATTTTGTATTCTAGAATATTTTGTATAGGATTAGGGTTTTCTTCCCCAGAATGTTTGGAGAAACTCAAAGGTGAAGCCGCCCAGGCCTGCCGTGTTCTTTGTGGGCAGATTTTTAATGGAGTCCATGATGTGGACGGTTATGGGACAGGTGGGGTTTTCTATCTCTTCCTGTGTCAGTTTCCATAAGCTGCTCACTCTAACCATGTGTGCGATCCACCCTGGTTTTCGTGTTTATTGGCATTTCTCATCGTTTTAGCACCTTTACCATCAGCAGTTTGCTGCTTACTTGCTTAGTCGTGTCTGACTCTTTGCAGCCCCGTGGACTGTATAGCCCGCCAGGCTCCTCTGTCCATGGGATTCTCCAGGCGAGAATCCTGGAGTGGGTTGCCATCCCCTGCCCCATCCAGGGGATCTTCCCAACTCAGGGATCAAACTCTCTTGTCTCCTGCATTGGCAGGTGGGTTCTTTACCATTGAGCTACCAGGGCCCTATCTCATTTGCTTGTTTGTGCCTTCACTTAACTCCACTGGCCAGCCTTGCCGGCTCCTTGACAATTTTATTCATGTCTTCAACCAATGCTTGACTTTGCTGATCCTCCCTTTTGTTGGCTTGTTTTGTTTCATTCACTTTATTTTCTTCCTTCTAGTTACTTGGGTTTAATGTATTATTCTTTCTTTAACTTCTTAGGTTGAATTCATTTTAAGACTTTCTACATTTCTAATGTGGGCTCTTAAGGCTACACTTTGATTTTTCTCTAAATGCCACTGAAACTTCATGCCCCAGGTTTTAATCTGCAGCATTTGATTTTAATGTTCATTCACATAAAGATTTCTCGAGTCTCCACTATGACCTCTTGTTTATCCCAGGAGATATTTTGCAAAATGATTTTCATCATTGTTATAAATGTCATTGCTCTACCATCAGAGAAAGTGCTCTGCAGGGCATCCGTCTTTTGAAACATTTTGAAATATGTTGCAAAGGTACAAGATGTCATCAATTTTTGTAAGTGTACCTTCCCTGTTTGAATACCGCACGTATTTTGAAGTTGACAGTGTGGTGTTACACTTGTGTCTGTTAGAACAAGCTTGTTAATTGGTTCCTCACTGGAATGTTTCTATCTCTTGATCTATCATTACTGAGAAGTGTGTTGAAGTGCCAACTATTGTGGAGAATTTTCCTATTTTTCTTTATATTTCTGTCCATTTTTGCCTCGTATATGTTTTAGATCTTCTGATCAGGTACATATAATATTCACTTTTTTGTATATTCGCTGCTGGATTCAATGCGTGGTAATTCCATAGCACCCTCTTTCTCTCAGGCAGGCTTTCCCCCCTCTTAAAGCCTATTATCATTGTTATACAAACCTAATTTTCTTTGTTATCTTTTTCTTAAGCTTTCTTGAGGTACAATTTACGTGCCATAAAATTCACCCACTGTAAATGCAGACAACACATTTTAGTAAATCTCTAATTTGATGTGCAACAAACATCAAAATGAAGTTTGAGAACATTTTCAACACCCCCAATTCCCTCAATTCCATTTGCCAGCTCCTGCCGCCAGCCACAGTCAATCACTGACCTGCTTTCTGTCTCTGTATCCTTAAATTTCTGTAAAACTAGAAATCTGCCTTTTCTGGATGTTCCCTGTAAATGGAATCAGACAACTGGTGGTGTTCGTGTTTAGCTTTTCTCACATAACGTAACATTCTTGAGGGTCGTCTGCGCTGCGTCTGTATTTCTTGCCTTCTTCACGCTCAGCAGCTTTCTGTTGTATGGATCAACCACATTCTGTTTATCCATTTGCAAGTTGATAGACGTTTGGACTGTTTCCAGTTTGGGGCTATTATGGTCAATGCCGCTGTGAACTTTTTATCTACGAGTCTGTGTATGGACATATGTTTTCGTTTCCTTCGGTCAGGTTCCTAAGAGGGGAATTGATGGGTCATATGGTAAGTTTCTGTTTAACTTTCTAAAACACTTCTAAACTGTTTTCCAAAGAGTTCGTACCATTTTGATTTCCCACCAGTAACACACAAAGGTTCCACTTTCTCTATATCCTTACAAATGCATGGTATGGTTGATCTTTTTTCTTTTCGCCATTCTAGCTGTGGGTTTGATTTGCATTTCCTTAATCACTAATGATGTTGAGCAACTTTTCATGTGCTTATTAGCCATTCATAGTCTTCTCAGGGGAAATGTTTATTCAACCCTCCTGACTATTTTCTAATTAAGTAGTTCTGTTCTTGAGTTGTAAGAGTTGTTGATATGTTCTGGATACAGTCCTTTATCAGATATATGACTTGCAAGAATTTTCTCCCCCTCCGTGGCTGTCTTTTCATGTTCTTAATCATGTCTTTTAAAACACAAAAGTTGTAAATTGTAAAGAAGTCCAACTTATCTTTTCTTGTATGACTCATGCTTTTGATGTTATATCTAAGACTTCTTTGCCTATTCCAGGGACATGAACATTTCCTTCTATTTTTTTTCTTGTAGAAGTTTTTTTTTTTTTTTTAGTTTTAACTCTTACATTTAGGTCTGTGATTTATTTTGAGTTAATTTTGGGATGTGATATGTGGAAACGTTTGGGGTTTTTTGTTGTTTTGGTTTGGTTTTTGTTCCTTTTACTTAAAGATATCCAGTGGCCTTGATACCATTTGTTGAAAAGGTTACATTTCCCTCATTGAATTTTCATGATGCCTTTGTCAAAAATCAATTGAACGTAAGTATATGGGTTTATTTCTGGATTCTCAATTCTGGACTGCTAGTCTCTAGCCCTGTCTTTAAATCCACATTACTCTATCTTGATTATTGTAGCTTTGTAGTAAGCTTTGAAATCAGGTAGTGTTAGTCCTCCGATTTTCTTCTTTCTCAAATCATTTTGCCCTTTCTATATTTTATGAATTTTTATGTGAATTTTAGAGTCAGGTTCTCAGTTTCTACCAAAAAAAATAAATAAATAAAAGAGAGAGAGAGAGAAAAAAAAAGAAGAAACCTGATAGGGTTTTCCTGGAGATTGTATTGAATCTCTGACCCATTTGGGAAAACTTGACATCGTAACAGTATTGAGTCTTCTAGTTCATGAACATGGTATATCCTTCTGTTTATTTTATCTATTTTAATTTCTTCCCATTATATTTTATAGTTTTTAGTGTATAAATCTTACATATCCTTTGTTAACTTTCTTTCTAAATATTTTATTATTTTTGATGGTACTGTTAATGGAATTGTTTTCTTAATTTCATTTTTTAGTTGTTACTAGTGTATAGAAATTGGAGAAGGAAATGGCAACCCACTCCAGTATTCTTGCCTAGAGAATCCTGTGGATGGAGGAGCCTGGTGGGCTGCTGTCCATAGGATCACACAGGGTCAGACACAACTGAAGAGACTTAGCATGCATGCATACATTGGATAAGGAAATGGCAACCCACTCCAGTATTCTTGCCTGGAGAATCCCAGGGACAGAGGAGCCTGGTCTATGGGGTCGCACAGAGTCAGACACGACTAAAGTGACTTAGCAGCAGCAGCAGTATATGGAAATGCAATTAAATTTTTATATTAAGCTTATAAACTGTGACTTCATTGTTATTAATGCTAGTAAATTCTGTTGTTGATTCCTTAGGATTTGCTATATATAGGATCATGTCATATATGGGGCTTCCCTGCTGGCTCAGATGGTAAAGAATCCGCCTGCAATATGGGAGACCTGGGTTCGATCCCTGGGTTGGGAAGATCCGCTGGAGAAGGGAATGGCTACCCACTCCAGTATTCTGACCTGGAGATTTCCATGGACTGTGGAGCCTGGTGGGCTGCAGCCATGGGGTCGCAGAGTCAGACACGACAAAGCAACTTTCACTTTCGTCATGTACGAATAAGGACAATTTTATGTCTTCCTTCCAGTCTGTATGCCTTTAACTTCCTTTTCTGCCTAATTATACTAGCTTCATGGGGTCGTAAAGAGTCGGATATGACTGAGCGACTGAACTGAACTGAACTGACTAGTAAAATGTTAACTACAAGTGGCTGGAGAAAGTCTTGTAGGGCAAAGTATTCCATCATTTACCATTAAATATGATGCAGGTTTTCATTAAATGCTGTTTGTTGAGTTGAGGGTGTTTCCTTCTATTCCTAGTGTATGTTCAGGGTTCTTCTCACAAACGAATGTTAGATTTTCTCAGTTGCCCACTCTGCAACTTTTGAGATGGGCATGTGCTTTTAGCCCTTGTTTCTATTAATGTGATGTGATACATTAACTGGCGGGGGGGTTTTAAGCCAATCTTGTCTTTCCCACTTGATCATGGTACACAGTCTCTTTTGTCTGGCACTGGATTTGTTTGCTAAGACTTTGTCAGGAATGTTTGTGTCTATATTTATAAAAGACACTGTTCTGTAGTTTTCTTGTGTGTTTTTTTTCTTTCTGATTTTGGTGTTGGGTTTTTTAATTCTTTTTTAAATCATATACACATTTTACATGTCTTTTGTAAACCCTAGATTTTTAAAAATCATTTAATACATCTATACTTAATTTCTTAATATTATGTATTTATACTTAATAAATATATTATACATCTATACTTAATAATTTCCAATATATTTTGATAGATTTATAGCCATGTATTTTGTGCTCTTTATTTGTACTAAACTTTCTAATGTTTACTCTGCTCTTCTTTCCTGTCTCTTGTTGAATTGAGAGTTATTTTTCACTGCACGCTTTCTTTTACTGGTTTTAAAGTTACATGACCGTTCTTGTAGAGGGTAACCTAGGACTTTATAAAAGTTATATAATACATCCATTTGCTATGTTTGCCCACATCTGAAATAAAATAAGTACCTTAAACATTTTAGTTTCAATCTCTCCAGCTAACTTATATGCTTTGTTGTATGTGTAAGTTCAAACATAATTAGTAGTGTTTTATATAATCAATATGTGTTTAAATTTACCCATCTATTTGCAGTTTTTGTCACGCATCATTTATTTTTCATCTCAGATCTTATATGTGGGGTCACTTTTTTTGACTGAAGTATTCATTAGAATTTTATTCAGTGAAAATCAAAACCCTTCTGATTTTATTTGTTTTAAAATGACAGTTTTACTGTTGTTCTTAAAAATATTTCCACTGGCTACAAAATTCCAGACCTTAGGTTACCAAAATGATGTTCTTTTAACACATTGAAAATATCATCAAGCTGTTCTTTGACTTCCATTGTTTCCATTGAGAACAAAGATGGCAATGAGTCATTGCTCTTCAGAAGGCAATGCATCTTTTCTTTCTGGCTGGTTTTAAGCTCTTTCCTTTACTCTAGTGTTCTGCATTTTCACCGTGTTGTGTTATTAGAGGGGAGAAGGCAATGGCACCCCATTCCAGTACTTTTGCCTGGAGAATCCCATGGACAGAGGAGCCTGGTGGGTTGCAGTCCATGGGGTCACTGAGGGTCGGACACGACCGAACAACTTCATTTTCCCTTTTCACTTTCATGCACTGGAGAAGGAAACAGCAACCCACTCCAGTGTTCTTGCCTGGAGAATCCCAGGGACGGTGGAGCCTGGTGGGCTGCCGTCTGTGGGGTCGCACAGAGTCGGACACGACTGAAGCAACTTAGCAGCAGCAGCAGTGTTATTAGAGAGTGTCTTTTGTTCATTCTGCTTGAAATTAATTGAGTTTCCTTAATCTGCGGTTGGTGAAATGCATCAGGTCTGGGTTATACTCGCCACTCTCTCTTCATATTTTGCTTTAGTTCACTGTTTCTTCTGGAACTTTCACGAGGCACTTGGTCAACCATCTCAGTTCTCTCGTATCTCTTACTGCTTCTCTCTTTCTCTTTTATAAAAAATCGCTTTGTTCTCTGTGCTGTATTCTGGATACTGTCTTCTGATCCATCTTCCAATTCACTAATTATTTCTTCAACTGTGTCTAATCTACAGTTAAATTTATCCAAAGAATTTTAAATTTCAATGATTGTTTTTCTATTTATGGAAATCTTATTTGGTTCTTATGCATACTTGATAGACCTTTTTATAGTACCTTTCTTTTCACTTGTACATTCAAACTTGAAAAAAATTTCTTGATGTATATTGAATACAGCTATTTTATGTTTGAACGTGTGAAAATGTAAGTTGCTCAGTCATGTCTGCCTCTTTGCGACTCCATGACCATAGCCTGCCAGGATCCTCTGTCCATGGAATTTTCCAGGCAAGAATACTGGAGTGGGTAAGCCATTCC
This sequence comes from Bubalus bubalis, assembly GCF_019923935.1. Lineage (NCBI taxonomy): Eukaryota > Metazoa > Chordata > Mammalia > Artiodactyla > Bovidae > Bubalus > Bubalus bubalis. Next base: position 130,288,491 of record NC_059161.1, on the reverse strand, counting down.
CTTTTCCAGGGGATTTCCCCAACCCAGGGATCAAACCCAGGTCTCCTGCATTGCAGGCAGATTCAGTTTCTGTTAATTCTGGTGTCTGAGTCTTTGTGAGTCACCTTATCAGTTTATGTTTTTTTCTCATTCATGGTGTTTTGTTCCCTTTGAGAATTTCCTTTTTTAGTCATAAGTTCATATATCTTACCATGTATCTCTGAGGATTTTTGAGGTCTAATGTGGAGCTGACCTTGGGGAGGATCCATGTTGATTTCTTCCATTGCTGTACATGTGGGAGCACTACCAGCCTGAACTATAAATTCTGGGCTCAACATTTTTGAGACCGCTCATGTGGTATGCATTTGGGCTTGCAAGCTGAGCACACCAGCTGTGGATATGGCTTCTCAGATCAAATGTTGTTCCACTCCTTTAAGCAGCAAAGCAATTTTCTATATAGTCTTTTCAGGGACTGGGTTATTTCTTACTGACCATTGAACCTTCACATTGAACACAGAGCACTTTGAAGGTTCCAGCTTTACGTAGGGCTCTGCCATGACACTTCCCACCTGGGGCAGGTCTGGGCTTGGATACCTAAGCATCCATCCCCTGTGAGACTGTGAAAACCAAAGCTCAAGTTTACTCAGTTCATCAGATGCCTTCAGGACACCTCTTACCTCTGTGGGTTCCACGCTAACTGCACATTCAGCCTCTGATCTCTCTTACCTCCAGACTAGCTCATCAAGGCTGATGAGTCTTGTGGGTAGACAAGGTCTCGTTCACTCACAGGGCATGGAGTCAGGGTTTGGAAGGTGGAGTTTTTCTGGGCACCCTGGGTCTGATGGCTGCTGCTCCAGCTTTGTGTACTGATTCCTGACCTTCCTAGGCTTCATCTCCCCATGAAATTGGGAGATGTTGGGCAGTAGCAATGTGTCTGGTTCATGCTGGTCTGTGGGGTCTTAGTGATAAGTAGATCTCATTCTGGGGCTCCAGTGGTTCTGTATTGGGCCAGCAGTCATTAGGGACTAGACTGAGAAGAATGCTCTTCTCCAAGCCCCCTGGCCCTCAGAGAGAAAGGACTCCCCCACTAACTTGCACAGAGGCCAAGCATCTAGAGATAGGAGCCTCTAGACCAGGGGGCAGCAAACTGGGGCCCATGGACCAGATCTGGCCCCTGACCTAAAGAATGTGTGACAAAGCCTGTGTATGATCCCTAATGCCTATAATATTTATTATCTGGCAGTTTACAAGAAAGTTTGCTGATCCCCAATTCAGACCAACGTTGCCCAATAGAAATATAAAGGGAACCACAGATATAATTTCAAACTTTCTCTAACAGTCATATCAGAAAAATAAAAAGAAACAAGTTAAATTCATTGCAATATATTTTATTTAACCCAGTAGATTAAAACATTATCACTTTGGGACTTCCCTGGGAGTCACTGATTAAGACTCTGTACTTCCACTGCATAGGGTGCAGGTCTAATCCTGGGTCAGGGAACTAAGATCTCATATGCTGCACAGCATGACCAAAAACTAAAAAAAAGTGTTACATTATCATTTCAATATATAATATTAGAAGAATGGTTAGGGTGGACGACATCCTGTCTCCAAAAGCCAGTGTGTGTTTTAAACTTAGAACATGCCTCTATTTGGATGCTGAGTTTTCCTAAGAACTGCTTGGTCTGCATTTAGATATCAGGAGATTTACAGTTGTCAAGGAAGATTCTCATGCCTAAATTAGCATTCCTAAACAACTGTTGTTAAAGTTTTCTAATAACTGAGTTGGGGATCTGTATTTAAATCTGAATTCGTCAAAATTCAATCAACTTGAGATCCAGTTTCTCGGTGTCAGCCGCATCCCCAGCGCTCTGTAGGCAAGCTTGGCTGGTGAGCAGGCTCTGGCACCATAACTTCAGACTGTGGTGTGCTGGCGGGCAGAGGCGGGAGTGGCCCCCGAGCGTGTGACCGGGCCAGGCCCAGGGAAATGCTGGCGAACACCAAGTGGGTGAGCAGGTGCTGATGTGGGGCAGGTGGTGGGGGCAGGGAGGGGGAGCGTCCCCCAGGCCCAGCATCCCCTCTGAACGTCCTTCACCCTCTTGGGCTCCCAGTCCTCAGACTCGAGCCTCCAGAGCCCGTGACCCACACTTCCCTGATGACTACCCGCCTGGCATTCTGGTTCTTATAACAGCATCTGTCTCCCACCAGCCTTGGCTCCTGGGGGCCGTAGGGACAGTGTTCACCTTGGGAGGCTGTGTTCCCAGGCTGCCTCGGACTCCACGGGGCACCTCATCTCCAGCTGGGGCTAGTTGCCTCTGAAGGCTGGGCAATCTCAAAGGGGCTCCCCCACCCCGTGCCCAGCTCCCCAACATCCCTCTGCTCCTGCAACACTCCTCTCTTTGCTGGTGAACTGCTCTTGAGTGGCAGGGCCGTAAATAGGCAAAGGCGTGGGCTTTGCCTGATCAAAGGGCCCCCTTCAGAAGCCGTCATTAGCTGCTATTCTGGGAACTGGTTATTTTAAGGTTAGTGTATTTTTTCTTTCCTGAGGAGCCGTCTTAGTGGATGGCTAGGTCCTGAGGTGCTGGCTCTTCAGTCAAACCACACAAGCCCTGTTTTGTCTAGGGTTTCAAAGATAAACCTAGAATGAAAGCATCACTTGACGCTAAGCGCTGCCATCCCTGTTCCTGGGCAGAGGTGGGCAGGCCTGCCAGGGAGTCCCTGTACCCCTCGAGCCACGAGGAGACTTGCCAGCCCCGGGACGGGGCTGCTGTGCTCCTGGAGGGAGCCAAGGTCAGAGCCCAGCGTTCTCACGGCCACGGCGGCCCCCACAGGCCTTGCCTAGGGCCTGGCTCAGGGGGGCATCTTTCAACAGACGGCCCAGCTTTTGCCAAAGATCTGTGGGAAGAGGCCCACCCCCACCAGTGGCCAGGGGAATGCACAGTGACATCATGGTTTAGGAAAATGATAATACCCGGTGCTGGCATGCATGTGGGAAAACAGGCATTCTTACACATTGCTGGTGGGGACTCTAATTACTACAGGGTTACACGTCTGGAAAGGAATCTAGCAGCATCTGTGAACATTAAAAATACATGTACCTTGAATCCCAGGAAAGGAAGCTCCAGGGTCAGAGGCCTACGTACCAGGATGCTAGCCATGCTCTGAGTGACAGAGAAACGAGGAACCACTTAGCTGCAGTGAGCAAAGAGCTGAGTAAGGAGGCTCCTCCAGCTGTGGGTGCCACCGGGCCCTATGGCTGTCAGTGCTGACAAGAGGCTAAGTCAGAAACCCGAGACGCCAAGAAGCCAGGTTCCCAGAAACCGCGCCACCTCGGACAGCCCTGGAGGGCCAGGGAGCACAGCCCAGCTCCAGGGTGCGGGGGCTGTCCCAGCAGCAGACAGCCCTGGTGCAGCTGTGAGATGCTCCATCCCCGTTTGTTCAAGGTCAGGGTGCCCCTTGCAGTCTGTGTGCGAGTTCGAGGTCGTTCAGGTAGAAACGTGGTGTCCCGTCCCGGTTCCTGCTCTGGCCTCAGTCCTCTGTCTGCTAGGGCTGCTCTCCCACCAGAAAAACTAGCCCCTAAACTCAGCCTCCCCCCACAGCTGCTCCCCAGGACTCGGGGTTCCCTCAGCACCCAAGTCTTGGTCACTGATCTGAGCCTCCCTTCCCAAAGACCCACTCTGTGCCAAGATTGGGGACATGGTCCACCGGGTCCAGACCCGAGGTCCAGCCCCAGTGCAGAACCCGTACACACACATCACTTTTGCTCCATCCTACTGGCAGAACCAGCCACGTGGTCCCACCCGGAGCAGTGTGGGGAATGCCGTCCCAGCAGGGCCCTCTGGGGTCATCTGTGTGGTGGGATGCCCGTCTCCTCCACCCACGTTCCCCCAGAGACAGCAGACGTACCCTGTGATGCGGGCCTGCCTACCTGCCCCCGCCCACACACAGCTCCCCTCAACAGCCCTCCCCAAGGCCCCAGGTCAGCAGCCGCCGTGGACGGGAACAGCAGCATGGCCGGGGACTCTGCCCTCTGCCCCCAGCAGTGCCCCTAGCACAGCCCAGCACCCTAGGGGCCCACACGCTAGACTTGGTTTTGTGGGTGAAGCCCCCATCAGGGTTAGGGGCACCCCGGGACAAAGGCCTGGGAGACTCAGGTCTGACCATCTGACCCCCCACCCAGGCTGGCACTGCCGTGAGCACGAAAGGGAGGAACCAGGGCCGATGGGCAGGCAGTGTGGTCAGCTGCGGGGCCTGAGCCGCCATCCAAGCCCTCCTCACTCCAGCCTCGTCCCCAAGGTCCCACTAAAAGGGCTGGAGCAGGACTCCCTCTCGGAGGGGCTGAGCCACCTCTGCAGGAGCCCCACACCCCACCCCCAAGGTCAGAGGACCCGGCCGCCCATCACATCCGTGAGTCCGGTTTTTGCAAGAGATGCTAAAATCCCACCCCTTCATTTCAGAGGCTTGGTTCCCTGTCCCTGAGTGAGGGCATAGGTCGGGTGGTCCCAGGGGACCTATAGGCCTCCCAGCCCTTCCATCCCATCAAGGACAAGATCCTTAGGATCCTGTAGTATCCAGGAGGGCATGTCCAAGAGGCCACGGTCACGGGAGGGAGGTGAGCGCTCCACTGGCCTGGAGCTGATGCTCAGGGCGGTGTGCCCGCCCTGCTGGGGTCCTGAGCCTCTCCTGACATGGAAGCAGGAGGGCTGCCCTCGTGGCTCACCCCCTCTCTGTACCCCGCCAGTCCAGCTCCTCCTGGCCAGCGAGAGCCCATCCCCCCGTCATGGCAGCCTCACCCCCTCGGAGGCCTGGCCTCCCAGGAAGGAATGTGAGTGCTGGCTTTGGGAGTCTGTTCCAGCTCAGGTTCTAGGCTGGGGGCCTGGCGTGGGGGCTGTTCAGCCAAAACGGTGATCTGGAAGACTGCACCCCACGTGTCATAGGCCCCACCTCTGGGGGGCTTGGGACTGAAGGAGGCCGGTGGAGACGCACCCGGGACATCCCAGGGACGCCCTCCCCAGGGGTGGGCACTGCTAACCAGCCTCTGTGAGCCTCAGTTTCCCACTCTGCCCAAGGAGAGGCTACATGGGCACTGGGCCACCTGTCCAGGCCTGGTCTCCTGTGGCTGCCGCGCCCATACCCGACACCCAAGGGCCTGGGGTCTGCCCCAGAGCTGCCTGTGGCGGAGCCAGCCAGGGGCTTCCAAGGCCCCTTGTACCCCCTCTTCCCCAGACCCAGACCCCACGCGTCTCTGCAGTCCTGCCTCAGGGGGCAGAGCCAAGTCCAGGGCCGAGAAGCCCGGCTCCCACGCCTGTGTGTTCTCACACTCACGTGTCTTCCTCTGACGGAAAGGACAAGGCCGTGCATACACGCGTGTGGGCTGAAGGGGCACCCTCCTCCCGTTTCACAGAGGGCACAGCCCCGGCCTCCCCTGTGCACTTCGCAGCCAGCGGCCACAGCTCAAGCCGCCCCCGACTTACGGGTCCTGGACCCAGGAGGTCACATGAGTTAGTTTTCAAGTGTGTGTCTTCCCACTGGTCAGCGGAGGGGATGAAAGGGGATGGTGCGACTAAGGCAGGCGCTGTCGGGAGGATGCGGGGCTTGATCCACGCCCCGGGGAGAGGAAGCTCACCGCAGAGAGCCTGGGGCAGGGGAAGTGCTGCAAGCCCAGCCTCGGGGCCTGGCGTCTGACTGCAGAGTGGGCATGAGTGCGGACAGGGAGGGGGTCGGGGCCAGCCAGAGAGCCCCGCGCTGCTCCGCCCCGACCATGGAGCCCAAGCCTCGGTGTCCCCACCTGCACTGCGGCCTCCTGCTCCCCACAACCAGGGCAGCCCCCCCGGAACCACTTTCCCCCCTTTTCCGGGGTGTTTCTCTCCCACCCCAGCCGGGGGACGATCACCACTCCCCCTAAGTCGGCCTCTCCTGAATGACTCTATTTATAGGCCTCCAATATTGGCCAGAAAGGAAATTTACATTTTTTTTTTTCAAACTTTAGCTCCAGTCTGTGTCGGCTTCTGTGGGTGGATGGCTTCTGAGAGAGGCTGGGGGCAGGGAGCAGGCGGGCAGGGCCTTGCGTATCGGGCCGGCGGGCAGCGCCCGGCAGCCTGCTCGCGGTTCTTTAATCAAGGGCCGGGCTTAGGCTGGGCAGGCCGTCCGGGGGGCCGGGCCGTGAGGGCGCCCCCAGCTTCGTCTCTGTGGCGAACCCTGCCCCGCCGCCTAGGCCGACCTCAGAAGAAAACATGTCTTTTGATCAAAATGGGCCCTTTTTTAAACTTGTCACCCTGCGGGTCAGGGCACAGCCTGCCCCCGGCCGGTCCTGCATATTAAGCAGTGGCTTGGTCACCACCAAAAATAGACGTCCCAGACGCAGGGCTGTCCCCGCCGCTCCGGGAGGCGACCGGCTGGGAAAGAGGCAGCCGGCCCAGGCCCCGGCCCTGCGGATGCTGCAGACGGTGGGCCCAGAGTTGGGCTGGACTGGGAGTCCAGCGGTTGGGTTGGGGACCACCTCCCAACCCGGGGTCTGTGGAGCTGGGCAGGGGCGTCGGGGAGCCTTCCAGGCTGGGAGCGGGGTGGCAGCCCGGCAGGGTCCGCGGGCAGCCCCGGCCTGCCTGGGGCCGGGCGGCAGGTGGACGGCAGCAGGTCCCCGGCCGCAGGCCCACACCAGCGAGCGCATGGCCTCCTCCCGCCGGGCCCGCAGGCCCTGCTCCAGCCTGGCCGTCGGGAGGCACAAGATGGCTGACGCGGCGGCTTCTCCCCGGGATGCTGGCACACGCGGCAGTGGCCGTGCGGAGCTGTGTTTACTTTGCCGAGTGGACGGCCTCTCGTTGCCCGGGTTCCGAGCGCTCCAGAGGCAGATGGAAATTTTTGTGGATTAAACACGGGGCTGAGGCGCGCGGGCTGTTTGGGTTGGCAGCGCTCCCTCCCCACCCCGTTCCTGGTCCGCACTCCTCACCGGGGCGTCCATTCATGCCGCTCTCCCGGGCCCTCCTCCAGCCTGGCTCCTGCTGCCCAGAGCAGGGCGGCCGCGACCCCCTCCCCGAGTCTGGAAGAGGCTGCGGGTTGACGGCGGGCTCCCGGAGGAGGCCTGCTTCTCCGGGGTAACTTCTCCTATGGCGGGGTGGGGGGCCCCTCTGACCTCCGGATCCTCGTGTAGGAGAGGTGGGAGGCGGTGTACAGACCAGGCGAGCCACGTGTGGGGCCCGTGCCCATGGGTCCAGCACCAGAAAATGCCCGGCACCCAGGCTGGTCTTCAGAAAGGCCTTCGCTGCGTCTCAGGAGAAGCTCTCCATCCAGAAGAGACCTGGGCCTTTCGGGAAGGATGGGAGGGTGTGCCGGGCTACAGAATAGATCTTCCCGGGCGCAGGGAGCTGGGAGCCAGGATATCTGGGGAGCTGTGCCTCCAAGCAGAGGGCACGGCAAGTGGAAACGCCCTGTGGGGTGACCCGCCGGCTTGTGTGAGCAGCACCAGCGCCGCAGAGCACCTGCGGGTTCGGGAGGAGCCTGGAGGGTGGAACAGACAGGTGAAGGGATGCGCCGACCTGAGGCCCGAGAGCCCCGGGAAGGACCTGAGGCTTCGCGTGGAGGGAGGGGGCTTTGGGGCCACCGTGCAGCCGTGTTGTTTTTAGCTGTTAGCCTGGCACGTGGAGCACAGACTGAAGGGGGGCAACCGTGGCTGCAGCTGGAGCTGCGGGGCTGGCACGCCACTCCCTGCCCCCTCCTGCCCTGCAGGAGCTGCTACCCCCGCCCCCACCCCTACCCCGGGCAGCAGGTTGGTCAGCGTGCCCAGCACCCCCTGCCCCCGCCAGCCGGGAGCCACAGGTCAGGTCTCACATAAAGAGCCATCTGTGTGGGCAGCGAGGTGGCCAGCCCGCCTGCCCCCACACAGGGGCACTCTCCCCAGCAGGGTCCACCCAGCCCCCACCCGCTGGGGCCCGCGGACACCCCAGCAGACCACTAGCACCCACCCCAGGCGGGGGCTTCTTGGGGTGGTGTGAGACCCTGGCCCGAGATGCCGATGCCAGGGTGGACCTGTGTCACCTGGCCACTCTCAGAGTAGTGCTGGAGACGGGGAATTTGGCACAGCCCAGGCAAAGCATGTCTGGGGATGTTGGGGGGACCCCGCATCACAGCCCCCCAACATGTGGCCCACCTGGGTGCACCCAACAGTCATGGTTTTAGGGCTTTACAACATCACCTTGTGATAAGAGGTCACATCCGATAACCAGCATGGAAATTTCACTGCATACTCACTTGCTCAGTCATGTCCGACTCTTTGCAACTCCATGGATTGAAGCCCACCAGGCTCCTTTGTTGATGGGGTTATCCCAGCAAGAATACTGGAGCGGGCTGCCATTCCATTTTCCAGGGGATCCTCCTGATCCAGGGATCAAACCCAGGTCTCCTGCATTGAAGGCAGAGCTTTTACTGTCTGAGCCACGGGGGAAGTTAAGTAAAGTGAAATCTCCCAGTTGTGTCCGACTCTTTGTGACCCCATGGACTATACAGTCCATGGAATTCTCCAGGCCAGAATACTGGAGTGGGTAGCTATCCTTTCTCCAGCGGATCTTTCCGACCCAGGAATCCAACCAGGGTCTCCTGCATTGCAGGCGGATTCTTTACCATCTGAGCTAGCAGGGAAGCCCAAGAATACTGGAGCGGGCAGCCCAGACCTTCTCCAGGGGATCTTCCTAACCCAGGAATCGAACCAGGGTCTGCTGCATTGCAGGCGGATTCTTTACCAGCTGAGCCAGCAGGGAACCAGGGAAGCCCACATCTGGAAATTGTGCTATCGAGGCCCATAAGAGTGTCTTTTGAACCTTCTCCAGGCAGCTTCTCTGGAGAACCTGCACCTTCTCCAGAACCACAAGTGTCCCCAAACGTGAGCCCTCTGATCTGGACAGAGGGACCAGATGTGACCACCATGGAGACTAAAGCAGCCACTGAGCAGCAGCACCGCTGAGAGCAGCCCCTGTGATGGGCTGGGCTGGTTCCTGCCCTGGGAGCACAGGGGTCGGCGGGCAGAGGCAGGGACGCCAAAGCCAGGGCGCCTGTGTCCATCCCTTCAGGGCCCAGACATGAGCAGAGCCACTCAGCTGTCCGGTGGGTTGCCCTGACCTCTGACATGACGTAGCGGGAGATGCCCACTGCTCCTCTACGGGTGCCCCCACCCCAGGCCTCCCGCCCCCCGGGAACCTCGCCCCCTGGCACCCCTACCTCTAGAGACAAGTCAAGCCTCCGCCTGCAGGCGTTCCAGCCTGGGGCCCGAGACGCCAGGCAGGCATCTGGCTTGCTCATGTCTGGGGGTCACAGACCCTCTCCTTCGAGAAGGAACCGTCCCCTGAGGGGCCAGTGTCCAGGTCATGGGCCGCCTTGGTGCCCGCTCCCCACCTCCCCAACCCCAAGGGGCCACGAATCCCCTGGCCTCGAGGCCAGGCCCCCAGGAGAAGGACTAGCCGAGCCCGGGGCAGTGGGAAGGCCTTGGGTTCCCAGGACACCCAGACTGTGGGCCGTTCTTCCCTGGCCTGTCCGCACACAGGCCTGCTGCTGTGCCCCGCGGCCCTCGCCACCTGACAGATGGGATGGGGCGGTGGGGCAGGGACGTGCACGCCTCTCGATGCCAACACAAGCGGCCTTTATCCCGCCCGTAAATGGTTTCTGTGTCCAGGGAGCCAGTGCCCAGCCCGGGCCTAACCCCCTGGCGGCCAGTGGGGCGAAACTGGATCCGTGGGGACAGCGGGCAGCGTGCGGTGGCAGAGCGGCCCCGTGGCCACAACAGGACGTTGTGCCGGCCTCACCTGGGCTGGCTGCGGCGCCTGGGACCCTCGAGGACACTGGCCATGGCCTCGCAGCTCCGGGGGGACGTCCTGGGTGGCCGAGTGCAGGAAGGGGCCAGGGAGCTGCTGGCCGCCGCCCCCACCACCTTCGCCAGCCAGCCGGCTGGGCAGGGGCAGCAACAGGCTGCGGACCATGGCGGGTCATGCTGTGCATGCACCCTCTCTCACAGTGTCCCCCACTGGGAGGGCAGGGGGCAGGGTTCCCAGGTCAGGGCCATGCGTGGAGGCCTTGCCCGCCAGAGGCCCAGCCAGCTGCAGGGACTGTCCCCCCCTGGCCTGTAGCGAGGTGCTAGCCAGGCCCCCAGAGTCCACCCAGAGCGCTGGCGGCCGGGCCAGCCCTGAGTCTGCTGCCCGCGGAGGCAAAGCCTCCTCCGGCCCACCTGGCCACCCCCAGCCCTCACTCCAGGACCCGAAGGTCCTGCCCCGCGGCCACCTGATGCCCGGCCCCCTGTATGTCCTGAAGGCTGCTCGCCTTCTCTGCTCCTTGCCCTGTCTCCGCGCATCCTCTGCCCCAGCCTTTTCAGGGCAGCTTCTCACACCCCTGAGCCCTTGCCGTCCCCTCCTGGGATGCCCTGGAGAGCTGGCATAGCCCAGGGCTCAGGAACGCCCAGGGACTGGGGCATCTGAGCCCTGATCGGCCTCTGTTGTCCATCCTGCCGTCAGAAGGAATCTTAGAGAAGGTTCCACAGTCCTACCCACCTGCAGTCCCGGCTCATTGCCGACAACCTGGGGCCTGGCCCATCCCCAGAACTCATCCCGCCCAGATCACCTGAACCGTTCTCATAACAGCCTCCTCCCGCGTGTTTGTTGGCCCTGCAGGGGCCCCCCTCCCCAGCCAGGGTCACCTTTAAAATAGCAGCACCAGCAGATCCTTTAGGCTAATTCATTGGTGACGGCAAAATGATGCCGAGTTCCAAAAAAAAAACACCTCTATTTCCTCATTAACATAATTGCAAACAGAACGAACCTTTCTTGATTTCATGTAAACAACAGCTTGAAATAGTTTATAATCCTTGCAGGTATCAAATTAAGTTTTTACTTATGGTCTGGAAATTAATTACCCTTACAGAGAGACAAATGTGAAAACTGTGTATTTTTGACAAGAAAATTAAGCAGCTATCGGGGAAATGTAACTTAATCGTCGCGGAGAAAATTGTTTATAAATTGGTCGCGTTGCCTGAACTCTCGCCTCTTCTGCCGGGGGCGGGCTCAGTGGTTGTGTGTGCGTCTGCCTGATTGGGGAAGCACTAGACCAGCTGCAGAGGGAGGGGCCAGAGGGGCCAGGGAACAGGGCAGGGAGGAGGAGGGGAGGGGGCAGAGGGAATTCCAGGCGAGGGGACCGATGGCAGAGGGCAGGGACCAGGATGGGTGACGAGGGGCAGCCTGGGGCTGCAGGGGAGTGCACAGCTCCCCCAGTGACAGGGAAGGGGGCTCCAGGCAGAGGGCAGGGCACTGGGGCAGGAGCGAGCCTGGAGCACGAGGCGGGAGGGGACGTGCAGGACAGGAACTCGCAGAGGCTGGCGGGGCCTCACCCCCCAAAGAAGTGGTTCCCAGATTCTCGGTCAAGGCCACCCGGTCTTCAGGGCCCTGAGTGTGACCTGTTTACAATTTTTCATCATTATCTATCCTGTTACGGCAAACCTCTTCCTACACGTTTTCCCCTGGTATTGTGTTGTTTTCCGGGAGTGAAATTTCCGGGTCAACACCAGGAGCCTTGGCGAGAATTTCTCAACATTCCGAGCTGCACAGGGTGGAAGTCAGTTCCCCTCGTCAGGGGAGGTGGCCACACTGAGGGCAGCAGGCTACTCGGTTCCAGGGGCTGCGTGGAGGCGGGTGGCCAGGGAAGGCTGAGTCTTGCATGCCTGCCCTTCAGAGCTCCAGGGTCCCACCCTGCCTCCCGCTGACACACACACACACATACAACCTCCCCCTGTAGCCCCTTCCCCCAGCCCCTTCTCCACCTGCACCTGGGCAGTGCCAGGGGGGCCTCTGTCTGCTTTGGCCCCTCTGATGCTATGTTAGGCTCAGGGAAGTGGTACAGAGTGGCCAGAGCTGGGTATACTGTTGAGACAAGGCCCTTGGGACCCATAACCAGAGAGGCAATGCCCACTGGGCCCTGGCCTGTGGTAGAAGGCTGGCAGGGCAGGAGGGAGCAGGACGAGGGCTTAGCATCCACCCATGTGATGACGTGGACACGTGGCACAGCCCCTCTGTGCCTCAGTTTCCTCAACCCCAGAGAGGGAGTGTCTGCAGGGAAATTCAAGGACTGGGAGCCCCAAGCAGGCACATGGCAGGTACTAGGGGCAACTGGTGACCACAATTCTCTAAGTGATGGAATAATCCAGCTGAGGCGGCAGCAGGGGACAGGGGTGCGGGGGACAGGAGGCAGAGCCCACTCTGGTCGCCCACTCTGGAGAAGGTTCTGGAAGGGATGGGAAGGCAGGGATCAGCAAGGCTCCCAGGCTGGGCACTGGCCATGGGGAGTGAGGATGGTGTGGAGCTGGTGAGGGGTAGAAGGGACAGCACTTGGTGAAGGGGCTGTTTCAGGGGCCAAAGTGGGGCCACATGGCTGGAGCCAGGAGGCCAGGGTGAGACTGTTAGACCTTGGCCGTGTCCAGCACTCTGGGGTGTGAACTCCTCCGCTTGACAGGCTGCACCCAGAGTCTCAGGCAGAAGGTCTCGAGGCTGGGGGCCGTGCTCGGCATCTGCCCCCAGGGGCCTCCGCGTCCAGCCCCCCACACAGCTGTCTCTGCAGGGCCCGTCGTGCTGGCGGCCGCAGTGTTAACACAGGCTGATTTAACAGGACCCCGCCAACAGGCGCTTCAACAAGACATCGATTTCACATGGTTCCAGGGTCTGGGAGTCCGAGATCAAGGTGCCGCCTGATTCAGGGTCTGGAGAGGGCTCACTGCCTGGCTTGCAGAGGACTGTCCTCTCCCTGGGTCCTCTCCCTGCGTCCTCTCCTGGCCTCCTCTCTGCACACAGAGGAGAGAGTGGACGCTCCAGTGCCTCTCCTTCTGCTTCCAAGGACGCTAGTCCCACGGGATGAGAGCCCCACGCTTAGGTTCTTGTTTAGCCTCATTGTTGCTGTTTAGCTGCTCAGTCGTGTCTGCCTCTCTGTGGCCCCATGGACTGTAGCTCACACGTCCCCTCCAAGCCTCTGTTTTCCCATCTATAAGATGGGATGATGAGAAGCCCCAGCTCAGGAGGAGTCGGGCTGCAGTGAGACAGTACACGTTTGGCCAGAGGACATGCTTGCTATGGCTACAAAAGGGGGTTCCGCTGGGGCTTGGGGTGGCCCTATGACCAGCAACCCAAGAGGTCAGGCGAACCACTCTCCTGTCCTGGAGGGGAAAGTGTGGAATGTTCTAGACTCTCTAGTCTGCAGGGGAGGAGGGCAGCAGGACAGTGGACTCGGCCCTCGCCCTCTTGCTGTTCCCGGCCAGCAGGGCTGGTGCCCCGGCGCTGCCTCCCAGGCTTGCCCATGCCCGTCTTCCCAGCGCCATCCTCAGGCACAGGCGGCCAGATGCCACCCGCACCATGGCAGGCCCCTTCCAGGGCTCAGGGTCTCACCCTGGCTTCTCCCACCGCCTGCGCCTTGGGGATGGTGCTTCTGGCAGCCGCCCTGCCTCTCGATGTGAGCCCAGCGCCCCCAGGGTCCCTGAGAAGTGGGGACAGGTGCCAGGGCACACGTGGCCAGGCACTGCCCTCCCCAGGGTGGCTCTCACCAGGGGATAGAGGGGCACCGGCTGCCTCCCCCCTGGTCCGGAAAGTAGGGGCTCACAGGGGAGGGGAGCGTCGTCTCCTCAGGACTGCCAGCTGGGAGTGGTGAAGCCACTGTCAGCTCTCCATGCCCTTGTCCTGCAGGCCGGGGAGCACTGCCGCCCCCAGCGCCCCCGTCAGCCCCCAGCTGCAGGACCCTCCCAGCAGACGGTCCACATTGCTCACGCTCTGGCCTGAAGGCAGGCTGGACCACGCCCTGGCTCTAATGCTCCGCAGCCCACCCTGAGGCCCCCACATGGCCTCATGGCATTTAGGGGGCCCGCCCAGGCGGGGGCTGCCCTGGCCACTCCTTCCAAGCAGGAGATAGGGGGACAGCATGGGTCCCAGTGCGAGCTGGGCACCAGGGCGCCTGCCAGCATGGCCCCTGGGAGCCTAAAGACAGAGAAGGGACAAAGCCGGTGAGGCTGTGAGCAGCCCTGGACCCCAGCCGGGTCTCCATGCTGGGCAAATGAGGACAAAGGCATCCACACGGGATTCTGGGGCTGTCCGAACGTGCTCCCAGCCCTCAGCCTGTGTCCAGGACAGAGGAATAAACAGTGTCCACGGGTCCACCAGGGCCTCCGAGGGGCCGCGCGAGCCTGCACAGAGCTGGGCTTGGCTGGGGAAGGACGATCCTGGCCGCGGGTCAGCGGAGCCCAGGCAGGGATGAGCAATGGTGCGGGCCTGGCCTGGAAGCCCCACAGGAAGGGCTGGGGGAGGGCAGCCCGCTGCAAGAGTAAGGGGTCGCCTGCGGAGGCTTTGTGCTGTGTATAAAAGGCTGTCTTCAGCCAGATGGGGCTGCCACGTCCCCCAAACCCCGGGGAATGCCCCCAAGTCCCCAGGAACTGCCGCAGGGGCCCTGGGCTCTGGGCGGGAGCAGGAACTTGTGTGCCCCTTACCCCTGCCCCTGTGCAGGAGGGGCTGGCGGGGAGCGTGTTGGGGGAGGGCCTGTGTGCCAGGGTTCAGGAGTGGGATTCGGAGCGCCTGCCCGGCCTGGGGCGCACAAGCCTGGGCCTGCAGCCTCTGCAGCCCTGCCGCCAGCTCCTCTCCTGCCCGCCTGCCCCGGCCTGCCCGCTCTGCAGCTCAGGGGCCAGTGCCCACCCGCAGCCTGCCCCCTGAGTGCCCAGGGCTGCTGTCTGCCCAGACTCGCCAGGGGCCTCCTGGGCCTTCTGTCCTCTCGGTCTCAGTCACCCCTCCGCTCCCGGCTCCTCTCCGCCCTCCTCGCCCCCGCTTCGGCCTCACTAGTGCCCACCTAGCTGCTCCACAGGTTCCCATGCACAGGGGCACAGGGCACCTATGCGTCCACTGCCTCCAGCCACTGATCCCACAGCCCCAAGGCCAGTGGCGTCCAGCCCAGCCTATGGGTGCCGGGCCAGCAGGGTCACCCAGCAGGTCCCATTCATGCTGAGCCCCAGGCCCGCGCATGGCGGCAGCCCCTAGCACCTTCAGGGCCTTGAGGAGACGAAAGCCAAGGGGGAGGATGAAGAGTGTGCCCTGGGCTGTGAGCAGAACCCCCGCGGCTTCAGCATCTTCGATTTGGAGTTTACAGGGGTCGGTTCTCCACGCAGCCAGCAGAGATGTATCAGAGAAGGGAGGGCCTCCTGTTCTGGGCCGGGACCATAGTCACGTGTGCTGGAGAACCACCTGCTGCGCAGGTGACCCGGGCCCCTGAGACGTCACCTCGCAGGAGGGCTGACACCCCGCCCCATCAGAGTGCCCGCAGCGGTGCGGGCGGTGGAGCTGAGGTCTAAACCCAGGCCGTGTGGTCAAGCCCGTCTGTTTAGCGGGACATGGATGCCCAGAGCAGAAAGGACGGGTGCCCCAGTGCTGCGGGTGCGGGGGGAGAAGCGAGTGGAGGCGGCCGCAGACAGGGCACCTCTGACCCACAGACTGGGCATCACTGAGCTACACACTCACCCAGGGCCGGTGGTAGGGTTATCACCACCCCGACATAAGCATCCCGGGTATTTTTAACTTGACAAAATGGTGCCAGGTCTCACACAGAGGTGAAAATAGCTGTGATGTTTCTGGGGAAAGAGAACTGATGAAGGGGTGGTTCCGCCCAATGCTGAGGATCAGGCCACAACCTTTGATGGGTCACAGCCTTGGGCCGGGGAAGACCAGCCCTGTGGGCGGGGGCCCCCCGGGTTCACCCGTGCCGGAGGAGAGCGGCAGAGCCCACAGGCGCAGCTCCACGGCTCTGCCCATCTACGTTCAAAGAGACTGAGGCCTGTGGTCATGTGGCTGCCAAACAGCAGGAATAGCCTCAGCTCCCCGGCTCTACGCAGAACATGGGGTGACGCTCTGACAGGCGAGAGGCAGCGGCATCACGAGCCAGATGCGATGCTGACGCCACCAGCCGTCTAGGGAAAAACTAAGGTAGCGTGTCCCTGTCAGCAGACAGCAAAACGGCATAGTGATAAGGCTGCCATTTATAAAAAGCAATACTGGGAGATATGTTTGAGCAGCCAGACGTCCTTGGGCTTCAGACAGAGCCGCCCTCTGGCCTCCTTGGTTTAGGCTGAGCCAGGGTCCGAGATGGGGCTGAGAGCCGGAAGTGGGGAGCAAAGCCTGCAGCCTCCGGGGCCCTCCAGACTGCAGGCTGGCAGACGACCTCAGCCAGTGGTGAAGAGTGCCCATTTTTGGTGTTAAAGACTCCAAATCTATGAGAAAAGCACTCAAGAGTAGGCAAAAAAACCCCCTAGAAACACAGTCACAAAAGGGCCTCAAAGACTGAAAAGATTCCTCATTTCTTTTGTCCTCTAAGCCAGGGCCAGTCAATTGCGGCCTGCAGGTGTGATCTGGCCCTCAGCCTGTTATTGTCAATAAAGTTTTATTAGGACACAGCCACACCCACTGGCATGTGCCTTATCTCTGGCTGCTCTCATGCTGACAGGCTGAGTTGAGATGTTTTAGGAGAGACCACGTGGCTCTGAACCTGAAATCCTTTCTACCTGGCCCTCCATGGGACCGCTGACAGCGCGTACTCTCAGAACTCAAGTGGGAGACTCACGGTGGGCCGCAACGGATGTGGACGTAGCCCATCCGCTGGGGGTGCAGAGGAGGAAGGTCTGTTGGCGGCCAGTCCTTCCCCTTCTGGGGAACGTCAAGTGCTGCAGGCCGTCCCTCTCCCATGACCCCGGACTCCTGCTCCCGGCACTGCGTCCCTGGAGGACAAATGAGCGTCTCCACAGAGTCCTGCACGAGCAAGTTAATCACAGCCTCCTCACGGTGGTGAGAGATCCGAAACAGACGGCATAGAGGGTGTTCGCAGGATGCTTGCTCCTGGCCATGAGCGTTAGGGACAGTAGGCAGCTCGCAGTGACCCCGGAAATGTCCAGAGTACACAAGGACTTGGGGCTGGGCCAGGCACGGCGTGAGCCCAGCCTGGGTGGGCGTGTACGTGCGAAAAATATCCCCTCACGGAAGACACACCAAAACACTCCCGCCGTTGGCTCTGGAGGGTGGACATAAAGGTGCAGTTTTTAAAGAGGTTTTACCAGGATTTTCTGGCAGGAGCGGTTTTTGCTTCTGTGACTGGGACGAGTAGACATTAGCACAGAGAGGCTCTGACCCCTGTGGCCTCACCCCCGTGTGGCCTCATCTCCATCCTTCCCAAACTGTGGCCACAGCAGGTCACTGTGCAGAGCAGAGCCTGGCCACCTTGTCCACGAAGGATGAGTGACCCCACGCTGGGCCATGGGAACCCAGGACCCCAGCTTCAACCCAGCTAGGCTGAGTGGCCGAGCATCGGTGACCTGTCCCCTCTGCCTGCCCAGCAGTGGCTGGCGTCTGCTCAGTGCATGCCCTGGGGCCACCTGGGGCTTTGTGGGGCCTCAGCCCCCAGCGGGGGAAGGGTAGGGGCCTCAGACTCCCCCAGCGCTTCCTGGGCTCACCCCGCCCTAACTTCTCCCCCCACTGTCACCCTCCTTCCCACACGCCCTGGCACGTCCTTCACTCCCCGCCGTGGGCCTCACTGGGGCCCTGCCCCAGGACATCTGGCCCAGGGTCTGCTGGAGGACGGACTCCCCTCCCCACAAGGAGGCTGACGCCCTCCCAGAAATGGGGCTGAGGCCTCCCTCCCAAGCCTACCGCCCCGAGCTGGGCAGGGGGTAGTGGATGCAGCCACAGCGGCCGGGAGGGCGGCAGGGCCTGCGAGCCTGGGGCCGGCCTGGCCGTGACCGCGGGGGAGTCTGGGCTCTCACAGAGGCGCCGGCTCCCTGTCACTGAATGAAGTAAATGGGACAATTAGGGGGCAGTTTTTAAATTGCCGCTTTAACCCACTTGGAAGTCTGCTAATTATTCTCTTGGGGAAAGAAATGCAGGTTCATTATTATAATGAGCTTTGGGCAAAATATTTCATCGGGTCTGACAAGCTGCAGCAACTCCTTAGCAAAGTGCTTCGCGATCGCTGGGGGGGCTTCTACCCCCACAACCCAGAGCTAATTGCCCGTCCAGTCCCTGGGCCCTGGGTGTGCTGTTTTAATTCGCTTATGAAAAGCCCTGCTTTGATGTCGTGGAACAGATAAGGACCGCGGGCCGCGAGCTGACGGCCGAGCGAGCGGGGCTGCGGCCTCCGGGCCCCCAGCCAAGGCACTGCCATGAGCAAACTGCACAAACAGTCCTGCCTGAGAAAATACGCTTTTGTTTCACTAATAAATCTCTACGCGCAACGCTCCCGCCGGCCCTGGCTGGTCCTCAGCCGTGCTGCCTTGGGCCTTCCTGCTGGGCACAGTGTGGCCACTCCGGACAGGACGCGGCTGGGCTGGCACTGGGGCGCGGGGACGCGGGGCCTCTCCCTGCCCCTCCCCCACCGCCCTTCTGCCTCCCTCTCCTCCTCCCCTTCCACTCCCCTCCAGAGCTCCTCCCTCACTTCCTGCACACTGTCCTCCAGACCTCTCCCTCTGCCCCTTTCCCTCCTGCGATCTCAGTCCTGGGGGGGTGCTCGGCCTACGGTGGGGCAGGCCAGCATGGCAGGCTTGTCTGTGCCACCCCTGCAGTTCCGAAGCCTGGGGGGCCCACGGGTGCCCTGCAGTCTGGAGCCTGGAAGGCAAGGCAGCCTGGTCTGCCTGGTCAGCGGGCTCCTGCTTTGTGGAGAAGAGGCCAGCCCAACCCCTGAGCCATCCTGAGACCGTGGGGAGCCCGAGACAGGCCCCCTGCCCACCCCAGGCAACCCCAGAGCCAGCAGCCATGGGATGTGCGGGTGCCTGCAGGGGCCCCCAGAGAGTGGCAGGTAGCAGCTGTGGCACCTCTGGGCCTGGGCCCCCCCTCTTGTCACCCGCTCTGGGCCCCCTGCCCCAGTCTCAGGGGCATTCCTCAGCCCCGACTGGGCCCGGGCCCCCCCGCCTCTTGTCACCCGCTCTGGGCCCCCTGCCCCAGTCTCAGGGGCATTCCTCAGCCCCGACTGCCTGGCTACTGCCCACTCATCTCCTCTGCTCCATCTCTCCTCCCTTGTGCTAACCTCTGCCCTAGGCCCAAGTGGCCACCAGCACCTTCTCCCTTCGCCTGTCCCTCCAGGCCGCGCCACAGCCCCTGTGACCTCTCCTAGCAGTGGCTGAGCAGGGTTAGAGCAGAGGAAGCCTTCACACTCGGCCCTCCCTGCTGTGAGCCCCAGGTACCCCACGGGGCCCCTCTGGGCCTCGGATCCGGCATCCTCAAGGAGGAGACAGGGATGCCAGCTCCGGGACCTTGGCCAGGGTTACCTGGAGCCTTGTCTGTTGAGCACCTGGCCTGGCGCCCGGCACGTGGCGAGGTGGAAGCTCTCACTTCCCGCCCCCTCTTGTGGGCAACGCTGTGGGTTCGTCTTCCCCGCCTGCTGCCAAGCACCAGACCAAGATTTAGTGCCATCTGCTCAGGGCATCAGGAGTCTGGTGGGTGCAGTTCAGAGGGAAGGCATCCAGGCTGACCCCGTGCAACCCCC
Organism: Bubalus bubalis; assembly: GCF_019923935.1. Lineage (NCBI taxonomy): Eukaryota > Metazoa > Chordata > Mammalia > Artiodactyla > Bovidae > Bubalus > Bubalus bubalis. Next base: position 130,269,003 of record NC_059161.1, on the reverse strand, counting down.
CCACAGCACCCACCCCAGGCCCTACCATGTCCCAGATGGTGGACGGTGCTGGAGGAACTGCAAGGATGAGACGGCTCTCCTGGCATCACGGAGCTGCCCCCGGTCAAAAATACACCACGTAATTACAGACCTGGATAATTACTGGGCAGGGACAGAGCAGGGCACTGTGACGGAAGGGAGCCAGGGTGGTCAGGGAAGACCTCCGTGGGAGGGGCATCCGAAAATAGCACTCAGAGTTGCTATTAATAGGCTTCAGGGCTGAGCTGTCCAGAGGAGAAAACCAAAAAAGGACCCTAGTATCTCCATACATGACTATCATCAATTTTTTTCAATGGAAGTGTTCAGACAGATTGATAGCTATTTTAGTTCTGTTGGAATTTCTAGAAAATTAGAATAGAACAGAAAGGTTGGAAAAGGCAAGACCTCCAGGATCTCCCTCCTTCCGCCTAAGGGCATCTCTTGTTATTCCAGAAATACCAATCATTAGTACAAGGGGAGCAGCCTTCCAAACATTGCTCTGCATGTTGTGTAGGGAAAAGGGTGGGGAGATAAACAGATGGATGGATATGTCATTGGGGGGTGAGGAGGGGGTCGAGGGAGAGATGGATGGATGGACAATGGATGGATGGAGGGAGGGATGGACAGAGGAATGGATAGATGGCGCATGAAGGGGTAAGCGGATGGATGAATGGATGGATGAGTAGCTGGATGAGGTGGGCAGGTGGATGAATAGACAGGTGGATGGGTGGATGTGCGGTTGGGAGATCGATGGGTGGATGAATAGACAGACACACACACTATCAGAAACTATTGTAATGTGGTAATGCTACTTTTGATGTATTCATTTTTCTCAACGAATAAAAGAGGGGAAGAAAGTGAAATCGAAAAATCACTGAATTAGATAAACATCTCTCCACCAAAGGAGAAGTTCATTTCTAGATGTCACTTTCATGTCAAAGGAAAGCGTATTATACAGTGTGGGAAGCTGGGAGTCCCTGTGGGGCTTTGCGGTCCTCTTTCGGCTTCATGCAGCGTTGAACGAGGCCGCGGTCCTGCCCCCCCGCTTCCTGCCTCCCAGCACGTGAGTCCTGTTTTCGTCATGACATCTGTGCAGGGATCTAACCTTTGTGTGCTACTCATTCTGCCAGGGTATCTTCCTTCTGTATTAAGGTGGAGCTGGGGTTCACCCTGATCTTTCCAGCCAATGCCCATTCCTCCATTCTTTATTCTGATTTTGATTAATCTCCTGACTGGTTGGATTTCTTTCTTAAGTTACAGATTCAAGAAGGTCCTGTGGTCCTTGCCTGCTCCACTGCCATCCTTCCTGCCTTGTACTGCCAGCCTTCAATATCTCCTGCAAGTGGTACCCCATCTCTCAGCTTCCCCCCACCCCATGTCCTGGTCACATTCCCCCTGGAAGCTCCCCGCCCACCCCTGCTCCAGCCTGGATTTTTTTCCCCCAAGGTCACCTCCCTAACTTCCTTCGGGAACTTACCTGTATGACTATCCTGGGCTGGATTCACTGCTCCCTGGATCTCATCAGTTCTTTGATGTTTACTTCTTCAGTGTCTTGGGAAAATCTTCAAGGCCTTCCTGACAAGAAGTGTGTGGAAGGCAAGCATTCCGAGTCCTCACACACGTGAAAACGTCTTTATTCAGCCATTATGCCCTGCAGATAGTTTAACTGGGTATAGAATTTCCAGTTTTCCTTCAGAAAGTCATTTTCCTTCAGAATTTTGAACCTTCAGAATTTTGAAGACCTTGTCCTGTGCTGTTCAAACACTCAAATTTGCTCTTAGGAAGTGCATGCTTGCCTTTGTAAGTGGTCTTCTTTTTTTTTTCCTAGAAGTTTTCAGTCTCTACACTCTAGCCTCAGGGTCTGAGTTCCAGGCAAGTTTCCTTTGTGGTTGATCTTGACCATTGATGGTACTGGGCACATGATGGGCCCTTTGGAGACTGGAGTCTTTGAGCTGCAGAAATTTTTCTTTATTATTTCTCATCATTTCCTTCATACTATTATCTCTGTGCCTCTTATTGTTCAGTTACTGTATCATGTCCTGTTTGCAACCCCAAGGACTGCAACTCGCCAGGCTTCCCTCTCCTCTACTATCTCCTAGAGCTTGCTCAAACTCGTGTCCATTGAGTCAGTGATGCTATCTAAACATCTCATCCTCTACCACCCCCTTCTCCTTTTGCCTTCGATCTTTCCCAGTATCAAAGTCTTTTTCAATGAGTTGGCTCTTCACACCAGATAGCCAAAGAGCTTCAGCTTCAGAATCAGTCCTCCCAATGAATATTCAGGTTTGACTTCCTCTAGGATTAATTAGTTTGATCTCCTTGCAATCCAAGGGACTCTCAAGAGTCTTGTTCAGAACCACAATTTGAAAGCATCAATTCTTTGGCATTCAGCCTTCTTCACAGTCCAACTCTCACATCCTTACATGACTGCTGGAAAAGCCATAGCTTTGACTATATGGACCTTTGTCAGCAAAGTGGTGTCTCTGCTTTTGAATACACTGTCTAGGTTTGTCATAGCTTTCCTTCCAAAGGGCAAGTGTCTATTAATTTCATGGCTGCAGTCGCTGTCCGCAGGAGCCCAAGAAAAATAAAATCTGTCACTGCTTCCACTATGTCTCTAGAATTCTGTTTAATCAGATTGAAGACATTTTTTAAGAAACTGTAGGCTCTCATTTCCCTCTTTTCTATTTACAGGCTTATGTCCTCAACTTTACCTCTTCCAAGTTCCGTGACATTTTGTTTTACTGACCCACTTTTGAGCATCCTCTGGCATTTTCTTGTCCTCTAACATGTGTCGTGGCATCCTGAACTTCCTTGATGGGTATAACTGCTCCTAGAATCTTTCTGGAAATTCCAGATACATCGTTATATCTTAAGACCTGCTTTGTTCCTTATCTGCAGAAAGGGGATGGGCTGGTTCAGAAGCTCTGCCTGACAGGTCAGCATGGGAAGGGCCTAGCAGATGCACACACAGCTGTCGGGGTTGAGGGCTGCTGCTAGGGGCTCAAACAGCCCTTCAAAGCCCTCACTGCTCAGCACCCAGTACTGACTCAAGCCTCCTACCCGGCAAACCGGCTCCAGGGCCTCTTCCTCAACAGCACGTGTGCCCACCTCGTGCTCCTGCCCACCCTCGCACTGCCTCTCCTGTCCCTCTAAGTCATTCCCTCCTTGGGAAGCCCTCTCAGGCAGCCATGCCCTTGTACCCCCACCTTTGCCCAATGTACAAAGAAGCCCAAAAACCTGACCCTGGACTTGATTTTCTATTTCAAGGAATAGAAACTCTCCTCAAACTTGCCTGAGCAAAGGAGGAAATGTCTTTACTCATTAAAAAAAAAAAAAAAAAAACTCAATTAAAAAAAAAAAAATCACAGTAGCAACTTCAGGTCTGGCTTGATCCAGAGGAGGAAGCTACCTTAGTGGCACTTTCAGTCTGCTTCTCTGATTCAGTTGCTCTCCGTCAGGTGGCAGGTGGGTCTCAATAGCCCCAGACTTACATCCCCAAAGCTCACAGTCTTGTGCTTCCTGACACTTGTCGCCAGAGTCCCACTCCGCTGCCTGCCTCACACTGACCAGCATGGGTTGTAGGCCTTTGCAGGTGGGCTATTTTCTGATCCGGCTTGTGCATGATTTTCAGGATTGGATGCAGAAGGGAGTGACAGAGAATGAACTGGCCCCGCCTGCAGCAACCGCCACAGCATAAGCTGCAGAGCAGGCACCCTGAGGGCTGCCCCTGATGAGGAAGTCTGAAGGCTGGAGGGTTCCCACAAGCAGGCAAATGGACCTTCTATCCTAAAGACAGGTGGGGGCTCCCAAGTCTGAAAGGACTTGAGACTCCCAAGCTGTGGGGTCTCTGGAAGCTGGCAAGATTTTGCAAATAAAAATGCAGGACACCTAAAATGTATGATGTTTTAGGATAACATGCACCCCAAATATTTCTTGGTGGCTCAGGTGGTAGAGTCTGCCTGCAATGCAGGGGACCCAGGTTCGATCCCTGGGTCAGGAAGATCCCCTGGAGAAGGGAATGGCTACCCACTCATATTCTTGCCTGGAGAAGTCCATGGACAGAGGAGCCTGGTGGGCTACGGTCCATGGGGTCGCGAAGAGTGTGACAAGACTGAGTGACTAACACTTCACTTCACTTCATACCCCAGACATTTCATGTGCCATACTTATACCATAAGAAGTCATGGTTGATGTGTAGTTCAGATTTAGCCGGGCATCCTGTAGTCCTTCCAGCAGCCTCACTCTGGAGGGTCTCAGATCCCTCTGTGCCTTGGCCCCTTGCCTCCTGGGACTAGAGCAGAGAGGACTGGACAAAGTGCTGCCAGGGCCCAGCATGGGTCTGAATGAAAGTGAATCCGTCCCTCCCCCTCCCTCTGTCTCTCTCCTCCTCTTTCCTTCCCTCCTTATTTCTCTCCCTCTGTTCTCCCCTCCTTCTCTCCCTCCCTCCCGCTAACCTGGGGCAAGGAGGAGGCTCTTCCCCCAACCACACCCTGCTTGCTGCCCGCCGCCTGGGCACCATACCACCCCACACACCACGCCCTAGCTGCTGGAGTGGGCCCTGCTCACTCAAGGGGTCTTGCCCATCAGAGCTGAGACCTCACGCATGCTCAGAGGGGTCCTGAGTCCCTGTCCACAGCAGACAGGGCACTGGGGCGGGGGTGGCTGTGTTCTGGGCCAGTGATGGACTCGCCACTGTCTCGTCACAGGGAGCTGCCCTCGGGCATCTGGCCTTCAGCTCAGCTTGGCAGCACAGCAAGGGCCACAGCCTAGTGCCCCCACGCACGGAGTTCCTTGCCCAGCGGGTGAGCTGGCCACACAGCTGAGGGACTGCATGTGCCCTGTGGGCACTCAGGGAGGGCTGCTGGAGGAGGTGGCTCCGAGGCCAGCAGCAGCGCCAGGCTGTGCAGTGGGTGCAACTAAGGCCACTTGCCGCTGAAGGAATTGAGGCCTGGAGAGAAGGGAGCAGGGCGCCCAGGCACGCAGGTCACAGAGACGGGTCTGAGTCCCAGCCGCCGTCCTCTGCAGCCTCTGCCCGGGGTGGAAGGGCATTTCCAGCAGACGGGACAGCATGTCCAAGTGCAGCCTTCCTTCCCGAAGCAGAGGACCCACACTGTCCCAAGGGGTGCCCTGCAATCACTCTCCCCTCACATTCCTGTCTCCACGCAGTGGCCAGAGGGACGGGTCAAACAGAAACCAGACCCCCCACCCCTACTCAAACCCCCCACAGCCTCCCTTCTCCCGAGAACATCCCTAGAGTGCCCCCATGGCCCACACCCACCTCCCATCCAACTTCACCTTCGCAGGACTCCCTGCTCAATACCCCTTGCCCACGTGCAGGGTGCCCCAGAGCTGGCCTGCCCACCACCCCAGGACATGACCTGCATGTGCACTTCCCTGCCCGCATGCCTCCCCTCTCTGCTGTGGGTCTCGGCCCCCAGCAACCTGGTCCCTCATCACCCCCTGGTCTTAAAGCTGGGCTGGGTGTCTTGGTGGCCAGACACTTGGGTGGCCCCCACCATGGGAAGGGAAGCTCTACCAAGGCAGGGCAGGGCTGGTCTGATGCTGTCCCCTGTGTCCAGGACAGAGCCGGGCACAGAATAAGTGGCCAGCAAACTCTGTGCAGTGGACTCGCTGCCTGAATGCCTTAACCGTGAACACAGGCCAGGCTGAGCCAGCCTCAGTCCCGTGTCACAGCAAGGGGAGATGCGGGGTCAGAGGGCATCGTCTCAGCTCCCAGAGTCATAAACGCCTTCTGATTTCCTTGTTGTTGCTGTTGCTCGATGCTGCAGCTTGATGGGGACCCTGATGGCCCTGCCAATGCCCTGGGCCCATTTCAAGACTTTGTGGTCCCAGGAACCTGACCCCCACACAGCCCGCACCCACGTGTCCCTGTGTATCGACACGGGGGACCTGGGCTCCCCACACTAAGAGGGGCTGTGCCCAGGTGCCACCTCCTCGTCCCCCAAACCCACCCGCCTTGGGTGTTTGCTCTCTCCACCAACGGCGCCCATCCACAACGTCCACCAAAACCCTCAGAGTCAAACAAACTCACCTCATCCCTCAAACTTGCAACTGGTCACCCAGTCCTGACAGCACCCCCCACGTCTGCCCCCCATATCCCCTTTGATCTGGGACCTTTCAGCCACATGGATTGTGTCCCCTGTCTAGAGAGGCAGGGACCCAAGAGATGAGAGAGGGGACACAGAGCGGCCGGCATCTTGATCCCGGGCTATTTTTAGCTGGTGGCAGGCTGTCACTCCAGAGGCCAGTGGCTGCGTCATAAATGCCTTTTGATCTTCTTGTTGTTGCTGTTGCTGCAAGATACACAGGAGGCAGCTGCTAACTGCTTGTGGAAAGAATAAAGGCAGACACACAGGGGCAGGGAGCGGGGGCAGGGGGAGTGGGGAGAAAAGTACGTAGGTGGAGGGTGAATGGATAGATAGGTGGTTGGGGAGATAGGGGGAGAGAGGGAGAGCTAGGTGCACTGGATGAGTGAACGGAAAGAAAGGAGGTTGAATGGTGGTTGGTGGATGAATAGAATGGTGCCTGGCTGGCTGGCTGGATGGGTGGGTAGATGGATGGGTGGATGGATGGATGATGGGTGGATAGATGACTGGTAGATGGATAAGTGACTGTTTGGATGGAGTGATGAAGGGATGGATGGAGGAAGGGAGGGAGGGAGGAATGAATGAATGGATGGATGGATGGGTAGATGGACTGATGGGTAGAGGGATGGGTGGGTGGATGAATGGATGGATGGGTAGATGGATGGATGGATGGATAGATGACTGTTTGGATGGATGGATGATGGGCAGATGGATGGATGGGGAGAGGGATGGGTGGATGGATGAATGGATGGAGGGGTAGATGGATAGATGGATGGATGGAAGGATAGATGACTGGATGGATGGATGGATGATGGGCAGATGGTTGGATGGGTGGATGGATGGATGGATGGATGGGTAGATGGATGGATGGATGGATGGATGGGTGGATAGAGGAATGGATGGATGGGTAGAGGAATAGATAGCTGGCTGGCTGGCTGGCTGGATAATGGGAAGATGGAACGGTGGCTGTTTGGATGGATGGATGGATGGAAGGGGCAGGAAACAAGCAAACTTGGATGAGTAGATAAAGGACCTCGAGCAAGGACTCATCAGTTAGGAGCATGTGGGCCCTGAGCCCTCAAGACTAGCAGCACTTCCTGTGTCTCATCTGCCTCTGGCTGCTGAGTAGATGCCTTAGCCACCCTGCTAAGGCTTAGGTCTCCAACTGTTTCCCTTTGGGACTCTGTGTCTCTGCTTCCTGGACCCAATGCTTCTGGGGCTGGCCTGAAGCTGGTGAGACCCACACACACCCACATGGGCCTTGTGGACACCCAGGCAGGGGCTCGCTGCACCCTGGGCTCAGGGAGGGGGCTCTGTGGGCTCTCAGGCTTCTGGAGAGACACACGAGTCTCTTGGGTGGTGCTGGGTCCAGGGCTGGGAGCCCCCAGCTCTCTGTGGGTCCAAACACCTGGTACCAGCTCAGGTTCCCCAGGCAGGGCCCCAGCCAGAGCCTTGGGAGTGGGGGCTAGAACCCTAAGAACATGCACTCCAGACACCCTGAAAGTAGAGTCACAGCCCCAGCACCCCCAGTCTCAGACTGGCACCAGCAGGTAGGAGGAGACCCTCCTGGAGGGCTCCCTGTCCCCATGCTAGCAGAGGGGGAGCTGGGAGGTGCTGAGCCCTTCCTCAGGCAAGGCTGGGGGAAGAGGAGGCCCAGAGGCACAGGGCTGAGCTGCCCCCTTTCCTGCCAGAACTCCTGGCTCTGAATTCCCACCCTCAGCCTGGGGCGGGCTCAGGGGTCTCAGCCATCTCCAACAGCTGCCCGTGCTGAAAGATTAACCGCCGCTGAGTCACCACACACCTGTCGGAGCGGGAGGGTGGGGAGGGGTGTGGGGGGCCGGACCAGCTGGACACGCCCGGGGAGAGGGGCCGTGTGTGCCTGCCTGAGATGAACGCGGACAGCTGGCAGCCTGGGCCTGGGAAGAGGAAGGCGACTGCAGGGGCAGGCCTTCAGCCCGTCCACTCTCGGCACGCCCCCCATTCCTGCCTCCGTGAACAGGCTGAAGGCCCTGTCCTGGGGAAAGTGGCCGTCATCCATGTGGCAGTGGAAGAGTTAGCAGCCCTGGGCCCTGCGAGCACCGGCTCCGAGCAATGAAACCCCACCACCAACAGTGGTCAGGAGACTAGGACTTGGGCGGAGGGAGGAAGGCTGTGCACAGCAGGCTATGCAGATGAAAAAGGAGAGTAACACTCAGTACTGGTGACGCCGTGCGGGAAGGGTGTCGGGGCAGCGGGGAGTTGGTCTTCCAGCCATGTGGGGAGACGTCTGCAGCCTCCGGTAAAGAGGGCAGGCCCTCAGCATGAGATGACACTTAGCTTCAGCCACGCTTGTCCTTTGGGGAATCTGTGGGCGAGCACTGGTGTTGGGCTGGGCCTCCCGGCTTTGCGCTGTACTGGCTCCTGTAGCCACCCTGCTGTCGTGGGGGACGTGGGCTGCCTCCCACTCGGGTGGGGTCCCTGGCACATGCCTCCCCATGTAGCCCCTCAGTTTTATTTCTCTGCTCGTCACATCTCTCCGTAACTCCACGATTCCAGCTGGGTACTAGTGGGATCTGCTTCAGAGGTGCCGCCAGCCCCTGATCGCAGCACGGCCCACTAAGGGTCCCCCAAACGAATGAGCACGTGTCTATGAGCCACAGCCCCGCCCCCTGCAGCAGGCTGCCCCTCGGCCTCCAGAGGTCCCCTCCCGATGCCTTGATGTCCCCAGCCTCCGAGGACATCCAGGCCCAAGGCTACCTGCCGGAGCCCAGCAGCACCCTTGATGCCCCGGGCCTGCCCCCGCAGGCTGTGCCCTGGGCCGTGTTCCCTGCTGTCGCCGAGGCTGTGGCTGGAGGCCACACGGGCTGCACGCGCTGCCTTCCAAGGGTTAACGCGCAGCCTCCTCGCCGCACCAGCGCGCTTGCATTTCACATGAAAATGTTTTCGCTGCAGGCCCGAGGCCAGCATTTTTGTGGTCGCAGTCAGATGTTTTTAACTACATTGGACAGAACCCACGACGGCTCTTTCCGAGGCTTCAGCCAGTTTCTGAGCACTCCCTCGAACCCCTGTCGTCCCGGGGTGAGGGCCGTGCTGAAGCCCCCGGCCCCAGCTTGGTGCAGACATCTATAGCCCCCAGGTGGAGCCGCCCTACGAGGCAGCCGGCCCAGCAGACAGGGCCGGCAGAGGCCATTCAGCCCCTGAGTCCAGCCTAGTCGCCCCACTCCCCAGCCGCCCGCCCCGTGGAAGGACAGGCTCCCAGTTCCAGGTCCCCCTGGCTTCAGAGGGCTCGCTCAGCCGGGGGTCCATGGCCAGGAGGGCTGGGAGGGTGGGTAGGGGTCAGGGCCCCGCAGAGCCTAGGGGGCGGAGGTCAGGTGACACAGCCCGGCCTTCTCCCCAGGGGCAAAGGCAGAACGTAGGACTTATGGCGACCTTAATCAATCCTTAGAGTGCTGCTCAGAATTCCAGCCGTGGGTCCTGGATCCAGAGCCAGAGACATTTCAGAGAGCTCACACAGACCCTCCCTCCCTGCTCGGCACCCCTCCCCAGGCTTTGTGCAGGACTGTGCCCATTTGCATTTTAAAGGCCCTGAGAAGGCCTCCAAGTCAAAGAACCTAATTTTGTTTAACCCAGCAGTTCCCAAACTACTGTCCACAAAACTGTTTTTCTTTTCTTCTGGCAGAATATGTATTAACATCTAAACCCACTCTCTTGGCAGAGAAGCCACGGGACCATCTAAAGAAACAGAATCACCTCCCCCCCCAACCCCGGGTCCCGCGCTGTGGGAACCCAGCCTCCCGCCACCCCCACTCTACCCCCGGCAGGAAAAGCTCGTCCTCCCGACATCCACGCTCTGCACCCCCCCAGTGTGCGCATCCCAGGGCAGCCGAGTCCTCAGAAAAGGAAAAAGAGGCCTTTCTCAGGCAGAAAAGCCCGCGGCACATCGGAGCCAAGTGCCGGGGGCTGTCACAGAACATCGCCGCTCTGGGCGAGGGGCCCAGAAAATGCCCGCATTGTCCCCTGTCCTATGCCAGACCCCCTGTACCCACCCCCCACACACACACGCAGGCGCGCACAGGCCAGGGGCCGGATCTGCCCCCGGGATGCCCCCACCCTGCCTCCAGTTGTTGCCAGCCCAGCTGCTGCGCCCCCCGGCCCACCTGTCGGGCCCACAGGTCCCGGGCACCAGCTGCCCGGAGCCCCCAGCCCCAGTCTGATGACCCGGGCCCTCCCCCGGCCCCGGGTGGGCCCACTCTCAGCTGCCAGCCTGAGCCCCTGTGACACCCTCCCCAACAGGTGCTCCCACAACTGCTGGGGAGACAGCCTGGCCTGGCCGCTCGTCCACCCGCCCCGTAGAATGCGGGGGTAGGGGGGTGGCAGACCACGTGGGAAGGCAGGTGGCCCGAGAGGGCTGGCCCAGTGTCCAGCAGAGTGGCCAGTCCCTGCCCCAGCCCCACAGGACTCCCATCTCCACATGCTCCCCGTTACAGCCTGGAAGGGGCTGGGGCAGTCCCACCCCTTTGAAAAGTCCACCCAGAATCTCCCCAGGGAGAGTTTCCCGGGCGGTGTCCCCGCCCGGCCCTCACTGGCTCATTCATTCGTTCAACAAGCTCTCACTGTGCACTGTGTGTGTCGGGGGTGGGCTTGATGGCAGAGGTCCCGGTTCCCAAGGGGTGTCATCTGTTGGGAGGACAGATAGTAATCAAGCAACCAAACAAACAAATTAAAAAAAAAAAAAGAGTTTATGGTGCGAAGTTCCATGAAAGAAAGAACACAGGGGCCGTGATGTGGCCTCTAAAAGGGGCCGGGAGGGTGTCTGTGTGGAGCTGAGACCAGCAACGAGACGGAAGCAGCCTTGCAAAGAGCAGGCAGAGCGGAGGGCAGGTGCAAAGCCAGCAGTAGGAATGACGCTTTCCCTGAGAGGCCACAGAGCCTGACCTCAGGGCTGCAGCCTGACTCTGCTGTCTTTCCTGAGAGCTGGCCAGATGGCCCCATGGGGCTGCTGCTGTGGAGGGCGGGGTGCTCGGGGCAGCCGGGACACAGTGCGGGTCATGCCGGGCTGGCACAGGCTCGGGACGCAGTGCGTAGCGAAGGCATTGGTCAGGGCTCCCAGTGACGCACTCCGGCCTTCTCTTGCCTGAACCCTGGGTCTCTGTCCCCTGAAAGGCCCACGGGCTCGTGTGAATGCCAGTCGGCATCCATGCGTTGGTTCAGCTAGGGGATGCCTGCACCCCATGCCTCCTGCTGCTGGGCTCCCGGCGCCCATCAGCCTGAGCGCTCTGGCTGCCTTGCGCCCCTCCGCCCACACTCTGTACGCTGGCCTATCCGTCCCTGCCCACCCTTCCGTTCCAAGCTCACTTCCCATTGGTGGAAGAAACCTGGAGGCTTTTTTGTAATACTGATTGACTTATCTGGCTGTGCTGGGTCTTCCTACGGCACTCAGGGCCTTCGATCTTTGTTGCGGCACGTGGGATCTAGTTCCCTGGCCAGGGATCGAACCTGAGCCCCCTGCATTGGGAGCACAGAATCTTAGTGACTAGAGCCCCAGGGAAGACCTCTGGCCTAGAAACTTCTTGTATTTCCTTACCCAGTTTTGCTGCCTGGTTTTATTTTGTAAGTTGGGCAGTGTTCCATCTTTGCCTATGACTGGAACCCTTTGTGTGGGATGGATGTTATCCGCTTCTTGAAAACATTGTAAAAACAGACCAAAACACTGGGCTTAGAACCTTGAGGAGGGGAGGCGACTGTCGTTTCAATTTCCCCAATGGGTTTCTGTGTATTAGGACTTTCTATTTCATAAGCCACTTAGTCTCGTTAGACTGTTCATGGGGTTCTTGTGGCAAGAATGCTGCAGTGGTTTCCATTTCTTCCTCCAGCGGCCCATGTTTTCTCAGAACTCCCCACCACTACCAGTCCATCCTTGATGGTCCTGCACAGCACAGCTCATAGCTTCACTGAGATATACAAGCCTTTTCACCACCACAAGGCTGTATCCCTTAAGGGAAGCTACGACAAACCTAGACAGCGTATTAAGCAAAGGCATCACTTTCCCAACAAAGGTCCGTATAGTCAAAGCTATGGTTTTTCCAGTTGTCATGTACGGATGTGAGAGTTGGACCATAAAGAAAGCTGAGCACCAAAGAACTGATGCTTTCAAATTGTGGTGTTGGAGAAGACTCTTGAGAGTCCCTTGCACTGCAAGGAAGTGACACCAGTCTAGCCTGAATATTCACTGGAAAGACTGATGTTGAAGTTGAAGCTCCAATACTTTGGCCAACTGATGCCAAGAGCTGACTCTTTGGAAAAGACCCTGATGCTGGGAAAGGTGGGAGGCAAAAGGGGAAGAGGATGATAGAGGGTGAGATGGTTGGATGGCATCACCAACTCAACGGACATGAATCTGAGCAAACTCCAGGAGACAGTGAAGGCCAGGAAAGTCTGGCGTGCTGCTGTCCGTGGGGTTGCAAAGAGTCAGACATGACTTAGTGACTGAACCACGACAAAGACACGTTGGATAATTTTCTTCTTGAAAATTATTCATCATGTTGAGTTTGTAGTTTTAGGGACGTAAGATAACGAACCGTAATAACATAATTACTCAGCTCACTCCCGTGGTAGTTGCTGCTCGCTCTCATTCCTGATGCTTTGTTACTTTACTTGCTCAAACCTTATCTACCTAGTGACTCTTCAAAACACCAGTAGTTGGTTTTATTGATCAATTTTATTGTTTTATTTTCACAAAAAAAAATTTGTTTGTTAATATCCTCCTTTCTTATTCTTTCCTTGTACTTATTTTGATGTTCTCTTTCTAGCCTCTCGACTTGAAAGCTTAGCCCATTTGTTTTCAAAGTTCCTGATTTTTAAAAACTGCTGTAAATATTCCTCTGAATATCCTTTTGGCAGCATCCCACACGTTTTGTTATGTTATACATTCACTGCGAATCTATTCTAAATGAATTTAACTTCCATTTTACTTTAATTTCTCTTTAACCAAAGAATTATTTAGAAACATGTTTTTTAACTTCCAGATGTGTCATTTTTGCTGCTCTCTTTTGGTTACTAATTTCCAATTTCATGTTAAGCTTTGACTTTTTCAGCCTTACCGACCTCTCCTTTAGGGCCCAGCAAGGTCATTTTTGTGAGCTTTCCCTGCGTGCCTGGAGGCAGCAGGGCCCTTCTGTTAGCTGAGTCGGTCACTTCCTCTTCATCCTTATTTCGTTTGTTCACTTTTCCTGCTGTGATATGTCAACTTCTGAGAGAAGGATGCATAATTGCCAGCGGCATCGTGGATTTCTTTGTTTCTCGGTCTTGCTTGATGTTTTTCTGTCTGCGCTCTGGGCCCTTCAAGTCGGACACGTCTCCTTCCCTGGGATGAGCAGTGGCCTCCACCCACCCCACTCCCCTTCCTCCCCTGCAGCTTGCCTCTCCATCAGTCCTGAGGTCTCCTGGCTCCGGATACCCTGGCCTTCCCCGCGTCCCTCACTTCTCTCTGATGGCGCCGAGCCATGAGAGCACCCCCTGACTCAGCTTCCACGCCCTGCTCCCCGCCTTGGCCCATCCTGCTCATTGTCCCGTCCCTGGAGGCTTCTTCTTGCACCCCCTGACACAGCTTCCACGCCCTGCTCCCCGCCTTGGCCCTGAGGCCCATTCCTTCTGCAGACGTCCCTTTGTATTTCTCCAAGGACCACGCATCTATGCCGAGCCCCCAAGGCTGCCTCCTCGGCTGTGAGCTCACCTGCGTTGAGGCTCCTGGCCCCGCGGGGCTGGGGTCAGACCCCGCGAGCATCTGATGACCCTTGTCTCAGGGGTGAGGCCCTGCAGGTCAGGGGAGCTTTGGAGCCGGGGCCTCCTCCACCTCCCAGCCGTGTGGTACCAGGGGCGGAGGGCACAGCCCGGGCAGGGCAGCAGTGTGGTCCGTGAGGACAGAAAGTGGACCAAGGGCCTGGCCAGGTGAAGTAAAGGGGGCTGGGTGAGGACCCCGCCCCTTGGGTCTTCAAGCCAGCCCAGGGGCAGCTATGGCCAGGTTTCAGGCTAGGCTGCTGTATGATGTGAGTTGTGGCTCTGACTGTGGGAGCCAGGAGCCTGGGGGCTGGCCGGGTGGGTTCAGGTGGGACGGGCGTGCACCAGGCCTGAGCCAGAACAGAGGAGGGCAGGGGATGCCAAAGAGGAGTGCCTGGGGGAAAGCCCGTCCAGCCCAGGCACCACAGTGTCCTCTGCCCTTGTTGAGGTTCTAGACTTCTCATGGCAGCTCCTGGAGCTTTGACAGGGGTTCTGGTGTTGTCCCCTCGAAGTCCTTTGGGCTGCTCAGAGGCTCCGCCCACTTGTTCTCCATCTCTTTGCCAGGGTCACCTTCCCCTTCCCTACCTGGTCCTTGAGGTGTCTGTCCCTTTAAGCACCACCCCCGCCCCCCACCCCCCCGACCCACAGGAGACCGGTCGTCCGGCCCTGGAACAGTGTCCCTGCTCGGCAAGCATATAAACACACTGAGGTCACACAAAAGCCCCCGAAGATGCCCCTGTCCTGGTGCCCATGCATGTGAACCTGTGACCTCACACAGCAAAGGGGACTTTGAAGATGCAGCCAAATGAAGGCTCTTGAGGTGGGGAATCACCCTGGATTATCCAGGTGAGCCCAATGCCATGGCAAGGGTCCTTATGAGAGGGAGAGCAGAGCGTCAGAGTCAGAGAAGGGGCCGGGACAACAGAAGCAGAGGTCAGAGAGAAAAGATGCCACACGCTGCTTTGGAAGTAGACGCATGGGCCACGAGCCAAGGATGCAGGCACCTCTAGAAGCAGCAAAAGGCCAGGAGACATTCCCTTCTGGAGCCTCCACAGGGGATGGAGGCCTCACGACACCTTGGCTTTCACCCAGTAAGGCTCCTGACCTCCAGAACCATAAGAGAATAAGTGCGTGTACCACTAGGTTTGTGGTGGCTTGTCAGGGTAGTGATGTGACTGACACAAGCGCTGAGCCCTGGGATACAGCAGAGGAGGTGACAGACCAGACCCTGCCCTGGTGCAGGTTATGCTGCAGGGGGCAGGGGCGGGGACTGACACTGCACAGAGGAGAAGCGGGCGACAGAGGATGAGATGGATGGATGGCATCACCAGCTCAGTGAACATGAGTCTGAGCAAGCTCCAAGAGATAGTGAAGGACAGGGAAGCCTGGCGTGCTGCAGTCCATGGGGTCGCAAAGACTCAGACATGACTGAGTGACTGAACTGCAACATGTCAATTATATCTCAGTAAAACCAGGAAAACAGAAAAGATCATGCTGAGTGCTACAAGCAGAGCTAAAGAGACAAGGGACAGGGGTTATGATACTGCCCAGGAAGTTACTGAAGTCATCTGAGGAAGCATGAGTGGAGATTAGCTCGGCTAAGAAGAGGGATGGAGACAGCCTTCTAGACAAGGAGCCACGCATGCAAAGACCCCAAGGCAGCGAGGACCAGGCCTGCCTTGTGCATCTGTGAGGATGTAGAGGGCTGAGCACAGAGGCGGGGTGAGGGAGGGTGGAGAGATAGGCAGGAGCAGACCAAGGAGGGGACACTCAGGGTGAGCGCAGTGGGGCACCCCGAGGACATTAGGCATTGGGGCTGTATGAAAAATGTTGCATCTGTAAGGTCACTCTGAAATTCAAGAGGATAATGTAATCATTAAGCCAGAACAGGATGCTGTGAAACAGAAACAATTAGAGAACCAGAAAGAGCTCTTGGAAATGTAAAGTATGCTGCTGAATTTTAAAAAAAAGCACACAGTAAAAGATTGAAGTAAATCTCCCAGAAAGTGGAATAAAGACAGAGAGATGGAAAATAGGAGGAACAGCCAAGAAGCATGGAGACTCAGTCCAAGGAGATTCAACATCCAACGCCTGGGTGTTCCAGAAAGGGAGGTGAGAGACGGCTGAGGAGAGGAAGCAGCGAAGGAAGGGGGAGCCCAGGGGGAACCTGGACTAAAAGGGTGGCCACCGTGTCCTGTCCTCCAGAATCTTCCCAAAGAAGTAATAGGGGACCTGCCCCATCAAGGGCTTCAGAACAGGTTGGTTTTCAGTAGAGAAGACTTACAAAGATGCCTTCCAAAGGAAAGTACAGTTCTATACCCAGCCAAAGTATCTGTCAAGAGCGAGGTGTCCACGAAAGCACGTCTGAAAACACACAGGAGTTCATAAGTTTACTTTCTGTACCTTTTCCTAGAAAGTTATGGAGAAGGTGGTCCAGCAAAGTGTGGGAGCAAATGATGACAGAGGAAGACAAGGGAGGCAGGGTGGATTCAAAATCAAACCTGGTACCAAGGGCTTCTGAAAGTGCCCATGGTCACCCCAAGGAAGGTGATGCTAGGAAACAGGGGTGGCACTGAGGCCCCAAGGGGGCTGGGCACTGGGCACAGGCGGCCTTGGGGACTGAGCCACAGTAATGGTGAAGCAAGCCTGGGAGATGAGAGGGAGGGGCACATGGCCGGTGCATTGAGAAGGCTCAATTCTCACCCTCCAGAGAAGGAAGTATACAAAAGATGTCTGAAGTGGTCAAATCAAGAAATAATATGGCAATAAGAGTCCACGAAATAATATGAGAATGACAGTTTGTGTTCCTCGAGGCTGATAAGGGAATTGCCAAAGGGAAGCCTTAGAAGTAGCTGCCCCATGGATGAGACAGGTGTGCAAACAGATCTGAACAGTTCTTTTCCTTTGTTTAATATTCATTTATGTACTTGGCCACTCCAGCTCCTAGTGGCGGCATGCAGGGCCTTTGGTCTTTGGAGCGGCACGTGGGGTCTTCAGTCACAGCTTGTGAACTCTTAGTTGAAGCACACGGGATCTACTTCCCTGGCCAGGGATCGAACCTTGGTGTCCTGCATAGAGAGCGCAGGGTCTGAGCCACTGGACCACCACTTCAAGGGAAGTCCTTGAATGGCTCATTTTCATTACAAGCTATACAGTTGGATGGTTGGATGGCATCACCGACTCGATGGACATGAGTTTGAGCAAGCTCTGGGAGTTGGTGATGGACAGGGAGGCCTGGTGTGCCACAGTCCATGGGGTCACAAAGAGTCGGACACGACTGAGCGACTGGACTGAACTGAACTGAAGCTATACGGCATTACCCACCCAGCCAGTCTCTCACACGCGCGCACACTCGTAATAAGCACTTTGCACAAGAGGACACGTGGGATGATGCCAGGGCAGCCAGAGGAGACGGGGAGAGTGGTGAGGGGCCGGAGCCCTGGGGGAGAGGCGGGGGAGAGAGTCACCTGCAGAAAGAAAGACGCCGCAGGAGTCGTGCCAGGCTGAAGTCCTCAGGCTCGGGGACAGGTTGGATATGGGGGTGGGAGTGGGGTGTCCTCAGAGAAGATCCCCCCAGCTTGGGTTTGGCCTCACAGTGGTGGTTCCTAGCAGGGAACACGGCGTAGGAGGAGGTGACGTGTGTCTGAGATGTCTGTGGGGGGGGACTTGCTTGCAGTTGGGGTGTGAGGCTCCGAGGAGGTGTTGGCGAGGCTGAAAGGGCTGCCGGGAGGTGGCATCTGAAGGGTGAGGTCACCCCGAAGAGAGTTCCTGCAGAGGAACCCGGGGCGTCCCAGAAGCTGCGGCATGGTGACTGCGGGGAGGATGGGAAGCCAGCCCGGGACGTCCCACTGGGTGCGGCCACGCAGGGCCATGGATTTCCTCACTGGGCCTGAGTCCACGCTATCGCTGTGTCCTCTCTGAGCCCACCAGGCCCTGTGCTGACCTGATTGGGCATCCGGATCCGCTGCCTGGGTCAGCAGGCCCCCGTGCCAGAGCACAGTAGGTGTCCCATAAACCCTGGTGGCCTGGGAGGAGGAGGGGCGGGGTGTTCGGGGCAGGGGCGGCTGGGTGTTGGTTGATAGAAGCTGGCTGTACCCAGAGAGGGGCCTGGCCAGAGTGCTGCCCGCCGGCTCTGCCATCCACACCTCAGTCCGTGCGCAGGGATGGTGCAGGAGGACTGGCATGCTTGGCCTCAGCCTGGGGCCTGAGGCCGAGCTCAGACCTGCAAGGGGACAGCCGTGTGCCCAGAGACGGTCACAGAGCAAGTGGAACCCGGAGAGGGTGGGGGGCGCCGCTTCCTAAGCCGGGGCTGAGGCAGGGCCGGAGCAGGGCAGCAAGCTGGCTGGGCGTCGACGCCCTGCCGGGAGCACACCCAGGCCGACAGGGGCGGCCCACACGCTCGGAGTCCTCCACCCGCCTCGGCTCAGCGTCCTTCCAGGGAAATGGGCGTTTCCTGCGGGAGCTTTCAGGGGCCCGGGCGGGGGAGGGGAGCAGGGCTGTCCGAGTCCTCCCCTTGCCAGCATCTCTCTGGCACCGGCTGCCAGAGGCCCCGCCCCGTGTGCCCGCAGTTACACCAGCGATGCTCCCTTCTTTGGGTTAGGAGTCATCTTCAACAAATATTTTCTGAATGTCTGCTATGTACTAGGCGCCGGGAACATGGAGGGGGGAAAGTATGTGGACCTGCCCTTGAGGGAGTCGTGTTCAATGGGGCCACGGACAGTGAGCAGACAATTAGTTATCTTCCACGGGGGGCGGGGGAGGAGGTGTGCCCAGCGCAGTTAGTCATTCGCACTTCAGTATGAATGAGTGTCTTCCATGCCTCGCTCGGGAACAGACGGGACTGGGGAGGCTCACCCTCCAGGGGTGGGGGCACCGGTGGCAGTCGGAGTAGGGAGAGGGCAGGGCGCTACTCCCCACCATCGCTTCTCCGGTTCCCCAGTCCCCAGGCTGCACCCCTGGGGCCCCCGGGAGGCCCTCCCTCGCACCCACCCCCACCTGGCCTGCTCCCAGCCCCTCCAGCACAACCCCCGCCCCAGACCCTCTCCCTGAGGCCTCGCCCTCCCCACCATCCTGGAAACGATTTTGTTGTCTGCAGAGATCATGTGTAGCTGCCTGTGAGTTATAAGTCTCCGGAGCAAGCAGCCTGTTACCTAACCAGGCCTGGCTCATGCCAATGTCTTGAGTAATTATTGGGGGGCGGGGGGCCGTCCAGCCCGCAGCAGAGCCTCTCCGAGGGAGTGCTATTGTTTTTCATGTCAGCTGTGACTTGGAAGGAAAGAGGGCCTGGCCTTTGAGAAATGAGATGGGGTGGTGGAGGGCAGCTTAACCCTTTGCAACCCCCCCCACCATGACCATGCTCCCCAGCTCCCCAGGGCTGCCTGACAGAGAGCAGGCTTGTCGGGGATCAGAACCCAGGCCAGGCCCGGCAGCCGCCACTTGGCAGCGCCGATGGAAACCGCCGTGCGGTTACGCACAGACAGTCACGGAAACTCGGAGGACAGCGGCGGTGGAGGGCTCGCGCCAGGCCCGGCTCCGCGCCCTGCCCCCACGCCTGCTGCCGCCTCCCACAGGTCTCCCCCCTACCCCCCACCACAGCTCTGCAGCTGTTGGAGAAGGGGCTCTGGGGCATGTGGGGCGGGGGCGGGGGCTTGCCCAGCCCACCTCGCCTCCTCCTCCGGGGGGCCCGGGGCAGAGCAGAGAGGGAACCGGGAAGTGGGGCTCCCAGAGCATCTCTGGTGTCGGGCCCCAGCCCAGCCTCCACCCGGATCTGTTGACTCAGTGACTCAAGCACTGACTGGAGGCCAGAAGTGGCCCCACGTGCTGGGGAGGCCGTGCAGACCCCTTCCTCAGGAAACTCAGTCCAGGGAGAGGTGGACCAGAAGTCAGCAAGCCGAGGGGTGGGGCGCCAAGTTCCCGGGCAGCAGGACAGGAGTGGGGGGCGGGGGGGGGGAGCAGATTGGCAGTAAGTAAGCAGTGGAGGAGCTGGGCGGGGGGGTCTCCAAGGAGGTGGCGTGGAAGCAGAAACCGAGCAAGAGTGGGCTGTGAGCCGGACAGACGCCCAGGAACAGGGGAAAGGCTGCCTGACCCCCTCCTGACACCGATGCTGCTGATGACCAGGGTCTGAGCCCCACCCCCGAGGCCCTGGGCAGTTCCTCGGTTCTGGTTCGGGCTGAGAGGGACTCACTCACTCACCCGTTCACTAAGCCATTCAGCAAACCTTTACTGTGCTGCGGCGGGCTGGGGTGAGAGCCTGGAATACTGGGGCACAACAGCTCCCGGGCAAGCAGGACTTGGGTTAGTGGAATGAGGTGGCAGTGGGGTGCTGGTAGGGGCCAGACTGGGGCCTGACAGCCCGCACAGGGAGTTTGCATTTCTTTTCACTCAATCAGAAGCTGGAGGTGGGTTTTCAGCTCTAAGCCCAGAGATGACATGCTCTGATGTACATGTTTCTGAGTGCAGAGTTTTGAGGGTTGGGTGTGGAGAGGCAGAGAGAGCAGCTAGCGAGACGATGGACAAGAGTCAGGGCAAGAGGCTTGATCCCAGCTGTTGCTTAGATGATGAAACTGGTGGCAGCCTAATCAAGAGAGAATTCTGCCACCCATGCTAGGAAAGATTGACGGCAGAAGAAGAGGGTGGCAGAGGATGAGATGGTTGGATGGCATCACCAATTCAATGGACATGAACTTGGGCAAACTCTGAGAGATGATGAGGAACAGGGAGGCCTGGGGTGCTGCAGTCCATAGGGTCGCAAAGAGTTGGATACAACTTAGCGACTGAACAACAACAAATCTACCACCCATGGGGTCCCAGCTGAGCTGGAGCACGCAGGGCTGAAGCATGCACAGCACCGCAACAGGATTCAGAGGCCTTCTCTCTGTCTACCTCACTGTCTGAAACACCCAAAAGAGTTTATTTTCCGTCTGGGATTCTCTACCCACTCACATGCACAGATCTGAGAGTAAGCGAAAGTTTCAGACATGCATAGCCAGAAGCTTCGCCTGCCACATACCTTTTCTCAGAAAGCTATTCGAGGACATGCTCCAGCAAAAGGAAGGGAAAGCCAAGATGGGAGAAACACAGCATTGAAGAACCAGGGGACTCCAACAGCCCGCTCCAAAAAAGAGGCCAAGGATGTTCACAACAAGATGGGGGGAGGAAAGTCTAGCATTACAACCATTCAGCAGGCCTAGAGAGTAACTAATCCTTCTAGGGCCCTAGGAAGAAACTTCCAGAAGAAAAAAGAGTAAGGCTGGTAGATTGCTGCTGTTCTCAGCAGAATGAGTAGGAGCTTTACAACTCTGGCAGAGAGGTCAGGAATGAACTAGTGAGAGATGCGCTGAAAACTAAGCAAATCATAGAAAATGTTTTACCCGAGGGAAAACGAAGGGTTATCATCCTAGACCACATGACTTGGCTGAAGATAGCTGTTGCATAGTGATGTAAGTTGCATAATGTGTATGTCAAATGCAAGCAGCAAGTATTTATTTAGCCTATAACTGCAGTATAACTGTATTGAGAGGATGGGGGAATGGCAGGGGGCAGGAGCTGTGAAAAACCTGCATCTCTCCGGGTTAAGTGGTCACTAGATAAAAACTTTAAAAGCAAGAAATAGCCATATAAGCATGTGGTTCAGAAATACCGAGGTGAAGCCAAGAGACAGCGGAGAGGGCTGAGGGGTTGCCTATGGGTCAGGAATTGGGGATGAAAGATGGAGACTCATGGGAGCTCTCTTTGGGCGGGTTTCTGCTGATGCTGCAAAAACTCCAGAATGGGGGAGAGGACGGGGAGGAGGTGGAGCCGGTCAGAAAGTTGAGTGTGTCCTTGGGTTTGGGACGAGATGGCGCACGGGCGACCAGGCAGCCAGATGTGTCCACAGGCCGGGGGCCGGCTGGTCCCCACACAGGAGCTCCCCAGGTGTCGGAGGGCTGGGGCAGGCAGTGCGTGTCAGGGCAGCAGGGAGAGGGGCGGGTTCACGGTGGGCACCGCCTGCCCACTTTTAACCCAGGTTGACAGGGGGACCAGGCCTCCTGCCTGGGTGGGCCTCCGGGAGCTGTGACCCCAGGGGTACCCAGGATGGTCTCCAAGGCCCCCAGACCCAGGCACCAACAGGCACCCGCGGGCTGAGCCAGGTCATCACAGAGGCCTCCGACCATGCCCAGTCTGCTCAGCATGGGTCCCCCCCACCCAGGCTGTGTCCCAAGGAGCTCTTCCTCTCTACCCCAGAGCAGGAAGGGTGGGTGGGGATCCCAGGACGGCCTGAATCTCTCATCAGCCTCAGGTCAGTCCAGGCCAGGTGGGCCGAAGGCCAGCCCAGGGCCTCGTTCCGGGGTGGAGGCCTCCCCGAACTTCTGCTCACCTTCCGAGCATTGTGGGCCTTCCTGGGAGCCCCCACCACTCAGCGGCCCTCCGGCCTCTGACCCACCCCAAAGTCAGCCCGCCCTGGCCCCTCCAGCGCCCTGGCCACTGGGCCACACACCTAGGGACCGGGGCCAGCCACCCCAAAGCTGTGGCAGCTGGATGGAGGTGGGCGCTCGCGTGCGGACGTGGGGACAGTGAGGGCAGCCGGCTCACCGGCCTAGTTCCTGGGGTGCGAGGGAGCCGCGGGGGGCCTGCCGGGGGTCCCGGAGCTTTGGAGATGGACGGGGCAGAGGCAGTGCCCTTCCAGGGGGCAGGTGTGAGCCTCCATTGCTCGGGCTGCATCCCTCTGCGTCCTCACCCTGCAGAGGCAGAAACAAAGGCACAGGGAGAGGCCAGGGAGGCCAGGTCTCACGTTTGCACGTGGCTGGGGACCGGGCAGGAGGGGATCCACTCTGAACCGCACACGGGTGGCAGGAGGGAAGGTGGGCCAGGGGGCCAGGGCAGGGCGGGGAGAGGGCTGGGAGCAGAGCAGGGAGGGACCCGCCCAGTGGGTTCAGGTGGGGCTGGAGCTCCCGGGCCCTGGCCTGGCCTGCTCCCCACCTCCTCACCCACCTCCTGGACAGGGGTCTCAGGGTGGGGGGATCTGGTGCAGCAGCAGGCCCTCAGCCACACAGGCCACCCCACACTGGGCACCTGCACAGCCAGGTGACCGCGCAGAGCCCCCGGGGCCATGTGTCCACGTGGGTGGGTCATGACCCAGTGATGCGAGGGACTCGTCAGGGTAAGGTGAGCAGAACGCAGGCTGGGGCAAGGGCGGCACTCAGACGGCCATGAGGAAAAGCACAGAGGAGGGAGTGGGGCAGAGAGGAAGGGACGGGACCCTGGGGCCTGTCTTCCGTCTGCAGGGGCTGCCTCCACGCTGCCTCCACCAAGAGCAGGGGAGACCGAGCAGAGGCAGGGAGGGAGCCTGTGCTGGGTGGGGGAGTGTGGGGCCCAGGGGCTTCTGGCTCACAGGCTATGGGCCCCCCGAATGGGGAGAGAACAGGCTTAGGAGGGTGTGGTCATGCCCAAGAGGTGGGGAGGCCCAGCTGAGCCCCCAGCCAGGCCCCCAGAACCAGGAAAAGGGCAGGGCCTGGCCCTGGACAGGCCATTTCCCCTGGAAGGCACTGGTCCCCCCTCACCTTCCCCACTGGGCTCTTCCAGACCCCAGGGCCACACCCCTGGCCCCAAGCCCCCCACCCAGCCCCCAGCTCGGGTCCAGCCTCAGAGGAGCTGTCTCACGAAGTCTGGGCCTAGAAGCGGGAGCCAGAAGTGGGGGGCAGGACTGTCCTGGACGTGGGCCCCGGGGGCGGCCCTCCTGTCTCTGACAGCTGCCTCCAGGGTCCTGGCCCTGGCCCGCTGAGCCATGGGGCCACCGTTTCTCAGCCTGGACCAAGGCAGGAAGGTCAGGGAGACTGGACCCCTTGGCACCTGGAGGGCACCCAGGCACGGCCCCTTGGACTGGAGGTGGTCAGCCTGTATGTCCACTCTTCCAGCCCCCCAGCCCTGGACACCACCCTGGATCCCACCCCATGAGCCAGCTCCCAGATCTCCCCCACTCCCCAGTGTAGGGCCCAGCACAGTCCAGGTGGACTTCTGCCCATGTGCACACACGTGCTCACACACGTGCTCACACACACCAGAATGAATGCACACCGGTCAAGCCCTGCACCCCTCTGCTGGTTGCCCTTCCCGTGGCTGATCTGGGCCGTGGGGGCTCCGCTGGGGGTCATGCACTGTCCTGAGGGTCTCTACTGAGCCCCGTGGTGCGCTGGGCACCGGGCCCACCATGACAGTGCTGCCCCAGCAGAAGCCCTGCCTTCCAGGAGCTGAGCATCGTCGCAGGGGTGCCAGGGCAGGGGAGTCCCTCAGAAAGAGTGGGCAGGCAGCCCTGAGAGGGTACTCAGAGGACAGAGGCAGCTTGAAGGTAGTTGGGAAAGAACCTCCCTCAGGGGCAGCAGGTGCAAAGAGCCTGTGGCAACTTGGGGCCCGGACAGGAGTCCCACGGGTCTGGGGCAGCGAGGAGAACCCGGCCAGATCGTGACAGTTTTGGGCCCCCTGCAGTGACCCTGGCCTTGACTCTGTGGCCATGGGGAGCCCCTGTTTTAACATCTCCCTCCTGGGAGAGGGGAGAAGGCTGAGGTGCCTGGGTGCGCTCGGAGGGCGGGCCGGGTCAGGGGCTCCTCTCGCCCAGATCGGGGAGCAGAGTGGGATGGGGAAGGGGCGCAGGGCTGGGGGCAGCCTGTCAGGGAGCCGTGTGGAAGCGCCCCTGCAGGGCAACCTCGCCAGGATGGATCCTAGAGAGGGGGCCCCCCGCCTGGCACTCCCAGGGACGGTCAGCCTCCCCGTCCAAGGGCTCAGCCACGGTGGCATTTCCAGAGCCCCGTGGAGAGGCCCGTGCACCTCGGCCCAAGGAGCGGGCTCAGTGGACATGTTTCCACACGGCGAGCCCCCAGCCTGTGCTAGTGAAAGGGAGCATGCAGAGGGCCCAGCTTCTCAGGTTACTGTTCTGCTAAGCCCACCTGGACGGATACTGCGTTGCAGGCGTGTGCTCCTGTTTTAAAATGGCCGGAAGGATAAACAGCAGATCGCTAAGGTGATCCCCTGGTGAGGGACGGACCACAGTCAGACGGGCCAGGCGGGCCAAAGGGGGACGTTTCGTCACAATGTTTTTTACTTTTAAGGGATTATGGTTTTGAACAGTACAACCCAGCTAGTTACATCTTGCAAACTCTTGTAAGGGGGCTGATTTAACTGCAAGACGTCCAACTGGGCAGAGCGTATTGCTGGAGGCCAGCGGGCCAGGGGTCAACAGGCCCCAGCTGCCTGGGGAAGGGGCTCCGGGGCCTGGGCGGTCAGGGAACAGAGGAAAGCTGTGCAGGTGTCCGAAGAAAGGACACGGTTCAGGACTGAGCGGGGACAGGTGAGGGGCTGCAGAGTGGCGAGGAAAAGCCACGCTGGGCGGCGGGTGCAGGGGAAGTGGTCAGAGGCAGCTGGGAGGTGCTGGGGGCCTGGGGGCACACGGGGCCTCTTTCTTCCCTGAGACGCCCCGCAGGCCTGAGAAGCTGTCCAGGGGAGCTAGACCACCGCCCCCCAGGAATTCCAACCACAGACGCATCAATCTCCATTCTGAGCTGCAGGGAGGGGACTGAGGCCCAAAGTCCCCCAGCCCATCGTGGGTGGTGGACAGCCTGGCAGTGTCCCTGCTTTCAGGGAGGTGGACATTTAGGAAGCAGAGGAAGAAACCAGTACCCAGGCAGACTAGAGTGTCTGGGAGGGGTTGGTCAGGTAGGTGATGGCAGGCAGATGGAGCCGGGGGGCCTTTTCTGGAGGAGACCCTCACCTTGGGGCCTGAGGAATGAGACGGTCTGCTGGCTCAGGAGAGGGGTGGAATGTTCTAGCAAGTGGACCAGCTAGTGCAAAGGCCCTGGGGCAGAGAGGTAGGTACCGCACACCAGGGAACTGACAGAGCCGATGCAGGGCAGGAAGGGGCAGTGGCCAGGCTAAGACTCCGGGCCCAGACTGTGGGGACCCTCTGGCCAAGATGGGGCTGGGTCTTTGTCCAAGAGCTGTCAGGCGGCTGGCAGGGGTCCCACCAGGGGACGGACAGGGTGTGAGGGCAGAGGGAGGGCTGCTGGCTGTGGAGCTCACAGAGGGCGAGCAGACCTCAGGGGCGCTGCTGGGCGGCCAGGGGGCTGGTGGGCCAGCACTCCTGAGCTGCCCATGCCCTGGCACCAGGGGCCCGAGATGAGGGGTCCCAGAGGGCAGCCAGGGGCAGATGGAACTGTGACGACGGAGCCACTGGGCGGCCCCTGCCCACCTGCCCGCCCGCCTGCCCAGGCCTGGTGTTTGGCTGGCCAGCCGAGCGCACTCTGGCTCCTGGTACAAAGTGTTCTGCCCAGCGTCCCTGGCTTCCGGGACTTCGAGGCTCGTCAGAGGGGCAGCGCGGAGGGGGAGGCGGGGGAGAATCAAATGCAGGTGGGGCCTCTGCCCGCCGCCAACACAAACACGGCCTCTCGGCTTCCAGCGCCTTTTTCCAGCCTGCCCTACATTCCCGCTCGCCCGGCCCCGAGCAGGGCGGCTCAGCCAGCCAGCCTGGGGCTGCCCGATGCAGGCAGGGCGGGCGGCCCCCGCTTGGCCTCTGCCCGCAGGACCCCCCTAAGGCCCCAGCTAGGGGCTGGCCAGCCCACTGGGAGACCCAGCCACACACGTCCAGGGCCAGTCGCCGCCCCCTGCCTGGCCCACCCACCACGTGGGTGAGCAGCTTCCTGGCCTCTGTGTATCCTGCTCCCCACGACCCAGGCCCCCTTCCAGCAGTGGGGTGGGGGCAAGCAAAGAGGCTTCTGTGCAGCCCAGGAAGCCGTGTGCCCCCGGCCCAGGGCCCCTGACTCGGCAAGCTGCCGCAGACACCTCCTCCCCGGGGTCCACGCAGGGCAGCCTCAGGGGCACGGTCAGGAGGTGGTTGTGGACTCTGGGCACAAACGTGGCTCTGCAGAGCTGCGGGGGGAGGGAGGGCATGGCTCAGTGTCCAGCAGCGTGGAAGGGGCACGTCGGTGAACATGGTACACGCAGAGCCCCCCACGGGGCTCCCGCCCTCGGCGCGGGGAGGGGGCAGGGAGAGACAGAACATCGAGTAAGGAAACCAGTGATGCAGTGAGCGTCCTGGAGGGAAAGGAAGTGGGCAGAGGCCCGCGGGCAGGTCACTGCATTTAGCTCAGGGCCCAGGGCAGCCTCGTGGGGAGGGGAGACGTGAACAGAAATGTGGATGGGGTGAGGGCGTGAGCCACGCGAGAATCCAGGAGACAGTCTGGCGGCGGGGGCAGGGCAGAGGGGAGGCCTCACGCTGGAGCCGCCTCGGGGAGGGCTGACCGCCTGGACCCCCGGCCAGGACTTCCTTCTCTGTTCAGACCCCAAGGCAGGTCTCGCAGAGTTCTGAACAGAGGAGCAGGATCTGTGGGGCCAAGGGCAGAGGTCACTGAGGTTGTCCAGGTGAGCTGGCCCACGTTCCCCTGACCACCACTGCTGGACCCCCAGGCAGAGCCACCAGCGCCCTCAGCCCCACAAAGGACGGCTCTACCACCCGCTAGCAAAACACACCGCAAGCTGCCATGGTCGAGACAGTTCACTACAGGCTGCAAAGCACCTATAAAAAGAATGTTCCATCCTTCAGGGAAGTGTAGGCTTCAGGGAAGATCGACAGGCTGATTGCTGAAAACCCGTCTCGAAGCTCACGTGAGCCCCACACCATTCAACGATTTAATGGTAAAAATCTAAAAAATTCTAGAAAAAAAAAAATTGCTTCAAGGTAGGAATGGGGAAGGCTACTCCAAGCATGCAGAAAATCTAGAAGCCACAAAGAAAAAGATAAATAACTCTGACTACATAAAAAGTGAAGAACTAAATAAAACTTCTGTATGACCAGACCAAAAATAATAATCATAACTGCCATAAACCGATTCACGAGACCAGTAGCGCGCTGGGGACAAACACGATGTCCGTGTCAGAGGACAAACCTTCTCACGATACGAAGACCCCTTACGAGTCAATGACGATGAAAGGCCTGGCCAGTGCCACCCTGGGGAGGGAACAGGCTGTGGGCTTGGGGGACCTGCACCGCCCCCAACCCAGTCCTGGGGCCCCGGGAGGCGGCAGAGGGCTCTTTATTCATCCAGCAAATATTTGTGAAACACCAACTCTATTCCACATGAACCGATGCCTTTGAGCTGTGGTGCCCGAGAAGACTCTTGAGAGTCCCTTGGACTGAAAGGATATCCAACCAGTCCATCCTGGAGGAAATCAACCCTGAATATTCACTGGAAGGATGGATGCTGAAGCTGAAGCTCCAATTCTTTGGCTACCTGATGCAAAGAGCTGACTCATTGGAAAAGACCCTGATGCTGGGAAAGATTGAAGGTGGGAAGAGACGGGAGTGACAGAGGATGAGATGGTTGGATGGCATCACTGACTCAATGGACATGAGTCTGAGCAATCTCTGGGGGACGGTGAAGGACAGGGAAGCCTGGCATGTTGCAGCCCGTGGGGTAGCAAAGAGTCGGACCCAATTTAGCGACTGAACACAACAACACTTAATCCGTACTATGTTCCAGGTTCTGGGAGACCCTCTGGGGACATGACCGTCCAAGTCCTAGCTGCCACAGGAGGTTTCAGTGATGGAAGGGAAGCCCGCTCCTAACACCTGATCTGAGGTTGTATGTTGTGGTGGAGAACGGTTTTTCAGGCAGAGGGAATGGCAAGTGCAAAAATCCTGGGGCATGATCAAGGGGGCTGTGCTCAGGATCTGAGAGACAGAGTAGGGGTGCTCAGGGAGGGCTATGGGGGGCCGCAGAGTTCAGAGGCTTCGGCAGGAGGTTGGATTTCACTCTGGGTACACTGGCAATCCTTTGAAGGGAGGCAGCTCAGCCTGGCTGCTGCCTGGAGTGAACAGGAGGCAGGTGGACAAGTCCCGTAGAGGTGATCACAACAGCGCTGGCCGGGGATGCCACTGGACTGGGCAGGGGCTTCCCGGGAGGCTGGATTCAGAGCGTGTGCCCTAGAGAACAGGTCAGGCATGGGTGAGCGCCAGGTGGATCCAATGCTTCTCTGTGTGGTGTCGGCACCCCTTTCTGAGACGCGGGCAGGCCCAGGGCGAGTCGGAGTTCCTTTTGGGACCTGCTGGGCCAAGGTGCTGTGAGACCTGCTCACCAGTGAAGACAGAGTGGCCTCAGGGAGCACGCAGAGCTGGGGTGCAGTGCTGAGGGTGTCTGTGTAGACAGGTGCAGGCAGGTGGGGGTCCTTGGGCTGGGTGTGGAGGGCAGGCAAGGTTGTCCTGGTGGATGAGCACGGGGCGGGTGGGCGTGGCTTATGATAGAGATCCCAAGGCCCACCCCACTCAATGGTCAAGCTGGACCGAGTCACTGCTGGGGCATTCCCAGCGGAGCCCAGGCACCTGTGGGGTGGCCCCCAGGCAAGAGTGTGTCTGTGAGGCAGGCAGAAGGGTCTTGCTCCCATCACAGCCATCTCTCAGAGGGAAGCAGCCTGTCCTCCTAAGGGGTGGTCTGCAAGGGCCAACCAGGGACACACAGGCCCCCAGAGGGGTCTGGGGGTGACCAGGTCATTGGCCATGCTGTGCCAAGGACCCGGCTGAGGAGGGGTGACTGACTCGGGTGATGGCTCAGACCACCTGCCGCCGTGTAGGCAGAAGAGTGAGAGGTTTGCAGGACCCGCTGGGACACAGTCCTCGGTCTGCAGCCTCTGAAACGCCCACCCTGGCTGATGCGTGAGGCCAAACCAAGGCACGCGTCCCGGGGGTCAGGGCACAATGGCTGCCCCATCGCCCACATCTTCTGGCCAAGGCTCACCCCCGCCTGGACTCCACCTGAACAGAAGACCCTGAGGAACAGGAGAAGGGCTGGTGTGTTGGTGACCATGGGTGCTAGAGGCCTGTCTCCCAGTTAGGAGAGTTCGATTGGCCCCCAGGCAGTCCCTGTGCTGAGCGGCACAGCTTGCCCTCTGAGCGGCCCCCTCCCAGCAGCTTCACTGCCTGGTGCCAGCGTGCTCACTTCTGTGGCACGTGCCAAGGCCCAGGGGCCCAAGGTCCAGACAGATACACACGCACCCTTGGGCAGCTCAGGGAATGATCTGGTGGTCTTGTGCAAAGGAACTGTGTGAAGACGGCCTAGGCATTCTTGCACATTCAGTCTCCCTGGCCTTATAAAGTTGGAGCACTTGTGTGCACACACATCTGTGCACACGCGTCTGTGCACACACATGCCTACCAGCCCTCAGGCCACGCTGCACACATGCAGATTGCTAACAGTAGTTACAATAATGGTCAACAGGAGACTTAATCTGTGTTTGCTGGATGCCAACCCCCCTTTCCAGCGGTTTTTTGTGTTCATTCATTTAATCCTTACAACATCCTCCTGAGAGAGACTCAACCAACATGCCCATTTTACAGATGAGGAAACTGAGTTCGGGGAGGCAAGGTCAAGGTCATCCCACTGAAGAGGCAGAGGCAGAACATGAGCCCAGGAGCCTGTCTACCGCCCAGGCCCTCCTGAGGACCCTGCCCCACTGCCATGTGGCCCACACACCCAGAATGCATGTGGGGGCCTCCCACGAACCACAGGGCACACACCCTGGCCCGGCTCGGCTGCAGTGGGCCCGGCTCCGAGGCCGTCTCCTGGGCCACCTGGGTGTGCCTTGTGCCACCGGCTGAAGAGCTCGGCTGGCCGCCCTGGGGATGGGCAGTAAAACCTCAGCAGCTAGAACGACGGCTGACTTTTCTCCAAGAGCTAAAGCACTAAGACAAAGTCATAAACACAATTACACCGTCTCTTGCCATAAATCACGACGTTATGAAGCGCTGTGATCTATTTCCACTCGTACCCAGCTCTGTGAGACCAGCCAGCCCCATGGGCTCTAACGAAAAGGTGATTTATGGGCGTTATTCCCGTGCTCTTGCCATGGGGGAGGGGTGTTCCCAAGCCCCAAGGAGTCGGGGAGGCCCAGCGCCGGGAGCAGGACCCACAGGCCCCGTGCGTGGTCTGGGGCCAGGTCTGGCTGCCACTGGGCAGGGACCTCCAGGGACAGCTGGGCCCAGGCAGGCAGGTACCCTGCACCGCCGCCCCCTTCCTCCTTGGTAGGAGGGCTCCTGGGGACTCTGGGGTCCAGGCTCTGGGCAGGGGAACTTCTGGCGTGTTTGTTCCACACGTGTGAACGGGGCCCCTGTGTGCCAACCAGACCAACAGAGGAGCGGGGTTCCTGGGGCCTAATTCTAATGGGAGGCGCAGACAAGGACGGGCAGACGTAACCCCATGCCAAGGGCCTTGGAGGAAGTACGGGCAAGGGGAGGGCCATGGCAGAGGAGGGAGAGGGCCTCAGATCAGTGCCTCTGGTGAGATCTGAGGGTGGGGGTGGCTGATGCAGGCGGGCGAGCAGCAGGAGAAAAGGCCAGGCCTGGCACAGGCACGTGCCACCGTGTTTAAGGACCAATAAAGTCGCCCGGAGTCAGCGAGGAGGGAAGAAGGGTGCGTGCATGCGTGAGTGCATGCTAAGTCACTCAGTCATGTCCGACTCTTTGCAACCCCATGGACTGTAGCCCACCAGGCTCATCTGCCCATGGGATTCTCCAGGCAGGAATACTGGAGTGGGTTGCCATGCCCTCCTCCAAGGGATCTTCCCAACTCAGGGATCAAACCCATGTCTCCAGTGTCTCCTGCCTTGCAGGAGCCACTAGGGAAGCCCAAAGAAGGGTTGGGGGCTGGAGGCCAGAAAGCAAAGGGAGACGGGTCTGGGGCCACACGAGAGACTCAGGCTTCTCCAGGGAGAGATGGGAGCTCAGGAGGGTATGTGATGTGAGTGGGTTTGTATTTCAGAAGAGCTGCCGTGTAGAAGCACATTGCAGGGGGGAGGCCGGCTGGCAGGCTACTGCAAAGTCCTAGTGTATAAAATCGGCACTCTGGCCTGGGCTGGGAGCCGTGGAGCGGTGGGTGCTGAGATTGGGAGCCTTTTTCTGAGATGAGAATGGAAGGGACAGGGTGGGTGCTGAGAGGGAGGGGCCTCAGCAGAAGGGCAGGGAAGCCGTGGTTTCACGGTCTGTGTTCAGGCCTGAGGCCCCGCAGGGCCACGCGTGCGGGTCCTGGGTATGTCCCTGGCCTGAGCCTGTGCACCCAGGCTCAGGGGTCAGCAGACCACAGTGGTCACAGCAGGGTGGCCTCCCGTCCTGGTCAGTGGGGAAGGGCCAGAGGACACCAGGGCTGTAGCCGGTGCCCCTCCCCTTGCTGCTGTCTCTCAGTGACACCCCCTGCCCTTGACGTGGGTGCTCAGCGTTACCTGCATGCACCGAAGGGCACGGGGACAAAGGTTGTAGGTCACAGGGACACCTACTCCCCTCCCTCACCAGGCTGCAGAATGAGGGCCAGGGTCGGGGTGGGGGGAGAAAGGGCATTCTATGGGGACAGAGAACCCAGGAGTCCCAGGCAGGGGGTGGGGGGTGGGCCTGGGACCACCACCTGAAACTCACTCTGCAGCCGCCAGGCCCAGAGGGGCAGGGTCACCCTCTCAGACTGAATCCTTCCCGTGTCCAGTGGGGCCCGACGTCCGAGGCTGCGGCCAGACTCTTTAGTAGAGGCAAGCGCGGACCCCTTGTCCGCCAAGCGGCACTCGACATACCCCGAGTCCTGCCCCGCGTCCTGCCCTGTGCTGGGGGCTTCTCACTAACTGTATGTGTGCGAGGGGCAGCAGGGGGGAGCTGCCCATCCAGGGGACCTGGAGGTGTGACTCTAGCCCCGCGCAGAGCAGGTGGGCTTCTGCTCTGAGCCCGCCAGCCTGGGGCTCCCTTCCTGGCTGGACAGTCCCCCACTTGGCGGGCTCAGCACCCCTGCCGTGGGTCTCCAGATCTGCCCCACTGTTGGATGGGCACAACCGGGCCCCTCAACCATGCCCAGGAGTTCAAGGCCTCAGGGCCTCCGCCGGGTCACCTGCCTGTGGGCTCAGGGGCAGCTGGGAGCAGCGGCTTGTGAGCTGGGCAGTGCTGGGCCATGCAGGCCTGCGGCCAGGGCGCAAGGGGGAAGGCAGCGAGGCCGGCGGCAGCCCCTCTGTGCCCCTGCCCCTGGCTCTTTGCTCCCAACCTCCCTGCCGTCTGTGGAGGGGGCGGGGAGAGGGGGCTTAGAGCCATGGCGGGAGGCCTGCCGGAGGATGGAGTGGGCCTGAGCATCACGGCCGTGTCCGCAGGCCCATCTCTGTGCTTGGGCAGGGCTCGCCAGGCTTCAGGCTCCCCCGCGCCTCCTCACCTACCTGGAATCCCCGGCTCTCTGCAGCCGAGCTGGGCGCGTCCAGCTCAATGCCTGGAGTTGAGCATCGCCCCCTGAGAATGGCTCAGTGACCGTCGGTCCAGGAGAGGGTGCAGACAAGGGGAACACCCAGAGGACTTGTGTCCCGTGACCCCGCAGAGGGTCCTGGGCTGTCCCGAGAGGAGCTCCACCCCGCCTTCAGATGGCCCCAAAGGGACCCTGGCCCCCCGAGCTGCCCCCAGGACCGGGGGCTCCTCCCCGTGAGCCGCAGGCAGTCACGGCCCCGTCTCCCGCCCATCTTTGGCCGGCACCGCCGGCGGGTCCAGAGCTGGGATCAAGGCCGAGCAGGTTCTGCAAAAATTTCCCTTGAAAGACTCTTTTTCAAGATTTTCTTTTGAAAACAAATTCATAACCACATCAAACAGGGAGCCCGTCGCCTT
This sequence comes from Bubalus bubalis, assembly GCF_019923935.1. Taxonomy (NCBI): domain Eukaryota; kingdom Metazoa; phylum Chordata; class Mammalia; order Artiodactyla; family Bovidae; genus Bubalus; species Bubalus bubalis. The sequence goes on along the minus strand of NC_059161.1, from coordinate 130,235,490 downwards.
GGGTTTGATCATCAGCCGCCCGGGGCTCTCGAACTGGCTGTTATTCTAATTGCTTTTTTTCTCTTCCGAGGGCCGTGAGTCGTCTTATGGTTATTAATTTGGTGAGTTGAGGCAGGGAACAAGGGCGCTTTTGTTGGCCTTGCCCTTTTAGTCACTATCAAATTGCAAATAGTGACGAGATTCAAGATCCCCCAAACTGATGTGTCCCCGTGGTTCCTGGGGCACGCCGCCCCGTGCCCACAGTGGGCACTGCCTTCCCGCTGAAGGTGGCGGCGCCTGCCCTGGGCACCCGCCTGGACCGGTGACTTCTCTGCAGCAGGGGTCCGGCTCAGGCCGCTCCCTCCAGCTGGCTGACGCTCTCACAGTTGTCGTTCAGTCGCTCAGTCGTGCCCGATGCTTTGGGACCCCGTGGACTGCAGCCCACTGGGCTTCCCTGTCCTCTGCTATCTCCCGGAGCTTGCTCACACTCCTGTCCATGGAGTCGGTGATGCCATCCGACCATCTCATCCTCTGCTGCCCCCTGCTCCTCCTCCTGCCCTCTATCTTTGCCAGCATCAGGGTCTTTTCCAATGTGCTCGCAGCTGCTGCTGCTGCTAAGTCGCTTCAGTCGTGTCCGACTCTGTGCGACCCCATAGACGGCAGCCCACCAGGCTCCGCAGTCCCTGGGATTCTCCAGGCAAGAACACTGGAGTGGGTTGCCATTTCCTTCTCCAATGCATGAAAGTGAAAAGTGAAAGTGAAGTTGCTCAGAAAGTGCTCGCCATCAAATATGAAGTGAGATACAGGCTCTCTGCTCAGAGTCAGGGGTGGAAGGGGGCGGGGAGGTGACCAGGAACCAACTCCCTGGGACACGCTCAGCCTGGAGAAGCGAGGCTTGCTCGCTGACCTGTGTGCACAGGCTCCTACATGCCTGTCCTGCTCCATCCTCAAGAAAACCCTCCAGGGGGGAGCAGGATTCCCCACTTCTCAGCTGAGAAACTGGGGCCCAGGCAGGAGACCCTTCAGCCAGGGCTTAGGGCGGCACCTCACGTGGCCCCCGGACCCGCCTGGCCAGGCTCACCCCACACGGCGGGGCCGGGGCATCGGCCACTGCACAGGGCAGGGCAGGGCAGGGTGGGCTCAGGGGGCCAGCGGCGAGCAGCAGGCAGGCCCGGGTGGTGTGGGCTCACTCACGGAGCCCCAGGAGGGGGCCTGGCTCAGGGCGGGGGATCCGGCCCACCCGCTGGTCACCACAGCCTGAAGCTGGACCCGGCGAGTGAAGGAGAGGATCTGTGTCCAGAGGACCCTGCAGGGGCGCCCAGAGGGTGGCTGGAGAACCAGGGGGATGGGGTGATGGCCGGGAGGGTCTGGCAGGGTCTGGGTGTGTCGGCCAGCATCCCCGCTTCCCCGCTTCCCCACTGTCTCTCCCATCACAGCAGCTGTGACCCTTCACGCTCCTCCCCAGACCCACTCCTCTCCTGTATGAGAAGCAGGGAGGCCCAGGCTGTGGGCTGACTCTGAGATTCTGGCCCAGGTCCCAGCTCCCGCCACCCCAGCAGTCTGCCTAGCGGAACCGAGATGCCAGTGAGCCCCTCGAAGCCCCCCTGACGTGAGCAGCAGCCCAAGGGGCCGAGGTGGGCTTGGCACCCGAGGGCCAAGGGCAGCAAGAAGGGCCCCGGGAGACCTCAAGGGCGAGCTCACCCACGCTGGCAGCCCCTGGGATGGGCCCCTTCTCCAGCCAGGCCCAGGACCCCACCCCTTCCTGAATCCCAGCCCTCATTCCATTTCCTCTTTTCCCGAGAACACCCCCATGGAGGCTTCCAGACCCACTTGCCTTTCTGGGCACTTTTGATGTTCAAGCGCCGTAAAGTGAAAATGTATGAAACCACAGATTTTCTCCCGTCATGTATTTGGGGCTTTAATTGAGGCCAAACCAATCAATACCCAAGCCGGGGCCCCGCAGTGAAGCCACATGAAATCTTGCCCGGACCAACCGTGTGCAAGGCTCGTTCAAGGCTACCGAGCACCCAGGGTCCCCCCGACGGATCTCCCAGGGCGGCTTTGGGACTGGGGGTCCAGTCCTGCCGGCAGCAGAGCCCAGCAATCTTGGGCCAGTGAGAAAGGCAGGGTTTGGAGGTGATGGTGGGCAAGTCCCCGCCATAGGCTCCTCCGGCCCCTCTCCCAGGAGCACTTGCTTCTTCTAAGCCCAGCTTGGACCCCCAGCTTGGGCCCCCTCCCAGGAGTGTCTGCTTTAGTCCTCATGGACCACCCTTCCACCCCACACAGGTCTTCCCAACAAGGAACCTGGGGGTGGGGTCTGCAGCGGTCCCAACCAGAGACCCCAAATAAGACCCTTCTCCTGGGGCCTCGGGAGAAACCCATCCTCTCATGCCCGCCCAGCCAGCCCCGCTCCTCCCCCTGACTCAGTGTCCCCCACGGGAGGGAGGCTATGGCCTGCCCCCAGCCCCGGGAAGCCTGACCTGGGCCCCCTGGGACCTGGCTACACAGGACCCACGGCCTCCTCGCCCTACTGTCTTCCCAGGGCCAACCCGCTTGGCCGGCACCCAGCTCCGTGCGGCCCCGTGGTGGGGAGACTATGGAGGGCAGTGGGCCCAGATGGGTGCCCGGGAGTCTGGCCGCGATGGCACACACTGCCTACATCTCGAATCCCGCGTGTGTCCAGGTGGACGGCCGGCCCCAGCCAGCTCTGCCCGCCTGTGCTCGGCCCCGCGCTGAGCCTTGGCCGAGCCGCCATGGGGCTCTCACCCCCAGACATGCTCTCCCACGGGGCAGCTCGGTTCTCCTGAGGCCTGGCCCTTATCCCTGACCATCCGGCTGCCTCCTCTCCCTGCTCTGCCATTCCAAGGCTCCCCAGGGTTCCAGGTCCCCAGAGTGGGTATTATTTTCTGACGGAGACCACAGCGGAACAGCTCCCAAGGGTGCTGCAGGCCCCGGGGACAGCCGTGCCTCCCCCCACAGTCTGGCCCACTTGGGGTCATGTTCTGTCCCCCACCCCTGCTTGGAGGGCCCTGGCCTCCTCTTCCCACCGGGCTCACATCAGCCCCGTCCCCCTCTGGCCATCAGCCACACCTGCTAAGCACCTGTGGCCCCAGGTCCATCCTGCCTCCAGCTCCCCTCCAGTTTCATGGGCAACTCCACCTCGTGGGCTGGGCAACCCCATGTTCAATGCAGGAAAGGCTTTGGTAGAAGTGTGGTGGGGATGTGGCCCTGGCTGACCCTTGGGCATTGGCATGGACAGGGTCTGGGTTTTCCAGGGACTAGTGAGTCCTCTAGTGAATCGAGAACAGGGCTGGGACGACGGGACGGCCTGGGGCACAAGCCCTGTTGGGGGGCGTGGAGGGGAGTGGGTCGAGGAGGAGCCCCGCCCTGTGACCGGGAGCCCTTCGGCAGAGATAGCCACTCAGCCCCCGGTCTCAGGCGAGGGCTGCTGAGCAAGACTCCTCCAGGCACGTGTATGCACACACACCGACACGCACAGGGGCCACAGACGCCCACAGACACGCATGTGCGTATTCCACAAACAGGCCCGCCCCCGCCCCACCCTCAGGGAGCCCTGACCCGGGGCCGCCCCGCCGCTGCCCAGCCGCCCGGCTCACCTCTGCTCCTGTCCCCACAGGTAACTCAGCTGGACCAGAGGCTGGGGCTCATCACAGACATGCTGCAGCAGCTGCTCGCGCTGCACCACGGAGGCCCCCCTGGGGGCCGGCCCCCCAGCACGGCAGGGGCCCAGGCCGTCCAGCCCTCAAGCGGAGGCTCCATCAACCCCGAGCTCTTCCTGCCCAGCAATGCGCTGCCCACCTACGAACAGCTGACCGTGCCCCACGGGGGGCCCGACGAGGGCTCGTGATGGGGGCACAGGGCCCCTGAGAGCGGAGGCCCGCGGGAGGCCCGCCCCCCATCCAGCACGGCTCCACCGGACCTCGGCCACCTCTTGAAGGCCGGAGGGCGCGGTCCCGCTCCACCAGGCCCCTGACACCCAGTGGGTCGCGTGGCGCCCTGGCCTGGACTGGGGGGCTCGCCGAGACTGCCCCTTCCCAGCCGGCAGGTACTAGACTTCGGCTGGGTGTCGGGGGGTCAGCTCTCGGCTCTGAGACCAGGGGGCCCACATCGCTGGTGTGACACTCAGGACAAGGCCGGCGGTCTGTCCCACGTACGGCCAGGAGGCAGCAGGGCTGTGTGCTGGCCCCAGGGGCTGCCTGCGGGGAGACGGGGGACAGCCTGGACAGGGTCTGTGAAGACCCTCCCCCAGTCTCAGATCCAGGACCCAGGGGGACTCATAGAGAAGGCAGGCAGGGCAGGGCAGGCCCAGCCCAGCCAAACAAAGGAAGCCCACAGTCGAGGCCCGATCGTGGCCTGAGAGCCCCTCCCAGGACCCCGGAGTGGGCCTGGCTCCCCGACACCCCAGAGATGCTGACCCTGGCAGGAGCTGGGGGAGCGGCTCCTGAGGCCACAGCTTCCAATGGGAGGGACAGGCCCACCACTGCCCAGAGCTCTTCACTCTGTCCAGCAGAAGAATAGGGGTGCTCAGGCCCCCCACTCTGGACTGGCAGCTTCTCCTACCCATTCCGGAGAAAAGAGAAGGGGCCCCAAGCCACCTCCACGTGCAGGCCCTGCCTCCAGGTCCCTCCCGGTCTGAGCAGCTGGACAGACGGTCACCCCACCCCTGACCACAGGGGAGCAGACGGGCATCACCATCTCTAACAAGACATGTCCTCCCGGGCGCTCCGCCCCACCAAAATCAGAATAATCTGTGGTGATTTGGAATCTGTGCTTTAACGAATTTCACGGTGTGATTTTGATTCTTAATTATTCAGGTTTTTCCTAATAAATGTGGAATCACAAAATTTAACTTGCCCTGTTCTCGCCTCCACTCCTGGGGGAGCAAGCACCCATCTTTGGGACAACCTGTCCCCCCACAGAGCTGTCACCCAGCCCTCAATACCCCAGCACCCCTCACCCCATCCGCGCCCACCTCCGTGAGAGGAGGGGGCTGGAAGCCCCAACCCACTAGCCTGGGGGTTCTGGGACCCAGGAGCACCTTGAGGCCAGGCTGCTCCTGCCCACCCCAACCCAGGTCAGACCCCAGCCCACCGTCTGAGCTTTGCTCCTGCGGGAGCCTTTTCTGGGAGAGTCTCCCGTCCCCTCTCCATCAGTTAAAACCATTCCCTTGGTCTCCAGCCAGGCTCAAAGCCCACTCCTGCAGGAAGCTTTCCCTGATAGCGCCTCATGAGACCCATCCCCCTCCCCAGGCTTGTGACGCTTCAAGGGGGAAGTGGTGATCAGGTGGGGTCATGGCCCCCCGACAAGCAGCTTGGGCACCCTGTTTTCAGGGCATGTACCCCACACACACTTCTCAGGCCTCGAGGCTAATTCCTAATTCCGGGACGTCTGCCCACCTCCCACTGCTGCCCACGTCTGGGCCCCTCACTCCTCCGGGGCCCACTCCATTCACCCTGCGCCTGCCTGGAGCCCTCCCCAACTGCCCTCATGGCCGACAGCCCTGGAGGCAGGTGCCCAGGTGAATGCTGAACTGCTGGTCCTCGCCGAACGGCAGCTGGGGCCCGTTGGGAGAGGAGGGATCTCGGTCCCACTTTGCAGAGCCCTGGGGCTCCCCAGAGTCCAGCCCTGGCTCCTACTGGAGGAACCGTCTAGCCCGCCAGGCACTGGCCGGCACGGGGGAGGGGAGAAGGGGCCGTGAAGGCCGGGGCCTCCCCACCCCTCGCCCCTGGGGGGAGGGGCAAGAGCAACAATTACTGGAAAGGCAAAAGCTGTTGTTTCCTTGTTGAGTAAATATTTGTGGAAACCCCAGGAGGCGGCTGGCGGGAGAGCAGGCCCTCCACGGAGCCCCCGCCCCGCCCGCCGCCGGGCACGGCCCCCAGCCTGAGGGGCACTCGTTCGGGCCGCCCATCTGGGCCGGGCGCGGCCCCTGCACCCAGCCCGGCTTTGTTTGGCGTATTATCGACTGCACACAAAGTGCCCAAGTGCTTCACTCCTGGACGGGCCGTTGCAGCCCTCTCGGGTGTGAAATGCAATTTACCTGAAATAAAGCCCAATTATGGAATTAGCTAATTAAAGCCGCGGCGGAGGCTGGGCCGGCCGGCCGGCGCTCGGTGCCCGCCTGTGCCCGCAGTCTGAGGGAGCAGATGGCGCCCCAGCCGGCCGTGTGGCTGCATTCCTTCACTCGGCCCCCGATAACTGACTCACACAGCACACGGCCATCTGGTGGATGACACGTCCTGTGTGCCCCGGACAATGGCCCGGCGGACCTCTCCCGGAGAGGGCCGTCGCCCGGGCAACGGCGGCATGTGCAGCCCAGGCCCCGTCCCAGCCCCGCCCCCCCTTTGTGGGCCTCGCCCGGCTGCCCGGCCGCTCCTGCTGACGATGTCCGTGACCATTTGTCCCCCGCGTCCGGCCTTTGTCTCCCATTCGGGCTTCCTTGTTGGGGTCCTCAGTGCCCGATGGGCACTGGGAGCATCTGCTGGAGGGACGAGGTGTGGGGGCCCGGGGGGCTGCCCCGGCCCGCTTCCTGGGATGCCCACCTCCTCTGCCCATGCCCCTCCCCCACCAGTGCCCCCTGGAGCAGGGCGGAGGGGTGGCACCTGGAGGGCCAGTCTCTGAGGCCAGCGTCCACCCCCAGAGGCCCTCCCAGTCTTGGGTGGGGGCCAGCCCGACCGCTTGCCCCTCCCCAGCCGGGGCAATGGGAACAGAGTGCCTCTCAAAGGGGCGTGGGGGAAGGGCTGATGACAATAACATGTGAGGCCTAGGACTGGGTCATGCACACAGTAGGTGCTTACTAAAGACAACTGGTCCCAGAGGTGCCTGCTTCTGGGGCCTACCTCCTCATTACAGCCCCAGTGCCCGGCTCATGTACCCCTCCAGCCTCTCCTGCCAGGTCCCCCTCCGACCCAGGGCAAGCCATCCATACCCCGCTGTCCTGCGGCCTTGGCAGGTCTGGCCCCCACTGCCCAGGCCTTCCCCTCTCAGCCATGTGGTCTCCACCCAGGCTGACCCCCCATCTGACAGCTGGGTCCTGCCCCTTAGCGGAGCCCTGAGCCACCAGCAGCCACAGCTCCCTCCCCACTCAGGACCGTTTTTTTGCAGGCAGCCCCCCACTGGGCAGGGTTGGGTGCTGTGCCTTCCAGCCTGCCCTGGAAAAGGCTGTGTGCGGGGACTTCGAGGCCCCCAGGGGAGTCAGAGCCCAGGAGCACCTGGCACAGGGCCTGTGCGCCTGGCCCATCAGGCACTCGAGAAGTGCCAGTTAAATTAAGGGGTAAAAGTGGAGCTTGAAACTGGACAGCTACATGTAAAAGAATGAAACTAGAACACCTCCTCACACCGCAAGCAGAAATAAACTCAAGATGTGAGGCCAGAGACTGTAAAGCTCTTAGAGGAAAACAGGCAGTACACTCCTTGACATAAAATCACAGCAAGATCCTCCATGACCCACCTCCTAAAATAATGGAAATAAAAACAAAACTAACAAGTGGGACCTCATTAAACTTTAAAGTTTTGCACAGCAAAAAGGAAACTATAAACAAGGTGAAAAGAAACCCTCAGAATGGGAGAAAATAATAGCAAATGAAACAACCAACAAAAAGGATTAATCTCCAAAATATACAAGCAGCTCATGCAGCTCAATACCAGAAAAACAAACAGCCCAGTCAAAAAGTGAGCAGCAGACCTAAACAGACATTTCTCCAAAGAAGACATCCAGATGGCCGATAGACACGCAAAAAGAGGCTCAACATCGCTCATTATGAGAGAAATGAAAATCAAACCTATGAAGACATAGCACTTCACACCAGGCCAAAAAAATCTGTAAACAGTAAATGCTGGACAGCATGTGGAGAAAGGGAACTCTCTTGCATTGTCAGCAGGAATGTAAATTGATACAGCCACTATGGAGAATAGTATGGAAATTCCTTAAAGACTAGGGATAAAACTACCGTATGACCCAGCAGTCCCACTACGGGGCATATGCCCTGAGGAAACCATAACTGAAAAAGACACATGTACCCCAGCGTTCACTGCATCGCCACTGACAAGAGCTAGGACAGGGAGGCAACCTGGATGCCCATCAGCAGATGAATGGACAAAGAAGCTGTGGTACATACACACGATGGGATACTACTCAGCCGTAAAGATGAACACATTGGAGTCGGTTCTAATGAGGTGGATGAACCGAGAGCCTGTTATACAGACTGAAGTAAGCCAGAAGGAGGAAAACCACTATCGTATATCGACGTGTGTACGTGGAGTCCAGAAAGATGGTGCTGGTGAACCCCTTCTCAGGGCAGCAGCGGAGATGCAGACGTAGAGGGCAGACTCGTGGGCCCAGAGGACGACGTGAGGGCGGGACACATGGACGGAGCAGCCTGGAGACGTGCACACTGCCGCGTGTGAGACAGGCGACGGGCATCGCTGTGTGACGCAGGGTCTCACGCCCGGTGCTCTGGGACGACCTGGAGGGGTGGGATGGAGGAGGCGGGAGGGAGGGCACGCACGCATACCTGTGGCCAGTTCATGTCGCTGCGCGGCAGAGACCAGCACAGCGCTGTAGAGCAGTCGTCCCCCAGTTAAAAATAAATACATTTTTAAAAATTTGAGTTTGGAAGGAGGCTACAGGCACTGGAGACACGCCAGACGGAGCAGGGCACAGACTGGTGGACACAGGCAGTGCCGTGAGACGGGAGCCGGGGAGAGGGGCTGGCCAGCAGGCCCCGAGAGAGGCTCAGGTGTGCAATCTGCCTGGGGGCCGGGCAGCTGGGGTGGCGTAAGGCGGGCTGGCAAAGGGCAAGCAGGGGCCAGCTTCCCGGGACGGCCCCGCACACGGCCCCGAGCCACCGTTCACCCCGTGGGGCCCCGCTGGGCCACCTGCGGGGCCAGACACCCCCTTCTGAACACGAAGCCAGGCCCCAGCATGGGAGGCCCTTCCTAGATCCCCAGAAACCTATCCCCAGGACAGCCCTCAGGGCCCCGGACCCCAGGGCTCACTGGGGCTCTGAAAGGGGGTCTGTCTCACCATTCCTAGCCCCAGCAGCGCCCCTCTGGGCTGTGGCCCCATCACTGTGGCCCCGGGGCCTGGGGGGCTGGGGAGACCAGGCCCGGCACGGGTCAGCTGGGCAGCCAGGCCTGGAGCGTGCTCAGAGCAGCCGGGCCTGGACAAACAGTTCAGCTCCCATTGACCTCTGAGAGCTGGGGGCCAGAGGCCGGGCCCTCTGGAAGCTGCCCGCCCCCACCCAGGCCCCTTCCGACCTCACCGTGCAGCAGAACCCCAGCGAGCAGGCAGAGGGCCTCCTGGGCCGGCAGCCCCAGGGCCCAGGAGCAGGCAACCTCTGACCCTGCCGGCCAGCTGCTGTGTCTTCACCTGCTCCAGCTGCAGCAGTCCAGGCCTGGGGCATGAGGGGGCTGGAGCGGGGCACAGTGGCTCTTCACTCTGATCAGGGACATTGGCCTGAGGAAGGGTCTTCTCTGAAGCTGGGGGGCCCTGCCAGTTATGCCCCAGCCCAAGGCCTCTGAAGCCAGGACGCCAGCCCTTCGCTGCCCAGACCTCAGGTGCCAGCTGGGTGACAGCAGGGAGGGGTCCACTCTGAGCCCCAGGCCCTTATCTCTCCGTGGGTCCCTCTAGGGTTCCCTGCAGCCCACCCCTGCCCCCAGCACCCAGGCGCCTTAGCGAGATGGACGGTGGGGGAGGGGGAACGCCCTGCTCTGGGCAGACAGGGCGGACGTCAGAGAAAGCTCAGACCCCCTGTCGTCCCCGCACTCGCTGTTCAGCCCCAGGCCCGGGGCTTCGTCCCACCTCTGTGGCACCCGGAGCCACACCTGCCCCGCCCCCCCCCACCTCTGGGCACTGACTCCACAGACTGACCAGGCCCAGAGCCAGCCCAGGACAGGCGCCCACTGGGGGCCTGGCACACCCACTCCTCCTGCCTCTGGGTGTGGACCCCGGGCTCACAGTGCGGGGTGTCGAGCCTGAGTTGAAACCGTGTCACTGGGAAGAAGCAGTAACCCCCTCCCTTCTCCCACCCAGCCCCCTCCACACGCTGCTCGCAGACTCTCCACAGGTTTCCAGCCTGAAGGAAGCCTGTGCTCTTTCTGAGCAACATCAAAGCGGGAGGCACAGGCTGCCCGGATCAGTCAGGCAGCAGCCTAGCCTTCCTGCCCAGCCTGCGGCCCCCGGGAGCTGGTGGGGGCAGAGCACACGGGGGCAGGGGGACGGGGTGCTCGGAGGGCACACTGATTGTGCCAGGGGGAGAGAAGTGCCCAGAGTAGATAGGCCTCTGGGCACATGAGTCCTCCCCACCCCCATCCCCCAGTGCAAATGGGAAAACTGAGGCCCACAGCAGGGCCAGCCCAACACAGCTCCTGGTTTTGTGAATTTGCATCAGAAAAAGCCTCAGAGAAGAACAAGACTGCCGGAGGCAGAGAATTCTGGGGGGGTAAGCCAGTAAGTCAGAGAGCAGGGAGAGATGGCCTTCTCAGACTGGATGGTGAGGCCAGAGAGGCCGGATCCAACAAGTGCAGCTAGTGGGCAGTGGGGAGGAATAAACAACTGCAGAGAATTCCCAGGCAGTATGAACAGAGCTCCTCTGCTGGCCCACCTGGGCCAAAGAGCCAGGAATCACTGTGCCTGTCCAACGTATCCAGATGCAGTGGGTCCATCGGGACATGCCCACTGGCTCCAAGAAGGCTGCCACTGCACCTGCCATGAAGGAAGATTCCAAATTCTCTTTGGGTCTTCAAGAGACTCAGTCACAAGCCTAACCACTGACTCAATCTACCAAACCTCATTGAATTCCTTTTGGTTGTTTCTTCTTAGCTTTATTCCTCCCCACTGCCTACTCCTTTTACACACGGACACGCACACACACACGCACACAATGCAAGCATGTTCCCATCCTGACTCAGCCACTGAGTGCCAAGATCCGGGCTAGCTGTACGTCCTGGGCAGGGCCCCCAAGCTCTCTGAGCTTCAGATCATCTTTGCAGCCCCACCTTCTCAAAGCTGCCAGCAGGGCGCAAAGCCTAAGAGAAGACAGGACGAAAGCCCCAGGAGCCTCACACCCGGACACTGATGACGGAGCTCACTGAGGGCAGGGAGAGGTGTGCACGGGAGCTGTCCTCTCTAGCCCAGCAAGACAACTTTACACATAACTGCAGCACACAACACACTCACAACCGCTGCTGACAAAGACGTCTCTCCAAACCCACACTGAGCGGGCCCCTGCCCGACCTTCCACTCGACAGGCCCACTCAGGTCACCCAACGGGGCAAGGCCCACATCCCCACCCAGCTGTCCCGGATCAGTGGCCCAGGGTCCACGGGGACGGTCAGCCCCTTCTGCAAGGCCGAGACACCTGCAGTCAGCAGCTTCTCACAGCCACTCATGGGACACCCGTGGAGCAGACTCAGCTCCACTTCAGTGCGTCCCCCCACCGGGGCCAGAGAACCTGCCAGAGGGGCCTGGGGGCATGCACACAGGGAGCCGGCTCCCCCACCGGCCCCCTCAGCCCGAGACCCAGGGGGCGGGGCCACAGCCCCTCTGCCAAGGACAATGGAAGTGACAGAGCAGAGATGGATTGGCCGGGCTCAGGAGAGGAGGCTCGTGCGGGTCAAGGCCCCACACTCGTGGGCGGAGGTGAGGGGCCCTGACTGCTGGTGTGCTGGGAGCCATCCAGCGAGGGTGGGAGACCCCTCAAGACAGACACCTTCTAAAGAGAGGGTTGTCAGGATGGTGGGTGACGTCACTAGGTAATGTCCAAGGGTCTTAATCAAGTCCCTTCTGGCATCCACAAGGCCTCGTCTAAAGGACTTGCAGGGGAAGGGCCAGCGGCCGACAATCAGCGGGCCTTCCGCTCGCCTGGCCGGCCCAGGGGGCAAGGCCTGAAGGGCTCCTGCCTTGCTCTCGACTTTGTTTCTGACCCTAAGTCCTCCGGTCTTCTCCTGGGCAGGGCCCGGGGTGAACCAGCGCTGTCCCATTCAAGGCCGGCTGGCAGAAGGAAGGCTCCCTCCCCAGCACCCCAGGGAGCCCCCTGGATGGCCCCTCCAAAGCCTCAGTGACACAGCCACTGAGAACCGCCACCAACAGGGAGGAAGCTGAGGCGGGAGGGGGGATGGGGGGGCCTCGAAACACAGGCCTGCACCTGGGCCCCCAACGCATCAGGCTTGCTGTGAGCGACACAGTGAGCCTCACGCAGTAGGCGCCTACTGAATGCTCTCCTCCAGTGCCACAGGCCCACTGTCCCCAGAGGTCCCCCACGCTTCCTCCTTTGACTTCTTCCTAAGGTACAGACCTGAAAACATTCTCATTATGTGTTTTCAAACACCCCCCCATCCATAGACTGGAAAAGGGCAGGTCCCTCCTGGGAGGCGAAGGAGCCAGCGCGCACCTTTCCAGCTCAGCAGGAGCCTGACTCCAAGTCAGGGGCAAATTCACGCGTTTGAGTGCCACGGGCTCCATGGGCACACGGGCCCCTCACCACACAGGGGTCCCTCACACACAGGTTTCTCAGGCACACAGGGTCCTCGGGCGCACGGGCTCCTCGGGCGCATGGGCAGCAGCACCGTCCAGGCTGTTCTGCTGCTGGTCCTGCTCCCCGGGTCTGGAGGCGCCTCTCGGTTCTTGGGGCTTCAGCACAGCCTCTCCCTCCATCTGCTGCAGCCACGCTCAGCACCCCCTACATGTGGACACTCACTTGCTTCCGGGATGTGACCGCTGTGGGCTGAACTGGAGACACCAAGACTCACACACCCCTGGGGCCAAAACCATTCTCCGGGCCCTGACTCTGCTCCTCGCTGCCCCACAGAACAGAGCACCCCAGACGCTCCAGAAAGACCCTTCAGGTGCACGGAGGAGGCTGCAGCTCAGAGGACCCCTCCTCTTGGGTTTCGAGGCCGGGCCAGCCACCTCTGACCCAGGGTCTGGCCCCAGGCAGCCAGGTGGGCACCCGCAGGAGGGTGGCTGTGGGCAGAATGAATGAATCTGTGAACCAAAGATTCAGCAACAGGAAACACTCCCCAAAGCGTGCCTTGTGCAAGGGAGGCCCTTGGAGGATGGGCACACGGCAAGCTGGCACGCCTGGCCCCAAGCTCCTTCCTCAACCAGCAGGAACCTCCAGGCCTCCTTACGCCCTGGAGCACCTCTGTCCCCGCAAAGGGAGCAGGGCGGGACAGCCCCCACCCTCACCTCCCGCAGAACCCAAGCTGCATGGAGACAAGAGGCGGTGGGCAGTCTGACCCAGCACCTCCCCACCGCGGCACCCACAGACACACTCATCTCCTCCTTCCCTGCCTGTCTCCATCCTGCCACCAGTCCCAGGGGGAGGAAGGCAGAGCCATGCCCCGAAAATGCTCCACAAAACCCCGTGTGTGTCCAGGCAGCTTTGGTTACCCGGTGTCCGGCTGGCCCGGCCTTCCGCGAGCCCTGCCAAGGCCTGGCACCACTGCCCTGGCCACCCCTCTCCCTGCCAGCAAGCCCGCAAGGCCCGAGGGCGCGGGCAGATTGCTTTCCCGGCAGGCTCAGCCCTGCTCCCCCGGGAGAAGGCCTCAGTGTTCCCACCCCCCACGGCCGCCGCCTGCCTCGGAGGCACCTGGGCTCTGGGCCGCGCGGTCACCGGGCCGCACGGAATCCACCTGCAGCCACACCAGCTTCCAGGAAACCGAATCCCTGCGGCAGATGACAGCCGCGGCTGCAGGACAGAGCGCCCATTCAGCGTCCACTGGAGCCGGCGGGGCCCGACCTGGTGGCCGCCTCCCGCACCCGGGCCCTCCCGCACCCGGGTACCGACCGCCCAGTGCCAGGGCTGCCCAGACCACCCGCCCGTCCAGGAGCTGTGGGTGGGATGGAGGGCTGGGACATGCCTCACCCTGGATGCCCAGGACAGGCGTGAGGAGGAGCGGAGAAGGGGCAGAGGCCCTGTCCCACCTGCAGAGCCTCACAGACCACAGGCTGCCTGGGTGGGCACAGGGAACTCTCAGAGCCAGCCTTAGGGGAGGCAGCCCCCGACAGGAGCCAACATGTGTCAGGTGAGTCTTACTGCACCCATTTCACAGATGGGTCAGATGCGAGCAGCCTAGAAAACAAGTGGACTCATGGGTTGCATTGAAAGCAGAAGGTCCCCACCCTCCCCACTTTAACACCTGCAGGGGAGTCCCAGAATGGCCTGGGGCTCCTGAGTCCACCGGCCTCGGATGGTCTGGTTGGCCTAGCCCAGCCCTGGGCTCTGCATCGGGGCACGGGATGCAGCCTCCCAGAGCTCAGGGAGGCAGCGGGGGACAGGCAGAGGGAAGCTATTTCTCTTCCAGCAGGGTGTCCCACAACCAAGACTCCTGCCAGAGGGGGCCACATGTGGACCAGGTAGGAAGAAGGGGATGGAGTGGAGAGGGAAGGGAGGGGGGCTCAGCTTCTGCACGCCCACACCCTCCCTGTCTGGGGGCACCTGCCCAAGAGACTCGGGCTCAGACACTTGTCCCTGGATTCCCAATTTTCAGGAAAATTAGTTGGCAGACTAACTTTCACTAGAGTGTTATTGACTACTCAACTTTCAGCTTCTTTTTCTGGTAGTAAGCCCCCCGAAGGAGCAGCTGAAGAAGACCTCACCTGAGCCCTGAGGAATATATTTCGGGGGATATTTTAGAATTCTGACCCCTGCTAGGGGGAAGTATTTGAAGACCCCCTCACACACACACAAATCATGACTCAGCCTAGCTGTTCACAGCCTTAGAACCCAGCACCTCCCGCATCTCCAGCATCGCCCCCTCATACACCAGGGACAGAATCCCAGGCCTCAGCCCCACCCAGCTGACCCGGGGATGGACAATGGTCCCCCTGCCCTGCCTCTGCCTCCCTCCTCCAGGAAGCATCCTCACCCTCGGGCTAGGTCAGGGGTCCCTCACGCCACAGCCCCTTCAGATGTGCTGGGAGCTGGGGCTGAAAGGTGACAAGGTCCAGCGGCCGCAGCCCACAGGGTGTCACTCTGAACAAGGATCAGCAGGAGCCCATTTGTGCCCCCTGGGGAAACCAAGGCCCAGAAACGGCCTCACGCACCGTCCTCAGGCAGGTGTCCAGAGTCTGAGCGATGCTGTTGAGGACTTAGACAGGCATCAGGTGACCCGGGAATCTATCTCCAGGGCTCCCGGTCCTGCCTCCTGCTTCCAGGATGCTGGGCTCACCCTGCAGCCCCAGTTTACCCGCAGGGGGCTCATGGGGCTCCTCTAGCGCCACCCTCTCCCACGGTTGAGATTCTCTGAGGACTTGGTCCTGAGCAAGGAAGGTGTGACTGCTGGCTAGTCACTGAGCCTGGGTCACCAAGCTGGAAAGCCATGTGCCAAAGAGTCCCCCTGCCGTCTAAGGCCCACAGAAGACTTTACAATCACCGTTCCTGAAGATGTAGGGCATTAAAGACCATGGGGGGAGGGGCTGTCCAGATGTTCAGTTGGTCAGGTTTTAGTATCTCGACCCCCTCAATCCATGCCCCCTCCACCCACCAGCTGGGACTCTAGGAAGGACAGCCCCCCTCTCCAGAAAGTCCTGCCCCGGAGGTAGGCGGGGCAACCAGGGGTGCTGCAATGGGGGCTGGGGCAGCTGGGGACCCCCACCTAGGGGCTCTGCTGAACTGTGCGGCCACGGACCCGCCCTGCGAGGGGCTCCAAACTCCCAGGCCAACCTCCGGCACAGGCCCAGCGAGAGCCAGGCCTCTGGTGCCCGGCCCCGGCCTGGGCCGCTTGGGGCCGCGGGCCGGCAGGCGGGGCGGGGGCCGGGTCGGGGGTCCGGCCAGCTTTAACGCGCTGACAAAGCCTCATTTGCAGGTCAATGCCGCGGCACACTCGCCGCTCCCCTCGCCCGGCGCCCTTTGTCCGGCCGCGCCCGCTCCTCGCGCCAGATGGCCGCGGAAATGCTAATTTCGGGCGCCCCCCGCCCCCCGCGTTTAATTGCGCCTTTGCAGATGGGCCGCGAGTGTGCGCTTCATGCAGATGAGGGCTGCGTGGCCGCCGCCCGGCCTGCGGGCCGCCGCCCTCGGACCCGGGCCTGCCAGGCCTGGGGGCGCGAGGGGGAGGGGGAGGGGCGCCGCCCCCCAACCCGCGCGCCGCCGGGCACGAGCGGGCACCCAGCGGGCCGGGCGCGGGACGCGCGCTTTTCTCCTTTCATTTCTCCAAAATGGGATCTTAAGTGATTCTGAATGAAAACAAATTGGCCCGCTTTCTTCTCCAAACAGACGCGCGCGGCGCAGTGGGGGCGGCAGGCGGGGAAGGCACGGCCAGGCTAGGGGTGGGAGTCGGGGGGCGGCCACAGAACCCCTGCTCTGGTTGGTCCCTCGTACCCCGACGGCAGGGCCCCGCCCCAGGTTAGCACTTGGGGCGGCCTGGTAAGTCCTGGAGAGCGTGGGACCTCCTTAAACTGGACCGACTGCTCCTGGGACTCAAGCAACCCTGAATACGGACAGACGCCCCTCCCCCGATTTCCAGGCAGAAACAGATGCCCAGGCAGGACTGGACGCAGGGGGCAGGCCGCGGTGGGGCGCGGGGGTGGGGGGGGACAGCCTCTGGGGTCAGCAGGGCCTTCTGTCTACTCTGTCTCCAGCTCCAGGAGCCTAGCTGCCCCTCAGGCCTCTGCCCCCAAGAGGGGAGGATGAACCCTCAGATGCAGGGTTCCCCTCCGCACAGAATGGGGCTCAGACGAGACTGCACTAGGTGCAGGGGTGGGCAGGGTGTGCAGCAAGACCCGGGATGGCGGGGCGGGGGGTTGGGAGAACCATAGGTGATGACAATCACCGAGAAGGCCCTTTGTGACCTTGTGTTTTAACCATGAACTTACAAACCTTATGCTTTGCTGGGTGATGGACTTGCTCCACTAAGAGCTCTGAAACAAGGGGAGGGCCATTTTCTGGGCCAGCAAATACTCCTGACACATAAGTCAGGCCACAGCGCCCGTTAGAAAGACAGGGGACCCGTATGCTCCTCAGAGCATGAAATTAAAAGACGCTTGCTCCTTGGAAGGAGAGCAATGACCAACCTAAACAGTGAATTAAAAAGTAGAGACATCACTTTGCCAACAAAGGTCTGTACAGTCAAAGCTATGGTTTTTCCAATAGCCATGTACGGATGTGAGAGTTGGACCATAAAGAAGGCCACACATCGAAGAACTGATGCTTTCAAACTGTGGTGCTAGAGAAGACTCTTGAGAGTCCCTTGGACTGCAGGGAGATCCAACCAGCCAGCCCTAAAGGAAATCAGTCCTGAATATTCACTGGAAGGACTGATGCTGAAGCTGAAGCTCCAATACTTTGGCCACCTGATACAAAGAACTGACTCATCGGAAAAGACACTGATGCTGGGAAAGATTGAGCGCAGGAGGTGAAGAATGAGGGCAAAGGATGAGATGGTTGGATGGCATCACCGACTCAATGGACATGAATTTGAGCAAAACTTCAGGAGATGGTGAAGGACAGGGGAGCCTGGTGTGCTACAGCCCATGGGGTCCCAAAGAGTCAGACACAGCTTAGCAACTGAACAGCGCCAGTGTTCCTCAGACTTTCTGTTCTGTTTCTGTGGTCCCCTCAGGCGAAGGGCGGACACACCACTATACCAGGCGATCCATCGGTCAGCTCCAAACTCGGCCGGCACCAGGGAACTGGTCTAGCTGCCACCAGCCCAGTGCTGGCTCCTGGCCGTTGATCCCTCTGCCCAGAGTGCCTTCCCTGCTGGCTCCATGCCCCTGCCCCTTCCCCCAGATCCTTCCGGGCTTCCAGTACAGGCCCCAGCGCCTCCCTCACCCAGGCCCTCAGGGGAGCCCTCGGCCCACTTCATCTGTGCATGCACAGCACCCAGCCAGCACAGAACGTGGCTCAGGGGGCTCAGAGGGGGACGTCACAGGGGCATCAGCTGACACTCAGGCCTGGGCCAGAGAGCTCCACCGACCCCTGACGCCCGACCTGCCGGGCTAGGACCTGTACCGACACGGTGACGAGCTGCGGGGAGGCAGGAGGGCTCGTGGGAAATACACAGCTGGATGCACCATGGAAGTTTCCATGGTCACGGGATGGAAACCATTTCCTATCAACGTGGAAATAACAGGTGCCCCCTCAGGCCTCCCCTTTCATTTCTTTCCAGGAAACAGTTCAAACAAGATTTGCACATGCGTTTGAGACAAACATGGTTTGTCTAACCTAACCCCTGTGATCACTTCATTAACCAGAGACTTCCGTCTTCATGGGAATGGTCCTGGAGGCCTTGTGGGAATGGAGACCATTCATGGGAATGGTGGAGCGCTCCTCCACCCTGCGAGGTGTCCTGGGATGGCAGCCCTGCCCAAGCCTCGCCGGCCACCCTCGACCTCACGTCCAGTGACCGCATCTCTTCGGGCGAGCGGTCTCTACAAGCATGCCTGCTTTCCTCCTGGTGGTGTTACCACACTTCAACCTGTCCACTGGGGAGGGTCCAGCCCTTCACAAACACAGGGACTAAGACACAGATTTTGCTACAGCCGCCTGTTGGCGCTTGGGCTGAAATCTTTCTTCCAAACGGTGTGTCTGTCATTTCGTTTGGTGCGTCTGTCATTTCGTTTACCACACTCATATTATGGGTCTTAAACCTCTCATCATGGTTAAATATTTTGAAATTAAGCTATGTGTGTATATGTATTTACTCTGATGCTTTAAAATACGTACTAGAATATGTACTTTGAGTCTTAAAGTAAACGTGGGTCCCAACATTGTGTAGAGCCCCAAACTGCCATCTCTGATGATGCTTGGGTAGGAGGTTCTGTCTGGAGGAATTTTACTTTCTTTTTGATGCATTTCTGTATTTTTTGCATTTTTTCACAATGAGTGTATAATACTTCTACAATCAGAGGGAAACAGAAGGCTATTTTCATGTTGGGAATTAAAAAAAAAAACACACCATTGGTTTGCCAGCCGTGTGACCTGAGCCTTGTGGCAGCAGCTCAGGGAGCTGGCCCGGGGCCAGTGGGCGAGCAAGGGTACGAGGCAGGACCACCTTACGAGAGGAACCGCCTTCGAATGGAGTCCTGGGGTCGCCTCAGTAACGAAGGCCCCTTGGACACAGGCCAGGGCAGGCCCCCTCCATGCCAAATTCCACTTGGGCCCACTCTAGGTTCCAGCAAAATTCCAAAGTATATTGTTGTTATCATTATTATTTTGCAATTACGTGACATTTTTTAAATGCCTGGAGTGTTTTTTCAGCCATTTTCATTAGCTCCTTCTCACTCTGCCCACGAGCCTGGTCAGCATTTTGCTTGACATGGAAGAGGCCTGCCAAGGCTCAGAGAGGTCAGGAAAACCTGTATGGGTCACACAGCAACTGGGGGAGTTGTGGGGGTGCCGGGCTCCGGCCCCAGGTCATCCTGCAGAGTGTGGAGTCCGTCTCACATTTCGGCCCCTACTGGGCTTTTATTTGGATTTAGAAATTGTTGGGGGGGCGGAAAGACATTGGGAAAGAAAAGAAAAGTCAGGAATGTGATAAGAGAGGGAAAAAAAGGAAAGAAAAGCCCAAGTCAGGCACGAGGGACAGAGCAGGAAGCACTGATTCTGTGGGGCAAGGGGCTTGGCAGAGCCGCCGCCCTGAGGCCCAGGAGGGGGCCTGGGGCCCTCGAGGTGGCCCTGCCCCCCTGGACTGGGGCCCAGTTCCAAAGGAGCTGGGCTTGAGATAAGCATCCATTTCTGGACTCCAAGGAGAATATTCAGTCCAGAAAGGAGGTGAGATGGGCCTGGAAGGACGGGGGTCTCTGGATGCCCCTCAAGGCCTCTCTGAAAAATATGAGGCCCTATAGCCTGCATTAGTCATGAGCGTCGGTCACCAAGCCCACCCCCACCCCCAGCCTTGGGAGCTGGTACCACCGCCCAGCCCCGGCTCTCACACTGACCCAGGGTGCTGGAGGCAGGACAGAGCAGCTCCCTACTGGGCATCCCAGGTCACAGGGCATGAGGATTATGGGCCAGGATTATGGGCTGAGCTGTGTTGTGTCCCCCGAAAACTTCTGGAGTCCTAACCCCCAGTATCTCAGAGTGTGACCTTATCTGGAGAGATGACCTTTAAAGAGGTGAGTCAGTTCAAATGAGGTCACAAGGATGGGGCCCTAATCCCACAGGACTGCTGTCCTCATAAGAAGAGGTTAGGACGCAGACACACTCAGAGGGACGACCCTGTGAGGACACGGGGAGGGGACGGCCGTCTGCACGCCCAGGAGGGGGCCCCAGGAGGACCAGCCCCGCCCACAGCTGGGTCTGGGATTCCAGCTCCAGGACTGGAGATGCGAACGTCCAAGGCATGTCGTCAGAGCAGCCCTGGGAGACTAATACCCCAGCACCCACGCAACCCAACTCGACTGAGGGGAGACACCTGTCCAGACCCCCGTCCGGACAGAGAGGCCACGGCCCCGGCCTCCAGACCCACACAGGCCAGGCTTTGAGACCGTTTCTGATTCAGTGCGTGACGCTGCCTCCCAGCCAGCTTCCGCTAGAAGCAGTGCCCCGACACCTGGGGACTCCTCATGGAAGTGGGGAGTCCCGCAAAATGCCATTTTCCGAGGACAAGATGAAAAAGCCAGGAGCAAAGCCCATGGCGGTGTGCCCCTAACACTAACCGGGGAGAGGGCAAATCTGGAGCTGACAGACTTGGGTCCCCTGGAGAATCGGGCCTGTCTGCAGGGCCGAGCCCAGGCTGAGGGCTGCAGAGCTGCTGGGCCTCCGCCCCACCCGCCGGGCCTTCATTAGCAGCCTCATCCAGTCCAGCTGGAGTCAGCTGATTAGCCCATTCTGGTGGTATTGGGAGTCCCCTATATCTATATTTCCACCCTCGCATGTTCAATTAAATTTTGCTTTTGTGCCAGAGGGGCCTCTGATGTGAGCATTTCTTGGGAGTTTTTCCATGTTTCTTTATGTCCTTGAAACCAAAGTCAATCACCAAGTTTCAGAAAACACCCTCCTGGATGGAGCGGGTAACAGGAAAGAAAACCACAACACAAAACAAAAGCAGAAGAAACAAAAGAGAAAGCATTGGGTGCCTTTGTACAGAATCCTCCCGCGAGGAGACAATTCATTCCGACTGAAACGTCTCCATTGTGCAGCGTTCACCGAACGCGCTCGTTGTGTTGGGCAGAAATGCAAATCCTCCTTTTTCCTTTGATTCAAATATTTAAATTTTCAAATATATATGCTGTGACAATTGAATGGCAGCTGACCTCACTTATTTTCATAGAAGATGTGGAAGCCACGGGCGGCAGTTAATCTAGCCAGCAGAGGCCCCCACGGTCCTGGGTGGGGGGGAGCGGGGGAATAATCCTTTTATTCAGACATTTGGCTTAAAAGAATAACAAGGAGAAAAAGCTGGAACGTAATTGCATTGCATGGAAAACAGAGAAAGATTTCTCTCTCTCTCTCTCTCCCTCTCTCTCTCTCTCTAACGAGCTTTCTCTTTTTCCTTCTTCAAAGAATGGGGCGTATGGCCGGAGGCTATTTTCTTGGTTAAGAAATCAGAAGTGTTTTCCTTCCTCATTGCCCCCCCTACTCCCACCCACCCCCAAGGGATTTTCTCTTGGGGGTTGGGTTGGCTGCCCTTGGTTCATTCATTCATTCATTCACTAAATTCCATTGGAAGACCTACTGTGTGCACAGCCCAACCCATCTCAGCTCTGGCTGGCCCAGTGGAACCAGACTCTCTACCCCCACCAACCCCATCTTCCTTCTGGCTCCTTTCCTGGGGGCGATTAGGGTACTTGGTGCCCAAGCAGAGCCACCCCTGACCCGTCACTGCTGGGAGGTTCCCTGCGCACCTCCTCCCCGCTACCTAGAGCACCTAAGAGCCAGGCGTGGGAGCACTAGGGAAGGGGGAGGAGGCGGGGACCCGGGCTTGGGCCGCAGGGCCGGCGTCTGCTGCTGTTGCTGTCTTATTCCCCGGTCTGGGGCTCCCAGAGGACCCCGGCCCAGCCCCTCACCAGGGCTGGGTCTTTAATATTTAAAGAGCTCTCCCGGACATTTCAAGAACTCCCCGACACGATTTTCTGTGATGCGTGTGCTGTCCGGACATCTGTCTTCTATACCTAATAAAGTCGCCCCGATTCAGAATGAACTCCTCTGCACCACTTTGAATCCGGGCTCACATATGGTTGGTAATTAGCTGGCTATCTCTTGGAGTTAAATGATTTTTTTTCTCGCCCGTCCGCATCCATAATAGACGCGAACAGAGTTCTGATTGTTCCCCGTTGCGGGACATTCTGCGCCTGAATGAGCGGGGGGTGCTGTGTCGACGCGGATTTGCCATATGGTTGCACGGAGCCGGGAAGAATGGGCCCCTGTGTGTGCGTCCGGGACGCGGCGGCGCGGGGCTGTGCCAGCCGGGCGGAGCCCGGTGCCCGACGGCGCGTGAGGAGCGGGCACCGCGGCCGCGGGCACACGTCGGGGCGCGGGGTGCCCTCGGGCGGAGCTCTCGGGTCGTGCGCGGGGCCAGAGGCCCGGGCGCGGGGGCCCGGCTCCCCGCCGCTGGGCGCGCGGACGGACGCGCCAACAAGCGCACGACGGAGCGGTGGCCCGCGCCGCCCCGGGGCCCTCGCGCCCGGGGAAGGCCTCGGGCCGCGGCGGGGGCCGGCCCTGCGGCTGCGGCAGCCCCATTGTGAGGCCGGCGAGACAATGGGCGGCCCGAGGAGGCACCTGCTCGCCTGAAAGGCCCATAAATCGCCGCCGCGTCCAGCTGCCTTCACGCCCCTCCCCGCGGACCGGCGAGCCGAGTGCGGCCGCGGCCCCGGGAAGGAGCCTCCCGCCCGCTACTACCGCGCCCGCGGCCGCCGCTCCCGCCGAGCGCCCTCCCCTCGGAAGAGGCCTGCGCCCCGGACCGCTGTCCCCTCGGGTGGCCAGTGCTGGCCCTCCTGCCAGGCGCCCAGGCACCCACACACGCACCCGGGCTCAGGTGCTCGCTCGGGCTGCCTCCGAACCAAATTCTTGAGCTTTGGAAGCCCAGTTGTTACTGTTGAGCTGCGGTTTACAGGGTTGAGGGCCTAGGAAAGCACCCTGACCCCGAGGACCAGGCTCCCCGCCGACCGAGTGTGGGATAAACAATGCTTCCTCTGCGCCCCCAGCCAGCCTTGCTCTGGCCTAGCTCTCTAAACTAGGTCCAGCCCATTTAAGGACCTGCCAGCCTGTAAAAAGGCCCGTCTAGTCAAACCTATGGTTTTTCCAGGAGTCACGGAGGGATGTGAGATCTGGACCATAAAGAAGCCTGGGTGTGAAGAATTGATGCTTTTGAACCGTGGTATTGGAGAAGATGCCTTAGAGTCCCTTGGACTGCAAGGAGATCCAACCAGTCCATCTGAAAGGAAATCAGTCCTGAATAGTCACTGGAAGGACTGATGCTGAAGATGAAGCTCCAATACTTTGGCCACCTGATGCGAAGAGCCTACTCATTGGAAAAGACCCTGATGCTGGGAAAGATTGAAGGCGAGAGGAGAAGGAGACGACAGAGGATGAGATGGTTGGATGGCATCACCGACTCAGAGCACATGAGTCTGAGCAAGCTCTGGGAGATGGTGAAGGACAAGGAAGCCTGGCATGCTTCAGTCCATGGGGCCTCAGAGTCGGACACGACTGAGGGGCTGAACAAGAACAGCAAGCTTGTAAAAGAGGGGCGGGCACCCTGTGCGTCCCAGTCACACCCGGCCCTCCTGGTCCCTGCCAGGCCAGGGTCCCCACACTTCTATCAGCCTGCCCCTTTCAGAGGCTGGACTGAGGCCTGCAGCTGGAAGGGCCACGCCCTCAGGTACCTGAGTGAACAGCCTTCAGTTTGTGGACACTCACCTGTGCACCAGCACCAATGTCCCTACAACTTGTGATCAAGAAAACCAGCCTGTAGCCATGGTCATCTCCGTGGTGACCCCGGGCAGAGAGGGCGGGGGAGGCGCAGCAAGTGCAGAGCCCACGGGGTCGCGGTGGGGGTAGACCACGCATTCCTCCCTGTCTCTCATGCAGCTGTGGGCCTCCCCAGATCTTCAATATTTTTGGTGGCCTCCAATCTCCCTCCCTGGAGGGCGGAAGAGACAGCCAGCCTGGGCCCTCTTGACCACTGGGAGGTGGTGCTGCTATGGAGGCTATCATGGTGCCCCGGGTGCCCCCAATGCAGCAGGCAGGCTCACCTTGTGGGCGTCCGCAGAGTCAGGGAACAGGGCCTGCCCCAACAGCCAGCTTCTCGCTGACACTGAAGCTGGGCCTCGGCCTGAATGGAGGGTGGGTATGGCTCCAGGCTGCGGACAGACTGTGAGTCCAGCTCTCCCTGCTGTGGAGCACCCTGTCTGTCCATGGAGGGGGCTAGACTTGACCACCACAACGGTCTAGGCATCTTCACGTGTTGGCACCCAGTTCTGCTAAGAGTTTTCTTCCAGGAAAAGGAGTGCATTCAGCAACCAGGTCTTTGGCATTGCCAGCCCTGTGCTGGTGGCCTGCTGCGTGCACCCTGAGGGACGCCCCATCCCTCTGCCTGCAGGAGCCGGCGGGGATGGCCAGGCCTCTCAACGTGGATCTGGGATCCCAGCAGAGGGGCTCCCCAGGAGGCCCCCGAGCCTACTCCTTGGGTCCCCTGGCGGCAGGAAGGTGTTCACCCCAATCCCAGTTCTCCAGTTCTGTTGATCTCCATGATCTTGATTTTAATTATCCTGTGCCTCCATCTCCCCCCTCCCCTCCCCTCATCAAGGGCGAGCATTTCCCCCACTCCCTCTTTTCTCCCTGACATATTAGAAGAATGTTTTTCCATTTCCTTTGATGTCCCTTACAAGTTGCATCTCATTTCCTGCTTGGGCATTTCTGACCTGGCATGACCCCCACCAGCGGGGCCGTGTGGCTGTGTCTCCCCCTGAACTCCCCGCCCAGATGCCACTTTTGGTTCCTGCCTGTGCAGTGGCCCAGCCAGTGCAATTTCCTCCAGCCGCCTTCCCTGCCTCCCGGGGGGCAGCCCCGGCCAGCCTCCCTGGAAGGCTCCTCAATGTGAGGCCCATCTCCCCATAGAACCCGGGTGATCTGCTTCCCAGGGACCCATGCTCTTTATTTTCTCGATTCTTTGGGTGGGCTGGTTCTGCTCATTCTTCTTCCCTTGGCGGTGAGCTGGGTGGGAGGGGTGGGGGGCCTTCAGCTCCCCAGGCAGGTGGCAGGAGTCTGTGTTGGAACCCGAGGGACACCGTGGCAGCCCGTAGGGCTGATCTCTCCTTAAGCCCCCAAAGCAGCACAAGGAGAACACACGTCCCTGAGATGAGCTACCCAAGAAGGAAAACAGAACAAGAATTAACCGGGCGGGGATCTGTTGGAAGGACCCTCACAGCATGTCCTTCGCCCACCCCTTCCTTCTCCCTTCCTTCCCTCCTCTTCTTTCTTCCCTCCTTCCCTCCTCCCTCTTCTTTCTTTCCTTCTTTCTTTCCTTTCTCTCATGCCCCCCAAGACCTGGTCCCTCGCCCTCTCTTTCCTGATCAGGCTCCTGACTCTGAACTTAAAGCACCGTCACAACCCGTGGAGGTCTCTCCATCACAGGCTGGGAGCTGGGTCCAGGGTCCTGACACCCAGTGCCTGCCCCCTGGGGTCTAACAGGCCACACTGGGATCCCCCTGGGGCAGGAGGACAGTTAGGGGAGGAGGTTTGCACAGGAAAGCGGAGGAGACAGACACTTGCCTTTGTCTCAAACCCCAGCCAGACTCCTCCCCAGGGAGGTCTGCATGTGCGGCAGCTCCGCTTTTATTAGAATTTCTATTTCAGTCACGAAAAAGGGACTCAACCAAGGCTCGGAAGAGCAGCCAGGGCTCTGGATGTCCTCTCCAGGCAGGGACTGTCCCCCCAGTGGGAGGCTGCAGAGGAGGCCCTCTGGGCGGCGAAGACCATCTGCAAACAGGACATCGTGCACTGGTCCCCTGCGCCAGGCCTCCGCTTCAGCACCGGCATGACGTCGGTCCCCTGTGCCAGGCCTCCGCTTCGGCACCGGCGTGACGTCGGTCCCCTGTGCCAGGCCTCCGCTTCGGCACCGGCGTGACGTCGGTCCCCTGTGCCAGGCCTCCGCTTCGGCACCGGCGTGACGTCGGTCCCCTGTGCCAGGCCTCCGCTTCGGCACCGGCGTGACGTCGGTCCCCTGTGCCAGGCCTCTGCTTCAGCACTGGCGTGATGTCGGCAAGGTTTCTGTGCTGCTTTCAAATGAAGCCCAGAGCTGTCCCTGGAAGCCAGCAGTGATCTTCTAGAATGCGGGGAAGGAGTGCATTCTGGACAAACTGCCCTGAAGGCGGTGCTGGACCACAGCCGCCTCGGCCCTGCAGGTCAGGGCACTCGCTGACCGATGCCCACCACGTGGTAGAGACAGACTTACCCCGTGAGAGGATTCGGGGTCTGGAATCTGCTTTAAAACAAACAGCATAAAAAAAAAAGTTAAAAGTTGGGGGAGGGAAACAAATTGACAAGTTTAAGAAAATGTTAACAATTGTTGACTCTGGCTGGTGAGCACGTGGAGCTCATGGTACACTTGTGTGAACTTGGTGTGTGTTTGCAGGTTCCAAGTTCCCTAAGCATTTTTTTAAAGGAGTTACAAGTGATACTATTGCTGAGAAACTTGAGCGCTAGCTACAAAGTTAACAAAGAAAAGGAGAAATGATACGTGTGTGTGTGCTCTCTACATGATACACATATATATAATTCCCGTCATGTGTTGCATATCTGTATAAAGTATACACATGTACAATTAAAGAAGAAGGAAAGGGCTGCCGCAAAATGCCCTTATCAGGTATTGTCATGCTGCCAAAGTTTCCGTGGTCTTGGTGGGGAGGGGTCCCTACTGGCGGGGGCATGTGCCCCCAACTCTGACTCTCGTCTGGATCCAGCCACCCCCGGCACTTGGTCTGTTCAAACACAAGAAGTACTCATTGTTTTTTTCCTGCTTATTACTAAAATTCCCTGCTGAAGGAAACCAATTTTGTTTTTCATCTGGGTAACAACTGTCAAACTTGGGAAAACTCGGGGAGACAGTAAGAAGCAGGGGGGCCTGGTGTGCTGCAGTGCATGGGATCACAAAGAGTCGGACACGACTTGTCAACCGAACAGCAGCAGCCATTGTCCTTCGAGTCTTGAGGCAGAACCGCAGGGCACGCTGGGTACTCACCGAGCCCTGGGGCTGAGCACTGTCGGGAAGGGCACTGTGGCCAGGTGGTCGCAAACTCTTGGGCAACGTATCTGTTTGGTCGGACGGGGCAGAGGTATCTGGACTCAACACCCCAGGCCCGGCTCTTACAGACCCTGCTGCTCCTGCCAGGACCTGGATCACGAGTGCTCAGAACCCAGCAGCCACGCTGCGAGGAAGCCCAAGCAGGCCTGAGGAGACACCCCACGGGAAGGAGTGGAGGCCCCAGCTGGGGGCGGCTCTGCCTTGCCGGGCGTGGGAGTGAGCCAGCCAGCCTGGGAGCCAACCCCCAACACCATCAAACCACCCTAGCTGATACCCCTTACACCAGAGCCAAGCTACCTGCCAGCGCTTCCCGAGCTCCTGACTCATCACAGCCTAGGTATCAACAAAACCGTTGTTTCAAACCACAAAGCACTGGGATGGTTTTTACTTGGCAAGAGATCATTGGAGCAGGTGTTCTCACGCCAGTGGGAGAAAAGGGCCAGGTGCCAGCACTCTTCCAACTCGGTGCCCCGGCGTCGAGGGGCATGACCCCGGCTGGGTTCCAGGGCTGATGGGGAAGTGGGCTGGCTCCTGGGGGAGCCAGGGCTCCCTAACCCCAGGGCTCAGGCAATGCCTAAGTTCACAGCATTTCTTCTTAAAGCCACTCAGGCCGCCAAAGGCCATTTCCCTGTCTTAGTCTAAGGGACACAGGCCAGTGGTACACTCTGTATCTTCACCACCCCTGAAAAACTCACTTCCAGGCTGAAAAAACACCAATGTTAAATTTCAGAATAAGTGACTGGGGTTACTTAAGTATGGTTGAGACTTCCCTGGTGGCCCAGGGGCGAAGACTCCATGCTCCCAATGCAGGGGACCAGGTTCAACCCCTGGTCGAGAAACTAGATCCCACATGCTTCAACTAAGAGTTCACATACCTCATCTAAAGATCCCACAAGACCTGGCACAGCCAGATAAATAAATAAAGATTAAAAAAGAATCACGCGCACCTGTGGGCACACAGTTTAATCTCTGAGGCTGTGTTGTTGCTGTTCAGTGGCTAAGTCGTGTCCAACTCTGTGACTCCACAGAGTGCAGTCTCCTCTGTTCTCCACTATCTCTCAGAGTTTGCTCAAATTCATGTCCACTGAGTCAGTGATGCTTAACCATCTCATCCTCTGCTGCCCCCTTCTTTTGCCCTCAATCTGAGACTGGGACTCATTCCCAAATTTTGATAATTTTCCACCTTCAACAAATAAAAAAGTTAGATGAGTTACTGGACGTGTGTGTGTGTGTGTGTGTGCGCGTGCGCGTGTGCAGGAGGTTTCACTTGGGACCAGTCTCAGACTCACCCATACAGGGGAGTGAAGGAGCAGGCTTGGGAAGGGGATAAGCTGAGCTCTGAACGCAGATGTGACAAAGGTCTCCGCCAATCCCCTGCGAGCCCCAGAGCTGGGACAGTCCCTCAGAGTTGTCTGTTTAAGGCAAGGAGCCAGGGCTTTCCCTTTGGAACTCCCAGCCTTTGGAGGTGGGGCCTCTACGCACAGGGATGAGACGGGTCTCTTCGACCCAGAATAAGACCTGCAGAAACACTTGCCTGAGCTCCAGCTGCCAACCTCCCTGCAGCGGGGGTGATGCCTTCGTGGCCCGCACACTGAGATGCGGGAATGTGAGCCTTGCTTCCAGGGCCCCAAGTCCCCTGACCACCCAGCGGGCTCAGTTCGGGGCCCAGGGGGAAAGGTGGAAGTACCATGTGGGGTCTCATTCAGGTGATATCTTGTGATCAGTCCTATCGCCTCAGGAAAGCTCAGGATGGTGGGTCCCCATGGTGGGGCTGAACACGTGGCCAGCGTGTACATCTAGGGATGAGTCAGAAGCTGGGTCACTGTGCCATTAGTCCTGCAGAAGGACCACCGTCCTGCCCTCAGATTCTTCCATCCCACCTGCAGCTACTCTGCCCCGATGCTACCTGATGTGCCTTGTTGCTCAGCCGCTCAGTCGTGTCCGACTCTCTGTGACCCCGTGGACTGCAGCACGCCAGGCCTCCCTGTCCTTCACCATCTCCCAGAGTTTGCTCAAACTCATGTCCATTGAATCAGTGATACCATCCAACCATCTCATCCTCTGTCGTCCCCTTCTCCTCCTGCCTTCAATCATTCTGAGCATCAGGGGATTCCAGTGAAGCAGCTCTTTGTATCAGGTGGCCAAAATATTGGAGCTTCAGCTTCAGCAGCAGTCCTTTCAGTGAATAGTCAGGGTTGATTTCCTTTAGGATTAACTGGTTTGATCTCCTCGCTGTCCAGGGGACTCACAAGAGTCTTCTTCAGCACCACAGTCCAAAGGTATCAATTCTTTGGCGCTCAGCCTTCTTTATGGTCCAACTCTCACATCCATACATGCCTACTGGAAACACCATAGCTTTGACTATATGGACCTTTGTCAGCAAAGTAATGTCTCTGCTTTTTAATAAACTGTCTAGGTTAGTCATTGCTTTTCTTCCAAGGAGCAAGCGTCTTTTAATTTCATGGCTGCAAACACTGTCTGCAATGATTTTGCAGACCAAGAAAATAAAGTCTGGTGTACCTACTGGACCCTTTTTATAGCACATACAAACTCTACCACAGAACAGAAAGCACCCAGCGAGGACATGGACCCTGCCACGCTGAAAGACCCAGCCTCCCACCTTCAACACGACAGACTGGAGTTGGCACCCATGGGGCAGTGAAGGCAGTGCCCAGAGAGGAGGCTCCAAAATTTCCAGACATGTGTCCAAGCACCCAGGACAATCTGACAACACCACCCAGGGGCCTTGCTATCATTCCTGGAAACCTAAAACAGTGCATTGGGATCTTCGAAGAAGCTGTCTGTGTCAGCTTAATTTACTTTATGCTGCGTAACAAAAATCTCTGTTGGTGGCTCACACCACTACAGAGGTTTTCACTCTTTGACAGTCCCATCCTGGTGGGAGTGGGCTGGGGCTGGGTTCTACTGCAAGTCAGCAGAAGGGGCAGCCCGTTAGGACCCTGCTGGTCTCATAGCAGAGAGATGAAAAGGTGGCCCCCCACCCAGGGAAGTAAGGACTTCTGCTCAGCCGCGGCATACGTCACACCAATCACATTTCACTGGCCAGAGCAGGTCACGTGGCCAAGTCTGATATCAACATGCAGGAGATATAGGAGCTTCCCACGACTTGGGGGGCGGGCAGCAAATACTTGGACGATGATGTAATCCACCACCATGCAGAGCAGCTGACCAATGTCTTGGGCTTTCTGTCCCAGCCATGTCAAACCTGAGAGGTACTGACAGAGAGCCACAGTCATCATCAGGGTGCTTTTTTTTTTTAGTCACTAAATCATGTCCGACTCTCTGTGACCCCATGGACTGCAGCGTGCCAGGCCTCCCTGTCCTTCACCATCTCCCAGATCTTGCTCCAACACATGTCCGTTGAGTCAGCGATGCCATCCAACCATCTCATCCTCCGTCGCCCCCTTCTCCTCCCACCTTCAATCTTTCCCAGCATCAGGGTCTTTTCCAATGTGAAGAGTTGGCTCTTCACATCAAGTGGCTGAAGTATTGGAGCTTCAGCTTCAGCATCAGTCCTTCCAGTGAACATTCACGGTTGGTTTCCTTTAGGTTGACTGGTACATCTGTCCAAACCCACAGAGTATCCAACATTGAGTGAACTCATATAAAATATAGACTCTAATTAATATTTGAATAACATTAAATATTTGAATAAAGAGTCGTGTGACTCTTTGTGACCCTATGGACTGTAGCCCATCAGGCTCCTCTGTCCATGGAATTCTCCAGGCAAGAATACTGGAGTGGGTTGCCATTTTCTTCTCCAGGGATCTTCCCCACCCAGGGATTGAACCCGGGTCTCCCGCATTGCAGGCAGACTCTTTACCAACTGAGCCACCAGAGAAGACCATTGAATAATGTATAACTTGAAAAAAAAATGCTCTTGAGACAGCATCAGGGAAGGCAGCTAGTCCCGTGGGGCCAGCAGCGTGGGCTGTATCCTGACTGGCACTTTACCAGTAAGTGACCTTGGGCCAGTGACCTTGGGCTTTGCCATTCTCGCCTGTAATGTGGAAAGCTAAGGCCTCATTGACAGGACTTTTGAGAGAACAAAATGTGTCATGGTGACCACAGGGCGCAGCTGAGAGTGGAAATCAGGGCAGCCTGGACAACAACTTGTGTCCAAAAACGGGGGGACTCTCCCTTCCTCTGGAAAGGGTTCCTGAGCTCTGAGAATGGCCCACGTTCACCTGTGTCTGGGACCAGGGCCCCCACAGGCCTACCCCTGCCTGCCTTCCGGCCCTGCACTCCCAGTCCCAGCCCAGGCCACCAGCAAACCCCAGCCACTCTCCCTCCCACTATATCCCACAGCTCACCCTCTGCAGCCCCACTCCGGCCCCTCTAGTCCACTCTCCAGACCTCAGGGCCTCTGCACCAGTGCTGCCCCTCCTGAGGCTGTCTTCTTCCAGTTAGTCCTCAGGACCAGCACCCCTCACGTCCACTGAGCTCAGGTGGCACTTGCTGCGGGGTGGGGAGGGGGCTTCCCCATGTGGCCTCCCTTAGACAGTAGCCTCCAGGCCCCAGGCTCAGCTCTGCGCACTCCTCACACCACCCCGGAGCTCACTCATGAGGTTTTAGGGGGTCAGCTCCCACCACGGAGGCAGCTCCAGCGAGCAGAGAACCATGTTCCTTTCCTGCACTGCTGTGTCTCTGGGGTTCCGAGCAGGGCCTGGCATGTCAGAGGCACTGGAATTATTTGCCGACCTGGTACCTCTGCCTGGGTCGCCAGAGGAGCCCCTAAGTGGCCACTACTTCGCTCCCGTCCCAGCAGTCTCAAGATGCTTTCTGAAATGGCCTCAGCTTCTGTCCCCCATGAATCAACCCACCCCCCACCAAGGGCTTCCTACTGACAAGAGTCAAAATCCAGCAGTTATTCCACCTTATCAGACCCAGGAAGGTCCAGGAGACCAGGGGGACACCAGGGAGTGAGGAGGCCCGGGAGGCATACCCTAAAAGGAACAATTACATTGAATAATCCTTAAACTGTGTGCCCAGATGACATGCACCAAGCAGGCCAGGTCAGCTCCGGGGAAGACCTCCCCTCGCGGCCCCCTTGGCCCCACTCTCCTGCTTCACCAGGACCCTCTGGCTCCAATGCGCTCACCTTATCTCCCTCTCAGCCTTGGTCCTCTGTCCACGCACAGGCCCCGTCCCGCCCAGCACATGGGTGCCAGCCCATGCCCGAACACCCAGCTAAAGTGCCTTGCCCACTGCTGCCCAGGGCAGTTCCTCCTCAGATTCTGCCCTTTATCCTCCCTTCCTTGGTTTATGGTTAAAGGCCCTACATTCTGTCTTCCCAGCCTGGTCCAAAATAAGCTGCCTGGTCACACATATGTGTCAAAATGCAGGGCTTTTTCCCTATGGGGGGCAACCTCTGGGTCTCTGCTGCAAGCCCCTTCCCCTAGGGGAGGGGACTAGCCCCCATCCCTACACAGCCCTGGCGCTGCTTTTGAGAAAGCCACCCTCGGTGACACCGGGAATCCAGGTGGCAGGGGGCTGCATCTGCAGGTCCCAGGCAGGGGCTAGAGCTGTGAGAGGCAGACAGGGGCTAGGATGCCTGGGCAGCACTGAGTTTGGGAGTGGGGAGGTGTCCGCCCTGGCTAGACTCTGTCCTCAGTCACGAGTCTCCTTCAGGCAGGGTGTCGTTGCCCTCGATGGCTCCCAGCACCCTCCCCCGCTCAGCGGGGCTTCGCTGGCTTCTGGTCACACGGTGTGTAGGGGGAGGGCAGGTGTAGCACAGACCCCCATGTTGGAGGAGAGGCGTGGAGTCTGAAGTCATGGCAGGCCCCTTGTATTCAGGTTGTGCTGAAGGCAGCAGGGGCCCACTCTCATGTCCCTGGGTGGCGGTGGGGGGCTTTTCTCAGCCCCAGCTGGGCCTGGGGACCCGTCTCCATCTCCCTCCTCCCCACCCTTTCAGGCAGCTAGGGGAGGGTAAGTGAACCTCCAGGATTGAGGCTTCAGCCAAGCCTTTGACCCTGACCCGTGGGGGACATCAGTGTCGCAAACAGTCCAAAACCAGTTAACTCAGAAAAATACACCACTGCTTCTCCTTTTCCCCTGGTCTGAGGCACCAGCAAAAATACGGCTAGCCGTCGGATTTTGCTCTTTTCCGTCACCCTTTCCATTGTAAGCCATAATTTTCAGGGGTTTATAGGTCAGCTACTAAAAAATATATATAATAAACTTCTCCTTTTGACTAAAAGGGAGCAGTTGGAGATGAGAAGGCTGATGGGTGCGCGCGTGGACCGAGCCTTGAATTCTTCCACCGAAGCCGGAGGCTCATGGCATCCCTCCCCACCCCTGGCTGCCGCTGGGCGCCTCCCCATGTCTCCCCCTCCCCCTTCTTCCCCCGCAGCCCGCCCCTCCCCCACTGTGGGCTCAACGGGCCAGGAACACATCTGGGTCCTGCGGCCCCACCCTGGGGGACACCGGGGCCCACGAAGCTGGGGGCTTCAGAGAGGCTCGAGGCTCCACCTTGTGCGGGGTCTCGAGAACTTTAAAAGTTCAGGTCCCACTCATTGGGCCTGCGGCCACCTGAGTCCCACTGGGCAGCCGGGGTGTGGGTGGTTTCCCCGGAGCCAGGGAAACTGAGTCTTGGTCTCCACTCCGAGCCCTGCACGGGGTGTGTGTGTGTGTTCGTGTGTGTGATAAACGGAGAGTGAGGGCGGGGCCGCTCATCCCTAAATTAGTGCTCTGGTGCATGTGGGCGCGCGCCAGCGCTGCCAAGAGAAAGTCCCCGTCGTCCCCCCGCCCTCTTAGGCTGCCCCCCTGAGCTCTAACTCCCTAACTATTGGGGGGTGCCAGGGGTGAAAGCTGGAGGCAGTACAAGCACACAGGAGCTGAGTTGCAGCATTTTTCGGCCTCTTTATTTAGAACCCGGCGGACGAGGAGCCGGGGCAGTGGTGCAGACGGCTCAGGAACCATTTAAAAAAAAAACAGATTTGTCTTCAAGTTTAAAATAATCATATAGTAAAAAGAGACAGCGAAAGCGCGAAGAGACTGCAAGCTAGATGGGCTTGTACGGCAGCTACAGCTTGTGAGTGACCCACTCCCCCTAGAATATGCTATAAAAAATAAATTTACATTTGTTGATAACCAGATGCGAGTGAGGTGCCTTTGGCATAACCAATAACCGAGCTGCGGCGTGGCAGAGCGGCCCACGCCTCGACATAAATAGAAAATATAAGTTAGTATAACTTTAAAAACTTTTTGTACAAATATACAGGTTTTTTTTCTTTTTTCCTTTTTTTTTGTCTTTTTTCATTTTTTT
This sequence comes from Bubalus bubalis, assembly GCF_019923935.1. Classification (NCBI taxonomy): domain Eukaryota; kingdom Metazoa; phylum Chordata; class Mammalia; order Artiodactyla; family Bovidae; genus Bubalus; species Bubalus bubalis. The sequence continues at coordinate 130,201,016 of NC_059161.1, read as the reverse complement.
TGCACTGAGTTTCAGCAGAGATTAAACATTTTATATAAATGACTCTTAAAGCTTTACACCTTGGGACCAGTGTACTCCTTGGGCAGAATACATTTAGATATAAAAGACGTTATTAATACATTGCACAGTTGTCAAACTTTAAACACGAAACCGAACGCTGCTCGCGGCAGCTGCCGCCGGTTGCTGCTACATGGACGGTCCCAGCCGAGGCCCAGCGCTCCTCTCCTGTCCACTGCCCAACGGGCTCCGTCAGGGCTCTTTGAGCACGAGGCTACGGGAGAGAGGCGCGGTGAACGAGGGGCGACAGAGGGGCCGCAAGGACCGCGCGGGGCGCCCCGCCCCACCCCCCCACCCCCGCCGCGGCTGCCGCCCTCACCTCTCATCGCAGCCGCTTGCGCGGGGTTTGCTCAGCCGAGCCGACGGCTGGAGCGGCGCCAGGCGCGGCGCATCCCGCGGGAACCTCGTTCGACGCCTTGGCTTCGGGCGCGGGTCTCTTGCGCTTGGCGAAGAAGTCTACGGGCGACAGCGCGCGTCGCCGGTCAGGGCGGGGCGGGCCGGGGAGCCTGAGAGGGGCCGGGGCGGGGTGGGGGGCGCGCGGGCGGCTGCCGGGCCGGGGTGGGGGCGCCGTCCCCGCCCGCGCCGAGGTCCGCGGCGGGTCAGCTTTGTTTACGTCGCCGCGCAATGTGCTGTGTAAGCATTTCCCCTTGTCCCGCGGCCAAGCCCCCCGGGGCTACCGCCGCGCTTAACCCCCTCCGCGCCGCAATCGCGGCTCCGGGCCGCGCCCGAGGAGGGGCTTCGGTGGCCCCGGCGAGGACCGTGCTCGGAGGGGACCAGGGCGCGCCCTCCCAACCCTCCCGTGCGAACCTCTCGAGAGCACGACCACGGGGTGGGGACGGGGTGCGGGTGCAGCCTCGCCCCGCGCGGTGCGGGCCCTTTAACGCCACGGAGGAGGCGGGGACCAAGCGAGGCCCCCGAGGGCTGGGGAACCCGGCCGGCCGGACAAAGCAGGGCCGAGCCGGGCCGGGGCGGGGCCGCGCGGGACTCACCGGAGATGAGAGGCCCGGACAGCTTCTTGATCGCGGCGCCTCCGGCGGCGGCAGTGGTGGCAGCAGCGGCGGCGCTGGTGGCAGCGGCGGCAGTGCCCGGCGCGGGGCGCCCCGAAATCCCTGAGTGCGGCGGCTCGGCCTGGGGCTCCTGGCTGCGCGGCGGCGGGACCGCCTCCTGCTCTTCGCTCTCCTGAGGCGCCGGGGCCGCGGCCTGGGCAGGCGCTACGGCCGGGCCGCTGGACGGCGACGCCGGCGCCTCCCCGAGGCCGTCGACGGACTCATCGGCCGGCGGCCCGGGAGGCGGGTTATTGACCGCGCCGTCCGGGCGGGGACGAGGCGCCAGAAGCAGGCGACAGCGCCCCACCTGCACCGTCTCGCGGTAGAAGGCGGGCACGGAGTCGCTGTCCACCTCGGTCCACTGCAGGCGCCCGGGGCCTCGCAGTGGCATGTCCAGCTGGAAGTTGTAGTCCCAGCGACGCTGGTCCTCGGCGCTCAGCTCAGCCAGGCGCATCTGCAGCTCGCGGCCCAGCTCCTCGTGGTCCACGGGCCCGAAGAGGCTGCGGCAGGCGCTGGTGCGCGCGATCATGGGAAAGGTGCGGCGGGCGACCAGGCGCTCCATTGCCAATGTGCTGCGGAGACACACGTCGGACGTGTCCGGGGGCTGCGCGGGACGGGCGGCAGGAGAGGAGAGGAAAAGGAGGAGGGAGGAGGAGAAGAGGGAAGGAGGGCGGGGGCCGCGTGCAAGTGAGACCCCGCGCAGCCGGAGTCTGCATTTGCACAGGAACGCGGCGGGAGCGCGCCGCGGCGGCTACCTGGCTGTCGGGCCGCTGACTGCTCCTGAGGCTCGCTCGCGGTGTCGTCCGACCGGCGGCCGCGCCCCCTCTGTGCCTGTCCTCGCTTGCTCGGCTGGCTCTGGCCTGGTTGGCACCCACCGAGCGCAGAGCACTTGGCCTGTGGAACGCCCAGTCCTCGCGCGCCCCTTTATACGCGAGGGTCCCACCCCCCCCGCCCCCCTCCCTCGCGCGCGGGCCCTGCTGCTATTAGCATAATGTAGTATTTTCAGTTTCAACAACACCGCGGCGATTGGCCGGCGCCGCGCTACCCCCGCCCCTCCGGCGGCCCGGCCCCCGCCCGCCGCCCATTGGCCCTGCGCACACACCCACCCGAGGGCGGGGCGGGGCGCGAGGGCCGATTGGCAGGGCGCGGGGCGCGCGCGGCGGCGGGGGCGGGGGCGGGGCGCGGGGCGGGGCCGAAGTTAAAGGGCGCTGCGGGCGGTAACGTGACACCGCGGCGCCCCGCCCCCTCGCCCCATTTCTCCCCCCCACCCCCGGCTCCCGCCCCCCGCCGGCTCCTTTGTCTGCAAGGCGGGGGCTGCTAGGCGATGGTGGCGCGGGCCCCCCCACCCCACCCCAGCCCGCGCGCCCTCTCGGGCTTGGCGGGCGACGACCCCCTGGCAGGACCGGCGTTCAGCCTGGCCCAACTGGCCCCCCGGGGGTCGTCCAGCCCGGCCGCCTGCGCTCGGCCTTGGGCCTCCGGTGCCAGTTGACGGGCCTTTAAGCCGCCGCGGACAGCTCGTCCCTGACTGGAGCTAGAGGGGGTCTTCGGCTGCCCCCGCGCGGCCAGCCACGCCCAAGGCTTGTGTCCCCGCCGGGGTTCCGCGCACCTGGAGCCCTAACACCTGCTAGACCGAAGGCCTTCGGCGCTAACAGAAAGAGGGCATTGGGGGACCAGGCGGAGGAAAGCTCTGCTCCACTGTTTTCTCCGAGGGCAAAGTGGCAGACACCTTGAGGGCCAGCTGTAATCGTGTGGGGCCAGGGTCTGAAGACCCTAGTTCTTGAGGCCGCCCACCGTGCTCCGTGGATGGGAAACTGGCTGTGCCTATCCTGAGCTGTGCCTATCACGTCACTAACTGGGTACTTAGCTGCATAGGGGTTGGCCAGGGGCGGGGGGTCTGGACTGCCCGGGCTGGCTGGCTAGAGGCTGTAGTGCTCCATACTGGACAGGGCATTGGAGGCTTCTCCACTGGGGTGGCCTGGCCCTGCCCAGCCTGGGCCCCTGACTGCCTATGCTGAATGCTGACCCTCTGGGCCAACCCTATCTCTGTCACCAAGGCGGGGCAGTCAGCTCTGCTCCAGAGCTGCACCTCTCTTCCTCCATCCTGGAAGGCTGGCACTCCTTCATTTGTGCCCATAAACACTGTTAGTTGAAAAGTACACCCCTAAGAATGCTAGTGTGCCCACCCACAGTGGCAGGCAGAGAGGCCAGCCCAGAAAGGGCAGGCTCTGCCAGGCAGGGTCATGACCGCCCGCCTCCCGCTCCTTGGTGCTTTCTGGGCCGGGTCACAGGAGACCATCACACTCATCTGCTTCCCCTTGGCGCAGCCCGTCTTGGGGCTGAGAGCCCAGGAAGTGCCTCCAGCAGCCCAGGCAGGGTTCCCCCGGGCCCAGTGAAGGAGGTGAGAGGAGGCTGGTCCAAACCCACCTGTCTGCCTCCCCCGCAGGGTCCCATGGGTTCCGGGACACTCAGGGAATGGGGCTCCGGGATGACACCGCAGACATCCTGGAGGTGGCTCAGGGGAGGCAAGGTTTGAAGGGAGGGGACAGGGCAGGTTACCACTCTTGGCTCTGGAGAGCAGGACCAAAGGTGATGCTTTGTGTCAATTTCTTTATTCTTTTTTGTACACTCTAGTCCAAATTTCCCACAGCAAGTACAGATGCTACACGTTTTTACCTTCGGGAAAATAAAAACAAGATGACAAAGGCTGCCCTGGCCTTGTGGATCCCTTGGGTGGGGCTCGTGTCTCCCAGCCTGGGCCTCGCCCCACCTGAGTGCCACGGCCGCGCCAGCCTCCCCAGAGGCCGTGTGCACAGGTCACAGTGGGCAGTGAACACGTAACATGGAACCACGCCCCGAGGATTTCCCACCGGGTCAGGATGCCCCAGCTCCAGCCATCCAGGAAGGCAGGCCAGGGAAGGGCCAACTCCCAACCCAGGCTTTGTCTCCAGACTGTCTTCTTTCCACAAGAGAAAAGCCGCCACCCTCCCAGTCCTGCTCTGGACCCCGGGGACTGCGTGGTGTGAGCACCTGTCCGCCCAGGGCCCCACAGTGCTGGAGACCTAGAACGCTCCTCGTACATAACCGGGATCCGGCCCTAAACCAGTCCTCCACGTGACCCGCCTTCCACAAGCACCGTCTGTGGAGCGGCTGGGGAGGGCCGCCCCACCCACCTCGGGGCACACGGGACACCTCCATGGGTGCCAGCTGAGTCCAGGCAGGTGGGCCCCAGTGACAAGCCTCCACAGTGACAAGTCCAGCAGCCTGTGACCCAGAGCCTGATCTCCACGATCAGGGGTGGATGTGCCATCTCACCAGGTCACTCAGTGCCGCAGCCGTGGAGCCCTCGGGCAGCTGAGCCCTGGGCAGGATGGTTGGGGAGGGGGAGCCCTCGCTGAGCCCACCTGTCCTACGGGGGAGGGAGCAGAGAGCCTGGGTGAGCCGCCAGGGCCGCAAGGCAGGGTTTAGACCCGCCCCACCACCAGGCTTCTGACTTCCTACTTAACACTTCTCCAGGGGCCGTGGGGACACCTCCTCTCTGGGCCACCTTCTTAGTGAAGGGAGGTGACTTTCTGAGTCTGGGATCTAGAATTTGATCCAGGGTGGTACCCACTGGCCTACTGAACCTGCTGGTCCCAGGAGTGGGCTAGGTCCCTCCCTGAACCTGGGATGGGGGGTGGGGGGCGTGCTGAGTTCTGCCCTGAGAAGAGGCTCACAGCCTCTGAGAGTGAGCATCTATCTAGGCACAACAGCCAGGCTCTACTTTTGTAATTAAAAATGTAGCCTAAGGAAAAAAGCAAGCAAAAAGGAAAAAGGTTTGTATAGGCATCAGAACCGGGAGGGGTGTGGCTACTCTTGCCCCCAAATCCTGCAAGAGGGGAGGGGAGCAGAGCCTATTTGCAGCGGGGATGAGGGGGGCGGGGTGGCAGGCCTAAGCACTGGGCCCCCTGCTGGCATCCTGCATCACCCTGGGCCAACCGAGGAGGGCACAGGAAAAGCTGCGAGCTCACCAAACTTCTGCCTTCTCCTCTAAGCACACTGAACCACATGGTTCTCCCCAAGCCCTTAGCGGCCGGGAGTTGAGGGGGAGGCTACAGAACGTGGGTAGGGGCCGCTTCCCCACCAGGCCCACAGGGCAATCCTCCGCCTCCCCACTGCAGGGGGCAGGAGCCCCGAAAGCCCATCCAGATTGGGACCCCCCCCCCGCAGCGTGGGACTCCCCCAGCCCCAGCGGCGCCCTCTGCACACCCACGTGACCATCTTGGGAGTGCGAAATGAACTTTTAGAGCATCTTCAGCCACTGTAAAAATGAGGGGTGTCTGTGACAGACACTCGTTCCCCCGACTCCCATAGATGGCCCGGGGATACCCAGGCGGGCACTTTCTAAGTGAGGAGCGAAGGTTGGGGAAGATCCAAGGGCCTGCTCCAGCTTAAAGTGGTCAAGGCCCCGGTGGGGTTTAGTCCTCCCAAAGCCCCGCAGGCAGTCATGGCTATTGTGGGCTCTGTTTACAGCTGTGGAGGCTGAGGCTGGGAGAGGGAGCTGTTCTGGACTTAAGCGGGAGCCTGGTCCCTGGTGCCTGGAAAGCGCCATCCTCAGCCGCATGCTGCCCCCTGCTGGCCGAGTCCCCCACCAGCCGCCTCTAGCTGCCCCAAACCCCGCTTTCCCAGTGTGTGCTGGGGGGCTCATCCCCCGCAGTTCTCCTGGGCCTCTATGTGTCTGTGCCCCTCCCAGCAGCTCCCCGACTGCTATCCAGAGTGGCGCCCCATCTGAGAAGTCTGGAAGGACACGGTGAACGCTGACCTCGCGTTGGAATTGACTTTTTTAGTTTAGAACCTCTGTGAGATCGATGACTGCTTCTGCCCTGTGCAGCTCCCCCACCACACTGTCAGCGACCTCCAGCCTGCCCTGCACCCCAGCTGGGCACCTTGCCTCATAAACCTTTCCAGAACCTGCAGAGGGAGATGTTTTGATGCCCATTTTCCAAGAGAGGAGCCCAGGGCTCAGACAGGTTAAGCACACTGCCTGTGGTCACCCAGCGCTCAAGGGCAGCTGGTTCGTGCCCCTGGCCCAGGCCCCTGGACTCCTCTGAGGGTCTGGTAGGCAGGAAAGCAGGAGAGGAAAGAAGTCAAGAGCCCACAGGTCAACCTCCCCTGACATTGCTCCCAAGCCCTGCAGGGATGGCTGACCCCTAGGGTTCATCCCACCAGGGAGGTGACCATGCTCCTGTTGGGTCAAGTCTTCCTTCCCCCATATAGGTCTTAGCTTGTCCACCTGGCGCCCACCAGGGCAAGGCCCTCCACCAGCCCATGCAGCGTGCCCCGGGCGTCAAGGCGCATCCGCAGTGTGGAACCGCACCAAGGCTCCGGGCCGGCCCCACAGGCCACTCTAAGCCTCACCTTCCCTCGTCTGTAAGATGGGGCCTCCAAGGGGTATGGAGAGTTACAGATTAACCGACAGCCCCCAGCGGTGGGCGGCCCGACCGGCTCTGAGCCCCCGCGCCTGCTCAGGAGGGTTCCCAGCGCACTTGGCTGGCGCCCAGCGCCCGCGCGGCCGGGCTGTCCCTCCCGCACCGAGTTCCCGCGCTTGGCTCGCCCCGCCCCCGGCCCCCCCAGGACGGGCTGTTCTCGGGCCGCTGCCAGGCACGTCCTCCGCAGGTGCCGGCCTCCCTCCGCTGACTCGTCCACAAGCTGCACGATGCGAATCCGAAGCTCCGATTACAGGGACGGCCTTGTGCTCGGGGGTCCGGGCCGGGGTCCTCACGCCCCCCTCCCCTGAATCGGCGGGAGGGACTGGGCAGCCCTGGGTGGGGGGAGTAGGGGGAACAGGAGCAGCCCTGGGCCCCAGAGCGCCCCGGCCCCAACTCCAAAATAGCCCGGGGCGGCTCTCCGCGCTCTCCCCGGGGTCTCAAGCAGGGGGATCCCTCATCCCACCTTGCCGAGGACTTTTCTGGCTTTAGTCCTGAAAGGCCCCCGAGACCCTGGTCACCCAAGGCTCCAGACAGAGCCTCCCAGGGCTGAGGAGGGGGTCCTGAGGAGGGTCCCAGGGCCCACCTCAGACCCTCTCTGTGGTCAGCTCTGAGACGCACCAGGCTCCCCTCCTCCTCGCCCGCAGGAGACAGACTGGGCGGTCCTACCTCGGGAATAAACTGCCCCCATCCCCAGACCTCATGCCCACGATGCCCCCCACTTCCTGTATCGTCTTCTTGAATTAGTGGGGTCCCCCGTGAGCATCTTCTGTCCACCCGGGTACACCGGGGACCCACCTCCCACCCTGCTTCCCCTACCCAACCTGGTTTAGGAGCAGCTGAAATGCCAGGGAGGAGGTGTGGGCGCGTCCCCCCGCCCCGCCCCCCGGCGGGACCTGGTCTGCAGTCACCCAACAAGAGAGGGGGTCCGGCCCTCAGAGAGGCCTCGTTTGAGACCCCGCTGAGCACTAGTGCTGAGCTGGTACTGGGCGGCCAGCCCCGGGGCGTCCCCGTCAGGGCAGGATGCAGGAGCCGCTGCCGCCCTAGCCACCCGTCCCCTCCCCCTTGTCCACTCTTTCTTCACGTTCCCCCCCCCCCCCCCCCCCGGGCGAGTTTCCAAGGTGAGCGCAGCAGCTGATCAGGACAGGGGTCAGGAGGTGAAAGCCGGCCCTCCCCTGAGACCAGGGCTGGGCAAAGTGGGCGCTCGGCGCCAGGGGTGTCTGTCCCGCCCCCCGCCCCCCGCAGAGGGGCTGAGGCGACGGGGGCCGTCCTGCACGTGAGCGGCCACTCCGGGCCCCGGCCCCCTCCCCACCCGGCCTCCGCGGCCCCGAAGCCCGAGACTGGAGGCCTGCTGCCCCCTGGTGCTCACTGGCGGCGCCGCCGTCCGCTGCAGCCCGCCCAGCGCGCACAGGGACCCCGAGCCGCGCCCCAGCCCGGCCCCCCGCCCTCGCCTGCGCACCTTGGCCCTTCCTCACCCTGTGGGTGGTTCGGACAAGGGCCTCATCCCCTGTGACCCCCGAGTCTCAAATCTAAGGTTGGGGTGGGGGTCTGCCCAGTGTGGCGGGTCAAGTCTGTGGAGCGGGGAAGCCTCAATTTCAAAACCGTCCTGGCACCCCTAGGTGTCACTCACACCTTAGTGAGAAGTAGTGCTGGGCCCCTCCTGTCTCCAGGGCTGTGTGGGAGCCAGGGAGCCACGGAGCAGGGAGCAGGGGCAGGGAGGGGGGAGGCAAAGAAGCCACAGACCCCAGGTGAGGCCCTGCCGCCCTCCCCTCCCCTCCCCGCTTCCCCAGGCCCGACCCCCGCCCTTCCCTTCCCCCCACTCCTTCCCTCCTTCCCCGCTGCCCCCGTCACGCCCCCACCCTCCTTCTCTTCTTCTCCTCAGGGCCCGCCAGGGGCCAGGCCTCACCCCAGTGCCCCTGCCTTCGCCCCCTCCACTGGGGTCGCTGGTCTGAGCCCCCCTCTAAGGCCTGCCCGTGGCTGCCCGCTGTAGGGCCTGGGCAGCCGCTGCACGTGGCCCGTCCTCCTGAAGAGCAGCTGGGGAGCTCCCTGGTGGTCCAGTGGTTTGAACTGGGCGCTTTCACTGGCATGTGCCTGGGTTTGACCCCCGGTCTGCGAACTGAACTCTGATCCACCTAATAACATCAACAACCAAATCAGTAATCGTAACTCTGGTTTCTGGGCTCGGAGCCAGGGCCTGGAGCCATGTGGGCACATGCGGGCCCCTTAGGCGGGAGCATCTGACTGGGGAGCAGCAGATAAGACGCAAGCTTGAGAGGACGTGCGTTCCCCGCATTCTCCATCAGCTGTCCACACCCGAAAATAAGCCTACACCCCGAGGGAACCCTGCGAGCCGCCAGGGAAGGCCTGCAATCCACCTCCAAGCCACCGACAACCAGGCACAAGCCCTGATCCTCCACAGCTCCTGGGGGCAGGGGTCGTGCCATGAGGGGGAGACAGGCTCCAGAAGGAGCCCCCAGCAGGGGCCAGTCCAGGTCTGGGACGAGGAGGAGGTGCTTAGGAAGGGAGGGGGCCCCAAGGCAGGGAAGGGGCCGGGCATTCCCAGCCCATCACGGCTGGTGCCCCACAGAGGGAGACGGGCCTGGGCCGGGTGGGGGCTGGAGAGGGCTGGCTCGCAGGGCCCGGGGCTCCGTCTGGCTCAGGACTGGTTTCATCCTGAAGGCACAGGGAGCACCGGAGCTTTCTAGCTGGGGGTCCAGGCTCCTGTGGTTTGAGTGGTGGAGGCAGGTGCCAGCGCCTGGGAACGAGGTGAGAAAGGCAGTCAAGCGGGTAATGACGGGCCCCAGGCCGGGGGGTTGGGGGCCCCAGCAGGTCTGAGGGCTCCAGGAGCCTGGGGCAGCGGCAGGCAGAAGGAGGGGGGACTCAGGAGGACGATGCCTCGTGACTTTGGAGCGCAGGTGGCAGGTGAAAGGCAGCAGGCCCTTGCTGGGGGTCAGGGGGTCTGGCCACCAGCCACAGCTGCCCCCAGGGTGCTGGGGAGCCCGGATTCCTGCTGGTGGCATCTGGCTTTTCCACCTCTGCCACTTTACTCCCTGCTGGTAGGCTTCACACAACAGGAAGAACGGGGCGGGGGAAATCTGTGGGCTCCGAAGCTGGGCAGAGTGACTGCCCCCTCCTGGGGCCAAGGAAGAACGGGTGGCCGCTCTGCACCTCACTTTCTCATCTGTGTGGTTCCTGAAGAGGCTCAGAGGCCGTGTCTGCATGCCTGGCCCAGCGGCCCCTGCTTGAGAAGGGCCAGCATCCTCCCTGTGGGTCTCTCCCTCCAGACCTAGTGGAAGGGCAAGGCACAGCTGAGCCCTGAGGACCCCACTGGCTGCCTTTGTAATAAAACCTGGACGTGCGCTCCGAGCCCAGGGACGCGGGCTGGCAGTGTGACTCAGACCCCAACAAAAGCATCTGCGTCTCCCAGTCATGTGCGGTTCCCCAATAAACCGTCAGACGGGATGAAGCGGTCTTTAAGTAACAAGCAGCTGGGACCCCGCCCCACCCAGGGGTGACTATGGATGCAGATCGCCGTGCCTGGTGGGCCTCCAGCTAACGCTCAGGCCATCCAAACCACTGCACACATGCCCGACGCTCACCAGTGGCCCTGGCTGGGACCCAGCTGCTGCTGGCACCACACCCGCTCTGTGCCAGGCAGCCACCCCCAGCCATGCAACTTGCGTGCAAATCGCTCCATTAAACCCGCATATGTATCTTAAGAGGGAGGAATTAGCGCCGTCCCCTTTGGCCCAGCAGTAAAGATGCCGCCCGCATATCAAATTACCAATGGCATTTTTTCACAGAACTAAACAAAAAATTTCACAATTCGTATGGGAACACAAAAGACCTCAAATAGCCAAAGCAGTCTTGAGAGGAAGAAGAATGGAGCTGGAGAAATCAACTTACCTGATTTCAGGTATATACTACAAAGGTAGAGGCTATACTACAAAGCCACAGTCATCAAGACAGTATGGTACTGGCATGGAAACAGAAGACCAAACCAATGCAACAAGAGAGAAAGCTCAGAGATAAACCCACACACCTATGGGCACCTTATCTTTGACAAAGGAGGCAAAAATATGCAATTGGGAAAAGGTAGTCTCTTCAATCAGAGAAGGCATGGCACCCCGCTCCAGTACTCTTGCCTGGAAAATCCCGTGGACAGAGGAGCCTGGTGGGCTGCAGTCCATGGGGTCACTAGGAGTCAGACACGACTGAGCGACTTTGCTTTCACTTTTCACTTTCATACATTGGAGAAGGAAATGGCAACCCACTCCAGTGTTCTTCCCTGGAGAATCCCAGGGATGGTGGAGCCTGCTGGGCTGCCGTCTATGGGATCACACAGAGTTGGACATGACTGAGGCGACTTAGCAGCAGCAGCAGCAGTCTCTTCAATAAGTGGTGCTGGGAGAACTGGACAGCTACATGTAAAAGAATGAAATTAGAACACTTCCTAACACCATACACAAAGATAAACTTCAAATGGATTAAAGACCTAAATGTAAGACCACGCATGCTGTGTCTGACTCTTTGTGACCCCATGGACTGTAGCCCACCAGGCTCCTCTGTCCATGGGATTCTCCAGGCAAGAATACCGGAGTGGGTTGCCATGCCTTCCTCCAGGGGATCTTCCCAGCCCAGGAATCAAACCCACTTCTCCCTTGGCTCCTGCACTGCAAGCGGATTCTTTACCACTGAGCCACCAAGGAAGCCCCAAAATATAAGACCAGAAACTATAAACTCTTAGAAGAAAACACAGGCAGAGGACTATATGACAGAAATCATAGAAGATCCTCTATGACCCACCTCCTAGGATAATGGAAATAAGAGGAAAAATAAACAAATGAGACCTAAGTAAACTTAAAGCTTTGCACAGCAAAGGAAAGTATAAACAAGGTGAAAAGACAACCCTCAGAATGGGAGAAAATAATAGCAAACAAAACAACTGACAAATGATTAATTTCCAAAATATGCAAGCAGCTCATACAACCCAATAGCAGAAAAACAAACAACCCCATCAAAAAGTGGGCAAAAGACCTAAGCAGACATTTCTTCAAAGAAAATATATAAACGGCTACTAAGCACATGAAAAGATTCTCAACATCGCTCATTATTAGAGAAATGCACATCAAAACTATAATGAGATGTCACCTCACACTGGTCAGCATGGCCATCATCAAAAAATCCACGAGCAGCAAGTGCTGGAGGGAGCGTGGAGAAAAGGGAGCACTCTTGCCCTGCTGGTGGGAATGCAAATTGATGCAGCCACTGTGGAAGATGGTATGGAGGTTCCTTTAAAAACCAGGAATAAAGTCACCATAGGGCCCAGCAATCCCACTTCTAGGCATATACCCTGAGGAAACCAAAACTGAAAAATACACACGTCCCTCAGTGTTCACGGCAGCGCTATTCAATAGCGGGGACGCGGAAGCAACCTAGGTGTCCACTGACGGATGAATGGATAAAGAGGCTGCGATTCGTGCATATGATGGACTACTACTCAGCCATAAAAAGGAACGCATCTGGGTCAGTTCTAATGAGGTGGATGAACCTAGAGCCCATTATACAGAGCGAAGTAAGTCAGAAAGAGAAAAACGAATATCGTATATTAACTCATATATGTGGAACCTAGAAAGATAGTGCTGCAGTCAGGGCAGCGATGGAGACACAGACAGAGACAGCAGACTCATGGACACAGTGGGGAGAGAGAGGGTGAGATGAACGGAAAGTGCAGCAGGGAAGCATATACACTAACACATGTAAATAGACAGCCAGTGGGAATTTGCTGTACGACTCAGGGAACTCAAACCAGGGCTCTGTAACAACCTAGAGGGCTGGGAAAGGGCGGGAGGTGGGAGAGAGTTTCAAGAGGGAGGGGACATATGCACGTGCATGCCTGCTAAGTCGCTTCCGTCATGTCTGACTCTTTGCGACCCTGTGGACTGTAGCCCACCAGGCTCCTCTGTCCATGGGATTCTCCAGACAAGAATACTGGAGCGGGTTGCCATGCCCTCCTCCAGGGGATCTTCCCAACAGGGATTGAACCTGCATCTCCAGCGACTTCTGCACTACAGACAAGATTCTTCACCACTGAGCCACCGGGAAGGCCTGACATATGTACACCTATGGCTAATTCATGTTGACGAATGACAGAAATTAAACCAATATTATAAAGCAATCATCAATCAATTAAAAGTAAAGAAATATAATTAAAAAAAAAAATCTGCCTGCAATGAAGGAGACACAGGAGACTCAGGTTTGATCCCTGGATCAGGAAGACCCCCTGCAGGAGGAAATGGCAACCCGCTCCAATATGCTTGCCTGAAAAATTCCATAGACAGAGGAGCCGGGCAGGCTATAGTCTATGGGCTCGCAAAGAACTGGACATGACTGAGCGACTGAGCACACACACCATTTCACAGACGGGGAAGCTGAGGCTTGAGAGGACGAGATGCTCGCCGAGGCTGGCTAAGCAGGTCTGGCCCCTGCTTGGCCACTGTTGGCTCCATGACCTTGCAGAGCCCCTCTTCCTTGACTGTCAGATCAAGGCCTGGACCAGGGGTGTCCCACTTATGCCCTGGCTGTGTTCACCGGTTCATCAGGCAGGGCTGAGTCCCAGGGTGGCAGGGGCAGAGAGAGAGGCTCAGGTCATCCCTCGTAGCTAGCATTCCCATTCGCAAAATGCGTGCGAGACCTGACCACCCCCGAGCTGGGCATCAACCAGAGGCCCAGGAGCAGAAGGCAGCAGAGGCCCTACAAACCTATCCACCAGGTCCCTGGGTGCCCAGAGCAGAGATGGGCAGCTGCTGCTTGTCACTCCTGGAGCCGTCAGCGTGGCTGCCCCCAGCGGAACCCAAACAGCCAGGCTCCCTGAAACTGCCATCCTGGCGGAGGGAGGGGACCGGTGCTGGCCAGGGCGGGGCTCTAGGGTAAGAAGGGCTGCGTGGGTTTGTGACTTCTCTTCTGGGTCCTAGGAGTCTCCCTGCTTCTCCCTGGATTCTCTGCTGAGTTCCTGATGGGCGGAGGTTCCGGGAGACGTGGACTTGGGATGGATAGTCGGAACACGGCGGTCCCTTCTGGCAGGAGATGAGGGCCCAGGACGGGAGGAGGTGGTCCTTGGGGAGAGAGAGCAAGCTCCCTCCAAGTCCCTCAGGCCTGTGCCTGTCTCGGGGACCGCGACACCCAGAGCATGTGGAGAGGAACGCGTCCAGACCACGTGTCCTGCCTCGGGCCCTCTCTGGTCCCAGCCTGGTGCACAGGTGTGTGTGACTCTTCCCTGAGCCCTGCTTTCTTGTGAAGTTGGAAGGCTCGTCTTTTGCTTCCACACTGCCCTTTGGCCTTCCCACCATTGCCCCATGCCCGACCATTGGTGACCAGCCACTCGCCCCTGGCTCTCCTGGATGGACACCCCTCCCTTGAGGCTGCAGTTCCTACAGAACCCCAGGGCCCTGGAGATGGGGCCTGAGACCTTACCATGCCACCCCCACTCTGCCGCCCAGGCTGCCCCCCACCCCAGCGTCACCCCGTCCTTCCTGTAGTCAAAGCCCACGGTGAGTCTGTCTGGCTTCCAGGGACCTGAGAGGCAGGATAATTGGGTGGCCCCGCTTGTCTGGAATGGTTCCTGTTTGCACATGGCAAGCCCCAGGTCCCAGGCAAGCTGGGGCCGTCAGCACCTCCTTAAGGGTCTCAAGAGCAGGGTCCCCTGGTCCCCCTCTCCTCTGGTCACAGGAGTGTGTGGCCATCACACAGTGTACCCCAGCGGTCATCTGAGGGCCCCAGGGCCTCCAGTCTGCAGGCCTCTGGCCTGGAAGCCACCTCCAGCAGCCTACGCACCGTGCTTCCCGTGAAAGCTGCCTTCCTCTCTCGGCTGTGGCCGTCGGCCAGCAAGAGCCCCTAGAGTGAGTGACCCCCCCCACTGCACCATGTGGCCCCTGCACCCTAGCACTGGGCCGGGAGTGGGGCAGAGCCAGTGGGTGGGAGCTGGGACCCCAGGCCTCTGCAGCCTTGCCTCTGCCGGAGCACGTGGAGAGGCCAGCGGAGAAGCCCCCGGCGGCTGGCAGAGCCTCCTCCGGGGACGTGGTCAGGTCCAGTCCTGAAGGCTCAGCCCCAGGACCCCACCCACAGGGGAGTCGGAACCCACACAAGGCCCAGCCCCTGCCCCCTCCTCCAGGAAGTTCCTGCCCAGACTGCAGTCCCTGAGGTCTACGTCACAGACCCCAGTTCTGGTAGGCTCCTCGGCACCTGGGCCGGGAAGACCAGCTCTCCTGGAGACCTGCCCCAGCCCCGGTCCTGCTCCAGCCCAAACCTCCTTGGCTTCCCTGAAGAGGTGCCGTCGCAGTGAGCCCTTGGGGGAGGATAGGAGTGACGGGCACAGTTCCACGACACCCCCGTCAGTCCCCTCTTGGGCCTCTCTCCCAGAGCTGTTGTTCAGTCGCTCAGTCATGTCCGACTCTTTGCAACTCCATGGACCGCAGCACGCCAGGCTTCCCTGTCCATCACCATCTCCCAGACTTTGCTCAAACTCATGTCCATTGAGTCAGTGATGCCATCCGACCATCTCGTCCTCTGTTGTCTGGTTCTCCTCCTGCCTTCAATCTTTCCCAGAATCAGGGTCTTTTCAAATGAGTCAGATCTTTGCATCAGGTGGCCAAACTATTGGGGCTTCACCTTCAGCCTCAGTCCTTGCAGTGAATATTCAAGGTTGGTCACCTTCAGGATTGACTGGTTTGATCTCCATGCTGTCTGTCCAAGGGACTCTCAAGAGTCTTCTCCAGCACCACAGTTCGAAAGCATCAATACTTCAGTGCTCAGCCTTCTTTATGGTACAGTTCTCACATCCATGCATGACTATTGGGAAAACCACAGCTCTGACTATAGGGACGTTTGCTGGCAAAGTGATGTCTCTGCTTTTTAATACACTGTCTAGATTTGTCATAGCTTTCCTTCTAAGCATCTTTTAATCTCATGGCTTCAGTCACTGTGTGCAATGATTTGGGAGCCTGAGAAAATAAAATCTATCACTGCTTCCACTTTCCCCCTTCTGTTTGCCATATAGTGATGGGACAGATGCCATGATCTTCGTTTTTGTTTTTTTAATGTTGGGTTTTAAGCCGGCTTTTTCACTCTTCCAGTATCAGGGCCCTAAATACCGTCTTGATCCAGGAGACATGCTATTGCCCCTCCAGTTCAGACCGCACCTCCTGCACCTGTGTGTGAGGCACGAGTCCACCCCCTCGAGCACTGAGCCCCAGAAGGTTCTCCCCTCCAGACCCCGCCCCCCGCACACACCCTGGCTCCGTCTCAGCTGACGGCCACCACCCACACACCCCCTGGAAGCTCCTCCTTCCCTGGATTTGCCTACTCTCATCCTCGGTCACCACCTCCTATCTGAGTCTGCGTGCCCCTCCTCGGGACTGCAGACACGCCTCTGACCAGCCCACCCCCTTCAGTCATGATCAGCACATCAGCTCGAGGTCCTTCTAGAAGCGGCGGGCGTGGAGCCCAGGCTCCGCGGCACACCACCTCCCTGTGCGTCCTGCGTACTGGGTGTGCTCTGCCCTCTCCCACACACGCAGACACATGTGCACACACACCTGCCTGCACACGCCCGCCTCACCACCATTTAGGACCCTGCAGAGGTGTCGCCTCCTCCGAGAAGCCCTCCTCCCCAGCCGCTCAGATCCAGCCGGAGGCCGTGACTGCTGTGTGTGGGGGAAGCAGGTCCAAGGGAAGTGCAGTTGCCCGGTGAAGTGAATGGATTTCCCAGCTCCCTCCAGACCAGGAAGCGCCCTGCCCACAGAGCCTGTTGTGATGAATACTCGGGCTGGATCTGATTGCTGCTGCTCCAGCCAGCCCCGTGCCACCCGCGGGTCCTGTGTGTCACAGGAGGAAGGGAGAGGTGAGTGAGCAGCCCCTTCCTGCATACCCCTTGCCTTTGGACTCAAGTCTGCCGCCATCACAGGCCCACTCTGGGAGAAGGGGCATGAGCCACTGGCCCTGAGGCCTGAGGGCCCTCTTGCCCTCCCAGAAAGGCATCGCAGCAGCCCTGGGTCTCCCCCAACTCCACGCGTAACTGCTGGACTTTGGCCTGTCTCCTTGGGCACCGTGGCTTCCCAGGTGGTACAGCGGTAAAAAACCCTCCTGCAGTGCAGGAGACACAGGTGATGTGGGTTCCATCCCTGGGTCAGAAAGATCCCCTGGAGGAGGGCCTGGCAACCTGCTCCAGTATTCATGCCTGGAGAATCCCATGGACAGAGGAGCCTGGCAGGCTACTGTCTATGGGGTCACAAGAACAGAACTGAGAGCCCCCTCAACACACACACACACAGGCACAGCGGGCTCCTGGGCTGCCTGCCCCACCTGTCTCAGGCTCCTGGTCCCTGCAGTTAGAGAGCTGCGTGAGCTGAGGGTAACGCATGGCGGAGGGGACATCGATTTTGACGTTGGCCTGGCTCTGAGCTGCAGGCAGTTCGTGGGCGGCAGAGTCCTGTGTGGACCTCTGCTCATTTATCTGGGAAACTGTGACCCGAGAGGGAGTCTGTGTTTCCCAGGGCTCCGGCAGGGGCTCTGGGTGACTGCAAGGGGGCATGAGCTAGTCCCCCGGAAGGACAGCTTGAAGCCAGGTGGACCTGCATACCTTGGGGCTCTGATGGCCCTGACCAAGCTGGTGGGCGCGCCGCAGTGTGAAAGGGGAGAGAACCAGCATCTCAGTAACTGCGGGGTGACGTGGGGCCAAGAGCGGTTCCCAGGAGGTATCTGTCTCCCTGCCCGCCTCTGGCTCTCTGCAGACCCCACCCAGAGGGCGAGCCAGGCATTGCCCTCCCCCTTCCTCTCCTTGCACCTCTCTCCTTCCCAGCCCGTCCTGCCTCCCTCCGCCCCATCTTGCCCACCCAAAACCCAGACTGGACACCCAGAGCTGCTCCAGCGGTCTGAGCTCCGGCCTTGCCCCGCAGTCCGGGGGGGAAAAAAGGCAGAAGAGGGCAGGTCCGGGGCCACGGGGCGGAGCGGTGCCCGCCGGGGGGCGGGTCGGGCTCGGCCAATGAGAGCTCGGAGGTCGCGGGCGGGGGCGGGGTGTCCGGGTTGGCCTCGGGGGCGGGGAACTACCCCGGGAGGGTAGGTGTCCCAGGGCACCCTGAGTGGGCCGGGGCCTGAGCCCAGCCCCGGAAGAGCAGGAAGGCCGGAGCTCACCCCACGAGGGCTCACCTCGCCAGGACGGTGCCCAAGCCGATCCCTGGGAAGGCAGGTACCAAGCTCCATTCAGCACCCCTGCCAGCCAGGTGCCCCTGACTGGCGGCTCTTATCCTCTGCCCCTGCTCCCTGCAAGTTCCCCGCACCCCAGGATGGGAAGTCTGGGCACAGCCCCAGGTCTTTCTTTGATGTCACCCTCCTCCCCACCCCTGGGTCTGGGTTCTGAAGGCGACCCTTGGGCCCAACTGTACAGCTGGGTGTTCATTTGGCAAAACTTGATGGAGGCCTCCATGGAACCACAGACTCTGGCTACAGCTGGTGGGGGGTGTGGGGAGCAGACAGGGCCTGGCTACCCTACCTGGGGGGCCTGGAAGGCTGAGCTGCCCCTCCAGCCCACCCCCAGATGCTCCAGAAGGCCCTCTGGCTTGCTGGAGGAGCTGGGCGAAGTAGGCTGTCGCCTGAAAAGAGCTTCACAGGGGTGGTGGAACCGCCCGACACACACACACATACACACTTACACACACATGAGTCACCTACCTCAGCTGTGGTCAGTGACCACTCTGGCCTCAGTTTCCATCTCAGAGTCAGGCCCTAAGCCCAGCCCATGCTGGACAGGAGGCTCCCATCTCTGGCTCCATGGTGGCCGTGTGCCCAGATCCCGAGTCGTCCGTCGAGGAGGGGAGGGACACTTGATCTCCGAGAGCAAGACCGGCCCAAGGTCACTCGGCAACGAGAGGCTGGAGAGCCCCGCTGAGAGTCCAGCACCCCGACCTCTCCCCTGGGCCCTCTGCGTGCCGCCCGCCTCCCGCCCCATGACTCAGCACCCTCGCCCAGCTCAGAAGGACTTTTGCTCCCTGCCTGCTCCTGCAGCCTCCCGTTCTTATCCCAGCAGGGTCTTCCAGCAACACCTGCCCAGCATGCAGAAAGTCGGGGCCCCCGGGGGCCAGGGCCAGGCCCCCAGCGGAATGGGCGCCCTGGGCCGCTCGGGGGTCATGCTGCTCACATACGTGCTGGCGGCCCTGGAGCTCACCTGCCTCTTCATGCAGTTCTCCATCATGCCCGTGAGTACCCTTCCCCAGGCCGCCTGCCCCATCCCCCTTGCCTTCCTTCCGGCTCCGGCGGGGCCCACGGTCCAGCCTGATGCGGCCAGGCTCCTCTCTCTGGGACCCCTTGCTGTACTGGAGCTGAGCCAGTTGAGGCACACGGGGACTGTGCCTCCGGGCCCCCCATCAGCAAGTCCTGGGCTCTGTTGCTCCCGCCCCAGCTCGAGGCCATGGCCCTCTTCACCCACCAGCCTGACACCCGCGCAGCTCACTTCCTAGTCTCACTTCCTAGTCTCACTTCCTAGTCCCGCTCAGCCCTCTTCCGCAGATCTCCCCCGCAGCGGGGCCCTCCCCCTAGCACCCGCCAGGTACCCGGAGTCACTTCCCCTCCGGTCCTGGTTGGTCCAGCCTCCTGAGGCTTGCCCACACCCCACACTGTATGTCATGGTCTTGGATCGCTTCCGTCTCCCCAGCCAGGATGTGAGGGCGGGACCAATCCGGCTGGTTGTCTGCTGCCTGCCCTGGTCTGGACTCTGCCTGGCCCCCGGCAGCCCCTGGGTTTCTGTGGCCCCCATGGCTCGCTGGTGCCCACCCACTCATCATCCTCCCCCGTGCACTCCTGTCTGTTCATTCCACACCCCCACGTGCAGCTGGCCCGCTGGGACTTGCCCTCCTGGAGCAGCAGCTCCCAGTGGACTTTGGAAGACTGGAGCTCCAGAGGTCCTTGTCTGCCCGGTCTGGGTGGGACTGTGGCCCTAGCCACTGATCGCTTTTAAAAGTTCCCCAAGAGATTCTTATAAGCAGCCTGGGCCTGCGGATCTGGGTGAGAGCGGGTATGGCCTTTGCCACAAGTCCAGCCATGGCGGAGCCCTGGCCAAACAGCAAGCCCAGCTCCCCCGCCTCCCAAGCCTGGCTCACCTCCACCGGGCTGGTCCAAGCCCTGTATCCCCTCCTTGGCAGCCAAGGGGCCTGAGAAGGTGCCCCGCTACCCTTCAGAGAGCCGGTGATGGAGTGATGAGCGAACATGAAATCCTGAGAACTCGGGGCTCCCAGTGCCACCTGCCCTCCCACCGGCTCTCCCGAGGGCGGGGGGCATGTGTCTGCTCCACAAATGCTCGCAGGGACCCCAGGTGCCTGTCCTCAGAGCTCAGAATACCGCAGAGCACAGTGCGGACTGGACCACAGGCAGCCCAGCGCTGGTGGCCCTGAGCGTAGGTGAGACCTGTGACTAGACTGTGCTGCAGGAGGGCCTGGGGCTGCTGAGGGTGTGGCGGGTTTGGGCTCAGCGGGGCTGCCCTAAGAAGGCGACCCTGTACAAAGCCTTAAAGGAGACATGGGAGTGGGCTGGCCAGTACAAAGGCCCCGGGGCAGCCGTGGGATCAGTGCTGGAGGGGAGAAGGCGCTGAAGCCAGGACGGGCTGCGGGGACCCCAAGGGTGGAAGCATCAGCAGGAGCTGGTCTTAGAGGAAAACCAGGAGTCAGTTCTGGACGTGCTGAGGTCCAAGGGCTTTTAGACACTGAGTGCTGAGCCAGGGCAAGATGGGGTCTGCCTCACACCCTCGAGCTGTATCCCGAAGAAGGGAAGGGGGGCCAGCAGCTGCCTTCACCGAGTTCTGAGTCCCTGGAGCCTGGACCCAGAGGCCCTGTCAGGCTCCCCGCTACGCTATAAGCAGCTGAGTCCAGGGTCACAGGTCACCCCAGATGCCTCATGGGGCGGTCAGAGCCAGATCCTCAATCACCTCACACGCTGCTCAGAGCTACCCTTCTTCCCCTTTTCCACCAAGGACCCCGGATCGCAGGTGCTGGGGGCCTTCCAGGTGCCTCCCACCGACCCCTCCTATGTTTCAGTACCTCTCTCGGAGGCTGGGCCTGGACTCCGTCGCCTTTGGCTACCAGCAGACCGTGTTTGGCGTGCTGCAGCTGCTGGGCGGGCCTGTGTTCGGCAGGTACGGCGGGGTGGGGAAGTTTGGGGGCCCTCGTCCCGTGATGACCCACACCTGCCCTTGGGAGGTCATGGCCTGGGTGACTCCAGGTTCCCGGACCTCACACTGGGCCCCACTAGAGGGATGGCAGCCCCTGAGGCACAGATGAACTTTGACCCTTCGTTGTTCCGTGGCTCAGCCGTGTCTGACTCTGTGACCTTCACCATCTCCTGGAGCTTGCTCAGACTTGGCCCCTTAAGTGCTGGGTTAAGCCGCTGTTCCCAGGGTGTCCCGACACAGAACCGCCACTAACTCTGGTTTGTGGCTGGAGAGAAGATGTAACTGGTGAGGCTCTTGTGGCTATAAATGCCCTGCCCTACTGAGCTGGGGGGTTCCACCAGCAACTTTTCTGGAAAAGAGAATCCTGGGGACTGGGACTCCCACTAGGCTTAGTGCTCTGGGGGTGCTGGGCTCACCCTCCTGCAAACCCTGGCGTGGACAGATCAGTGTGGCAGGAGTCAGATCTCAGAGTCACTCCATGGGAGAGAAGGGGCTCCAGACCCGGTAACGCAGGACAGAGCAGGGGTCTTGGGGGTGGGGGGGCATTCCCCACTTGCACCCGGGAAGAGCTTTCTGTAAAGCATGCATCCCACAAGTTATTCACTAGGAGGGGGAGTGACCGAGTGGGTCAGACTCCCCAAGGTCACTAAGACTGCCACATTGGAAGGGTGGAGAAACAGGCCCTGCGAGGAGGGAGGCGGGGAGCCGGGCCCTCCCGCACCCTCACAGCACCCGGACCTTTCTGCGGCCCAGCTCCCCGGGCTTCCCAAGGGGCAGGTGTGGGGCAGAAGAGGGGCACCCCTGCCTCCTGCCGGTGAGGGTCATGGGTGTGGGCCCCCCAGGTTCGCAGACCAGCACGGGGCGCGGGCAGCCTTCACGCTGTCCTTCCTGGCCTCGTCCGCCCTCTACCTGCTCCTAGCGGCTGCCTGCATCCCCGCCCTGCCCGGCGTGGCCTTGCTCTTCGCCTCGCGCCTGCCGGGGGCACTCATGCACACGCTGCCAGGTAGGGCGCCCTCGGCAACATGTCCCAGTTGCCGGGGCCCAGGACTGGACTGGAGGGGGCGGGGGGCGGGGCGGGGGCTTGGTGTGGGCGTGGCCTGAGCCAGGGGAGGGGCAGACACCACCCTCAGGGGCCCTGGACGCTGATGGAGGGGTGATGTACGGGGTGGGCTGTGCTTCCCCGGGGCTGAGTAGAGGGGGTGGGGAGCATGCGGCCTAGGGACAAGTTGGGGTGCAGCGTGTGACGCGGGGGGTGACAGGGAGGGGGCAGGTCGGAGGAGTGGAGGGGCGTGGCCTGTGGGGAGCAGGTGCAGTGGGGAGGCGTGGCCTGGGCTCCGTGAGGGGTCCGCGCAGCTCAGCCTGCGTCCCACCCGCCAGCTGCCCAGATGGTCATCGCGGACCTGTCCACACCTGAGGAGCGGCCCGCGGCCCTGGGCCGGCTGGGCCTGTGCTTTGGTGTCGGACTCATCTTCGGCTCCCTGCTCGGTGGAACCCTGAGCAGCTCGTGCGGGTGAGTGTCCGGGGCGCGGGCCCGGCCGGGGTTGGGGCTGGCCAGCCAGGCGGGGTGTGGGTACCGGGCCAGACGAGCAAGGACGAGACGGCTCTGTACCACCCAGGCCCTCAGCCCGGCACCGCCGCCTCTCCGGGCCTTGGTTTCCCCATGGGCACCCTGACCTGGTGGGTCCACGGGAACCGGCTGGAACCTCCGGGTGGGCGTGGGCATCCAGGGGCGTGGCCTATGCGGTAGGCGGGGTCTGAAGGCTTAGACAAGCGAGTGCCGTACACCACGTGGATTCCTCAAACGTCAGGCGGGAGGACCTCCAGGGAGGCAAAGGCCCTCACATGTGGACGCGAGAAGGCCTGTGAGGCTGGAGTGGACTGAGGAGGGGTGGGCAGCGCGTCGGGCCGTGGAGCCCTGAAGCAGGGGCCTGGGGTGACCTGGCTGCTGTGTTGAGACTGTGGGGGCTGGGGCCACAGCAGGGAAACCAGAGGTGGGGACTGAACTGGTCCATGTGGGAGAGCACGGCGGCTGGACCAGGGGCGGCCGTGGTGCGCAGAGGGCAGCGGCGGGATCTGGATTGGTTTTGCTGATGGCTGGGGTGTAAGTGTGAATGGAAGGCCGTGCCTGGGCTTGGGCTGGGCCTGGGGGAGCCGTGGGCCTCGCTGAGGTCCCTGCTACCCTGGCTACCCATGGGAGTTGGGTCCCCACCAGGGTAAGTCTGGTGCCTGGTAGATGCATGAAGGAGTTCCTGAGTGGACTGATGGGGGGGTCTGAGCTGGAGGAGAATGGGGCTGTGCTCTCAAGTGGGGGGTTTCTAAGCCCTGGGAACTGCTCCAGAGGAGGGCTGGGGCCCAGCACTTCATTTTAGAAGCCAGGAATTAAGAAAAGCCACCTGGAGGACCCGAAGAGATGGGATTCAGGTGGATATCCAGGCCTGAGGGTCAAGGACGGGACCCACTGCCCGCGACTGCGGACTCCCCCTGGACCGGGACCGCCTCCCTCCCCGCTCAGCGCGGGCGGGATCCTGGTTTGGTAGATGGGCCCCGGGATGAGAGAGAGGGCCTCTGTGTGCCCAGGGAGAGACGAGAAAGGGTCAGGGGCTGTGAGTGAGAAGGAGCACCCGGGGAGTGAGGACAGGTGGAGCAGGGGCAGCCACACGTGCAGACCCTGCGGGTCAGGATCAGAACCAGGACTGGAGCTTCACTGGCCAGCCCGGCCACCTGCCTCCCTGGGCCCTGGGCAGGTTTGCTCACCTTGCGGAGTACACACACCCAGAGGCCTCCTCGGGCCAGCCCCCTCATCCCTCCTGTCTTTACCTGCCCTTGTCCCCAGCGTAGCTGCTGACCCAGGAAAGACCACTCACTCCCCTCCCCCTCCTCAGTCAGTCAGTTCAGTCGCTCAATCGTGTCCAACTCTTTGCAACCTCATGAATCCCAGCACGCCAGGCCTCCCTGTCCATCACCAACTCCCGGAGTTCACTCAAACTCATGTCCATGGAGTCGGTGATGCCATCCAGCCATCTCATCCTCTGTCGACCCCTTCTCCTCCTACCCCCAATCCCTCCCAGCATTAGGGTCTTTTCCAATGAGTCAACTCTTCACATGAGGTGGTCAAAGTATTGGAGTTACAGCTTCAGCATCAGTCCTTCCAATGAACACCCAGGACTGATCTCCTCCTCCTAGAAGCCCCCAAATTCACCCCATCCCTTCCCTCACCTTCCAGGGCATTCCACTAGCTTCCCAATTCCATCCCAAGGTCTAAGGCACTTTCTTTGATGGGTGGGGAAACTGGAGCCCCACAGAAGGTAAGGCCCCCCTCAGTGGAGCTCCCAGTACCCCCTCAAGGCCCCGGGAAGTGAGGGTCCTCTGGGACCCCGACGCCCCACGGCAGGGGCTGGCCCCCTGTCTCCTTGTCCAGCCTCTCTGCTAGCCTCAACCTGCTCTACCTCCCGGCACAGCCCACGGCAAGGGCAGGCGGGATGCAGAGGGAAACTGCAGCGGGGGGTGAGGTCTCCCTGGCTGTTTCTGCCTGCCCATCCCAGCCTCCCCTACCCTAAAGGCCCCTAAAGGCCCCAACCATGCCCCAGCCTCCACCACCACCAGGGAGCAAGTGGAGGGAGGAAGTGGCCTTGGCAGCCGCTGCCCTGGGCTAGGTACTGGTATAACTGGTTTAGGCCCAGCCTGCAGCTCAGGGCTGGGAGGCCTGGCTACCGCAGAGCACCCAGACCTGCGCCCTGAGTCACTCAGCAGGTGAGGGGCAGCTCTGTGACTCAGAGCCCCCAGCCTGGCACCTCGCAGCCTGGGGAGGCCTCCACAACCCGCTCCCCCAGGGGGGCCTCGTGCCCCCAGGGTGGGCAGCACCAGCCTGCCTAGCCCACCGCATCTGGGTCCTGGTGAAGTTAGGGGGGAGTCCAGGGGATCAGCTCAGGCGTTTGAGAAACAGGGGCCACCTGTCAGGCGCTGCTGAGAGTGCAACCCCAGGCCCGAGCTAGACTTAGCGTGGGGGTCTCTGCAGGACCCCCTGCTCCTCTGGGCACTAGGGACTGCCCCACAGTCACAGATATCGCTGCGCCTGCAGGCCAGCACCCAAGGGCTCTGCGCCCTAGAGGGGACCCACCCGGGCATGCTACTTATCCAAGCTGGGGCTGGGAGCGCCTCCAGCCACAGACCTTAGAGGTCAGGCCAAGCTGGGTTCAGTGTCCCTGGCTAGCCTTCCTGGGCGCTAAGTGATCCCAGTCCCACGCCATGCCCAAAGGGCACTGTGACTCGGTCAGTGTGACCCCCTCCTTATCTGGAGGCCTGGGAAGGCTGGTCTCTCCCAGGACCATACCTCAGCCCCTGGATGAGGGGACGGGAAGCCCTCACCCTGCTGATGGAAGGCTCCCAGCCCAGTTAAAACCTGGGGTTAATGAGCAGACACCGGGGCTGCCCCGAGCAGCTCTGAGGCGACTCAGGGCAGCCAGGCTGCGTGCTCCACTGCCTCTTTCCCCGACTCACTGAGGCCGTGTCGCCTCCCCACCCGGGGGTCGTGCAGGCCCTGCAGATGGACCCTGGTGCGTCAGGCCCTCGGGGGTCCTCAGGCGGGGCGCTAATGGCTGAGATTAGTGCGGCTGGACCTCAGGTTAGACCTGTCGGCCAGACAGGGCTCTGGGAAAACCTGCACAAAGGCAGAAGGAGCTGGGGGCTTGTCTGGGGACCTGCGTGGGCAGAGGCTTGGCAGGCACAGAGGCTGGACCACGAAGGGTTAGGCCGGACACGGCTTTAGGGCCGTTTTCTGGCACTTGAAGCCAGAGGGGGGCTGAGTCAGGGGTGGCCCTTAAGGCATCCATTGTCAGACACGGTTCCACCCGCAGTGTGGTGGGCCAGGGCTCAGCTAGGCCAGGGGGCTTCTCCCCCCAAGCTCAGACCGGGTGGCTGGTGACTCCAGGAGGCCCCTCATAGCCAGGCTCCACCTGAAGCTGGGCCCAGCTGACCCCAGGCCCCTCCAGGAGGGACAGGACTGGGGTGCGCAGGTCAGGAGGCCCTGAGGGGGGCCTTGGTGGGAGCGGTCCCCTGCTGGGAGCCCTGGAGCTGATGGGGAGGGCAGCTCCAGCTCACGAGGAGTGGTCACCTCAGATCAGGGCGGGAGTTGGACAGTGTCGGGCAGAGAGGATGAGTGTGCAGAGCCCACACGAGGTGGGCAGGTGGACAGGCCTCCCGCCGCCCGATAAGGTCAGATCGGCAGATTCCAGGCCCTGAGATAAGGATGAAAGGCAGTGTTTTTGTGGCTGCTGACATTTGACCAGCGCCCGTGGCAGCCGCGACCAGCCGTGGCCGGTTCCAGAGGCATCCCCCGGCGGGAAGCAGGCGCCCTGGGAGGGTAGCCCCTGGGAGCCCAGCCCTCGCTGGCATCTGAGGAAAGGTGGTCACCCAGCAAGCTAGCCACCGAGAAGGGACAGAGCACTCAGTGCCCTGAGTCCAACCCAGGGCCTTCGAGGGTCTCTAGGGTCTGTCTGTTCGGTCTCCCGTCAACCCATCCGACCGAAAGCAAGAGGGAGTGAGTGGACAAAGACACGAACCTGCCTGCCTCATGGCCCACACCCAGTTTGTATTAAATAAAAACGGTCCAGTGAGCCAGGGGACAGACGGCCCAGAGCCCCACCTGCCTGAGCTGCACCCCAGAGGTGCCCGGGCTGGAGGCAGACTCGGGGGGTGTGCTGACGACAGAGCAGTGGCGAATGGGGGCAGGAGGCAGGAGGGGGTCCCCACTGAGAAGCCCCCACCATGGGCAGTTCCCCCTGTCCTCCACTCGCCTTTCTGCCATCTTGCCCGGGGGAGTCAGAGAGCACCGCGCGTGCAGGACACCCCAGGCTCCCCAGGCAGTGGGGGCCCCCACCCCCTCCCGGGGCCTGCCAGCGGCCCCATGCCCCTTCAGTTCACTGGCCACCCCACACGGGACAGGAGAGAACCCCCCAGAGAAGGGGCCTGGCGCCCAACTGCCCACCCCTCGCTTGTCACTAGCCTCCCCAAATAACCATCTAAGTGGCCGCCTCTGCTCTCATGCATTTCCGGGGCCTCTGGCAAAGAAAGCTGGTTTTGTCCTTGCCCGGGCAGGCCTAGAGCAGTGACGTGTGGGCCTCGGAGGCCACAGTCCTGAAGAAAAGGCCCTTCTCTCTGGCTACCAGGGCTGGAGTGTCCCTGCCATCTCGGGGAGGGGGCTGTGGGGTCCAAACCCACCCACATCTCTCCCAGGGGCCTCCAGGGTCCTCTGACCCTTCCCACCTGGCAGCTGATGGACATGCCCATTTGTCCGGAGCCTGAGCAGCCAGAAAGCCCAAATGCTCCACATCCCGGGTGGTGGGCGTCGGCCGGGGGACCAGAGACGGGCCTGTGGGGAGGGGTGGGGTTCAGGGCCCGCTGCAGCCCTGACCAGCGGTATAAGCCCCGGCAGGTCCCAGCCCAGGAATGAGGGTGGCCGGGGCCCAGCCTCTCTGGTATGGAGTCCCCACGGGCTTCCCTGATCCCACATGGAGGAGATCCCTGTCCTCCCTGGGGCTCCCCGGGCTGCTGTGCATGTGTACATGTGTGCACGTGTGGGCACCTGTGCTGAAGTTAGGGCGGGAGAGTCCTCTCCCTGAAGTCTGAGGAGAGTCAGGGGCAGCTCGTGGCTGCCCTGTCTGAGGGCACAGGGAGCCTCTCCCAGGACACTGATGGGGTCTGGGCCAGGACAGCTGTCGTCCGTTTGGTCCAGTCTGGCCCACGGGGGTCTCAGAGGAGGGTCCCACCCAGGCCCCCCCACCCTGGGGGGCGGATAGTGGCCCTGGAGTAGAGCAAGCCCTTCTCAGAGGATGGGGTACCCGCTGTAGAGGCGGGCAGGGCCTCACAGAGAGGGCCCTTGCAGGATGTGTAGGAGTTTTCTCTGCTGTGGAGGGGCAGGGTGTTCTGCCATGCCCAGGCCTGGAGGTCCACGCAGCCTGGCTCAGTAAGAAGCTCCTGTTTCTCTCCTCTAGCCTTCAGGAGGAAACGGGGACAGTCAGAAGGGCCAGGCCCCAGCGCCCTTGCTCCCGGCTGACACGCACAGCCTGCCTGGTGCTGGAGGCAGAGGCCTGCCTGTGTGGCCCCGGGGGGTCACAGGCGGAGTGTCCCTGAGCTGACCCACGGAGGGGAAGCACACCCTCAGAAGTGAAAGCCGAGGGGAGAGTCTGAGTCACGGCCTTGGTGGGAGCACGGGAAGGTGGGCAGGCGCCCTAAGGCGCCCTGGGTCTTTAGGGGCCAAAGGCCCCCCACCCTGCGGGCCCAGCCTGCCCAACGCCCTCCTGGAAGTGGGGCCTCCTGAGACCCACTAAATGCCGGCCTGTCTGCCCCAGGAGGGCAGGGAGGGCTGACGGCCCCCGAGACACAAATGGGCCCACGGGGGTCCCACGGCCTTCCACGTGGGCGCATGGGGCTGAGACTCAAAGCCAGATCCTGGCCCACTGGGCACGTCGGGGCTAGTATGTCCAGCCACTCCTGGTGCCCTGGCCCCAGTGCCACCTGGCACCCCGCTCACTGTGAGCCTGTGTCGCGCCTTTCCTGAGTCACCCAGGGCAACCACCGGTCGCCTTCTCAGCCTCCATGCTGGGCAGCCCCTCCATTCCCGCCGAGGCGGAGGCCGGAGGGCTCTGGGGACCGGGTCTTTCCCCCAGGAGCCTCGGTGTCCTGCTCCCCAGGGTGGGCGGGACTCTTGGTGCTGCCAGGGGTGTCCGGGGGAGTCTGGGGGTCATCCCCCTTGCTGGGTCCCGTTCCCCAGACACGGCCCCCAGGGCTCACAGCAACCCTGTCCTTCGGGAGCCTTCTCACCCTTCAACAGGCTGGGAGCTGTGCGTCCCCAGGACTGTGGCTGCCCACTCCAGGCCCCTGCCCCCGCCCCTCTGGGGCTCAGCATCCCACCCCCACGGCCGCCCACCCTCAGAGACCCCCAGGGACGGGAGGGTCTGTTCCTTCACCCATCCCCTAATGAATGCGCCCTGAGGGTCCCGTGTCCCGCCCTCCAGACCGAAGCCTGGGGAGGTGCGAGGGGTGGGGCGAGAGCTGAGAACAAGCTGTCCAAGCCCCAGTGCGGCTGATGGGGCAGGGGGCCCGCGTGGCCGGGGGCCTGAGCCCCCTGTGACCACTAGTACCGCCCCCAGGATTCAGTGTCCGGTCATTGTGGCCCTTGTGGTCACCCTCCTGGGAGCCCTCCTCAGCGTCACCTGCATCCCAGCCAGCACCAAGGGGGCCAGCGCCCACGCCCAGACCACACTGCCAGGTGAGCCCTGCCAGGTGAGCCCCAGGAGGTACACTGGTCCAGGTGCACACAAGGCGTGTCCCAGCGGGGCGTCCCTACCAGACGCGCCTGGCCAGTTACAGCCCCAGGTATGCCCCTTCGGGATGCAGCCAGTGTGAGGCGTGAGCCCTCCGCCCCCAGCAGCCAGCACCCTGGACCTGGGGTCCGCGCTCCCCCAGCCCAGCCCTCCCTTCAGGGACACTTTGCCAAGACCACGGCAAGCCAGAGCAGCCGTGGCAGCAGGGGCTGTGCCCCAGGCAATGGGCCCGCAGGGCCAGGGACATTCAGCCGCTGCCGGTGGGCTGACGGCCCCTCCGCCTGCCCCAGGGAAACCCAAGGCCAGCGTGTTTGATCTGAAGGCCATCACCCGCCTGCTGCTGCAGCCGGGCGTCCTGCCGGTGTTTCTGGTCAAGGTCATCTGCGGCCTCCCCATAGGTGAGTCTGGGGCCGGGGTGGCCGGGAGTTCCGGGGTCCGCGGCCAGGAGTTCTGGGGTCTGCGGCCGGGAGTTCTGGGGTCCGCAGCTGGAGCACCGCCCTTCCTCTGCCCGGCCTCTCGTGCTCCAAGCCACCCTGGGCCCCAGGCCCACATCTGTCTCAGGGAGGGCACGGCCCACCAGTTGGTGCAGGCCTGGGTGCCTGGGCCAGGAGGAGGACAGACCAAGGGTCTCCCCCTTGCCTCAGGCCCCAGTCACCCCTGCTTCACGAAAGCTCTCGCTGCCCTGCCCAGTGGCTTCCGAGGCCTCTCGGGACAGTCCAAGAGAAGACAGTGGGTCTGCAGGGGGACACACGCATTCTGCCTACCCCTGCATCCCTTCTCGGGGGCCTGGGGACACCCCCGAGCAATCAGGCCCAGGAGCAACCCCTCCGAGCCTGTGTCGGGGGTCCTCCACCCAGGGAGCCTTGCAGAGAACAACTGTGAGGCCTCGCTCACAGGTGCTCAGGCGTTCCCACGTGGGCGCTAAAGGGTTAACCCCTCCTCTGCAGAAATGCTCTGCCCTTGCCATCCGGGGAGCCCCTCCCAGCTCACCTGCCCCCAGGACGCTCAGGGGGGCACGGTGATGGGAACCCAGGTCATCGACCTCAGTTCTGGAGCCAAACCCTCCCACCGTGCATGCCCGGGCCCCCCGGTCTCCCATCCCCTCACCCCTCCAGACAGCCTTGGGGTCTGCCCACCTCGGGCAAGGGCAACTCCGGGCACCTTCTTGCTCACAGCCCATGGTGGCCCCGTGGGGCAAACCCGCCAGGGAGGACCTCGGGGAAGGCTCGCGTTGGTCCTTCCTGAGCTGGTCACCGTGCGCAGGCCCCTGGTGCCCCGGCGAATCAACTGTCAGGGGGGTAGACAGGCACGGCTGCACAGCCCTGACCTCTGACCCCTGACCCCCACCCGCCCAGGGCTCTTCATGGTCATGTTCTCCATCATCTCCATGGACTTCTTCCAGCTGGAGGCCGCCCAGGCCGGCTACCTCATGTCCTTCTTCGGGGTCCTCCAGATGGTGAGTGGGTGCCGGGCACGCCGGGTGGGTGGACTCCTGGCACTGCCAGGGTCCCAGGGCCTCACAGACCAGCCCCTCGGTTTCTGAGCAGCGCGGGAGCCATCCTGCATGCCCACCTTTCGGGTGCCCCATCCACCTTTGCTTCTGGCTTGTCCCCTCTCCCCGCTCACGGTTCCCACAGCTTCGTCTGCACCTGCGTGCCCTGTCTGCCCGAGCCTTGCAGATGGCGCTAGCAGTAGAGAACCCGCCTGCCAACGCGGGAGGCGTAGGAGACGTAGGTTTGATCTCTAGGTCGGGCAGATCCCCTGGAGGAGGGCATGGCAACCCACTCCAGCATCCTTGCCTGGGAAATCTCACGGACAGAGGAGCCTGGCCGGCTATGGTCCATAGGGTTGCACAGAGTCGGGCACGACTGAAGCGATTTAGCACGCACACACGCGCACTCTCTGCCCGTCCATCTGCCCGGGGGGGTCCCATCTGAGAGGGGAGGGGGGAGCTTCATCCACACTGGGGCCTGGCGAGCCCTCAACCTCCCGTCAGGAAACACGTCAGAGGCCCACGGCCCTCCCCGCGTCCACCTGGGTACCGGTGGTGCCAGGCCAGCCGGGGGTGGGGAGTGGACCCCCGTTGGGGGGTGCGTGACCAGCAGAACGCCGGGCTCTGTGTGCCCCGCGCCTGCCCACCGGCGGTGTGACCGTGGCGGGGACAGGTGGCGATGTGCCTGCCGCCCCCCGGGACGTCTGCCTGACAGCCGGCGCGCGGGAGGGGCTATTCTGGGATCTGGCGGGCAGCGGAGGGAGCGCTGAACCTCTCCGGAAGCGGGTGGTGGTCCCAGCACCTCCAGGCCATCTGCCACCCGAGCCTCTGGGCCCGGGGCTGGGCTGGACCCCGGACTGAAATAGCCGTTCCGGGGAGGGGCTGGCCCCCACCCGCCGTGGGCCTAGCTGCGTGGACTGGGAAGTGCCAGGCTGGTGGGGGAAAATAGATAAACATAAAACAACAATAACACAGATGCTCTGAACTGGGGGCCGCGGAGCCTTGTTCTAAATGGCCCCTCCCGGGACGTCCCTGACGGTCCAGTGGTTAGGACCCCAGGCTTGCACTCTAGGGGGCGCAGGTTGGATCCTTGGGTGCGGGAGCTGAGATCCCGCATGTGTGTGTTGCAGCCAAAAATAAATGAATAACAGTTTTTTAAATTAAAAACTTATACAAGTAAAATAAAGAGCTGCTCCCAGCCTGCCAGGGGCCTGAGCTCGTCCTGGGATCCCCGAGGCCAGGAGACCAAGGCCAGGCCCTGGCTGAAGTCGGCAGACCACTTGAGACCCCCAGGGACGGACCTTGATAGCCTCAGGCCTGGTGCAGGGTGAGGGTGGGCCTGCCGAGATGGGCCCAGGGCTCCGGTGCCTGTAATGATGGAGTGGACAGGTGGGCGTGGGGGAGCCTGGGTGCGGCCTGGGGACCCTCCCCCAGGCCCACCAGGAAGAGGGGGCTGGGGAGGGGGAGCCTGCAGAGCGGCTGGGTGCCGGGCCTCAGGCCTTCAGTCCCGCAGGCGAAGGTAGGGGCAGCTGAGGCCCTGAGCTGTGTCTGTAGAGAGGGCCTCTGTCACCTCCATCCCATGCAGGGTAGGGCTGGTCACCGGGGGTCCGGGGAGGGGAACCCGCCACTGCTGAAGCTGCCCTGGCAAAGCTCTTCCTGCCCCACCCAAGGGGCTCACCGCGTCCCCCAGCTCCCTGTGTGTGGGGATCCTTGGGGTTGGGATCTCAATGAGGACAGCCCATGTGGTCCTAATCTGGAAGGGACGGCACTCACTCTCCTCCCCTGGGGGGCGCTTGCAGCCCTCTGTCCCTCCTGGGAGGGCCTCCCCCACTGAGCCCTTAGGCCACTGCAGGGATGGAGCTTGTGTCCTGCAGGGGGAACAGAGACAAGCCCCCACCACCTAGGCGTCTGGTGGGTCAGGGGAGACAAAACCCAGGAGAATCAGGGCCCTTGTCAAGGCAGAGATTGCTGCTTCGGTGGGGCAGCCAGCCAGCTGGGGGCTCTCCCCCGGCCCAGGGAGAGGCCCGGAGGGAGACAGCCTCACACAGGGAGGGGCTGCAGGTGCAAAGGCCCTGGGGCGGCTGGGACAGCTGGAGGAGAGAGGACTGTGCTCTGAAGGCCTGCATGGAGGGTGGGCTGCAAAGCCAAGAAGGACCTGGATTTACTGATGTACTCGCTGTGGTTGGGGCCTTGTGGAGGCCGGGTGTGGTCTTACCAGCTGGCCGCCCCCGCCCCTAGGCTGTGTTAGAGCAGGGGTGGGCAGGGGCAACTGGGTGCCTGTGCCCGTGTGACCTTGGGGGAGGCGGTGGCCACGCAGGCCAGGGCGGCAGGGAGTGGGCTGGGTGAGCAGACAGGGTCTCCACGTGGGAGGATTGGGAGAAAGTGAAATTTCTGACTAACTCTAGTTACTAGTTTACTAACTCTGGTTTCATGTAATAACCTGGAAGGCATGAAAGCTTAGGCTTTTTTTTAAGTTAATGGGAAAAGGGAGAGCTGACTCCCAGCACATCAGGGTCCTGGTCTCGGGGTCTGTATGAAAAGTGGAGACAGATTTCAATCTCTCCTGGTTTGTTGGTTTCCTCTGGGGTGTCAAGTACTAAAAGAAACTTGTCAAGTAGATCTTCCCTTTAAACAAACAAAATGAAGATAAGCAAGCGTGAAAGTGGGATTTTTTTTTTTTAAGGACACCCTTGGTTGTGATTTGAGACGGTTTCATGATGCCAGGCAGGCAGCAAGGAGAGGGCTCCCTCCTGGTCCATGGGGCTGGACCCGCCCCCACCCTGGGTCACACAGCCCAGCCCGGGACACTGACCCCCAGCTCCAGTGGGCGCTGCTCCAGCCTCACGGTTCCCCTGGGCACTTCCTGCCTGCCTGGTGGAAGAGGCAGGGACCAGCTAGGGAGCCCCACCCCGGCCTGGGAACGGCCTGTGGGCTGGGCTTGTCCTCTGAGTCACATCCCAGGTGTCAAGGGTGTCCCCGCTCTGGGCTTTTCCTCCCACCCCCATGAGGAGAAGCCGAGGGCAGGAAGGGGAGCTGAACCCAGCCCCTGGCTGGCTGACCCTGGGGCTGAGCTGGTGGGGGGCAGTGGGGGGCAGGACAAGGAGGACAAAGCTGGAGGTGGAGGGCTGAGCAACATTAGGGGGTCTCTCGGGGAGCCTGTGGCCCTTTCCTCTCCTGCCCAGGCTCAGGACAAGCCCACCAGCCTGGGCTCCACCCCACCCCACTCTGGGACCCCGGGCCTCAGTTTATCTGGTCACCATGGGAGTATCGGCCCGCTGGCCTGGACCCTGGCCCCAGTAGGTGGTGGCCGAGGCTCCTGCCTGCCAGGGCCAGGCCTCGGAAGGGCCAGCTGCTGGAGGACCCCACACGGCCACCAGGGCCCTGGGCTCACGTCCCAGTCCAGCCCCTTCCACCCCCAGCCCCTGCGTGCCCTAGCCTCCCCATTTGTGGCAGCTTCCAGCTCCCAGACCAGATAGCCGAGAGGGAACAGAGGAGTGTGGTGGTGGGCCAGGGCACATGGGAGGGGGCTCCCCAGGGCCCCAGGGCTGGACTCTGGGCCACTCTGTGAGCTTTTCGCCCCGTAGTCACGGCCTCCCCCATCCCTGTCAGAAGTTAACCGGCCCTTTCAGGGTTTCCCTGGTGGTTCAGATGGGAAAGAATCTGCCTGCGACGCAGGAGGCCCAGGTTCAATTCCTGGATCCGGAAGATCCCATAGAGAAGGAAATGGCAACCCACTCCAGTATTCTTGCCTGGAAAATCCCATGGACAGAGGAGCCTGGGGCAGGCTACAGCCCATGGGGTTGCAGAGTCGGACACGAAAAAAAGTGTTAACTTTGACTTTCATCACACCTGAAACAGCAGACATGCAATTATTTCTGGATGTGGAACATGTATGTGCGTGGGTGGGTGCATGTGTGTGCATGCATGTGTGTGCATGTGTGTGAGACCCCCAGGCTGCAGGCCTCGTCTCCCCAGAACCTTGGGGCCATCATGGGAGTTGCAGGCTCGCCCCTCTGCCCTGTGCCTTGTCGCTGCTGGGGCTGGTGTCAGGGGCCCAGGGGTAATGGGCAGCAGGGGAGGCCCCCAAGTCAGCCACAGCCCAGACGCCCTCCCAGGCCCAGCTGTGCCCACCTCCGCTCTCTCGCCCTCACCCAGCTCATCCAGGGCCTGGTCATTGGGCGGCTGAGCAGCCACTTCTCCGAGGGAGCCCTGCTCCAGGCCAGCGTGCTGGTCTTCAGCGTGGTGGGACTGGCTATGGTGAGAGACCCCTCTCCATAAAAAAGCAGGGTCCCAGGCCCTCTCCACTGACCCTCCTCAGGTGCCCAGTCTGCACTTGAGCCCCGAGGCTCTCTTGCCCCCAACTCCCACCCAGGACCACCTCAGAGGGACCTCAGGGGTGGGCGACCCCTGCAGTCACACAGCCTCCACCTGCCTCCTGCCAGGCACTGATGGCCAACGTCTTCCACTTCTGCCTCCTGATGCCCGGCCTGGTCTTCAGCATGTGTGCCCTCAACGTGGTCACCGACAGCATGCTGACCAAGGCCGTCTCGACCTCAGACACAGGTGAGTGAGGTCCCCGGGCCGCGTGAAGCGCAGGCCCTGGGGGGCTCCCCGGCGTTGCTCTCTAGGGAGCTTGATGAGCAGTTTGGGGCCAAGCAGCTGCCCTGGGTGGGGACCCAGTGGGCACTGGGTAGGATGGGTGCCCAGGGGTCTGAGTGGGCAGGGTCGGGGTGGTGGCCTGCAAGAGGGTTCAGGTGAGAATCCTGCCTGCCACCCAGCCCAGCCAACCCTGCACCAGGCCCTGCTGATCAGCCCCAGGCCAGCCTGGGGGAAGGGAGGAGGGCTTTCTGGAGGTGGCATCTGGTTTGGTTGAAGTATGCACAGGGTTTCACTAGGAAGGGGAGGAAAGATGGCATCCCAGGCCGGTCCCAGCTGAGCCAGGGTGTGGGGTAAGGCTCAGAAAGGCTGCTGCGGAGGCTGGTTAGGAAGAGGGCCAGGCACAGAGAATGGCAGGAGGCCAGAAAGGGTGTGGCCAGCGCGGGGACGCCTCCCGGTCCCTGCCGGCAGAAGCTCAGGTGCCTCCCGAGGGACCAGTGACCGCAGGCTCACCGCAGTCTCAGTCTAAGAAGCCCCTGGGCCTCCCAGTGGGGCTCAGACACCCCCAGACACACCCCCGCATCCCACTCTGCAGCCCGCCTTCCTTCTGGAGGCCGGGGAATTTCCAGTCCGGACTTGGGGTGTGGTCCCTGGACCTGATGCTCCCCAGGCTCTCGCCCCACACTGCCCTGTGCATAGGGCTGGTCAAGGCCAGGGGCTCCTGTGGGCTGGCTGCAGTCAAAGGCCTCCGCAGCAGCAGGGCCAGAGAGCTCAGGGCCCCAGCTGACCCTCTGTCCATCCACCTGCGTGTCCAGGAGAGGCAGACAGATTCAGAGTCCCCGCTGACAGTGAGGAGGCTGCCGGACAAGGCGTCTGCTCAGGGCTGCCTTGGAAACCCCCAGGGCCCCCCAGATCTGTGACTTTGTGGTCTTGGGGGGCTAGACTGGTCCTGGAGGGCTTCCTGGAGGCAGTGAGCCGGCTCTGCCCAGAGGCCAGGAGGAGGAAGGAGGGGAAGACCTGGAGAGATGAGGGCAGGGCCTGCAAAGAAGCAAGAGCAGCGGGCCCAGGTGCCAGGGGCACCACCTGTCAGCTCGGAAGGAGCCAGAGCTGGTTCCCAGCGCCAGCCTGGGAACTGGAGACGGCAGAGGGGGCGGTAATTGCTCCCTGGTGTTTGCGGGGCCTGTGGGCTGTGGGAGGGGCTGCTCTGAAATTCCCCCTACGCGGGCCCTGAGCCTGGGCGGGGCCTCGCCAGGCCACGCCCACCTGGTCCACGGGCGGGCGGGGCGTTCCAGCGCCGGAAAGGAGCCTCTGAGGACCCGGCAGCCTGGACCTGTGGGCACACGTTGCTTGGTGGCCCGCATAGGGCACAGCTTACAAGGGGAGGGTAGAGATAGGAGGGTCAGGTAGAAGGGGTGCAGGCAGCTAGGTGAGCCTGGGGAGCAACTGCAAAGAAGGGGGCGCCCTTTGAGCACCTGAACCTCCCCCCGGCCCTGTGGGGGTGTTCCCTCCAGTCCACTCGAGGGCAGTAAAGGTCATGGGGGTGACCTGGAGTGTATCGTGGCCCACATTACACCCCAGCCCAGCCCCCACATGGGGGCCTCCCCTATCTGGGCTGGGCTGGGCTGGGCTGGGGTGCTGTGTCCCTGGCAGACTGGGAGGGGTGGCGCCTGGCTCACGACCTGGGGCCCTGCTCCCAGGCTCCTCCTGTGCTTGGGCGCTTTCTGGAGCAGGGCAGAGGCACCACATCCGGAGGCCGCAGTGCTCCCCACGCGTGGCCTGCAGGGAGCAGACCGGCAGGCAGGCCAGGTGGAGCGAGCTGGGGTGCGGAGCTGGGGATGGGGGGACAGGGAGGCCTGGGCCGTGTCCAGGACTCGGGCCGCTGGGGCAGTGATGCTCAGGGACTGGCCAGGCCGGACTTGACCTGCCCTCCCCCGCCGCAGGAACCATGCTGGGCCTCTGCGCCTCTGTGCAGCCGCTGACGCGGACCCTGGGGCCCACCCTGGGCGGCCTCCTGTACCGCGGCTTCGGCGTCCCCATCTTCGGCCACGTGCAGTTCGCCATCAACTTCATCGTCCTCCTGGTCCTCTGGAGGCAGCCTGTGCCCCGGAAGATGGGCAGAGCCCAGTGACCTTGGCCCCAGGCAGACTGGCAATAAACTCCCTCGGGACCTCTCGCAGCCTGGTTTCTGCAGGCTCCTGCCTGCTGGACAGGGGGTCTAGGGAGGGGGTGGGGTGCCGCTTTGGAGGCTGGAGGGCTTCCTGGAGGAGAGGGCCTGCAGCTGGGCCCCAGGGGTCCAGGGAGAGAAGAATCACCCAAGAGCATCCCAGTGTGAGGTGGGTCCTGGCCCTGGAGTCCACCACCCAGGCCAGCAAGGAGTCCTTCCTGCTGCCGTCCAAACGATTCTGCCCGCGTCCCTAGAGATGGAGCTCTCTGCTCACCCGCAGCCCCAGTGCAGACCCCTCGCCAAGCACACTCTGCCTGCACACCCTCCATAGCCCTTGAAATTGCTTCCACTGGTGAACAGAAAGAGGACAGGGTCGTTTTAAAAGGTCAGGCATTTGAGACTTGGGGAGAGTTCGAAGAAGAGAACCCTCATTTCATGTTGGGGAGCCCAACAGGTAGAGAGCCAGGCCTCCAGGCTTAAGAACCGGGGAGCTGTTCCTCTGCCGCCCCCAACCTCCAGCCCAAGTCCCATGGCAAAGGGGCAGCAGGCACGGAGGCCTGCCGCGCCAAGAACCAGCGTGGAGAGGACAACCTTGTCGGGTGTCTGCAGACGCCCTTGAGACCAGGAAGGCCACCCTTCCCCCACAGGCTACTTTTAACAAAAGCTATTAAACTTGGAATATTCCACAGCCCCTCCTGGAGGAGCCTCCGAGAGCCGAGATCCACATGTGTGCACGCTGTCACTCACACACACACACACACACATACACACGCACGCACACACACACACACACACACATACAAGCACACATACATGCTCCCAGCCCCAGAGCTCAGGTCAGACCCCGCCCCCCGTGAGCCCCACCAGGAACTGGCGAGGCACCCGGGCCTCACTCCCTGACTTCCGTCATCCACCAGAGGCTCTGGCGGGAGAGAGCTCCAGGGTGGCGCAGGATGGAGGTGGCCCCAGGTCAGTGGGGGCCCTGGAGCTGGCCTCTCCTCTCCGGAGGAGCCCCCTCCCATTTGCCCTGGGGCCTCACAGTGTTGTTGTGGAGGAAAACATTCATCGCAGGAATGGTTTCTTCTCTGGACCCAGCACCCAGCCTCCCAGCAGGACTACACCCCTCCCAAGCCTGACCCCAGCAACCCAGGGAGTCAGGAGGCCTGTGATGGTGGCCCCCACCCCAGTCCAGGGTAAGACCGACATTAAGGCCCAACTGGGGCCCTTCACTGCCCCCACCTCAGCATCTCCCAGCCTCACACTTGGCTCCCTCCAGCCCCAAAGGCGACGTGAAGGTGCCCTAGCCAGGCCAGGATCGGAGTCCCATCTCGTTCTTCCATCCTTGGCTTCTTCATCACCAACAGAACTTCTACGTGGAGGGACACATGTCCCCTCCCCATCC
Organism: Bubalus bubalis; assembly: GCF_019923935.1. Taxonomy (NCBI): domain Eukaryota; kingdom Metazoa; phylum Chordata; class Mammalia; order Artiodactyla; family Bovidae; genus Bubalus; species Bubalus bubalis. The sequence goes on along the minus strand of NC_059161.1, from coordinate 130,162,264 downwards.
CAAGGCTTGGGGGGCAACCCTGGACACCCCATTTCCGGAGTTGGAAGGGTGGAAGCTACCCACTGGTCAGAGATCTCAGACCTCCCTCCTGATGACACATCCCGGGCCCCTTGGAGGCCTCAGCCTCCTACCCGGGGCGCAGACCACTCTCCCGTTTGCCCAGAAGCACTGGCCGCCTCGCTGGCCCAACGCGTCAGGTACGGGCCAGCAGGGCCTGACAGCTGGTCCAGCCCAGGGTGGGGTTAAGAGGAGAGCAGCAGGTGGGCAGTCAAGAGGCCTGAGGGCTTCCTTTCAGGGATGGGCAGGTGAGCAAGACGGGGCTGGAGGGGGCAGCTGAGGTCAGGCACACAAGAGCCGCTCGGATGGAGAGGCACGCGGGCCACACAGGGCCAGTTGGTCAGCAAGCAGGGTCCCAGCCTCCCCATTCACACCTGGAGTGAGCCAGGGGCCCCGGGGAGCACTCCCCCACCTTGGGAGAGGGTGACCAGGGCCTGGGAGATGACGGTGAGCACTCAAAGTGCGTTTCCTTGCCCTTCCGACACCTGGGGTGGCCGCTCCCCCCAACACCACCCAGTGATGGGACCACCGACTCCTCTCCCACAGAAAGCTCAGGGCATCACACACTGGCTGATAGAAAAGAGAATGAACTGAGTGCTTTATTGGAATGGTGGTGGAGTACAAACGTTAAGACAGATGGTTTGGATACAGGCACCATCGAAATAAATACATAGATAGCTAATAATTTAGCTTGCCCGCACAGCGGGCTCTGTGAGGCTCAGTGAATCAGCACGGAAAGGTCATTGTGTGTGAAGTAGAGTAGCACCGGGCTATATCCTTGCCCTGGTCAGCAATTGGGTGCTGTCGGGGCTCCTGTCTCCCCGGACAACTTCTGGGCTCCCGATGGTGCGGTTGGCATGATTCTGTGGAGAGAGAAGGATTCAGGGAGCTGTGCCCGAGCCCGGGGGCTGAGCCAGCCAGGGTCCAGCCTGTTGGTCTCCCGAGGCCCCTACACCGAAGGTGAAAGCGACATCTCCTGCCGCGCGCCCGAGGCGCGCCGCGATGGCGCGGCACCCAGTCCCCTCTCTACACCTAGACGGGGCAGGACCTCCACCCGACGTCAGAGATCGAAATCGTCCTCCCCCACCACCGCGTGCCGCGGGCGAGCGGGCTGCTGGCACTCACCGTGGTGGGACTTAGGGCTGGCCGCCCGGCCCGGCCTCGGGCTCCTGCTCCGCGGCGGCCGCGGCGGCCGCGGCGGCTGCTGCGGCCGCGGCGCGCTCGCGGCGGCTGCGGAAGTCCTGCAGGGCGCGGCGGTTCTGAAAGTCGATGAGCGCCAGCGTGATGGACGCGTTCCAGTAGCTCTCGCCCGCGCAGCGGAAGTCGATCTCCTTGCGGTCGGTGGTGACGATGGTGAAGTAGACGTACTTGCCGGTGCGCTCCACGCAGTCCACCTTGAGGATGGAGTGGAAACGCAGCTCCTTGGGGCGCGCGCCGGGGCCGGTGGGGAACAGCCGCAGGCGGTCGGTGGTGAGCACCCCGCGCTTCTTCTTCCACACCTGGAGCAGGCTGTCACTTCGCTTCTCCAGCTCGCCCTCTCTCAGCACCTCTCCCGGGCTCCTCATGTTCGCCAGCATGACAGTTGGAGGCAGACGACGTTCGAGCGACGGATGGCAGTGCGAGTGATGCGCTCTGGCGGCGTGGGAGCCGCCTTTATAGTGGCCGCGCGGGGCGCGCTCCGCCCCCCCCCCCTCCCCCCCGCCCCGGGCACGCCCCCGGCCCCGCCCCCCGTCGTCCTCCCCCTCCCTGCCCGCCGCGGTCGCCCGGGGGCTGCACACAGCATCCTCGCCCCGGGCCACCCAGTCCACGTGTCTGCAGCCTGCGCGCCCCCCCCCCTTGATTTCCCGGCGCTCCAACCCCCACCCCCAGCCCGGTGGGGCGACTCACGGTCCTCACCCCGCCCCGGACGCCGGCCCTGCCGGCTATGACTCACTGCTCGGGAGACCCGGGCAAGCGCCCTCGGCCCAGGCCGGCCCGGAGAGGGGTGATGGCGGGACCCAGACCCCCACCTTCCAGGTGCCCTGACACCCAGCGCAGGGCTTGTGGGGCAGAGGCAGCGGTCGCCCCGTTCCTCCTACGTCCGGGGGTCCCTCCTGGGGAAACCCTTTAGGGGCTCTGCCCCAGCCGGCCTGATCTCCCACCTTGCCGCCCGCCAGCCCTCTCCTCCTTGGTTCGGCCCGGCAGGAGAGCAGGTGTCGAGAGCTTCAGTTTTCACTCCGGTTAAGAGACAACAGCCACTTGTTAGATTTGGCAACCCACGGAAAGTGCTAGAACAGCTCCCCGTAGTGTCCAGTAAGCATGAGGGCAGGTAGGCTGCTCCAGCTCCCTTCCTGGGTCAGCCCTCCTCCCGGGCCCTCCAGGCCTCTCCACTGTGGGGGGAGGGGGGACACATAGGGACCTTCCAGGGGGCCTGGGAGCCTAGGGAGTGGGAAAGGGGTTGGTGCCTGCCCGGGGAGGGGGTCAGCCTGGGCTGGGGTGGGGGCCGTGGAGTCATGGCCTGCCAGCTGGACTAGTCTCCTTATTCACCATCGTCCTTTAAAGGGTTTAACAGGAGCAGGAAGTGATTGCTAGATCCTGCCGGGTTCCCAGGGGTGGGGGTCCAGCCGACAGAGGGGATCTGATCTGTGGGGGCCCCACCTGCTCCAGGGCCCCCACTTTCAAAACAGCTTACCTGGCTATGACCTGGGCAGGTACTGCAAAGCGAAGGGAGCAAGGTGAGCTGAGTCCTGCTGGGTGTGACAGTCACCCCACCTCCTGGTGCAAAGTGGAAACGCAGGTACTCTGGTTCAAAAAGGATTAATAACCAAGGCAGCGAAGGCGGAGCATGAAGCCACAGGTGGGACCTCCTGGGTGCAGGCCCGCCCTGAGCCAGCCGGCCCTCTGCCACCTGCCCTGGCCTTGCCTCCTGGTCCCAGCCCGGGCCCTGCAGGGTCACCGTGAGGAATAAGGGGCGCCACTGGCTGGTTCAGATGGGCGGCTCGGGCCAGGCCTGAGTGGATGGACAGGGGTGTGGAAGGGGGGCAGCTGAGAGGTGGAGTTGGGCCCAGGACTCTGGCTTGTGGAAGGGAGAGCAAGCACAGGGCCGGCTGGTCAGGCTGCGGGCAGCACGGGGGAGCAGGAATCGGCAGGCTCGCGGAGCAGGGGAGCAGGCCGAGGATGAAGCAAGCACAGGGTGGGTGGGAGGTGGGGAGACACAGCTCCCCTCAAGGCAGCACAGGGCAGAGATGTAAGGGGTGAGTTCCCTATTGCTGAGAGCATCCCAGCAGAGCTGGTAATGGTGAGACTGCTGACCCTCCTTCCCCAGGTTGTGTGTCCTGGGCTTTTGGGGGATGCAGGGAGGCAGACCAGGGCCGAGCTCTCCACCACTGCCTCTAGGGAGCCACTGTGAGCTGGCTGGGTGCCTGGCACCCTGCCTGGACCCCTCTGAGGCCCTCTGGCCGTTACCCTGACCCAGGTGCTAGGCAGTGGCAGCTCAGTCAGGGTGAGGCACACCACAGACGCTCAGCATTGCTTGAGCATCTACTGGGTACCTGCAGGCCTGGCTGGTGCTGGGGCCTGGAGGAGAAGGAAGGAACCCCGCCTGCCTGGGGAGCACTCGGCGTGGGGAGGGCGCTGCCCGTGGGACCGAGAGGACGGCTTGGCAGTCTCCCTGGCGGGGACAGGGTGCCAGAGAGGGCTTCCTGAGGAGCCAGCTAGCCAGGTCCCGGGGGACATTCTTCGTGCCCCTTTTCTCAGACGTGGAGCGGAAGCCCTGGGGAGGACGAGCTGAGAGAGGCAGGAAGGGTGTGGAGGACTTGCAGTCCAGGTGAGGCCAGGCGGGTGGTGATCAGCAGGCCCACCCGGCACTCTTCTCCATCCCCACTGGCCAGGTACCCCCAGGGCCAGCCAGTGACCAGCGGCCTGGGGGTGGTGTCCTGAAGGTGGGTCCATGGGAGCTGGGAGGGCAGGTCATCGGGTGGGAGACCACCGCTGCCCTCCCCACCCCCCACCAGGCAGCTGCACCCCCACCAGCCAGAGGTGGGGGGCCTGGGACCCCCACCAGCCAGAGATCTCCCTGCCTGGCTCAGCCAGGCCAGTGTGGGCCTGGAGCAAGGAGGGGACCCTGCTCCCGCCTCCCATGCAGGCCTGTTGGAGGGTCCTCAGAACGTGAGGACGAAGCGAAGGGCTCACCTTGCAACCCCCGTGAGGGTCTTCTAGGGGGACACCTCCCGAGCCATTTGATAGCAGGGAGGACCCGCCAGGCTGGCTTCCTGCCCAAGACGGAGGCGTGCAGTGTGGACTCGGGCTGCACCCACAGGGAGCTCCGGCCCCAGCGGGTTCTGGGCTGAGTTGGTGCTGGGGGCAGGGAGGGGGGACCCTGGCCTGAGAGACGGGGCCTGGCACCTTGGGGAGGCCAGTGTGGGCCCTGCTTTCTCCCTCCGGGTCACCCCGTTAGCTGGGGGCCGCTGGGGAGGCTTTCTTGGTTCTGCAAGGAACGGAGAAGGGGTCTCAGAGAAGTTGAGTGACTCAGCGGAGGTCACACAGCCGGCCAGCGGGCCTCAAACGCATCCGACCACGCCCCGAGCCTGGGGGCAGGAACTGGCTCTGCCCAGGGGCTGAGCGGGTGCTGGCTGGGCGGTGTTCGTGGGGCCCTGCCTCGGGACACCGGAGTCAGGCAGCACTGGTCTGAGCCAAGTTTACTAATATTTATCCAAGGGCTGCTTCCGGGATTCTCAGGGAGCCGAGGGGACCCCCTTCCAGCAAGCAGACAGAGACTGGTCCCCAAACATCCGGCTGGGGACTCCTGCCTTCCTTCCCAGCTGGTGAGGGTGTCAGGCAGGCCGGAGTGGAGCGAGGGCGCCTCTTCAAAACTCCCCATGAGGTCATTTCCCTGCGGTGATGAGGCCAGGCCTCCAGGCTCCAGCACAACCAGCCTGGCAAAAGGCAGCCTGTGAGGAAGCGTGCGTCATGGCAGCCCCGAGCCTGGGGCTGCCTGCCATGTCCTTCCTGCGGGTGACAGTGCTGAGGCCGGCCCTGCTCCCGTGCCTGGAAGTCCCCCTCCTCCAGGAAGCCCTCTGGGATTGCCAGGCATGACCTCAAGCTGGCCCTCACCAAGCACACCACTTGGGGTGTCACTCCAGTGCGGGCCTGGGGAGGTCCAAGCTGCCTGGAGTTGCAGCATCTGAGAGATGGCCTGACACCACGTGACCTGAGCCTGACACAGCCCATTGGCCATGGCCTGTGACTCAGGCCTGTCCTTAATCCTTCTCCTCAAAGCTGTGGCCTGGGAAAGGCGAGAGCTCCAAGGGCAGGAGGCAGGAGGCCTATCCCCACCTGGTTCCAGGCTCTCACTGTCAGCCCGGCCTTGGTCCCTCAGGGCTGTGTCCCTGAGCCCCTCAGCTGGAGTCCAACGGGCCCACCTCACAAGGCACTGGGGATCGCGTGAGAAACAGTGACGCTGCCCAGAGCACTGTTCCCCTCCTCGGGCCCTGGCGAACTCCTGTTCATCCGTCAGTACCCCGCTCAGAAGTCACTGCCAGTCCTGGAAAGGCAGAGACAAAGGTCTTAGGCTCCGGGACCCTTGGGGTCCAGCCCAGGTGCTTAGGAAATGTTTCTGGATGTGAGTGGACCACCTTACTGCCCAAGAGACCCAGCTCTCTGGAGTCAGAGTAACTGATGCTGGTGGAGACTGTTTCCTTGACTGGACAGCTAGGACATCCCGTGGTGGGGACAGGGCCAGGCAGGTCCAGGCCTGTGGGAGCTGAGAAGAGGGTCCTCTCCTGTCATCATAGCGTGGGGAGAGGAGAGGGGAGCCAGCTGGGAGACAAGGGACCTTTCTGGACGCTCAGACGAACACATGAGCATAATAGAGGAAAGGAGAGAGGGCGAGTGGACAGGCACGGCCACCACCTCCTGGATGGTGCTCAGTCGCCTGGGCAGTGCCATCCCAGGACAGGCGGGGCATCCTGCTCCCAGCCACAGGGCCTCGGAGTCTCAGGCAGCAAGTCTGGGGTGGGGCTGTGTCATCTGGGCTTTGATTTTTGTAAATGTGTCTATGTGTGTGTGTGTGTGTGTGTGTGTGTGTGTGTGTATATATATATATATATATAAATTTTAGTGGCTGTGCTGGGTCTACATTGCAGTACAGGCTTTTCTCTCATTGCGGAGAATGGGAGCTACTCTCCAGTTGCGGGGCGCAGGCTTCTCACTGTGGGGGCTTCTCTTGTTGTGACCGGGCTCCAGGGCGTGTGGGCTCAGTAGCTGTGGCTCCCGGGCTCCAGGGCACAGGCTCGGTAGCTGTGATGCCCCGGCTTAGCTGCTCCGCGGCATGTGGGATCTTCCCGGGATCAATCCCTTGTCTCCTGCATTGGCAGCAGGATTCTGTATCACTGAGCCATCCAGGGAAAAAGCCCCGTCATGTATATGTTAATAAAATTCTTTACTACTTAAAAAAATTACCAAAATAAATGACCAATTGTTCATATAAAAAGTTAAGAAACTGATGAAATGATTTTGAAGTTTTGAGCACTGCTCTCTCACGACTCCACCTCAGACCCACTCTCGATGTGGCAACTGACCTTTGATTCTTTTTAAAAAATGTATTGGTGTTTCATCAAAAAATTAAGAATAGCATTATCATGTCATCCAACAGTCCCCCTTCTGGGTCTCTTCCCAGAAGAAGTGAATGCAGAGAATTGAATACATGGTCACACACCCGTGTTCACAGCAGTATCCCAGCAGCCAACAGTGGAAGCAAGTGCCCATCCATGGATGCTGTTGTTCAGTCGCTCAGTCGTGTCTGACTCTTTGCGACCCCATGGACTGAAGCACCCCAGGCCTCCCTGTCCTTCACCATCTGCTGGAGTTTGCTCAACTTCATGTCCATTGACTTGATGATGCCATCCAACCATCTCGTCCTCTGTTGCCCACTTCTCCTCCTGCCTTCAGTCTTTCCCAGCATCAGGGTCTTTACCAATGGGTAGGCTCTTTGTATCAGGTGGCCAAAGTATTGGAGCTTCAGCTTCCTATCAGTCCTTCCAATGAATATTCAGGGTTGATTTCCTTTAGGATGGACTGGTTGGATCTCCTTGCAGTCCAAGGGACTCTTAAGAGTCTTCTCCAACACCACAATTCGAAAACATCAATTCTTTGGTGCTCAGCCTTCTTTATGGTTCAACTATCACTGATTTTGGAACCCAAGAAAATAAAATCTGTCACTGCTTCCACTTTTTCCTCTTCTATTTGCCATGAAGTGATGGGACCAGATTCCAGCCTGTGCTTCATCCAGCCCGGCATTTAACATGATGTACTCTGTAGCTGGAATCAAGACTGCTGGAAGAAATATCAATAATCTCAGATATGCAGATGACACCACCCTTGTGGCAGAAAGTGAAGAGAAACTAAAGAGCTCTTGATGAAGGTGAAAGAGGAGAGTGAAATAGCTGGCTGAAAACTCAACATTCAAAAAATGAAGATCATGACATCTGGTCCCATCACTTCATGGTAAATAGATGGAGAAACAGTGGAAACAGTGAGAGATTTTATTTTCTTGGGCTCCAAAATCACTGCAGATGGTGACTGCAGCTGTGAAATTAAAATATGCTTGCTCCTTAGAAGAAAACCTATGACCAACCCAGACAGCATATTAAAAAGCAGAGACATTACTTTGCTGACAAAGATCCAGCTAGTCACACCTATGGTTTTTCCAATAGTCATGTATGGATATGAGAGTTGGACCATAAAAGAAAAGCTGAGCGTTAAAGAATTGACGCTCTTGAACTGTGGTGTTGGAGAAAACTCTTAAGAGTTCCTTGGACTGCAAGGAGATCAAACCAGTCACTCTTAAAGGCGATCAGTCCTAAATATTCATTGGAAGGACTGATGCTGAAGCTGAAGCTCCAATCCTTTGACCACCAGCTGTGAAGAACTGACTCATTACAAAAGACCCTGATGCTGAAAGAGACTGAGGGCAGGAGGAGAAGGGGACATCAGAGGATGAGATGGTTGGATGGCATCACTGACTCGAAGGACATGAGTTTGAGTGAACTCCGGGAGTTGGCGATGGACAGGGAAACCTGGCGTCCATGGGGTTGCAAACGGTTGCACACAACTGAGCGACTGGAGTGAGCTGAGAGAACCAGGTGCCATGATCTTAGTTTTTTGAAGGTTGAGTTTCAAGCCAGCTTTATGGAAAAAAGCTTTTCGCCTTCATCATGGGATTTTTAGTTCCTCCTCATGTTCTGCCATTAGAGGGGTATCACCTGCATATCTGAGGTTTTTGATATTTCCCCAGACAATCTCGATTCCAGCTTGTGATTCATCCAGTCTGGCATTTTGCTTGATGTGCCATGCATATAAGGGAGTCCCTGGTGGCTCAGATGGTAAGGAATCTGCCTACAATGCAGGAGACATGGGTTCAATCCCTGGGTTGGGAATATCCCCTGGAGAAGGGAACGGCTACCTACTCAGGTATTCTTGCCTGGAGAATTCCACCGACAGAGGAGCCAGACGGGCTACAGTCCATGGGGTTGCAAAGAGTTGGACATGAGTAAGCAACTAACACTTCACTCTGCATATAAGTTAAATAAGCAGGGTGACAACATACAGCCTTGTCATACGCCTTTCCCAATTTTGAACCAGTCTGTTGTACCATGTCCAGTTCTAAGTGTTGCTTCTTGACCCACACACAGGTTTCTGAGACAGATACGGTGGTCTGTATTCCCATCTTGTTAAGAATTTTCCAGCTTGTTTTGATCCACACAAAGGCTTTGGTGTAGTCAATAAAACAGAAGTAGATGTTTTCCTGGAACTCTCTTGTTTTTTTGATGATCCAATGGGTGTTGGCAATTTGACGTCTGGTTCCTCTGCCTCTCTGAAACCCAGCTCGTACATCTGGAAGTTCTCAGTTCAAGTACTGAGGAGGCGGGACGACCCTCCTGTAGCGCCTTGGCAGGGGATGTGGTTCCACCAACACCTTGATCCGGGACTTCTGGCCTCCAGAGCTGCGCGAGGACAACACTCACTTTGCGGCCGTTTGTGACGGCCGCCCCAGGACACTGACACATCCCCCAGGGAGCCTGATGGTGAGCCTGCCTCCAACCCCGCCCACCCACTCTCACCCTCCCCTGGGCCTGCAGCCAGGTGGCTGGCAGATGAGAGCCTGTGTGAGACAGCGTGATGGGGTCATCAGCTGACCACGGGTGCTGAGACCACCGGTGACTCTGAGCTGGGTTCTCAAGGTGAGCTGGGGTTCTCCACATCACCTGACTCTCCCCAGGCGTGGACAAGGAGACAGAGCTCCTCGTGGTCTGGAAGTAAATACTTCCTGGCCAGGAGGGGAGCCAGAGGCGAGGAGAGCAGGCTTGGGACCTTCTAAGGGGCCTGGGCTGCCCCAGGAGATGGCTGACAGGGGACCAGCAGTGGGGAGGGACCTGGCCAGGGGGTCTCCTCAGCCCCTCCTCTGGGTGGAGGCTCTGCTTTCTTTGGCCCATCGGCCTCTCGCTGGACACTGCAGTCTCAGGTAGGTCTCTGCACAAAGCCCCTGCCATCCGCCAGCCCCATCTCGGCGCCCACCCATGAGCTGCTAAGGGGCCGGGCACCCTGGCCCTGGGTCCCCGGGCCCCTCAGACCAGCCCAGGCACCTCATGCTCTCACATGTCCCCTTGTGCCTCCCACTTTGAGGACCAGGGTCCTGGCACCCACTCCCCTGCCTCCTGCCCACCCTACCCTTTTCTGCAGCCATCTGCCTTGCCCCGACCCTGGAACTTCCCGAGGCAGGAGGACGCCTGTCTCACGGGGGCCCAACACCACCCCCAGGAGCCTCTGTCCCCAGGAGGATGCCCCAGCCTCGCGGAGGCCCAGCGCCGGCCCCAGGAGCCTCTGTCCCCAGGAGTCTCTGTCCCCAGGAGGATGCCCCAGCCTCGCGGAGGCCCAGCGCCGGCCCCAGGAGCCTCTGTCCCCAGGAGGATGCCTGAGCCCCACGGAGGCCCAGGGCTCTGAGCCCGCAGGCTCTGGGGAGGCGGTGTGGGCAGCCAGCCCTGTACTCAGAGTCTGGGAAGGAGGCGGTTCTGGCCTCGCACCCGGCTTCCCCTCCCTGAATCCCCAGGGCAGGAAATGATGGGTCCCCTCAGGCCCCAGATGCAGAACCAAGACCTGGGCAGGCCGCAGCCGAGTAGGGCCCTGGGGAGCCCCCAGGGAAGGAGACCACAGAGGCTGTTTGTGGCCTGTGCGAGGTCCACAGGCCCCACAAGCGTGGATCCCCGCTGGGCCGGGGTTGTCGGCTTGTCGTGGGAAGCCACGTCCGGCTGCCTCCCCGAGCTGTCGACGTGGCCAGACGGGCCGGTGACTGGGCCAGCAGACACCTCGGGGTGGGCGGGGGCCGCACCCAGGCGCACCATGGTGCCTTGGCCTCGGAATGTAGCCAGGCTGCACCTTCCCGGTGGCCCGAGGAGGCGGGGCTCACAGGGGTCTCCAGGGCCAGTGCCTGGTGGGAATCCACAGACAGGCTCCAGGGCTGTGAGAAGGGTTGGAGGAGGCTGAGGTGTCCAGAGCATCAGGGCGAGTTCAGAGGCCTGCCCAGGCCAGGAGGGTCCCAGAGCTCTTGCTGTCGGGGACTGCCTGCCAGTGACTCTGGGGGGAGTGGGGGGACGGCTGGGTCTGGGGTCATGGGCTCCTGCTGCCCACGTGGCCCTGCCCTCTGAGCCTGGGGCCGGGGGGAACATCTGCCCCCACAGGAAGGAAGCTGCTCACGAGGGCTTGGAGGCAGGGGCCCGAGTCCGGTGCGGCAGCCATTAGCCAAGGGCCACCCGTGCTCAGGACGGTGCCCTCCTGCGGGGCCCAGCCCCCAGCACAGTGCCTGCTTCCACCAGGGGCCTGGCTGGCGGCACAGCTGGAGGTGGTCCCTGTCCCCCCAGGCCTCTGCAGCCCAGCCAGCGTTGCCTGGCCCACTGGGCGCTTGGAGGCAGTAAGGGGAAGTAGGGAGGAGAGACTGAGTGGACGGTAGGCCAGAGATCCTACCCTGGGCTCCACCCTCCCGCTCTGTCCAGCCTAGTCGCCCACCTCCGGGGCGAGCCCACCCACCCCCGCCCCCCTGGCTGGGAAGAGTTCAGGGAGAAGGAACCACTGGGTTGAGCCAGCTTGGCCCTGTCACGGCCTGGACTGAAGGGGGAATCCATGGGCCTGGGGGGACGGCTAGGCCCTGGAAGAAGTGAGTCAAGTCTCTGTGCGGCCCCTGCCCCAGAGTGGAGGCCGTGAACCGACATGGCAGGCCGGCCACCAGGGTGAGGCAGGGGCCGGGAGGCCTGGTGCCCACGCCAGGCTCTGGGGCCAAAACCCCTAACCCGTAAAAGAAAACCAGAGTTTTAAGCGGAAGCACCCCCATCTGTGGGGCTTGTGAAAACATAGCTGCGGTGAAGTGTACAACCACACCTCCCCACGCGACAAGTGTGCGCCCTGACAAGTGTGCACAGGCCCCAGCCACTCAGGTGACACTTCTGAGAGCCCCGTGTCGCTGGGCTCCTGCTGCCAAGGGTCGCCCCACGCCAGGTGCACGGCCACTGCTGCCACCTTCAGCACCTTGGGCTCCTGTCCCCCGAGGCCTGGGCGCTGGGCCGCATGTCTCCCAGAAGCTGGGGTGCTGAGGCTGCCGGAGGAGGGGGTCAGAGTGGCCACTGGACCCGGAGTCCACCCCTCAGTTTTGAGAACACAGTGACAGACGAGGCGCAGGCCCTGAGGGAGGCAGGGAACCAGACCCTGAGGCCTGCGACAGAGCAAGCGGGGCCTGGGGAGCCTCATGGCAGAGACCACGGGAGGGAGGGGACCCCTGAGGAGCATTGTGAAGGCCGGGCGGGGCGCCCTGGCCATCAAAGCTCTACATGGCCCGCGGCAGTCAGGGGGCAGAGGCGGAGGCCTGTCCGCACTGGCAGCGCTGGGCCCAGGCAGCCGCAGCTCCAGGCAGAGCCGGGCGGGCATGCTGGCCAGGCCACCGCAAGAGCCACCGCCCCACTGCCTCCAGGCTGACGGCTCTGGGCAATCCTCCTGGATGCTGTGACCTTCCAGCTGCAATGGCAAGGCCTGACTGAACGCGGGGGCCCGTGAGGGCGTGGCCGTGGGGTCAGAGCCCCAGTGCTCGGTGGGGAGGGCACAGCTGCAGGGCTCCACACGGCCGTCTTGCCAAGTGTACCTGGAACAGCCAAGCGGCAGCCTGCAGCCCCAGCGCCGGGCACCCTCGCCCACCCTTCCTACCCCACAGGGGAGACAAAACCCGGTGCCGCATTCTGAGTAACCTCAACATTCTGCCCTCTACCCTGACTGTCCTGAGGTAAACCCACGTCGTCTGCCCAGGCCCTCACACGGTTCCCCAGAGCGGACACAGAAAGGGGCCATCCCAGTGTCTCTCCCCGTCTGCAGTGCCTCTGTCCAGCCTCCTGTTGAGCTGGGAGCCTCATGGGATGACTCGGCACTCACACACAGCTGCTCCTGTACATCGGTGTGCACTCACACACAGGTGTTCCCATGCACCAGTGTGCACTCACACACAGCTGTGTTCCCATGCACTGGTGTGTTTCCACACACAGCTATGTTCCCATGCACAGGTGTTCACTCACACACAGGTGTTCCCATACACTGGTGTGCTCCCACACACAGGTGTTCCCATGCACAGGTGTTCACTCACACAGTGTTCCCATGCACAGGTGTGCTCCCACACACAGGTGTTCCCATGCACCGGTGTGCTCCCACACACAGGTGTTCCCATGCACCGGTGTGCACTCACACACAGGTGTTCCCATGCACCGGTGTGTACTCACACACAGGTGTTCCCAAGCACTGGTGTGCACTCACACACAGGTGTTCCCATGCACTGGTGTGCACTCACACACAGGTGTTCCCAGGCACTGGTGTGCACTCACACATAAGTGTGTTTACCACATAGGTTCTGTTCCTCCCAACACACGCCAGATGTTCCTCACGGGCAAGAAGGTGCCTTGGTCCATCGTGGCCAGGAGTTCGCCAAGGGAGGGGACTCGACCCCTCCTGTCTCCTGGGGGTGAGTGAGGGGCCGCCCCACCCTATGGCCATCTCAAACAGCGAACCATGTCCACAGACTCGCACCCAGGTGACACACACCTCCTCTCCTGAAGCCTACAAGGTGCTGGGCAGAGAACCTAACCGTCTCCTCTGGCTCTCATCACACCAACCTGCCAAACGCTCACCAGTGCCCACCAACGTACCGAAGAGTAGCTGCTCGCCTAACTCGCCCAGCATCCTTCCACGCTCAGGGTGGAGCCGCTGCTTCGGATGTGAACTCAGGTCCATGTCCCACTGGTGAGGACAGTGGGAGAGGGACCAGGGGCAGCGAGATAAGGTGCCCCCAGTGCCATGCCGTTTGCTCGCCTCCTGCAGCCCCCCCGGGCGGTGCCCTGCACCACCACCCTAGAGTGGGGGCTCCTGAGGGGACAGGGCGGGGGTGTGGGGGCCTCGCGCACTCCCCAAGGATGGGGTACTGGCTACGTGTGGGTGGGAACAAGGCAGCCTCTCCTTGATGGCCTCTGGGGCGGGCACGGGCAAGGGTCCCCCCCCCACCGCTGGGGGGGTCTGAGGCTCGGCCGCCGCCACTTCAGTCAAGACCTTCCAGCCCTACAGTGGTCCCGGGACGCAGGCTCACCCCTCAGCCATGCTCTGCGCCTCCCACCCTCCCTCATGGCCACCAGTGCCCTCCCCTTTCTGGCCGCTCTCATGAGACGCCAGCCCCGGAGGCAGGCGGGCATGGGGTGAGCTGGACGCCTGTGTGGACGGGAGGCGGCCAGCCACCTGCCTGCCGGCCCTGGCGCCTCCTCCCTCTCTGGGCGCCGGGACCTCGCACCGGCAGAGTCCCAGCTGCGGCGCTGGAGCACGAGACCTGGGGAGCAGGTGCTTCTGGGAAGGGGGCGGAGCAAACACCGGAAACCAGAGACGCGTGACGAGACGCGGCCCTCACGCAGGAAGCGTCTTTTCCGGGAAGAGCTCCTGCTCCTGAGACGGGGGCGGGAGGAAACCCCGGGAAAGCAGCGCGAGAAGACCGACGGCACACGGCCCTCTCTCAGGAAGCGTCCCTTCTGGAACCTTCCAACCTAGAGGGTGCAAACCTGCAAATGCTCAGAAACGACTCTTTGCTGGGTTCGGAGCCGGGGACCCCAACCCATCGACAGGGAAGCGCGCCTCAGGAACACACACCCCAGGAGTCCAGAAGCCCTGGACCTGCCCACACCCAGCGCCCCAGACTGCGGCGTCCTGCAGCCCCGCCCGCCCCGGGCCCCCGCCCGCCGCAGCCCCCCAAGGAAGACACACACGCGCTGGGTCCATGGTTCACAACTTTAATAGAATATTCTAACTATTCTGTACAAATTGAAAACACTGTATTCAGTTACAAATGTTAAGTAAGGCTGAGCACTCTACAGCCTGGCCACAGCCTGAACTCCCCGGGCCAGAGGTCACACACTCAAAACCCACACGCCACCAAGGACAGGTCGCTCGGAACCCAAGGCTTTTAAGACAAAATGAGTGTGGGGCCAAGAAATGGGAGCTACGAGAAAGCAAGACGTGTGGCACTACGGAGGAAAGCCGTGTTTGCCGGCCGGAGCCCCTCCCCGCGAAGCCTGGCAAACCCCGGTTCTGCCCCCAGCCCCACCCCCGTCCCCAAGGCCAAGCACCGTCCGCGTGTCCTGAGGGGGCAGCTTCTTCCGCGGGGTCTGCAGCCTGACCAGCACCTCCGGCTCAGGGCACCGGGTGTCTGGTCCCCACAGGGTCTCAGAAACTTGGACGACAAGCGAGAGTGCACGCCCCCAAGCCGTCACCAGCGTGAAAGATAAATAAATACGAGATGAACCACAAAAGCGGGAGCCTCAGGGTCAGTCCCGAGGAAAATAAAACTAAAGAAGGAGCAGTGTGAGAAGGGCGCCTACCCCCGCTGGCGCTGCAGGGACTGGCAACAGCGCGTGGGCGTCTTCAAACAAAACGCATCCTGTCCGATGGCGGAAGGGTGAACGAGTCCTAGATGCCCTGGAACCACACCCCTGGACACGTGCCCCTGGCGTCCAGGGATCCCCAATGCGATCTGCAGGGCCCTCCCCAAGGCCGGGCTGGGGGAGTCCACTGAGCTGTGCCCGAGGCCGTAGAGGGTGCTGGAATTAAACCTCCTATCTCTGAAATGCGTCTGAGCTGCCACTGTACAGGTTAAGCAAAATAATAAAGTAAAAGGAGAAGTTAAGTGAAAACCATGCACTTGAAAACGAGTCAGGGGCAACGCTGTCCACGCGGCCGCCTCACTGCTGCTTGCACTCCGAGGGCTGGCTGGGCTCCTTCTGTCAATGAGAGAAACCGAGACTGTAGAGAACCGGGCGACCCGTCAGCAGGTGTCTCCATCCAACAACGACAACACAGACTCAATACGTCACTTGCTCTTACTAAAAAACTGGTTGCTAACATACACTTTGAAAATAGTAACAAAAAAATAAGCTAACTTCCCATAAACAAGGGCACAGTGGGGCTGCCTTTTCTTGTTTAAAGACATCCTAGCTGTCAGCAGGAGGATCTCAGGGTGAGGGGAGGTCCTTCAGGGGCACAGAGTAATTAAACAGAGCAGCGCCCCGTCCCCAGCTGGAAGGCCCCGGCTCTGGGACAGCACTGATGGGCCAGGCTTCAGGGCCCTGCCTGGGACACACCTGCCCCCAGGCCCAGGCCTCAGAGCTCCGCTTACTGACGGGGACAAGGCCATGACAGTGGATGAGGGGCCACTGAGAGCGCCACAGACCAAGCCCAACCCTCCCAGGAGCCCCGCAGCGGGCACGCTAGCCTTCCAGAAGAGGAGGAGGGGAGACCACTCCCCAGAGCAGACTCACTTGACTACAGTCTAACGGAGAACAGCTCACAGCGTCTCAACCTGTTTAGCAACCCCATGAATTTTGTGTGGAGACCACCAGAGCCTCAGACACAGACAACGATTTTACTAATACTTCTGAGCCAATGATTTACTCAACAGGAACCCATGATTTCTGGCTGGGAAGATGACAAATTACTCTGAATATAACCTGGCATGTCTAAGAGTCTAAGAAAAAGTAGCATCACACAGTTTAAAAGAAACATCTGGGATAACACAACCAAAGCTGAGGATTAACAAACCGGGCACCATCCTGTGGGAACCCACACGTGCAGGACGAAGAGCCCACGTGTAAAGGATGCACAGAGACAAAACAGGGAGCGCAGGCCCCAGGCTGAGCCCCTCACGCACGAGTGCGTGAGCACAGGGCCAAGCGGGACGCTCGCTCCGGGCCTGGCCTCGGGCCCGCCCAGCACTGGGCTAACGGCACCGCCTCACACACTCCCCGGGAACACCGCCCGGAGCCTGGGCCCGGAGCGAGCTCCCCGACGAGGAGCTCTACCTGGAAGAGACCTAACTCAAACTGTCATCTCAAAGGGGGCCTGGAGGCAGCCTGGACACGTGGCCACAGGGCTCAGAGGCTGGTTCCAGACTCACTGGGTGTGCAGAGGTGCTCCGGCTGGGGCAGCGGCGTGCAGCCGTCTGGGGACAAAGGGAGGCGTGTATCTCCAGGCTGGAGAGCTGAGGCCAAGGAGGTGGGCCCGGGCAGGAGACTCAGAACCAGGACGTGGCACCACCTCCCTCCAGGGAAATGGACGCAGAGGACAGACAGGATGCCGTGTCACACGGAGCAGCATGCAACTCATCGCACCGTCTCCGGGGCCACACCTCCTCTGCCACGAGCGTGCATCACCAACTGTTCACCTCGGGGGCTGCAGACACTGGAGGGAACTGGTTGTCCCAAGGCCAGGACTGGCGGTGGGGGTGGGGGTGGCGGTGGGGGAGGCGGAGGGGAGCTCACCAGGCGGGGGAGCGGGGCCACCTGTGGCACGCTGCCTCCCCCAAGCACAGCCCCACCCCGGGCCAGCGTCCACACAGACCCAACTTCCAGGCTGGAGCACTGACACAGAGCCCTGCAGTCCCGCGAGTGAACTCTGTCAACAGGACACCAGGCTCTGGCCTGTGAGCCCAAAACAACCTGCAGGAACTCCCGCCCTCACATCACGAGCTGTCAGAAGCCTGGTCATCAAGGGATGAAAGGGCCAACACCCTACCAGCTGGGGGCATTTAGGAGAAAGCCCTTCACAGATAGCAACTCCCCAAGAGGGTAGGCCCCCACCAACCCGCCCTAGCCTCAGCGCTGGTGGCCCAGTCCTGGGGGCGGCCTCCTCCACAGGGGCTCCGGACCTGGAGAGACAGACGCTCAACAGCGTGACTGGTTCTGCCAGAGGACACGCTGGGCTGCTCACAGACGGCCCGCTCCACCGGCTAGGGTCGGGGAGCAGAGGGGCTTTGGGCCCAAGAGGCCCGGTGCCATCCCTTGGACAACATGGGCAGTGGGGGCCAAGAGCAAGGAGACACGACCCGACACGACCGCTCTAACCCCTCACAGACAGCCCAGGGTGGGCGTGCACGCTGCCCACCAAAGGCTTCTATAGCCCCATCCGCCTGCCTGCCTCGGTTTCCTGAGAAAGCCAGCCCGCCGGAGCGAAGGGACGGGGTGCACACAGACGCCCTCTCCAGCTCGGAGGTGCAGACACAGCCCTGCTCTTCCAGGAGCCCCCACACCAGCGCAGGCTGGGGAGCCCTGCTCCCGCCTGGATGCCAACACTGCCACCCCGGCTTCACACGGGTCTCCTGTTCGCACCTCCCTCCCTTTCCCACAGAAGCCAACAGTGGCGTCCGTGAGGGGGACTCGTGACACGGGCAGAGCCATGAGCAGGGGACCCCACAGGGGACGGGGCGAACGGCCTCAGTCTGGAGCTGGTTCTTAGTCGAGCCGCACACACCTCGGCAACCTCCGCAGCACTCACCCACGCCCACGGGATGCTGGCGCCAGCAGCTCCCAAGACAGAACATTCTGGCACATTAACGCCCACCCTTTACTCCCTGCCGGTCTGCACCTGAACTTAAGCAGCATGAACGGGCAGCAGACACAGGTTGGGGGGGGGGCGTGGGTCACGGTGGGCAGCAGGCTGGCCCTGCTTGGGAGGCCTGGGCATCCTGGTCCAGCCTCTCACTCGGGGCGGGGAGCGGGGGGTGGGAGGGATGGGAAGGGGGGCAGCCCTGCTGTCAACAGAGATGTCACACCAGTGACATCGCCACTACCTGGTTGGCAACAAACTCTGGGCTCGGCCAGCAGGAGCCCGACGTGGCTTCTGTCGGCTGGTTTTCAAAGTGCACATGGCAGACACCTGCTCTCGGAAAGCCCTGTCCAGCCCCGCACACACCGAGCGGCCCTGGACACGCTACCCGTCACAACGTGGCATTGTTACAAAACACAGACCACAAGTTTGGAAGGTATGAATGAATGGGATTCCACCTTACCTAGAAACGCATGAATGATTAACAGACAAAAATTACACCTAAATGGGGAAAAAAATTGAAAGGAACCATCAGCATGAGAGAAAATGAAATGCACAAGATTAAACAGGAGGAAAGAGCCACAATTTCCCATAGTCCCAAAGGGCTGCACAGTATCAACCCTAAAACGGGAAACCTCACACGCAGACCTGCACCTTTAATGCCCGAACAGCCCCTCTTCCATACTGCCCTCTGCTCGTGGCAGACTGGCCTGAGAGTCCTCTGAAGAGGAGCACCGCAGAACAGCGCTGTCCCCTCACGGCCCAGAGGACCAGACCGGACCCTGCGGCGAGCCCGACAGGGGCCCCGCACACCACGAGCCCCGGTCCCTCTCGGCCGCCCCCGACCAGCGAAACACACCCAAGCCCTCATGGTTAGTGCTGGCCATCCCCTCCTTCTGTGGTCACCAGGTGAGGCTGCTCTTCTAGAAGGCCCAGACATGAGACAGGACAGGAGGCCTGGCCATGGAGAGAAGAGGCGGACGACGACGGGAGACGACAGGACAGGAGTGAGCAGCCTCAGTGCCGCGAGGGACGGGCGGCAGGCGGGCCCTGGAGTCGGAGGCAGCCGCCGGAGCCGTCTGCCTCTGGCCTGGAATCCCACTGTGAATGTGTGCCTCAGGCCCCCGGGGGCTGCAGAGCAGCCAGGCACATACACCTGGGCGCAGGCAGGGCACGACTCCTCACCTGACGGTGAAGGGCGAGGCACTTGGGGCCCTGGTGTGCACGGTTCCACCGTGAAAGGGACAGGCTGGCTTAGAGAAGATGAACGTGTCCGAGTCCATGCCCAGAGCAGTACCTGCACGGTACGCTGAGGTGGTAAATGCGCTCACACCCTTCCCCAGAAGGAAGCACCACTGTGAGCGTGCATTCGTAGACACGGCTGGTGCCACGGAGCACTCAGACCTGGTTACCCATGGCCAGCCTCGGGCCCGAGCTGGGGAGACAGACAACCACGTCTCCTTAGAGCCCACAGCGCCGAGCACAGCTCGTCCTCTGACAGCTGTGGCGCCCTGAGTCCTAAGCGGCAGGAGAGCCGCAGCTTCCCACGAGCAAGAGGGCTCTCGGCGCAGCTTCAGAACAGCAGCAACACAGCCCTGTGTGTAAAATACGCGCCAAGGGCAAGCTCCTTGATGTAAGCTCATCTCAGACGACAGATGAAACCTAACTAGATGTAAAATTACTGGACTGCCTGCCACTCATCCCCATCAGTTGCTTCTTTGTTGGTTTTTGCAAAGCTTCCTGGTTTATTTCAAATTATCTAAGCTGTTGAGACGTATCTCCTCACTAGTCTCAGCACAGTTACGACTGTAAACTTATGCCTGCTGTTCCGTATTCTAGTCATCAAGACAAACCAAACCCTGTCTCTGTACTTTTTCCAAAAACAAACACAAAACAAAAAGGTTTATTCACGCTGCCAACTACACCATAAAGATAAGGAACATAAAGCTGCTCTCCAGAGTAAGTTTACATAAATAAGACACAGACTGAGAAAGAGCTGGAAAGCCATTTAACACTCAAATTGTTTATCAGGTATCTAAACAGCTCGTCATCCGAGTAT
This sequence comes from Bubalus bubalis, assembly GCF_019923935.1. Classification (NCBI taxonomy): domain Eukaryota; kingdom Metazoa; phylum Chordata; class Mammalia; order Artiodactyla; family Bovidae; genus Bubalus; species Bubalus bubalis. Next base: position 130,142,232 of record NC_059161.1, on the reverse strand, counting down.
ATTTCTGGTACAATTTTAACTTCTAATTAGAGAAAAACAGGCACATGTTCATAACAGCCCGGCTCAAAGCTAGGAATGTGTTTTAAAAGTTCAGCAGTACCGCAGACACAGGTGCGGGGATTCCCGACAACTCACCTTGGGGTTAATCTCGGCATCATCATCGTCTTCTGCTTCCTCGTCTCCTTCTAGCTCCTGCATCAAAAGGAGGGACAACGCGCTGAACAGACAGGACTCCTTTGATTCACAAGGAAACTGGCTACAATCACTATCACCCACACTCAACCAAATCCCTCCTTTGGACACTTTTCTCACAGATGACCCTGAAGTAAACACACTGCTGATCAAGTGGATTTGTCTGATCAATGGTTATTTTGTAAGATGCACTTTCGTCAGCCAACTGCAGGGTCCAACTCAACACTGCCACCCATCTGCACGTTGTAGCGAGCACTCGCCAGGGCCGAGGGCCTCCAGGGCAGGTCCCCACAAGACAAGGGTATCGTGGCCAGTTAGACCCCACAGCCCCCGTCCACTCAGGAGAGAGGGCCGAGGACCACCTCGGGGAACGGCGTCTCACGTGAGCCAGCTCTTACCTCCTCTTCTCCTTCCTCACCTTCTTCAAACTGCAAGGAAAGGAAAGAGGTTTTTACAAAGCACAGTGGCAGCCTGACCCAGACACAGCGCCTGCCCCGTGTCCACAGTGGCCCAGCCTCCGAGCAGAAGCCAGCTTCCTGCCATGTCGTGCCATGTTCGTGGGACAACAGGTATCTGAAAACCACCCCAAACAAAGACTACGGGTGGGGCTGGGGCCCAGGAGCCGGTCAGCGTGGGCTGCGCCGTGTTCAACCGGGAACCAGGCCCATCTAAGGCAGCCGGCCGCATGTTTATTACACACAGGACTCTCAGTGTCACCCTACATCTCAGACAAGGGGAAATCGTTCATCTGTATCTAGGAACGTAATGAAACCTGGTGTTTAAAGTATGCCAGGAGAAACTCCAACACTGTGGCTGAATGAACGTCTGGATCCAACCTCTCATGTGTCCAAGGACACTGCTGGTCAGGCTCCCGGCCGAGTCCCAGATATTAGGCTGCTCCCAGAAGCAAACAAAACTACAAGAACCTCATTCCCGTTGGCTGCATTAACAAGGCACCTGCAGATGGAGCAGGCTTTCTCTCACGGTCTTTCTTCCTGGAGTCCCCCTCCCAAAGTCCTCAGCAACAGCTCAAAGCCACTCGGCAGAGCGCAGCTTGGGCCTGGTCTGCACGCCCCCTTGGCCTGAGCAGCAGCAGGATGGGGACGTCGCGTGCTCCTTCCTAACCCATGTCCTGAGCAGCCTTTGACAGTGTGGGCGGCCCGTCCCACGGGAACCAGCCTTGGACAGGCTCACGTGCTGGTTTCCTGAGGCTCCACGGGCACCGTCTCACCCTGGACCAACCTCTGAGAGCTCTGTGCAGCCACCTCAAATTCTGGCAGAGCCAAGGCTCCGAGCATGTGGAAGCCCAAGCCCGAACGCCTGCGTGCACGCCACCCCGATATGACACCCAGCCCCTGCGCTGCTCCGAGCAGGTCTGACATGGGGGCTCGCACGCCTGTCCCCACACCCTGCGCTTCCTCAATCAGGAGCCTGAAGAGTAGCTAGAGTGATTACGTCAGCCCCAGCGCACACGCGGGCACCTGCAGAGCTGGGGCTTCAGGCCTGTAGGCTGAGTGAGCCCCTGGACCACACCGTGAACCTGCGGTGTGGCCGATGGCATCAGTAGTGAAAACAGACACAGATGTCACCAGGAGTAGCTGCCTGGCGTGTACTGTGAGTAAATAAATATACACGCTGCATCATCAGGTGTTTACAATGGTGGGTATATGATCATGAGAAGGCCTATGGACCCTCGTCTGGAAGGGGTTTCCAGTGTTCTTGGCCAGATTAGATAAATCCAATCCTCTGGCTCCTCAGCTGCCAACGGCCGTATCTCACATCGCCCGGTGTCATGCAGTGCCAGCCCTGCCACAGTGGACACAGTGCAGGATGGTGCCCTCGCTGCAGAAGGTGCTACTGGACGGCATCGGATCAGAATCTGTACGACCAGTGTCTCCTAAGCTGATCCTTGAGCAATGACCTGGGCGCTTTCATGACCCCTGGATACGCCATGCCGGGCGTGTCCATGCTCCTGGGACAGACTGCACCTAAGAAGCCCAGTGGTCTCAGGCGATGCAGCCGCACGCCCAAGCTGGCCCACGCTCGCCGCCCCGGGGCCTGTAGCACACAGGAGGGTGCTGAGCAGCGCAGGCCCGCCCGGCTTCTGCTGCTCGGCCGGGAGCCCCCATAGACCTCACCAGAGAGGACACCTCAGAGTGCTCAACATGAGGGAGTAAATGTCAACTAAGCCGCTTCCAGTAACACTACAGGACGAAAACCTCCTCTCCACACAGCAAGAAGGCTGGCGGCACCCGGGCCGTGGTCACGACGGAGAATGGTCTCGGGTGACAGCTCAGGAACAGCTGGCCAGGCGAGCTCAGGGGCCCCGCTCCCAAGCTCTGCCTGCGAGAGGCCAACTCCTCCAGGCCCAACGGAAGGGGCTGGCCCAGGGGCCGTCTTCCTGTGGAGCGTGGGGTTCTCTCTCTGGAGTCAACACGCCACATGCCAGCATGACTCGGCTCTGAGAGTCCCCACGTGGCGTTGAGTGACAGTCCCCATGTCTGGAGGTCACCCCAGCCACACACCTCGAATGCAGCAGTGAGACTGTAGGTCTGGAGAGGACAGCCTGAAAGGCGTCACTGCACAGGCTGACTTGGGCCATGCCTTCTGCCCCAGGCTCCAGAGAGCACCGCTCCAATGCAGGGCCCCCCAGGCCACCCGCCCCCCGGACCACCTACGTTGTCATCGTCCTCGATGGCCTCCCCCGTGAAGTAGAGCACGGCGCGCGGCACGATCCGCTCACGGAAGAAGTGTCCGATCTCAAAGTCGGAGGCTAACGTGAACTCGGAGTCTTCATCCTGGGAGGGGAAGCTCAGTGCTTACCTGTTTCCACAGGGTAAATGTCACCTTCTCTCACCAGACCCCACCCCACTGCCTGGGACCTGGTTTAGAGGTGCGGGCGCTGGCGCTGCATACTGCAGGAGAGGCAGGTAAGTGCTGGGTGCAGGCTGAAGGACATGGCTGCCCCTGAAGCCCACCCACAGAGCACGCCCCTGTCCCACACCACGGTGCAACGGATACAGGTTCACCCCTGGTTTTTAGGGGAGCAGGAACGGGTTAAAAAGGAAGCAGTGAACTAGTCAGGAATAGGCCTTAACAGCAGAATAGATCTTAGTAACAATGCAAATCTTACCAGTGATTCTCCATCCCCTGATGCTAGAAAAAAGAAAACATCTGATTACACAGATAATTAAAGCCCCCCGGACGCTTGGCTGACAGATAAACAGCATGGTATACCAGAAACTGCCAAAGCGGGATGCCCCCACTTGCTCTCCTCCCACCGCAGACTGAAGCTGCCCAGGGTCTCCCAGCCCCCAGGCCCAGCTGGAGAAGGCCACTCGCGGGTGGAATGGTGCACTGGGGGCCAGACTGCAGGTCTCAGTGCATCTGTGCTTTGGGTGGCGCTTCACCTCGTGTAACTCCGTGTGATGAGTCAACAGAAAACAGGAAACTCTGAGTCCCTGGAAATCCTCGCGGCACTGAGGCGCTGCACCTCAGCTAGGCTGGGGCTCTACTTCTGTGTGCTTGCAAAGGAGAAGGGAGGGGACAGTGCTGACCGCCCCCCTCCCAGGATGGCTCCCGGCGGGCGGGGTGCCAGCACTGACGCTGCCCTTGGCAGCGCCCCGCACCCGCACTGAAGCTGAGCCACGGAGCCTCCAGCGCCCAACGCCAGGACAGCCCAGCACAGAGCCGAGCGCGGCAGAGGAGCGGGCCTGAACCAGTGCTCAGCAGGGCCCGATGATGTGCACGCGGTGTGTGAGTCTCCTCTGCTGGGCACGCGCTGTCCCCCACCTCCCCGGAGCCCCACTGCTGTGAGGTCTGTCCCGGTGGGGTGTGAGCCCCACCCCCAGGGTGGCCCCCAGCCTCACATGCAAGCGGGATGCAGGTTCTGGGACTCGGGCCTTGGGGCAGCAATCACAAGGGCTTGCTCCCCGACTGCTGGGCCCGTTTTGCACTAATACCACAGAGGCGCTGGACCAGCAGAGGTGGTTTCCTACATCTGAAAAGGCCTTTTACTGATCTTAATTTTTCCCTCGACCACACCACCATCCTTCCCCCACCGTCACCCTCTACTCATTTTCATACAGCGGATCACTTAATATTGTTTCACAACAGCGACACACCCTAAAACTCAGCCACTTCAAATACACGACTTAGTGACCTCTGACACCTTCAGACTTGTGCAACCACAACACGAGGCAGGAGGGAAGGGGCGACAGGGGTGGGACGGTCGGAGGCGTTGCCGACTTGATGGGCCTGAGTCTGAGCGAACGTGGGGAGATGGGGAAGGACACGGAAGCCTGGCGTGCTGCGGTCCACGGGGTTGAAAAGAGCTGGACACGAATGAGCAATGGAACAACCACCACATCATAGTTTCTGAACCCCACTAAACTCCCCCCAAATCCTCAAGTCCACTTAATGCCATCTTAATTGCTATTAATTATCTGGAAGTCCAACAAGCTCAGTGAATTTAGGATTCAAAGCCCCTCTTCTTCACGGTGAGTTCACACAGGAAACCTCCAGCATTCCCAAGCGAGGCTCTGAAAGGGATCTTTCCCAATAAGGAAATTTGAGACTCATGTTTACAGCTGATCTTATCCCCTAAACTGACACACCCTGGGACCTTTCAGGCTCAAGAACAAACCCAGACAACAGCCACAACAGTGAAAAACAAGGCACTGGGTGGGGACGGGCAGCCTGCCCCTCGGCTTGGGGTCAGAGCCCAGTGACGCCACCGGATGGCCTCTACAAACAGCCCGAAGGGCTACCATCACCTGGAGCGGGGCTGCTGTTCCTCACTGGCTCCTGTTCACGGAAAATAGTGTTCTCCCCTCATATCCGTATTCCAGCACGGCCAGCAGGCTTGGCTGTCGAATTCTCGGGAGTAGTAAGTCACATGAAGACGGCCATGCAGCCGTGCTCTCGGCCCTCCGAGTCCCACCTCGGGTTCAGAGTTGGGGGGGAGGACAGGGGCCGCTGCCCAGCCCCGACTCTGCCCTAAGTCCACATTTGTCACAACACCTAAGGCCCAACTGCCTCGCGCTCCACACCCCAGTCTGAGAGAGGGGTGGGTGGACGGTCTACAAGCTGTGCACGTGTGAGAGCACCCGTGGGCCCCGCCCCGGGGCTGAGGACTGCCTGGGGGCTGCCTGGCAGGACGGGTACCCATGGACCCACCAGGACAGCCGCAGCTGCAGGGCAACTCACAGCACTGTCCTCGCCAGAGGACCGGGGGACACCCTGACGGTCACTAGCAATCCCATCGCATCTGTACTGGAGCCACAACCCAGCCTGCTCACCTCTCAGCGGGCTGAAGAAGTTGAAAAAGGAGTCGTTGGGGACTTGCTTGGTGATTGTTCTGACGGTGCCTCGGCCCTTATGTTTCTGCTTCTTCTTGATGGTTTTGACAGTCACGTTCTTTCCTTTCTTCCAGTCAATGGTGCACCTACAGGGGTAAGACCGTCACCACCGTGTGCCCGGCAAGCAGGCCCCAGCCCGGCGCTTCACCGGGAACCGGACGCCAGCACCTGCCAGTGGGCACTGGGCACGCCTAGAGGAGGCAGAGGCCGCAGGCGCAGGAGGCCACGCAGCGGCCCCGCAGACACTCTGCAGGGTCCCGCCAGGTCCTTCCCATGACCACGCCTGGGCAGCAGCTTGTCACTGCTGCCCCTTTACAGACCCCACAGTGCACAGGAAGCCACCACTCAGGCACAAGGTCTCAGCAACTAAGTGAGCGGGACTAGATGGGAAAGCACAGCGGCCACTGGCTGGTGAAGGACATCTGGCTTCCGGGGCGCTGAGCGGGCCTCGGTGGGGCTGACCTGAGTCACCCTGGCCAACAGAGAGAGTGCGGAGAGGAAGGCTCCTCACTCGGTGGCCTGGGCTTGGGCAACAATCTTTCTAAAGCATTCTAGCCATCTGAGTCCAGCAGAATTTTAATCAAGCTCTGTATACTCACTCACACAGAGAAATTCATCAGGGTAAGTCCTTGGTTCAGTAAGTAACTGCTTCAATCAGGAATAAAATGATTTCCCAAACTGTCTCAAACCAACCAAGAGGACACGTTCTAAGCTGCTCTCCTTGGTGGTCCAAAGACCACAGCACCGAGGCGCTGGGTCCCGAGATCACGCGTCCCTGCATTGCCCAGCCACTCACTCACCAGGGCCCTGCCAAGAGAAGCTGACTAGTTTCATGGTCTCTGCGTCCCTCTGGGAGACTGAGGATCCCAAGGCCTGCGTTAAATTGGGGAAACTGGGCCACCACCCTACAGGCTGGCCCAGGGAACCACAGGACACATTTCCCAGTGCCAGCCGTCATATCCCCAAATGGAGAGACTCTTTCATTGACTTCCATCTCTGTCTGCTGGGCTTTAAAACAGACAAAGGCTTCTTGCTTAATTCTTAACTTCCACCTTACGTGTGACGTTTTAAAACCATCTCCTGTGTTTCAGAAAAAGAAGCTTAATGGCATTTTCTTACCCATCACAGTCAACAATTTCAGGGCCTTCAAAAGAAAATGGATCGGCCTTGTCTGGCTCTGACTTCATCTTGTATGTTTTTGTCAGGACTGAATTGGTAAAGTAGTCGTTGGGTTCAAAGTGGAACTCTAATACAAAAGACTGGGAAAAAAAAACTCAGGGTCAACACCATTTAAAATCTACAGGTAACTGGGGACAGATTTTATGAACCATGCAGTGCCTGCTGGAACCCAGCTCCCTAAGGCAGAATACCGAAGAGCTCAGGAGGCGTGCCCACATAACGAGCATGTCTTTACTGCAAAACCACCAGCCCAAAGGTAGAGCCCAGGCCAGGCCAGGGAAACCCCCGCCAGCCTGAGTGCACACATGGGCACGTGGGCCTGCTGCCCGGGACCCCAGCCCCATGGTCACAGCAGGCGGGGGTCTGGAGGGGGAGGCCAGCTGCAGCCCAGCCCCCACTCCGTTCCTCTCGGGCAGAGCAGTTCCTCCCAGCCGCACAGTGAAAGCGCAAGACTCCACGTGGGCAGAGAAGCCTTCTGGGACCCACCACGGACGCGCTCACCCTTCACTCACAAGGCGCTCAACAGACAAGAGGGGATACAAAGCAGTGGGAACAAATCAAATGGCAACAAAGAAGACATGCGTGCCCACAGGACAAAACAGACAGAAAATGAGATACCCCCTCTCTGGGTAAGAAGTCCCAGGAACAAAGCACTGGCCTGCATTTTGGGAAACAAGGGCACTCGTGTGCTGCAAAGGGCAATTTGGCGATACCAAACGTTAACAAAATGAAATGCTCTGGGACTCCATAATCCGGTTTTGAGGAACGTGTTCTATTTGAGAAGGACACCTGGCCAGGAGCAGCAGCGTGTGCAGGCCTTCCCCTCAGCCCTGCTTCCCCAGAGCTCAGCGAACCACAGACAGCCCAAAGGACCCACTCTGGGCCTGGATGGCCTCTGTCCATCGGCGCTGTCAGCTTCCGGGAAGTCACTGCCAGTGAAATGTTAGCTCTTCCCATGTTTATTCCAAGGGTACAACAATCAGCTGGGAAAGTAATTTAGGAAAACTAAGGGGAGGAGGCGGAGAAGGCAATGGCACCCCACTCCAGTACTCTTGCCTGGAAAATCCCATGGATGGAGGAGCCTGGGAGGCTGCAGTCCATGGGGTCGCTGAGGGTCGGACACGACTGAGCGACTTCACTTTGACTTTTCGCTTTCATGCATTGGAGAAGGAAATGGCAACCCACTCCAGTGTTCTTGCCTGGAGAATCCCTGCTGTCTATGGGGTCGCACAGAGTCGGACACGAGTGAAGTGACTTAGCAGCAGCAAGGGGAGGAGGAAGAGAAGGGCCACAAAGGCCTGGGAGGCAGACACAGGCGGCCAGAGACCAGGCAGCAGGGAAGGGAGGCCGACAAGCACACGCCGTGGCTCTGGGAGACCACACCGCAGTCAGGACAGTATCAAGGAAACAAACAGACAACCGTCCTGTTCAGGCTTCAGAAGCGGGGAGCAGGGCTCTGACCTGCTCTTGACCTGCCCGGATTCCAGGCCTGCCCGCGAGCTCAGTGAGTCAGGTGGCACTCTAGATAAGAAAAGGAGCGGGTCCTGGAATCTCTTAAGCGCCCAGAGGCCTGGCCAGCCCCTCGGGGTCTAAGAAGTCTTATGACGCACGAGGTGAAACAAACAGCCCTGAAGCGCGCACCGCGGTCATGCCCAACTCTGTGACCCGATGGACTGGAGCCCGCCAGGCTCCTCTTGTCCGTGAGATTCTCCAGGCAAGAATACCAGAGTGGGTTGCAATGCCCTCCTCCAGGGGATCTTCCTGACCCGGGGATCAAACCCGCATCTTCTGCAAGCACAAGCAAGTCAGGTGGCGCCTGAGATAAGGAAGGGATGGTTCCCGGAATCTTAGGCCCGGGAGGCCTGGCCAGCCCCTCACGTCTAATAGATCTTAGAGCTGAAACAAACAGCATTTCGAAAGCTAAAGTGAAAGCAGAGCTACGTTTCTGTGCACAAACTGATCACGGTATCCGTTCGTGGCCTGAGACTGTAAACAGGAAACCCCCAAACTCCAATCTGAAGATCTCCCACGGGGCAGACGCACCGCCCAGGACCCCTTCCCAGTCAGGACCCCAGCCTGCTGGAGTCTGGGTGTGGGCTGTGGGCCCAACCTGGTGAGACACGCACGGTCACTTCTCTCTGTCGTTTCTATTCTTTTCTTTTAATGACCATTTATTAAATTAAGTCAAATAACCTTCTACAAAAAATTGAAATTGTGTGTAACAAGAGGTTTGTTTTGTTGTTGAATCCTTTGACTCTAAAACTGAAGTCAAACTTTTGGTACAAGACAGGAAGGCAGCTACAGGCAGTGAGAGCGTCAGTGGGACCCTCCCCAGGCCTCTCCTGACCTGTCCCCCGGAAACCCATCCCACGCTGGGCTCCAGCAGCATACGCTCTTCCGTCAGAACTGCTGAGGGTCGTGACCACAGGCGTGGACGGGCCACCCTGGGGACTGGGCTGGAGTAACCAACAGCTCTGTTCCACTGTCCTTCATCACCCCCTACTGCTGAATGGACAGAATTACTCACTTCTCTCTTTCCCCTGTTATCTCTCCAAACCAAGGGTGTTACTTCCTTTCTTCACATTTTCCTCCTTTTCCTTCTTTCCTAGGCCTCTGTCTAGTTGAGAACAAGGTGGGGGTGGGGGTGGGAGGGAGACTCAAGAGGAAGGGGCGCGTGTGTAATTCTGAGCCTCCCAGGTGGCACAGTGGTAAAGAGTCTGCCTGCAGGAGTGGGAGCGCCAGAGACCCGAGATCGGTCCCTGCAGTCAGGAAGGCACTCCAGCATCCACTGGGAAGCTGAGGAAGGCAGGAATCATCAAATCACACATGTACGCACGCACGCACACCCCCACCACCCCGGGGACAAGGGTTCAGTCGTCGCAGCGCACTCAGCACACTGCCACAGGACGCCTCTGGGGTGTGGGGCCGAGCCTCACCCGGGGGATGAGAGCCACAGGGGAAGGCCCTGCGGTGAGTGGGGCGTGGCGGGAAAGCGGGGGCTCCCTCGCTACCAGAAGGCCCCCAAGCCGTGCACAGCCATCACTCCAGCTGGCGCCCCCACCCCAGCTGCAGAGGGGTGTCAGAACATCTTTCCAGGGTGGAGCCGGCAGGGAAGGGACAGACACAGGTGTGCGGCCCCACAGGCCACATACTGGACAGGAAAGGGGACAAGCCCTGCGGTCCGCAGGCGCCGTGTCTCCAAGAGCTGAAACGCAGAGCCGCTGGCAGACGGGCAGCAGGTGGCGCTGCAGCTGCTGCGGCGCTGGCACGGGCCCCGCCGGGCACTCTCAGAGGACCCAGCGCAGGCAGCCTCGAGCTGAGACCGCTGCAGAGAGCGGGGCTGGCACGGGCCCGCCGGGCACTCTCAGAGGACCCAGTGCAGGCAAACTCGAGCTGAGACCGCTGCAGAGAGCGGGGCTGGCATGGCCCCGCCAGGCACTCTCAGAGGACCCAGCGCAGGCAGCCTCGAGCTGAGACCGCTGCAGAGAGCGCGGCTGGCACGGGCCCCACCGGGCACTCTCAGAGGACCCAGCGCAGGCAGCCTCGAGCTGAGACTGCTGCAGAGAGCGGGGCTGGCACGGGCCCCGCCGGGCACTCTCAGAGGACCCAGCGCAGGCAGCCTCGAGCTGAGACCGCTGCAGAGAGCGGGGCTGGCACGGGCCCCGCCGGGCACTCTCAGAGGACCCAGCGCAGGCAGCCTCGAGCTGAGACCGCTGCAGAGAGCGGGGCTGGCACGGGCCCCGCCGGGCACTCTCAGAGGACCCAGCGCAGGCAGCCTCGAGCTGAGACCGCTGCAGAGAGCGGGGCTGGCACGGGCCCCGCCGGGCACTCTCAGAGGACCCAGCGCAGGCAGCCTCGAGCTGAGACCGCTGCAGAGAGCGGGGCTGGCACGGGCCCCGCCGGGCACTCTCAGAGGACCCAGCGCAGGCAGCCTCGAGCTGAGACTGCTGCAGAGAGCGGGGCTGGCAGGCTCACTCACTGGCGCGCAGCCCACAGAAGCAAGAATTCTGGGAAGCACAGCTCAAGGAGCAGAGGAACGCCTCTCCATCGTACCCACCAGAGTCAGTCTCAAAACCGAGGGCGCCGGCCTCCCCCAGCCTCGAGGATCTCTGTTAAAGTACTGCATGTACTTGAGGACGCATCCGCCGCCCTCTGTAACCGGCTCTATATACATCCTATCCTCAAAACCCTGGGGGACACCTGAGAGAAGGCTGACACCAGCCCACAGGACGGAGGAAACAAACCGGCTCAGGAAGCAGAGCACGGCACAGCGCACCCCCGCCGACCGCTGCGCCTGCCACCGAGTCACCAGCCGGCCCGCACGCTGCTGAGCGAGGCGGGAGACTGAGAGTGGGCGCATCACTCAAGGCACCCAGCAGGCGGGCGCGTTTCTCGCTGGCTCCCAGCTCATCACCCTCGGGACCCTGACCCTCTGACACCAGGCAGTACTCACCATAGGCTGTCCAGGGTCTGAAAATTTCACTTTTATATCCTGCAGGTGTTTCAAGATTGGCTCATCATACTCCTAATCACAAAGAGAAAAAAAGAAGGTCCTGGTGAGCGGCAGAAGACAACATACCTGTTCCCACTGAGTCACTGCTTCATCTCCCCCTAGACTCTGGATCATTAGCCCTGCAGAAATTCTGTCCTTGTCACTCCCAGGAAGCCACCCAAACGTTCACTCACCAGCAGCCCCGGGGTGGCCGCAGGGAGGGGCCGTGGGGCAGGAGCCCTGCCGGCTCTCACACCACCCACAGCTGTCAGTGCAGACGGAATCAGAAACGCCATCCGTGCAGACTGATGGTCCTCACATCCCCAGAGAGGCAGGATCAGAAGAAACGCCCGGACAAGCTACTGACCTGGGCAGCCATCCCCTCAGTGCCCCAGGCAGTCAGGATCCAGTCACTCACAGTCAAGACCACTCACAAAGCGCACCCGAGACCTGAACGATGGGCACTACAGACGCACGTCTGACTGCGGCTCTAGGCTCCACAAGTCATCATTATGCAAACGCACAAGTCCACCATGCCTGCTATTTGAGAAGAACTCAGGGAAAAAAAATCACAAGACCTGAAACCCAGAGACCACATACTAAGGAAAGGTGCTTTATTTGTAAAACAGTCACTTCTTCACCCCAGAAGTCTAAAGGATATCCTGAGGCTCATTAAGCCTGAAAACTCCAGTTTCCCTATTTTAAGTTCTTTCTACATCATAGGCAGACCTCGTTTAACACACTTCACAGATATTTTGGGTTTTGTTTTGCAAATTGAAGGCTTCTGTTAACCCTAGGTTGTCAGACAACGGTTTGCATTTTTTAGCAATAAAGTATTTTTAAATTAAGATATGTACATTTTTGTCAATGGACATGATTTTGAGCAAGTTCCGGGACATGGTGATGGACAGGGAAGCCTGGTGAGCTGCAGTCCACGGGGTCACAAAGAGTCAGACACAACTCAGTGACTGAACAACAACAAAAATGTACATTTTTTAGACATAACGCTATTGTACACTTAGCAGATTATAATATAGTGGAAACCTAATGTTTATTATTCACTGGGAAACCAAAAAATTCACATGACTCACGTTAATGTTACGTTCACGTTACTGCAGGGTGCTGGAACCAAATGCACAATGTCTCTGAGGCCAGCCTGTATAAAACCAGCAATATCAAAGGCACCTTGCAAGTCTCTGGACAAAAGGTAAGCTCAGAGCAGTTCTTAAAGGCCACATCCATATGAGACATCAACTCCAAATTCCAGAAGCAGAAAGCAAGGCTCCACAGTGATGCCTGGGGCTCCCCCGGCATCCCCCCTGGGGCTCAGTCAGACCAGCAGCGCCCACGGGACTGTGCCACATGGAGAAACAACCAGGATGGCCTCCACTTCCGCAACCAGCCATGGATCAGCACCGGAGCGCGAGGACGTTCCATGGCCTAAATGGTGGTCCAAAACTAAGGGCCAGCAGTAGAAGCTACTCGAGGGCCGATTTAAAGCTGCTCCCCACAAGCTTCAGTCATAAAGACACATCAGAATCTCCCGAGCCTCTACAAGCACCTCACACCCTCACTGACTGGGGGTGGGAAGCACTGATGCCGCGACTTCGCTTTAAAACTTGCCCAGGAGACTCTAACAGTCAGTGAGAATCTGGTTCTAGCATGTACTGCTCAAGTTTCTCAATAAATCTCTGGCTCACGGCACTCTTTCAAAAGCACGATCCAGTATTCTTTCTCCCTTTTCTCTTTTTGGACCACACTACTCGGATTATAGGATCTCAGTTACCAACCAGGAGTCAAACCTGGGCCCGGCAGTGAAAGCACAAGGCCCTAACCACTGGGCCGCTAGGAACCCCTAACGGTCTGCTGTTCTTGAAGCACAGCTTTCCCTATGGAAGCGAAGCTCGGATAAGAACACATAGGCTTGTGCTCCTGCCTGGAGAAGTTCTTTCAGTGTTTGTTCTAAAGCTGGTTTGGTGCAGCTGACTCTTCTTAACTTTCGCTTGTCTGCACAGTCTTTCGTGTATGCACCTCCACTGACCGTATCACTCTGCTTGACCCCCCAAATTATGAATGATTATTTTTTATTGTTAGGTTAATCATGCTCCCATTATGGCAGGCAATTGTAATTAGTTTTAATTTTTTGTCTGGCTATTGATTGTGAAAACTGATAAGCATCTTTCGCTTTTGTGATTTTGTAACTATTACTCATTTAATATCATTGTATCATGACTGGTCAACAGAAAAACAACAGAATCCTGTATCACCAAGACTACCATTTAATAGAAAAGCCTGCTGCTGCTGCTGCTAAGTCACTTCAGTCGTGTCCGACTCTGTGTGACCCCGTAGACGTCAATCCACCAGGCTCTCCTGCCCCTGGGATTCTCCAGGCAAGAACACTGGAGTGGGTTGCCATTTCCTTCTCCAATGCATGAAAGTGAAAAGTCAAAGTGAAGTCGCTCAGTTGTGTCCGACTCTTAGCGACCCCATGGACTGCAGCCCACCAGGCTCCTCCATCCATGGGATTTTCCAGGCAAGAGTACTAGAGTGGGGTGCCATTGCCTTCTCCGAGAAAAGCCTGCAATCACCTGTAAAAACCTGTAAACAAGATGTATATCAGAATAATCTTGGAATTTTTGAAAACTACAAATGCCCAGGTATTGCTTTTATTCTCCAAAGCCACAGCTGCGCTTCTGCTGAGCAGCCATGCTCAGAGACAACTGGACTGTCTGACCCTTTATCACGTCTGCTTCACGCTCAATGCTCCCATTTCATTTGTTTTCCCATTTCTCCATCTCTTTTTTTTTTTTGATATTCTTTCTCAAGTCTTTATCAAGTATAGGAGAAAAGCTTTTGTATACATATATATAATAACATGGATAATATATATTTTAGAAAACTTACAAATTCTTGCCTGCTAGAAAAATTTATGACATTTTGCTTCCACTTGTTTGAGTTAGTCTGAGTAGAATGCTGCTGCTGCTGCTAAGTCACTTCAGTCGTGTCCGACTCTGTGCGACCCCATAGACGGCAGCCCACCAGGCTCCCCCGTCCCTGGGATTCTCCAGGCAAGAACACTGGAGTGGGTTGCCATTCCCTTCTCCATGCATGAAAGTGAAAAGTCAAAGTGAAGTCGCTCAGTCGTGTCCGACTCTTAGCGACCCCATGGACTGCAGCCCACCAGGCTCCTCCATCCATGGGATTTTCCAGGCAAGAGTACTGGAGTGGGGTGCCATTGCGTTCTAATTTAAAAAAAAAACAGATATGCAACAAGCAACAAAGGTTTACTGTACGCCACAGGGGCTACAGCCATCCCCTTATAATACCTGTAAGGGAAAGTCTGTATGTGCGTCACTGAGTCACCAGGCTATGTACATGAAACACCGTAAGGCAGCTGTACTTCTACAAAACGTATATATTAAGAGAGAACGAACACAGGCTACTCTAATACGCTGAAACATCCCCAGCCCGGATGGAGCGCAGGAGCAGACTCCCGCCACGCCTTCTCAGGCTCCGGCGCCCAGACACGCGTCCGACGAGGCAGGCGGAGGCGGCGACGCAGCGCGTTTCGGAACCGCAACAACCGCCGCCCTGGAATCGCGCAGGAGCTGCAGCAGCGAGGGCCGTCTGCACGCCCGCCACGGCCACGCGCTCCGATGTGAAAGCACTGTGCCGACCCACCCGACCAAATGCAGAGCCCACCCTCTCTGTGGACTTCTGAGCAGTACTAATTTCTGAATTCTGGAAACTCATCTCAGGGAATGTCACGTTTGTTACCTTTTAAGTGGTTCACCATTTCACTATAGAAAGGTCCATAAAGCAAGACAAAGAGAGCTTGGCCATTGCCATTGAAAAAAAAAAAAAAGAAAAAAAGCCTTTTTCAAGGAAAATTATTAGAAGAATAACAGCAACTTGTTAAATATTGTACAATTAGCAAAACTGCACGACAGGCCATTTCAGATTTCAGAAATCGATCAAAAGCCACAACTCAGTCAGCGTGTGCCTGCGTGTCACCGTGCACAGACGTGTGTGTGCACACACTGGGCCCCTCAGCACCAGCGCTTCCACCCGGGCCCACGCCCGCGCCCCCACACCTCTCTCGTGTCCACATCGTGTGAGTGAGCGGGGACGGCTCGGGAATCTGCTCACTCTCTTCCTGGGGTGAGGCTGCAACCAGCAGCACCGCTGCCTCGGGCTCGGCAGAGGCTCCGAGAGGTGGGCCTTCCCAGGGGACCAGGGCACGAGGGCGTCGGGGGCCCCGCTGACTCCTCCGCCAAGCAACGGCCACACGAGAGGCCTTTCCACCGCTGCGCACCTGCCGCGAGCTCACAGCCAGCTCGCCTGCCCAAGGGGGAGGTGCCATGAGCCCACCTGCACCAGCTCGCTCAGCATGTCCACGTTTCTGAAAATGGTGAACCAGAACTCCGGAATGCCTCTGGGGGCAGGCTCTTCTGCTGCTGCTGCTGCTTCTTTTTCTGCTATGACTGCTTTATTTTTCATATCTCCCTACAAAAGAAAGATGCAAAATAGAATACTTATTATGAAGCAACAAGTTTACAGATTTTGCAGTGGCTTATTTAATACAGAATATAGTTTCAGAATCCCATTAAAACCTCTATCAAACTCCTTGTCTTTGAATCTGCATCTCCAGGACCACTGTGCCATCACACACTCAAATGTCTCCGAGAAACAAAGCCTTTCAGGCATCCATATCTGGATGTAATTCCTCCGTGTAATTCTAAACCACGGGGAGCAGAGCTGGGGACTGGCGCAGGCCCCCAGCGGGGAGAGGCCGCCCAGCGCTGGCTCGCCATCCACCCGGGACAATCACCAGCAGAGGACACTCCAGGACCTCCACAACAGAAATGCCCAGCACGCTGCTCACCCAAGCTGCAGGGGTGTAGGGACAGAGGCAGCGTGCGAACAGCAGGGTGGTGAGAGGACGGTGCTGTGCCCGGGGGGAAGGGCGTCTTTCTGTGTCACAGCCCTGATGCGTGCTTCTCAGGGGCAGGGACGACGGGGGTCTTCAAGCTAGCAGAGGCGGATTCGCCTCCCAGAGTGAAGACCTGATGCACAGCTATCCACAGCACAGCTTCAGCTACACCAGACTTGACATGTTTGTAAATGATCAAAAAGACACACGGCGACCGAAAATAACATAAAAAACCTCTCTCAACGTTTACACTGTGGGATAGAAAGACGACTTCCAAATGTGCTATCGGGCGACAGAGCTCACCGGGTCGTGCTGGGGCTCCCACAGCACTGGACTGGCGCCCGTCACCAGCCCCAGGAGAAGGCTGCCAGCAGGGGGGTCAGAGCACGTGGCCTGAGCAGCATCTTCCAGCGTCCAGCGGTGAGAGGCACCAGGGCCGCTTCGCCAGCACTGAGTTCCTGTGCGCTCTGCCCTCCGCAGCCCTGCCTCCAGGACCTGCCCTCCCGGGCGCGCTGTGCTCTGCCCTCGTGGGTCTCTGCCTCCTTCACCTCCCCAACGGTCTGCACTACACACAGGTGCCCGACGGCCAAGAAGGGGGACCGTGTCTGGTAACTGCCAGAGCCAGTCAGACGCCAGACTTGCAAGCCACCCTGTTTCACCGTCCTGAAGACACCTAAACACTCAACCTAAGGGTGAAGCCACGCCTACTGTTAGGAGCGCTCCTCTGCGTAGAGGAAAACCATCTTTTTTTTTACCCATCCCCCACCACACTGACAGCTTGGGATCTCAGTTCCCCAGACCAGGACTGGAGCCGGGCCGTGGCGGAGCGAGCAGCAGGCCCTAAGCCCAGACCGCCGCCCAGGGCGTGCGGTGTGCAGCAGCGCTGACACAGAACGCCAGCGGCGCCGCCAGGAAGACACTTACAGCCAGCTTGTCCTCCTCCTCGGTCTCACTGTGCCACTCCGACTCTGCGTCTGTGGGCTCCACGTCACCAGTGATGAATTCCCTTCTCTAAGAGTAAAAAACAAGATCTTACAGTTATTCAGAAACTCGAGAGTCAAGACAATGAACCTGTAAATAATGTGAATGAAAAGACTGAAAACTAGATGCCTTTATAGCTTGTTTTGGAGAGGGCGATGGCACCCCACTCCAGTGTTCTTGCCTGGAGAATCCCAGGGACGGGGGCGCCTGATGGGCTGCCGTCTATGGGCTCACACAGAGTCGGACACGACTGAAGTGACTTAGCATACCATAGCATAGCATAGCTTGTTTTAAGATGCTAAGTTTTGAGGCTTAAAGTCAGACATTCAGTGATCCCTGGGTATTTCTGGATGTCTTTCCAGGAGAAAGATCTGAAACTCACTAACAGCACCTGACCTTGTCGAAGAGAGGCTGGTACAAGGCTGCGTACTTCCTCTCCAGGTCATGAACTTCTTCATAGAACTTGGCTTCTATATGCGCACATTTCACCTGGAGCTGCTTCAATGCGTTGATTCTTCTTTTTACTGCTTTAGGTAAACTAGAGAGGGGAAAAGAAATCCAGATGAATGCGAAGTACTTATTTTTTTTTTTTTTTACTACAACAATATTAACATAGAATTAACATCCCCACCATGAAACACAGCTTCTAAAAATCATTAAGAACAAACACCCACCCCCACCAAGAGCAGGGTGGTGGGAGAAGAGGAAGCTGAAAAGATAATTCACAAAAAATACTGGACTGACCAAAAAGTTCCATTGTTTTTTCAGTTCAGTTCAGTCGCTCAGTCATGTCCAACTCTTTGGGACCCCATGAATCGCAGCACGCCAGGCCTCCCTGTCCATCACCAACTCCTGAAATTCACTCAGACTCACATCCATCGAGTCAGTGATGCCATCCAGCCATCTCATCCTCTGTCGTCCCCTTCTCCTCCTGCCCCCAATCCCTCCCAGCATCAGAGTCTTTTCCAATGAGTCAACTCTTCGCATGAGGTGGCCAAAGTACTGGAGTTTCAGCTTCAGCATCATTCCTTCCAAAGAATACCCAGGATTGATCTCCTTCAGAATGGACTGGTTGGATCTCCTTGCAGTCCAAGGGACTCTCAAGAGTCTTCTCCAACACCACAGTTCAAAAGCATCTATTCTTCGGCACTCAGCTTTCTTCACAGTCCAACTCTCACATCCATACATGACCACAGGAAAAACCATAGCCTTGACTAGACGAACCTTTGTTGGCAAAGTAATGTCTCTGCTTTTGAATATGCTATCTAGGCTGGTCATAACTTTCCTTCCAAGGAGTAAGCGTCTTTTAATTTCATGGCTGCAATCACCATCTGCAGTGATTCTGGAGCCTAGAAAAATAAAGTCTGACACTGTTTCCACTGTTTCCCCATCTATTTCCCATGAAGTCATGGGACCAGATGCCATGATCTTCGTTTTCTGAATGTTGAGTTTTAAGCCAACTTCTTCACTCTCCTCTTGCACTTTCATCAAGAGGCTTCTTAGTTCCTCTTCGCTTTTTGCCCTAAGGGTGGTGTCATCTGCATATCTGAGGTGATTGATATTTCTCCCGGCAATCTTGATTCCAGCTTGTGTTTCTTCCAGCCCAGCGTTTCTCATGATGTACTCTGCATATAAGGTAAATAAGCAGGGTGACAACATACAGCCTTGACGTACTCCTTTTCCTATTTGGAACCAGTCTGTTATTCCATGTCCAGTTCTAACTGTTGCTTTTTAAGTATATATAAAAGCCATTTTTCATTTTCATCAAAAATTTCATTGAACAACATATTCAGTGTTTTGTTCTGCTACCTTCTGCCATTTTTTAGGCAACCTCCTAACTCCATTTATTTATTCACTGGCTCTGCTGCCCCTCTGTTGCTGCACTGAATCTTCTCTGGCTGGCGAGCAGGTGCTGCTCTCTAGTTGGCCCCTCAGGTCAGGGGCTCCTATTGCTGAGTGCAGGCTTCAGCAGTTGCAGCGTCAGGACTCAGGAGTCGAGGCTCCTGGGCTCTGGAGCACAGGCTTGAGAGCTGGGTCATGTGGGCTTAGCTGCTCCGCGGCGTGTGGGATCTTCCCGGATCAGGGATCAAACCCATATCTCCTGCTTTGGCAGGCAGATTCTTTATGACTGTGCCACCAGGGAAGCTGCTTTTTATCTTTTTGAGCCAAAAGAACTGTTACAAGTGCCTTTTACAGTATTCCAGGGAAGTGAAATTTTTTTCCATTAAAAGAATTTTGTAAAGACCAAAATAAGTGGAAATTGGAAGGTGCAAGGTCTGGTGAACACGGCGGATGAACCAGAACTTCCAAGCTGAGCCTTTGCCTGGTCATCAAAGAAACACATGGTCTTACATTATCCTGACGAAGGAGCACGTGCTCGCTGTTGACTAATCCTGGACGCTGTCGGTCGAGTGCTGCTTTCAGCTGGTCTAACCGGGAGAAGGCAATGGCAACCCACTCCAGTGTTCCTGCCTGGAGAATTCCAGGGGTGGGGGAGCCTGGTGGGCTGCCGTCTATGGGGTTGGACACAACTGAAGCGACTTAGCAGCAGCAGCAACTGGGAGCAGTACTTGTTGGAATTAATTGCTTGGTTTTCCAGAAGGAGCTCGTAACACAGGACTCCTTTCCAATCCTCCATATACACTATATCACCTTCTCTGGGTGAAGACTGGTCTGTGGTGTGGCTGGTGAGGGTTCATTTCACTTGCCCTATGATCTCTTCCATTCCACATTCTTGTACAGTATCCACTTTTCATCGCCCGTCACAATTTATTTTAAAAACAAAACGTTCTCATCACATTTAAGTAGAGTAAGGCAAAAGTGTTAGTCGCTCAGTCGTGCCCAACTCTTTGCAACCCCATGGATTGCAGCCCACCAGGCTCCTCTGTCCATGAGATTTTCCAGGCAAGGATACTGAAGTGGGTTGCCATTTTCTTCTCCAGGGGATCTTCCCAATCTAGGGATCAAACCCAGGTCTCCTGTACTGCAGGCAGATTCTTTACTGACTGAGCTACAAGGGAAGCCCATTTAGTTTAAGTAGAGAATCACATGTAAAAACACGGTCGAGGTTTTTTTCACTTAACTTAGGTGGAGCCTAAATATCAAAGTGATTAACGTAACCAACTTGTGCCAATGACTGTCAGTGCTTGATGTGGGCACTCGGACACAGGCTGCCTCCCACGGACGGTAACGCTGCCTGCCATCAGTTAATGTCTCAATTTGATCACCATCAATTTCAACTGGTCTACCCGACCTCGGAGCGTCACCCAGCAAGAAACCTCAGCATGAAACCGCTTTTGATACTTTGATCAGTCACAGCACCCTCTCCATATACTGCACAAATCTTTTTTTGTCTCTGACAAACAACGTTCAAACTACCACACAAATGCACTCATCTCAAATGCTAGCAAAGTAATGCTCAAAATTCTCCAAGTCAGGCTTCAACAGTACATGAACCAAGAACTTCCAGATGTTCAAGCTGGATTTAGAAAAGGCAGAAGAACCAGAGATCAAACTACCAACATCTGCTAGATCCGTGAAAAACCAAGAGAGTTCCAGAAAAACATCTACTTCTGCTTAATTGACTACGCCCAAGCCTTTGACTGTGTGGATCACAACAAACTGGAAAATTGTTGAAGAGATGGTAATACCAGTCCACTTGACCTGCCTCCTGAGAAATCTGTATGCAGGTCAAAAAGCAACAGTTAGAACCAGACAAAGAACAACGGATTGGTTCCAAACTGGGAAAGGAGTATGTCAAGGCCATATATTGTCACCCTGCTTATTTAACTTATATGCCGAGTACATCATGTGAAATTCCGGCCTGGATGAATCTCAAGCTGGAATCAAGATTGCCGGGAGAAATATCAATAACCTCAGATATGCAGATGACACCACCCTTGTGGCAGAAATCGAAGAGGAACTAAAGAGCCTCTTGATGAAGGTGAAAGAGAAGAGTGAAAAAGCTGCCTTAAAACTCAATATTCAAAAACTAAGATCATGGCAACTGGTCCCATCACTTCATAGCAAACAGATGGGGAAACAACGGAAACAGTCACAGACTTTTTTTTCTTGGGCTCCAAAATCATTGTGGACGGTGATGTAGCCATGAAATTAAAAGACGCTTGCTCTTTGGAAGGAAACCTATGACAAGTATTAAAAAGTGGAGACATTACTTTGCTCACAAAGGTCCACCTAGTCAAAGCTATGGTTTTTCCAGCAGTCATGTACGCATGTGAGAGCTGGACCATAAAGAAGGCTGAGCACCAAAGAATTGATGCTTTTGAACTGTGGTGTTGGAGAAGACTCTTGAGAGTCCCTTGGACTGCAAGGAGATCAAACTAGTCAATCCTAAAGGAAATCAACCCTGAATATTCATTGAAAGGACTGATGCTGAAGTTGAAGCTCCAATACTTAGGCGAGCTGATGTAAGAACCAACTCACTAGAAAAGACTTTGATGCTGGAAAAGACTGAAGGCAGGAAGAGAAGAGGGCGACAGAGGATGAGACGGCTGGATGGCATCACCGACTTGACGGACGTGAGTTTGAGCAAGCTCCGGGAGATGGTGAAGGTCATAGAAACCTGGAGTGCTGCAGTCCGGGGGCTGAAAAGAGTCAGACACAGCTGAGCAACTGGACAACAACCATCACTTCCAGAACCATCTTACAGGAAGAAGTCGAACTTTCTTTTGCCAACCTAACACAAATAATCAAACACGGCAGAAAGGCCCAATCTCACAAAATATCCAAAAGAATTTAAATTTAAAAGAATTGCTGTCTTGGACTTCCCTGATGGTTCAGTGGTTAGGACCCTACCTTCCGATACTGGGGACACAGGTTCGGTCCCTGGTCTGGGAAGGTCCCACATGCCGCTGGCCCTAGTCCATGTGCCCGCAGCTACTGAACCCGTGCTCCTGAGCAAGACAAGCCCCGCTGCCCACAACTCGAGGAAGCCTGCACACGGCTGAAGATAGACTAACAACAAAATGGAAAGTAAAACAAAACAAAACTGCTATCTTTTATCGAATTGGCAATTAAAAAAAAATTCCCAGGTTTGATGAAGCTGAGGGCAGAGGCCCTCTTACTGACCCATCTTTCTTAAGGGCAAATGAGAACCTTGAAAATATCCTTTGTCTCAACTTCTCAGAATTTAGTCTAAGAAAACAACCAAATATTTATGGACTGGATGACTGCTGATGTAAAAGTTAAAGACTGGGAACAGGGACAAGATGAACAGGATTAAAACAGGGCCGGTGTACAACGTGTTCCCAAAGAATCAGTGCTCCTACCAGCACAGCAAAGGAGAAACCAGAGACAACAGGCGTGCCGCCCCAGAGCCAGAGCGCGACGGGCTCCTCAGCCCTTCGGCACTCTTTACCTTCTAAAGAGTAGTTTCATTTGGGTGCCTTTCTTTTATAAATCATAAGAGGAGGAAAAAAAATGTTAAATCCATCAAAATTATGTATTTAACCCAAAGCCCTTAGTCACAACCTGGAAAAAAACAGCAGACTCCTCCTGGGCCCTTCAAAGATGCACACAGCCCCCTGCTGAGGACCTGGGTCCCGCCCAGAGTCCTCCTCCAGAGGCAGGGCAGGCATCAGTCTAAGAGGACACAGCGCCCGCAGCTCTCAACACGGCACTGCTCAGAAGGTGCGGCCGTCCAGGGGGCCGGGACCGTGGCCGTCAAAATCCACTCAAGTCCCTTATGTATAAAAGGGCAGCGTGTGCACACATATAACCTCAGCACGTCCTTCCATAAACTGTAAATACAACGTGAATGCTGTGTAAATAGTTCTCCTTTCTGCAACTTTCTGGAAAAATTCTGTCCCCCAATGTTTGATCCTCCATTGGCTGACTCTGCAGATGCGGACGGCCTAGCGTCCTGGGACTGCCTCGGTCACAGAGGCCCCGTCCTGGGACAACCAGGCAAGTGCAGCGTGGACAGCGGTGCTGCACCCCAGGCTCCCAACCACAGAAACCGAGCAAGACGCCCGGAGAAGGCAGGGCAGGGATTTATGGCACGGAACACATCAACACCTGCGCTTCTCTTCTACACTAATTATGCAACTTAGAAGTTAACTTCGTACTTTTCAAATCTACTTAATGGAGTAAGAACAACAGGGGGCTCAAGCCAGCTGGACTCGACACCGTTCCCAGCTGGCCTCCACACAGTGGCAGCAACTGCGCAGCCTTGTCCCCACGAAGGCACGTCACACACGGCATGCCACGCGGGACTAGCTCCACCCCACGGGCCTCCTGCCGCTCCCATCTCCTCTCAGCCAGCGCCCCCCACGAGCCCAGGGTCTGCAGCGGGAAAGGAGAAACCAACGTTCTCGCTTGTTTCCCCGGCTCACCCCCAGGTCACCGCCTACCATCACACACACACCGATCCAGTCTGCAGGCCCTCACAGAGCCCCTCCCTCGAGCTCATCTTCCGGAACACCCTCTCTCTGGGCAGAGCAGACCTCCAGCGCGCCCTGCCTGTGACATCACCCCGTTCTGTGCGGGGGCGCCTGTGGAGACGGTGGACACACTGAGGCCCAGCCCTGCCCTGCGAAGGCCATCCAAAGGCCCAAGTGCGGGCGTCCTCACACGCCCGAGACAGGGCTTGCCCAAGTGAGCAAGCCTGGCGCCACAGGCTGGCGGGGCCGCGCAGGCAGCACGGGCTCCCTGGGCCCCTCTCCGGCCCTTCCTGCACAGGTGAAGTCCTCTTGAGGCCCCAGGACGGCCCAGGGAGCCTGACCCGCCACACCGCCCTCAGCACAGGCCCGCGTCCTCTGCCAGGCTTTAACCCGCGCTCATCTCTGGAGCCCCAGGGCCTGCTCTCGCAGCAGGCAAGGTCTACTGAACGAAAGCATACTTATTGTTAATCTTAAGAACCCAGAGTTTTCTTTCTTTGTTTCTTAAACTTGCATCAAGTCTCGTTCAGGGCATACTTACGTCTCGATGTAGCTTGAAGGAGTGTGGGAGACATTGTCAAGTCGTTCCTGCAAAGCTGCCAAAACTTGAGGATTCTGCATTACCTGATCTGTGAGCTTTTCTGTTAAGAGTTAAAAAAAAAAGACAAAGCCAAAAAAACATAACATACACCCACCACTCAACAGTCAACAGTAAAAAACATTTTTTTCAAAAATACTTATTTTTTTGGAGAAGGAAATGGCTACCCACTCCAGTATTCCTGCCTGGGAAATCCCATGGACAGAAGAGCCTGGCAGGTTACAGTCCATGGGGTCACAACTGAGCAACTAAACAACAAAATACTACAGTACACAGAACTGTGACAAAGTGACAAGTGTCAACAACACTTATTTTTAAAGGCATAATCTACGTCAGTCACTCAAGCGGACGGTTATGAATGTACACAGGGCGCCCGAGGGTCCTGCCCCTCACCTGAGCGGTAGAAGCCCCCACCTCCCAGCGAGGACACGGTCACCAGTCACACACACGCTGTGCTGACCCCCAGTGAACAGAGGACCCTGAGGGCCATCAGCCGTCCCGGAAACCGGCACAGCCCTGGCTCACGACACACGCTCTGCCCTGAACTGACCAGCCCTCAGCGACATTACAGAAACCCAGAGTCCACGTCCTCACCTGACTCGAGAGGAAGCACAGACCCAGAGCACTGCCCACCCTTCTGTAAGATGGTGACGAGAGCAAGCTGAATACAACAGCAGGCACTCTCTTTTAACATTTAACTACAAGGACAGTGGTAACGTGAAGCACTGTGCATGCATATAACGTGGATGTGACTGTGTGTCTGTAGAACCGTACACACGCACAGCACGTAAATACTGAACACACAGATGCGCAGCTGGGCTCCAGCCGCCGAAAGGCCTATAAACCAACAGCACTACCGTATGTTCTGGTTTCTAAATCTCTGTCCCCAGTAAAAGACACAGGGCTCCTGGCATAAATGTGGACTTCAGGTCTGGGGCAAGGAAAGCTCAAGAGACAATGGAACATCCTCTGTGCCACAAAGGCAGAGAGGACCCAAAACGGATGGAGACGAAGCAAAGGGGCACGGAGGCGAGCTCTAAGGGGCCTCCACAGGCCACACGGGACAACCTGCAGCCCAAAAAGAATAGCGATGGCAAATAATAAAACACCGAACAAAAAGCAAACCCGTGAGTCTACATAATGTTAGAAAGGGACAACGGGAAGTGCTTCTTTAACGGATGTTATTTGTCAGTTAGACTGACAGAAGCAGGAAAACACCCTCTGCTGCCCAAGGTCATCCCCGATCCAGCTAGGAGCATCAGTGCTGCCCGAATCCCCGTGCGAGCGTCTCAGGGAAGACAAGAGGCCCACAGAACGCGGTGTCTGACAGTTGCTGACTACAAGGTCCCTGTCAGTGGAGAGACTGGCGGACGCAGGCCTCCCCCGTCAGCCTGAGGCGCCTGCTGGTCACCTGACTTTTGCCGGGTCTGAATGAAGCGCTGGCCTTCATTTTAATCATTCTAACTCCGCTAAAGCCTCTGAAGTACAGTAACCCAGAACTTGAATTCCTTGTTCTATTTTACTAAAAGGTTCAAGAGTAGGAGCCCCCGCTCTGCATGCAAGTTCCCCAGAGGCTCACCCTCCCACACGCAGCACTAACCTGTATTACTTGCATTTTTAGCAGCTTCCAAGGAATCTGAAGGAACCCCATCTGAAAAACTAAGATCATATATTTAAAGGTATTAGTCTCCACAAAATTTCAAGACAGACGACACAGGCCATCTTTCTTATCTAACAAGACCCGTCAGCTGGAGCACCTGGCGACACTTGTCCCCGGCTCGCCACCTCAAGCGTGCACTGCCGCACGTGGAGCCCGCTCTGCCTTACCTGTTATCTGCCATCTGGATGTCTCTATCTCCTACAAATGAAAAAAGAATGAACATTACTAAACATTCACAAACACAAGCATTTCAGATGGTTCTTCTAACAGTGACTTTCTGAGATGAGCATGAGGACCTCCCAAGGAGGGAACGCTCTGGGGCGCTGGGCATGTGCCAGACCTTGAATGGGGTACTTGTTACCTGGATACATACACTTGTCAAAACTCATCAAATTATACAAACTATATGCATTTCAGTGCAAGCACATTTCACTCATAAAACATTTCTCTTGTTCGCACTAAAATGACCAGATTTTGGAATAATGACAATTAATCAATTTTAACTTGTGTTTATAACAAGTTTTAGAAACAGGAACACTTATTTATGGTAGGCCAATTATTTCAGAGTAATTCAAAGCATTTACTGGTGTTCATATTGTTTTTAAACTGTAACTCACATGATGAGTTTAAAATTTTGTTTATTACGTATGGTCTTTTTTTTTTTCCTGGCAAGGCACATCTATTTTGGATGGTCTTTTAATACTCAGAACCACTCTGTAAAATAGATACTACCGCTATGGGCATAAAAAGGCTGAGGAACTTCCTCCATCACAAAACTGAAACCATCTGGGACTGAATCTACGACTTGTACACTGAAGATGCAGTGCTTGTGTGAAAACACCACGTAACACACTCAGGATGATCCCACTCTCACAAGAGACGTAAAGAAAAGACCAGCTCCACATCAGGGGACTGTCTACCCATAAAAGGCGGGTTCTAAGACATTTCCTCCTTAGAGATCTTGATAGTAACCCTATCCAAATGCACAGGTAAAAGGAGTTGGGCTTGGTGATCAACCTTCTTAGTCCTACGTTTAGCAACCCCCCCACCCACCCCGGGGCTCCGAGGAGCATTTTCAGGCTGATAGCTGGTGGATGTCTCCTTTCTGGGCATCTGAACAAAGCAGAAACCCCTTAATCAGTGCCCTGGGGTCAAAGAGAATAACAACCCTTCCTAGTTAGGAAAAATAGCTCCAATTGGAATTTATGAGCTACAACTATTTTAACTGCATCTTGTTTCAAAATAAAACATGCTAACTATTGATGGCTCAGTCGGTAAAGAATCTGCCTGCAATGCAGGAGACCTGGGTTCGATCCCTGGGTCGGGAATATCACCTGGAAAAAGAAATGGCAACCCACTCCAGTATTCTTGCCTGGAAACTCCTAGGGACAGATGAGCCTGGCAGGTCCATGTGGTCGCAAGAGTCGGACACGACTGAGCAACTAAACTACTATCAACTATTTTAAGAACTGAAAATAGTACATAAATGTTACATTATCTTTTTCAAAAAGCTAAATGATTTAAGCAAATGAAAACCAGCAGTGGAAAAACACTCTCCAAGGGTCCCCATCACCTCCTACTGAGTCCAGTCACCCCACACAGAAACTCGAATCCCCGTGCTTCCCAGCTCAGCTCCCCTGCAGTCGGCTGCATGCATACAGCTGCACCTGGGCTATTCCCAGGCTTATATTCTGCCGTTTCACATACTATAAACGCAAAACACGAGACAGGCAGGCCTTCAAAATGACATCTGATGACATGTTAAAAGCTAACACACTTAGCTTTTACCAGTTGTTAAATACCAAAGCCTTTTCCCCCAGGATGTACCTCTGGTAGTGTCTACATGAAGACATCTCATTTTACAGGGCCCCCCCCATCCCAGGTCACTCTTCACAGCAACAGGAGATTGTGACTGCAGGACTCCTGGGCCAAAGACTAGGAAAGGGTTCTGACACCTACTGCCCAGTTGGTTAATCACGGAGACCAACGACCACTGGGCTACGTAAGTAAGCCCTGCCCTGCCTAACACACACGTGCACCAACCCCTCCTGTGCAGACCGCACGCAGCACCTGCCCCCTGCTGCAGCAGCCTCGCTGCCCGCTTCACAGCCACGGCCCACTTTCACCACCCAGTCAGGCCACACCTAATGCCAACCCCTTCTGTGCTGGCGAGGGACGTGCGTAAGGCGCCTCCCCACACGGACTCTAGCAAGGAGGCGCACCCCAGGGCGCAGAGGACGACGCTGAGGAAGGGAAAGCTGAGGTGCCTGACCCGAGGTCACATGGCTAGCACGGTGTGTTTCTGTCAATCTAGAAGTGTTAGGGGAAGCATACTAATCGAAACTGCCCACCCTGGCCAGGCACCATAATAACCATCTGCATGAGTTGTTTTACAAGAGGTCCTGCTAAGGAACACGGAACTAATTAAGCCACCACCAACCGAAAGAATTCGGGAAAGATCAAAAGGAGACACATGTCCGACCACCTCCCAGAATCCTTCTCTCTGACATCCATCTTGGCTGAACAAGGCGTGCACCACCAGGAAGGACTCCGAGTCAGAATGATGGCTAAGGACAGCCCGGAAACTAATCTGGACTCTTCTTCGCTGAGACTGACATCCTGACCACTCGGGGTACTCAGGGGCCAGCTTGCCTGCCAATGGACCAGACCGAGCGGCCGCAACTGGGACCCTTTTGTTCCCGGTCTCCTCCTGACGCATACAACTGGCCAGAGTGCCCCGACCGGGTAAGGAATAAGAGACTTTATTGACCTCTCTCCGCTTCCCTCTTTTCTCTCCTTAACCCTTCCTATCCTTCCCCGTTTTTCTAGTCCCCCGGTCCTGGACGCAGGAATCTGGTCGAAGGGCCTCAGTCCGAGATGACCATTGGAGACTGATCACCTCCTCTTGGCAAAAAACTTAAATTCTGGTTCTGGTCTGGTCTGATTTCTGGTAGGGCCGAGTTCCAGCCCTCCCTTCTCCAGAGGCCCAGGGTAAAGTCCCGTAACGCCTGGGTGTCTGTAGGTGGCAGGAGACGTCTGTAAGGCCACCCCTTTTGCCCCGCTCTCCCACCTCCTCCCTCTTCTTTCAACCTGGCTTCCTTTCCTCCCTTTGAAATCTTTGAAGACCTGAGATATTTTCCATTGTTAGTACTTGGATCTGAAGTTCTGTGTCTCTATAGGAGGTTTTCTGAGCGACTGTATTCTTGTATTTAAGGGAGTGTCTGATGAGGACTGCCAGGTTTATATATGTGTGTTTTAACTGTATTCTGTGTTGTGATTTTTGATGGCCATTTTGATTTGTCTGGCCGCCATTTTGTTAGAACTTGACTTTCTTTCCCCGTGCCTTGAGACCGGGGCTCTCAGGAACACTTATCCAGACCATCTCTAACCCCTGAGACTGAGGGAAAATGGGGAAAAGCCTTTAAAAATTTTATTTCAACTGTTTTTTTATAAACTAGTAAATTTTATATTGTAATACCTGATTCATGACTAAACTTAGAAAATGAAGCTAGATCTTGTGTTGTGTCTGTCTAAATATGTCTTGGTATGTCTTTGTCTCTGGATAATATTTTTGAGATTAATTTGTAAATGAGCTCTATTTAATTGGCTTAAAGAAAAGAGCTTACAAATCAAATAATTCTAAATTAAACAATAAATTCCAGGTTCATGTGAACTGGGAAATATTCAGTATTAGATACCTGATATTAATGTTTGTTTGTTGACCTAATATAAACATGTCTTAGAGTAATTAACATTAAGTAAAATATTTTCATTGTACCTAGGTTTAATATAAGTTAAATATTATCATATCTGTTACAAGTTTATTAATAAGGAAATTACCTCAAGTGAAGAAACTTCTAAAATAAAAATGCCCCATACTATGCAGTGTGGAGGTTTGGGGTGGAGGTTTGGGGCTCGGTAGTTTTGAAAGACAATTCTGCTAGGCTGTCTACATGGGTCTGTTGATACTGGAACACCCTGACACAAGCATTAAAAGTTAAAGCTGTGAATCAGAAGACCCCTAATTACCTTTCTAAGTTCAGCTACTCCACCCCACAGGAACAAGCCCTCGGTAGATCCCATCCTCTCTGTCGTCCCATCTCATCCTCTGTCGCCCCCTTCTCCTCCTGCCTTCAATCTTTCCCAGCATCAGGGTCTTTTCCCACGAGTCAGCTCCTTGCATCAGGTGACCAAAGGATCGGAGCTTCAGCTTCAGTATCAGGCCTTCCAATGAATATTCAGGGTTGATTTCCTTTAGGATTAGCTGGTTGGATCTCCTTGCTGTCCAAGGGACTCTCAAGTCTTCTCCAACACCACAGTTCAAAAGCATCAATTCTTTGGCACTCAGCCTCCTTTATGGTCCGACTCTCACATCCATGCATGACTGTGGACATACATGAATACAGACCTTTGTCAGGAAGTGATGTCTCTGCTTTTCAACACACCGTCTAGGTTTGTCTTAGTTCTTCTGCTAAGGCGCAAGCGTCTTTTAATTTTGTGGCTGCAGTCACTGTCCGCATTCATTTTGGAGCCCAAGAAAATGAAATCTGACACATCTATTTGCCATGAAGTGATGGGACTGGATGCCATGGTCTTAATTTTTTGAATGTTGAGTTTTAAGCCAGCCTTTTCACTCTCCTCTCTCACCTTCATCAAGAGGCTCTTTAGTTCCTCTCCGATTTCTGCAATAAGGGCGGTGTCATCTGCATATCTGAGGTTATTGATATTTCTCCTGGCAATCCTGACTCCAGCTTGTGCTTCATCCAGCCCGGCATTTTGCACGATGTACTCTTCATATAAGTTAAACAAGCAGTGTGACAATATACAGCTTTGACACAGTCCTTCCCAGTCTGTGGTTCCGTGTCTGGTTCTAACCACTGCTTCTTGACCTGCATACAGATTTCTCAGGAGGCAGGCAAGGAGGTCTGGTATTCCCATCTCATTAAGAATATTTCACAGTTTGTTGTGATCCACACAAAGGCTTTAGGATAGTCAACGAAGCAGAGGTAGATTTTTTTTGGAATTCCCTTTCTTTTTCTATGATCCAGCGTATGGTGGCAACTTGATCTCTGGTTCCTCTGCCTTTCCAGCTTGTACACCTGGAAGTTCTGTTATGTACTGCTGAAGCCTAGCTAGAAGGATTTTGAGCATAATCTTGCTGGCATGTGAAATGAGTGCAAGTAAACAGTAATTTGAACATTCTTTTTTTTTTTAATTTATTTAAATTGGAGGCTAATTACTTTACAATATTGCACTGGTTTTTGCCAATTTTGAACATTCTTTGGCATAACACATACCTTAATTTAAAAATATTTAATTGCTAAAAATATGGTAACCATCACTTGAGTCTTCAGCAAGTTGTAACATCAAAGATCTCTGATCACAGATCACCATAACAAAGAAAATAATACTGCAAGAATTACAGAATGTCACAGACCCATGAAGGGAGCAGATGCTGCTAGGAAAATGGCATCCGTTGTCCTGCGGACACAGGGCTGCCACAGACCTTCAGCTTATGAGCACTGTCTGTGAAGCACCGCAGGACGAGGCACAGCGGTGCGGCTCAGCTGGCTGAGCGGAAGCAGCCAAAGGGGAGGATGCAGTCTCAACAACCTCACACCCAGCACAGGATTTACCCGCTCCGTGCTTCAGTTAAGAACCATTAGTTAGTTAGCAAACTACGCAAGATCAAGACTCAGTTAGGAGATTCTTGTAAGTAGTTATGAGGTGTCCCTATGACGCCACCCAAGTCAAGTCACAGGAACTTCACCAGAGGGGGCGGGGAGATGCGGGTCAGGCTGAGACTGTCACAGTGAGTGAGTGATGCACGCAGAGACTGGGAAGACTCCAGAGGGTGACACGGCCTGCCGGAAGGTGCGGCATGGAGGGGACTCCACACAGCCGAGCAGTGCCAGATGCAAAGACGGCAGCCTTCACCAAGAGGGCAGCAAAAGGCACCGCTCTAAGACGTGCCACATCCTCAAGCCAGGGATCTAACTGTGGGCGGCGGTAACCCAGGGGTCAGTTTTGGATAAAATCCCGAGGGCATTCCCTTCCTTCTCACTCACAATAAGGAAAAGGGGTAGCTGATAATCTGGGTATGCAAGGTTCAGTGGAATTTATTAAACTTTCTTTCAAAGGCTAACTGTGGTGTCGGAGAAGACTCTTGAGAGTCCCTTGGACTGCAAGGAGATCCAACCAGCTAATCCTAAAGGAAATCAACCCTGAATATTTGTTGGAAGGCCTGATGCTGAAGCTCCAATACTTTGGCCACCTGATGCGAAGAGCCAACTCATTAGAAAAGACCCTGATGCTGGGAAAGATTGAAGGCAGGAGGAGAAGGGGACAACAGAGGATGAGATGGGTGGATGGCATCACCAACTCAATGGACATGAGTTTGAGCAAGCTCTGGGAGATGGTGAAGGACAGGGAAGTGTGGCGTGCTGCAGTCCACAGGGTCGCAGAGAGTCAGACATGAGCAACTGAACAACAACAGAACTACCCTGGTCACCCCGAACAAGGCCGGATTTGCTGCTCTTTAGAAAGGCATACAGGACTTCCTTGGCAGTCCAGTGGTTAAGACTCCACACTTCCACTGCAGGGGGTGTGGGTCTGATCCCTGGTCAGAGGACTAAGATCTTGCAAATTGCATGGCGAAGCCCCCTTCCTGCCCCTTGCCCAAAAAGGCATATAGGGGCACAGTCATTAAAGAGAAGTTTGGAATCCAACTGCAACAATAACCCACTAGCCAAAGGAAACCCTGTAACTGACACTTGAAGAGTCTGGAGAGTTTTAAAATGCCTGGAGGTCTATCAGGATCTAGGTGTATTCTGTGCTCTGAGATTACATGTCCTGGATATCAAACGTGTGTTTGGACAAACTGCAGTGTTTCCGCTGAGACCTTATACCCCTTAATGGCTAAGATTCTTAACAGGTGAACAATGTCTTTGTGGAAATTTTGGAAGGGCGAGCAAAGAAGCAAACCATCTATATATTAACAGCAAGGTGGGCCCTCCAGAGAACTCTATGGCATTTAAGCAAGCCTTTAAAACTTGTGAGAAAGGCTTCCCTGGTGGTCCAGAGGTTAAGAATCTGCCTGCCAACGCAGGAGACATGAGTTCCATCCTTGGACTGGGAAGATTCCACAGGCCACAGGGCAACTAAGCCTGTGCACCACGGCTACTGAGCCCATGCTCCGGTGCCCTCTAGCTGTAACCACTGAGCCTGCGCCCCTAGAGTCCCTGAGCCTAGAGCTCGAGCTCCACAAGAGATGCCACTGTAACGAGAGGCCCAGGTACCACCACGAGAGGTGAGCCCCCAGGCACTGGCACCAGAGAAAGCCTGTGAGTGGCAATGAAGACCCAGTACCGCCAAAACACAGTGTTTTAAAAACACCTTAAAAAAAAAATCTGTGAAAAAGGGAACCTCAGTAAAGCCTCCAATGCATGACTGTCCAGGTATATTGTCCTTCCCAAGTAAAGGCACGAAGTTACATTTATCAACAGGAATACAAAAAAAAAAAAACAACAAAAAACCACAAGTCGCCCACAGTGAAAAAGTTGCTTCCAGTAGAGATGAACACCAATAGCACGTGGGGGTTAGGGACGCGGGGCAGCAGGGAGTCACAACGCTGCTTGCTGCCCAAGGCCCTGGACACACCCCTGCCTGGGCCGTCGGCTTTCTGGTAGGTCAATGGGCATGGCAAGGACGAGGGTGCGGCCCAGTCTGGGACAGAACCGGGTCCTGCTGGAACGCTTGCACCTCTGCGAGGGGGAGCTGCTGGGCATGGACAGAGCCACCCTGGCCCACCAGCCCGGGAAGGCCCTGTCTCCCCGCCTCCTCACCGGCGGGACACGGCAGCCTGGGCGTCCTTGGAGGCGTTGCACGGGTGGGTTTGGCTGTGGATTCTTGGAGGCCAGACCCGCCCTGAGTCTCCATCTGCTGGAGCTATCTTTCTTCTGGTGTCATCTTCAGGGATCCAGGCCAACTGACTGGCCAGATTGACAAGACCAAGGTAGACACTGTCTCCAATTCTATACAGGTTGTTCCAACAGGGTAAGTCTCTGGTTAGGTCACTTACAAACATGGAATTAGAAGCCACCTCTGTGGACTCAGCATTGGCACAGAGAAGCCTGACTTGCCTCCGAGAACAATTTGGAGCCTGCTGTAATAGCCACGGATGGACACGGCAGGCCTCTGGGTGCACGACTGCCTTGCACTCCAGCCCAGGAACTGGGGGCCGGCTCCAGGCTCTGTGCACGTTTTCGGCTGTACCGCAGCTTGGTCACATCAAAGGGCTGGCAGTTGGTTTCATTTAAGCTTCAGGGATCGTTCAGGGTTTTCTCAGCTGGTTGCCTTAGTCTAGCATTAGGCCTGACTTATCCGAGACAAGCACATGGCCTGACTGACAGAGGCCGGAGGGCCAAGCTGGCAAATCAGGGACCCAGTACTGAACTCCTCCCCCGGGTCTACGAGGATGCTGTTACCTTGGGAAAGTCCATGCAGCCTTAAGCTTGACCTGTGCCCATGGGGTGTAGGAAACCTGCTATGATTTAGTAGGATCCTCAGGTCTAATTCTGAAAGGGAAAGTCTTAATGGGCTTGGCTGGTGAGGTTTCAGTGACAGGAAAGAAAGGAAGTTCGGGTAAGAGGGGGCGGGAGGATAAAGAGGCAGCAGCAAAGAGCGATACTGGAGAAGGAAATGGCAACCCACTCCAGTCTTCTTGCCTGGAAAATCCCACAAACAGAGGAGCCTGGTGGGCTACAGTCCATGGGGTCACAGAGTCGGACACGACTGAGCAGAGAGATACAGAGGAGATGGAGCAGCAGGGTAGGAGGGGCCTCAGCTCACGCTGAAGAAGAGGCCTCCAACGCTTTACAGCCCCACCTCTTGTTGTTTACTAGGTTCCATTTGGAAACAGTATTTGGTAAGGAGGCAATTTTATGATCCCGAACACATTTAGAAGGCTCCAGAGAACAATTACCGTAACTACTCTGTGTGGATGGCCTCATCTGGTAGCTGCGGTTTTCTAACTTGGTTTGGAGAAAAATAAGTTTGGGGAGATCAAAGGTTCCTTGGAATTCAGTTATCCTTAGTAAGACTGATCCATTTAGTTAAAAATCTGCACATTTGTAAGTGGAAAGACCCTTAAACACATCAGAGTTCCTGAAGGGGCCACTTTTAGAACCTTCAGATGACCGGGATCCTGCTTTTGACTTCAGAATGAAACAGCCCTCACCAGACAACCTGTCCCTACCAAGACCCCAAATACAGTCAGAGAGCTCATCCAAAAGGAGGGGCTTGGGATCCGAGAGGAGACTTCCCAGACGAAGTCACGGAGGCCTGCGGGAGGAAGGGCACCAAGGGCTCGCTGGGGTCCCCTGCTCACTGGAAGGGGTCGCTCCTTGGCGGGTGTCTCCTCTGGAGCCCACTTCTCACACCATGTAATGACAACCTACCAGAAATGAGGCAAACTGAGGCCAGCTCAAGTTACCAGAAATCCAGTTTATTTGGGAGAGCCGAGGAACTGCATGTGGAACATGCAAGCAGAAGTGAGCGACATCAAGTCTGAAGGCTGAGGGCAGGCTGCTTCTGTGGGCACAGGGTGCAAAAGAGGAAAATCCAGTGAGGAGTTCACTGACTTGAAGTTCACTGACTTGAAGATGGACAGAGAGTGCTGGCAGATGCCGACTGGTCAGAGCACAAGGCTCGATCTTCTGTGAATCGGGCAATTTCGGGAAATCAGTCTCACAGTCTTTAACTTTCATATTCCTGAGGGCGCAGGCATGAGTTTCCCATTCGTATCCTTTGATTCCATTTTAGATGAAAATCCTTGCAGATTTCAAATTCAGACCCTGGTGACCTTTCCCAACCACCCCCACTGCAGACTTCACTTCCTGCTGCCACTCCCAATGCTCAATTCAACATGGCGGCTGCTACTGTTGGAACAGGTGACAACCACCGCTCAGTCAGGGTCGGGGCCAGCGGTGCAGCAGCACCCAAGACACCTCCCTCCGCAGACGGAGTGTGAAACACGCCCCCGCCCCGCCGGCCACGCCCCCGCCCCGCCGGCCACGCCCCCGCCCCGCCGGCCACGCCGTAGTCTCAAGGACTGAGACAGCAGCTGACGATAAACATCTGGTCATGGACAAACGCCCTCCTGACGACAGAGGCCAAAGATGCTCGGCTCGCCCCGGGACTCCACCACTCCAACGCGACCCCACACTGATACAGAGACCCTATTCTGGGTGACGCGACGACCCAGCAGTTAGAATTAAACACAACAGAACATTCCCCATGCCCCCAGAAGGCACTGAATCAAGGAAAGAACAACAAACAAGATAATGAGTTTAAAAAAATGGAAAATACTGCGAGGTCAAAACAACACAAACCCAGAACTCCACACTGAACACAGAGCACACACAAAGCAATCTGGTTTTGATCTGGGTTTGAAAACCATTCCTATCATTTCCTGCTGTGTAACCTCGGTTCCAACATCCATAACCAGGGCCCACCTGAGAGGCGGCCTTGAAGATGGAATGAAACCCAGAAGGGCCCAGTACATGGTCTACTCCGGGCCTCCCTCTGCTGTTACAATACGCTGTTAGATCCTACTTATCGCTTGCCATAAAACATACAAACCAGGTTACTGTAAAGATGACTACCCTCATCTAAGAAACAATCACCTAGTGTGGTGACATGTTACAAACAAGCGGGAGTTCAGTTAGTCAACCTTCATCACCACTATTTTAACAAAACTTTCTTAAAATACAAAGTTATAAGGAATTACCAAATTTGCAGGTTTAAGAAATATAACCATCCATTCGTTTCAAATGTTAGCATACTGAGTTTAACATTAATTTTATGAAAACACAGCTCCAAACCTCATCAAAAAGATCTCTTACTTTTAAAAGGCAACTAAGTTGAAATATGAAAGGAATACCAGGCAATAGACTATTCTAAAATTTCAAAAGAACATAGCAGTTCAGTTTCCCTTCCAGGGTCAAACAAAAACCCTGAGCCTCTAACTCTAAATCTGGATTGGCATGCAAATTTCCATGATTACACAAATGAATGTTTTGCTATTTATATAAGACACCTCACAATTCTATTTATGGATTAAAATTATTTTTTTACCCCAAACTTTTCATAGGGGAAAATATTTTGGTTGTAAATTATCCAATGTAACTTTAAATTCTTAATTTTTAACTGACAACATTTAGCCCATAGTTAGAGAGTAATTCCGTAATTTCAAACTGGGCCACTCTCAAGGGACAAAGTGTGAACTGGGGAATGTGGTCGGCCCTCACATAACCAAACCTGTTTATACATGTATTACCTATCTTAACTCAAAGGTCCTCAGTATCTTCCCATAACTGAACGATTAAAATGAACTTAAATGTAATCAATGTATTTCTGTAAGACTTCAGAATTTCACCAGAGTCCACAATTCTTATTAAACTAGGGTGGCCGTCAAATGAACCCCACAGCACAAACACTTGGTTCACATAAAAGCCTGAGGGCTGCTGACCCCACTCTACCCACCTGAGGTGGAGCCCCATCAGCCCTCCAGGGTTACCAGGCCACGTTCTGGCCCAGGGCAGAGAAGCCACTCTGTTTCAAGAAGGAATCAGGACGCTACCCCCAGGACATCCCAACGCCTCCACCCACAAACCCTGGCCCCTGTACAGAGCCGGACCAGGAGAGTCTCTGTCACTGCACGCCTTAGTTCAGGGAGTTAACTGTTGGATTCACCGTGCCAGCCAGTAAGTGAAAACACATCTAGAGCAAACAATCAGATCACTAATGTAAATAGCTGGAACAACAGAAGACGTCTTTGTAAATCAACATACTCTTCAGTATACTTGTAATCTCTTAGCAGTTAAAAAAAAAACTGTCCATGTCCTACACTCATATAAGTAGTCTTAAAATTATGTTCAAACTGATTTCAAACATGTGTAACGACTATCTTACATGCACTTTTTCTTTTGTCATGATCAAAAAATTATTTAAAAAACCATATGTATTACATGTTTACAGATGAACTACAAGTGGCAGGTAGTTAATTTCTGTCTAATTTCTGTCACCAAGTGTCAGTGGTGTATGCGGGAACCACAACTTCTGTACATGTTTGAAGCTTTTTACTCGCATGCTTTTTAGAAAAAGAACGGATAAATGATTCAATGTAGCTGAAGCCCCAGTACTCTGGTCACCTGATGCAAAGAGCGAACTCACTGGAGAAGACCCTGATGCTGGGAAAGACTGAGGGCAGGAGAGGATGACAGAGGATGAGACGGCTGGACGGCATCGCCGACTCAAAGAACATGAACTTGAGCAAGCTCCTGGAGACAGTGAAGGACGGGGGCCTGGGGAGCTGCAGTCTATGGGGTTGCAAAGAGCCGGACACGACTCGGCGGCTGACAGATGACCCATGTCTGCCTTCCCACTGAAGACCACGTTCCACGAAGGCCAAGGTTTATCTACCTGCTCAACGCAGCCATCCCTGGGTCCAGCACAGGACTAGGCAGAAGGCAAGGACCAGGCAACCCACTGCACTCAAGCACTCCCCGCTGCTGAGGGACGGTCCGCCACGAGCTGCCTGTGTACAGCACAACAGCAGGGACCCTGCACACTCGAAGCCTCTCCTAGGCAGGTTCTCAAGACACACAGGAAGTTACCTCTGTCCACGAGACAAGGGCAGACTGTCTCTTCAGAAGCTTGCTCCAGACCAAGCCCTCAGTTTTCACAAAGAAAGTAAAAAAGTTTCCTTTCCTTAACCAAAACAGCCTATTTTTACTGGAGGCACAGTGGTTCTTCATTGCTATAGCTCCAATTTCCTCCTCCACACTCTCTTCTCTGCAATTCTTTGTATATGACTGAATGAGTCAAACATTTCAAACTCTTCTTAATCCAAGGTCTTGTCACCTTGTCAGTAACACTGTCTCCTTTATTTCAAACTGCAAACACCCAAGTCCCTATTCCTTCTTTCTACTCCTGTTTTCAAACGCACCGATCCCTATCTAACGTAACTGTCTCCCACTGTGGAAACAGGTGAGGGCAAGGTCTTTCATCTGTTTTATTCAGTGCAATAAAACACCCCAGGATCCAGAACCCTAGAACTACCTAGCAGAGATGGCATTCACGGACGAACAGACAGATGAAAATCAGGGAAAGCTACTTCACGGTAACTGGGGAGCAGTGCTTGCTGTCGTTGCTGTTTGCTGTCTAAGTCGGGCTCCAACTCTCCCGCGACGCCATGGACTGTGGCTGCCAGGCTCCTCTGTCCATGAGATTTCCAAAGTACTGGAGTGGGTTGTGTTGCCATTTCCTTCTCCAGGGCATCTTCCTGACCCACGGATCAAACCCGCATCTCTTGCACTGGCAGGCAGATTCTTTACCACTGAGCCACCTGGGAAGCTGGATAAACAAGTACTAATGTTTTAAATTAGGACATCCCAACTTCATTCTTAAAACCTGTGCACATATTTAAATTGTACACTTGCTCTTTCTACCACTCCACACAACTATTACACAGAAATCATTTTAGCTTGTTTTCGAAAAGGCTTTTGGGGATAAGAATAAAATGCACAGTGTGTGTGTGTGTGTGTCTCTCTCTTAGTCGCCCAGTCGTGTCTGACTCTTTGTGACCCTACGGACTGTAGCCCACCAGACTTCTCTGCCCATGGAACTCTCCAGGCAAGAATACTGGAGTGGACTGCCATTCCCTTCTCCAGAGGAACTTCCCAATCCAGGGATCAAACCCTGGTCCCGTGCATCGCAGGCAGATTCTGCACTGTTCATTAAAAAAAAAAAAGTCCCACAGATCCAGAATGGAAGCACCTTTCGTAACAGCTGACAAAGTATATTTTTAGGAGGAAAATTAAGGCTACACAGTGAATTGCCAAGATCAAAAGGTAGAGTTCATGAAGTGATCTTTTGTAGTTTTGTCCCTACAGAAATACACCGCCTCTCTGATTACTAAATACTCATGAAATTTAAAATTCAATGGCAAACAATGTAAAGCAGCCCTGCTTTCTCTGAAGAGGACACGGAAGAAAACCAAAAGCTGTCAAACAAAAACAAATACACAGCATCATAAACTACCTCTTGAAAATCCCACGAACAGTCCAACACAAAACTCTTCGCTGCCCGTTTAGTAACAGCAGCGCTCAAGAAGAAAACCTCATAAGTGCAGTTTAGGAAGCCATGCTCACTGAGCCAGGAGGCAGTGTGCAGACTGAGCAATGCTGGAGGAGAGCGATTCCTGCAGTAACCCTGCACCAGCTACCTTCTACTTCTGAAGTCACCCCAGTGGTAGAGCGGTCTAAGTAATACCAGCCTTTTATTAGGTTGATACAAAAGCACTTGATGTCTTGGATCCTAAATTTTAAATCATTATAATTAAGCTCAAACACATCTTTATTAATCAAAACAGGAACCATTACAACCAACTCATTTTTGCCAACGAGAAATAAGTTGGTTTATTTCTCCAGAGTAAAAAAATCTGTGTTCAGGATCTAATCAACACTTGGAAAGCATGTTCTGCCTAATGCTGGTTGTGGAAGCACCTTCCCTGCAAAAAGTTGTCCAGATGTTTGAAGAAGTGGTAGTCAGTCGGCAAGGGATCAGGTGAATATGGCAGATGAGGCAAAACTTCATAGCCCAGGTCACTCAACTTCTGACGTGTTGGCTGTATCAACGTGAAGTCAGAAGCTGTCGCGGAAAAGAACTGGGCTCCTCCTCCTGACCAACGCCGCCTGTAGGCACTGCCGTTTTTGGTGCATCTCATCAATCTGCTGAGCGTACTTCTCAGATGTAATGGTTTCGTCGGGATTCAGAAAGCTGTAGTGGATTAGCAGACTACCAGGGACCATGACCTTTTTTTGGTACAAGTTTGGCTTTGGGAAGTGCTTTGGAGCTTCCTCTCGGTTCACCAACTGAGCTGGTCATCGCCAGTAGTTGTATAAAATCCACTTTTCATCTGATCAAGAAATGTTTGTTGCTGTTACATTCTAAGACAACACACCAAAATTGCAATTCTTCTGATTTGCAATCAGCTCATGAGGCACCCACTTAACGAGCTCTTTCACCTTCCCAGTTTGCTGCAAATGCCGAATGACTACAGTATGCTCGACGCTGGGTTCTTCAGCGACTTCCCGTGTAGTTGCAAGAGGAACAGCTTCAATGATGCTCTCAACTCTAGTCGTCAACTTGCAATGGCCGGCCACCACGCTCCTCGTCCTCGAGGCTCCGGTGTCCTTTGCACAACTTCTCGAGCCAGCAAAGCACTGTGCTCGGGAGCACCTCCTAGTTGCTGATGCGTTGTTGATGCTGCAAGTTGTCTCTGCTGCTTTACAGCCCATTTGAAGTCAAATTAAAAAAAAACTCTCAAATTTGCTTTTTATCTAGTATTTCTATAGTCTAAATATAAAATAAACCACAAGTAATAAGTCATTAGCAAAAAACATAAAGCAAGAAATGCACATTAAAATGATGTATAACATTACCACATTTAGCTTAGAACGTATACCAGTGTCAGATGGCAAAGTTAACAATGAAAAGCATAATTACTTTCGCACCAACCTAATATTAAACCGTAATCACTTTTGCACCCACCTAATACTGTCCGCCTAAACACCTCTTCCTTTAAAAAAACAAAAAAGTAAGCACTCCCCAAACAGCAGTCCCAGACCAATCTCCCTACAAGCTCCTCAACACCGCCTTATTATTCAAACATGCCATCACTTAGAGCACCAGTTTTCCCTGTTTCATACAGCTGATGGCCCTTTAGGGCTTTGGGAATTTAAACCACCCACTGGTCACAGACACTACCCATGTAAAAAAAAAACAGAAAACCACCCTTGGTTCTCTGGCAAAACTTTCAAAAAGTACAACACAATCAAAACAATCTTAAACCATTTTAAAACTGTGGACAATGAACAAAAAGGAAGAAAAGTAACTGAATGTAAGTAATTTTGAACTCTATCAGTCCATGTATGGATTTACATTTGAGGTCACACCTCCTGATGCTAGAAGACTATCTACTTGCTCAAAAAAAAAAAAGGGAAGGATTTCAATTTTAACCCTAGTTGGCCACAAGTTGCAGACACGGAATTAATAATGCTTTCAATATTAAGAAGCTGGTAAAAATCCTGACAGGTTAATGGAAATAGTTTAACTAAAGATTCAAGCAAGAATTCACAGGCTGTAACGCACTGACGAACACATACCAACTCTAAGCCCTCAACTGCTACAAAATCATGGTCTCAGATTAAACTCTCTCCACAGAAAATATCACAGAAAGGTCTGATAATCTTAATGGTCAATTCACAGTACAGTATCTGTACACTTTTAGAGGGCAACAATCCTAAAACCTAAGTATC
The DNA here is from genome assembly GCF_019923935.1 of Bubalus bubalis. NCBI lineage: Eukaryota > Metazoa > Chordata > Mammalia > Artiodactyla > Bovidae > Bubalus > Bubalus bubalis. Next base: position 130,100,057 of record NC_059161.1, on the reverse strand, counting down.
CTTTCCAGAATTTGGTTTACTAAAGCTATCAAACCAAAAGTGATAAGAATCAACTATTGGGAAGAATTTAATGTCTCCAATCACCATTCTATACAGTATTTTCAAAAATAATGCAAAAGTCACAAAAGTATTTAGATGTTAATTTGAAATACAGAGGCACAAATAACAGTGGACATTCTGAATTAGTAACATGGGTCAAAAAAAAGACTACAAAGTAGTAACTGGTGTTTAAGACAGCACTATAGTGTTCAAATTATTTTATATAATTATAAATAACTATTTTGAGAATAATTACTCTCATCTTTCCATGAGAAGAGACCTCAAAGTTCCAGTGAAAGCTTTCCTAAATAAACTTAAAATAGTCACAATTTATTTTATCTATAAAACGATCTCCCTTTGTCACTTCATTCTATAGGAAATTAAGTCTTCCAATGGTATTTTTGTTGACCAAGTCTTCAATCAATCCCCAAATCTCAGAACAAACAGGATACTTTACCTTCGAAAGATGAAAGAAAAAAATTTCCCTATCACAAAACAAGTTTAAAAAAAAGCAGCTAATAAATTGAGAAAATTCATTTTCTACAATTTCCTTCTCCTGTCAACTCTATCTTAACAAGTTAACCACTAATAGATAACGCTAATGTTTAAGCCACCCTCCTCCACTTTAGCACTCAATCTTTTAAATGTATTCCTACTCGTAACACCATCTTTCTTTCTTGCAAAGTCTTTTTTATGTTAGCATATTATTAATCCCACTAGCTATCATTAATCGCTGTCTGTAATCATTTCCAGATTCTACTATGGAGAGCACTTAGCATTCTGTGGAATCACAGAATCTGGAGCTGGAAATAATCAACCAGCTTAAATCCTCAAAACCTAGACTTCAGTTAGGCTCTGCTGCTGCTAAGTCACTTCAGTCACGTCCAACTCTGTGCGACCCCATAGACAGCAGCCCACCAGGCTCCCCCGTCCATGGGATTTTCCAGGCAAGAGTACTGGAGTGGGTTGCCATTGCCTTCTCCGCAGTTAAGGCTCACTGCAATAATAAAAACAGCTTATTAAAACTTTTCATCCTCTCTACAGAGAAGCTGTAAAGTTAGGCCAAGTTCCCAGGTGGCTCACTAGTCAAGAACTCACCTGCCAATGCAGGAGACACGGGTTCAACCCCTGGTCTGGGAAGATCCCACACGTCGTGAAGCGACTGAGCCCGTGCGCCACAACTACTGAGCCTGTGCTCTAGAGCCTGGGAAGCGCAACTACCCAAGCCCTGTGCCCAAAAGCCCCAACTCCACAGCAAAAGAAGCCACTGCAGTGAGGAGCCCGCACACCACTGGAGAGCACCCTCCCCCAAAACACTAGAGAAAGCCCTCCTGCAGCAATGGAGACCCCCTAGGCCTAAATAAATTTAAAAAATTTAAAAACAAAACTGCTTGCATTTTAACCCAAGTTCTGTCACCCTGCAAACACCACTTTACTTAACCCTCTCAGGGCCTCAAGCTTCCTGAGTGGTTACAGGGGAAAACAACAGTCTTATCTCAAAAGTCATTAGACTTCTGAAATGAGTCAACGCAAGCCAAGAGACTATCAGAGGTCCTGGTGTGTAGGACAACTATTAATCACTTAAGAGGAACAGTTACTTTAAAAAAAAAAAAAAAAGACAGTAATTTTAAAGAAGACAACTTAGTTCAACGACTCATTCTGAGAACTTTCGGGTGCCTATTCTTATACTTCACAGCGTTGCTGTTGTTCAGTGGCTCGGTCATGCCCGACTCTTTGCGGTCCCGTGGACTGGGGCCCACCAGGCCTCCCTGACCGTGGGATTTCCCAGATGAGAATATTGGAGGGAGGTTTCCGTTTCCTTCCCCAGGGGATCTTCCGGACCAGGGATCGAATCGGGGCCTGCCGCACGGACAGATGGGTTCTTCACCACTGAACCACCAGGACGGGTTAAGGTGGGGAGGGGGGGGGGTGCATATGAACCACAGGCCCGCAGACAAGGGAGGGTATGGGCACGCCTGGCCAGGAACCCGACCCCCGCCTTCCTCGGGGCCCAAAAGGCTTCATGCTGAACCCAGACCCGGAGTCACTGCGGACGATGGGAAGGAAGTCTGATCGCGACCGGGCGGCCCTCTGCTGGGACGCACAGAAAGCATTCGGGAAACAGAGGACTGGGGAGGGAGGGGAACGCGGGTAGGCAGTCAGGTACCAACAGGCACACCGCTGTGACTGCCGTCACCGTCTCCGGCAGCGCTTCCCCGCCTGCAGAATGACGCGGCCGCCCGGCCCCGACGACGGCCAGGACCGCTAAAAGCGCCGCCGCGCCAGCAAACCCGGGCCCGAAGCCCCCGGCGGCCGCGAATCGCGGTCACTCCGCCCCGGGGAAGGGCTCCGGGGCCGAAAACAAAGGCCCCGGGAGGCTCCGCGCTCCCCCGGGCGCTCGCGGCCCGGCCCGTGGCCTCAACCTCCCCCGGGACATCGCAGGGCCGGCGGGCGGGCTGGCGGGGGCCGCGCGGGAACAAAGCGCTCCTGACCCTCGGGCCGCGCGGACACCTGCCGCCGCCTCCCGGCCGCCCGCCGGGCCCTGCCCGCCTCCCCGCGGGCTCCGCTCCCGCCCGCCCGCTCCCCACTCCGGGTCCGGCCCCGCCCCTGGCACCGCGGCTCCCCGAGATGGCCTCCTGCGCGGCCCCCGCCAGCCCGGCCCCGGCCCCGCCGGCCCCAACAAAAGCGTTACCCGGCCGAGCCCTCGCCGCCGCACCTCGCGCCTCCTGCGGCAGTAGCGGCAGCCGTCTGGGCTTCGCTCGCTCCGGGACTGCGCCGCCGTGGCCGCCAACAACGCCGCCACCCATTGGCCGAGTCCGCTGTCACCGCCCTCCTCGAGCAAAATGGGCTGCTATTGGACCAGTGCGGCGCGAGTCCGCTACGCTTCGGCGCCGCCGGCGACGGCCAATCGGAGGCAGTCCCGGGGACGCGTCGCCGAGACCCGCGCGCTCATGCAAATAAGGGCGTGTGGCGTCACCAGGGCGCGCGGGCGCGCTCCTTCCGCCTCTTTAAGGGGCGGGGGCGCGCGGGGCCCACGTGGAGGAAGCTTGCTGCCGCGCACCCCTCTAAGCAACCCGGGCGCCACCCCTTTCGCCCCCTCACCCACCCACCCCTGCCTGCACAGTCCATTCCCCACCCCAATCGCCCAACCCCTGGCCTGTGCAGCCCCCTACCCCCGATTCGGGCGCACCCCTCTCCCCTCCCCGGCCCCCCGGGGGCCTGGGCAATGTCTCGGATTCCTCCCGCGCCCCCTGGTACCTCGGATTGAGCTCCACTCCCAGGAACGCGCGCTGACCCCGCCGACCTCCGCGATCCCCTGGCCCAGGTCTACCCCCTCAGATCCCCAGGCTCGTCCTGCCTGCAGGGCTTGGCTCGTGGGTCCCCTCTTCCTTCCCTACCCTACCCCGCACACTCACGGGCTCTCCCAGGGCAGCGCACAGGCCCGCGCCCAGTGTCTCAGACTGGTTCTGGCCTGGCTGACCTCCCCGACCAGAGGAAGGGCTGGGCCGCTGGGGTTGGGGTACCGACCCCGGCCTCCCCACAACGCAGTTCCTGGAAGACTTAAAAAGCGCTTTAGTGAGATGAGATGACAGTTCGGTGGAAGCCCACATGCCACAGGCCCGGGCTTCAGAGTGTGTTTCTGGGCGCTCTCTTCAGTTGAGGGGTCGTTTTTGTCCCTTTCTTCCGAAACATTCCTGTCTTTGAATGAGCCTGCTCCTGAAACAGGTTCTAACTTTGAGCAAATTTCATGGGGCGAAAGTTGGAAACCATCTAGAGGCTCCTGTTGGAGGGACTATTAAGGACATACGGTCACTAACCACAGGGTGGCCAGCGGGTGCCCAGGTGTGACCCCCAACGTAGGGACCTGCATCTGTATTGGGAGCAGGTATGGGATCCCAAGCCTTACTTGGCTTTTCTGCAGTGACCTTGCTTTGCTTTCAGTAAGGATGGGGCAGAGCTGGGGGAGGAGGCGTAAACGGCAACAGAAAAGAACCCCAGAATTTTCAGGTGAGGGGGTCTTCCTCCTCCTGTTTAATAAAGACTCATATTCACGAGGCCGCTGGGTCTGGCCCTGCCCAGATGTTTGGTGGTCAGTGCAGGTGGCAGGGAGCTGGTGGAGCCCCCACCACACCAGCACTAGTTGGTTGGGCAGGCTGTGGGCTGACCCCTGGACCTGGTCCTCGCTCCACTGGCTGCGGTGAGGCAGCCTGTCCTTCTCCAGGTCGCTTTAGTGAATTGGTGGGAAGGTGGACGACCTTGTCCAAAGCCTTTCTGTCGGTGTCGGGACTGAGAATGCTGTCCCAACTTCCTGTGGCTGCCACAACAAAGGGACACAAACTGTGGGGCTTAGAAAACACAACAGCCTTGTGTGCTCTCACGGTTCTGGAGGCTGGAAGGCAGAAATCAAGGCATCACAGGGCTCAGTTACCTCCAGGGGACTCCCAGGGAGGATCCTTCCTGCCTCTTTCAGCTTCTGGGGGTTCCGGGCTGTGGCGACATCTCATGGCCGCCTCTGTCTCCATAGATCCTCTTTAAAAAATAAAATCAAGCCAAAGCAGGAGTTTAATTGCTAACGGATTGATGAAGTGACATTTTCCACTAAAAGACGATGAAGATCGTTTTGAGAAATAAAGTCAGAATTATATTTAGGGCTCATGAGAAAGAATCGAGTAATATCAGGAATCTTTTTAAAAACACAAAATATTTTATTTAACATATGACCAAACAGTTCACAGTATCCCTACTCAAGTTCAGAAATACAATTCATGCGTGTGCACTCAGTTGCCTCCGACTCTTTGTGACCCCGTGGATTGTAGCCCACCAGGCTCCTCTGTCCATGAAATTTCTCAGGCAAGAATACTGGAGCAGGTTGCCATTTCCTCCTCCAGAAGATTGTCTCAACCCAGGGATGGAACCCCGGATCTTGTGTCTCCTGCATTGACAGGTGGATTCTTTACCACTGAGCCACCTGGGAAGCCATGTATTAAGAAAACATTACCCTCATATAAGTCCCTTATTATAGTCGGAGAAGGCAATGGCACCCCACTCCAGTACCCTTGCCTGGAAAATCCCATGGACAGAGGAGCCTGGTGGGCTGCAGTCCACTGGGTCGCTAAGAGTCGGACATGACTGAGTGACTTCACTTTCACTTTTCACTTTCATGCATTGGAGAAGGAAATGGCAACCCACTCCAGTGTTCTTGCCTAGAGAATCCCAGGGACGGGGGAGCCTGGTGGGCTGCTGTCTAATAGTTAGTTGTTTTTTAGTCCTGTGCTCCAAAAATGATATCTGAAACATTATCTAATTACTATGCTCACAAGCTAAACAAAGGACTTTGTTTTGAAATATAAAAACAAAAAAATTCAAAGAATTACAAAGGATGCAACTTAGTTACTGACACATTTTGCTGCATTTGTGTCTAAAGAATTCAAATACTACATCTGCATTAGGGTCCCTGGGTAACTTTACATGAAACTTTTTTTTTTTTTTTAAATGACTGTTTTTACTTAGGACTCTTTAGTCCAGAGTTTTAGGTGCTAGGATGGACACCTAACTTGCTGTCGTCTCTGATGAAATAAAGAGATGTATTAACATGGCTTAGCGTCTATAGGAGGTAACAGATAGATCCACAGAAGGAGGTGAAAGGGCTTTCTCGAGGCCACGTTACTTAAGAAGCTCAACTGCTAGGAGTTGAGTCTATTCCATTTTGGAAAGGAAAGCATGACTGAATTTAAAGGGTTCTCTGTGCTGACTTTTCTTGCTCTTATTCTTGCAGATAGTTTCTGTATTTTCAGCTACCAGAGGCGAGCACCATCACAGGTTTCCAGATCCCCTATCTCCCTGTTTCACGTCTGTATATATATTCTTATTTTAATATAAATTCTAAAATGTTACTTATTTTTGGTAGGGCTGGGTTTCTGCTGCTGTGTGCGGGCTTGCTCTAGCTGCAGTGAGCAGCGGCTACGCTTCATTGCAGGGTGAGGGTTTCTCATTGCGACGGCTCCTCTCGTGCTGCACAGGCTCCAGGGCAGGCTCAGCAGCTGCAGCTCGTGGGCCCTAGAGCTCCGGCTCAGTAGTTGTGGCACGCTCCCTCAATAGCTCGAACTGTGTCCCCTGCATTGGCCGGCGGACTCATCCATTGACCACCCGAGAAGTCCCTGTGTATATTCTTGTTACAATGAGATTGTTTTTCCCACTTCCTCAAGGGCAATTTTAAAGGTTTTTGAGCTACCTTGGAACAAATACAATACTCTCAGAATACAGTTAAGTGTAAATGACTATCCAAATTTAGGTCTGATGAGTAGTTCTTTCTTTGTCATTACTCTTGCACAGTCCCGAGACATACAGCCTAGGGTGTGGCGTTTCTGTTGATCCTGGTTTTGCTGTGGCTGCTTTTGGTTAAGGTGAAGACTTACTGATAACATGATCAGCAGTATCAACTACAGCAGGGACAATAAGAGAAGTCATCAAGCCCAACAAGGACTGTGCAACTTGTATGTGATATTAATACATTAAAGCGGAAATCACAGACCTCCCCAGTGGTCCAGTGGTTACAACTTTGTCTTCCACCACAGAGAGGGCAGGTTCAATCCCTGGTCAGGGAGCTAAGCTCCCACCTGCCTCACAGCCAAAAAACCAAAACATAAAACAGAAGCAGTATTATAAAAATTCAGTATTTTTTTAAAATGGCCCACATTTAAAAAAATCTTTAAAAAAAGCATGCAACTAGGAGACAAGTAGAAGTATAAAGGAAAGGTGGGCTATCCAAAGCACTTTTTACATCCAAAGATCGTAACAGTGCTACTCCCCACAACCCAGGGGGGTGTGTGTGTAAGTCCCTTCAGTCAAAGGTATTTCTTATTCTGTCTCCCCATTCCCCTGTGCAACTTAGCCCCTTAAAAACAAGCCAACGGCTTTATCTGGGATTCAATGGAAGAAAAAGCAGCATTTCCGTATTAGATGAAAATGTTCTGCTGGACTCGCGTGGGGATGCTGTGTGTCTATATTACATGTTAGGAGTGATTTAAAGCCTTCTCCAGCGTTAACTTTTGTCCTGAAAGTGTTAAGTTGCTCAGTTTTGTCTGACTCTGTGCGACCCTATGGACTGTAGCCGGCGAGGCTCCTCTGTCCGTAGACTTCTCCAGGCATGAATACTAGAGTGGGTAGCCATTCCCTTCTCCAGGGGATCTTCCTGACCCAGGGACGAGACCCAGGTCTCGTGCATTGTAGGCAGATTCTTTACCTTCTGAGCCACCAGGGAGGCCCCAGACTTTCGTTTTACCTGCTGACATTGGGACCACTGTTCCTTGTAAATCATGAACCATCCAGTCACCCTGTCCTGGATTTATGATCTTGAGAAAGACTTTCACCGTCTTGGACAGTAGTTTCCTCATCTACTAAAGGAGGTGAGTGATCTTTCAGATAACCTTTTAGTGCTAACATTGTGTGATGCTAGGGAATGCAGTTCAATGCAGGCAATGTATTAATATATAAAAACATTTTGCTCAAGTGTCTGTTCTGATGACCCCAGCCGCATTCCAGGACCTGCAAATAGCTCAGGGTGGCTCATGGCCTAAAGATAGCGCCTGGGAGTCCCACTGGGAGGTGAGCCTGGGCCGGTGCCCCGGGGTACTCGCTGGGCCAGGCGGCAAGCTGTGTCCCCACCTGCCCGTGGGTGTGATGGGCAGGTGTCGGGCTCAGAGTGATGCCAGCCTTGCCATCCCAAGCCCCCTGCCTGGGTCTAACATCTCAGATCTCAGGCACTGGGTCTTGGACTCCCCAACAGAAGCAGGAACCGGAACCCCCTGCAGCTGGCCTCGTTGCAGCGGCTCTTTGGAAACTGCACCCAGTCTTTTCACGTCTTTCTTGAGATCAGGCAGCCATCCTCACCTGCCTGCACTCTGACTGTATTTTCTGCCCCGCTCCTCACATCACAGCCACAGATGGATTTAAATTAAGCAATCTGGCCCTGGAGGGGACCCTGGCCCTCGCCTCTTGGGGGGACCGTTGCTCAGTGAACAGCCCACAGGGCTGGTAGAAGAGGGGGAGCCTGGGCCCCAGAAGCACCCATGTGCCTCCCCATGGTGGTGGCACCCAGGTCATGATGCTCTCGTAACACAAGACATGTGGACACACAGAGGAAGTGGAAAATCGCAGTATATTGATATCAGAAAACATCCTGTCTATTCTGTGCAGAGCGAGGGGTGCCTGACATGGGGTGTGTCTGTAAACGCACACCCTTAGAGAGAAGGAGCCAGGAGCTTGTGCCCAAAGTGTTACAGGCTCACTCAGAGATGGCCTTAAGGAGACACTCAGTTGCGATTTTATTCTGGTAGTTTGCTGCATGATTTGATTTTTTAAAAAACATATCTGGCCGTGTCGGGTCTCAGTCGTGGTGCGCAGCCTCAGTTTTGTCCTGGTCTCAGCTGCCCTGCAGCACGTGGGCTCTTGGTTCCCCGACCAGGGATCGAACCCGCATCCCCTGGCATTAAGGCAGATTCTTAACCACTGAACCCCAGGGAAGTCCCATGATTTGATTTTTAAATTGTGAATCTGTAATATATATTTTTTTAATAATGAAAACTTGGAAGATTTCTCTTTGGGAAGAAACAGGAAGACTTTGGGTTTCCCAGGTGGTGGCAGTAGTAAAGAACCCAGCTGCCAATGCAAGAGGCGTAAGACGTGGGTTCAATCCCTGGGTGGGAAGATCCCCTGGAGGAGGGCACGGCAACCCACTCCAGTGTTCTTGCCTGGAGAATCCTATGGACAGAGGCGACTGCGGGCTGTGGTCCATAGGGTCGCAGAGTCAGATGTGACCGAAGCAGATGAGCACACACCCATCCAGGAAGACAATTCTGGCTCTTAAAGCTGGAAAGAGGTTTCATACACACACATGAATGAAACAAAATTTTACTAATGAATTGATATTTTCCAAGTTAAAAAAAGTTTTTCACCCCATCTTGTTCCAAAAGGTTCTGCTGTGGCTCGTGAGGGTACAAAGGCCAAATGCAAAGGGGACAGCAAGGACTCTGCTGACCAGGCTGTGGTGGGGTGGGGAACCTCCTGGGCCCCCCACACCCCCTGCAGGCACCCTGGCCGGGGCCAGTCCCTACTCCCCACCGTCCTTTGCAGCTGGCAAAGGGCTCATGTTCTCCACTAAAGACAAGAGGGTGAAGGACCTCCCTGGCAGTCCAGTGCTGAAGACTCCATGCTTCCAATGCAGGGGCCGTGGGTTCAGTCCTTGGTCAGGGAACTAAGACTCTGCATGCTGTGCGGCCATAGCCAAAAAAATAAGCAAATAAAGACGAGAGGGTTCCCTGGTGGCATGTTACAAAGAATATCAGATCGTGAAGAGTCTCGCACACGGGAAGATAAAGAGGATGACCTAGGGACAGACGCTGGTGGCTCTGATGTGACCACGAGCGCGTGCTTGATTGGCTTCATCTGCTGTTTCGGCCGAAGGCAACTCCGTGAGGGACCTCACACCGCGCTGCCTTAAACTAAGACACGAAGACACAGCCCGCACGATCGCGTGGACAGAACCGAGAACCCCTTAGTCACCCCACGCCCAGTCCACACGTGGATATCCCCGGACATCTCTGCGGCAGGTTTGCTCAGCACCGTCAAGGCCCACACGCTGGGGGTGGTGCTGGCGCTTCTCGGGCCCCGCCTCCTGGAGGAGCCCGTCCGCCTCCGTGGGCACCGCCTGCCTGTGCCTGGCTCCCCAGTGCAGCCGGTGAGCAGGACGTGAGGCTTCCAGGAGGGGCCCCCAACCAGGGGCAGGGGCCTCACCCGAGCACTGGAGGCGGCGTGCTCTCCAGCCTCAGCTACGTCCCAGCCAGGGTCTGCCTGGGCGGCACAGGTCCGGAAGCTTCACTCGGTGCTGACTCTTTGTTCTTAGTGGAAAAACCTCTCTGTGCAGGTTAGCCCGGCTCTCCCCCGCAGGGGACCCCTCAGGCCCCGATGTCCCTCTCAGGGGATGCGGAGACTGAGAGATGCGGGGAAGGGTGATGGGCAGAGCACACCTTTCCTGGTCCCCGTCACCTCTGAGCCACCTGCGGGATGACGCTCCACCATCGTGAGAACCGTCAGCTCCCAACTTTGAGCTGAGCCCACCAATGGCCCTGGCCGGAGTCGGCGCCGCACTCAGGGCCCGGGAACAGGCTGTCCAACTGCCCTGCTCCATCCGCTTCTGTTCCGTCCACTGGCCCGCTGCCCCTTTCAGTGGGGCCACTGGGGGCCCTGAAGCGCAGTGTCCATGGGGGCAGAGATGCTTAATCCTGCCAGTTAGGAAAACCAAGTTTGTGGGGCAGATGTCTCCTCCCACGGTGACAGGTATGACGTCTTGGTCTTCTTTGCAAATGTAGACACGGGATTTCAACGGCTCCTTCTTTTCAGTGCCCAGGTCTTCCCAGACTGGGCTGGGGGAGACTGCTGAGGCTTTTGACTTTGAAATAGTAAGAGGTTCCAGGAAGCTGCAGCAAAAGGGTTCCTGTGCCTTCCACGTGATTTCCTGGTGCTTACATCTCACCCAACATCAGCACCCGGAGACCAGCCCTGGGGGCACGTGGCCTCGGGCATGGACTCCTGCAGCCACCACCGCGGCCGAGGGGTGAGGGGTCCAGACTGCCCGCCACCGTGAAGACCCCTCCTGCTGCCCTTTCTAGCCAGCCCCCACCCCAGCCCCACCAGGTGCGCTCTGCACCTCCGGGCTCTTGAGGAGGTCATCTCACTGGATCTCACCATGCGGGACCCTCTGCCTGATGTCCTGGAGACCCCCTGATCACCGTGCGGTTCCTGGTCTGCCCCATGCCTTCCTTCCTTTCAGGACATTTCCTCCCAGGAGGAGGCTGCCGCTCAGAGCCGGAACCAGTCTGGGTGCTCACGTTCACCAGGGCAGCCCCTCAGCCTGCAGGGCCGGGAAGCGCCGTGCCAACAAGCCGAGGGTGAGCGCCTGCTGTTTCCTCCCTCCGGGACACCTCCTCTCCCGCGGAGCTCTGTCCCCGCACCTCGCGGGGGTGACAGCCACGCGGTGCTCTGCGCAGCGACACAGCACTGGGGTCCCACGTGACTCCTGCTCTGGCCTCAGGGGCGCGTTCTCACCCCGACCCACGGAGCCACTGCAACCGGGTGAAGGGGCGCTTTCCTAAACGGCTGCTGCCCTCTTCCCTGCCCTCGCCGTGCCCCCCGCCTCGGGGGGTAATGGGGGGCGCCCTGAGACCTCTGAAGTTAAGACACCCAAGGGCACGTGGTGCCTGTCTCTCTGGGGAGCACTGAGGCCACGGACCTGGGGCCCCCACCCAGCACCCCGGCTCCAGAGCGCAGACCCCGCCCTGAGCGCACCCAGTGGGGGCCCTGACCGAGACCCGCCAGGTGGGGCCAGGCTCAACGATACGGTCACCGTCAGCACCGAGAGCGGGGGCGGCTTGCGGGGCAGCACCGGGTAACTAGCCTGGGCTTGTTTCACTTTGTTCTGGGGCTTTTTTTTCTTACTGGTATTTATTTTTGTCGTTGAACATATTAATCCCTGGGTCGGGAAGATCCCCTGCAGGATGTGCTGTGTGGGCAACCCACTCCACTATTCTTGCCTGGAGAATCCCACGGACAGAGGAGCCTGGGGGGCCACAGCCCAGGGGGTCGCGGTCAGACACAAGTGAAGCGCCCTAGCATGCATACCAACACCAATGCCCAGAGCCTGTCCTTGGGGGTCCTACCCTCGCGCCCCCACGGGGCTGGGCCCCCAGTGCAGCCAGGGCGGGAGGGCACGTGCTCCCACCTGCTCTGCCAGCAGTGCTCCTGTGGGCAGGGTGCAGGGTGAGCATGCCCAGCCCTGGGCATGGCCGGCACCCCCCGACCATGGGCCGGGTCGCGGCACCGACTGCCACACGAGAACAGGATGACGACCCGCGGCCCGTCGGCCCGGCCCCGCGGACCCCACCGTGGTGCTCGCGGAGCCCACCTGGCCCCTCGGTGCCCCCGCCTCGACCAAGGCTGGAGACACACCGTGGAGCTCAGTGGGGATTCTCCTCCTCCTCCGGGAGTGAAAACGCGTGAACAGGGGTGGGGAGGACATGCTCCCGGGCGGGGACCCGGGAATGCTGCGGCCCCCATCTCACCCTGGGGGTGCTGAGCCGGCCCTGCCGCCCGCTCGCCTGCAGGATCGCAGTGGAGACAGTGCGGCGAGCTGAGCTAGCATGACCTGAGTGCCCGGCCGGGCAGGCTTTGTGTGCGGCGCTGCAGGCTCTGCCAGTTTGAGCCCGTCTTTCTCTTGCTCAAATGCCTCCCAATGCGCCCACACAGCAGAGATTAGCTGATAGCCATCAGTACTGGCGGGGCGGGGGGCGCTGGTGGACGGTCCTCGGCTGAAGCCACTCAGCGGTCTGAGCCCCCGAGTCGTGACCTGCTGACCCAGCAGACCAGCCAGCCCGGCGCGCGCTGACCGTGCAGGCTGACGGCAGAGAGAGCCCAGCCCCCGGTTGGGAAGACTTTATTACTGACGACTCAGAGCAGGAGGCAGCCCGGCCCTCTGTGGACAGAGCGCTTCACTCGGGGCCGAGGGCCACTGTAAACAGGCGGGAGCACAGGCGGGGTCCCGGGGGGTCACGGGGGGCCCCCGTTCTGAACCAGTTGCAGGTACTCCAAGTGCAGCTTCTCCTGCGCCTCGAACAGCTTCCGCAGCTTCTTGGCCTGCCCCTTGCTCAGCTCTTTGCCTTCAGTGTCGTGCGTGGGCAGACCCTGGGGGGCGAGAGCACGGCGGTCACCCCGGGCACCCCGCCCCCACACCACACTCTGCACCCAGCACCCCGATCTGCAGCGCCGGGGCCTCTGGGGAGCACCCTCCTGCCCCGGGCTGAGAGGCATGGCACCCAGGTGGGTCGGCGGCCTCCTTGCTCGTGTGAGCTGAAAAGCACAGGGGGCCGGAGGGTCTCAGGAGGCCCCACTGGGGAAGCCCTGGCCGGGGGCATGGCTGTGCCACGCCCTCCGGACCGTCTGCGGGGACAGGCTCTGCAAACCCCTTAACCAGCCCCGCACTGACGGAGGGCAGTCCTGCACACAGGCTGGAACTAAACAGCCCACACGAGCCCGTTTTCCTGGGCAGAGACGTTCCTCAGCCAAGTTCAAACCCCTGCCGTCCCCGTTTCATGGTCTAACAATGTCCTGAAAAGAAAAAAAAGGCTCCTCTTACATTTTCGTCGAACTTGGAGTATTTGTCACTTTCCGATAAGAACATCTCACTGGGTGGGATCTTCATCTTGGCCAGCTTCGCTGCCTGGAACACACACGTGGGGTCACTGCTCCGAGCCCAGAGGGGGGCCCCACGCCAGCCCCCAAGTTCAGGGAGCGACAGAAAGACCGAGGCGACACCCAGGCAGGGGGAGTTAAAGGCGGAAAGTGGAGGTTTTCTGTAGGACAGAGGGGTGCGGGGCACACGGCAGGGTCAGGGTGGCAGGCGCCAGCCTGCAGCCGCCGCCTCCCTGGGGCACCACGTGGACGCGGGGGACAGAGGTGGGGGGCAGCTAGGCTGCGAGAGACACGGACGGCAGAGTGGGGGTTAAAGTGCCTTCCTGCCGGAAGCCCCTCACAGGCAGATGCTACCTCCTGCTCCTGTCTCTTCCTGGCAGCCTCCTCTTTCTTCTTCCTCTTCTCCTCTTCCGCCTGTGGGACAGCAGACTCCCGTGAGCTGAGCCGCCCAGGCCCCGCTCGAGGGGGAGGGCGATGGGACAAGCCCCCTGCTCCCCACTGCTGCTGCCCGCTGCCCGGCCTGCTCTGGACACGGGGCAGGGAGTGGGCACCACACGTGAGGTCACCCTCAGCACGGCCACCGTGAAGGAGGGACCAGGGATGGCCTGGCCGTGCGGAGGGACCAGGGATGGCCCGGCGAGCCCCGCTGGGTGGCGCCACCCGGGGGCGGGAGGGTGGCCTGGGTGCTGGGCTGCGTGCCCGCACGGAGCGGCCTGGAGCCCACCGTGGGTCTGCCGAGTCCCCCGCTGTGTACACCCCTCCTGGCGTCCACGGCGGCACCCCGGGGCACAGGCAACCCTGCTGCCTCACCACTCCCCTCCCGGACACTTGCGGAGGCCCCTCCCAGCCCCCAAATGCAGGTTGACAGCGGCCTCCTCCTATAGCCCCGTGGGCCCAGCCCATGAGCTGTGCCCAGAGCTGCTGAAGGGCACTGGCTCCGTCCCATTTCTCTGCAGGACACTGAGTCCCCGAGAGCAGGGTTGGTCCTGATTCACGGAGCAATCCTGCTCCCAGAGGTCTAGGGGGTCTGATGTGTGACAAGGACGCGTGCTGGGGCAGAGGGAGCCGTGACAACACGCTCACCCCCGGGGACGGGGAGGACGGAGAGTGAGACACGCTCACCCCCAGGGATGGGGAGGACGGAGGGGGACACGCTCACCCCCGGGGACGGGGAGGATGGAGGTGAGACACGCTCACCCCGGGGACGGGGAGGATGGAGAGTGAGACACGCTCACCCCCGGGGACGGGGAGGATGGAGGTGAGACACGCTCACCCCGGGGACGGGGAGGATGGAGGTGAGACACGCTCACCCCGGGGACGGGGAGGATGGACGCACACACACTCCCGGGCTGGGGTGACACTTCAGGTGACAGGCAGGTGGGACCACACGTCTGCAGGTCACCAGAAGCAGCAGAGCTTCCCTCACGCTCCAGGTCACCAGAAGCAGCAGACCTTCCCTCACGCTCCAGGTCACCAGAAGCAGCAGACCTTCCCTCACGCTCCAGGTCACCAGAAGCAGCAGACCTTCCCTCACGCTCCAGGTCACCAGAGGCAGCAGACCTTCCCTCACGCTCCAGGTCACCAGAAGCAGCAGACCTTCCCTCACGCTCCAGGTCACCAGAAGCAGCAGACCTTCCCTCACGCTCCAGGTCACCAGAAGCAGCAGACCTTCCCTCACGCTCCAGGTCACCAGAAGCAGCAGACCTTCCCTCACGCTCCAGGTCACCAGAAGCAGCAGACCTTCCCTCACGCTCCAGGTCACCAGAAGCAGCAGACCTTCCCTCACGCTCCAGGTCACCAGAAGCAATGGACCTTCCCTCACGCTCCGCGCTCTTCGTTAGGAGCTGATTCTGTTGTTTAACTGCCAAGTGGTTGCCTAGCTGGTTCGTCCTCCCTTCCCACGTTTACAAACACTGGGGCTTAGTAAGACTGGAAACACTGACTCCTCCATGTGCAGCACACACGCCCGTGGTCATCACGCCAGCACACAGCCAGCCCGGCCCCTGCGGCCTCACTCACCCTTTTCTTGTCTTCTCTCTCTCTCAGTAAGGTGTCTCTGTCCACCAGCTTGACCACGGTGGGCAGACCTGAAAGGCAAACGGCCGTGGGAGTCCCAAGCCCAGCCCTGTGCCCACCGCTCCTGCCCTCGGGGCCCCCAGAGGGCAGCAGGGAAGCCCCCTCTTACTGCTCCCACAGACCACACGTTAACTGTGCTGTTGGGGGCCTGAAGAGCCAGGCGTCACAAAGTGAGACTTTCTCCTGAGGGTTTAAAACCCGATCATTTTCCGTGAAGCCCAAACCCCAGCCAAGTCAAAAGACAAGCTGTGAAACTCGCTGACGATCCACATGACACAGGCTGCCTCCCAAAGGACAGGTCCCTGCAGAATCGGGGTGCCGGGCAGTCAGGCCATAGGAGCAGAGCCCCAGATGTCGTCTTTCAGACAGAAGGGGCTGGCGTGATGCCCAAGAGGCACGATCCGGCCCTGCGGACCTTGTAAAAGGCGCGGTGCCCTCAGACCATCCCAGCAGCTCTCCTCTTGAGAGCCAGCCGCACCTGGCACCCCACCTGGCGCCCCCATCACAGCCAGAGGACCCACCTTCGTGGTCTTCCAGCCGCACCCCCAGCTCGGGCAGGACGTCATCCCGCAGGGCGTCGCTCAGCTGGAGGACCTCGGGCACTGTGGGCGGAGGACACGGCTCAGTCCCTGGGCGCGGGAAGCCCAGGCACCGCCCGCTGGCGGTGGAGGCAGGCGAAGCCAACACGGACGCCACAGCCACTGTGAGCGCAAAGCAGACCCCCGGGGCCCGGGCACAGCTCGGGGCCCTGTTGAGTGGCGGGCATATAGCCTGGCCCCGAGGACCCTGCGTGGGGACAGCCCGGCCTGACGGCAGGCCTGGGGAGACCAGGGGTCCGCTGCACAGAGGGGCCCCCGGGAACACTGAGCCCCATGGCCAGGGCACAGCGATCCTGGGAGAGGCAGCCGCGTCTCTCCACCCGGGACCAGGGGCTTGTTCCGAGCCCCGAGGTCACGACCAGCCCCGGACCAGCTCCCTGCTGTCGGCTCACAGCAGCCGGCACACCAGGCCTGGGGACCCGCGGGCAAGACCCAGAAAGGCGGGAGTGGAGGCGGGGCTCTCCAGGAACCGACGTGCGCCTGCAGGCGGGGGTGACCCCCACGGCTGCCTGCGCCTCTCACCCAGAGACCCTGGCCGAGCGAGGGACAGGAAAGGGCCCCCTGGCCCGACTCTGCCTTGGGCACCAGCTCTCCTGGCCGGGCCCACCCCACCCAAGGGAGGGGGCCGCCCAGAACCCAGCTTGAAGGGCCCCCAGGAGGTAAGAAAGACTCAGAGCAGGCAGAGCGGGCAGGGCAAGCAGACTCCCTGGGAGGCCCCGGGCCGGCCTGGACAGGCCCTTCAGGTCCAGACAATCCTAACCCACACGTTAGTCTCTCTGTTCATCCTACAGGAACACGAGCGACCCCTGGCTCACTCACTTCCCGGCCCAGGAGCGGGGGGACCCTGTGAGAGCCCTGAAATGGCTCCATCCGCGGGAGGCGCCCTGACCAGGGAGGATGCAGCCGGGGGGAGAGGCCAGCCTGTCTACACCGGGCGTGAAGGGCTTGCTTACAAGCTGCCCTCATAAGGGCTAAAAATTCACCCCAGCTAAACCCATATCCTACTGACGCCAAGAGCTGCTCTTGAGACCCTCTGGCCCGAGACCCCGGCCCCAGGGCACGGCAGGTTCAGCTGCGGGCAGACCCGGGCCCACGGGCCCTCCGCCCAGCCTGCGCGTCCCTCCCTGCAGCTCTGACCTGTCCCCACGTGCCCCAAGGCCCCAGGGTGCTCCCGCCACCCGCTTGGGGCCCCACCCGTCCACTCTCGGGTGAAGGAACAAGCGACATGCACGTCCCAGGGGACGTCTGAGCCCCAGCCACACATGCAGGAAGCAGGCAGTCTCCTGCTTCCCAACACCCGTTCCACCCCCAGGCAGGACTGGGGGGGGACGATGGTCTTTATGTCTGGTTCCTCCTCTCATTCTGCCCCTGGGGGCCTTCACTCAACGGCCTGACCCCCAAGGAGACCTCAGGGCACTGGCTGAGGCAAGTGTCCAGCGGCCACTCGCACCGTAACAGGAGGCGGGCCAGGTTCACCATCACCGCCGCGGCCTGGGGGTGGGACACACCTGCCTGGGGCCCCTCAGGGGCTGTCCTCTAGGTGGGCTCCTCACCTCCCCAGAGACCTGCTCTGATCCACGGAGCACAAAGCTCCCTCCAGGCTTTCTTTCCACATCTGTTAGTTACTTTACAACCGCTTTCTGCCCAGCCTCCTCCGAATCATGGATCTGAAGAGGGTCTAGCGTCCAGAACAGACACAAAGCTCCGACAACCCAACAGCAAGACCAAGGGCCCGACTGAAAATGAGCCAAGGGTCCGGACAGACACCTCTCCAGAGCGTGCAGACGGCCACGCAGCTCGTCGCTAATCATCACTTTATGCAAATCACAGCCATGACGAGATACCACCACGTACCCACTAGGACGGCTGTACCAACAATGAACAGACAACGGCCGGTGTTTTGACAACGGCTCGGACAAACGGGAACCCTTCACACCGCTGGTGGGAGTGCATGATGGTGCAGCCGCTAGGGAAAGTGCTTTGCAGGTCCTCAAGAAGTTAATGGGCGTCCCTGGTGGCTCAGATGGTAAAGAGTTTGCCTGCAATGCAGGAGACCCGGGTTCGATCCCTGGGTCGGGAAGATCCCCTGGAGAAGGGAATGGCAACCCACTCCAGTATTGTTGCCCAGAGAATCCCATGGACAGAGGAGCCTGGCGGGCTACAGTCTGTGGGGGTCGCAGAGTCGGACACGACTGAGCACTTTTCAGTACACTCACTACACAGACGTTAAACACAGAACTACTGAAGGCCCCTCAACTCCTCTCCTAGGCATGCACCCAAAACACCTGAGCACAGGGAGCCAAGCTGATGCTTACACACGCGCGTTCACAGCAGCGCTGTGCAGCAAAGGTGCGCACTGTCCATCCATCCATCCAGGGCTGACAGATGAACAGAAGGCGGCATGCATGTGCAGTGGAAAATCACGGATTTAAAAAGGAAGGGGGCACGACCACGTGCCACAGCGTGGGTAACCTCGAAAACATTCTGTTGAAAAGCCAGACAAAAGCAGCCAAAGAACAGGCTAGAAGGGGTCTGCTCCCTGCCCCTGCTGGCGAAAAGCCCCATCTTTATCTCTGGATGAGACTCAAAAGAAATCCGGGAGAACAGAGTGAACTGAAGAGACGGGAGCGCCGGGTTAGCATCCCGGGGAGTCCACCGACCCTGGCATCTCTCTGAACTTCTCAGGCAACAACAGGGAAAACAAACAAACAAACGAGGTTACACGCAGCGGTTCTTGTTGTTCAGTTGTCAAGACACGTCCCACTCTGCGACCCCATGGGCCGCAGCATGTCAGGCTTCTCTGTCCCTCACCACCTCCCAGAGTTGGCTCAGACTCACGTTCACTGAGTCAGTGATGCCATCCGACCATCTCCTCTGCTGTATGATCCGTTTACGTAACATGCCCGCAACGGGACAACCCCAAGACAGAGGGCAGGCTGGTGGCGGCCAGAGGCTGGGGGAGGGGAGCGCCTCTGGAGGGCGGGGACGTGTGGGGGACGGAAGGCGACGGCGCTGCACAGGCCAGGAAGGCACTGGGAGCCCGAACGGGCACCTCAATGTGGCCGGTTTTTATGTCATGTGAATTTCACCTCAATAAACTATTTTTTTTAAGGGATAACCCCAGTTGGATATTTTCGAGGAATTCAATAAACCGACTCTTAAATGTATGGAACAAATTTCTGAGAACAACTCACACGACCCTAAAAGAGGAGCACAGAGAGGGAGCTGGCCTCCAGGGAGGGGAGACGCTCGCAGGTGGCGATGGAAGCTTCCAGCCCCGCCACCGCCACAGTGGCAGGACTGAAGCCAAGGCTTCTACCCGGAGAGTCCAAGCTGGAGGAGCGGCCCCCGAGTCTGGGGCAGCAGTGGGCTGGGCGCAGGGCAGCGGGGGGACCTGCCCCAGGTGGGGTGGGGGAGCCTGTGCACAAAGCAAGGGCGGCCAGGGGCCAGCAGGCCTCCTGGAAGGATGCAGCTATGTGGCCGCCAGGGAGGCCAGCAAGGAGAATGGGCATCCTGGACGCGGGCCCGCAGGCGACGTCCCTGGGGCACCTCTCGGCCTTGCAGGTGCCAAGCTCTGAGCCCAGCTCCAGGCGGGAAGGAGCACGCCCCGCAGTGGCCGTCTGCAGGACCCCCTCGCCGCACCTGCAGCTGCAGCCTCAGCCCTCCCCGCCTGCACAGCCCGGGGCTTCGCTGCCCACGCAGGCTCAGGTCAGCCCTGCTGGTCGCCGTGAGGCCAGACCAGCAGAGGGGGAAGCGGACTGCCTTTCTGACGCGGTTAGCTGCCCATCTGACAACCGCTCAGAGCCGCCTGAGAGGACATGTTTGCACCCCCTCATCCTCAGGCTCTCGGGCAAGCACGAGGGGCAGGCAGGGTGCAGACAGCAAAGCCGGAGCAGACTCCAGAGCCGCCCCGGGAGACGCTGTGCAGTCACCACGGGCCTCTGCGGGCAAGGACAGGACCCCTCCAGTCCTCGGCCTGCGGACGCCCCAGGCCATGGAGCCCCGCCAGGCACACCTCACCTCTGTGCTCGCGGGCAATCCGCCGCACTCCTTCCCGGAACTCCGACAGCACCTGCAGGTACGGCATGACTGTGGACTCCAGCTGCAGAGAGAATGTTCGGGTTGCTGTGACCGGCGCCCTGTTTGTGAAGGTCAGAGCCCAGCACACGCGCCTCAGGGCGGGGCTGCAAACAGATGCGCGAGCCTGTCCAACACGGGGCCACAGGCGTGGGGCGCCCGCATGGCGGCACAGGCAGGACAGTAAGGGCCCCAGTGGCCTGAGCCTGGGGCTCACAGAAGCCTGGCCTCAGACATCCAGGAGGGAACGCGCTCCTGCGGGCAGGGGCAGCAGGGTACCCTGGCCCAGGAGAGCTTTACTCACATTGAGGCTGGTTCCAGCTCCTCCGATGGGGAAACCCAGGGAGCTTTCCTCTTCTATGGCCCCGAAGATCTAGGGAAAGAAACAAGCGTGCAGGACACATGGCTGAGAGATGGCAGGCAGGGACCGCATCTGTGATGCGCGGGCGGCGGTGTCCCAGGCCCTACCCGGCGCGGGTGGTGGTGGGGCAGTTAGAGATGGAGACCCAGGCTGAGGTGCCTGCCCACCGCTGCAGGACGGGTCCGGTTCCCACAACCCCTCTGGCCCCCGGCCAAGGCCACTGGACCACAGAGCCCCCTGCAGGGACCCCCAGGACTCATCAGCAGGAGGAGAGCATGCTGAACGAGGCACTGGGGACTGCTGGCAGGGAAGTACTTCTGCTCGTCAAACCCCAGACAAGAGGGACGAAAGCTGAGGCGGAGAGGTTGGTGGCGCGGCTCCCAGGACCCACGGGCCCCCAGCGGAAGCGGCGCGGGCCGGCTCACCTTCAGCATGTGCGTGAGGTAGTGGGCGATGCTCTCCAGCAGGCCGCGGTGGGGCCTCCTCCGGGCGGCCTTGCGGGCCGCCATGTAGAGGTTGCACTGGCCGACCAGAGCCCGCGCCTCCTCCAGAACCGTGCGCGTGTCGACGCTGTCACAGAGCGCCCGGTGAACCGCGGCCTTCTTCCTGCAAAAGCTGAGCGGGGAGGGCAAGGCGCGGCGCCGTCAGCCGGACAGCTCTGCCTGGGGCGGCCCGCAGCGGGATCGTTCTGAGCGCGGTTCCGCACGAACAGCGGGGACAGAGTCACCAGCTGCCCCCTCACCCCCCGTCAGTGGGCACGATGGGGGACCATGCAGGCCCGGCAAGCAGGTGCCGCCTCACCTCTTGTTCAGCTCTGTTTCCTCGTCCTCCCACTTCTCAAACTGAGCGGCCACCTCCACGGGGACTCGGAGGAGGTCTTTCACATTTAAGAAAAACTCCTGAAGTTAGAAAACCCCGTTCAGGAGAATTTCTGAAAAGAGCCTGAGCTGCTCTGGGCATCACCCTCCCCCGCACGCAGCAGGAGGCAGAAAGGGGACCAAAAGGTTTCTCTGCGGGACCAGAGTCCCATCTCGGCTTTGGGGCCCCTTGGGGTGGCCGGCAGGCGGGCCTGGACGGGAGGCGCCCACGCGGGCGAGATGGGGCGCATCGGCAAAGCGGCTCAGCCGCCCCCCAGCTCAGCACCCACGTCCCCTTCTGTCCGAGAGGAGCGAGGCCCTAGCGAGGCCAGGGGGCCCGGGGCGGGACCTACGTTGAGGAGCCTCTCATACTGCAGCGCCGACTCCATGGTGTTGGCCGAGTAGTCCAGCGTGTCCTTCCACGAGTGCATGAGGAAGGCCAGGCGCAGCTGGCGGGCTGCGGGAAAGGCGGGCCTGAGGCTCCGCCCCAGCCGGCTGCACCCGCCCGGACAGGGACGCTGGGGTCTCCTTACCTGAGTGCTTCTTCAGGGCGTCTTTAATGGTGATGAAGTTCTTGAGCGACTTGGACATCTTGCAGCCCGCGATGGTCAGGTGGCCCGTGTGCAGGAAGTACCTGACCCAGCAGTCGTTCTCAAAGTAGGCCTGCACACACAGGGCGGGAGGGGCGGGAGCAGGGGTCAGGGGCACCTCCGCAGGCCCAAGGGGGCGCAGAAGGGGGGGACCCCTGTGCTGGGCAGGGCCGTGGCAGGAAGTGAGGACGGGTGAGTCCGGGCCTGCGCTGCGAAGGCCAGGCTGCTCATGTGCGCATCAGACCAAACAATCCGATTCACACTCCCCTGACTTGGAGGCCAGACTCTGCTGGAGAGCACTCGCCGCGCACCCCCTGCCCACCCACCCGCCCAGACAGTGGCCGAGGCCCCTACCTCTGACTGCGCCAGCTCATTGTCGTGGTGAGGGAAGCGGAGGTCGAAGCCCCCTCCGTGGATGTCCATCGAGGCTCCCAGGAGGGTGCCCGCCATGGCCGAGCACTCGATGTGCCATCCGGGGCGCCCCTGGGGACCCACACTCAGTGAGGGAGCGCCCCGCCTGGCCTCTGTGGCCGCGACCCTCAGAAACTGAGCTCTGCGGGAGCAGGGGCTTGAGTCCCACACGTGGAAAAACCACAGGGACGGCGAACTCCGTGAAGGCCGAGGCCGTGTCTCTGTCGGAGCCCTGCTCCAGACCCCCACCACCAGGGCTGTCGTCAGAGGCAACGTCAGAGGCGGACCCGCCCCAACAACTCAGGTCAGAGATGGTCGGGACGCAGGGCTCCGAGGCGCTCCAGTCCCAGCCCACCGGCCACAGGGGAGGACACGGTCCCAGGAAGGGAGGTGATGACCCCATGGCGGGTGGGCTTGCGGGGATGCGTCCCCACCCCCCCCAGCCACACTCACCTTGCCCCAGGGGCAGGGCCAGGATGGCTCCCCGGGCTTGGAGGCCTTCCAGAGCGCGAAGTCATTGGGGGACCGCTTCTCACTCAGGCGCTCTGCAGAGACGCTCAGGTCGCCTGCGGACGTGGGGAGCGTGGGATCATCTCAGTCCAGGGATGTGTGAGTTATGTGTTTATTGGACCCCCACCCCTGCCCCTCGCTGCCCCCCACCCCCGCAGCCCCCGCATCAGGATGATGACGGAGCGGAGTGCAGGCGTGAGGGGCTGTTCCCGCGGGCCTGCCTCGGGTGCAGGCTTGACGGGCTGCTCTCGCAGGCCTGCCTCGGGTGCAGGCGTGAGGGGCTGTTCCCGCGGGCCTGCCTCGGGGACGCCAGCTCGAGTGGGCAGGCTCCTGTACTAACATCGGTGGCCTCTGGGCCGGATTCTGGGAGGTGTGAGCCGGGCCACTCTGCACAGCATGCTGGGCCTGGAGGCTGCAAGTCGGGACCCCCACTGGTCCCCCCAGAAGGGAACCCACCCACAGGAGAGCCCCCAGCCCACATGGGCACAGCAGCTGCTGTGAACATAACACCCGCCCTGAGCCCAGCCTGCACGCAGAGCGTGCCCCTGGGGATCGGGGCTGTGCTGGCTGAGGCACTCAGGCCTGAGAGGGTCTTTCCAGGTCCCTGGTGGAAAACTCCAGAACAGGAGTGACACAGAGTCTCACATCCAGGCTGCAAACACGGCCACGGCAGGAGGAGCCTGGGAGGCAGCGTGTCAGCGGCCGAGAAAAGAGCTGGACGGAGGCCCCTCTGGACTAAGGGGTGGCGCCGGCGCGCTGGGTGCTAAACACAGAGCCCCTGGGAGACTCGACAGACCCAGGAAGACACTCCACAGGCAGACGCGCCAGGACGAGAACTACGCGACGACTGCGGACCTCCTGCTGTCCTGACGTGCGGGTCTGTGGGGTTTTCATCCATGGAAGGGGAGCCCAGGCGCCCGCCGAGCGGGACACACGCCCCTCTGAGCCGCACGCCTGTTCTCACTGTGATCACGTCACCCCGGCGTCGGCAGTTTCTCAGACGCGTGACCTGACCTGGAGCACGGACCCTCTCTGCCCACCCTTCCCAGGACAGATAACACACACTGGGGCTTTACGTTCTTCGTTATAACACACGTGGCCATGAGTGTTTCCAACTTTATAAACTTAACTCTGAAGGCTTCTAACAGGCTCTTCTGTCCCACACGCTCCTCCCCCAGCCTTCACGTGTCCCCCGTGTCCTGGCCTCGCGACACCGGCTCTGTGCTCCCGCCTCCCTCTGCCCCACCCCAGGGTCACTTCTGGTCCCACGTGTGCCCCGTGGTCTGACTTGTCTGCCCGACAACCCCACCCCACGCAGCGGCCGAGCCTGACATGCCATTGGATCTTCTCTCCACGTTTCTGTGTCATCTGCTGTGTCTTTAAAACACTTGGCCCACCGGAGAAGGGAACAGCAAACCACTTCAGTATTCTTGCCTTGACAACCCCGGGAACCGTATGAAAAGGCAAAAAGATAGGACACTGAAAGATGACCTCCCCAGCTCGGTAGGTGCCCAATATGCTACTGGAGATCAGTGGAGAAATAACTCTAGAAAGAATGAAGGGATGGAGCCAAAGCAAAAACAACACCCAGTTTTGTATGTGACTGGTGACGGAAGCAAGGTCCGATGCTGTAAAGAGCAATATTGCATAGGAACCTGGGATGTTAGGTCCATGAATCAAGGCAAATTGGAAGTGGTCAGACAGGAGATGGCAAGAATGAACGTCGACATTTTAGCAATCAGCGAACTAAATGGACTGGAATGGGTGAATTTAACTCAGATGACCATTATATCTACTATTGCGGGCAAGAATCCCTTAGAAGAAATGGAGTAGCCCTCATGGTCAACAAAAGAGTCCGAAATGCAGTACTTGGGTGCAGTCTCAAAAACGACAGAATGATCTCTGTTCATTTCCAAGGCAAACCATTCAATATCACAGTAATCCAAGTCTATGCCCCAACCAGTAACACTGAAGAAGCCGAAGTTGAACGGTTCTGTGAAAACCTACAAGACCTTGTAGAACTAACACCCAAAAAAGATGTCCTTTTCATTATAGGGGACTGGAATGCAAAAGTAGGAAGTCAAGAAACACATGGGATAACAGGCAAATTTGGCCTTGGAATACAGAATGAAGCAGGGCAAAGGCTAATAGAGTTTTGCCAAGAAAATGCACTGGTCATAACAAACACCCTCTTCCAACAACGCAAGAGAAGACTCTACACATGGACATCACCAGATGGTCAACACCGAAATCAAACACTGAATCAAATGAAAGACAGCTCTTTATAGGAGTAATTTTGCAGTTATTAAGTAAGAGAGGAATCAAAGTTAAAAAAATCTACCATTCAATCATTTTTTTCATTTGTACAAGAATAGTGTCCTTGGTTTCCAGAAGAGGGTACTCTTAATTTAGATACTTGGGTGAAGGTAAAAAAAAAAAAAACTAAAAACTTATCCTATAAATATGATTAAAAATGTTCTGGACCCTCGTCATGAGGCTGTTGGATAGCCTATGGGAGAGGCTATAGCGGTGGATGGTAGCGGGTCTCCACCTTCTGCGCAGATCATATTTTCTGCCATTGACGAAGAAAAGGAGGGAGACTGTGCTCTACCTCCCGAGGAAGGAGAGGGCTTACAGGACGCTGCGGCTGGGCGCCCTGGCGAGCCCCCTTCCCTTCTACACAAACCTTTTAAAAATTTATCCAACAATTTCTGATTTAAGGCGACTACCCCACCTCCGCTTGCACCTCCCAGGGCCTAGGAATTCCCCAGTTTACATCCAAAGCCTCCCAAACCATTGCTTAAGGCTGAAAAAGATAAAAAAAATTTCTTTTAAACTAAGGAGCTTTTAAAGAATACACAATATACAGAGCTTGCTCCTTGCAGAAAAACCCCTCAGGGGGGCCTCACTCAAGCCAAAAAAAAAAAAAAAAAGAAAAAGAAAAAAGTGAAAAAAAGAAAAAAGGAAAGAAAAATAATCGTAATAGAAAAGGATTCTACAAATAAAAAGTGTTTCTCTTATGACCAAGCAGAACGGTAAGGGGATTTAGCAACAGTATTAACCCCTGACATGCTGGTTGCTCCGATTCCATCGGAGTGGCTGGGCCCTTGTCTGAGGGCCTTGTAGGACTTGTGCTAGGGTGTAGCTCGCTTTCTTTTCAAGGAATTTCGGTGGTGCATGGTGTAGTAGATTCTGATTATATTGTGAAATTAAAGGTTTTGATCTCACTGCCTACTAAAACTGTGAAAATTAATAAAGGTCAGAGAATAACACAGTTTTTGCTTTTACCTTACTATCAGACAAGAAAAACCTTGACTTCTCAAGCTAGGGGCCCCAGAGGATTTGGATCTAGTGATCTAGTTTTTGGGTGCAGGAAATTACAGCTCCAAGGCCTTTAAAAGATCTTTTAATTCAAGAAAGTACAATGTCAGGGCTATTAGACACAGGAACAGACGTCTCTTAACACTTCTGGGAAAGACTGACCCAGCTCCTGGCCAACACATACTACTGAAAATGAGTTGGTGGGATTAGAGAAAGTGGTATGCGGGGTGGGAATGCTGTAGAGAAAAAGGTGAGGGAGAGTTTAAAACCTTGAAGAGTAGTGAGTTCCCCGTTGCTGGAAGTATTCAAGCAAAGATTAGATGGTTGCTTGTCATCTAAAAAGCTATAGACCAGATTTAGGTTACAAAACAATAACTGGAGAAGCTTATAAAGATGTTGTGCAACACCTCTTTACTTGCTTCTCATATTTAGGTCTGCCAAAAGTTTTGAAAACTGATAATGCCCCTTTGAAGCTGCAGAGAGATTGTTTACTAACTTTAAATGATTTCCAAAAATTATTAGGGGACATTAATTGGATACGCCCACATTTAAAACTGACTACTGCAGATTGAAAGCCTTTGTTTGATTGCTTAAAAAGCGACCCTAATTCTAGTTCTAAGAGAAAGTTGACTAAATGAGACAGAGTCAGCTCTTGTTTAAGTAGATGAGACTTTAAATGATCAGTTAATTAGGATTAATATTACCAAAAGATAAGATTAAATTATTCTTGCCATAAAACACACACCTACAGGATGCTTGTGACAAAAAGGCCCGTTGGTTCCATCTACCAGTGACCCCAAGAAAAATAGTTTTATCTTATCCCAGCTTGGTGGCACAATTAATTATAAAAGGAGGAAAAAAGAAGTGTGGAACTTTTTAGAAAAGAAGTAGCAAATATAGTAATTCCATTCAATAAGGATCACCTGCAAGTCTTTTACAAAATAGTGATGATTGGCAAGTTGCCCTGATAGATTTCAGGGGTCAAATTTTGTTTCATTTGCCCTCAAGCCCCCACAGTAGTTAAAAGTTCAAAAATGTTAGATTGGCAGTTTGAGGATACCTGTGGAACTTTCCAACCCTATGTAGTTCCTACACTCCCCTTTACCCTATGGGGGAGGGACGTGCTGTCTCAAATAGGAGATACTCAGAGAAGGGTTTTCTCAATTTCTTAGTTATCAACAGGCGGTACAATTAACAGTACTTTATATATTGTTATAAATACATAATATAAATATATTTGCCTAATTACAGTTTGCCTAATTAGGTATGGGTATAGATAAAATATAATAAAGGTATACCTAATTCTATTTATGGATCTATACTTAATTAATTTGTATATAAATTAATATGTATACTATATATGCATATTATATATATACTGTATAATTAAATATATATTGCAGTAATATAATGTGTGTGTGGCTGATATTAATTGGTATGGATTGATGCTGTGATGATATATTTTCTATATATGTGTGACATGTATTATTGCAGTGCATTGGTTTGTGTTGGTTGGTATTAGCTGTGTGCGTGTTGTATTGCTGTGATATATATTAATGTATTAATTATAAAGATTAATTCAAGTATATTGATTATGTCAATAAGTTTATACTTGTTGCCATATATAAATACATATATAAATGCATTTTGCATTTAGGTATATCTGTATACCTGTATACCAAAATGAGATAAGGAGGTTATACATTTATTACTTAAATTTATACAGAGACCTAAACTAAACATTAGACCAAAATTAACATATCTCTAAATTTATGTTGTTAAAATGTAAATTTTAAAATTTAAAAAATTAAATTGACAACTGCTTGACAATTCCTTTGCCATAAAACCCCCATAGGTGTAATTGGGGTGGCCAGACAAAAAATTGGTTTTATGGCAAAACGGCCCCCTAGAGTGGGTCCATCTTCCCGCTCAAACTAAAAAAGTAGCGGCTTCTTATCCAGGATTGATAGCTACTTTGATATTAAAGGAAAAAAGCTGAGCATTGAATTATTTGGTAAAGAGCCATCAGAAATTGTAATTCCATATAATAAGGAACAACCTGATGCTCTTCTAATGTTTAAAAATTGACAGATTGCTATAAAAAACTATTCTGGTCAAATTTTTACATCATTTACCTTCACATGTTTTGCTAAATTTTATATCCAGACATCCAGTTATTTTTCCTGTCAGACGTAAACAATCTCCTGTTCCAAATACTCAAATAGTTTTTACTGACGGGTCAACAAACGGTAAAGCCTCCATAGTTACTAAAAATCACCAAAAAGTTTTAAAAACACAAAAAACTTCAGCTCAAAGAGCTGAAATAACAGCAGTCATAGAGGCTTTTGCTATGTTTGCAGATGAGGAATTTAACCTTTATTCTGATTCTCAGTATATTGTCAGGTTGTTTCCATACATTGAAACTGCGGTTTTGCCTGAAAATAAAACTACCATATTTCATTTGTTAACTAAATTACAGCAACAAATTTGGAAAAGAAATAAAATATTTTTCATTGGACACATTCGGGCTCATTCCGGATTGCCCGGCCCTTTAAATGCCTTTAATGATTTGGCTGACTTGTTAACCAGAAATACAGTGGCCACTGTGATTGAGGAGGCCAGAGCCTCTCTCTCACTTCATCATCAATACGCTACTGCTTTAAGATATCAATTCCAAATTCCCAGAGAGACTGCTCGAGAGATTGTGCGTTCTTGCTTATATTGCCCCACTGTTTATAATAGTCTACCTATGGGAGTTTATCCTCGCGGTCTCAAACCTAACGTACTCTGGCAAATGGATGTAACTCATGTTACTTCATTTGGAAAACTGTCCTTTGTTCATGTAACTGTAGATACCTTTTCTCACGTTATTATTGCAACTGCTCATACAGGGGAAGCAATTAAAGATGTGATACAGCATCTCTTTATTTGTTTTTCATATTTGGGCCTACCAAAAGCTTTGAAAACTGACAATGCTCCTGCTTATACTTCTAAGTATTTTCAGGAATTTTGTATAAAGTTTCAAATTAAACATAATACAGGCATCCCTTATAATCTCCAGGGACAAGCCATTGTGGAAAAAGCACATCAAACATTAAAAATCCAAATTCAAAAAATTAAAGAAGGGGAGTTTAAGTATAGTTCTCCCCATCAAATCTTGCAACATGCTCTTCTCATAATAAATATTTTAAATACTGATTCAGCCGGAACTACTGCAATGCTTCGCCATTTGTGTCCGGAGCAATTGAATGCAAAACCATTAGTCAAATAGAAGGACCTCCTCTCAGGACAATGGAAGGGTCCTGACCCATTATTAACTAGCGGTCGAGGATGCGCTTGTATTTTTCCACAGGATGCAGATTCTCCAATTTAGATCCGAGACAGGCTGATTCGCCATGTTGCAGTCCCCCAGACATCTGGTTCCCCCATTGCTTCGATCACAAAAGAGGAGCCCGCCGGAAGGGGAGGCAAGATAAACATCGAGATCCCGGTGAGACTGACGGGGCTGCTGCAGCGCAAACTCCAGCCAAAAAATAATTCTACTTATTCTGTTTTGGCTTGTCTACCCTCTCCTTATGTTCTTCTCTTTACCAAAGATTCTGGAAAACTTAATGTACATGTGACTTTCACTGGTGGACCCAATGCAGTGACTTGTGAACAATGTATGCTCTCGTCTTGTTTAAACCCTCAATATAATGTTTGCTCCTTTGTAGTGTTACAACGTCCACCTTATCTTATGATGTAACCACTTACTGATATGATAATTATTGGTCTTGCTGTATTACAACAACCACAGGATTTAATGTGATTGCGCTGTTTGTGGGCTTGCTTATCCTGGGAAGAGCAGCTTTGATAACCACAATTGCTTCTGTTACTGCGGCAGCAATGTCATTAACTCAACAAGTGCACACTGCCCAATATGTTGATACCATGTCTAAAAATGTTCCTCTAACTCTAGCAACACAGGAAGCTATAGATGGGAAATTAGAGATGAGAGTAGACGCCTTAGAAGAGGCAATAATGCATACTGGGACTGATTACAGGCTTTAAAAGTGAAAATGGCTCTGTCTTGCCACGCTGATTACTGGTGGATATGCGTGACATCTTTAAAGGTAAACGAGACAGATTATGAATGGGAAAAAATCAAAAATCATTATCTCAGGTGTTTGGAACAGCTCTGACATTGGCCTGGACTTAGGGAAAAAACTTAATAATCAAATACAGACCCTGGAACACTCTCGACTGGATTTTACCGCCGCTGGAACAGCTAATGACTTTTTTCACACCTTCTCTAACTTTATTTCTGGAAAAAACATTCTGTCTAATCTTCTCATAAGCATTCTTCCTTGTATTGTCAGGATTCTTTGGCAGAACATTCAGAAGTTCGCAACTGAGCTCCATCTGGCTGTTTTAAGAAATAAAAAAGGGGGAGATGCCGGGAGCAGGAGCTCCGCCCCTGGCAAAGGTCATGAGGAAGGAGGCTCGGCATACACAAAGGCGGGATCGAGCCTCAGGAGTCCCCCTGGAAATTCTCAAGCATCTGCCCCCAAAACCAGAGTCTGCCTACTTTCTGCTTTGTGCCCTCACCTACACCTCTGACTTTACGGGGGGCTGTCCCCCACTACCTCTCTCTGAAAAAAGAGTTAACTTACAGCTCCAGTTAATAATTCCTGGGTGTGACAGTGTTTCCACCTACAAACTCCTTTGGAAGTCCTCTAGCCTGCCTGAATAGGTTTTTCCGGCCACATGTGATTGTTCAGAGCCCCCCAACTGTGAGAGGCATGAGATGTTCTAAACTGTCTGAATACAGATTCCTTTGAGCAGTTAAAAGATTGATTAGAAATTGTATTGGTGAAGGGTTTTTCACTTGTTGGGCCAACGATTGCTGCTAAGTTTCCATATCCCTCACCTGCTGTGTCCCTGGCAGTGTATTGATTCATATAATTGGTGTAAGTAGTAGCTTTAATGTTTGTAATCTTGGACCCTTGAGTTAATTCTTTTTCTTGTTATAGCCCACCACACCTTTGCCCTATAGGACTGCAACTTTATCTAATGCTTTTGGAGGGTGGCGCCTGACTTTAGAATAATCACCTTAGAGAAAAATAAGTTTCTTAAAATGTGAACAGGCCTCCGGGCCAGAAGATGATGCAAATCACCTAAATTTTTGCATATGATAAGTTTGCAGGAAGAAAGCCTGGCTTACTGCATGACTCTACCCCTTCCCCCATTATCCTCTATGAATAACAAGGTATAAAAACTACTTTGGAAAATAAAGTGCAGGCCTTGTTCACCAAAACTTGGTCTCCCCATGTCGTTCTTTCTGTCACCTTCTGGCTGAATTATTCAGCCTCTTTTCTCCACTGAATTTCCTCACTGAGCTATCCTTATTCTATTACTCTTTATATCCTTAATTAACGTTTAATTAAGCAGTTGTTTCTTGATCCTCGCCGACGCCGTCCCACTTCAAATTCCCTGGATCCACGGGGCTGGACCCTGGCAGAGAAGCTCTATATAGTCAGCAAAAACAAAACTGGGAGCTGACTGTGGCTTGGATCATGAACTCCTTATTGCCAAATTCAGACTTAAATTGAAGAAAGTAGAGAATCCCACTAGACCATTCAGGTATGACCTAAATCAAATCCTTTATGATCATACAATGGAAGAGACAAATAGATTTAAGGGACCAGATCTGACACACAGACTGCCTGATGAACTATGGACGGAGGTTCATGATATTGTACAGGAGATAGGGGTCAAGACTACCCCCAAGAAAAAGAAATGCAAAAAAGCAAAATGGCTGTCTGAGGAGGCCTTACAAATGGCTTAGAAGAGAAGAGAAGTGAAAAGCAAAGGAGAAAAGGAAAGATATACCCATTTGAATGCAGAGTTCCAAAGAATAGCAAGAAGAGATAAGAAAGCCTTCCTCAGTGATCAGTGCAAAGAAATCAAGGAAAACAACAGAATGGGAACAACTAGAGATCTCTTCAAGAAAATCTGAGATACCAAGGGAACTTTTCACGCAAAGATGGGCTCAATAAAGGACAGAAATGGTATGGACCTAACAGAAGCAGAAGATTTTAAGAAGTGGTGGCAAGAATACATAGAAGAACTGTACAAAAAAGATCTTCAAGACCCAGATAATCACCTAGAGCCAGACATCCTGGAATATGAAGTCAAGTGCGCCTTAGACAGCATCACTACAAACAAAGCTAGGGGAGGTGATGGAATTCCAGTTGAGCTCTTTCAAATCCTGAAAGATGATGCTGTGAAAGTGCTGCACTCAATACGCCAACAAATTTGGAAAACTCAGCAGTGGCCACAGGACTGGAAAAAGTCAGTTTTCATTCCAGTCCCAAAGAAAGGCAATGCCAAAGAATGCTCAAACTACCGCACAATTGTACTCATCTCACACTAGTAAAGAAATGTTCAAAATTCTCCAAGCCAGGCTTCAGCAATACGTGAACTGTGAACTTTCAGATGTTCAAGCTGGTTTTAGAAAAGGCAGAGGAACCAGAGATCAAATTGCCAACATCCACTGCATCATGGAAAAAGCAAGAGTTCCAGAAAAACATCTATTTCTGCTTTATTGACTATGCCAAAGCCTTTGACTGTGTGGATCACAAGAAACTGGAAAATTCTGAAAGAGATGGGAATACCAGACCACCTGACCTGCCTCTTGAGAAACCTGTATGCAGGTCAGGAAGCAACAGTTAGAACTGGACATGGAACAACAGACTGGTTCCAAATAGGAAAAGGAGTACATCAAGGCTGTATACTGTCACCCTGCTTATTTAACTTCTATGCAGAGTACATCATGAGAAACGCTGGGCTGGAAGAAGCACAAGCTGGAATCAAGATTGCTGGGAGAAATATCAATAACCTCAGATATGCAGATGATACCACCCTTATGGCAGAAAATGAAGAACTACAAAGCCTCTTGATGAAAGTGAAAGAGGAGAGTGAAAAACTTGGCTTAAAACTCAACATTCAGAAAACGAAGATCCTGGCATCCGGTCCCATCACTTTGTGGCAAATAGATGGGGAAACAGTGTCAGACTTTATTTTTTGGGCTCCAAAATCACTGCAGATGGTGATTGCAGTCATGAAATTAAAAGACACTTACTCCTTGGAAGGAAAGTTATGACCAACCTAGATAGCATATTAAAAAGCAGAGACATTACTTTATCAACAAAGGTCCATCTAGACAAGGCTATGATTTTTCCAGTGGTCATGTATGGATGTGACAGCTAGACTATGAAGAAAGCTGGGTGCCAAAGAATTGATGCTTTTGAACTGTGGTGTTGGAGAAGACTCTTGAGAGTCCCTTGGACTGCAAGGAGATCCAACCAGTCCATCCTAAAGAAGATCAGTCCTGAGTGTTCATTGGAAGGATTGTGTTGAGGCTGAAACTCCAGTACTTTGGCCACCTGATGCGAAGAGCTGACTCATTGGAAAAGACCCTGATGCTGGGAAAGATTGAAGATGGGAGGAGAAGGTTACGACAGAGGATGAGATGGTTGGATGGCATCACCGACTCAAGGGACATGAGTTTGGGTAGATGCCGGGGGTTGTTGATGGACAGGGAGGCCTGGTGTGCTGTGGTCAATGGGGTCGCAAAGAGTTAGACATGACTGAGCGACTGAACTGAAGTGAATCTCTTTACAACAGAGCCCTTAAGGAGAAGTCACTGGACCCAAACGTATGACACTGTACAGTCATATGTTGAGGAAGCTGTAACCTGTATAACGAAGCCGCCCTCGTATCGGGACAAAGACTCCCAAGTCTGTGGAGACTCAGTCAGCAAGCAGGGACCCCTGTTCAGTCCTGGACGGTGCTTCCTCCAACTACGACCCAGAGACTCATACGTCTGTCTGTCCGGCTGCAAGTGCAGACAGACAGAAGCAAACACCCACTAACAACCTTTATCTTCTACAATATGTCATAAATCCTTACAGCCACACATCCATTCAGC
This sequence comes from Bubalus bubalis, assembly GCF_019923935.1. NCBI lineage: Eukaryota > Metazoa > Chordata > Mammalia > Artiodactyla > Bovidae > Bubalus > Bubalus bubalis. The sequence continues at coordinate 130,066,002 of NC_059161.1, read as the reverse complement.
ATCACGTTTCAAAAATTTGGACTAGGGTCCGCTATGTACTTAGGCTCCATGTAGCTAATGGTGAAGTTTAAATGTAAAGACAATAAAATGTGAAAACTGTATCCATGGTTAAAAAAAAAAAGGCAAGATAAACATTTTTACGGCCCCAGTGCCTTCCAGAAACGCTGGCAGCAACAAGCGCATCTGGTAGTGTGAGAGGGTGAGAGTGGAGAAAACACTTATGAATGAAAGACAGACAGAGCCCAGTGCGGTCCAGGAAAAGTCTCGTGTCTGTTTAACATGTCTGGGTTAAGCAGGGCAGGGGGGCTGTCTTTACACGCAGGTCACCGTCACGGTGGCAGCAACACGGCCGTGCAAGCGGCTGCCCGGCGTTGTCAAGTGTGTCGTCCTGTTGCCAAGCTCTGCCCAAGGGCTCTCGTGTAGTCAGTGTGAGTGACCTCGGTGGACGACGGGCTATGGTTTAGTACTAAATGCATTCCCTGGTCTAAACGACAGTCTCATACACGTTGCAACTAAGCTATGCTTGAAGCATACTATGACACGGAACACAACCAAACTCTACACAGATTAAACACAGGTGCTCAGACCCCCAGAGCCGAGCCTTCAAGATCAGAACAGGCTCTGACTGTGGCCCAAGTCCCCCACCTTGGTTTCCCTGCAGTGACCGTACAGATAATGACTGCTCGCTCCTGTCCCGGGACAGGGGCTGCCCTGCCCGACTCGGCGTCCGCCCCAGGCCCCTTCTGGGGTCTGTAAGTGAACAGCCTGTGTCTCCCGCCCCTCTGGGTGCCCTGCCTGCCTTCCATAAAAGCGCCCTGGGGCTTTCCCTCCCCAGGCTCCCTGCTGCCCCTTGAGGGTGCCGGTCGCTCACTCAGCAGGGCGCCGTCTGTGTCGTCTCCACACCCCCGGGCAGGAGTCCAGCCCGGCCCAGCCTGACCCTTGAGAGAGCAGTCGGCCCCACCCCAGGCGCCGAGGCCTGTCTGCTCTGCGGGGCCGCACGGCGGCTGCTCACTGCTTTGTCCCCTAGGCAACAACGCAGTTCAGGAGTTCCGTGTAGAGAGCTCCTAAAATCCCTCAAGTTTGTAAGCCAGGGTCCCCGTGAACCTAGGCCCCCACGCCGTGCGTGGTGAGGCCACGGCTCCCCGGGCTGTGACCCCAGCAAGTCCGCTTACCTTCCCCCTCATGCAGGGCCTTCTGATCCCCGACGGCCTCGGGCACCAGCTTTCCATAGCTGTGCCCCTCACTGTTGGCAAACTTGGCTGTGTCGAAGTACACGGACCCGTTTGAAGCGTAGCTGGAACACAGAGCCGTCGGGGAAGGCGTGACGAGCTGCCCGGCTGGCCGGCCTGGGGACCCAGAGGCCATCGGGGTCTGCTCCGCACCCTGTGCAGCAGGCCGGCCAGCAGGCTGTTCCAGCACGGCCACCGAGTGGGCCAAACGGGGCTGTGACGAGCGTGGCTGGGACGGGGGCCCTTGACTCTCCAACGTCCCGGCCCGTGCCCTGCCCCCTGCCTGGGTGACTCTGCCCTGCATGCCGCCCTCGCCTCTGCCTGCCAGCCCTGACCCCCAGCACCTCGCCGTCTGACTGCATTTGGAAAAGGGGCTTTTACAGAGGAGCTCAAGTTAAAACGAGGCCTCCAGGGTGGGCCCTGACCCAGCACGACTGGTGTCCTTTTAAGAAGAGGGGCCCAGGGAGGGACGAGGGGTGCGTGCCCTCACAGGACCGCTGCAGCCGCATGGTGGCCCTTCCATTGCTCATGTGCCGTGCAGCTCTGAGACGGGAGCCCAGGGCCGCCACCACCCTGGTGGCTCCCTGCGCCTCCCTGGTCCTCTTCAAGCCGGCGGAGACCCGCGCCCCTGGGCACACCTTCCTGGAGCCTTGAGCTCACCCGTAACCGTTGTCCACGATCTTCTGGACAAAGTCCACGATCTCTGGCACATACTCACTAACCCGGGTCAGGACGTCCGGAGGGAGGACCTGGGGACAAGGCGAGCCTGGCTCCAGAAGCCTGAGCACCGCTGGGCCCCAGTGCTCCGCCCCTCCCCCATGCACCACCCCCACCCCCGCTGTCTTTTCAAAATGAATTTGCACACGCAATGAAGAGGGTCTGGATCCCAAGAGGCCTTCGGTCACGGGGCCCTTGGCCCAAGAGACCAAGGTCAAGACCGTCTGCGACACTTACGTTCAGGGCTTCCATGTCTTTGTGGAACTCCGCCTCCCAGAATTTGGGCAGTTCAGAGAAAATAGAATTGTCCGTCACCTCACTGCCGTGCATGGAATCCAGCCAGTCAGAAAGCACATCCTTTGCTTCTTCCAGCAACGCCTGAAGAAAAGGAAGCAGGATGTGTGCACCCGCATGCAAGTTCCAGGGCCCACGGCGGGTGAGGTCTATGCGCGTCCGTGTCCGCCTCACGCATACAGACTAGCTGTGCACGACCAGCACCCGACCCTAGAGGAGACCCCAGAGCTCCCATGGATGGCCTGGCCGTCCAGAGGCCGGAGCTGACCGCGTGCCCGGAGGGCCAGGGTGGGCCTGGGGAGGCCCAGCGGTGCAGCAGGGCTTCCTGGTGCAGGGGGAGAGGGCACGCGGTGTGGTCACCGACAGCCTGGACACCTGCTCGAGGGGAGGTTCAAAGCAGCAGACGGAGCTGCGATCCAGAGGCAGGTCTCCGTGCCCAGGCCGCCCCGCCGGGCACGTGCCATCAGCTGAAGGCCCCACGTCAGGACTGCAATGGCGCACGTCCGGTCACGGCGGTCCTCACGCCACACCCAGAAACCAGTCTCAGACGCGATGACACAGCGTCAGGGCGGCGCCCCGGCCCCAGCGGCCCAGCGGCCCCGGCGCTCTGCCCTGGCGGATCCAGGGCTTCGGCTCCTTAGCTGGAGCTGCGATGGATGTGCTGACGGGCAGGCGGTCTGTGCTCCCTCCATCTTCAGGGGCACAGGCAAAGAACAAGGTGGGAGTGAGGGAGCAGGGAGCCTGGAGGGCAGAGGCGGGCGGGATGGCCCCGGAGCAGCCCCCAGACAGAGCAGAGCTCCTGGGAAACCTCCCAGGATCCAGCTGGTGCCCAGGGCGGGTGGGCAGAGGCGGCAGGGCTCCAGGGAGGCAGGCGCTGTCAGGCTGCAGCTGGAAGTGAGCTCTGGGCCTGCCCCATGTGAAGGGGCAGAAAGCCCACCGCTGCCGGCAGGATCAACACAGAACAAGACAGAGCAGAGGAAGGCGGTCCTAATCAAACAAACGCTTAGATAATTCATGTGTTTCAAAACACAAGATCAAAGGGGAAATAAAAACCTATTGAGAAGCAAAAGTATGTCAATACAGATAGAAGCAGCAAAAACTTTACTTAGAGAAAAATTTATGGCCTTAAATGCTTAAACCAAAAAATGAGCTAAACTCCTAAGTGGTGAGAGAAAAAGGAGCAGAATAAACCCAAAGAGAAAAGAACGAAACGGGTAGCAGAGATGGGGCAGCGGCTGATGAATCGGGGACTCAGGCTCCAGCTCTGCCTCCCAGTGAAAGCCGCCACCCTGTCCCCACAACGAGTGAAAGGGTGTCACGCGGTGAAGAGTCAACCACTCCTGGTGGATCTGTAAGGGAGGACAGAGAAGAGCATCACATGGTGATAAAGGGGGCGATTCTACACGGAGACACAGCGACCCTCGATACGTACGCACCTCACAGCAGAGCATCAGACACAGCGGGGCAGACACCGACAGAGCAACAGGAAGAACAGGTGGATCCAGCGTCACGGCTGGAGACTAGTGGGCAGATCCAGAGAATCAGAGGGAATGGCCGAACTCAACACCACCATCAATCAACTGGACGTAATTGACACCTGTGAAGAGACTGCTTCACCCACCAACAGGAGAAAGACACATTCCCCTCCAGACACGTGGAGCAGTTCCCAAGAGAAAGCAGACACTGGGCCATGAAACACACCCAAAGACACTTAGAGCATCTACCAAGACAGAGGGCCCTCGGGCCACGAAACACACCCAGAGACACTTAAGAGGAACAGAAATCAAACAGTGTGTGCTATCAGATCGCAGTGAAATTAAACTGGAAGCCTACAACAGAAAGGTAACTGGACTATCCCCCAAACACACGGAGATTAAACAACACCTTTCTAAATAAGACACTGGCCAAAGAAGATATCTCAAGAAAAAATTTTAAATACTTAGAACTAAAAGAGAATGAAAACACAACTTATCAACATTCATGGGACGCAGCAAAAGCAGTGTTCTGAAGAAATTTGTAACACAGAATGCATTTCTCAGAAGAGAAAGATACCTGAAATCAGATTTTACCTTAAGAAGCTAGAAGAGGACAGTATCCCTAATACGGGAACCAAAGACACTACAAGAAAACAGTGTCTCTCATGAACATAGATTAAAAAACCAATAACAAAATATAGCAAGTTGAATCTACAAAAGCATAAAGAGAATCATATCCCACAACCAAGCTCATCACACGCATGCAAGGCTGGTTCAACTTTATAAAATCAAACACTGTAAATTATCACACCAACAGACCAAAAAAGAAAAATCATATGATCACATCAGTATCAGTATCGTTTCATATCAATGCAGAAAAAGCAGTGGACAAAATCCAACATCCATTCATGACAAAAACCCTCAGTCAACTAGGAAGAGAGGGGCACTTCCTCAACTTGACAGAAACAGCTACAGAAAGCCCGCAGTTAGTATCAGACATAAGGGTGAGAAACGTGATGCCTTTCCATTAAGAGGAGGTGTAATGCAAGCGTGTCCCCTCTTATCACTCTTCCAACATCGAACTCGAAGTCCCCGCTGATGCAATCAGACAAGAAAAAGGGGGAAAAAAGACACAGATCTTCTTCAACTTATGACAGGATTATAGATCCTTCTTAAGTTGAAAATACCATTAAGCTGAAGAATGTATTTAATACTGCTCACCTACCAAACATCCTAGCTTAGCCTGGTGTACGTTAAACAAGCTCAGAATACGTTAGCCTACAGCTGGAAAACCCATTTAACACCGATCCTGCTTTATAATTAAGAGCTGAATGCCTCATGTCATGTACTGAATGCTGTACTGAAAGCGAAGAGCAAAATGCGTGTGTGGGCACGGACCCACTGCAGGCGCATCAGGGTTTTGGTTTTTAATGCAACACTGGTCTTTTTATTTACTTGTATATTTAAGGCTGTGCTGGGTCTGAATTTGGCAATAAGGTGTTCCTGATCTGAGCCACAGTCAGCTTCCAGTCTTGTTTTTGTTGACTATACGACGTATAGAGATTCTCCATCTTTGGCTGCAAAGAATATAATCAATCTGATTTTGGTGTTGACCATCTGGTGATGTCCATGTGTAGAATCTGCTCTTGTGTTGCTGGAAGAGGGTGTTTGCTATGACCAGTGTGTTCTCTTGGCAAAACTGTTAGCCTTTGTCCTGCTTCATTCCGTATTCTAAGGCTAAATTTGCCTGTTACTCCAGGTATTTCTTGACTTCCTACTTTTGCATTCCAGTCCCCTATAATGAAAAGGACAGCTTTTTGGGGGTGTTAGTTCTAGAAGGTCTTGTAGGTTTTCAAAGAACCATTCAACTTCACCTTCTTCAGCATTACTGGTCAGGGCATAGACTTGGATTACCATGATATTGAATGGTTTGCCTTGGAAACGAACACAGATCATTCTGTTGTTTTTGAGTTTGCATCCAAGTACTGCATTTCAGACTGTTTTGTTGACGGTGAGGGCTACTCTATTTCTTCTAAGGGATTCTGGACCACAGTAATAGATTTAATGGTCATCTGAGTTAAATTCACCCTTTCCAATCCATTTAGTTCGCTGATGCCTAGAATGTCGACGTTCACTCTTGCCATCTCCTGTTTGACCACCTCCAATTTGCCTTGATTCATGGACCTAACATTCCAGGTTCCTATGCAATATTGCTCTTTGCAGAATCGGACCTTGCTTCCATCAACAGTCACATTCACAACGTGGTGCTGTTTTTGCTTTGGCTCCGTCTCCTCACTCTTTCTGGATTTATTTCTCCACTGATCTGCAGTAGCATATTGGGCACCTACCGAGCTGGGGAATTCATCTTTCAGTGTCTTATCTTTTTGCCTTCTCATACTGTTCATGGGGTTCTCAAGGCAAGAATACTGAAGTGGTTTGCCATTCCCTTCTCCAGTGCACCGTGTTTCGTGAGAACTCTCCACTATGACCTGTCCGCCTTGGGTGGCCCGGTGCGGCATGGCTCACAGTCTCACTGCGTTGACGAGGCTGTGGTCCACGCGCTCAGATTGGCTGGTTTTCTGTGACTGTGGTTTTCATGCTGTTGCCCTCTGATGGAGAAGGATAAGAGGCTTCTGGAAGCTTCTGGATGGGAGAGACTGACTGAGGGGGAAACTGGGTCCTGTTCTGATGGGCGGGGCCATGCTCAGTAAATCTTTAATCTTTTGATGATTTTCTGTTGATGGGCAGGGCTGCATTCCTTCCCTGCTATTTCAGCCAGTTCAGTTCAGTTGCTCCATCGCATCCGACTCTTCGCGACCCCATGAATCGCAGCACGCCAGGCCTCCCTGTCCATCACCAATTCCCAGAGTTCACTCAGACTCACATCCATTGAGTCAGTGATGCCATCCAGCCATCTCATCCTCTGTCGTCCCCTTCTCCTCCTGCCCCCAATCCCTCCCAGCGTCAGTCTTTTCCAATGAGTCAGCTCTACACATGAGGTGGCCAAAGTATTGGAGATTCAGCTTCAGCATCAGTCCTTCCAATGAACACCCAGGACCGATCTCCTTTAGGATGGACTGCTTGGATCTCCTTGCAGTCCAAGGGACTCTCAAGAGTCTTCTCCAACACCACAGTTCAAAAGCATCAATTCTTCGGTGATCAGCTTTCTTCACAGTCCAACTCTCACATCCATACATGATCACTGGAAAAACCATAGCCTTGACTAGATGGACCTTTGTTGGCAAAGTAATGTCTCTGCTTTTTAATATGCTGTCTAGGTTGGTCATAACTTTCCTTCCAAGGAGTAAGCATCTTTTAATTTCATGGCTGCAATCACCATCTGCAGTGATTTTGTAGCCCAAAAAAATAAAGTCTGACACTGTTGCCACTGTTTCCTCATCTATCTGCCATGAAGTGATGGAGATGATGCCATGATCTTCGTTTTCTGAATGTTGAGCTTTAAGCCAACTTTTTCACTCTCCTCTTTCACTTTCATCAAGAGGCTTTTTACTTCCTCTTCACTTTCTGCCAGGAGAAGGCAATGGCACCCTACTCCAGTACTCTTGCCTGGAAAATCCCATGGACGGAGGAGCCTGGTAGGCTGCAGTCCATGGGGTTTCTAAGAGTTGGACACGACTGAGCAACTTCACTTTCTCTTTTCACTTTCATGCATTGGAGAAGGAAATAGCAACCCACTCCGGTGTTCTTGCCTGGAGAATCCCAGGGACAGGGGAGCCTGGTGGGCTGCCGTCTATGGGGTCACACAGAGTTGGACATGACTGAAGTGACTTAGCATAGCATAGCATCACTTTCTGCCATAAGCATGGTGTCATCTGCGTATCTGAGGTTATTGATATTTCTCCCGGCAATCTTGATTCCAGCTTGTGCTTCTTCCAGCCCAGCGTTTCTCATGATGTGCTCTGCATATAAGTTAAATAAGTAGGGTGACAATATACAGCCTTGACGTACTCCTTTTCCTATTTGGAACCAGTCTGTTGTTCCATGTCCAGTTCTAACTGTTGCTTCCTGACCTGCATATAGGTTTCTCAAGAGGCAGGTCAGGTGGTCTGGTATTCCCATCTCTTTCAGAATTGTCCACAGAAGCGCACTGGCTGAGACTGCACAGAAGCGTGGCCAAGAGGAGCTACCCCTTGCCCAAGGTCAGGGGCAGCAACCGAGAGTGCCAGGCTGCGTTGGCACAGGAGCAGCTGAGAGAAGCTACCACACACCCAAAGTCAGGGCGTTGGCCGGGAGGAGCAACCCCAATGAGAGGAGCAACCCCATGTCCAAGGAGCGATGGCTGCGCGGGTGCAGGAGGGCCGAGAGGAGCTACTCCATGTTCAAGGTCAGGAGGGGCAGCGGTGAGGAGACACCCCTCGTCCAAGGTAAGGAGCAGCGGCTGCGCTTTGCTGGAGCAGCCGTGAAGAGATATCCCACGTCCAAGGTAAGAGAAACCCAAGTAAAATGGTAGATGTTGCAAGAGGGCATCAGAGGGCAGACACACTGAAACCATAATCACAGAAAACTAGCCACTCTGCTCACACGGACCACAGCCTGGGCGAACTCAGTGAAACCAAGCCATGCCCTGCTAGTAACCTGGGGCCAGACTGTGGTGGAAGATGAGGGTGACCTCCTGATCGCCAAATTCAGGCTTAAACTGAAGAAAGTAGGGAAAACCACTAGACCATTCAGGTATGACCTAAATCAAATCCCTTACCATTATACACTGGAAGTGAGAAACAGACTTAAGAGACTAGATCTGATAGACAGAGTGCCTGATGAACTATGGAATGAGGTTCGTGACATTGTACAGAAGACAGGGATCAAGACCATCCCCATGGAAAAGAAATGCAAAAAAGCAAAATGGCTGTCTGAGGAGGCCTTACAAATAGCTGAGAAAAGAAGAGATGTGTAAAGCAAAGGAGAAAAGGAAAGATATACCCATTTGAATGAAGAGCTCCAAAAAATAGAAAGGAGAGATAAGAAAGCCTTCCTCAGCGATCAATGCAAAGAAATCAAGGAAAACAATAGAATGGGAAAGACTAGAGATCTCTTCAAGAAAATTAGAGATACCAAGGGAACATTTCATGCAAAGATGGGCCCCATAAAGGACAGAAATGGTATGGACCTAACAGAAGCAGAAGATATTAAGAAGAGGTGGCAAGAATACACAGAAGAACTGTACAAAAAAGAGCTTCACGACTCAGAAAATCACAATGGCGTGATCACCCACCTAGAGCCAGACATCCTGGAATGTGAAGTCAAGTGGGCCTTAGGAAGCATCACTATGAACAAAGCTAGTGGAGGTGATGGAATTCCAGTTGAGTTATTTCAAATCCTAAAAGACGACACTATGAACGAGCTGCGTTCAATATGTCAGCAAAATTTGGAAAACGCAGGACTGGCCATAGGACTGGAAAAGGTCAGTTTTCATTCCACTCCCAAAGAAAGGCAATGCCAAAGAATGCTCAAACTACCGCACAATTGCACTCATCTCACACACTGGTAAACTAATGCTCAAAATTCTCCAAGCCAGGCTTCAATGATATGTGAAGCGTGAACTTTCAGATGTTCAAGCTGGTTTTAGAAAAGGCAGAGGAAACAGAGATCAAATTGCCAATATCCGTTGAATCAGCAAAAAAGCAAGAGATTTCCAGAAAAACATCTATTTCTGCTTTATTGACTATGCCAAAGCCTTTGACTGTGTACAAAGAAAGAAAAGAAAGTGAAGTTGCTCAGTCATGTCTGACTGTTTGCGACCCCACGGACTGGAGCCTACCAGGTTCCTCCATCCATGGGATTTTCCAGGCAAGAATACTGGAGTGGGTTGCCATTTCCTTCTCCAGGAGATCTTCCTGACCCAGGGATTGAACCCAGGTCTCCAGCATTGTAGGCAAACGCTTTACCATCTGAGACACCAGGGAAGTCCTGAAAGTGAATGTCACTCAGTTGTGTCTGACTCTTTGTGACCCCATGGACTGTGGAGTCCATGGAATTCTCCAGGCCAGAATACTGGAGTGGGTATCCTTTCCCATCTCCAGGGGATCTTCCCGACCCAGGGATCAAACCCAGGTCTCCCACATTGCAGGCGGATTGTTTACCAGCTGAGCCATGACTGTGTGGATCAACACAAATTGTGGAAAATTCTGAAAGAGATGGAAATACCAGACCACCTGACCTGCCTCCTGAGAAATCTGTATGCCGGTCAGGAAGCAACAGTTAGAACAGGACATGGAACAACAGACTGGTTCCAAATAGGAAAAGGAGTACGTTAAGGCTATATCCTGTCACCCTGCTTATTTAACTTCTATGCAGAGTACATCATGAGGAACGCTGGGCTGGAGCAAGCACAAGCTGGAATCAAGATTGCTGGGAGAAATATCAATAACCTCAGATATGCAGATGATACCACTATTAGGGCAGAAAGCGAAGAGCTACAGAGCCTCTTGAAAGCGAAAGAGGAGAGTGAAAAAGTTGGCTTAAAGCTCAACATTCAGAAAACGAAGATCATGGCATCTGGTCCCATCACTTCATGGCAAATAAATGGGGAAACAGTGGAAACAGTGTCAGACTTTATTTTTTTGGGCTCCAAAATCACTGCAGATGATGATTGCAGCCATGAAATTAAAAGACACTTACTTCTTGGAAGGAAATTTATGACCAACTTAGACAGCATATTAAAAAGCAGACACATTACTTTGACAACAAAGGTCCATCTAGTCAAAGCTATGGTTTTTCCAACTAGTCATGTATGGATGTGAGAGTTGGACTGTGAAGAAAGCTGATCACCGAAGAATTGATGCTTTTGAACTGTGGTGTTGGAGAAGACTCTTGAGAGTCCCTTAGACTGCAAGGAGATCCAACCAGTCCATCCTAAAGGAGATCAGTCCTGAATATTCATTGGAAGGACTGATGCTGAAGCTCAAACTCCAATACTTCGGCCACCTGATGCGAAAAACTGACTCATTTGAAAAGACCCTGATGCTGGAGAAGATTGAAGGCGGGAAGAGAAGGGAACAACAGAGGATGAGATGGTTGGATGGCACCACCAACTCAATGGACATGAGTCTGAGCAAGCTCTGGGAGTTGGTGATGGACAGGGAGGCATGGGGTCGCAAAGAGTCGGACACGACTGAGCGACTGAACTGAGCTGAACTATGCTGGGTCTTCACTGCTGCACGCGCTTTCCTCTAGTTGCAGCGAGTGAAGACTACTCTCCAGTTGCAGTGCGTGGGCTTTTCATTACGGTGGCTTCTCTCATTGTGGCTCCCAGGCTCCAGAGCACAGGCTCAGTAGTTGTGATTCGTGGGCTTAGTTGCCTCACAGCATGTGGTATCTTCCCAGGTCAGGGATTCAAGCCATGTCCCTGGCACCGGCAGGCAGATTCCTTACCGAGCCGCCAGGGAAATCTGGTACGTGAGTTGTTTACCCTGGTGATCGCGTAGCTGGCTGGGAGCTGAGGCTCACTGCTGACGCCCAGCAACCCGGGATCGCAGCAGACTGCCTATCGCTAGTCCAGAGAAAGATCAAAGTTCAAAACTCGGTTTCTACCAGATATTTATCACTTTTGCACCATTTTAAAACCAAAAAATCTGAAAAGTCGTATTGTCCAGGGTCGGGGACCATTTTCATATCGACTGGGGAAAAGGACAGAACTATATGCCACGACTACATTTGGGATTTGAAATTAAAATCTCAATGCCATTTACGTTAGCTCCTGCAAAATGAAATACCTACATGTGAGTTTTACAAAGTACGTATAAGATCTACATGAGAAAAACTACAAACCTCCGAAGAGAGAAATGGAGAGCGAGTTCACGTCTGTGGGTACGAAGATTCAACACCGTCAAGGTATCAGATTTTCCCAACTTGATTTGTAGATTCAGTTCAATCTCATCAAATTCCTATCAAGTCGTTTCACGGGTATTGACAAACTGAATCTAAAGTTTACAAGGACAGGACGCGAAAAACCCAGGAAAGCCAACACAAGACTGAGGCAGAAGAACAAGGCTGGAGGACTGACCCTCCCCAACCCCAAGACTCGCCGTCGAGCTGAGGCAATCAAGACGGGTAGCGCTGGGACCTCCCTGGCGGTCCAGTGGGGAAGAATTCGCCTGCCATTCAGGGCACTCAGGTTCAATCCCTGGTCAGGGAACTTAGATCCCACATGCTGCAGAGCAAGTAAGCCCGTGTGCCACAACTGCAGAGTCCACGCACCACAGGGAACGACCCTGCAGCCCCGACGCAGCAAAAAAACCAAAAAGACAGTGTGGGGCTAACAAGTAAAGTGATGGAAAAGAACACAGTCCAGAAACAGACTCCTACACACAGTCAACTGCTCGTCGACAAAGGAGCAAAAGCAGGAAAAGGGAGCGGAAACGGTCTCTGACAAAGTGTGCTCAACAGCTGGGCTGCACACACAGAAACCACGAACCAGAGCCAGCCGCCACACACCTCACAGAAGCCACGAACCAGAGCCAGCCTCCACACACCTCACAGAAGCCACGAACCAGAGCCAGCTGCCACACACTTCAGGAGAGCTGACTCCAACTGGAACGCAGACCTGAACATAAAATGGGAAACTATGATACTTCTAGAAGATAATCCAGGAGAAAACCTAGATGACCTTGGGTTCAGCAATGACTTCCTCCCAACACCACCAATGCACGATTCTTGAAAAGTAAGAATTGATAGGCTGGGTTCTTTTAAAATTTTCTGCTGCGGGAAAGACACTGTCAAGACAATGAAAAGACAAGCCACGGACCAGGAGAAACTATCTGCAAAAGACACGTCTGATAAAGGACTGTTATCCAAAATAAACAAAGAGCTCTCAAAACTCAATAAAGAGAAAACTGCCTGATTGCAAATTGGTTCAAAGATGGTAACAGACACTCCGCCAAACATGATAAAAGGCAGCAAACACCCCTACAGGTGCCCCACCTCACGTGTTGTCAGGGAAACGCAAATGAAAACAAGAGCCTGCTGCACAGCTACTGGAACAGCCAGATGCTGACCACCGGCACCGGCGCCGGCGAGGAGCTGGAACGACCGGAACTCGCACCGTCCCTGGAGGGGGTGCAGCCGCTCCGGAAGCTTGCAGGCTTCTTAACACACTACACGTACTCTCACCACGTGGTCCAGCAGTTAAGCGCCTTGGTATTCACCCAAAGGAGCTGAAAATTTATGTCCACACATAACGTGGGTGTTTGCAGAAGCATTACGCGTAACTGCCAACATTTGGAAGCAAGCAAGGTGCCCTTCAGTAGGTGGATGGATAGGTACACTGCAGTCCATCCAGACGTGGACTAACCTTTAGTGTCAAAGAGAAATTAGCTCTCAAGCCCCAGTGAGACCTGGAGGAACCTCCAGTTCCTATCACTAAGTGAAAGCAGCCGATCTGAGCAGGGCACGCGCTGCAACAGTCCGCGTCTGTGATACTCAGAGGAGGCCACACTCTGGAGCCAGCAGAAGGCTCAGTGGGCGCCAGGGTTCGCGGGTGAGGAGGGATGAACAGACGGAGTTCAGTGGGCACCAGGGTTCACGGGTGAGGAGGGACGAACAGATGGAGTAGAGAGGACTTTCAGGCAGGGAGCCTACTCTGTGTGAGGACATGAGGGCAGAGACGTGCCATCACACACGTGTCCAGAGCTGCGTGAGGCACACCACCTCGAGAGAGCCCAGGGTAAACGGGGGACCTGGGCGGTGACAACGTGTCAGTGGAGCTTCGCCAGCCGTAACAAACAGCAGCTCTGGGGTACTGACGGGGGCGGGGCTCCCTGTGCGTGGGGGCGGGCTGGGGCGCGCAGGGCCACGGGAAACCTCTGCGCCGTTCTGTCCCTTTCACCGGGAACCTGAAACTGCTGTAAGATAAAACTCTTTTTAAAAGTCTTAGTGAAACAGAAAGAGAGGCTCCACACAGCCACAGGCGGATCTCTGAAACGATCCTTCAATACATAACATTTAAAGTCCAAGGTGTCTTGTGTGGGAAATCGGCAAGCCAAGGAGCATTCACAACACATCTGGAGAACAAAACCAGGGTGAGGCCTCCTGCCCTCCCAGCATCGGTGCCAAGACACCACGACATTCATGCAGGGCGGCTAAACGACCAGACGGGCAGAGCTGAGACCCGACACGCAGCAGACGGGTCTGCAGTCCCCGAGGACAGCAGGGCTTGCCATGTTTGGGGAGGACTGGATCCCTACTCAGATGACTTTCGAAACTAATTCTGGGTGCTCCCCTGATGGTCCAGTGGCTAAGCCTCCACGCTCCCAGTGTAGGCGGCCCAGGTTCAATCCCTGGTCAGGGAACTGGATCTTACTTGCCACCAGATGAAGCCGGGGATTGTCACAGTGAGGGAAGGAAGTCGGAGAAGCAGAAATCTCACTTACACCGAGACAGAAATGATACAAATGAACTTATTTAGAAAACAGAAACAGACTAACAGAGAATGAACTTACGGTCACCAGGGGGAAGGAATGCAGGGAAGGGGTAGCTAGGGAGTTTGGGATTGAGGCGGACACACTGCCGTATTTAAGACGGACACAGGGAACTCTGCTCATTGCTATGTGGCAGCCTGGAAGGAAGGGGGGTTGGGGGGAGAGTGGGTACGTGTATACGTATGGCTGAGGCCCTCTGCAGTCCACCTGAACTATCACAGCATTGTTAATCGGCTACACCCCGATGTAAAATAAACAGCTAAAAAAGAAGTTCACGTGCCGCAACTAAGACCTGGCACAGCTACACACACGCACGCACACATGTGCACACACGCACGCACACACGTGCGCATGCACACACGCGTGCGCACACGCACACACGTGCATGCACTCACACGTGCACGTGCACACACGCACGCACACACGCACACACACGCACACAGAAAAAAACCTTCAAAACCCAAACAAATTCTGGGGGATCAAAGACTTAAATGTGAAATGTACAACTTTAAAATCGTTAGAAGAAAATACTGGAGAATATAGTCATGTTTCAGGGTAAGAAAAATTTCTTAAGACAAAAATGCTAAGGATAAAAGAAGCAGCTTGATAAAGTTGATTGCATTAAAACTAAGGCTCTGTGTTAAAAGAGAAGCCACAAATTAGGAGAAAATGTTTGCAACACATTTAAATGACAAACAACTAGCGTCCAGGAAACATAAGCATACTTACAAACCAGTAAGAAGACAAACCGCCCAGGGGAAAACGGCGTGGAAGATGCCTGTGCAGAATGACGACCAGGAAGTGAACACACGAAAGGGTACTCAGTCCCACGAGAGGCAAGAGAAACGGAATTTCACCCCGCGGGACTCACCACCTGCCAGTCTACATCTGACACACAGGGACGGTCCTGGCCGCACAACGCGCTGCTGTACAGGCACACCAGCGGGACCCCGGGAACATGCGAGGAGGAGGGCGCAGTCACACCAAAAGGCTCTGAAGGGCGGCTGTACCTACAACCATTTGGCATGGACCAAGTATGGCCATGGACGTGTGAAAGTGAAAGTTGCTCAGCCGTGGACTGTTACACGACTATACGGTGGACTGTACGTGGCCTCTACAGTCCATGGGATTCTCCTGGCCAGAATGCTGGAGTGGGTAGCCTTTCCCTTCTCCAGGGGAATCTTCCCAACCCAAGGATCGAACCCAGGTCTCCTGCATTGCAGGTGGATTCTTTACCAACTGAGCTATCAGGGAACCAAACTTCAAGGACCTCTTGGCATGGACCAAATGTCCTGCAAAGCCAGGAAGTAACACTTACTACTGCAAACTAACACAGTGGTCCCTCAGAACACCGCGCTGAATTTCTGTACGAGCTGCTTCTGCGGATACACACAAAAGAACAAAGAGCAGGGATCTGCACACCGTGCTCGCGGCAGTAAGGTTCACAACAAAGGTGAAAACAACGTTCACCAAAGATGAAGGGATACACAAAACGTGGTCCAGCCCACGTGACGAAATATTACTCAGTCTCAAGAAGAAAGGACCTTCCGACATAGGCTACGACCTGGATGAACGTTGAGGACAGTTTGCTACGTGAAATAATCCAGCCACTAGAGGAAGAATCCCGAATGAGCCCACATCTGTGAGGTCCCGAGAGCAGCTGGATCCACGGGGGTGGGAAGCAGCCTGGTGGGGCCAGGGGCTGGGGGTGGGTGAGGAGTGAGCATTTCCCAGAGACAGCGAGCATGTCAGCTCCGGAAAATGAAAAGCATTTCTGGAGATGGGCAGTGATGCTGTTCACACAACGACGTGAATGTGCTTAAAAACGGTTAAGCTGAGAACCCGCATGTTACGCGTACTGTACAATTTTAATAAGAAGGACATTACTGCAATCGCCGAAGAAAATTCCCAGCATCGCTGTTGGAAATAGAAATGTACCCAGCTTCTGGCCGGCCTGAGGCATCCCTGATCCTGTGTGTGGTCTCAGATGCAGGTGCGGGAAAGCCTCGTCCCCATGACCCTGTGCCCCCGACCCCTCACCTCGCTCGGGACACGCACACCCAGGAGCAGGGGCCCTGCAGGCCTGCACCCCTACATGGCTGCACCTTCCCCTGGCCAGGTCGGCCGCACCTTCCGTGAGCGGCCAGCAGGGGGCGCCGGCGTCGAGGAGAAGGGCCGGGGAGGGGGGGCGGCGCTCAGGCCGGAGGAGGAGGGGACCGCGGAGGAAGGGATGTGCGAAGGCAAGGCGGACGGGGTGCGCAAAGGGGGACGGGGTGTGCGACTCGGGCCCAAGGACGCCACTGCCCTCAGGGGCAGCAGACCACGCTCACTCCCCAGGGGACCCGCGGCGTCTCCACTCGGCTTCTCCAGGCGGTGCTGCTACAAGCGCTGGCCAGAGACCCCGAGGAGGCCGGAATAAGCCTGAGAAGCCAGCCCCCCGCGCCTGCCGACGGCGCCGCCTTGACCGGACGCGCCTCAGCCTCACCTGCACGCGGCCATCCAGCTCCTGCCCTGCCTGCCCGGCCCGCAGCGCGCCCTCCAGCGGCTCCGCGGCCTGCGCCACCGAGCGCTGCAGGCGTTCCAGCATCTGCTTCTTGTCCGGGTCCACGGTCTCCTGCAGCTTCGCGGAGAACGGCTGTGCGTGTGAGGAGAGGCCACACCGTTAGCCCCGCTCAGCAGAGCCCCGGGCTCCCTGCCGGCTCCACGCGGAAAAGGCCGGTCCTGCCCCCCGCCCGCGGCCTCCGGGGGTCTGGGTCCCGAGGGCGTCATCCCGCGTGTCCCCAGCAGGCAGATGGTGCAAAGGGCGCCGGGGCCCATCCCTCTGATGTGACCCTGGACTGAGGCAGCTGCCCTAAGGCCACGGCCAGGACACACAGGTGTCCCCCACGCCGCCTCCATCACAGAGGCCCCACCGCTCAGCCTAGAGGATGACTGCTAAGCTCTAATTTTATTCCTTTTTTTTCTGGCGGAGATAATACATCATAAGCACAACGGCAATCCTTACTGTAATTACTAAAGGTGGTGATTAAGAAAGAGAACTTGCCTTATCTGACCTCAAAATATAATAACCATAATCTGTAATACTGTTTTTTCAAAACAAAATGTTAGACTGGAGAGAACTAATTTATTCAGGTAACTCTGAAAACCTCCAGGACCACCCACTTAAGAAGCCCGGCAGCTTCACCTCTTGGTCACATGCCTTTGATTCAGTTGTGACTCCATGTGGAAGGTTCCCAGGTCAGTGCTGACCAGGGTGACCTGCACTGAGCGTCTCCCGTAAGTGGCAGGAGGGGTCACCCGCGCCCCCCGCCCCCGCCCCCCCCCGGTTGCCTCTGCTGGTGGTTTTCCCCATGGCCCGGGGGAGCTCCATGACGGTGGCCTCGCGACCCTGCGTGTCACGGAGCCCGCTGACGACGGTCCCCGTGCTGGGGATGGGGTGGACGGGAGGGACATGGGAACCCTGAAAGGCAGCGACCCACCTGCAGGGCGGCTCGCACATCCTCCAGCAGCTGCGCTGCCTGGGGCTGCGTCTCCCGGTACCGCTCGAACAGGTAGTTCTGCCGGGCCCTCTTGATGATCTGGGAGCAGAGGAGGAAAGCGGGGTCAGCCGGGCGGTGCACGTTGCCCGCGCAGAGGGCAACGCCAGGTGGGGGGCAGGGCGGCTGGTACAGGCGGCATCCGAGAACGCTGCTCCCCCTCGCCCTCCTGAGCGCGGGGCGGGGGGGGGGGGGGGTGTCAGCCCGAGCCCACCCTCCCCCACCCCTGCCCTGGGGGTCGCTCACATTTACCGGGGTTTTCAACAGCATCAAAGCAGGTGAACACAAAGCGTCATCGCATAAATCGCAATACAAGTACCGCAGGGTGGGGGCGGGGGTTCAAATAGCATGTACTGAGCTGAGCTGGCTCAAGCCAACATGGGTTTATTAACTCATCCAAGGTCATTTCTTCCCTCATGCCATCCGCTGTATTTAAAATTTAATCCTAAGAACTCCCTTTACCTTATCGTCAATGTCCGTGATGTTCATGCAGTAGAAGACATCAAATTTGAAGTAATCCCTCAGCACTCTTCTCAGGATATCGAAGGAGATGTAGGACCTGCGGCGACGGGAGGCAGGCCTTTCCACCCGCACAGCAGCACGGCGGGAGGGGGCCAGCCTTTCCACCCTCACAGCAGCGTGGCGGGAGAGGGGCCTGCCTTTCCACCGGCATAGCAGCCGCCTTTCCACCCGCACAGCAGCGCGGCGGGAGAGGGGCCCGGCCTGCCCCAGGGAAGCAGGTGGGGAGGACTCTCAGGCGCAGGAAGGAGAGCGTCTGGTCAGAGTCCACAGGGCAGCCTCGGGGCTGCGGGAACTACTTCTGCTTGGTTGCCTGGACTCTAGCTTTTCTACAGGGAGTACTAGCGGAATGAGAAGCTTCCACCTTTAGAGCTGGGCGCCGCGCCTCCACTCAGCCCAGGGGTGCTCCTACCTGGCGTGCCCCATGTGCGAGGCGTCGTAGACGGTGGGCCCGCAGCAGTACCATGTCACCCTCCTTCCATCTTGCGGCACAAACACGTCCTTGATTGGAAACAAGGGAATGACCGTCACGAGGGGCGCAGGACCAGTGCCGGCGGCCACGAGTGGCTCGCGCACGTTCACAAGATCGCGTAGCTTGCAGAAAGCCGCGGTCTGGGCTAGGGCTGGGGCGCAGCACAGGACCCCTAACAGTGAGCTCCACGACCCAGGGGCCCGGGGAGCAGGCCCCTTCCTCCCTGGGACTCCACTCACAGACACAGGCCAGGGGTCAGGGAGACGAGCGTCCTGATTCTGCTGCTTTAACGAGAGCAGCCTCCGTTCATCAGGCACCTGCTGTGAGTCAGGCCAGAGCCGAGCGCGCTGACTGTCCAGCACTCGCTCCCAGAACAATGTGAGGAGGCAGCTTTCCTTTCCCAGCTGCCCGGGGCCCACACTCCTGGAGGAGCCGGCCTAGGACGTGAGGCCTCCCACCAACTGCCCAAGGTCTCAGGTCAGTTCAGGGCCTGCTGTTTCCAACCAGTCCACAAGGGGGACCCTGCCGCCCATCTGCTCAGGGTGCTGGCCCATAGAAACCTGTCAGCCCTGCTCAAAACCCCTGGAGCCCCTGATCCTGCTGAGCAAGCCCTGGCCAGTCCAGAGCCAACCAGCCTTCGCCCTCACACCTGCCGGGCTCCCGAAAGCAATGGCCCCGCTTGGCTGGCACCATGACAACAGATGCCACCACATGTCCCCCAGAGGGCACGCAGACTCCTGGCCCTGCACACACCTAGAGCCAGGAAGCTGACGGGCAGCCCCTCAAGGTGTGCCACACGGGTGTGCACGCGCGCTCCTGAACACAGCCCTGCGGAGGACGCTCGCCCACCAGCCGAGGGGTCCTCCAGAGCCACCCCTGCCCCCGCGGCCCCCTACCTTCCTCCGCGTCAGGCTGTTGTACAGGCGGAGCTGGCATGGCTCAGACCCGGCTGGAGGAGACCATGCGGGCTGTGCACGCCGCCCTCTGCCTGCTGGGGGAGAGCACAGCTGGGTCAGTGCGGGATGAAGGAATACCATGGGGCTCTGACAGTGTGGCCCGATCCAGCGCCACCAACCCCAACCCCTGCTCTGCTTGCTCATGTCTGAGCGGCAGCGTGTCCCACAACCCCTTCCCCTTGGCCCGCCACACCCACCTTCCCCCGCTGGCTCCAAGCATGGGGCACCCGTGAGGCCGGAGGTGCACAGGCAGGCCACGGGGCTGGACTGATGCCCGCCCGCCCCCGGGAGGACACCTCTCTGGAGGCTTCAGGGGATGGGGACCATCTCCAGGCCCAGGAGCCAGGTCAGGCTAGAAAGAGCCACTGGCCCATGGCCGTGGATGGTCAGTGGCATGGCCTGCGGCCCAGGCTCATCTCCACCAGCAGGCGGCTGGCTCCCCACCCCCGAAACATGCGGGCTCCCAGGCACGGCTCTGATGTGCGCCCAGGGCTCCACCTGGTCCCAGAGCCTTTGGGAACAGCCCGCGGGCCATGTCACGGGGGTGGGGAGGGGGCTCACGGAGCCCAGCCTCCTCCGGTTACAGTCACCAGGGAAGCCCCGCCCTCCTCCCTGACCCCGATCTCCTCCTGGCCATTCCCCTGCCCTGCGGCTGTGAGCCCGAGCCTCCCACTGCATGAAGGGCAGGCCTGACGGTCTGCAACGAGGGCCTGGGAGGTGGGTGGGGTTGGAGGGTAGCTGTGTCCCAAGGCTCCGGGAGAGACACCAAGTCTTTACACCTTCCACCCCCACTCGGAGCACCAGTGACCCTCCCGCCACCCCGAGGCACTGCTGCACGCCTAACCTGGCCGAGCTCAACGGCCTGCGCGCCCCCTGCATCCCTGCGGGCACAGGCTCCTGGTCTCAACGCCGCCCCCACCCCGCTGCCGTGTCTGCAAGGCGACCGTCCTGCCGCCAGAGGACCGCCCGCTGCTCCCCAAGGGTCACGGAGAACTGAGCCCTGGGCCCGGCTACAGGCCACCCAGAGGATACACACAACCGGCCGGTGAAGGGGTGGGAGACGGCTGTGCGTGTGTACGTGTGCGTGTGTGTGCGCGCACCAGCAGGTGCGGGGGGGACAGACAGAACCACCCAGCAGCTCCCGACTCCAGGCCCAAGTCGCGGACACACGGAAGGGCTCCTGTGGTCAGCAGACACCCAGGCCTCACCGGAGACACTCCTCAGAGCCTGCTGGGACGCCGCCTGCTGCTCCCCCCACCGAGAAGCTGCAGGTCCCCACACAAGAAATGCCGCTGCCACGGGGGGTGACGGGGAGCTGGCTGGAGCTGCTCACACGCACGCCCGGAGCCAGGGCGAAGGCGGGGCTCGCAGGACTGAAGGCTCGTGGGAGGGGCTGGCAGCGGCAGGACCCAGCGGCACAGGCGGGGGATGCCCTCCAGGACCTGGGGTCACACTCGGACTTCCGCGCCCCCCGGAGAGCGGCTACTGCCCAAGAGCTGGTGAGCAGTCACAGAAATGGGCACTCAAAATCCCGCGGCCAAAGAGAGTCGGGAGGCGTCCCCGGGGCCCTGGCTTAATGAGATGGGAGGGTCGCCAGAGGCCCTGGGGACCCGCTGCCCCGCGCCCGGCACCAATGGTCCCTGCTGGGCGCAGCCCCCTAGCTGTGCCCAGCCTTCCTCTGGCTGCTTGGGAACAGCACACATGCCTGCGCCTGGCACCCCCGCCCGGGCACGTGCAGAAACGCAGCTCTGACCCACGAGCACACCACCAGCACACCCGGCTCACCGAGGCCCGGAGAGTGAGGCTCCGGGCAGGGGGTGTCGGGAGTGGGGGGACAAAGGGGACGTGCCAGCCCGCGACTGCGTGCCCCGGGCACCACACGCACCGCAGCCTCGCAAGAGGGGCGGCTCAGAGGGTCACACCCTGGGGACCCGCGGGGCCACGAGCCACCCTCTGTGGGGAAGAGCAGGCCCTGAAGCTCCTCTTGGGAGGGGGATGGGGCAGTGGGGGGCGGCAGAGAGCGCCCCGGGGTGGGGGGCACCCGCCCAGGATAGGCTGGGGGACGTCTGAGACGCACCAGCGAGGCAGACGCTCGGCCACTGGCACCCAGGGACTCAGCAGAGGATACCGACCCTGAGGGCTCTGAGCCCCAGTCCACCAGGCATCTTGCCACTCGGGGTCCCCAAGGGCACCCTGGAGGCATCCGTGTCGGGGCACCAGGAAGGCCTCCCTGCCCTGGGGAACCCACGCCCTCCTTTGCAGGGGGGTACCTGCCTTCCCAATGGGTGCCTGTGTCACTCTCCCCACAAGCTCCAGGCTGGAGGTTGTAGCTCCAGACAGATGGCCACGCCAAGGCTGCGCCCCACCCACCGTGACCCCACCCCAGAGGCCACGCCCTGGGGAGAAGCACCACCTCGGAGAAGCACCACCTCCACTGGGGAAGGGGCAACTGCAGCAGGATCACCCAGAAGCCAAAGCCCACCCCACCCAGGAGGAACACCACCCCACCTCCACCCCGTTACAGAGGGGACTGGCAGAGGGCAGGGCCCCAGCGTCCCAGGTGAAAGTCGCTCACTCGACTCTTTGCAACCCCATGGACCATACAGTCCATGGGATTCTCCAGGCCAGGATACTGGAGTGGGTAGCCATTTCCTTCTCCAGGGGATTGTCCCAGCTGAAGGATCTAGAAAAGACCCTGCAGTCTGCCCGGTCCAGCAGGGACCACAGAGACCACACGTGGATCTCCCCGCCCCCCGCTCAAGGGGGTGCACACCCCAAGCCAGGCTGGGACAGCTGCTCGAGGGCACAGGCCACTACGGATTCATCTACAGATTCATGGGAGGGGAGAGACCACCCAGCAGCCAGACGCCCCTGCACACCACAACCGGGGTCGGGGGGAGCAAGAGCTCTGAGCCCCCTCCTCTCAAAGCCCAGAAACGCCTTCGCTCTGGGTGCCCAGGGTTCCCACCACTAACACTGCTTCAGGATCCGATGGTGGACGCACACACACCTGTGACCTCAGGGGAAAACTTAAGGAGAAGCAAGTCAAGTCCAAGCGGGGTCAGGGAGCTGACAGCCAAGGCGGGCCCCCACCCGCAGTGGCTCCGCCGCAGCAGTGCAGGGATGTGATCCTTGGGGGTCGGCGCCTCGGCTCCCATCCTAACCTCCCCTCGGGGCGCTGGCAGGCCCCCCGCGGCCAGCAAGGAGGGTCTCACGGCCAGAAGCTGCTCTGCTACTTACTTGCTTGGAGCCCGCAGGGTGGGCCTGCGGTGGGGGGGCTGCCCAGGATCGCAGCCACATGCCGGAACCAGCGGGTCACATGGAAGAGCTGCGGGTCGGCCGGAGGGCCCGAGAGCTGCCTGAAGGCATCCACGTCCGCCTCGGACAGGGCAAAGCCCTGCATGTAGCTACGCGTGCTGAGGTACGCGTCCAGCGCCCGCAACCGGGCTGCCTCGTCACTAATGCCCAGGATGGCTGTGTAGTCGGGAGCTGCAAAGACAGAGGATGCGTGTCAGTGGGCCCGGGGACCTGGGTGAGCCCAGGATCGGGGATGGGGCCCCCCATTCCGGGCAGGAGACACCCAGGACGGGCGGGAGCCCGGGGCGGGGGGACGGGTGTGGAGCGACTGCCTGTGGGCTCCAGGCAGGACGAGGACATTTCAGAACCAGACAAACACGGCTGCAGGAGGCTGTGAATGTTAGACGCGTGAGCTGCACAATGAGATGGCTAACCTCACAGCTGGTGATGCTCACCTCAATTACACACGCGCGCACACACACACACACCCTGCTAGGCACTGGGTGATGATCTTCACCTCAAGTACACACACACACACACACACACTTTCACCTCAATTACATACACACACACACCCTGCTAGGCACTAGGTGCCAGAGGGCCAGTGCTGACCGTTACACACACACACAGGCTGCTAATTTTCACCTCAATTACACACACACACACCCCTGCTAGGCACTGGGTGCCAGACGGCCAGTGCTGACCGGTCCCCTCACCCCGGGTGGGCTACGGGCAGCGGTGAAAAATGCGGAGCTCTCCAAACCTGGCACTGGCCAGGCTTCCAGCGGCCAAGGCCCAGCTCCGAGGAGGCCCGCAGCCTGACCCGAAACGCCTGCTCGAGGTGGCTCCACCTGCCCGGAGAGGAGCCAACTGGCCAGCGCCTGGCACAGGCCTGCCCCTGGCAGGGGCCCGAGGCCACTGCTCTGCCCTGGAGCCACAGGACCGGTGTGGGAGGACAGAACCCCAGCCTGAGCGAGGACCAGCCGGCAGCCTCTGCCAGTAGAAGGCCCTGGGCCCTGACCACCCTGAGATCCCGCCCCGACCCCACCCAGCCCGCTCGCCGCCCCCCTCCTGCCCCCTGGTCACTGCGTGACCCTGTGTCACAGCTCCAGCCACTGTCCGGTGCCCTCGCCTCCTGTGGGGGGTGGGGCAGGCGGAGGCACCAGGCCCCGTGGCCGTGGGGAGCGGGCTGGTCTCGCTTCCTTCCACAGAGGAGCCGAGCCGGGAGGCGCCCAGCTGCACCCGAGGCCTGGCCCCTCCTGCTCTCTCTTCTCCCTAGTTCAGGACACATGGATGCCCCCGCCCGCTTCCCTACACTGAAGGCGGGCTCCTCTTTCGTGCTGGATGAGACTCAGTTCAGAAAGCTACGTCGAGGGCCTGCCGGCGGGTGGACGGAGCTGGGGGGACGGCCAGTGCGTGTCCCGGGGGGGCTACATCGCCCTTGAGCACCTGGCTGCCCCACGTTGCCCCCCAAGCCCACCCTCCCTGTCTCTGCTGCAGCCGCCTGGGCCAGGACCGGAGCACAAAGAAGCCTTGCCCCCCCACGCCCCCCACCTCGTGCCCCCAGAACCACACTGGACAGACAGACTGCCCTCACTCCAGGTGAACGCCAGGGAAGAGGCACCCCCTAGGACCCGCCGACCTGGACAGTAGCTGCCCTGGGCTGAGGTGCTCCCGGGGCGTTTAGGCTCCCTCTTTTCTCTCACTGCCCGCGTTTTCTGTAATAAGTACAGGTCCTTTTCACAATAAGAAAAACACATCAAATGGTTCACCAACTGGATGGCTTTAAAGCGCTAACGAACAGGTCAGGGGACAAGGGCTCGGCGGGTTTGCACCCCTCCCTGGCTGGGCGGTCCCCCTCCCAGGTAAACAGATGCACACACACGCACGCCTCGTAAAGCCGCGGTGTTAGTGAGATTATACTTGTAAACCATTTGAAATACTGCCGGGCGCACAGCCAGCGCCCATCAGCTACCATTATTATCATCATTATTTTACTCGCTCCTGCGTTGTTGCTGCGGTAACAGCCCTGGGGGAGTTTACCCAGGGATCACACACGCGCTTATCCCGGAGGAGTTTACCCAGGGATCACACACGCGCTTATCCCGGAGGAGTTTACCCAGGGATCACACACGCGCTTATCCCGGAGGAGTTTACCCAGGGATCACACACGCGCTTATCCCGGAGGAGTTTACCCAGGGATCACACACGCGCTTATCCTGGAGGAGTTTACCCAGGGATCACACACGCGCTTATCCCGGGGGAGTTTACCCAGGGATCACACACGCGCTTATCCCGGGGGAGTTTACCCAGGGATCACACACGCGCTTATCCCGGGGGAGTTTACCCAGGGATCACACACGCGCTTATCCTGGAGGAGTTTACCCAGGGATCACACACGCGCTTATCCCGGGGGAGTTTACCCAGGGATCACACACGCGCTTATCCCGGGGGAGTTTACCCAGGGATCACACACGCGCTTATCCCGGGGGAGTTTACCCAGGGATCACACACGCGCTTATCCCGGAGGAGTTTACCCAGGGATCACACACGCGCTTATCCCGGAGGAGTTTACCCAGGGATCACACACGCGCTTATCCCGGAGGAGTTTACCCAGGGATCACACACGCGCTTATCCCGGAGGAGTTTACCCAGGGATCACACACGCGCTTATCCCGGAGGAGTTTACCCAGGGATCACACACGCGCTTATCCCGGAGGAGTTTACCCAGGGATCACACACGCGCTTATCCCGGAGGAGTTTACCCAGGGATCACACACGCGCTTATCCCGGAGGAGTTTACCCAGGGATCACACACGCGCTTATCCCGGAGGAGTTTACCCAGGGATCACACACGCGCTTATCCCGGAGGAGTTTACCCAGGGATCACACACGCGCTTATCCCGGAGGAGTTTACCCAGGGATCACACACGCGCTTATTACTAAGAGTCCCGTCTGGAGCAGGGAGCCCGCAGGGCAGAGGGCCAGTCATCAGGTCACTGTGGTAGCTGCGTTCCAGCCTAACTTGAGGAAACAAATTTAAAAATAGGTCAGCTTTCAAGTGGCTGTGGGTTTGGGCCAGATTGCAGTCTGGCGGTGAGCCCATGATGCCAAAGGCAATGAGTGGACACAGAAGCGGGGTGCCCATCGCTTCCCTGACCCCCCTCCCCTGGGAGCCCCGCGCACACACGACTCCCAGCACTGCATCCACCAGCCCACTGCGGGGCCACCCAGACACACAGCTTCTGACTGTGGGAAGGCCCTGAGCGTGCACTGTGGTCATCACGGTTTAGCGAACGCTTAACTGAACTTACGCAGATCCGAGAGCCAGGTGAGAGCCCAAGTCACGCAGGTCGTGGCCTCCCAGCTCCTTCCTTCCCCACAGCGTATACAGCTGCCCGTGCCTGCCAACAGCACCCCCCCACACACACACCTCCTGCTCCGCTCCAGCTAGGCTCTTGCTCGGGTAAGCTCCAGCACCAAGGCAGCACCGCCAGCTACGAGAAGCACCTGATCCAGGCCTTCCGAGACCTTCAGAATCAGAGCCTGGGGGTAAGGCGGCTACCCTGGCCCCTGCCCTGCCAACCTCAGTGGCTAAGAGCCCACAGGCAGCCTGCTGACGCTCAGACTCCTCCCCGCAGGCCTGCCTTCCTCCTAAGCGCCCAGGCCAGGTCTGTTTCTGTTCCAAGACCGCCTGGGCGCAGTGGGGGTCTGCACCTGTCCCTCGCTGGCTGCGAGGCCCTGGGAGCACCCCGCCCTGAGGATCAGGCCCTTCCTGCAAAGGCCCCTTCAGCTCCCAAACCTGCCTCTGCTGCCATTTGTCACCGGGGGACCCCTTCAGGCCCATTTCTCTTTCCTAGGGGGTTCCCAGTCTGATAAGCCTTCTGGAACAAAAGCATCCCCCCCAACACACACACAGGAATCTGGGGGACCAGAGAGACGCATGCACCCCTGCTCTCCTGCACCAGCGGCAACACCACCCACTCCCGGGAGTGAGGGCCCCACCTCCCTGAGCACAGCCCTGGACATCCAGATGTCACTTGTCCACATGGCGCTCCGTCTCTGGGCTGCAGGGCTGGGCTTGGCCGGAAGACGGATGGATGCCCACCGCCGTGTCTAGACCTGGCCCGGTAGAGTCTCCACAGTGATCGCCTGTGCTCCACCCTGCTGTGGGCGGCTGGCAGGGGAGGACTCGCCGAGGTTCTGCCAGATTCTGCAGCCTCAGAGGAAGGGGCCCTGGCCCTGAACCACCTCCGCGGACTCGGGCCAGCCAGCAGCACGCACACGGGGAAGTGACCAAGAAAGAAATGGTCCATGCTGGGGCAGCATTGGGCTTCTGTGCTCCAGCCACCCCTTCCCGCTGGATGTTAAGCCCAGAAAAGCCCGACACCCAGCCTTGCCCCCGGCCGCACCCCCACGCCCAGCAGCGTCCGGAAGAGCCGATGCCTGAAGCACATCCCCGAATGAACCAAGACCTATGGAAGTGCCCTGCTGTGAAGTATGTCTCCTGAACAAATGAAGTGACACGTCCATGTGAGCACACTGCTGAGGACTCTTGGACAAGTTCCCCCCAAAACAGCAGGTGTGAGCTTTCACGGGGCACTCGTTGGTCCTGGGGAGCATCACCATCTGATGCCCGGACACACGTGTCTGCATGGCACCGCTGCCTGGGGAGGGGTGGGGCGGGGTGGGAGCGTGGACACTGGGCGCTTTCATCACCACCCAAGGACACTATCTCCCCTGACTCTTAGACTGGGAATACCGGGAGACGTGAGTGCATGGATGAGCAAATATCTGTAGTCTACACACACATGCATTTCATTTTTCTTTGGGAAACATAGAAAATACAGCCTGCTCCCCTGTCTGCCTTGACCCACTCTGGAATTGGGGCATTTGGTGCTAATCTGAACAGAGTCACCAAAGCAGAGCCAAGGTTGCTGCTACTGTCGTACAGACCCTGGCAAGCTGTGTGACCTCAGACCACTCACTCACCTGCTCTAAACCTCAGGATTCCTGTCTGCACGGCAAGGGTAGTATTAACCACGAAGGCATGCTCCGAGGATGAAAGGCCCCCACAGATGTGTTCAGCACAGACTCATGCTCAGAAAAATGCTAAATGCTCCTGTATTGTAATGGGATGGTTAGAGAGCATCACTGACTCAATGGCCAAGAATTTGAGCAGACTCCAGGAGATTGTGGAGGACAGCGAGGCCTGGTGTGCTGCAGTCCACGGGGTCGCAAAGAGTTGGACACGACTGAGCGACTGAAGAACTGTTATTACGAACAACTTGGAAATCTACAGTATAAAAAATTAAACTGCAGGTCTGACCTAACTCACGGCCACCGAAGAGGCCTGACCTGCAGGGCAAGGCCTCTGAGATGTGCCCAGTCCACCCTGGGGGTCATGAGGGATGAGACTCAACTTTCTAAAACACCCAGGAACGGGCCTCGTGTTCAGGGTACAAAGGAGAAGCTTTAACTCCAGTGGCATCGCAGGGACCACCAACTTAAGAAAGACGATACGAAATGGGAAGATTATTCTAAATGAGGGACTCCTTAAAAATTCTGGGAAAATGGTCACTATCGATGATTCTAAGCTCAAGGGGAAAAAAAGCATTCAGAACTCGGAAACCTGGAACATCTAGAACTCTGGCAGCTGTATGAAGCCCTTACCATTTCGTTTCCTGTTTCCTCAGGGGATGGTCCGAGGTTCTTGTCTTTGAGAAAAGCCTAGACAAGGGGTGTGTGTGGGGAGGTTGGGGGGCGGGGGGGCGTCAGCTCTAAAACAAGAGAGGGCAGAGTGTGGGCTAGGAGCTGTGGCCCTTAATTTTAGGACCGGGACAACCTGTCAGCCCCCCAGACAACTTAATCTATGCAGGAATCTTCCAAAAACAGGGCAATTCTTACTAAGGCTCTGAAAATCTCCAGTTCTGAAGCAGTTAAAAAGAACTAAAAAACTGAATATGTCATTTCTGATCTCAAATGAAAAAGGAAGAGAAAGACGGAGGAAGAAAAGAAACAATCTTGGGCTTTCAACCCGGACACAGCACCCATTTCAGCCAAGTGTTCTTAACCTCTACCAACCCCTATTAAGGCTCACTGCATCCTCCTAGGTGCGACTTTTTAAATCTGCCCCACGTGGGGAAGGGGCAGAGGTGGAACCCCAGCCCTGCCGGCCCCAGAGACTGGGCTATCAACCAAGCTGCTATTTTTCAGGAGTCCGGGGGGACTTCGGAGGCCGAGGATCTGGGTGGGTGGGGCCAATGCTGGAGTCCAGGCACACCTGTCCGATGGAATGCGGGGTGCCTGGATGGTGGGTACCCCAGCAACCCTGTCATCAGGGGCCTCCCACGTCACTGGGTCCAGCTGCTTAGAGCTCCCAGCCAGGAACCCCAGGAACAAGGGGGACCCCAGAGGCCAGGGAAGTGTGTCCAGTCTAAGCAGGGCAACCAGAGAATAAAAACGACACCCTGAGAGTGCTTCCCAAGGAAAGCTTGCCCCGGACTCCAGAATCCGGGGACTACACCCGCTCTGCCTGGCACCCCGCGATCTTGCAGGAGGGAGGGTGAACAGGGAACCAGCATGCCCCAGAGGCTGCCTGGTGGCGGCTTGTCTGCCGGCTGGTGACACGAGTGATCCGTGGGGACAGAGCCTGAGACGCTCACGGAACCCCGGGGGCGGCGATTAAGGGTGGGCAGTAACGCCGCGACCGGGCAGGTCCCCGTGGCCACTGCAGCCGCAGATGACAGCCTTCGTGAAACCCCAACCCCTTCCCGTGCGTCCGCGTCCGGCTCCCTCGGCCCCACGTTCCTAAGTGTCAACGTGGGGCTGGGCGGCCCCAAATGACCCTGGCTGTGCCTGCCCCCCCAAATCCCAGGGGGCAAGAGGCGGTGAGGTCCGGCCCAGCGGCTGGCAGGGGAACGCAGAACCAGCCCCCGAGGTCGGGGCGCAGGGGGACCCGGAGGCCTCGAGGTCTGGGAGGACCTGGGGAGTGGCGGCCCCGGCAGGGCCCGGACGGGGCTGGAAGAGCGCACCCGCCGGGGAAAACCCGGGGGTCCCGGCCCGCCCTCTGCGCGCCCTGGGGCCCGCCCCTCAGAGACCCAGCGCCCCCGGCTCCCGCGTGGCCCCGCGGCCCAGGCTGCCCCGCCCGCCCCTCGCGCGCGCTCACCGTGCTCCGTGGTAGACCCTGCCATCACCCGAATCCCGCACTCGCGGAGGCCGCCGCGGCTTCCCAGAATCTGATGCAACCACCGCCCCGGAAATCCCGCCCCCAAGCCGCCGGCCTTCCGGGATCCGCCCGGTCGCTAGGCAACCACCCGCGCGCAGACGCCGCTGTCCCCGGGCATGCTGGGAATCTTTTATTTTTTTTTTTACTCAATTTTTATTCAGGTTAAGGAAACCAGTCCTGAATGTTCATTGAAGGGACTGATGTTGAAGCTGAAACTCCAGTACTTTGGCCACCTGATGCGAAGAACTGACTCATTGGAAAAGTCCCAGATGCTGGGAAAGATTGAAGGAGGGAGAAGGGGACTACAGAGGATGAGATGGTTGGATGGCATCACCGACTTGATGGACAGGAGTTTGAGTAAACTCCTGGAGTTGGTGATGGACAGGGAAGCCTGGCGTGCAGCAGTCCATGGGGTCGCAAAGAGTCGGACACGACTGAGCCACTGAACTGTTGATTAACATTGTTGTACAATTGCTGATTAACAATGTTGTAAAGAATGACAGTTATATACATTCTTAATATTCTTTCCACTTATGACTTGTCATATTAAATATAGTATGATAGGAAATATAGTTCTCTGTTCTATACAGTAGGACACTGTGGATAATCTATATTAAAAAGCTTCCATCTGCTAACACCAACCTCCCACTTCATCCCTCCCCCTCCCACTTCATCGCTCCCCATTCCCCTTATCCCTTGACAACCCACAGTCTGGTCTCTATTGCACGTCATTCTCTTAAAAAAAAAAACAACAAAAAACACAAAACCCAAGTGTATAATTACTAACATTCTTAGTTTCTTTTGTACAAGAAACTGAAACAGTGGTAGAAACACACACTTCCCCTCCCTTTTGACCCTCCCTCCCACATGCTATGCCATGTAGCAAAAAAAAAAAAAAAAAAAAAAAAAAACCCACAAAACATACAAATGACCCTCCCTAGCCAGCTCATCCCTGCTCCTGAGGAGCCTTTCCAGATGTTGTCATTTTCTTCAAATCCAGTAAAGCCCATAAATATCTTCCAGTTAACTTCTGCAAACTAAAGACAAATTGCACAAGTTCTTATTGATGGCTGTAAAAAAAAAAAAAAAAAAAAAGGAAGAGTTTATTTACATTCTTGGAAGACAAGAGTACCCAGTGACTCTGCCCTGGGAGAGTACTCCTAGAGGCGTTTCCACCTGCCCCAAGGGCTCGGCGCTGGGCTGCACACCACAGCCCATGACCTGGGAGGCCTTGTGCCAGCTCAGATGATCCTGAAGAAGGGACCAAGCCAAGAGGCCAGGAAGCCGTCTAGCTACAACCTGCCGTGTCTCCTTACATGTCCGTTGCTCATTCATTACTGGAGCAAGTGAGCTTAGAAGGAGCCAAGGAAACGCAGGCAAGTCAGAAGCCTTGC
The DNA here is from genome assembly GCF_019923935.1 of Bubalus bubalis. Classification (NCBI taxonomy): domain Eukaryota; kingdom Metazoa; phylum Chordata; class Mammalia; order Artiodactyla; family Bovidae; genus Bubalus; species Bubalus bubalis. Next base: position 130,034,449 of record NC_059161.1, on the reverse strand, counting down.
GGATGCAGCACACGTGGGCATCTGCCCTGTCCTGCCACCCAGAGACGTGTTGAGGGGCTTGGGATGGGGAAGCCTCCTGCTGTGCATGCTGGGCCAGGTCAGGTCGTGAGAGCTCAGGCAAGTTTTGTAGCTTCTCTGAGCTTTGGGTGGTCATGTTTTAAATCTGTGTGATGGCATAGTCTCCCAGGGCTGTTAGGATAAGATTATAAAAAGCACCCGGCAGGAAGTATGTGCTCGGTAAATCTCGACTCTTGTGGATTCCTGTGCCAGTGAACACACAGCAACCCGGTCAACAGGGACCTGATAATCTACAGTTAGATAAGAATTCCTATCATGACTCATGTTTTTGCTTAAAAGCAAGAATGTAGGGACTTCCCAGGTGGTCCAATAGTTGGGACTTCTTAATGCAGGGGGTGTAGGTTCGACATCTGATGGGGAACTAAGATCCCACATACCATGTGGCCAAAAAATCAAAACATAAAACAGAAGTAATATTGTAAGAAATTCAAAAGACTTTAGAAAACGGTCCACACTAAAAAAAAAAACAAAAAAAAAAACTTAAAAAACCCCCCACAAATGTATAATAAAATAAAACCAACATTCTACCTTTTCCTGATGAACCCCACAGAAGTTCTATTTGACAAATCAGTGTTGCTCCAATGTCACTGGTGAATGTGAAAAGGCGGATCTTCAGACCACAAGAAAGCTCCCTAAGCTTCTCCTTTCTCAAACGGAAAGACCTTAGGCCCTGGCATTCTGCCCACCCTGACCCTCCCAGTGTCCCCAACGGACACCAGCTGGGGGTCCCAACTTCAGCATTTTATTTGTTTCAGGCCCCTTGGAGAATCGGAGAAGGCCTCAGGCTGGCTCCCTGAGACGATGCGTAAGGGTGCCCGACTCACGGACTCCACTCCAGTCCTCTCCTGTGTTGTTGGAAGAGGGTGTTTGCTATGACCAGTGCATTCTCTTGGCAAAACTCTATTAGCCTTTGCCCTGCTTCATTCTGTATTTCAAGGTCAAATTTGCCTGTTACTCCAGGTGTTTCTTGACTTCCTACTTTTGCATTCCAGTCCCCTAAAATGAAAAGGACATCTTTTTGGATGTTAGTTCTACAAGGTCTTGTATGTCTTCACAGAACCGTCCAACTTCAGCTTCTTCAGCGTTTCTGGTTGCAGCAGAGACTTGGACTACTGTGATATTGAACATTTGCCTTGGAAACGAAGAGATCATTCTGTTGTTTTTGAGACTGTACCCAAGTACTGCATTTCAGACTCTTTTGTTGACTATGAGGGCTACTCCATTTCTTCTAAGGGATTCTTGCCCACAGTAGTAAATATAATGGTCATCTGAATTAAATTCACCCATTCCAGTCCATTTTAGTTCGCTGATTGCTAAAATGTCAATGTTCACTCTTGCCATCTCCTGTTGGACCACTTCCAATTTGCCTTGATTCATGGACCTAATATCCCAGGTTCCTGTGCGATATGGCTCTTTACAGCATCGGACTTTACTTCCATCACCAGGCACATCCACAACTGGGTGTTGTTTTTGCTTTGGCTCCATCTCTTCACTCTTTCTGGAGTTATTTCTCCACTGATTTCCAGTAGCATATTGGGCACCTACCAACCTGGGGGAGTTCATCTTTCAGTGTCCTATCTTTTTGCCTTTTCATACTGTTCATGGGGCTCTCAAGGAAAGAATACTGAAGTGGTTTGCCATTCCCTGCTCCAGTGGACCATGTTTTGTCAGAACTCTCCACCATGACCCATGCGTCTTGGGTGGCCATACACGGCATGGCTCCTAGTTTCATTGAGTTAGACAAGGCTGTGGTCCATACGATCAGATTGGTTAGTTTTCTGTGCTTGTGGTTTTCAGTCTGTCTGCCCTCTGATGGAGAAGGATAAGAGGCTTATGGAAACTTCCTGATGGGAGAGACTGACTGAGGGGGAAACAGGGTCTTGTTCTGATGGGCGGGGCCATGCTCAGTAAATCATTAATCCAATTTTCTGTTGATGGGCAGGGCTGTGTTCCCTCCCTGTTATTTGACCTGAGGCCATGGACTGCAGCATGCCAGGCTTCCCAATTTTCTGTTGATGGGCAGGGCTGTGTTCCCTCCCTGTTATTTGACCTGAGGCCATGGACTGCAGCATGCCAGGCTTCCCTGTCCCTCACCAACTCCCAGAGCTTGCTCAAACTCATGTCCATCATGTCGGTGATCCAATCAGCCATCTCATCCTCTGTCATCCCCTTCTTCTCCTGCCTTCAATCTTTCCCAGCATCAGGGTCTTTTCCAATGAGTCAGTTCTTCACATCAGGTGGCCAAAGTATTAGAGTTTCAGCTTCAGCATCACTCCTTGCAATGAATATTCAAGGTTGATTTCCTTTAAGATGGACCGATTGGATCTCCTTGCTGTTCAAGGGACGCTAAAGAGTATTCTCCAGCACCACAGTTCAAAAGCATGAATTCTTCCCAGCTCTATTTTCTTTTTATGGTCCAACTCTCATATCTGTACATAACTACTGGAAAATTCATAGCTTTTACTAGACTGACCTTTGTTGGCAAAGTGATGTGTCTGCTTTTTAGCATGCTGTCTGGGTTTGCTTTCTTCCAAGGAGCAAGAGTCTTTTAATTTCGTGGCTGCTGCCACTGTCCACAGTGATACTGGAGCCCAGGCAAATAAAGTCTGTCACTGTTTCCATTGTCTCCCCTTCTATTTGCCACGAAATGAGACCAGATGCCATGATCTTAGTTTTCTGAATGTTGAGTTTTAAGCCAAGTTTTTCACTCTCCTCTATCACCGCCATCAAGAGGCTTTTTAGTTCCTCTTCACTGTCTACCATTAGAGTGGGATCATCTGCATATCTAAGGTTGTTGATATTTGTCCCTGAACTCTTGATTTCAGCTTGTGATTCATCTGGTCCAGCATTTTGCATGATGTTAAACTCTGCACAGAAGTTAAATAAGCAGGGAGAGACTACAGAGCCTTCACATACCTCTTTCCCAATTTTGAAACAGTTCGTTGCTCCTTGTCCAGTTCTAACTGTTGCTTCTTGCCCTGCATACAGGTTTCTCAGGAGGCAGGTCAGGCGGTCTGGTATTCCCATGCAGGACCACGAGACACTACCATCCGTGTTTGAACACCCACTCCCTGCCCGGGTGTGGGGTGGTTACAGCAGCCCAGGAGACTGAGGCGCGAACTCGGCAGGAGCCCCCCACGCAGGCCTGCCTCAGCGAGCGCTCTGCCGCATGGCGGGGCCCTGCTTCACACTCACCGGACAGTCTGCGCACCTACTCCTAGCCATGGAGTGGCTGGCTCTGCCTGGCCCGGTGGTCCTGGGGTCCTCGAACATTCGGGTCTGCTCTCCTGGCTCCCCTGGCGCTGCTAGACTTCCATTGGCCCCCTGCAGCAGCTCAGCACCTCCAGGGCCCTTGGAGGCCAGCAGGGCTGAGCTCTCCACCGAGTCTAGGCTGATGTCCTCACTGGGGGTTGGTGGGCCCTTCTCAAGGTCACTGGACTGGCTGATTCCTTGGGACTAAAGGATAAAGACATTCCTTCTGTTGACAGAAGCCTGCAGGCCAAGCCCTTCTCAAGCCACTTTAGGGAATAAATGACAGGTAACCGAGCGTGTGCAATTTTAGAAAGGAATACTGCCGGGGTCAGGTTCCTCTCTGCCACCAGCTTCTGGGGGTCCCAGGTCAACCTGTGGGGGGGCTGGATGGTGGTCCCCAAAGATATATTCACATCCTCACCCCTAGAACTTGTGAGAGGGCCTATGTAGAAATAGCGTCTGTGAAGCCGAGGTTCCACTGCATAAGACTGGGACCTATATTCCGAGACCAGTGTCCTCACAAGGAGAGACTCAGAGACACAGGCTCACAGCGGGAGAGGCCGAGGGAAGACGGCCGGAAGCAGAGCGATCACCCACCAACCGAGGAGCGCCAGGCACGTCCAGCCCCCACGAGGAGCAGCAAGGAAGGACCCTCCCCCAGAGCACCCCGGGGACCACCCCGCCAACCCGTGATTTCAGATTTCTGGCTTCCAGAACTGTGGGAACAGTAAGTGCCGCACATTTTAAGTCCCCCTCTATCGGGATCTGTCTGCAGCCCCAGGCACCCACAGGACGCCCCCTGCCCCCTTTGTTTCAGCAGAATTCAAGTCATCCAGAACAGATGTCCCCGGGCCCAGACTCCACCACACAGGCCTGGTGTGGATGCAGGTAGGAAGGCCTGGGGCTGTCCCGCCCACCCTGGGATGTCTCCTGGGGCTCCCCTGGACAAATCCCGGGGCAATACTTACAGAGTCTCTTAGCTTATTCCGACTTTCTGCAGATCAAAAAGGAGAGAGAAATAAAAACAAATCATATAAACTATTATACTGACATCTGTGAGCGAGAGGAAGTACTTTAAATTTACAATAAAGAAAGTGTATTTCCAGTTACAGCAAAAAAAAAAAAAAAAAAATTGACCAGAACACCTGTGCAGCTGGGAACACAGGAGGGGCACTCACTCGGTAAGCCTCCCCAGCACGCAGGGCTGCCTCCCCCAGGAGCGCCTTGGCTGGAGCAGCACCAGTTTCTCCCTGCTTCCAGGCCCAAGGCGCCCGGGACAGCCTGTGTCCAGCAGCTGACCTGGGATTCTGGCCTCAAGCCCTGCGTGTCGGGAGGCACACAGCAGGTGGCTCTGAGCTCACACACATGTGAGGCCCCGTTAGAATGTGAACTGATCTGTATTTTATACCAGAGGCTCCTGCTTGGTAACACCGACCCCAGACCCCTTCTCTGAGCTCCTGATGCTCTTGTTGACCTAGCTTCCTCCAGGTCAACACGACTCGGACCAACCTCTTCTTCCAGGGTAGACAACAAAATAACACACAGCAGCAATGACGATGATGAGCACGACGAGGACGATGCTGAGGATGAAGATGATGAAAATGTAAACCTCCACTCTCACACCCAGGTAGGCACCGCCTGATGACCCTGAGTTTCCTGGAAGGAGGCAAAACAGAGGATGCGGTCACAGGGTCAGGCACGCTTTCCTCACCCGAGTGACCTGCTATCTCAGGAGTGGGGGCAGCACCGATGTGCTCCAAACCACCACGCACTCCTTCCCTGCCGCTGACGGTTGCCAGGACCTCCCCAGTGGGCGGCAGCCAGGCTCATCCTTCCTGCTCTCACGGAACCCTGGGCTCAGAGGCCGTCGGGTATCTCACTCTGGTCCCTCGAAGCAGCAGCAGGTCTGACCTGCCAGCAGGGCAGCAAGAGGCTCAGGGGAGAGTGGGGGGCAGCTGCAGGTACACCCCTGGGCCAGCAGGTGGCAGAGCCTGGAGGAGCCTGGGAGGGCGGATGGCCCGTCTTCCCGGCACCCAGGCTGGGCCGCACTGGCCCAAGGGGCAGGGCAGGGCCCGCCCTGGGGAGACGCGTGCCATGAGCACTGGGGCGTCTCCTCCCTCTGCCGAGCTCCCAGCAGCCACAGGAGCTGCGGTCACGCAGACACTGGGTGCAGCGCAGGCCCATCAGAGCTCAGGACGCTCGGCCACGCTGATGTGGTCTGTCACCAAGGACTGAGCAGGAAGGAGCAAGTCGTCCACGCAGCACCCTCACTCTGCTTAAAGGCTCTTCTTTATTCTCAGAGTAGCCCTTCCTCATTCTGCCTTAGTTCTGCTGTTAAGAGAGCCTTTAAAAGTGTTTGCAGGTTATAGAGGGAACCTACTTCAAGATGATAATGGTCATCGCAACAAACTCACTGCAAACATCACACTGACTGTGAAAAGATGAACGATTTCCTCTAAGATCAGGAACAGACAAGGGTACCCGCTCTCACCACTAATATTCAACATCGTCTTAGAAGTCCTCACCACAGCAAACAGAGAAGAAAAAGAAATAAATGGAATCAAACTGGAGAAGAGGTGAAACTGTCCTTGTTTGCAGAGGACATGACACTATACGTAGAAAACCCTAAAGATGCTACAGAAAACTGCTGGAGGTCATCCATGAATCTGGTAAAGGTGCAGGATACAAAATTAATACACTGAAATCTCTTGCATTCCAACACACCTACAATGAAAGATTAGAAAAAGAAATCAAAGAAACAATCCCATTTACCACCACATTAAAAAGAATACAATACTGAGGAATAAACCTACCTAAGGAGGCAAAAGATCTATACTCTGGAAACTATAATATACTGATGAAAAAAATAGAAGATGACAAAAACAGATGGAGAGATATCCCATGTTCTTAGACTGGAAGACTGAACATTGTGAACACAACTGTATTCCTCAAAGCAGTCTACAAATTCAATGCAAGCCCTATCAAATTATCAATGGCAGTTTTCACAGAATCAGGACAAAAAATTCTACAATTTGTATGGAAACACAAAAGACCCCAAATTGCAAAAGCAATCTTGGGAAAGAAAAACGGAGCTGGAGGAATCAGGCTCCCTGAGTTAGACTACACTACAAAGTTACAGTCATCAAAACAGTATGGTACTCACACAAAAACAGAAACAAAGACTAATGGGGCAGCACAGAAAGTCCAGAGAAAAACCCAGCACCTACGGTCACCTGCTGCTGCTGCTGCGTCGCTTCAGTCGTGTCCGACTCTGTGCGACCCCATAGTCGGCAGCCCACCAGGCTCCCCCGTCCCTGGGATTCTCCAGGCAAGAACACTGGAGTGGGCTGCCATTTCCTTCTCCAGTGCATGAAAGTGAAAAGTGAAAGTGAAGTCGCTCAGTCGTGTCCGACTCCTAGGGACCCCATGGACTGCAGCCTACCAGGCTCCTCCGTCCATGGGATTTTCCAGGCAAGAGTACTCAAGTGGGGTGCCTTTGCCTTCTCCTATGGTCACCTAACCTCTGACAAAAAAGGCAAAAATACACAATGGAGAAAAGACAATCTCTCTAAAAAGTGGTGAAGGGAAAACTGGACAGGTAAACACAAAAGAATGGGCAGAACAGTCTATAACGCTGTACAAAGCAATAAACTCAAAATGGATAAAGACCAAAATGTAAGGCTGAGTGCTATGAAATCCTTATGGGAAACAGAGGCAGAAGAGGCATTGATAAACCTCAGAGTAAGATCTTTTCTGATCCACCTCCTAGAATAAAAACAAAAACAAATGGGACCCAGTTAAACTTACAAGCTTTTCACAGCAAAGGAAACTATAGGGAAAATGAAAAAACAGCCTTCAGAATGAAAGAAAATATTTGCAAAGAAAGTAATAGACAAGGGATTACTCTCCAAAATATACAAACAGCTTATGCAGTTTGCACCAAAAAAAACCAAACAAACCAATCAAAAAATGGGTGGAAGATCTAAATAGACATTTCTCTGTGGAAGACACACAGATGGCTAAAAGGTATACGAAAAGATGCTCAACATTACTAATTAGTAGAGACATAAAGATCAAAACTACAATCAACTATCATTTCACACCATTCAGAATGGTCATCATCAAAAACTCTACAAACAATAAATGCAGCAGAAGGCATGGACAAGTGGGAAACTGTCTACACTCATCTTGGGAATGTGTATCCGTGGATACAGCCAGTGTGGAGAAGAGTGTAGAGGTTCCTTAAAAAACTATATATAGAACTCTCATATGATCCCATAATCCCATTTCTGGGCACATATCCAGAGAAAACTCTTAATTTGAAAAGATACATGCACCCCAATGCTCATAGCATGACTATTCACAATAGCCTGGACATGAAGGCAACATCAATGTCCATCAACAGGTGAATGCATAAAGAAAACGGGGTACATACTTAAAATGGAATATTACTCAGCCACTACAGAGAACAAAATAATGCTATTTACAGGAATTTGGATGGACCTACAGACTGTCACACTGAGTGAAGTCAGTCAAACAGAGAAGGAGAAATATTGTATGACATCCCTTACATATGGAATCTAAAAAGAAATGATACAAATGAACTTGTTCATGGATTCACAGGATGAACTTATGGTTGCTAGTGGGGGGAGGACAGAAGAGAAGGGATAGTTAGGGAGTCTGGGATCAACATGTATATGCTGCTATAATTTAAAATGGATAACCAACAGGTCCTACTGAACAGCACAGAGAAATGTGCTCAATATTACATGGCAGCCTGGATGGGAGGGGACTTTGGGAGAGAATCTGTTAGTCGCTCAGTCGTGTCCAACTCTTTGTGACCCCATGGACTGTAGCCCATCAGGCTCCTCTGTCCACAGAATTCTCTAGGCAAGGATACTGGAGTGGGATGCCATTTCCTTCTCCACTGGGAGAGAATGGATACATGTATATGTATAGCTGAGTCCCTCTGCTGTCCACCTGAAACTATAATGCCAAAAAAGACCCGTCTAGTCAAAGCTATGGTTTTTCCAGTAGTCATGTATGGATGTGAGAGTTGGACCATAAACAAAGCTGTGCACTGAAGAATTGATGCTTCTGAACTGTGGTGTTGGAGAAGACTCTTGCGAGTCCCTTAGGCTGCAAGGAGATCCAACCAGTCAATCCTAAAGGAGATCAATCCTGAATAGTCACTGGAAGGACTGATGCTGACACTGATCCTCCAATCCTTTGACCACCTGATGCGAAGAGCGGACTCCTTAGAAAAGACCCTGATGCTGGAAAAGACTGAAGGCAGCAGGAGAAGGGGAAAACAGAGGATGAGATGGTTGGATGGCATCACCAACTCAATGGACATGAGTTTGAGCAAGCTCCAGGAGTTGGTGATGGACAGGGAAGCCTGGCGTGATGCAGTAAATGGGGCTGCAAAGAGTCAGACACAACTGAGCAACTGAACTGAACTGAACTGAAAACGATAATCGGCTATACTCCAACATGGGTTCCCAGGTGACACAGAGGTAAGGAATCCACCTGCCAAAGTAAGAGATCTGGGTTCAATCCCTCAGTCGGGAAGATCCCAGGGAGAAGGAAATGGCAACCCACTCCGGTATTCTTGCCTGGGAAATCCCATGGACAGACGAGCTTGGTGGACTGCAGTCCATGGGGTCGCAAAGCATCAGACATGACTTAGTAACTGAGCACGTACACATGCATACTCCAATATAAAATGAAAAGTTATAAAAACAAACGAGGAATGGATAATGAAGATGTGGCACATATATACTGTGGAATATTACTCAGCCATAAAAAGAACAAAATAATGCCATTTGCAACAACATGGATGGATAGAGAGATTGTCATACTGAGTGACGTAAGTAAGAAAGAGAAAGACAATTATATGTTATCACCTGTATGTGAAATCTAAAAGATGGTTATAGATGAACTTATCTACAAAACAGAAGCAAAATCAAGCTTACCAGTATGTGTGTGTGTGTGTGTGTGTGTGACGGGGGTGGGGGGTGGGGCGCGGAGGGAGCGGGCAGGGATAAACTGGGAGATTGGGAATGACACGTACACATTACTATATATAAAACAGATAACTAATAAGGATCTACTGTGTAACACAAGGAACTCTACTCTGTAATGACCTATATGGGAAAATAATCTAAAAAAGAGTGGATATAGGATTTCCCTGGTGGTACACTGGATAAGAATTAAGTCTGCAAACGAATAGGACACAGGTTCAATCCCTGGTCTGGGAAGATTCCACACGCCCTAGGATAACTAAGCCCGTGTGCCCTAGAGCCTGTGCTCGGCAAGAAGAGACACGACGGCGATGAGAAGCCCGCACTCCTAGGGCCAGTGCTCGGCAAGAAGAGACACGACGGCGATGAGAAGCCCGCACTCCTAGGGCCTGTGCTCAGCAAGAAGAGACACGACGGCGATGAGAAGCCCGCACTCCTAGGGCCTGTGCTCAGCAAGAAGAGACACGACGGCGACGAGAAGCCCGCACTCCTAGGGCCTGTGCTCGGCAAGAAGAGACACAACGGCGATGAGAAGCCCGTGTGCCCTAGAGCCTGTGCTCGGCAAGAAGAGACACGATGGTGATGAGAAGCCCACACTCCACATCTAGAGAGTAGCCCCGCTCTCTGCAACTAGAGAAAGCCCACGTGCAGCAAAGACGACGCAGCACAACCAAAAAATTAAATAAATGATCTTTAAAAAAAAGAGTGGATATATGTGTAACCGATTCACTTTGCTGTACCCCTGAAACTAACACAATATTGTAATTCAACTGTACTCCAATAAAAAGTAAAACAAACACTTTTACGTTATTCAAATCCGAGGGAAATTAAGCAGCTTATTTTAAAATGTAAACGTATATGCTGAGTCCAAGGACGGTCTGATGACCTTGGGGAAGGAGACAACGGGGACTCCGGCTCCAAGGAGAAGGCCAGCAGGAAGGCGGCATGGACCCTGGAACAGAGAGACGCCCAGGGGGCCACGGTCCTCACTGACAACCCAGTAACACTCAGGGCAGGGAAGACTGGATTCAAAGAACGATGTGGTGTGGTCCGTGTGTGCAGTGGGAAAAACCCCTACCTCACACCACACGGGCACCACTGCGGTCCTGTAAGTGATGAAGAGAAGCTTCTGGCAGCTCATGAGACAGAACACCTTCTCCAGCTAAGCAAAGCTTCTCACTCAGGACAGGAAGAACACCAACCCTGGCAGAAAACAGCCACAAACCTGACCTTGTTAAAATGAAGGACCTTTGTCCACAAGAGGCCTAGATACTCGACACAAAGAGCTTGTGCCCCACATTTATAAACAATTATCAGTGTTTCTAGATAAGCATCAAAAATGAGAAAATGAAAACCCAGACAGCCAATATAAAAATGGGCAAGACTTCAGCAGAGACCTGGATGAACCCAGAGATGGTCAAACAAAGGGATGTCAGCGAGACAGACAAACACCCCGCGAGATCACTTATCCAAGGATCTAAAATGTGACACAAATGAGCTGACTTTGGAAACAAAGGAGACCCACAGGCTGCAAAACAAACTTACGGTTACCAAAGAAGTGCTGGTGAGAGGAGGATGAATTAGGAGTTAGAGATGAACAGATACACACCACCATATACAAAACAGAAAAACAACAAGGTCTCACTGTATACCACAAGGAACTATATTCAGTATCCTGTGATAATAACCACAATGGAAAGGGATATGAAAAAGAATATGTATGTATTTGTTGTTGTTATTCAGTCGCTCAGTCGTGTCCAACTCTTCAGACCCATGGACTGCAGCACGCCAGGCTTCCCTGTCCTTCACCATCTCCTGGAACTTGTTCAAACTCGTGTCCATCGAGTCGGTTTTGCCATCCAGCATCTCGTCCTCTGTCCTCCCCTTATTCTCCTGCCCTCAATCTTTCCCAGCATCAGGCTCTTTTCCAAGGAGTCAGGTCTTCTCATCAGGTGGCCAAAGTATTGGAGCTTCAGCTTCAACATCAGTCCTTCCAATGAATATTCAGGACTGATTTCCTTTAGGATTGACTGGTTTGATCTCCTTGCAGACCAGGGGACTCTCAAGAGTCTTCTCCAACACGACAGTTCAAAAGCATCAATTCTTCGGCTCAGCCTTCTTTACGATCTAACTTTCACATCCATAAATGACTATTAGAAAAATCACAGCTTTGACTATGTATGTGTATACATATATTTATGGGGCTTCCCAGGTGGTGCTGAGTGAGTGAAAGTCACTCAGTTGTGTCCAACTATGGACTATAAAGTCCATGGAATTCTCTAGGCCAGAATACTGGAGTCGGTAGCCTTTCCCTTCTCCAGTGGATCTTCCTGACCCAGGAAGGGAACCAAGGTCTCCTGCATTGCAGGCAGATTCTTTACCAACTGAGCTATGAGGAAGCAGGTGGTAAAGAACCCGCCTGCCAATGTAGGACATGTAAGAGACACGGGTTCAATCCCTTGGTTTGGAAGATCCCCTGGAGGAGGGCAAGGCAACCGACTCCAATATTCTTGCCTGGGAGAATCCCATGGACAGAGTAGCCTGACAAGCTACAGTCCATGTGCTCGCAAAGAGTTGGACACAACTGAAGTGACTTAGCATACACACACATGTACATATCTGTGTGTGTGTGTGTATAACCGAATCACTTTGCACCAATGTAAATCACCAAGACTTCAATTTAAAAAAAGAAAAGGAAAATAGTCTTGCACAGATTTGCACAGTAGTAGAGCATCAATTCTGCTGGGGGCGTGCACCGAACTCACATTCCTAAGTCCCATCTGAGGTCCCGCCAAGCAGGGATGTGGCCAGGTGTTGGGATGTCAGGAAGGACAGGTCTCACAGGGTGGTCAGTCCCTTCCACCTGCTACCTGGTCAGCCTGGTGGGCTCACACTGAGCCCACACAGCCAGAACTCATGGGACAAGGACAGGGAAGCCATAACTTGTCCACAAGGATTCTGTTTACTCAAGACAGGAGTCTATGAACGATGACCCATGGCCCATAGCCCACTTTTACGAATAAAGTTTACTGACACGTAGCCAAGCACCTCTGATCACAGCCTCTGGCTTCTTTCATTACAGCAGCAGAGATGAGTTGTGACAACAGGGACTTTGGGACCCCCAGAGCCTCAGTCTTTGGCCTTTATGAATTTAAGAGATGGAATCAGGCCCTTACCTGACTGTGGATTTACGGCACAAATGGTATTGCTTGTGGCATTGCAGGGCTGAAGGATGGCACTGTCTCCTTCACACCTGAGAGAAGAACAAAGAAACTGTGAGCATCCTTTCCCCTCGCTCGGGCCGACCCAAGGAATCTTACTCACCACCCCACCGGTCAGGGGTTAGAAGGACCAACCCAACCTCCTCAGCAGGCCCATGAGGTTTCAGGTCACCAGTGTCTGGCATGTGCTGGGCTATCTGGCCCACACTGGATCAATGAGAATAAAACTTAGGCATCTCTGATAGATGGGGAAGTGCCCCCGTCTCTGTCCCCGGATAGAGCTGTGTGTGGCCACGGGGACTGGACCTGACGTGGCCGTACCTCTACCGGGAGGGAAAGCAGCCTGAGATGAAGCTCGTGGAGAAGGGGACAAGCCAGAGCTGATCAACCCAGACCTGGAGGCAGTCCTTCCTTTGGACTTGGCAGGTTCCTGAGCCAACAGCCCAAGCTGGCCTGAGTTGTATTTAAGAATCTACAAATGCAGGTGATTTTACAAGTGGCTTTACCATTCTGAGTGTCTTCCTCAAAGTCTGCCCCAAATCTAAGCCCACCAGAAACCACAGAATGCAACCTGATGTGGAAACAGGGTCTCTGCAGATGTAATCCTTTAAGAGGAGGTCACACCGGATCAGGGTGGGCCTCAGTCAGTGAGCAGCGTCCTCACAAGAGGGAAGATGTATGCAGACAGACAGAAGGCCATGTGAAGATGCACACGGGAGAACATCCCTGGAAGGCGGAAGCAGAGACGGAAGCAATGCGTCCACAAGCCAAGGAGCGCCAAGGAGTACCGGCAAAGCTGAGGAAGCGAGAGATTCCTCCCGAGAGCCTATGGAAGGAGCCTGGCCCTGCTGACACTTCGATTTCCGACTTCCGGTCTCCAGAACTGTGAAAGAATACATGCTTCTTGTTTTTCAAAAGCCTCCCGGTGGAGGTGCTTTGTAACATCAGGGGCAGAAAACACGCACTGGCCATCCGACCTGGGCCCGGCGCCTGGGGGGCGCCCCCTGCCTACAGCTCCTCCCCTCCATCCCGTCCTCCATCCCGCCCTCCCTGCCTCCGCTCTAGGGCCCTGTCTCCTGCAGCCTCTCTGTCCCTCGTGAGCCCATCACTGCATACATGTTGGGGTGCTCTCCACCACTGCTGGGGCCCAAGCCTGCAATACGACCCCGCAGACCACAGCGGGGCTCACAATCACGCATGAATGAGTGAATGAAAGCAGGAAGAAATGGATGAGCAATGACTCCAGTTCACCCCCACATGGAAACTTCCGGGTGACTCGTCTGCCTTAATCCTCAGGGCTCCTCACTGGGGCTGGTGTTACCATTAGCCCCATTACACAGATGGGAAAACAGAGGCTCCGGCCAGGGGGTGGCTGAGTAAGTGACCCGAAACCAAACAGGTGAGTGGAGAAGAGAGCCCCCGCCCGGGCCTGCTGGCCGGCTCCCACCGCTAGGTGGCACCTTGTACACCGGAAGCAGCTCTCTCTGCAGTTCACGGAGTCGCAGTAGAACTTGCCCGGCTGGCACTGGCACTCCTGGTCGCTGGTGGCGGTGCAGCGCTTCACCACTTCCTGATCTGCTGGAGGCGGGCCGAGGGTCAGTCACCGGGGCCTGGACTCTGTCCTGCCCCCCGGCCATGTTCAGGTTCAGTCAAAGGCTCAGCACGTGCACCCACCTCCAGACCTCACCCCTGCCGTCTGGGTGTCTGAGGAGGAGCTGTGGGTGCCCTGGCAATCTGGGCTGGAGGCAGAGGGCCACCTGCTCAGATACACCCCAAATCAACGTGTCCACTCGTTTCCCCAGAAAGATCACAACAGCCCTACTTGGTGTGGACCGAGAACGGTCTCTCCGAGCATCGCTGGAGGGTTCCGCCCTTCCACCTGCGAAGGGCTGGGTCCTGGGGCTGCACCCACATCTCACGTCTATGCAGCTGTTTCCTCGGGGCCAACTCTCTGCCCCCACGTGAATGTCACTCCGCCTCACTGTCTCTGCTGAGTCAAATACGAGGGGCAGCTAGGGTGCTATCTTGTTTTTTCATCTTCCAAGAAAGCTGTTCCAGCAGGTGTCAGGACAGTAAGTTCATGACAACTCCTGCTGGGATGATTTTACCTTTTTTTTTTTTTTAACGCATTTGTTTTTGGCCGTGCGGCTCTTCCTGCTGTGTGCACACTCTCTCTAGTTGTGGCAAGCGGGTGCTACTCTCTGTTGTGGCTTCTCATTCTGGTGACTTCTCTTCCTGCAGGGCATGGGCCCTAGGGTACGTGGGCACAGTAGTTGTGGCCCACGGGCGTAGCCACTTGGTGGCACGTGTGATCTTCGAAAAGCAGGGGATGAACCTGCGTGCCCTGCATCAGCAGGTGATTCTTAACCACTGGACCGCCAGGGAAGTCTCATATTTTTACCTCTTAAAAATAAAAACCATATCAGTTTAAAGTCTATGGCAAGATGAATTGATTTATACATTGATACACTGAAATTTTCATTGGGAATGCACAAAATCTAAGCACCATTCCAGGAAAAACTGATCCTTACACAACACCAAATGAGTTCCCTGCTGGTCCAGTGGTTAAGAAGCTTTCACTTCCAGGGCCCAAGTTCAACTCCTGGTCGGGAACTAAGATGTTGCAAGCCACACAGCACGGCCACAGCACAAGAAAAGCAAAACACTGAGCCTCCTGGTTTCCTATATTGTGGTATTTCCCTCTGTATTTATATTTCATTAAAGGTAGTTTTTTCACGTATATATTTATACATGCTTTGCTAGATTTATTCCAGAAATCTTTTTTTTTTTTTTGCCAATGCAAGTCGTATTTTTAAATTACATTTCAAGGGTGGTGGCGGGGAGGCTGAAGAGGAAGGGGATATAAACATACACTTAGCTGATTTACGTTTTTGTGCAGCAGAAACTAATGCAACGTTGTGAAGCAATTACACTCCAATTAAAGATAAATAAATTGGAAAATTACCTATTTAAACAATGTCATCGATACACAGAGATAGAAGAACTTCTGTGTACTGTACTGATACTCAGCAAGTCTGAAACCCTAATGACTCGCAGCTGCTTCTTCAGGCAACACACAGCGCATCGTGACCAACAAGTGCTCCCTGACGAGGGCTCCCGCCGCGCTCCTCTGGGACCGTTCATTGCCCTTGGGGAGGTTCCCATGGGCCGGGTCAACGGGGCATGTGAGCGGGACTGCCACCACTTACCCTCTCTGCACTTGGCACATGGCGTGCATTGTGTCTGCTCGTTGGGATGAGCTGTGAAAGTTCCAGACTCGCACTGCGAGCAGGCTCCAATGTGGTGGTCCTGGTCTATGGGTCTGCTTACGTAGTAGCCTGTGTGAGACGGGACACGGAGGGGAGGTGGGGACCCCGCCCAGTCTCTGAGGCCTTGGCTGGAGGAGGTCCCGAGTCACCTGGAGACCAGACCCCCCGCACAGTACCCCCAACCCACCCTGGCCTCCTGGGAACAGCTAGACTGATCCCAGGCCACAGGTGTCCGTCCCAGAGACCAGGGACCCACATCACCCCCCAGCTTGTACCGATGCCCTGCAATGCGTGGGCGCTGGAGCAAGGTCACAAGACTTTAAGTCAGACCAACAGCGTCCCTTTGTTCCCTACACGTGGTTCCTGCAGGTGTGCGTGTGAATGCAGAGATGTGTGCGTATGAACGTCTATAGTGTGTGCACAGGTGGGTGGGCTGGGGAGTGTGGGGAGGGTACGGGGCTACGGGTCCAGGTACCAGGTGCTTGGGCTCTGAACCACGGGCCCCTGGAAGGCACAGCGTGTGTGCAGGTGTGTGCGGGGGTTGGGGGGGGGGGATGCCCGTGGTGAAGGGACAGCTGCCCCTCACAGAGGGGGCTGGGAAGGGACTTCGCTGATCACATGGGCGTGTGTCTGTGTGTCTGGACAGGGTTCAGGGTGCTGGTGGTTGCCAAGGACAGACTGTCCCCCATCCCAGACAGCCAGGTTCTTCCCACAGGCTGCCCCCAGCTCAGCTCAAAGTGTCCCCGACCTCCCCTCTCCCAAGCAGAAGTCTTCCCTGGAAAGCTCTGGAAATCACCCCAGACTCACCAGCCGGGCAGAATCTGCTGCAGGAAAGGTCACCTGGAACCTCATATTCGCCTGGGTTACAGGAGGTCTCCCCTGTTGCCACAGCCACCTTCAATGAGAGAGGGGACAAGGGCATTTTCAGATGTCTCCGCTCCTGATGGGAGCAGACACCAACACCCCTGAGCAGGGAGTGTCAGCTCCCCCGGGGTACGGCCTCCCTCAGGAGGGGACGTCGTCGGGCAGGCGCAGGCCGGGGACTTTCCTCCGTCTCCCTGCTGCTCCACTCGCAGTATGGAGCAGGGTTGTGTGGGGAATATGCTCTTTCATCCCCAGATGCGTGTGGATCTGTTGACACCTCCGTGGCTAACGTCTATTCCCTGTACCTGGTCAGAAGTAGACCTTTTGTGGTCGTGAGCCTTTGGAATTTAGTTAGTCTTTGATTTTCTTCTAGCATACAGTTCATGTTTTCAGCAGGTGCACAAGACTTTGTCGAGAGGACACTGTCTGTGTGTTGGGAACGGGGATCTGAGCGTCTGTATCTGAATGTCTGCATCGTTGTGCCCGTGAATGTGCACACGTGCGGACACACCGGAGCCCGTCGATCACAAGGTCCCAGTAACTGCAAATCCGCACCAATTTCCTATCCTGCTCGACTTCTGGCTTTGAGATATACTAAGCTCTCGTACCAAGTCTGTGGGCTCTAGATTTCACCGTGTAATTACGTCATTCTTTGCTTTCTGTACTTTGAGGTGTTACTGTTGACATACGGTTTCACGTGTTTCTCTAGGACAGTTGAGCCTCAATTGTTTGCTGAATTCTGTGTTTTTGAACTTGCCTACATGCTGAAATGTGTTCGTTACCCCAACGTCAAGACTCCTGATGCCTTCCTGGACGTGCACGGAAGGGCAAGAGTCTATGCTCAACACATCCTGGAAACACAGGTCCAGTTCAGGCGCTGCTGCCTTCTTCTGCCAGCTCTCAGTGTAAATTGTAGAATTTCTGCACCTGGTTTTCATGTCTTTGGTTGGTGATCTTGACATTTTAAAATGGTCCCCTAGGGTCCAACGGTTAAGACTTTGCGTTTCCACTACGGGGGTGGCGCATGTACTATCCCTGGCCGAGGAACTAAGATCAAGCATGCCGTGTGGCTCGGCAAAAAGGAAAGAAAAGCAAGGTCTCCTAAGCCAGTCTCACCTGGTGTTCTGAAGGACAGAAGGCTGCAATGTGTCTACATATGTAGAAAAAAGGCATCTTAAACTTTGTACAGGCAGCCCATACAGTGCCACAGGCCCTGAGTTCCCAGTTAGTGAATTAAGTATATATTAAATCAGGTGTCTTTAAACAGAGACACATGTAAAGCAAGATTATATATTGACAGGTTGGTGAAAATGGGCTGACAGAGGCTCCCAGGGACTGAACTGTGGTTTCCTTTCCGGGTGTGGTCAGTGTGGTTAATTCTGTACTCAAAGCGATCCTATCACAGGGGAAGCGTAGAATGCAGGATCCGCGGTATTTCCTCTGGGGCTTCTCCCTCTGGTCACTGAGTCGTGGACGCTTTCTAGCCTGCACGCTCTCCAATCTGCCTGTGACAAGGCTGTGAGTGAGAATACCTCTGGCTCATACCTTTGTCTGTCCGCCTGCACTGCAGGAGGCTGTGTTTCTGCTGTAAGACTGTCTCTTAGGTATAGCTCTGAACAACGCCACATCACTAGACTTTTCTAATTCATCCTGATAATTCATAAATGAGTTTAGCCTATTTATATGCACTGGCTTCGTACTCTGAGTCAATTTCTACCATCTCCTTTTCTGTTCCTGATATCACATTTTCTCTGTGATTTTTTTTCTCCCTTTCTTTTCTGACTTCTGCTTCCCTTATGCCCTCTGTCTTCCCAGATTCATTTTTTTTTTTGCCCCCGATGGCAGACTCTATTTGTATTTTTTTTTCTGATTTATTTTTCACCTTAGTAAAAATGAAGCAAAAGTCACAGAGAAAAAGTATTTGGATAGCTTTTTATCATATATGAAACGAGTTGCCAGTCCAGGTTCAATGCACGATACTGGATGCTTGGGGCTGGTGCACTGGGACGACCCAGAGGGATGGTACGGGGAGGGAGGAGGGAGGAGGGAGGAGGGTTCAGGATGGGGAACACACGTATACCTGTGGCGGATTCATGTTGATATATGGCAAAACCAATACAATATTATAAATTTTAAAAATAAAATAAAATAATAAAAAATAAATAAAGAAGAAAATCTACTTTACGAAAAAAGTAAACGATGATTCTTCTCTCAGGCAAGAATCATCAATAAATGCTAACGTTCATAAATCAAAGTATGAGAGGAAAGAATAGTTGCATGATTTCAAAGCAACTCCACATAAGACACTTGGTAACAACACAGGGAAGACACTGACTTTACAGCAAAGAAACCTGGCAACCACCACCTGAACTAAGCCACCAGAGCACAGCACACCACCACCGGGAGCATGTTCACTGCAAATGAGAAGCCATGAGATGAACCCAAATTGAGAAACACACTATTACACGGTCGGTCCGTGCCGTTCGACCGTGCTAAGGCTACAGAATAAAGAGCTAGTTTCACGGAGGTTAAATATGAGCTCATTCATCTTTTGAAAAATTCAACTCATGCAACGAGCAACTGAACAGAGGGTGCTTTCGGTAAGGACGCACTGTTAAACGAGCCGGCAGAGCCTCTCACCAGCTTGGTCAAGCAAATTCTCCTGCCGAGGCAGACGCTGCAGTGATGACCCGGCAACAGCGGCAGGTCAAGGGTCAGAGACAGGACTTCCTTGGAGCTCCCAGGCTAAGACTCGAGCTGCCAGTGCGGGCGACGGGAGTCTGACCCTAGTAGGGGAACTAATCCCACAGGCTGGGAAAGAAAAGAAAGAGAGAGAGGAATAAACAGCCCAAAGGCAGTTAGGACAGGATTCGAAGAAACGCAATCAAGATGAGAAGTGAGTCAAGAAGAAGGGTCTCACAGAAGTGAAATTTTACTTTCTGAAGAAATATACTTCGGACTGCTTCAGAGGAGAAACCAATTATTTTGAAATTTTTAAGAGATAACTGATCTGTGCCTGTTACTCTCAGGGTGGAGGACAAACAAATGGATGTGAGACTTGGACCATAAAGAACTGACGCTGTCATGCTCTGGGGTTGGAGACGACTCTTGAGAGGCCCTTGGACAAAAGAGTGAAATCAGTCAATCCTAAAGGAAATCAACCCTGACTACCCTTTGGAAGGACTGTTGTTGAAGCTGAAGCTCCAGTACTTTGGCCACCTGACGGGAAGGGCTGATTCACTGGAAAAGACCCCGATGCTGGGAAAAATGGAGGAGAAGGGGATGACAGAGGATGAGATGGTTGGATAGCATCACCGACTCAGCGGACGTGAGTTTGAGCAAACTCCTGGAGATAGTGAAGGACAGGGGAAGCCTGGTGTGCTGCAGTCCGTGGGGTTGCAAAGACTTGGACACGACTTAGCGCCTGAACAACAAGGACCGAAACTGCTTGGAACTGCAAGCGAGGGGGAGCAGATCATGAGGTATAGGGGAAAAATGAATACAGGGGTTTCTTTTTATCTACAGTTCTACCTACAGATTTGTGTTTAAAAATTACACAAAATGGGATAAATCCATACAACGGAATATTATGGATGAGCCTTGAAAAACATGAATGACTCTTGAAAACCTTATGCTAAGTAAAAGAAGTCAATCATAAAGCTCGTGTTATGTGATTTCATTCTTGTGAACCATTTAGAATCGGGACACTAGGGACAAAGAGTAGATGAGTGGTTGCTTAGGGCGAGGGGAGATGGGGAGATGTGGTCAGTCGCTCAGTAGCGCTGGACTCTTTGTGACCCCAAGGACTGTAGCCCGCCAGGCTCCTCTGTCCATGGGATTCTGCAGGCAAGAATACTGGAGAGGGTTGCCAAGCCCTTTTCCAGGGGATCTTCCCAATCCAGGGATCGAACTGAGGTTTCCCTTATTGCAGGCAGATTCTTTACCTTCTGAGCTACCAGGGAAACAAAATGGGGAGACAGAGGTTGATTAAAAAAAGGGATTTTTGAGGGGAAAAATGTTCTAAAATAGACGGTGGTAATGGTTACACAAATCATGAAAATTCCAAAAAAAAAAAAAAAAGTATTTAAAGGGGTGAAATTGTATGACGTGTGCTTTACTTTTTCATATACTTTTATTTCGTTAGTTATTTGGGGCTGCGTTGGGTTCTCCCCGCAGCACGCAGGCTTTCTCTGGTCGCTGCCCATGGTGGCTGCTCTCTGGCTGCAGCGCATGGTTGTCCCGCTGCAGCAGCATCTCTCGTTGCAGAGAACAGGCTCTAGAGCGTGGGCTCAGTACTGTGGTGCTCAGGCCTAGCTTCCCTGTGGCATGTGGAACCTTCCTAGATCAGGGATTGAACAGGTGTCCCCTGCATTGCAAGGTGGACCCTTAACCACTGGACCGCCAGGGAAGCCCTGATATGTGAATTATTTCTCAAGAAAGATGTTTTTTAAAAGTTAAATAAAAAAGGATAAAGAGAGGCTTAGGCAAGACTCCAACTCTACTTGAGAACTTCAGTGGGACACTGGGAAAAATCTGAAGGTGGTCTGCAGACCCACCAGCACCAGTTCCCTGCCCCCTCCCATTTTCAACAAAAGCATCACAAGGCACTCAAAGAAACAGGAAAGCACGGCCTGCTCGAAGGAAAAAACTAACCCAGAGAAACCATTCCTGAGCAAGACCAGATGGCAGAGTTACTAAACAAAACTCTAAAACTGTCTTAAACATACTTAAAGAGCCAAAGGAACATGGAGAAAGTCAGCAGAACAATACATGAACAAAAAAAGGAGATCAACAAAAACAGAGGAAGCTGAAAAGGAAGTTAACAAGAAAACCTCGAGTGAAACAGTGCAGCAACCGAAATGGGCAATTCACTAGAGGGATTCGAAAGGATATGTGAGCAGGCAAAAGACAGAGTCAGAGAACATTAAGGCAAGACATTTGATAACCGAAAGGAAAAAAGATTAAAAACACCAAACACCACTTAGAGTACCTACAGCCCCCCGTCAGGGGAGCCAAGACACGAGCTGTGAGGCCCCGGCAGAGGAGGGAGGGAGAAAAAGGGGGTAGAGACATTATTAGAAGAAATGACGGCCTAAAACAGCCTACATTCGATACAGGATATAAATCTAAGAGGCCAATCAAACTCTCAGTAGGATGCATTCAAAGAGAGTCACACTGAGGCATATAATCAAACTGTCCAAAGACAAAGAAAATTTTGAAATCAGCAAGACAAACGATAGGAATCCTCAATCAGATTACGAGATGTCCCATCAGAAACCACGGATTCAAGATGGCAATATGCTTGATACATTCAAGATGCTAAAAAAAAAAAAACAAACAAAAACATTGTTCCCTGGAATTCTATATCCAGCAATACTGGGAGTTTGTGGATATGCAGCCTGCCCTGGAAGAAATGCTAAAGTCAGTGTGGTTGAAACAAAAGGACATCACACAGTAACCCAAGGCCACACGAAGAGAAAAAGGGTAAATGCACAGACTTTATAAAAGGCAGTGTTATATGCTGCTGTGTAACTCAACGTTTATTTCCCACACAATTTTTTTTTTGGTGACCCTCATCATTCCTTGGTGTATGTGCATGCCCAACTCTCTGCAACCCTATGGACTGAAGCCCACCAGGCTCCTCTGCCCTTGGTATTTCCAGACAAGAATACTGGAGTGGGCTGCAGTTTCCTCCTCCAAGGGTTCTTCCTGACCCAGGGATCGAACCCAAGTCTCTTGCATCTCTGGCACTGGCAGGCAGATTCTTTACCACTGAGACACCTGGGAAGCCCCACTTTCCTACACATTTTAAAGGCAAATGCATAAAGCAATTATTCATCTATGTTTTATGCACAGAACATAAATATGTCATTTTGTGACATTAAAAAATTGTTAGCAATCAAAAATAAATTTAGCAAAATTACAGGGTACAAAACCAACACAAGAAATTAAATGCATTTCAATACACTGACAGTGAACAATTAAAAGAAATAAAGAAACTTAATCCATTTACTATAGCATCAAAATAAATAAAACGGTGAAAAATGAATAGAAGCAAGGTGAAAGATGTAAACAGACAAGTATAAATAATCCTTAAAGAAAACATAGTAAGTGTAAGGACACCCCGTGTTCATTGGCTGGAAGACTCAGCATTGTGAAGATGTCAGTACCATGCCAAGTGATTGAAAGATTCAATAGAATCCCTTTCAAAATCCCAATGAATGTTTTTTGCACAAAGGAAAATCCACACAGAAATTCATATGGAGTCTCAAGGGACGCAGAATAGCCAAAAGGGCTTTGAAAAAAAAAGAAGAAAGTTAAAGAACTTACACTTCCTGATTTTGAAACTTACTGCCAAGATACAATAATCAAAACAGTTGTCTAGTTGCTAAGTCGTGTCCGACTCCGTGCCCCCATGGACTGCAGCCTACCAGGCTCCTCTGTCCACGGGATTTACCAGGCAAGGATATTGGAGTGTGTTTCCATTTAGGAACTTGCATAAGACAAATATCTGGAATAGAACAGAGTCCAAAACAAGCCCTCACGTATGTGGTCAAGTGATTTTTGACAAGAGTGCCAAGACCATTTCATGGGGAAAGAACAGTCTTTTGAAGAAATGGTATTGAGAAAACTAGACATCTGCGTGCAAAAAAAATGGAGCTAGACCCTTGCTGTTACTGTTTGGTTGCTCAGTCAGGTCCGACTCTCTGTGACCCCATGGACTGCAGCACGCCAGGCTTCCCTGTCCTTCACCATCTCCTGGAGCTTGCTCAAATTCATGTTCATTGAGTCAATGATGCGACCCCATGGACTATACAGCCCATGGAATTCTCCAGGTCAGAATACTGGAGTGGGTAGTCTTTCCCTTCTCCAGGGGATCTTCCCAACTCAAGAATCAAACCCAGGTCTCCCACATTGCAGGCAGATTCTTTACCAGCTGAGCCACAAGGGGGAGCACAACCAAAAATAAAAATTTTAAAAATAAAAGATATCACTATAAGAACTGCTGGGAGAAAACCTAGGAGAAAACAGGAGGCTAAACGCACAGTCACAGAGGGACAAACTGATCAACTGGATTTCATCAAAATAGAAAATTTCTACAAAAGATACGGTTAGGAGAATGACGAGACTAGCCACAAATTTGGACAAAACCTTCTAAAAGGGTCTATCTGATCAAAGATTTATATCCAAAGCACATGAAGAATACTTAAAACTGAACAATCAGATAAAAAAAAAAAACCTTAATGAGCAAAAGATTAAAACAGATACTTCACCAAGAAAGATTTATGCCTGGCCAAGAGGCAGAAGAAAAGGCACCGAAGCATCTTCCCTGGGGCCAAAGCACAATGCAGTGTGCGCGCGAGACACACACACACTAGAGCTTTTAAACTTTTTTTTTATTTTTTTTTTATTTTTAAACTTTACATAACTGTATTAGATTTGCCAAATATCAAAATGAATCCACCACAGGTATACATGTGTTCCCCATCCTGAACCCTCCTCCCTCCTCCCTCCCCATATCATCCCTCTGGGTCGTCCCAGTGCACCAGCCCCAAGCATCCAGTATCGTGCATCGAACCTGGACTGGCAACTCATTTCATACATGATATTTTACATGTTTCAATGCCATTCTCCCAAATCTTCCCACCCTCTCCCTCTCCCACAGAGTCCATAAGACTGATCTATACATCAGTGTCTCTTTTGCTGTCTCGTACACAGGGTTATTGTTACCATCTTTCTATATTCCATATATATGCGTTAGTATACTGTATTGGTGTTTTTCTTTCTGGCTTACTTCACTCTGTATAATAGGCTCCAGTTTCATCCACCTCATTAGAACTGATTCAAATGTATTCTTTTTAATGGCTGAGTAATACTCCATTGTGTATATGTACCACAGCTTTCTTATCCATTCATCTGCTGATGGACATCTAGGTTGCTTCCATGTCCTGGCTATTATAAACAGTGCTGCGATGAACATTGGGGTACTCGTGTCTCTTTCCCTTCTGGTTTTCTCAGTGTGTATGCCCAGCAGTGGGATTGCTGGATCATAAGGCATGTCTATTTCCAGTTTTTTAAGGAATCTCCACACTGTTCTCCATAGTGGCTGTACTAGTTTGCATTCCCACCAACAGTGTAAGAGGGTTCCCTTTTCTCCACACCCTCTCCAGCATTTATTACTAGTAGACTTTTGGATCGCAGCCATTCTGACTGGTGTGAAATGGTACCTCATAGTGGTTTTGATTTGCATTTCTCT
This sequence comes from Bubalus bubalis, assembly GCF_019923935.1. NCBI lineage: Eukaryota > Metazoa > Chordata > Mammalia > Artiodactyla > Bovidae > Bubalus > Bubalus bubalis. Next base: position 130,009,485 of record NC_059161.1, on the reverse strand, counting down.
GATAATGAGTGATGTTGAGCATCTTTTCATGTGTTTGTTAGCCATCTGTATGTCTTCTTTGGAGAAATGTCTATTTAGTTCTTTGGCCCATTTTTTGATTGGGTCATTTATTTTTCTGGAGTTGAGCTGTAGGAGTTGCTTGTATATTCTTGAGATTAGTTGTTTGTCAGTTGCTTCATTTGCTATTATCTTCTCCCATTCTGAAGGCTGTCTTTTCACCTTGCTAATAGTTTCCTTTGATGTGCAGAAGCTTTTAAGGTTAATTAGGTCCCATTTGTTTATTTTTGTATGAAAGAAGAAATTAACAATAACACAATAATAGTGGGAGACTTTAATACCCCACTCACACCTATGGATAGATCAACTAAACAGAAAATTAACAAGGAAACACAAACATTAAACGATACAATAGACCAGTTAGACCTAATTGATATCTATAGGACATTTCATCCCAAAACAATGAATTTCACCTTCTTCTCAAGCGCACATGGAACCTTCTCCAGGATAGATCACATCCTGGGCCATAAAGCTAGCCTTGGTAAATTCAAAAAAATAGAAATCATTCCAAGCATCTTTTCTGACCACAATGCAGTAAGATTAGATCTCAATTACAGGAGAAAAACTATTAAAAAATCCAACATATGGAGGCTGAACAACACACTGCTGAATAACCAACAAATCACAGAAGAAATCAAAAAAGAAATAAAAATTTGCATAGAAACGAATGAAAATGAAAACACAACAACCCAAAACCTGTGGGACACGGTAAAAGCAGTCCTAAGGGGAAAGTTCATAGCAATACAGGCACACCTCAAGAAACAAGAAAAAAGTCAAATAAATAACCTAACTCTACACCTAAAGCAACTAGAAAAGGAAGAAATGAAGAACCCCAGGGTTAGTAGAAGGAAAGAAATCTTAAAAATTAGAGCAGAAATAAATGCAAAAGAAACAAAAGAGACCATAGCAAAAATCAACAAAACCAAAAGCTGGTTCTTTGAAAGGATAAATAAAATTGACAAACCATTATCCAGACTCATCAAGAAACAAAGGGAGAAAAATCAAATCAATAAAATTAGAAATGAAAATGGAGAGATCACAACAGACAACACAGAAATACAAAGGATCATAAGAGACTACTATCAACAATTATATGCCAATAAAATGGACAATGAGGAAGAAATGGACAAATTCTTAGAAAAGTACAACTTTCCAAAACTCGATCAGGAAGAAATAGAAAATCTTAACAGACCCATCACAAGCACGGAAATTGAAACTGTAATAAAAAAATCTTCCAGCAAACAAAAGCCCAGGTCCAGACGGCTTCACAGCTGAATTCTACCAAAAATTTAGAGAAGAGCTAACACCTATCCCGCTCAAACTCTTCCAGAAAATTGCAGAGGATGGTAAACTTCCAAACTCATTCTATGAGGCCACCATCACCCTAATACCAAAACCTGACAAAGATCCCACAAAAAAAGAAAACTACAGGCCAATATCACTGATGAACATAGATGCAAAAATCCTTAACAAAATTCTAGCAATCAGAATCCAACAACACATTAAAAAGATCATACACCATGACCAAGTGGGCTTTATCCCAGGGATGCAAGGATTCTTCAATATCCGCAAATCAATCAACGTAATACACCACATCAACAAATTGAAAAATAAAAACCATATGATTATCTCAATAGATGCAGAGAAAGCCTTTGACAAAATTCAACATCCATTTATGATAAAAACTCTCCAGAAAGCAGGAATAGAAGGAACATACCTCAACATAATCAAAGCTATATATGACAAACCCACAGCAAACATTATCCTCAATGGTGAAAAATTGAAAGCATTTCCTCTAAAGTCAGGAACAAGACAAGGGTGCCCACTTTCACCATTACTATTCAACATAGTTTTGGAAGTTTTGGCCACAGCAATCAGAACAGAAAAAGAAATAAAAGGAATCCAAATTGGAAAAGAAGAAGTAAAGCTCTCACTGTTTGCAGATGACATGATCCTCTACATAGAAAACCCTAAAGACTCCACCAGAAAATTACTAGAACTAATCAATGACTATAGTAAAGTTGCAGGATATAAAATCAACACACAGAAATCCCTTGCATTCCTATACACTAATAATGAGAAAACAGAAAGAGAAATTAAGGAAACAATTCCATTCACCATTGCAACGGAAAGAATAAAATACTTAGGAATATATCTACCTAAAGAATCTAAAGACCTATATATAGAAAACTATAAAACACTGGTGAAAGAAATCAAAGAGGACAGTAACAGATGGAGAAATATACCATGTTCATGGATTGGAAGAATCAATGTAGTGAAAATGAGTATACTACCCAAAGCAATCTATAGATTCAATGCAATCCCTATCAGGCTACCAACAGCATTCTTCACAGAGCTAGAACAAATAATTTCACAATTTGTATGGAAAAACAAAAAACCTCGAATAGCCAAAGCGATCTTGAGAAAGAAGAATGGAACTGGAGGAATCAACCTACCTGACTTCAGGCTCTACTACAAAGCCACAGTTATCAAGACAGTATGGTACTGGCACAAAGACAGAAATATAGATCAATGGAACAAAATAGAAAGCCCAGAGATAAATCCACGCACATATGGACACCTTATCTTTGACAAAGGAGGCAAGAATATACAATGGATTAAAGACAATCTCTTTAACAAGTGGTGCTGGGAACTCTGGTCAACCACTTGTAAAAGAATGAAACTAGAACACTTTCTAACACCATACACAAAAATAAACTCAAAATGGATTAAAGATCTCAACGTAAGACCAGAAACTATAAAACTCCTAGAGGAGAACATAGGCAAAACACTCTCTGACATACATCACAGCAGGATCCTCTATGACCCACCTCCCAGAATATTGGAAATAGAGCTTTTAAACTTAAGACAACTCGGACCACGAGCAGTGCTGAGGCCGCGGCTGGCCGGCAACGTGCCGTCAGGTTTCCGCTGCCGCCCCGCCCCCTCCCCCAACCCCGGCCACCGCCCGCCCCTCCCCCGCCACCGCACCCCTCCCGCCCCCTCCCCCAACCCCGGCCACCGCCCGCCCCTCCCCCGCCCCCCCACCCCTCCCCCCCCGCCCCCCACCCCTCCCCCCCCGCCACCGCCCGCCCCCCCGACCGCACCCGCGCGCTCATCTCCGCCGGGCTCCCCTCCCCGCGCCGCCCCCTTCTCCAGCTCCCCCGTTCCCATCTCCGCCGGTCTCCTCCGCGCCGTTCGTCGCCCCACCGCCCCGCGCCCATTCGCCGGCCCCCAGCCCGCCCTTTCTCCGCCAACCCCCTCAGCGCTCCCCGGCAGGCAGAGAGGGTGCAGCAGGCTGGACCCCGCATGGGGATCAGGATGGGGAAGATTACCCGCTGGCTATCTGGGTTTCCTTTATGAGAAAACTCACGCTTCGTCCAAGTTTTTCCTCTAGGGTCCCCCTGCCGGTGCCAGCCTCACTTGGGCGCGCGCCCCGGCACACCGTCCTCCCCGGATCCCCAGGTCCTCCCACCCCGAGCCCCGCAGCCCAGGCCCTAGGCCCCGCCATTGCCGTCCCACCTGAATCAGGATCAGGGACCAGAACACAGCGCGCATCCCGGGCATTGTGACGCTGCCGAGGAACGTGCACGACCAATTGAAGGCAGACGTGGGCACCGCCCCCTCCGGGGCGTGACACCGCCGACGCCCAATCCCGAGCGGGGTTCCGGTTTGCGGAGTCCTCGAGAACCGTCCGGAGAAGGAAATGACAACCCACTCCAGTGTTCTTGCCTGGAGAATTCCAGGGACGGGGGAGCCTGGTGGACTTCCATTTATGGGGTCGCACAGAGTCGGAGACGACTGAACCGACTTAGCAGCAGCAGCAGCAGCAGCAGCAGCAGAAAACCGCCCTTTATGCTTCTCGCCAAGCCCAGAGAAAGCGACGCGGGGGTGGGATGAGGGGCGCGGGGGTGGGGTGAGGGTCACGTACATCGGCCCTTCTCTTCCCTGCCCGCGCCACCAACCCCGCTTGCACGCCCCGGGGACCCAGGCCCCAGCCTCCAGCCCAGCCCACGCGGTCCCCGCGGCGCGCGCGCCCTCGGACCTAGATGCCCCAGGGGCTTCGGCCAGTGCTCGGAGGCTGCTGCAAACCTCGCGTCTGTCTCCCCTCCCTCCTTGACCCCCCGGATCCTCTGAGCTGCTGGTTAGAGCCACGTGGGTGGGATGCCTTCCAATGGATGAGAGGATTCAAGGGGGTGAGACCCTTCCTTCCTGCGGAGAGCAGGATAGAGCCCAGCACATCAACAGGGGGCGTCAGGCCCCTTCACTCCTGCACCTCCTCCAGCGTCCCTCGCCCCACCCCCGCCTAGAATCCCATACTCCAGGAGGGGCCGGCCAGCTGTTGAGCCTCTGAGCCCTGAACGGACCGGATCGCGTCTGCTAGAAAGTCTTTCTACTAGAAGTTGCTGTCAGTTCCCCAAGGGTGACAAGGTGAGGGGACAGTCACAGTGTAAGTTCCTCCTGCTGCTCTGGGGAACCTAGAGGGCAGGGTGTGGCCCTGGCCCTAGGCCCTCCTGAGTTTCCACCCTCCATGACCAGACCACCATTCCATCCTCTTCCTGCCCAGCTGCCCTGGGAGGCAGGCCAGCCACTGTCGATGGGCCAGGAAGGGGGTGCTGAGTGGGGTGGGGGGTGCAAAGCACAGCTCTGAACCCCATATCATTCTAGATTTTTCACCACCAGCATCTAGATGCCCAAGAGTTGACCTGATGGACTCAGAGACCAAGTCCAGGTCCTCACCTCTTGGAGGAGCTGCCTGACACAGGAGCGTGTCGTAACCATCTGTCTGGGCACTGGCCACCTGCTCCCCTGGGACTATGCCCACCCAGCTTTCTTGTCATTGTTGATTTAGACGAATTCTCCATCTACCAAAGATATGAAGAGAACTGTGGAGGAGACTCCGAGGCTGCAGGGGGCAGGGGGTGGAGGGGCTGGTGGGTCAGGCTGCACTTGGGTGACCCAGTCTGCCCTGAAAGGTCCAGGGTGCAAGACAGGTGGCCCAGGGCTTTGGGTCCAGAGTAGCCTGTCTCAGTGGCAAGGTGCAGACCACTTCAACCTGGAGAGTACCCCCCCCTGCCCCCCGCAGGGAGTGGAGCCATGTAGGGATCAGTGCCAGTGGGGACACTGCTCTCAGAGCGAGTACTGGGAGTCCCGTGTGCCTGGTGCAGGAGGGAGGGCGGGGATGGTGGGAGGGTGGGAGGGCGGGACGGCAGGGCACACCCACCCCTTCCTTGGCCCCAGCCCACGTGCATCCTGTCCCACAGCCTCTCGCTTGTATCCTTCCCGTCCGTCGGGGCCTGGCTGCAGTCTCCCTGTACTGTGGGGTGTGGTTTGCAGTCAGCTGCCCCTACCCGCCCCTTCAGGGGCATCCTGGGCTGTCCCAGCAAAGACCAGCCCACTCCCCTGGACCTGGTGGCCAGTACTGGGAACGGTGGCCACAGTGGAACTGAGGGGCTGCCTGGGGGCAGCTGGAGAGGGGGGGACTGGGTCGTGATTGTGGGGAAGGGACCAGACCAAATGCCCCCTGGAGTGCCCCGTGGGCAGCAGCCCCGTGTCCTGAGCCGGCTCATTGGCTGCTGGATGGGTCCCCGGCCTCCTGCATTGGCTCCCCAGAGGTGGGGCGGGGGGCAGCAGACTGCTTCTCTCTGCTTCCTGCAAACTGCACACCCCTCCACGCCAGACCTCTTCCTCCATCCTCAAGGCCTCGACCCTTCCCTGGGCCCCTCCAGCCCCAAACAGCTTCTGCTGGCATCGAATCTCTCCCCTGAGACACCCTAACCCTACTGGTTTCCAGAATTTCCCCAAGAAGGCAGCACACATGTGCATCTGTTTATTTCATGCATGGAGACGTGTCCCCAAACTGGAGGAGGGGCAAGAACATGGATACAAAACTGGTCAGCTCAGATGGCACCACCACAGCTTAATTTACGGCCCTGTCGGTGTCTGCATGTGCAGAGCTTCACACACACACACACACACACACACGGCATTTGACACAGGAACAGAGGCCAGTTGACAGACACTGTTTGCAGCCTGCCTAAAATATTGCAATTGTGTTTATTAAAAATGTGTGTGAAGGGAAGATCGTGCATCCATCTGAATAAAGTGTCCCCCCTCAGGCCCAGGCGGGGATGCCCCCCAGGCAAGCCACGCTCACCTGTGCCCGCCCCAGCTTGGCATGTCCCGGCTGAGGGAGATGGGCTGGGCCTGTGAAGTGTATGAACTGGGCCCCACCGTGTGGACAGCACAGGGGGCAGAAGGAAGCCCCATTGCAGCCCAGCCGGTGCCCGGAGCCCACCTGCAGCCCGTCCAGGACAGCGTGGGCGGGGACTCGGGAAGGAATGCTCTGTGTGTTGGGCCCCCAAGAGGACCTGGGGTGCTGGCTTGCTCCTCAGAGCCTCCCACTCACCCCTGCTGAGGGGCAACACCTGGAGCCCGGGGGCCCTCCTGCCCCTCCACCATCAGCCCCCCTGCGGCTGCCTGGGGAAGGGGTGATGAGGCAAGGCTGCCAGAGAGCGCGGCCCAGGGTGAAAGTGGCATTTGGCTTCAGCATTAAGGCCAGCATGGGGCAGAGGGCCCTGTGGGAAAGGCCAGCGCCTCGCCAAGGGTATCCCGTGTGGCAAGCCCCCCCAGGTCCCTCCTGCTGTCCTGTGGCCATGGGTCCCTCTGTCCACAGGGGCCGTGCTCACGGAGTCTCTGCCTCCATGGGGCTGGCTTAAAGTGCTAGGTGCCTGGGAGGGAGGCTCGGCCTCCCCTGCCCACTAGTCCTGCAGACAATGCCCACGCCGTCCCCACCGGGCTCTTATTTGAGGATGTAGTTAATGAGCAGCTGACATGCCAGGAACACGCAGAGCAGGAACCAAGAGCGAGGGCTGTGCAGGGGGCCCAGGGCTGGGGCCTGCCTGGTGCGGGCCGTGGAGCTCAGCATGGCCGAGAGGTGCCTGGAACGAGAGGGCGCGGTGTCAGCCTAGGCCAGCCAAGCAGCACGGTGAGGAGTCTGGCCCTCGGGTGAAAACGGAGCCGGGGGGCTCGCGTAGGGGAGGGCCCCAGGGCACAGTGGCTGCCTGGGGCTCCCTGGGCACACCCTCCAGGAAGAGGGGTCAGGGCTAGTGGAGCTGGGGCTCTCACATCCCCCCTCCCACCTCCACTGCTGTGGGCTGAACAGAGTCTGCAAAGTCCTGTGTTGGAGTCCTGACCCCCAGCAGCCAGAACACAACTGTTTGGAGGTGTGACCTCTACAGAGGTAAATAAAGTAATGGGGTCACTAGGCTGGGCCCTCATCCCACAGGACTGGGGGTCCTTGTGAGAAGATAAGGTCAGGACACAGACATACACAGAGGGACAACCCTGTGAGGACGCAGGGAGGAGACGGCCGTCGTCTGCATGCCTAGGAGAGCAGCCTCGGGAGGACCAGCCCTGCTCTGATCTGGGATTTCCAGCCTCCAAGCCGGGCAGGGGCAGATGTCTGTATCTGAAGCTGCCGGTCTGGGGCTTGGTTGGCAGCCCAGGAAAGCTGCAGCCCTGTCCTGGCCTCTTGACATCACTGTGTCTGGACCAAAAGCAGAAGCTATTGGCTGTTTTTCCTCCACCTCCATCACAGCAAAGCAGCAAATCTCCTTCTATGGTGCCCCAAGCCCCCTCCAGGTTCCCACGGCCTGCAGGCCGGGCTCCTCCGTCTCGGTCTCTCACCTCAACTCCCCCTCCTCCTGGCAGCAGCCATCCTGTGGTGCCCGCCACTCTGGACTGACCTCTGCATTCCCCATTTCCAGCTCCGCCCTGCCCAAATGCATCCTCCTCCAGGAAGTGCTCCCTGATCATGGAAACCACGTTCCTCCCCTACTCTTACAAGGTGTCGAGTCTCCGTTTCCCTTGGCCCTGCACAGCATCACGGTGGAGCTGGTACCGAACGGTGAGAAACACCTCTGGCCCCCTTGGGTGAGTTGCAGGGGAGTAGGGCTGCCTCGTTACAGACCTTCCTCCGGCCCCAGGGCCACTGCTGTGAACCCCAGTCCACACACTGGGAGACTGAGGCCCAGACAGCCCAAGGCTTTGCAGTTCAGAGACTTGAAGCCTTGACTGGAGCCTGGCTCTGGGGCAGGGCTGGCGAGCAGGGCTCTGTCTCCCCGCAGGGGGCGAAACCGAACATGTTCCCAGGACTCCCAACATGACTCGCTGTTTCCGAGGTCCTACTGGTCTTGGGGCTGGGGGGCCACTGCCGCCAGCACCTCCTTCCAGCTTCCATCTAGCTCCGCCCCTCACCAGCTCCGGCCGTCCTGCACTCTGACCCCGTACCCCCCAGCTGGTCCTTCGAGGGCGGCCCACCTGTGCAGCTCCTGCTGGGCCTCCCGAATGGACAGGATCGCCTCGTGCAGCACCTGCAGCCGCCGCGCCTCCTTCCCACACCGAGGGCACGGGCTCTCGCAGCCTACAGGCGTCAGGAAGGAGCGGGGAGCGGTGAGGATGGGCGGGTGGGGGCCCGGGGCCACGGCCCGCCTCCTTGCAGCCCCTGCCACAAGAGGGAGGTGGTGCCCACCCCGGAGGGAACTCCCAGGCTCAGCCTGATAAGCCCAGGTGGGTCAAACGGGGAGACAGGCACTCCCTGAAGACAGGGGACCAGGAAGCTGGGGCCCAGCTGGAGAGTCCCAGACAGGCAAGCCCCGCCCCTCGCCAAGGGCAGGCTCAGAGCCCGGCCCCCTCCCGCGCCCCCGCCGGCTTCACTGGTCCAGAGGGGCCGGCCCACAGGTCTCACCCGGAACAATGTCCTCGTCCGCCTCCTCCTCCTCCTCCTCCTCCTCGTCAGAGAGCTCGGGGCAGGACTCGGGCGTGGAGCCGCTGCTCTCGGTGACCTGGCTGTGGCCGGAGGGCTGGTCGCTGGGCTTGCGGAGCCGGGGGTTGGGGGCGGACCCCTGGGGGGAGACGGAGCGGCTGAGCCGGAGCCCACCCACACCCACCGCACCCGCGGGGCCTCCTGTGCCGGAGAAGAGGCGGCCGGCAGCGGCGGAGGCTGCTGGCTCTGGGCGGGTGACAGGCCTGGCCCTGACCTGACTGCAGCGCCCACCACCACCCCACGACCCCCAATACAGGGGGAGACGACGGGGTCGGGGCCGTCGGACTCCGGAGCCGGCAGGGCTGACCCTCTCAGCGCGCTGACGGCAGGGGCTTCCCCAGCGTGGACACAGGGACCCCCGGGCTGGCCAGCTTCAGAACAGCCTCCAGAGGACAGGGGTGCCGCGTGACCGCAGGCCTGTCCCCGCGAGGGCCTGGGGGGTGCCCGACACCCTGCATGGGAGCCCTCGGCCCCGATGAGTGTGGTCAGAGCCGGGGCAGGGGGCTTCCCACACAGGCAGGTTTTGTGGTGTGGTGGAGCCGGTGCTGACCAGAGAGGCTGAGGAGAGGGAGGAGGGTGAAGAGGCCTGCCCAGGGGGCCTCGTGCGGGAGAGACTGGGCTATCTGCCCCGGCTGAGGGGCTGCGGCATGTGGGAGAAGGGGCTAGGACACACACAGCTCAGGAGGTACCTCGGCCCCCGTTTGCTGGGGAAATTGGGGCCACTAGGCAAAATGGGGGAGCCCACCCCTCCCTGCCCAGGGGGGAGTGTCCCCCAGTTGTATGCACAGTGGGCGCCCAGTGGGCGCTGTTCCACACGTGGGGCCACCCTGGGCTCCCCCCGAAATGGCACCTCTGCCAGAGTGCTCCTCCCTTGTGCTCCCCAGGGCCTCTCGCTGTCCTCCCCACCCCACCCCCACCCCCTGCCTCTCCCACCCTCCTCACCCACCCACAGAGGCCCAGGAGTCTGTGCAAATGCCACCTCCTCCTTCTCCTGCTACTTGGGCAAGCCCCTGGGCTGCCCTGAGGCTCAGTGTTTCATCTGTACAATGGGATACCGCCCGGCCGACACCGCGGTTCTGGGGAGCGATGGGGCAGGGCCATTGCACCCCAGCACAGTGCCCTGAACATGGGGGTGTCCCAGGAACTGCGTGTCCTGCAAGTCCAGGGATCTTGGCCCCTTGCTGGGTGGGAAACAGGGACCCAGGGGGACACCAGGGGAGACCCTGCTGGGATGTGTGTAGGTCAGAGTGTGATGGGGACCCAGAAGAGGAGGGCCAGGTTAGCTGGGTGTGAGGTGGGGGCGGAGGAGCGCAGGCCGGGCCCAGGGGTGGTTCTGACCTGGTGCCTGGGCCCCGGGCTGCCCAGGAAGGCGGTCTGGCCAGCCATGGTCCCCCGCTGCAGGGTGTGCAGGACCCCATCTTGCTCAAACTGGGCGATGTCCTTCAGGGGGTCCCAGGGGCTGTGGCTGGGGGGGTCCAGAGAGTGTGGGTTGGCAGGGGTGGTGTCCCCCACAGTGAGGGGCCCCCTCCCGGCCCAGCCCTCAGCCTCTCATCAGAGATGGAGCCCCCAGGGGAGTGACCACAGCCTGCCCCCGTGAGCAGCCCCCGCGTGGCCCTCCCTCCCCATCCGTCAGGGCCAGGACAGTGGCGGTCTGCCGGCAGCCCGCCGCGCAGCCCAGGCCCAGTCCGCCGGCACTCACTTCTCATATCGGTAGCGCCACTCCTGGGTGGCAGGGTCCAGGTGGAAGAGCTGGGGTGTCCAGGGCACCAGGTTCTGCTGGCGCTCTCGGGCCCGCTGCCGCTGCGCCTCCTCCAGGGAAAACTTCTCCTGTGTGGCTTTGTGCTGGTCACCCTCACTGATGGCCCTGGTGACGTGCTGCCAGAGCCTGCGAGTGGAGCACCCGCTCTGAGCCAAGGGGACCTGGGCAGCCTTGTCCCTTCACACTAGAGGGGAGGCTCAGAGCAACCTCCACTTGACTGCCTCCAGTAACAGGATGCTCACTACATATCAGGGTGCCCATCTCTCCTGGGCACTGTTTATTTACCATGAGATGGTTCTTTCCTATGCTGGGCGCACACTTGGCATCAGCAGGGCCCTCCCTACAGAGCTCACTCTTCCCCAGGCCTCCCTTTCTCTCCATCCAGCTTCCCACAGCCGGACGTGTCCTCTGCCACTAGGGATCCCCTCGGGTCTGTCCTCGTGCCAGGGACATCCAGGGAACATGCATCCAGGGGATCGCAGCTGCCAGCCTGGCCGCTCCGGCTGGGGTCGGAGGTCCTGCAGCACCCAGGCCTCACCTCTCCGACTCCAGCTCCGTCTGTTCTTCCAGCAGCACCGTGTACCGCTTCAGCCGCTGCCTGCGCACCTCTTCGCTGGGGTTCCAGAAGAGCTCGGTGCCTCCTCTGCCCTCCTCCTTGATGAACACTTCCCTGTCCTGCCCCAGATGGCCGGGCGGGTCAGAGGTGCCGGCCGTGGCCTCCAGAGCCCGGGCCCGCCCGCCCGCCCGCGCCTGCCCGGAGGCGGGTCTTACCCAGTGTCCCGTGAGCCGCGCCAGGACCTCCTCGCCCGACGTGATCTTCCCCGAGATCTGGTTGATGCTCGTGCTGCCCCCGAAGAAGGGCTGTGGGGACATGCCCGAGATGGACGCGGGTGAGGGCGCTGAGCTGGGGAGCAGGAGGGGCCCCTTCCTCGTGGGGGTGCGAGCTCCCAGCCCCGGTGCACAGAAGGGGCGGCCACACTTGCCCGTGGCCCAGCCGGAGCTCCAGGGTGCAGGGTCCCTGACAGACCTTGGTGCCCCGTGGTGGGGACGGGCCTCGGCCTCTCCTGGCTCTGCTGTGTGGTCTGCGGGCAGCCCCTTCCCCTCTCTGCACCCCTCACAGGGCCCGGCTGTGCTACGGAAGGCCAGGAACTGCTCGCCCGTGTGCCCCTGCTCAAAAAACCATCCCTGGGCACAGAGAGGGTGGTGGGGGAACCCCCCAAGGCCTCGCCTTTCCCCTGCCCGAGCCCCACACCCCCCAAGACCCTGGGGTGGCTGAGCTGCCTGCGCTACCTTGAGCTTGAACTCCAGCTCAGCCTGCAAGCTGTTCTTCTCACACTCAATGGTCACCCTGCCACCCAGCTCCATGGTCATCGTGCCGTAGAGGATCCCTGCAACACAGCCATGGCGGGGGTCAGGGCCGCCCTGGGGCCCACTGAGCCCCCAGGCCTCGGTGGAGTCCCAGCAGCGCTGAGACGGGGATGAGTGTGTCAGGCCCCGAGGGTGAGAAGGGAGCAGGGATGACAGGTGCTCCCGGGGGCCAGCGCTGCCAGGAGGGTGAAAATCGGACCTGGCTCCTCACGGGCCTGCTACCCCCAGTGGACGGGGTCTCTGGCCCCGGGGCCTTTGCTCATGTGAGTTGCTAAGTCTCAGAGACACCCTCACCCTTAACTGGGTCACCTCCTCCAGGAAGCCCCTGTTCCAGGCTCCCAGGAGCCCCACTGTCCCCTATGAGACCCTCATCACTGTGGGTCACTTGGCTGCACAGTTCCTGCCCTGCGTGGGTCTGTTTTAACTTAATACGTCAATGTTTTAATTAGCAAAGGAAAGCATGAGTCTTCTATTTCTGGTCAGATGGAAGGCTTACTCTGAAAGAAAGAAATGAGGAAGGAAGGGGAGAAGAGAAGGAAGAAAGGAAGGATCACTGTCACCCTAAGACACTTAGAGATGTGGGGTAAAATATGTCTTTCGAAACTTCTTAAAAAACACAAGCTAATTGAAGTAGCAACATGGCGGGAATCACCCCCAAATCCTCCAGGCACCCAATGGAAAAGCTACACTGAAGGGAGGGGCCTCCGAGCTGCTCGGGCGCTTCTCCAGGACAGGGCGGCGTGGGGTCAGAGAAGCAGGTGCAGGGCCCCGCGTGTGGGGTGAGGGCATCAGAGGCCCTAGAACTGTCTACAGCCGGCTTTGCGGTTTTGACTTTGGAACCAGGCACCTGTTTTCATTTACAAAATTATTTTAAAGATAGCAATTCCTAAAAATCCAAAGTGTAATGAAACTAAAGCCCAGAATGAGTGTCCCTTGGTGGCATGACCTGAGTGGGGAGTATTCAGTGACCTTACAGATCCCAGTGGGACCTACTGAGGATGGGAAGGAGTGCAAAAATCACAGCCCATGCTGCCTTCATGGCCTTCCCTGGGGGCTCAGATGGTAAAGAATCTGCCTGCAGTGGCAGGAGACCCGGGTTCAGTCCCTGGGTTGGGAAGATCCCCTGGAGAAGGGAATGGCTACCCACTCCAGTATTCTTGCCTGGAGAATCCCATGGACAGAGGAGCCTGGCGGGCTATAGTCCATGGGCTCGCAGTGACTCAGATACGACTGAGCAACTTTCATCCTGCTGGCGGGCGGGGCTGTGTTGTTGTGAGTGCTGTGGGTAGGGTGTGAGTAAGATAGAAAGTGATTGTGGTGGGCTCATGGAAATGGGCTGTCTTGTATGGGAGAAAGACATTTCACATGTGCTAAATGGGGTGGACAAAAACCCACTGTCTTGAATCTGGATTGGAAACGTAAGTGTGAACACATCCGTTTTAATCTTAAAAAAACAAAACATTCTATGTTCAGCTCAGCGGAAAGCCCTAGGGAAACAGAGACCAGACCACTCAAAGGAAGCAGACCTCACCTCCAGACAATGGTGTCTAAGTCTAAAATAGCTCTTCCTAGTCGGAGAAGGCAATGGCACCCCACGCCAGTATTCTTGCCTGGAAAATCCCATGGACCGAGGAGCCTGGTGGGCTGCAGTCCATGGGGTCGCTAAGAGTCGGACACGACTGAGCGACTTCACTTTTACTTTTCACTTTCATGCATTGGAGAAGGAAATGGCAATCCACTCCAGAGTTCTTGCCTGGAGAATCCCAGGGACGGGGAAGCCTGGTAGGCTGCCGTCTATGGGGTTGCACAGAGTTGGACACGACTGAAGCGACTCAGCAGCAGCAGCAGCAGTGGAAAAAACCAGAGACTCCCTGGAGAAATGGCTGATTCATGGGCTAGAGCAGAAACGCCCAAGTCTCCTGGGATCAAGGCAGGAGGAAGCAGGCTGCTCGGGCTGGGTGTACCAAGGTCCCAGGGCCAATCTGAGGGCGCCTGCCGGCCAACGTGGCACAAGGAGCAGCCAGCGTGATTCCAGCTGGAATACTCTTTATGATCATGCATGTTCTGATCAAACCATGCTCAAAGCAACATGACCTCACCCAGGACCACCTTTGGAGGACTTCAGGGGGAAAACTCATTACTGTTTTGAAAATGCCAGGCTGGATGAATCATAAGTTGGAATCAAGATTTCTGGGAGAAACATTATATCAACAACCTCAGATATGCAGATGATACCACTATAATGGCAGAAAGTGAAGAGGAACTGAAGAGCCTCTTGATGAGGGTGAAGAGGAGACTGAAAGAAACTCAACACAGAAAACTAAGGTCATGGCATCTTGTCCCATCATTTCACACACGGCAAATAGAAGGGAAAAAATGGAAGCAGTCACAGATTTTATTATCTTGGGCTCCAAAAATCAATGTGGACATAACGACATCCAAGAAATTAAAAGACACTTGCTCCTTAGAAGGAAAGCTATGACAACCCTGGACAGTGTATTAAAAAACAAGAGACATCACTTTGCTGACAAAGGTCTGTATAGTTAGTCTAAGCTATGGTTTTTCCAGCAGTCATGTACAGATGTGAGAGTTGGTCCATAAAGAAGGTTGAGTGCTGAAGAATTAATGCTTTCGAATTGTGGTAGTGGTAAAGACCCCTGAGAGTCCCTTGGACTGCAAGGAGATCAAACCAGTCAATCCTAAAGGAAATCAACACTGAATATTCATTGGAAGGACTGATGCTGAAGCAAAGCTCCAATACTTTGGCCACCTGATGCGAAGAGCTGACTCACTGGAGAAGACCCCGATGTTGGGAAAGATTGAAGGCAGGAGGAGAAGGGGACGACAGAGGATGAGATGGTTGGATGGCATTACTCACTCAGTGGACATGAATCTGAGCAAACTCTGGGAGACGGTGAAGGACAGGGGAGCCTGGTGTGCTGCAGTCCACAGGGTCACAAAGAGTCAGACATGACCAAGCAACTGAGCAACAACAACAACATTTGGAAAAGAGAAAAAATCTGGCATTTATCTGGCATGTGCCAGACCGAGTGGCTAAGCATGTGGTAGTGAGTGGGAGTTTCTCTTTGCAGAAGATTGCCTGCTGGCTGGAGGAGGAGCAAGGGACCATCACCACTGGCGGTACCGCCCAGGTTAGCGGAAGCAGGCGCTGAGAATCCACATCCCATCCCTGCCACTACCACCTCAGAGATGGAGGCAACTCGACATCTCGAACCTCGTGGCGGGGAGGTGGGAACTACCTGCTGTTGTCTTGTAGGAAGAACTGTGCCTGAAAGTGATCAAGCCTCCAGGGATGAAGTCAGCCTCCAGATTATAGAGACTACGGTTCAGCTACACCACAGACACAGCCAGTAAATCCAGACTGGAGGAAACCCCACACGAAAATGATCTTATTCCTTCAAGAAATACATTGTGAGGGGAAAAAAAGGTGCAGGGTCATACCGAGCACCAAGTGTGACCCTCACCTGGAATCCTCTTCAAACAAATGAACTGTGACACAGGTGTGTGCGTATCTACACACACCTCGGCTTCCCTGGCGGCTCAGACGGTAAAGAGTCTGCCTGCAGTGCAGGAGACGGGCGTCTGACCCCTGGGTCGGGAAGGTCCCCGGGAGGAGCGAATGGCTGCCCAGTCCAGTACTCTTGCTGGGAGCATCCCATGGACAGAGGAGCCTGGCGGGCTGCAGTCCATGGGGTTGCCAAGAGTCAGATTTGACTGAGCAACTAACACTTTCATGTATATAAACATACATGCATT
Source organism: Bubalus bubalis (assembly GCF_019923935.1). NCBI lineage: Eukaryota > Metazoa > Chordata > Mammalia > Artiodactyla > Bovidae > Bubalus > Bubalus bubalis. Next base: position 129,993,697 of record NC_059161.1, on the reverse strand, counting down.
TATGACAATTAGGGGTCTTTGAACACTGACTGTGTATCTGATGATTTTAAGGAAAGAGTCTTGGTTACTTTTTCTGCGTACATAATGACAGTCTTGTGGTTCTGGCTAAGAAGGGGAACCCTTACCTCGTAGTGAGTGAGTCACTACCATGTAGTGAGACAAAATGAAGTGCAGATGATGTGATATCTAGACTCTACTTCAAACGAATGCGGTGAGGGGCGTGTGAGAACAAAGGAAGCAAGACACCCACAACACAGTGCTGTGGGTGCTGGGGTGTGGTTGGGAGGCGACCTCTGTGCTTTCACATGTGTTTGATGTATCCTGTAACAGAAAGTTGATGAAAAACAAATGCACTGATGAACGGGTAAGCATGCAAATAAATAAATAAGAGTAATCCTCTGGGAGAAAAAGATAAGAAGAGGAGGGGAGGAGGAGAAGCATCTGTCCTCTGAGCAGCGAGGCCTTTGTGGACCTGACCCTTGGTGTCCTGTGGGAAGCAGGACAGAGGGGCTGCCCCAGAGTAGCAAGGAAAGTGTGTTCTGAGCCATTTCCATAAAACTGGGGCTCTCACCTCCCTACACCCTCGGCAAAAGGAGAGTAAAGGAAAAAGTGGTACTGGGCACGGTTCTCAGGGTTAAAGGGCCTCAGCTGGGAAAGAATCCGCCTGTAATGTAAGACCGGGGTTCAATCCCTGGGTTGGGAAGATCCCCTAGAGAAGGGATACGCTACCCACTTCAGTATTCTTGGGCTTCCCCAGTGGCTCAGACAGTAAAGAATCTGCATGTAATGCAGGAGACCTAGGTTCGATCCCTGGGTTGGGAAGATCCCCTGGAGAAGGGAAAGGCTACCCACTCCAGTATTCTGGCCTGGAGCATCCCATGGACAGAGGAGCCTGGCGAGCCACAGTCCATGGGGTTGCCAAGAGTCACATACAACTGAGCGACTAACACTTTCACATACATTAACATACATGTACTTATGACAATTAAGGGACTTTGCAGCCATGAAATTAAAAGACACTTACTCCTTGGAAGGAAAGTTATGACCAACCTAGATAGCATATTCAAAAGCAGAGACGTTACTTTGCCAACAAAGGTCCATCTAGTCAAGGCTATGGTTTTTCCAGTGGTCATGTATGGATGTGAGAGTTGGACTGTGAAGAAAGCTGAGTGCTGAAGGATTGATGCTTTTGAACTGTGGTGTTGGAGAAGACTCTTGAGAGTCCCTTGGACTACAAGGAGATCCAACCAGTCCATTCTGAAGGAGATCAGCCCTGGGATTTCTTTGGAAGGAATGATGCTAATGAAACTCCAGTACTTTGGCCACCTCATGCGAAGAGCTGACTCATTGGAAAAGACTCTGATGCTGGGAAGGATTGGGGGCAGGAGGAGAAGGGGACGACAGAGGATGAGATGGCTGGATGGCATCACTGACTCGATGGACGTGAGTTTGGGTGAGCTCCAGGAGTCGGTGATGGACAGGGAGGCCTGGCGTGCTGCGATTCATGGGGTCGCAAAGAGTAGGACACGACTGAGGGATTGAACTGAACTAAACTAGTCAAAGACACTGATTTGAAAATGCTACATACCCTATGATTCCAGCTCTTTGACCTTCTGAAAAGAGCAAACCTATGCAGACAGTGAAAAGACCAGTGGTTGCCAGGGGTTTGGGGGAGGGGGAGGGAGGAAGAGGTGAATTCATCTATTCGTGTGTAACCATCATAAGAAATCTTAGGGTGGTGAAACTATCCTGTGATCTTGTAATGATAGAAACAGTTATTTGTCCCAGTCCATATAATTACACAACAAAGTTTGAACCCTAATGTAAACTACAGACTTAAGTTAATATTCAATAATAATGTGTCAATACCAACTAACCAACTGTAACACTGTAGCACACTAATAAAAGATGTTTACAGTAGGGAATTCCTGTGTGTGTGTGAGTATACTTGTGTGTGTGTGTGTGAGTATACTTTGTGTGTGTATACTGAGTGTGTGAGTATACTCATGTGTGTGTGTGTATACTCATGTGTGTGAGTATACTCGTGTGTGTGTGTGTATACTCATGGGTATGTGAGTATGCTCCTGTGTGTCTGTGTGTGTGTGAGTATACTCGTGTGTGTGTGTGAGTATGTATACTCGTGTGTGTGTATACTCGTGTGTGTGTGAGTATACTCGTGGGGGTGTGTGTATATTTGTGGGTGTGTGTGTACTCCTGTGTGTCTGTGTATGAGACAGTATACTCGTGTGTGTGTGAGTATACTCATATGTGTGTATACTTGCGTGTGTGAGTATACTCGTGGGGGTGTGTGTATAAGCATGGTTGTGTGTGTACTCCTGTGTGTCTGTGTGTGTGAGAGTATACTCATGTGTGTGTGAGTATACTCGTGGGGTGTGTGTATACTCGTGTGTGTATGTGTATACTCATGGGTGTGTGAGTATACTCGTGTGTGTGAGTATACTCGTGTATGTATATACTCATGAGTGTGTGAGTATACTCGTGGGGGTGTTTGAGTATACTCATGTGTGTGTGAGTATACTCGTGGGGGTGTGTGAGTATACTCCTGTGTGTGTGTGTATACTCATGTGTGTGTGAGTATATTCGTGGGGGTGTGTATATACTCGTGGGTGTGTGTGTACTCCTATGTGTCTGTGTATGAGACAGAGCATACTCGTGTGTGTGAGTATACTCGTGTGTATATGTGTATACTCATGAGTGTGTGAGTATGCTCCTGTGTGTCTGTGTGTGTGTGAGTATACTCGTGTGTGTGAGTATACTCGTGGGGGTGTGTGTGTATACTCGTGTGTGTATGTGTATACTCATGGGTGTGTGAGTATACTCCTGTGTCTGTGTGTGGGTATGTGTGTGAGTATTCTTGTGTGTGAGTATACTCGTGTGTGTGTGTGTGTGTGTGTGTGTGTATACTCATGCATGCATGCACGTGTGTTGGGACAGAGGGGGATATGGAGCACTCTGCATTTTCTGCTCAAATTTTTGGAAACCTAAAACTACTGTTAAAAAAAATCCTATTAATTAAAAAATAAAAGAAATCCTATAACTGAATCACTTTGCCATATACCAGAAATTGACACAACATTGCAGGAAAAAAAAAGGAAATCTGAACCTTGAACTACTGCAGTGAGACTGCAGAACACCAGAAACAAGAGAAGATCCTAAAAGCAGCTACAGAGAAAAGCATATCATGTAACAAGCAGGCTGGCGCTGACTGATCACAAACCAGGATGGAAGCTGGAAACAAGCTTACAAAGCAGAGACAGACCATCTGCCCAGAATTTCATACCCCGCTAAACAGTCACGTAAGAGGGAGTGTGAAACAGATCCCTTCAGCAGACAAGAACCAGGCTGTTTCCCCGAGGGTGATGGCCTGGGCTCTGCTCCCTGGGGCGGGGGCACCACAGCCTCTCACCTTTGCAGTGGGCATAGGGCATGGTGAGGCTGTAATCCTCTGCCCGGTTCAGGAAGGTGAGGGTGGCCTTGCCATCCAGCAGAGCTGACAATGAGTTCCCTGCAGAGAGACAAGGGGTGGTAAGGACAGTGAGTGGAGCCGGATCCTGGGGACCTGGGCCCCCACGCCCACCCCAAGTCACAGGACCTGAGCTCCCTTCCAACAGGTGGGGAGAGCCCCGGGCACCTTGAGCGGTGTGACTATGGGTGGGTAACTTAACCTCTCTGAGCCTCAGGTTCTGTGAAAGCCCCAGCCAAGTTGCACAAGGTGTTTATCCTGAGGAGTTAACTTCAGCTGCCATGTGTTAGGGTTTATTTCAGTTACTAAAGCTGGGATTCTTAAGGAGGAGGCTTTGACCCTTTCAAAACCAGGGCCTCTGCTCTGATTTTAAATACCTCCGGAGAGAGGGTCTGGCCCACTCAAGGGTACACAGTCAGTGACGGAAGCACAAGGGTTGAAAAGGTGGGCAGAGCCTATGCAGTCAGCTGGGTACACAAAGGCACTCGGGCCACCTGTCCACCAGTGAGAGCCATGACAAGGCCAACCAGGTGGAGAAGGCAGGGAAACCCGCAGTGCCAGGCTCCCGAGGTCTGCTGGATGGAACGTCCTGCGATGGCCAAGCTGCTCCACCCTGTGCCGTGGGACACGGCGGCCACCTGTGGCTACCTGCGCCGTGGCCAGAGTGACTGAGCGGCCACCCAGTAAGTTTCATCTCATCTGAATTACTTTAAATAGCCACGTGCGGCCAGCGGTGCTGGACGGCAGGCCGGCCCTGAAGGCACCTTTGCACGTAGTCCTTTCTCATTATCCTCCCAGCACCCCTGTGAACCCCAAGGCTGAGGGAGGGATGGGAGAAGCTGCCTGGGGGCCTCTGCAGACCCCAGGTTCTAAGCACTTTACCCCGCGTGGTCCCTGCTAGGAGAGGTGGGGAGGGACATGAAATGGCCCCCGTGGGAGGTCTTGGTAACCCCTGAATCTGGAGCTCAGTCCTCCCCCCCACCCCATTTCCCCAAGGCCCTGGGGAGACCCCAGGGAGCCGCTCCCCTCTCACCATAGAACCGGGACTTGGCGGTGATGCTGCCGCTGATGCAGAAGCCGTCCTTCCGGTTGCTGACGTGGAAGGCAGACACGGGTGGGTGGTGAGAGACCTGTGGGCGGAGAGGCGGCTCGTGCAACGGCCCCAGCAGCGGGCAGCCCTGCCCACCCCCAACCCTCCAGGTCCCACCCGCCCCCCATCCCTCCAGCCCCAGCAGCGGGCGTGAGGGCAGTCTTGTCTTGGGACTCGGCCCAGGAGCTGCCTGCCATCCCCGTGTCCCACCCAGCCCACCCCCCCACCCCGCAACCCCAAGGACACATGGCTGTCATAGCCACGGTGGGGTCTGCACCCCCTGGGAGAATCCCCCTGGCGGCAGTGAGGCCAGAGCTCTTCCGACGGTCCAAGGTGGGGCCGCCCAGAAACAGGCCTGGGCTGAGACACTCCCCACCCGCCACCAGTGCCCGCCCACCAGGGTGGCCCTTGCCTGCTCGGCGATGTAGAAGGTGTGGCTGTTGGTCTGGGGGTGGAACCAGCAACAGCGGAAGGTCTCCCCCAGGATGGGGTTGTAGGGCTTCTTGATGCCCTGCAGGCAATGAACAAGAGGCTGGCTGAGACACTGGGGGCGGGGACGGCCAGGGACGCCAGCTGGGCTGGGCTGAGGACCGAGGGACGGTGAGGGGGCTGCCCCTGCCCACGGCCCGGCAGGCAGAAGATCTCTACAAGGGACGCCCAGTTTGCAGCCAGCGTCTGGGAACAACACCCCACTCCTGCTCCGGGGAGACTATGCTGTGCCCATGATTTCCATTCGGGGGCGGGGGGAACAGCCTACAAGGTGGCATGTCCACATCTCGGCTCTGAGGGGCTCTCAAGACCCTGACCACTGCACACTCTCCCTGGACGCCCGGGAAGCCAGTGCGCCGCCCACTCAAAGCCCCCAGTGGCTTCTACTGACCTTTCAAGTGGGAACCCAAGTCCTCCAGCACGTCCTGCCCCCAGCTCTGCTTCGGCCACACTCACCTCCTTTCTGCTCCCCAAACAGTCCAAGTTCATCGGGGAACAATCTCCCTGTCTGGAGAGCCCTCCTCCCGGGTCTCCTGTGGCCCAGCTCAGACTCCCCTCTCCCCATCTGATGTCCGTCAACTGCAGCTGTGTGCGCACACTCGTGTCTCACCCTGGAGACCGGGGCTCTGTGACTGTCTGCAGAGCCCCCAGAGGTGTGCCTGCGCGTCCACAGCTCCACACTCTGCCCATCAGTCCTTCTCTGACCCAAGCTTCCTAGAGCCAGCTCTGAGCCGGCTCTGCAGCAGCCAGTGTGCTGTCCTGGGGAGGTAACCTGGCACACGGAGCCCCCTCCTCTGAGAAGTCCTCCGGAGTGCGCCCACTGTCCCAACGGCCGCTAAGCATGCGCACACCTGGCTTTGCCCAGGGCCTGCATCAGAATGCAGAAAGCCCCAGGAAGAGTGGGGAGACCTGGTCCCATCTGCAAACTGCTGTGTGACTCTGGGCCTTCCCCTCCCCTCTCTGAGCCTCAGTTTCCCCTCCTGCACAGTGGAACTAGAATCCTGGGTCCCATGGGACCCCAGGCCCCTCCCATCACTACAGCCAGAGGAGCCCTGCTCTCATCAGAGACCCAGATTTGGTTCTCAAAAGAGGCTTCATGCCCAAAACCCTTGGGTCCCCAGGGTTCCTTGAGGTTCGGAGTCCAAAGTCCTCTTCTTGGCATTGCTGTGTGGCAGCTGTTTCTCTGAGGTGTGGAGGGCCCAGCTCGGGCCTTTCAGGGATCGGGACGACCCTGTGGGCCGGGCCCCACCAGCAGGTCCCTGGGTGGGAAGTCTGGGCCCGGCCCCCCATCTCTGAGGACCTACGGGGACAATCCTGGGGTGGAGAATGCCCCTCACCCCCGACTGCAGGCAGGGGTGGGTGCCGGGGGCGGGGCTGAGTGGACCTCCCGCTGGCCGCCCCCCATGCCTCCCCACAAGGTGCTCTCACCTTGGGCTTCTTGTAGAAGCCAGACAGGTACCATCGCAGCACAAGCTTGATGCGGCTGTAGGCGTCCTCCTCCAGTGCAGCCCTGCAACCACAGCCGGGGGAGCCCTCACTCCAGGTCGGGGACCTGGGCCTCTCTCCTCCCTTTCCCGGGCCCCTCCCTCCTTCCGTTTCAATCTCCATCAGCTTGTTGGAAACCCAGGCCCTTCCCAAGTTGCCCTGTCCTGATGATGGGAAGTGTGTGTGTGTGTGTGTGTGTGTGTGTGTGTGTTGGTGGTGGGGGGTGAATCTCCCACCTCTGGGAAATCCGGTCAGGAAATATCAGGGCAGCTCCCCCACTGGGGCAGCGAGGGTGCGGCTGGCTCGAGGCTGGCAAGGTGCCGCCTCCAGGAAGCCGCCGGGATGCTCTCCCCTTCACCTAGCTCCCTGTGCGTGGGCTCCTGAGCCTTCAGGCCCCTTTCCAACCTCAGCCTTGTTCAGCCTGAGGGTACAGTGCCAGGACTCAGGTGCACAGAGGGTGCTAGGCTCCCCTGTGATGGGGGCCCTGGTGGACGTGGGGCGGCCCCGCCCTCCCAGCCCAGCAGCCCCTCCCTGGAGTCAGGGCCCCTCGGAGGCAGAGCGTGCAGGGGCCGGGACGCTCTAAATCCTCGGGGGCGGGTGCCGGGCCCTCCCCGTGGCACACCTGGAGAGCAGGTCGGCGTGGCAATAGTAGTCGGAGAGCTTGTTGAGGAACGAGCGCGGCTCGAGCACGAAGGTGGGCAGTGCCACGCGAGACAGGTCCATGCCCGGCCGCAGCTGCTTCAGCAGGACCCACACCAGGCTCTTATTCTCCTCCGACACCGTCTCCACCTGCGACGCCTCGCCCCGCTAAGGGCAGAGGGGCCGGGTCAGGCCAGAGCCGGGCGGGCGGGGAGCCTCGGCGCCCAGGGGAGCCGCGAGGGGCACACTGTCACCTCATCCGGGGTCCCCCCAGCCCGGCCCCCATGCCCAGTGAGCCTGTCCTGGCCCCACCTGACCCCTGCCTACTCCAGCATGTGTCCCCCGAGCCCAGAGGGGTGCCTGCTGGCCCCAGCCAGCTGCCCTGTGCCTTGGTTCCTGGCCAGCCCAGACGACCTGGGCGCCCTCTGCGCCTCGCAGTCCGTGCCCCGCCTGACACCTGTCTGCACACTTCGTGCCGCAGCAGCAGGGAGCATGTGTTCACAGACACCTCGTCCCGCCCCAGGCCGTCTCCACCCAGGGACACAACAGCGGTGCTTCGGTCCAGCACCCCCTTCAGAAGGGGGCCTTCACCCCCCCCAGGACCACATGGGGCCCCCTCTCTTCCCTGAGACATCTCACCCTCCCCATAGCTCCAAACACTTGCCAGGGAGAGACCTAGCCCTGGAGCTTTGGGCTTTGTCTGCGCAGGGGGGTAGGGGCGTGGTGGACAGGGAAGCTGGGGACCGGGTGGGGGGCTCTGTCTCCCAGAACACGCCCACCACAGGCCCTCAGGGGGGCAGAACAATCTCAGAAAGGGTCATATGGGTGTCTGAGGACGGCTGGCTGGTGGGACAGGTGATCCCAGTCAGGGCTGGGACCCTCACCCTTGGGGAACCGAAGCCCCCGGGTGATGCCAAGCCCCTCTCCCCTCCCTGTGGACCCCCAGGACCTATGGATCCAAGGTATTGGTCCTGGGGTGTATGTAGCTGGACCTGACTCCCCGGGAGGCAGCAGCACGGGGATGCCCACAGCCTGCCCTGCATCAGGATCCGCCCCCTCCTCCTCCTGCCCTCAACTCTTCCCGGCGTCAGGGTCTTTTCCAACGAGTGGGCCCTTCGCATCCCTACCAGGGCTCTCCCCGAGTCCCGTCACCCTGGCCCACCCGGTCCCAGGCCCTCTGGGTGCAGCAGAGCCGACGAGCTCTCCCGGAGGCGACGGCCAGGCATTGCCTCCACGGCTGCAGGGGTTGGGGCTCTGGGCGGGGCGGGCTCTCACCTCCCCCAGCTCCTCATGGTCCTGCACCACGTAGGTGGTCCCTCTGCGCCCGGGGCCCGCCGGGGCCTCGGACTGGTCGCTCCCGCTCTCGGTCTTCCGGCTGTGGTCATGGGTCTCGTTATCCGACTCCTCAGCGTTCTCCCTCTCCGACTTGTCCGAGAAAGCGTCGTTCTCCAGGGAGGACCCGTTCAGTCTGGAAGGTGGATGGGGCCCGTGGGCGGCTGGTCGCGGTGAGGCCAGGCACCCCCACCTCTGGGCACACACCCAGCACGCCCACCAGGGGTGCCCCTCCCTGCTGGGGCCTCACCCCCATCTGGGTGTTTAAAAGCCTCGGCGATGGGCATTGGACGCTGTTAGTCCCAGTTCACAGATGAACACACTGAGGCTCCAGGGTCCACCTGGAGTGGAGGAGGCCTGCCTTTTGGGCCGGGGCGTGGGTGGCCAGACCTCTACGGCATTTGCTCCCCATCCCCTCCCCACGTACAAGGAGACCCCGCGTGTTGCTGCCAGGAGTCCCCAGCAGGCAGGAGACCCAGGCTCCTGGGAGGGGCTGGCCCCTGCCCCCCGCACCCCTGCTCACGGGAACAGGTCCTGGTCATGGATGGCACCTGAGGCGGGCAGCCCGCAGAGCGAGGAGGGCGACCCGTCTGGCGAGGACCCGGGCTCCCCGTCACGGCCCTGCTTGCAGGCGCTGAGTCGCAGGAGACTGGAGCACCGCAGCGCCAGCTCCAGGGCGTCCAGCCAGCAGCGGCCTGCGGGCAAGGGTGGGGTGAGTGGCCCCCAGCTCGGGAGGTACCCAGGGCACACGGGCGAGCCCCCTGCCCCGCTGCCCGGGAGCTGGCCCACGCCCACCCTGCCCTTCCTCAACAAGGCGCCCCCGCAGGAACCCCTACTCCTAGCACATGGTTATTCACCTGGTTACAAAGGACTGAGGCCAGGATGGGTGAGTGACCACCTCCAGGTCACACGGTAAGCAGGACCCCGTATGCTAAGTCGCTTCAGTCATATCTGACTCTTGGCGACCCCATGGACTGCAGACCACCTGGATCCTCTGTCCATGGGGTTCTCCAGGCAAGAATACTGGAGGGGGCTGCCATGCCCTTCTCCAGGGGATCTTCCCGACCCAGGGATGGAACCCGCATCTCTGGCGTCTCCTGCACTGGCAGCTGGGTTCCTCACCACTAGAGCCCCCTGAGACGCCCTCTGTACCCAGAGGCCCTGCAGGTTCCCACCTATGGAGTCGGGGCCAGGGCCCTCCCGGATGGAAACCACCCCCACAGGTCGGGGCCCGGCCCGGCCTCTGCGGCTGAGGGCTTTGGCAGGCCTGGAGCTCAGGGCAGGAGGGTGGGTGGCAGGCTGGGGAGGGGCCTGCTGAACCAAGGCTGAGGAGGCAGCTGCTGTGGCTGGAAGAGCCCTGGGAGACGGGGGGAGGGCCGACCTGAAGGGCAGAGTGGTGGTGGATGGAGCCAGCCGCCTCCAGTCCCAGCCCTTGTCCCCAGCCTCCTGCTGCCTTCCTGGTGGAGGCTGCCAGCAGGTTAGACCTGGGGTTCAAGCACTTTGAACTCATTTCTTTACTTCTACAAGCCTTTAAAGTATGACCCTCCTGGAGACAGAAAGTTTCCTTCCCTAACTCTCCTCCTCCAGGAAGCCCACCCTGATACCCTCAGGGCCTGCGGACGTCCCTCCTCCCTGACCATGGCCCCCAGCCCCATTAGGGACTCGGCTCACGCCTCAGCCCAGCTGGCCTTGTCTGAAGGTTCTCCGCTTGCCTCCCCCAGCAGATAGCAGGCTCCATGGGAGCCCACGCCGCCCTGTCCATCCCAGGGCCCAGGAGGGGTGTGGCACCGAGTAGGGGGGCTGGGGACAGAGGGTGGCAGTCAAGAGACTCAGGAGTGTCAATGCGGCGTCTGGCCACCAGGGGGCAGCCGGGAGGCCCAGAGTCGCGTGGTCAGGCCAGGCCGCCTTGGGCCGCGCCTCGCCCGCCCCGGACCACTGGAGGAAGCCTTGCGCCGGCTCCCCGGGGCGGGAGACAGCGGCGTTTACTCGGCGAGGCCGCGAGAGGGCGCCCCAAGCACGCGCGGGTTCAGGAAGGCGCATCCCTCCGTCGCGGGCAGTTCAGCCAGCCTGTCTCCCCAGTCTCCCCAGGTGGTTGGTAAAAGCAGCACCTGATGATTCAATGGTGCCTGGCACTCAGCCATTGTTATCTGTTAAATAAGGTCATCGGATTCTCATAGCAGCTAAGGAGAGGGTGTTACTGCTCTCCCTTTTGCCCATGAGGGAGACTGAGGCTCAGAGAAGGAGCAGGTGATGGGTGGGCTTGTCCTGACGCCAGGCTGCCCCCTTGGATGGCGTCAGGAGGGTCTGAACCGGGGTCCCCTGAACCTGGCTGATCCCTCCACCAAGGGGCGGGGGTGCTTCACGTGGGGTCACCGTGGAGACTGGCAGGGCAGGTGGGACTCACCGTCAGACTCGGAGGCCGCCCTGAAGATCAGGTAGCTGCTGGGCAGGGGCTGCGTGATGGAGCCCACGCTCTCGCCTTTGGGGCCCTGGAGAGGCAGAGAGGTGGCGTCACCCGAGGGATCGTGTAGGGACGGGGGGAGGCACAGGTCAGACGGCCATGGGGACCCACACTCACACAAGCACAGATGCTTCTGGGGCCTGGGGACCCCCAGGTGGGGTCAGGCCATGTAGATGCAGCAGGTAGCAAGAGCGGTGAGTGGGCGCTCCCTGACCCCCTTCTCAGCTGGAGTACCCACCCTCGGTTTTCTCTCTGAGCCCCCGTTTAGGTGGCCAGAATCAGCACGTGCAAATCCAGGACGCTTGGTTAAATTTGATTCTCAGAAAAATTACACATATGCAGTTTAAATATATCCCATACACTATTTGGGACATACTTATACTAAAAAAAGAGCCGACTCTCTGGGAAAGACCCTGACGCAGGAAAAGATCGGAGGCAAAAGGAGAAGAGGGCGGCAGAAGACGAAATGGTCAGACAGCATCACTGACTCAACGGAAGTGAGTTTGAGTGAACTCGGGGAGATAGTGAAGGACAGGGGAGCCTGGTGGGCTGCAGTCCACGGGGTTGCAAATCGGACACGACTTAGCCACTGAACAACAACATACTAAAAAAACCCTTCTTGATCGCTCTCTGAAATCCGAATGCACCCAGGCATTCTGGACTTCATCTGGCAACCTGACCCGCTCTGGTCCTGGGCTGGGCCGCCCCCGGGTTCCGAAGGGGGAGGTCTGGGCCTGGAGCAGCCGCCCTCACATGGCCCCGTTCCCCAGCCTCTGGACAGGGCTCGACGTGTGATCTGAACCCATCAGGCCCCCAGGTCCTGAGCAGCCCCCACCCCAACATGTGTTCCACATGGAAGACCACGGACCACATCAGATCCCCCAGCCACTGAGTGACTAACCCTTGGAACTGTCAGCCCAGTTTTGGACCCCCTGCTCCTGGGGCCCCAGCACCAGGCTCCTGACTGCCGGCCATGCTCTCCTCCTGCCCAGCACCGCACCCCCCACCCCCTCCCACCTCGCCCCGTGGGGCTCTCTCCTTGCCTGGCCCCCCCCCGAGCCCCAGAGCTCACACTGCGGTACCTTCACAGCCCAGACGGACTGGTCCAGCGGGTGGAAGAGCTTGAAGCAGAAGCCGTCCTTCTTGGAGGGCCTCTCGATGAGCTCGCAGCAGTGCAGCAGGACCGTGCCCACCCACTGGCCCACCTTGGGTGTCTTGTAGATGAGCAGCACTCCCGGCTTCAGCACGCACCACAGTTTGGTCCAGCTCTTCAGGGTCCCTCGGATCTGGGGGGAAGGGTGCTGCCGTCAGTGCCGGGTGGGGACCCCGGGGGCATCTGAACTGCGTGGAGGGGCAGAAGGACGGGGCCCCAGGCTCTGGGTAGGGTTCTCTTTTAGTTTTTAACAGAAGCTCTAAAAGATGGTGAATCCAAAGAAAGATGCTGCAGCCAGATTTACTGAAGTTCATGGAGCTCAAGTTCAACCTCAAGTTCAACGCCCTGCCCCAGTCCTAAGAGGAACTGGCAATAAGCAGTGATTGCTGTAATTATCAGCCTTGTGATTTTGAAATTTGTGATCATTTCTGTTTTCATTCTAAATTAATATTCACTTTTGCACCTAATTTTTATCCATAATTTTGTAGAACAAAAAGAAAAAAGAGCCCACAAAGGCCCAGAGCTCTGCAGACGCCCAGGCTCCCGAGTCTGCTTTCTCCTCTGCCCCTCACGGGAGCCCCAGGGATTCCACAGCTTTATCCCCACTCTATGGAGGGGGAAACTGAGGCTTGGGGCTGAGGGAGTTGCTCACAGCCTCAGTGAGGTCTGAACACAGGCCTCTGACCACAGCCCAGGCCTGTCCCCAGAAGCCAGCCCTTCGCCTCCTTCCTGTGTCCCCAGCAGGGGACTCCACCGGACTCTGGGCCCCCCGCAGGTCAGGGGTTTCCCCCCCACCTTAAACAGAAATAGGGTTTCTGTAGGCATGACCGAGCGAAGATGAGGTGCTCCTGGAGCAGGGGCTCTGGTCCAATGACTGTATCCTTGTAAGAGAACAGGACACAGAGACCCAGGAGGAGGCCAGGTGACCACAGAGGCAAAGGCTGGAGGGAGGTGGCCACAAGTCCGGGGACACCCAGGGCCTGCAGAGGTGGGGAGAGGCAGGAAGAGCCCTCCTTCTGAGCCTTGGGAAGGAGCCTGTCCCACCAGGACCTTGATTTGGGGCTTCCGCCTCTGGACCTGGGGGTCCGTTTTGGTTGCTGTAAGCCACCAGCTTGTGGTCCTTGGTCAGGGGCACCCCAGGACGTGGCTACAGCCTGCAGCTGGGCGCCGCACGCCCAGCTGTCTTCCGAGGGGCTGGTGACTCTGCGCCGTCCCTGGGGATGGCCCCCCGATGCAGCCGTGAGGTGGGGGCCCGCGCTCACCTTCAGGCTGTCGGCCATGATGACCACACTGGGGTCCGTCAGGGCGCTGAGCAGCTGCCTGGTGGCGCGCTTCTTCTCCTGGCGGTAGCTCTCCTTCTGCGCCTGGGCCCGGGGCACAGCAGGGGTCAGGGGAGAAGGCCCCGGACTGGCCCTTCCCCGGGGCTCCCACCCACGGGCGTCGAGCTAGGGGACAAGGACGGGTCCCGGGAGAGGACAGGAAGCGGGGGTGTGGGGGGGCCAGGGTGCCATCTGCCCCCCTCCCCTCATCAGGCTGGGGGTGGGGGCTGGCCGCACTGGCCCAGGCACCCCTTCATCCAGCAAATGAGGCCCACGGCCCCTCCCCGGGCCCAGGCCCACCTTGAGAGCTTCCTTCTTGCTGACCTTGGCTGTCGGGGACACACACTCCCGGTCGGACCCATTGCACAGCCTGTATTCTGCCTGCAGGAGAGACTCAGGTTGGGGGCGTGCAGTCCAGGAGGGGAGGTGCTGGGGGTGCAGGCAGCAGGAGGTGGAAGCCCACTGCTCCCCCCGCCCCCACCCCCGGCCTGGGGGAGATGGAGTGAACAGGAGCTGGGGGGTGGCCCCGCGGGCCGACACTGAGCAAACGGCAGTGACCCTCCCCGCGGTGCCCAGGAGGCACCCGTCTCAGCTACCGTCGTGCACCCAGCCTCTGGGCAGGGAGGGCTCGTGTGTGTGCAGGGGGACCCCTGTCCCTGGAGCCCTGACAGCAGCTGCTGGTCAGGGGGCAACACCCAGGCCCCCTCCAGCCGTCCAAGGCTGTGGGGCGGGGGGAGGGCGGAGCTGCGTCCACAGACGCGGAAGTGACGGGCCCTCAGTCCTTTTACAGACAGGGAAACTGAGGCCGGAGTTGGGGTGTGGGGAGAAAACGTCAGGACTAAAGGCTACAGGTTCCTGCCTGCTTCTGTAAGGCCTGCAAGCCCAGGATGGCTGTTACCGTTTTGGGGGGCAGCATTTGTGGGATCTTAGTTCCCAATCAGGGATCGAACCCAGGCCGCCTGCAGTGAAACATGGAGTCCTAACCACTGGACCACCAGGGACGTCCTGGGTTTCACATTTTTAAGGGATTGGGGGAAAGAAAAAAATCAAGGTGAGATGTGGAAATCACGCAGTCCAGATTTCTGCATCCACCAGGGAGGCTCTCCTGGCAGCGGCCATGCCCGTTCCTTCCGCGCTGTCTGTGGCTGCGTGCGATCGAGGGGCCGCATCAGGCTCTGGGGACAGAGTCCTGTGGCCGCCGAGATGGAGATGCTCCCTCTCTGCTCCCCTGCAGAGGCGTCCTGCCCTGCGCTGTCCGCTGGACCGCGTGCCCCTACCCCGAGCCGCCAAGCCAAGGAGCGGGGCCCGGAGGCCGGCCGGCCCCGGCTCTCTCCCTGCACAAGGTGAGGGGCATGGACCCCTTGGCTGCCCCATCCTCTGAGGTCGCAGCCACCCTCGTTCACCTAGTTCTCGCCACCACCCAGGGGGAGGGCCCGGCCGTGCTGTGTGCTAAGTCGCTTCAATCGTGTGCGACTCTGTGCGACCCCGTGGCCTGTAGCCCACCAGGCTCCTCTGTCCGTGGTATTCTCCAGGCAGGAATCCTGGAGCGGGCTGCCACACCCTCCCCTGCCCCCTTCGTCACTGGGCATCTCAGTGCCCACCGAGGCTGCGGAGCCGGTGGCGGGGCTCTGACCAGAGCTGTCCAGTGGGCCAGCTGTGCCCATGGCACTGAGTGCCAGGCAGGGCCTCCGGTGCGGGGTTAGGACGGAGGGAAGGAGGGGTGAGAGCTGCGCTGGAGATGGCGGATGTGTGTGTGAATCACGGCGGCTCTGCCCACACTCCCAGCCATGCCCTGTGGCACAGAGAGGCTCAGAACCTGCCCACCGTCACACAGCTCCGAAGGGGGCTGGACCCGGGCATTGTCACTCTGCGCGCACTCTCTGAGACCAGTCAGGACATTCGAGAGCCTGGGAAGCCAGGGGCATGGTCAGGGCACCTGGGGGACGCTGTTCCAGAGGAAACCTCTGGACTGAAGCAGGAGTGATGGCAAGGAGCCAGGTGGCAGGCTCTGGGGGCTGGGCTGATGCTCCAGCTCCTGGAGTGCTGGGGCTCTTGTGCCCAGAGCCCCAGTTTCCTGAGCACATGCCATGCTATTCCCCCCGCCCGAATGCTCTTCCCTGTTCCTTCCTCAGGCCTCACTGAGCTGCCTCCCCAGGAGGAAAATGGCCCGGACCACCCTGCTGGCATCAGACCCCAGATACATCACCCACCCCGGCCGGCCCAGCTTCTCCTGCCGTACCAGCCGCACGCACGTTTTGGTGACCTGCCAGGAGCTCCACTGTGGACGGCTTCCGCCCAGCACCCCCGGCACCAGGAGCTGGGAGCCTGGGGAGCACATCAGGCGAACGCAGGCATGAACGAACACACCCTCCTCTGCCACTTTCCTGCCACCCGCTTTCCACCAGATGCAGCTGGAAGGAGCTTGTTTGGGGTGACGGAGGAAGAGAGGGGAACAGCATGGGGGCCGTGGGGCTGGGAGGAGTGGACGGGGTAGGGTGTCCATGCCCCCCACCCTCTGCTCCTGGGCCCTGCGAGGCTGCTGGGCAGGGTCACAGCAGCCCTGGGCTGGGGCAGTGCCCCCCGCTGTCCGTCATAAGGGCCAGGCTGGGGGCCCTGCCAGGCCCGCCTGCCGGCTCCTGAGGCCACAGCACATGCAGGCAGAGCAGGGCGATGACCGGCGCCCTCAGGGGCACAGACAGAGCCACGAACGTGGGGGTCTGACCACCAAAGTGCGGCCGTGGAAAACTCATTTAAAAAAGTGCTTTACAGCGACCTACAGGACGTGATGAAGCAACTGCAATCATGTATCTAACAAAGCTCTAGTGTCCAGATATAGGAAGAACTCTTAATAACTCAACACAGTTGGAAGGACTGATGTTGAAGCTGAAACTCCAATCCTCTGGCCACCTGATGCGAAGAACTGCTGCTGCTAAGTCACTTCAGTTGTACCCGACTGTGCGACCCCATAGACGGCAGCCCACCAGGCTCCCCCGTCCCTGGGATTCTCCAGACAAGAACACCGGAGGGGGTGTTCCTGTTCGTATCCTTCTCCGGATATGAAGAACTGACTCATTGGAAAAGACCCTGATGCTGGGAAAGATTGAAGGCGGGAGAAGAAGGGGACGACATAGGATGAGATGGTTGGATGGCATGACCGACTCAATGGACATGAGTTTGGGTAAACTCCGGGAGTTGGTGATGGACAGGGAGGCCTGGCGTGCTGCAGTCCATGGGGTTGCAAAGAGCCAGACACGACTGAACGACTGAGCTGAACTGGGTGGGTGTGCGCTCAGTCGTTCGCGACCCCATGGACTGCAGCCCGCCAGGCTCCTCTGTCCGTGGGATTCTCCAAGCAGGAATCCTGGAGTGGGTTGCCATTTCCTCCTCCAGGGGATCTTCCCCACCGAGGGATCAAACCCAAGGCTGTGGTGTCTCCTGCACTGGCAGGCAGGCTCTTGACCCCGAGCGCCACCTGGGAAGCTGACGAAAGACAAGAGCCTGATGCAGAGGTGGACGGAGGACTTGGAGAGAAGGTGCTCGGGCGGTCGACAAGACAGTGAGAGAACGCCCATCCCCCTCGGTCCTCAGCGAAGTGCTCACCCGACCACGGTGAGCTTCACACCCCACATCGCTTCACACCCACGGGCATGGCCACGGGGACGACTCCAGACAGAACCAAAGCCGCCCGCATCGGTGGGTGTGAGACACGGGCGCCCGCCTCCCCGCCAGCGGGACTATAACGCGGGGCAGCCGCTGAGGAACACCGCTCGGCGCTTTCTCCAAGAGGCCAAATACAGAATCTTCTAGAAAGCCATCTTGCCACAGAATTGCCATCTGGCCCAGCAATTCCACTCTGAGGTACAAACTCAAAGAAGTGAAAGCAGGGACTCAGACACCTGCACGTGTGTGTTCGCGGGGAAACGGCCCGCGCGTGCCCCGTTGACGAGCGGACAACCGCCCGGCTCCATCCAGCCCACGGACCATGGCTCAGCCCTGACACCCGGCACAGCCTTGGACGGGGCTTGGTGGAAGCAGCTCGTCACAGAGCCCTGCACGTGGCACGGCCCCGCTGACACGCCGTGTCCAGCACAGGCAAGTCTGTGCACACGGAAAGCGGAGTGGAGGCTGCGGGGCTGTGGGTGGCGGAGGGGACGCGCGTGACCGCTCGCACGGTCACTCTGGGGTGACGGAACCGTTTCTGAGCTCGACAGAGGTGGTGCTGCACCACAGTGTGGACGCAAGAAATGCCGCTGAGTTACTCACTCAAAATGGTTGGCTTCATGTGATTTGACTTTATATCCTGGAAAACCACATAACATATATTTATTTTTTATTTTAATTTTTAAAAAAATTAGGAAGTATCTAGGGCTTGAGGCTCAGACAGTAAAGAGTCTGCCTGCAATGCAGGAGAGGCAGGTCTGAGCCCTGGGTCGGGAAGATCCCCCGGAGAAGGAAACGGCAACCCACTGCAGTATTCCTGCCTGGTCAATCTCATGGGCTGAGGAGCCTGGAGGGCTAGGTCCACGGGGTCGCAAAGAGTCGGACACAACTGAGCGACTAGTACTACATTATGAACGTATGGTAACACATTTACAGGAGACCTGGAAAACACAGAACAAGGTGACATATGCTTCCACTATATATTACAATTATTTTTCATATAATATATATATTGTGTGTGTGTGTGTGTGTGTGTGTGTGTGTATGGGTTTCCCAGGTGGTGCAGTGGTAAAGAATCTGCCTGCCAATGCAGGAGACATGGGTTTGATCTCTGAGTTGGAAAGACCAACCACCTCCCCCACCCCCGGAGGAGGAAATGGCAACCCACTCCGATATTCTTGCCCGGGGAATCACATGGACAGAGGAGCTTGGTTGGCTACAGTCCATGGGGGTGCAGAGTTGGACACGACTGAATAACTGTGCACACGCCCATGCACATGTGTACATATACATAAAGACCTATACACTAAATATTTAATATGCTATTAAATATTATATATTATGTTAAGCTTATATAGAACATAATGCCTAACATTAATATATTAAATATGTATCCATATTAAAAATGGACTGAGCGACTGGACAACAACAAATGTTCTGTTTATTATCATATATATATATATTAGAGTTTGTGTCTCTCCCAGAACTGCGCCCTCTATAGCAGCCCCGAGTCTCTCTTAAGTACCTGGGGCTTCCAGAGCTGTCTTTTCCTTCCTCCCAGGGCCTCGGACGTGTCCAGACTCACTTGTTTTGTCTGGAGCCTATCTCCCCTCTGGAACGTAAGCTCCGGGAGAGGGGGACTTCGTTTCTTTTTTTGTGGGGGGTGATTTGCTTTTTTTTTTAATTAATTAATTAATTAATTTTAATTGGAGGCTAATTACTTCACAATATTGTGGTGGTTTTTGCCAGACATTGACATGAATCAGCCACAGGTGTACATGTGTTCCCCATCCTAAGCCCCTCTCCCACCGCTCTCCCCATCCCATCCCTCAGGGTCATCCCAGTGCACCAGCCCTGAGCGCCCTGTCTCATGCATCGAACCTGGACTGGCGATCTGTTTCACATATGGTAATATACATGTTTCAATGCTATTCTCTCAAATCATCCCACCCTCGACTTCTCTCAGAGTCCAAAAGTCTGTTCTTTACACCTGTGTCTCTTTTGCTGTCTCGCATATAGGGTCATTGTTACCATCTTCTAAATTCCATATATATGCGTTAATATACTGTATTGGTGTTTTTCAGTTTCATCCACCTCATTAGAACTGATTCAAGTGCATTCTTTTTAATGGCTGAGTAATACTCCACTGTGTGTATGCACCACAGCTTTCTCGTCCATTCGTCTGCCGATGGACACCCAGGTTGCTTCCACGGGACTTCATTTCATCCATGACTGTGTCCCCGGCACCTGCAGGTCTTGCCTGGACAGGATGCCCAGACGTCTTGACTGAGGGAGTGAGATCTGACACTTGAACCGAGCGCTCCTGACTGCATTTAAAGTGCTTTCACTGGGTTTCGTGTTTCACCGGGTTGTAGAAGGAGTAACTGTCGGGAGCAGGAGCTCTGCCCCTGGCAAAGGTCATGAGGAAGGAGGCTCGGCATATGCAAAGGTGGGATCGAGCCTCAGGAGTCCCCCTGGAAATTCTCAAGCATCTGCCCCCAAAACCAGAGTCTGCCTACTTTCTGCTTTGTGCCCTCACCTACACCTCTGGCTTTACGGGGGGCTGTCCCCCACTACCTCTCTCTGAAAAAAGAGTTAACTTACAGCTCCAGTTAATAATTCCTGGGTGTGACAGTGTTTCAACCTACAAACTCCTTTGGAAATCATTCTCTAGCTTGCCTGAATAGGTTTTTCCGGCCACATGTGCTTGCTCAGAGCCTCCCAACTGTGAGAGGCATGAGATGTTCTAAACTGTCTAAATACAGATTCCTTTGAGCAGTTAAAAGATTGATTAGAAATTGTATTGGTGAAGGGTTTTTCACTTGTTGGGCCAATGTTTGCTGCTAAGTTTCCATATCCCTCACCTGCTGTGTCCCTGGCAGTGTATTGATTCATATAATTGGTGTAAGTAGTAGCTTTAATGTTTGTAATCTTGGACCCTTGAGTT
This sequence comes from Bubalus bubalis, assembly GCF_019923935.1. NCBI lineage: Eukaryota > Metazoa > Chordata > Mammalia > Artiodactyla > Bovidae > Bubalus > Bubalus bubalis. The sequence goes on along the minus strand of NC_059161.1, from coordinate 129,973,638 downwards.
AATTCTTTTTCTAGTTATAGCCCACCACACCTTTGCCCTATAGGAATGCAACTTTATCTAATGCTTTTGGAGGGTGGCGCCTGACTTTATAATAATCACCTTTAGAGAAAAATAAGTTTCTTAAAATGTGAACAGGCCTCCGGGCCAGAAGATGATGCAAATCACCTAAACTTCTGCATATGATAAGTTTGCAGGAAGAAAGCCTGGCTTACTGCATGACTCTACCCCTTCCCCCATTATCCTCTATGCATAACTTAAGGTATAAAAACTACTTTGGAAAATAAAGTGCGGGCCTTGTTCACCAAAACTTGGTCTCCCTATGTCGTTCTTTCTGTCACCTTCTGGCTGAATTATTCAGCCTCTTTTCTCCACTGAATTTCCTCACTAAGCTATCCTTATTTAACCACTCTTTATATCCTTAATTAACGTTTAATTAAGCAATTGTTTTCTGATCCGCCGACGCCGTCCCGCTTCGAAATCCCTGGATCCACCAGTAACCATGTTTTCACTGTTTTTATGAATCTGCGTCTAAACTAATAAATGTGTCCGCTGGCAGATGGTTGGAGAAACAGAACATAGGCCAACCACACGATGGAACATTACTCGGCCATAAAAAGGAAGAGAATTCTGACACAGCTACAAGCTGGACGAGCCTTGAGGACACGATGCTCAGTGAAATAAGCCAGACACAAAGAAGGCGATCACAAATCTGCCGGGAATCCACCCACATGAGGTCCCTAAAGTCGTCAAGTTCACAGTGACAGAGACGGCAGAGGGGGCGGGGAGCGAGTGCTGGGGGGGCGGGGAGCGAGTGCTGGGCGGGGCGGAGGCCAGGGCGTCTGCTTTCTAAGATGCTAGCGTTCTCAGGAGGGATGGTGGTGAGAGTGCGGGTGTGCTTAGCGCCCCTGAGCCGTGCGCCTGACATGGTTAAGATGGTGCATTTCACTACATGTATTTCACTGTAATCAAAACAAGTTTTTAAATTAAACAAATCCCACACGAATGCAGGCATTCCCAGTGTGCTCCTAGCAGTGGGCAGCCCTGGAGGCTGAGGTGGGGGATGCTGGCTGTGACCCCCACTAACCCCTTGTCTGGCAGAGTGGGGCATGGGGTCCCAGAGGAGCCAGGCTGCAGTCACGGGGTCCTATGGGTGGCCAGAGTGGGGAGAGCTGGCCTCTGTGTGCCCCCAGCCCCACGGCCAGAACTGGGGCCTCCAAGCCAGGGGCCACAGCTCCCTTGACCTGAGACCCTCTGCAGGGAGGAAGGGCATGTCTAACGCCCCACACCTGTGCCCGGGCCCCGCACCCTCCCTGGATCGAAGCTTCTGCCTGGAAGGGTACAGCTGGGCCCCACTGAGAGGCACTGGGCTGGGGAACATGTGGGGTGTGTGCGCGTGTCTGTGTGTATATGTTTATCTGTATGCATAGTGTATGTGTCTGTCTGTGTGTGTACGCAGGCACCCATGTGCATGTGTATATCTGTGTGTGCAGGTGTATCTCTGTGTGCATACGTGTGTATATGTTTATCTGTGCATAGTACACGTATCTGTATGTGTGTGTATCTGTGTGTGGATGCATATCTGTATATCTGTGTGTATATGTTTGTGTGTAGTATATGTATCTGTATGTATCTGTATCTATGAGTATCTGTGTATGTATGCATGAAGTGAAGTCGCTCAGTCGTGTCCAACTCTTTGCGACCCCATGGACTGTAGCCTACCACGCTCTTCCATCCAGGGGTTTTCCAGGCAATAGTACTGGAGTGGGTTGCCATTTCCTTCTCCAGGGGATCTTCCCGACCCAGGGATCGAACCCAGGTCTCCCTCATTGTAGACAGACAGTTTACCGTCTGAGCCACCAGGGAAGATATGTATGCATATCTGTGTGCATATTTGTGTGTATATGTCTATCTGTGCATTGTATACATATCTGTATGTGTGCGTATCTTGTGTGGAGGCACATCCGTGTGTATCTGTGTGTATGTTTATTTGTGTGTAGTATATGTATTTGTATGTACGTGCATCTGTGTGTATCTGTGTGTGTGTGCCCATGTGTGTGCTTTTCCAGATCATGGCATGGCCCTGAGAGGTGGTGGGCACGGGCACAGTCCAGGCAAAGCCAGAGGGGGAAGTGCTGCGCCCCAGCGGGCTCCTTATGACAGCAGGCCCGGCCCCCTGGTGCCGTGACTCTCCGTCCCCGAGCCCTCTCTGGGCCCCGTCTCCCGTCCCGTGTCACTCCAAAAAGGCAGCTTGGAGAAGGCAGCTCACACGCTGTGACTCCGGCTCCAGGAGCCTCCGTGATTCGGAGCAGAGAGCTGGGGTGGCAGCTGGGCCAGGCGCCTGCTGCCCATGCCTCGGGCACGTCCTGCCGCCCTCGGGCAGGCCCCCTGTCCCGGGACCCCCCACAGCCGGGCTTACCGGTGGCACCTTCGTGGCAGAGCCTGGGGTTGGGGGCCCTTCATCCCGGGTCGGTGATGGGCCGTGGGGCTCCATGTCCTTCCCTGCAAGAGAGCGGCCAGCGTGAGGCCCGGGGCAGGGCTGCCCAGTGCACGGCAGGCGGGGCTCGGGCACCAGCGGCCTGGGCGGGGCAGGAAGCCAGCCCGGGAGGCGGGTGCGGAACCAGAGATCTAATAACCACCGGCCAGCCACACGGGGTGTCACCGCAGGGAGGGGGGTCACCAATGGGAGGGGTGTCACCACTGGGAGGGGGGTCACTGCTGGGAGGGGGTGTCACCGCAGGGAGGGGGTATCACTACTGGGAGGGGGGTGTCACTGCTGGGAGGAAGGGGGGTCACTGCTGGGAGGGGGTATCACCACTGGGATGGGAGTCACTTCAGGGAGGGGGGTCACTGCTGGGTGGGAGTCCCAGGCCAGGGTGACCTGGCCTTCAGGGTTCTGCGAGGCAAGCCCCAGTTTGCAGGTCCAGGGCACCCAGACTACAGCTGACCCCCTCCCACAGCCCAGTCCTCCAGCTGGAGCCCCACTGCCCCCAGTGCCAGACTCTCGGAGGGGGGTGGGTGGACACTGTCCCCATGCCCCTTCCCAGCAGGAGTCCTCTCCGGGTTGACTGAGAGGTGGGAGAGGGGCCTGAGGTGCCCGGATTCGATCCTGGGGGGAGTGGCTGCCCCACCCACCGCTCGTTTCTAAAGCCCCACCCACTGCTCGTTTCTAAAGCCCAGGTTCACAGGCAGGAAGAAGCGGGCGACACTCCCGCATGCTTCCTGCAGCTGGTGGCTGATTGCCTGGTCCCTGCACGGGAGTGGACATGGCAATGACCAGGGGAGAACCATGCTGACCGGGAAGTGAGAAGAGGGCCCACAGAAGGTGATGTCTGCAGACCCCCTTCCCTGCAGCCCTGGCCTGAGAGCCGCGCTCTGCAGAAAAGCCAGCGTGGAGACCGGGAGTGGTGAGCCCGTCCTGCAGCCAGGCGCGCTGGGGCAGAGAGGTCACCAAGGAGCACGCGCCCCTGCGCTCGGCCCTGCGTCCCCTCCCCTGACCACAGCCCGGGGCTGGCTGCTGACGGGGGCCCCCTCCATGCCCCAGGGGCCCTGTCATCCAGGCGCACTGGATTCAGGAGCTGTCGTGGGGGACCCGGCCTGGGGCTGTCGGGGGGCAGCCTCCCAGAGTGGATGCTACCACCTGGGCTGGGCGGATGCAGGGGCCCCGCGGGAGCGGGGAGCGGGCCGCCCCACAGTCAGAGGCTGGCACCGGCTCCTCTCTCTGCCTGTCCATGCCCGCCTCCTTGCCCTGCCCATCACACCTGCCACCCGGGTCTGTGCTTCTTCCAGGGGCTGGAGGGGCTGGGGTCCCCTCCTCGGCTCCAAAGCAGGTGATGGGAGCAGGGTAGGTGGGCCGCAGGAGGCCAGGCCGGGCACCAGAGGGGGCCCCTCTCCCACCCCCTCGGGGCCACCAGAAGGACGCGCTGGGCTCTCTGGGGGCGGATGTGGGGCGTTGGGGTGGGGGCGGGGGTTAAGGCCCGGAGCTGTGAGAGCACCGGCAGGCTCAGGGGACCTGCGTGCTGCATGCCCAGCGCTTTATCTCCAAGCACGACAGCAGCGGGTCTGAACCGTCCCCACCCAGGACCCAGGACTCTGCTGCAGGGGGCGCAGGTCCTAATATTCCCTGACTTTACAGATGAGGAAACCGAGGCCCTGCCGCTGGAACGGGGTCCCCCAGCCTGAGGGTGGGGGCTGCGGTCAGGCTGCCTGACCACCGCACCGCACTGCCTCTGCAGGGACAAGGATCTGCCTCCAGGCCTGGACTGGGAGCCCCCTGCTGGACCTCCACAGCCAAGTGGGCGAAACCTGGCCCCCTAGGTCACGGAGTTCTCCGGCCCTACGAGCCTTCTATTCATTAACCCCGCATGGTGGACGCCCTCCCTCCCTGACCAAGACAGCACAGAGAGGGCAAGGGACCTGTCCGAGGTCACACGGTCCGGGATGACCCCCGCCCCTCCCGAGGCCTCCAGGTGACCGGGTCCCCCCATGAGCACTGACCTGGACCCACATCAACCTCATGTTCTCCACCCACGAGCAGGTTCCGGCTGAGCTTCTGTGGGGTGGACGAGGGCGGACACAGCGAGAAGCGTCGTCGCAGAAAGGCCTCCTCCTTCATGGCGTGGGCGCAGGGGGGCTTCTGGAAGGAAGGAGAGGGGGCGCTGGTCACACCTTACTCCGAGATCGGGACAGCCTGCGGCCTGGAGGCCGCGGGCATCCTCCACCCGCCCGGCAAGGGGACCAGAGACACACCAGAATCGGGGCCCCATCATACAGTCAGGTCCAAAACGGGACATGGAGGGCCCCCAGGGCCCTGCGGAGCGGTCACCCAGGAAGGCCACACGACCGAGTGCAGGCTTTTCAGGGCCCGAGTCGGAAGCCAGGCCCCGACCAGCCAGTTTGGCCATCACAGCTATGGCAGGACCCTCTGCCCTCCACTCAAGGGCTGGCGCTAAAGCGGCCCTGTCGGACCCTGGACACGGCGAAGCGTGGGCCACCCGCCGTCCCCTCCCCGGGGATGGAGCTCCGGGTTGGGGGTCAGCGTTGATGCACATGGGGAGGGCGGAGCGCTGCCCGAGAGGGGGCCACAGGAGGGCGAGACAGGCGGCCCAGAGCGCCAGGGGCCGCGGGTGAGGGCTGGGGCTGGCCCTGACTCCGGCCTGCCCGGCCCACCTAAGGACGCCGTGAGACCACCCCCCGCCCTCCCCTGCTTCAGCTCCTCGGCCTGGAAAGAAAGTGCAGGTGAATTAAGGGCGAGGTCGGCCCGAGTCACTTCCCTGCCTCCCAGCTCCGGCAGGAGGGGCAGCCTAGGGAAAGCCCTGCGATGCCCGCCACGCCCTCCCGGGTCCGGCGGGCCACGCCCTCCCGGGTCCGGCGGGCCACGCCCTCCCGGGTCCGGCGGGCCACGCCCTCCCGGGTCCGGCGGGCCACGCCCTCCCGGGTCCGGCGGGCCACGCCCTCCCGGGTCCGGCGCGCCACGCCCTCCCGGGTCCGGCGCGCCACGCCCTCCCGGGTCCGGCGCGCCACGCCCTCCCGGGTCCGCCCCCACCACGCCTTCCCGGCTCCGCCCCCATCTCGACCGCGCCCCTCGCAGCCCCACCCTGAGCAGGGCCGGGGCCAGCCGTTCACAGTGGACGTCAGTCCCGTTTTACAGAAGAGAAAATCGTGGCCCCCAGAGCCCTGTGGTCGCAGCCGGCCAGGTGCTGGCAGAGCGGGGACTCGGGCCCGATGCTGCGCTCTGTCCTCTCCCTGAGGACGTGCTGCACGGAGGCTGGCTGACCAACCTCTCTTCCAAGCCTGGGGGTGCCCCCTGCCGCCTCCCTGGGTGGGCGATGGCTTCCTGCCAAGCCCAGAACAAAGGCCCCACTTTCTCCCACGGCCCTGGGCCTTCCTGGGATGGGAGCAGCAGATAGCAGCCTTTCCTGCTGGGACAGTGGGTGCCTGGGTGGGGCTTCTGGAGGGGCAGGGTGGCCCAGGGCTCCATCCGCAGCCCCAGGACCTTCTCTGTGCTCCTGCCCAGGGGTCCTGGGGGCCCCCGAGGTGCAGCTGGGCCTAGTGGCCTCCCCTTCCTCACCACTGCGGTGTCACCTGGCCAAGCTGGTTACCTGCGCCGTTTCACAGATGGGGATACTGGTTTCAGAGAGGTTGGGTATTTTTTTCTGAGAATCATCTCAAACCTGGCTCCTGAGTTCCCACTCCCACCCCCATCGGTTCAGCTAGGTTTCTAGCAAACCCACTGCCGGGGAAGGCGAGGGTGGGCATCTGGGGTCCAGCCCCTGCTGGTCGGAGTCCCGGTGGACACTCACTGCTTGCCCAGGTGCCTCTCAGGCCAGGGGGCAGCACCTGAGAGGCAGCCCTGCCTTCCCACTCCTGCAGCTGGGCTCTCGCAAGCGCTGGGCTGGCAGCCAAGGTGAGTCCGATGCGGTCCTGCCCAGGGGCCCAGGGTGCGCGATGAGGGGTGACACGGGTAGGCTGCCCTCACCAGGAGCCTCTCGTCTCTCAGGGGCTGAGTCTTGCAAACTGGGGGCGGGCAGAGGGGCTCCTGCCCTCAGCTCCCCAATCTGGTCATGGGCCCTGGGGGGTGGGCACAGAGGCCCCTGGCTGCCTCTCTCCTCAGGTCCTAAGGCATGTCTTCCCCCGGCGCAGATAACAACTGGGGACCAGTGGCCTCAGTGGTCTGGGAGCCCCCCATCTGCTTGTCCACAGCATCTTCCCTCCCACCTTCCCTCTCTCCCTTACGTCCACCCATTATTCCACCCATCCATCCAGTCACCTTCCCACCTGTCCATCCATTTAACCAACTTCCTAGCCATCCATTTATCCAGTCATCTGTCCATCCATCCATCCATCCATCCATCCATTCATTAATTCACTCATCCATCTATCCACCCATCCATCCATCCATCCATCCAGTCTCCCCTCCACCACCCCCGGTGAATCTCTCTAGATAGTTAGTGAGCAACCTCATTTCCTTTCTTTCCTTCCTTCCTGCTACTGCTAAGTCACTTCAGTCATGTCTGACTCTGTGCGACCCCATAGATAGCAGCCCACCAGGCTCCCCCATCCCTGGGATTCTCCAGGCAAGAACACTGGAGTGGGTTGCCATTTCCTTCTCCAATGCATGAAAGTGAAAAGTGAAAGTGAAGTTGCTCAGTCATGTCCGACCCTCAGCGACCCCATGGACTGCAGCCTTCCAGGCTCCTCCATCCATGGGATTTTCCAGGCAAGAGTACTGGAGTGGGGTGCCATTGCCTTCTCCATCAGACACATCAGAGGTGACATCTCCATGGCTGAACTGCTGGCCCAGAGCAGACAGCCCCAATCCGAGGGCAGTGCCGGGACGCACCTGTGGATACCTGCTCTGTGTCCTGACTCCCCAGACCAGGCGCAGGCCTCCGCAGGCCCCCTCTGACCTGCTCGGATGGCGGGGGTGGCTCCTCTCCAGCAGGGCCTCAGGGGTTGCCCAGTGCCCACCCCTGGCTGCTGTCCATGGTCTCCTTTAAGGCCGTGGAGGTGGAGACGCTGCTCTGTTCATTTCAGAGGTACATCCAGGCCCGCTCTCCCCAGGGCTCCTCTGTGCCTTTGGAACACAGTCCGGCCTCTGTCTCCTGGTCCCTGTTTTCCAGACCGTCAGGTCCCCGGCCTGCTCCTCCCACGTCATTCCCTGCCTGGCTCCGTCCATCACCCACTCTGCCCCAGCCACACTGGTCCCCTTTATGCTCCTCAAACGTGCCCGTGCCCGCTGGGGCCTCTGCTTGGACGCGGCCCCCCCCGAACGCCCTCACCCACATCTCCGTCTGTCCGGGTGGCCGGGTCCTTCTCGAATTCCACCCTTGGATCAAATGTCACTTCCCAGAAGGCTGCCACCCACCCCCCTGTCTCACACGACGCCACGTCCTCGCGGCGCAGTCCAAGTCACTGCAGTGTCGCTCCGTGTTCCTTCGTCTGCATTAGCTCTCCTCCCCCACAGGACGCAATCTCCAGGGAGGGGACAGTGCTGTCCCTCCTGTCTGCTGTGTCTCCGTAGAGCCAGGCCTAGGGACTGGCAGGGGGCATGAGGGCTCGGGGACCCTGGGACCTGGGGTGAAGAAGGCAGCCCAGTTGCCCCTGGGCTTAGAGCCTCCTCCTCCTCCGCAGGTCCAGGGAGGGGGGACCTCAGAGAGGCGGTCAGGGTCGGTCTGGGGCCGATTTCCGCGGGAACCCTGGTGAGGCTCCTCCTGCCACGCCTGGTGCAGATGAGGCCCTGTCCTCCACGCATTGGCAGGAGGCAGGAGGAATCCGGCCGTGCCTGGAGGATCTGCAGACCCTCGGAGGCTCTGAGCCGGGAGGACCGCCGGCCTGATGCTGGGCTGACTGAGCCCTGGCCAGCGGTTCCCCTTGTCCCGGGGAAAGCTGAAGGCGCGCAGAGCTGGGAGTGGAGACCCCTATGGGAGCCAGTCCATGAGGATAGAGGGAAGGATGGAGGGAAGGAAGAACGGATGGGTGAAGAAACAGACTTCCCAGCTGGGCCAGCGGCAGTCAGGACCGCACCCACGGTGGGCAGCCCTCTCCCTCTGTCCTGGCCTGGGCGCCAGCTGCCCAAGCACTCAGGGCACTCTCTCTGGAGGGCACACTCTCTCTGGCCCCACTGTGGGCACTTGGAGCCTTGATTCCTCCCACCTGGGCTGTCAGAGGACGCCGTGCGCCTTCCTCTCGTTGACCTCTCTGGCCTCTGAGGGCCGGGCTGAGCTCTTCTTATAGTAACAGCCTCCAGTTGCCCTTGGTCACTGGGACGATGCTCATCTGTCCAGCTGGCCCTCGGTCGACGGCCCCCAAGTCCTTCCCCGGGGGCCGTGAAGGAGGCCGATCCCACCATCCGCCTGTGGCTTCGTCTGGTGCTTACGATCACAGAGTCCAAGGGTCTGAGCGGACACTGTGGGGCCTGGAGGGATGGTCCCCAGCACAACCTGTGTGTGGGGCCCTGATACCCCAGTGAGGAGCCTTGGGCATTTCTTCAAGAGGGGAGCCACAGTCCAGAGACTGTGGGCCCCAGGGCCCCCAAGGGGGGCTCACCGTGGAGGCCAGGAGGTGGGGCGGCGGTGGGGAGGGGAGCCCCGTGTATCTGTGGCCTGAGACGGCCCATCCCTGCCGAGCACAGAGGAGGGGTCTGCAGACCGGGAGCCCCCAGGGAAGCCACTATACTGCCCACTTGGACCCACGGCCTGGGAGGGCGCGAGCTGCAGAGCTGAGGGCGCAGGTGCGGCGGGCTTCCACCTCACCTCCACGGTGGGCGGAGGGGGCGCTGCTGGGGGCCCACCCAGCGGGCAGGAACCCCAGCCCTGGGGTGCAGGTGGGGGACAGTAGGCAAGCCCGGGAGGGGAGGCAGCCCTGACTCCTGGCTCGGCCCCTTCCCCCCCGAGCCCCCTGCCGTGGTCTGAGCAGGCTCCTCAGTTCCGTGTCCCCCCAGGGCCTGAAAGCTCCCCAACATCGGGGGCAGCCGGGTCCCAGGCGGTGCCGGCCCAGAGACGGACTACAGGTCAGGCTCTGAGCTCCAGCAGTGGCTTGGGCACCTGGCAGGTGACAAGCTCTCTGTCTTGAGCCAAGGCCAAGCGGCCAACAGCGAGGCCGGGAGAGCAGGCGCAGCGCCCACAGTGTCCCACCTGGGGGCCCACACACTGCCTGCCCTGACCCGCTGGAAGCTGCCTTCCGAGCAGTCTGTGCCTCTAAACGCTGTCCCCTCCCTCCACCCCCCGATGCCTGCCTTCCAGCTAGAACAACGTGATCCTCATGAAGAAAGTTCGCTGGGGCGTTGGCGGCTGCATGGGAAGGACACGCGGCCCGCTTCTCCAGGGCCGGAATCCGCTGGGCCACAGTGACCTGGGGAGGTGGGAAGGGCTGAGGCTCTGGGAAGGAATCCCACAGAACCCCGGGCTTGCTGCACATCCCACTTTGCGGCATGGAAGTGGGTGGGGGCATCCCGCCTTGCCTGCAATGTCTGCATGGCCTCCGTTAGGTCCCTATTTGTGAAGGGGGGGTTGCTCTGAATGCAGGTGACAAAGTCCCCTGCAGAGGCTGACGGGCCAACCCAGGGTGCCCATGGCTGCCTGGTTAGTGTTCCCACCGCTGGCCCAGGGTCACGCCGGCCCAGATGTGCTGGCGGAAGCAGGGGAGGTGTTCCTGGGCAGTGGAGGGGCGGTGCGGGGCTGCTGGGGGCTCTCCATGAATCGGTGGAGGTGGGAGAAGCAGGCACGTGCAGCCTGGCCCCCACACCACCAACGTGCCCGTGCTCACAGTGCACCCACTTCTGCTTGAACGGGATGATTATGAAAGGTGAGGGGCGAAATGCCCCCAAATCACAGATGAGCTCGAGGATGAAGCCTGCCTGCTTGGCTCTCTGTCTGCACACCCAGTGGAGGGTCAGCAGAGCCCAGGGAAGGATGGCAGTTGTCAGGGAAAGGACCCCGGCCGCCGTGTCCACACCACACATCTGCATTCCAGAAATTTGCTGGGGCCCCAAGGCTAGCGACCATGGGGTCCCTGCCGAGAGGAGCCTCATAAAGGTCCAGAAATACAGTCAGGTCCTGCCTACTGTCCCCTGTCTGGTCCCAGCATTTGGGGCTCTAACTGGGCAGCCTGAGCAGCCCGCATGGGAACACGGGGGAGCACCCTGACACGGCAGACCAGCGTTCAGAACTCTGGACCCAGGGCTCCTGCGGGCTCTGTGCTGCGGACAGGCCCCCCGAAGCCTGGGCCCTTTCACACACACTGTCCCACGCGATGCGATTCTCATGGCACCTGAGGGATAAGGGGAGCGGATCTCATGATCCGATTTTAAAGGTGCAGAAACCAAGGTCCCAGGAGGTGAAAGAGCCATGTGAAGTCCGAGGGCTCAGACTGGGCCAAGGTCCCGTCAAGGTGGCACAGCTTCAAGCCCGCTGCCCCCCTGTACCTCGGAGACGGCTGAGGGCAGGGATAGAAACCAGGGGAGGAGGCAGGATCCCGAGACGGGGTGGGAGCCCAGCTTCCCCCAGGGAGATGTTTCCCGGACAGGCCACCTCAGAGCGGCTGAGCCCCGGGGAGAGGGGCTGGAAGTGGCCTGCCCTGCTGAAGGGTCGGCAGGGCCTTGCCTGGGTGTTCCCGGCTGACTCAGCTGGGTCACGTGGCCAAGGGCAGGGCCAGGCCCAGGCACCCGCCCACCTGGCCTCCTGACTGACACCGGGCCAACTGGCCCAGCCAGCGCCGCCCACGTGCACGTCCTCTGCGGCAGAGCTGCCCTGCCCAGCTCTAGAGAGTGAGGGCCACCATGGCCTGTTCCGACGTGGGCCCCGCTGCAGGCCTGATCCCAGCCCGTCCCGCCCCAACCCTGCCTGCCGGTCCCACTGAGAGCTTAATTTTCAGATGCAAACTGCATCCTGGGGATGGGGCTCTGAGGTGGGATGGAGAGGGCCAAGGGCAGGAGACCAGGCCGAGATCCAGACCTGCCTGCTCTCAGTCCAGCATGGGAAGCAGCAGGTGGACGTGGGCCCCCAGGTGACCTCATGCCTGAGTCTGGCTGCTGACCTGAAGTGCTGGACACACCAGGGGCTGGGAGGCGGGACCCCAACGGAGCTGGGAGGAACCAGAGTGACTGTGGACGCCACCACGGCCACGGAACAGGAACGTGAGTCAGACACGCACACGTGGGCCACAGCCGGCACCTCAGCTGGTCTGCACGACGGCCCTGAGCATCCGGACGGGTGGATGCCGTGCAGTAATCATGCTCCAGTTTTTCCCAGAACCAGCCATGGCCACACTGCATGCAGAAGCGCCATGCCCAATGTTCGGGAAAGCCGGGCATCGGGTCACACGATATGCAGGAAAGCTGGGCATCGGGTCTTGACCAACGTCCTCCCTGCCTCCCACGCTCTGTCGGATGTGCAGCCCGGCATGCAGAGGCCCCCCCTTCTATTTGGTGCGGCCCCAGAGGGCGGAGACAGAGAATCGTGATCAGAGGTCTGGGTTAAAAAAACTGAGCTTATGCCAAGAACCAACTATGTACTTCCCTTGTGACTCAGCTGGTAAAGAATCGGCCTGCAACGCGGGAGACCTGGGTTCAATCCCTGGGTTGGGAAGAGCCCCTAGAGAAGGGAAAGGCGACCCACTCCAGTATTCTTGCCTGGAGAATCCCATGGACTGGACTGTATAGTTAGTCCATGGGGTCGCAAAGAGTTGGACACAACTGAGTGACTTTCACTTTCACTGTGCTAAGAACCAGCTACGTACAACACACACTGTAACTCACAGACGGAAAGCAAACCTATGGTTCCCAAGGGGAAATGGGGAGGGAGCAATGAGATGTTTGGGATTAACAGATACAAACTACTATATATAAGGCAAATAGACAACAAGGGCATACTGTGTGGCCCAGGGAACCAGGCTCAGCATCTGAGAATGACCTATAATGCAGAAGAACCCATAGAAGAATATATGTACATGGATAACCATCATTTTGATGTACCTCTGAAACTAACACAACATTGTAAATCAACCGTATTTCAAGTTTTAAAAGCTGAAATTAAAAAAACCAACAAACACTACAGGAGCCACCTTTTGCCTTTAAGAACGTGAGAGCGCCGAAGAACTGATGCTTCTGAACCGTGGTGCTGGAGAAGACTCTTGAGAGTCCCTGGGACTGCAAGGAGATCCAACCAGTCCATCCTAAGGGAGATCAGTCCTGAATATTCACTGGAAGGACTGATGCTGAAGCTGAAGCTCCAACACTTTGGCCACCTGATTTGAAGAACCGACTCACTAGAAAAGACCCTGATGCTGAGAAAGACTGAGAGCAAGAGGAGAAGGGGATGACAGAGGATGAGATGGTTGGATGGCATCGCCGATTCAGTGGACATGAGTTTGAGCAAATTCCAGGAGATGGTGAAGGGCAAGGAAGCCTGGCTTACCGAAGTCCATGGGGTCACAGAGAGTCGGACACGACTGAGTGACTTAACAACAATGTAGAAGTCACATGTCCAAGGACACCCACTTAACATGCAGCCCTACAGCCTCCTCTTTAATGCCCAACTGGCTTTGGATTCCATAAAACCCCTCCCTGGCCTTGTCCGGGTCGGGGTGAAGCCTCCTTCCCCAGCTGTGCCCCCCGAATCACTCTTCTTCGGGGAACGAGGCTCCAGATCCAAGGCTGGAGCCCCCTGTCCGCCCTGGACGCAGCTGCTGGCCATGCCCTCAGCGCCTCGAGGCTGGAGGAGAGACAGAGCCTCACTCGGATGACCACCTCCTGGGACCCTGAAGAAGCTGGTCCCACCCCTGCTTACGGAGGCGGCACCGGCGTCCTCTGAGGCCTTCAGGTGGGCAGTCCCCCCATCACTGAGAGCCCTGGGGGACTCACTAAGCAGGAGGGCGCGATCCATGTCATGACTGCTCCCGGCAAGGACAGACATTGCTCTGGGGACCCAAGTTCCAGAGGGCAATGCCCCTGGGCTTCCTGATCCCCTGGGATCGGCCGTCGCCTGCTTCCTTCAGGACATTCTGCACCGGGTGTGGACCCCTGACAGCATGGTGGCCCCTCACCGTGGGGTTTCCCATAGGGCTGGAGCCCAGTCTACCTAGCCCTGGGGTGCAGGGCTCACCAAGGTTTCCAGGAGTTGGGTTTGGGGGGGTTTCGTCACAACTTGAGTGCAAGAAGAGGACAGGAGGGGGCCTGGCTTCTCTAACATCAGGGGCGAATCCTTGTGTAAACTGAAAACTCCCTTTTGCCGGACAGTCCTAATACCCCCACAGTGGCAGCCCCCCAGGGCGCATGCACCCCTGCATCACCCCCTGCCCCATACTAGAGGAGCCAGCGGGTGGGCAGCAGGCACCACCCCCCCTCCCCATCCTGTCTGCCTGACACCCCCTGCAGGGGCTGGGAGGATGCTAGCTCTTGGAAGCAACAAAGACCCAAAGCTCCAGTTCCCTGCCTTCTCTCCACTTTCCAGATGCAGTAACTGAGGCCCTGAGGGTGAGCTGGCTCGCCCAGGACCATGCGGCAGGCTGGCACCAACCCCGACTCCCAGGTCACCCGGGGCAGGCGTGCTGGGCCACCCTGGGGGTCACCCCACCGCGGCGGAGCTGCCCTGACAGCCAGGAGAGGAACTCTGGAGAATGTTTACGAGGCTGTGGTCTGTACGGCAGGGAAGCCCACTGCCTCCTTGCCACCGCCTGCAAGAGCCCCGGACCCTCTGGGTGAACGGGTCGCCCTTCTCGCCCCCGGTCCTGGGCTGGGGTGGCCGCTCCTCTGCAGCCCGATCCGTGAACACCCACTGTGTGCTGTGCGCAGCCCTGGTCCTCCCACAGCCCAGGGGCTGTCTGCACTTCTGCGGGGAGCCCACAGGCTCTTCCTGCATGGCTCCTGGCCCCACCCAGCCTCCGGTTCAAGGGCCTTATTCACTGCTGACTGCCTGGGCAGGAACGAGAGCCCTGCCTTCCAGGCCCATTTGGGATAACCAAGGGGGCAGCCCCTGGGGACCCCTCGTCAGACCACCCAGTCACAGCTCCACCTGTCCGTCCCCGTGGTTTCTAGGGAAATCGGTTCTGTCGGCCGAGTGGAGAAAGAGGCCCCGCCAGCAGGGTGGGACCAGGCCAGCACTGGGCTGAGGGCGCCCCCAGGTCCTGCCGCGGTAGGGATGGTCCAGGAAGGTGACCTTACATCTCGGGGGTGCAGCCCCCACCGCTGCCCTCTGGTCTCACCTCCAGCCCCTTTGCTCACCGGGCCCTCCAACGGACTCCACCGTCTGGCCCCAAGCAAACCCCACTCGAACGCACCCAGCTTCCTGGGGCCGACGTGTCAGCGTGACATTGGCCTGAGCCACAGGACATGGCAGGGGGCACGCCAAGGGCCCCCAGTGAGACCAAAAGGAAAACGAGAAAGAGATGAAAACCTATGTCCACAAGCAAAGTGTGCACATACACGTCCATGGCGGCCAGCACGTGGAGGCAGCCCAGATGTCCGTCAGCTGACCCATGGCTAGCCCATCTGCAGTCCACGCACACTATGGAGAGTTCGTGGACGTGGAAAGGAGTGGAGCGCCGAGAGGAGCCGCCTAGACGACCCGATGCAGAAGCGATGATGGATACTATTTCTTTTAAAAAAAAAACAACTCAAATTTTCAAGATTTTCATCGATCACAATCACGGGGGCCGCTGGCCCCTCCAGCCTCTGGCCAATCTCAAGCTCCGGGGCATGGACCCATGGCCCCCTCACCAGGCCTGTGGTCTGCAGACCCCACTGGCGCCCGCCCAGGTCAAGTCCCACCACCGTGTCTTGTCCAGTGGAGTCACTGAAAGTGTTAGTCGCTCAGCTGTGTCTGACTCTTTGCGATCCATGGACTGTAGCCCACCAGGCTCTTCTGTCCATGGGATTCTCCAGGCAAGAATACTGGAGTGGGTTGCTGTTCCCTTCTCCAGGGGATCTTCCCAACGCAGGGATCAAATGTGGGTCTCCTGCATTGCAGGCAGATTCTTTATCATCTGAGCCCCCAGTGAGGTTTGGAGAAAGGTCCTGAGACCCCTGACAACCCCCACTGGGGTTGAGAAATGCCCCCACTGAACCCAGGGGAGGAGACAGGGCAGGGCATGTCCTTAGGTTCCGAGACCTGAATCTGGGTCTGTCCCCAATACGCTGGTCACACCATGAAATGACAAATTCTGAGGCATGCAGGCGCCTCGTGAGCAGCAAGTGACAGCTGAAAACGAGAGCAAGAGCGATGGGGGATACAGGGACTGCTTGGAGGCCGGCTCAGGGTCAAACACGTCCCTCTGGGTGGGGCTGAGCTTTACGGATACCTGCTTGCTGGGCCGCGTCCAGACAGCCCGCTGCCCCTTCGTCTACGCCTGCCTTTCGGGGACACCTCAGGGTCCTCAGCCTGCCAGTCGGTGCTCTCTGGGTGCTCATTCACCCTAAAACGCTGTCCCTTGGTTTCAAGGGGCAGCCCCAACCCAGACCCCACGGGTAGCGCCCTTCCTGGTCTCAGGAGGGGTCAGAGCCCTGGATTATCTGATGTGTGGGGGGCCCACGTGCTGAGACTGCAGGGCCACCCCCTCCAGGCTGTCCTTTCCGACGGGGGCAGGAGGCTCGACCATCCCCCTCCCGTGGGCAGTGAAGGCCAGTGGGAGGAGCCAGAGGCCGGGTGGCTCCACCCAGCAGGGCCTTCCTCCTGCACCTGGGGGCCACAGCAGCCAGGGCCGCCTGTCCCCCGCGGACGGCAGCGGTGGCTGTGGCGGTGCTGGCTTCTGGATCCTGAGGCTTTTGGGGGAGAACTGGCAGGTTTCCGCTAAGAGGGGCTGTATTGGAGTCCTGGGGCGGCTGCAACAGAGGACCTCAGGTGGGCAGTGTAAGCACAGAAACGGATTCTCTCCCAGGGTCCGAAATCAAGGTCTGGGCAGGGCTGCGTCCTTGGAGGCTCCTTCCTGCCGCTTCCGGCATCCGGGGCCCCAGGTGCCCCGGGACTTGCGGAAACTTCCCTCCAGTCTCTGCCTCCCGTGCGGGTCTCACACCTCCTTCGCCTTCCCCCTTTCTCCTAAATCACTGGACTCAAGACTCCAGCACATAGTCTGGGATGACCTTGGCCAAGACCCTGCGCTGAACGACACCTGGGAATTCCTGATTCCAAGGGAGCTCACGTTCACAGGTTCCGGGTTTAGGACTCAGACCCCAAAAGCGGGGCCACCATCGAACTCACTGCAGGAGTTTCCGGGGGACCCAGCCCAGCAGAGACCCAGGGTGGGGTGAGGGGGACCGCCACCCACGCCTGGCCTGCAGGTGCCCCGGGGGCCCTTGTCCCTCCGCTCGCACCCAGGCAGGCCCTTCCTGCGCGCCTGGGTCAGGCCAGTGCCCACCAGAACCTACTCGTCCCCCATCACCCTCGGCATTGTCACCTGTACCCCGTCAGCCCTTTGATTAACCTCCTAGGGCTCCAGCCCCAGACCCCCCCCAGCCCTGCCCCCCGACATGGAGTGCCCCCAAACCTCCCCTCGCAAGCCCCTGGGAGGTGTCAGCTTTCCCACTGGGCCAGTGGTCCCGGCCCCGGGTCCCAGATGTCAGGCAGCCTCACACGTCCCTGCCCCTGGTCTCCTGGATCCTGGGCCGGCACTGGATGTCCCTTCCTTCCATTCCCCTCCAGACATGGTGCTGGCCGCAGCACGCAGCTCGGTGTCACCCCATTTCACCCCCCACCCCCCCATATACACGCACTAAAGCTTTCAGCAAGCCAGCCCTGCCCCCAAGCCCAGCACTGGCTGGGGACCCTGAGGCTGGGAGGGGCCGTGTCCCCGGAGCCTGCACATCCCAGGGCCGTGTTCTTGGGGGCCTGAGAGTCACAGATGAGATATACGGGAGGTATCACACCCTCAAGTTCCCCCCAACCCTGACCCATCAAGAACTGAGGGGCATTTTACAGGTGAGTCGGGCTTCCCTTATAGCTCAGTCGGTAAAGAATCTGCCTGCAATGCAGGAGACCAAGGTTAGATCCCTGGGATGGGAAGATCCCCTGGAGAAGGGAATGGCAACCCACTCCAGTATCCTTGCCTGAAAAATCTCACAGACAGAGGAGCCTAGTGGGCTACAGTCCATGGGGTCACAAAGAGTTGGGCACAGTTGAGCGACTAACACTTACTTACATACTTACAGGTGGGTCAGGCAGGGAGGGGTCCCAAGGCTGACCCAGAACCCAGGCTGGACGGAACCTGGGCCTGTGGGCCTCCTGGGACGAGCGGAAAGTCGCAGCACCCAGAGGTGCCCCCAGACGGTTTGGGTGGGCTGAGGGCTGTCCAGGCGTCCCAGCTAGAGCGCAATGGAGGAGACCGCCCGCCCCTGCCCGGGCCCCACCAGTCCAGGAGCCTCGGCCCCAGGCACCCAGAGCAACAGACGGTCGTTTCTAGCTGACGCTCACGTCGGGGAGACCCCTGGACAGTCATCTGGAGCTCGCGGGGGGCAGGGGATGAGCGGTGCGCTCTGTGGGAGGGTGGAGAGGGGGTCGCTAAAGACCTGAGGGCCACTAAAGACCTGAGGGCCACTGGGAGGGAGGGGGAGAGAATGAACATGAGACCCCAGAGTGAGAGGGCACTGGGCTGTGGCAACGGGCACGGCTCTGGACCTGGGGACGGGTGCCTGGCTGGTTTGTTTCGGGCCCTGGGTCACTTGGTCTCTGTAGAGCCTGTGAGCCGCCAGCGTGTGGTCATGGGAAGCGGGTGGGTCTCCCCTGGGGAGAGGGGTGATCCTGGGACCGCCAGAGGGTGGCGTTGGCCTCCGCAGGGCCTGGCCCAGAGCAGCAGGGACCCCGAGAGGATTGGGGCGTAGGGCCCACTTACCAAGGGGGCCCGGCGCCTCTACTGCTCACGTGACCCTGAAGCCCTGCCTGCCCATCCCTGCCCTGTGCAGGGGTTGGGGGCGGGGAGTTGAGACACGGCTTGGCTGAGCTCACAGAGATCTCGGTGCTCCGGTGCCCCCTCAACGCCCAGAGATGAACACGGGTCCTTCTCCAGGGGGCAAGGGCGTGCACAGGGGACCCAGGCTGGGGAGACCAGGGGGTGGGGGCGGGTCCAGGCCCCAGCTCTGCCTCCGGGGGTCCTGCCCAAGCTTTATTTTCCAGAACCAAGACCATGGAGATGGATCCGAGGGCTCAGTCCTCCCCCAGCTCCACAGTGAGAAGGACAGACCGCGGGTCACAGGGAAGGTGATTTCTGTGCAGACGCTGGGTGCAGGACCAGCCGGACAGCTCACCAGGTCCCCAGGACACCAGGGTGGCGTCGTCCTGCGGCTGAGCCCCGGGCCACCTGCCCTCTGTGTGGCCTGAGGAAGCCTTCTCGAGTGCCAGAGGCCTATCTGGTCTGGCCAGGCCCTGTCTGGGGACTGAGGCTGGACCGGGGTCTGCAGGGGCCCAGGTGACCCTGGTGGAGGCCTGGGCGGAGGGGACACTTGTCTGCAGCCCTCGGGGTGGGATGCCATGTCCCCAGATGGCTGACCGAGCCTCGCACTGTGCTGGTCAACCTGACTTGACCTTGAATGTCCCAGGATGATAGATCGTGGCCTGCTGGTAGGCAGGAATCACCCCTTTGTGCCCCATGGGTCAGCCCGACGGACACCCTGTGGGCACACGGCCCTGAGATAGATGGACAGAGGGAAGGAGGACAAGGTGTGGCCTCTGGAAGGTAGTTTGTGAGCGTGAATCAAACGTGAATCACCCCTCAAGCCCACGGCGTGACTTCTGGAAATTTAGTACAGGGCGTGAGATCCGTACAGTCGATATCTGTGGCATGAGCCGTGCAGGAGGATTCGCTCTGCAGGCCTATTTTCAGGAGTGAAAACACCCATCGGCAGGTAGGAGGCAAAAAAACCAAGGGTGATGCAGCAGATGCTAAACATGGCCACGGAGACCACGCCACAGGCACAGAGACCACGCCATGGACACGGAGACCATGCCACGGGCAAAGAGACCACACCACGGACACGAAGACCATGGCACGGGCACAGAGACCACGCCACGGACACAAAGACCACGCCACGGGCAAAGAGACCACGCCATGGACACGGAGACCATGCCACGGGCAAAGAGACCATGCCACAGACACGGAGACCATGGCACGGGCACAGAGACCACACCACGGACACGAAGACCACGCCACGGGCAAACAGACCACGCCATGGACACGAAGACCATGCCACGGGCAAAGAGACCATGCCACAGACACGGAGACCATGGCACGGGCACAGAGACCACGCCACAGGCAAAGAGACGATGCCACAGCCACAGCATGGAGGAGGGGCCATGACACGGCGACTCCAGGGCAGGGTGACATAAACGATCGACAGCCCACTTGACCTTCTCAGTCTTGTCTGCGTCCCCACGACAAGCGTGCACCTCGTTTACTGTAGAGCATGCCCCCAGCAGAGCTGGCACCTGGCCGAAAATAAATGAGAAGCCAAAGATGCTGGGCCTGGAGCTGGGCTTGGGGGAGATGGTCTTTGCATGGGCAGGTGGCCGAGGGTCCTAGAGGAGTGTGGACTGGCCTGGGGCCCGTCCATCGGGTCCACCTGGACCCCCTCTTCAGCAGCCAACGTCCCCCAAGCTGCCCCACGTGCAGGTCCCCCACCTCTAGGCTGGAGTGGATCAGGACCTGTTCTCCAAGTGCCTGCGGCTATGCCAGCCCCACTGAGAGGCCGTCAGCTCCTGGCACCCCATCTGGCTGCCCAGGGCTGCTCCCCCATCCCACCCTTCACACGCCTCCCCTCCCCGACATCTCAGAATCTCTGCTGCAGAACCTCCTCCATTCCTGGGGGCAGGGCACCCGTGTGGGGTCCCTGGCTTGTCCCTGCAGCCCCAGTGCCAGGGAGTGTTCGGTGTGTAGCAGATTCTACCGATGACGTTCGCTGGGTGGGAGGGGGTATCTAACCCAGAGGGATATGCATACAGCTGGCACCCAGGAACCAGACTCGGCTGACTGAGGCCATGACCCCTTCTCCACCTTTGGAGCTGCTCCGAGGGGCCAAGAAGAGACTGCAGGGGGTGGGGGGGACATGGGGGACACTGCAGAGGCAGAGGCTGGGGACGCATGGCCCAGAGGCCGCGCGGGGCTCCAGCAGGTGTGGAGAAGACAGTGCTGGAGTCTCTCCTGGGGGGTCTCTGGGGAGGGTGGGCTCAACCCCTCCAGGAGCTCCTCAAGGTCACGGGAGTGTCCGGGGTGAGACCTTCCAGAACCTTCCCCGCTGCCTTCTGCTCTCCAGGGCCGTGTGTGGATGGCCAGGGGCCCTTGTCCCAGGACCCCTTGTCCCAGGACCCTGCCCAGAGAGCCGGACCCCCCACCACAAACGCGGGCTCTGAGGGCAGCTACAAAGGCCGGCAACGAAAGCAGGAGGAAGCGGGGGCGCCAGGCAGGAGGTGAGGACAAAGGTCTATTTTAAACCTGAATTCAGGGAGATGAGAGGCAGCCACACCCGGGGGCGGCGGTGGGGACCGCGGGGCGTCGCGGGAGCCTCGGTTACACTGACCTCTCTGCTTCGATATTTCACATTTTCCATGCTGCCAAGTCAAAAGGAACGGCCTTAAAGCTCGCACTTGGAGGCTTCAGGGGAGAAGTCATAAAAGCCTTGAGGTGAGAGAAGAAATACACGCAAGATTACAGCCCCATCCTCCCCCGCAACAAGCCAGGTGCCTCTGAGGACACCAAACGGATGACACCGGTGGATCGGAGGCCGCACGCCCCCCGAGACGAGGATGGCCAGAGACACAGTGATGCAGGCTTAGCGTCAGCAGCGACACGAGAGGGAAGAGGAGCCGGGGGCGTCGCCTGGGGGCCCCAGTGTCTGGCCCCCGGAGGGCTGCAGTCTCGAAAGCGTGGACCCCCCGGAGCTGGGCCCCGGCCTGGCCCCACTGCAGAGCGGCCTGGGGCCTCCAGCCCTGCCCTGGGCCTTTGGGAGGCTCCAGCCTGATGACCTGGCTTTCCCAGGGGTCCAAGATATGCCCCCTGATTCACAACGGCTCCCCAAGGTCAACCACACCATGCCAGACACCCCGAGCTGGGAAGCTGGCAAAGACTGGGAGCCGGGGTCCGGGTGCTGCTCTCGGCTCCTAGAGGCCTGGGCTGGGGGTGGTCACCCCTGGGAGACTACTGGTCCAGCATGTCTCCTGCCGGGCGGCCTGGAGAGGGCCATGACGTGAGCTGGGGCAAAGGGTGCTGGCTGCCAGCCCCCCGTCACCTTCTCCCCACCACCGTGATCACCCCCAGAACTCTGCTGGGCTGCCGCGTGGCCAGTCACCAGCTCGGAGCCCTGGCAGCCCACGGGGAAGCTTGTGCCCGCTTTCACCAGGTGCCCACAGCAGCCTCTCTCGGGCTCCGGGTTGTACAACCTCTGGGGCCTCCTAGGAGGTGACCCCACCAACGAGATCTGAAGCCAGGAGCTGCCTGGAGGTGACGCCGGTGGGTCGGTGGCCTGAGCCCTCAGCCCCTGCGCACACACATGCCCTCCCCAGGGTGAAGGCCGCCTCCTTACTCCCTTCCTTCCTCTTTGGTCGTCAGAACAACCCAGCTCTCAATGACGTGGCAACGGGCAGTCATTGCCCTGGCCAGCCACTGGGCAGCTTGGGGCACCACCAGCCTGGACACTGGGCACTGCCGAGTGTGCCCTGAGTGCCAGGGGCTGGCACACGACTGTGCGAGGCCCTTGTCTCCCTTTCCCACCCTGAGTGCTCACCACACACACACACACACACACACACACACACACAAGCAAATCAGGGACGCAGCAGCTCCCGCAGGAGTGTCGCCCCAGCCTTGGGGTGCCAGCGCCCCAAGTCTGGGCAGAAAGGCCTGTGGGGCCACAGGCAGTGCGCTCGCGGCAGCGGCAAGTCACCCTCAGGAGCCAGAGTCCCAGGGCTCCAGGGAGGGCTGGCACGTTCGCCTTCTGAGACGACTCTTTTGAAAGAGAGCTGCTCGGTTCCCAGGTGAGCACGGGTGACGCAAGTGCTGCGGTTCTCCCCGGGCTCACTCCCCAGGCCTGGGACCCACCGGGAGCCTGGCAGCCGGGCAGGGACGGGCGGAGCGATGTGGGCACGCCTGGTGTGCCCAGGTCTCCCAGCTGAGCAGGACGCAGGACGCAGGCAGCAGAGAGCCCGGAGGGGCGCACGTCTCAGGGGCAGGTCAGCGGCCAGAGGCCAAGGACCACAGTGTCCCACCTGCAGACACTGGCCAGCAGCCTGTGCCCAGCGAGCACGGGCGCCGCGAGACGCACGCTGGCCCAGGGAAGCCAGACACCCCCCCTCCCTGTTGGGGAGGTCCCCCCAGCGGTCAGGCCCGGCGCTCAGCCAGGCACCTGAGGGGTCTGTGCCTCTCTGGAGGCCCCGAGAGGCGGCCTCATCTGTATACAGGTTATCTCATCTGTATAGTAAGGCAGCCCCCTGACCCCACCTCCAGGATCGCTGGGAGGACAACACAGTCGCATCTGGGATGTCACCCCATGTCCCTAGAACGCCATCCCCTTCCCACCCAGCAGACAGCCTGAGCCCGGCTCCTAACCATTGCTTCTCCAGGAGTCTCCGCAAGCTCCCGGCCCCTGCCCACTGTGGCCACCCTCTCCTGGGTGCGGCAGGCTGGAGGATGGCACCCCGGAAAAGATATGTGGACATCCCAACCTCACGGGCTGCGGAGGCGACCTCCTTAGAAATAGGGTTTCTGTAGACATGACCGAGTGAAGATGAGGCTGTCCTGGAGCAGGGGACCTGGTCCAACGACCGTGTCCTTATAAGAGGAGAACAGGACACAGAGACCCAGGAGGAGGCCAGGTGACCACAGAGACAGAGGCTGGAGGGAGGCGGCCACAAGTCCAGGGATACCCAGGGCCCCCAGAGGTGGGGAGACGCAGGAAGACCCCTCCTTCAGAGCCTTGGGAAGGAGCCTGTCCCGCCAGGACCTTGATTTGGGGCTTCCGCCTCTGGACCTGGGGGTCCGTTTTGGTTGCTGTAAACCACCAGCTTGCGGTCCTTGGTCAGGGCCGCCCCAGGCTCTCACACTAGGAGCTCAAAGCTGCCCTGAACCAAAGGTGAGTGTGGACACTCCGAGGACGTACCTGGGACACCCTGTGCCCCCAGGCCCCCTGCTGATTCGGCAGGACCGGGACCTCTCCACGCAGCAGAGCGCACAGACCTCAGACAGAGCTGACCAGGCAGCTCGCCCCTGTCCCCCCCTGGGACACATCCACACCAGCCCTGCCTCATCTGTTCCCATGAGAAGCGAGGCTGAAGGCAAGCACACCACTCCAGCCCAAACTGAGCAGAGAAAGCCGGTGCTCCCTGGAGAACGGCCTGCTGTCGCTGGGGAGGGTCTCCAGGCAACAGGGATGCTGTGTTGGGGTCACATCCCAGGCTCCGAGCAGGAGGCTCTCCGTCCCACTCCGCCCACTCCTAGGGAAGAGCCGGTGCTCAGAAGCCCCTGGAATCGGCCGTTGAAGCCCCCTCTGCCTCCCGACCCAGACCCGAAAGAGCACATCACACTTTCCTACGACGTGGGCAGACGCCGGATGCAGCCGGGTGACGCGGGGACCGTGAGTCATCACGGGTCTCAGTGGGAAAGCGCCTCTCTCTCCAGTTCACTTTCCAGCCTCCTGACGGTGTCAGGGGAGAGAAGTCTGGGTCTTTATGCAGCTACATCTCCACGAATCTCTCTACTTAACAGAAGCAGGGCAGCCTCGGGCGCAAAGCTGCAGCAGACAAAACGGGGCAGCGTGATCCACGGTATAATTTGGTGTTTCGAGCTCACTGCGTTTTTAGATTACCTGCTATTCATTACAGGTGAGGGTGATTCTCCAATTGCAGTGACAATTTAAAGTTTCTCATAGATGCACATTTACTTAAGTAAAAATAAATGAGTGGACTTAGCCATGTTCTAAAAACACTGCAAATAGATGGGGAAAAAGTGGAAACGGTAACACATTCTATTTTCTTGGGCTCCAAAATTACTGCAGATGGTGACTGCAGCCACAAAATTAAAAGATGCTTGCTCCTTGGAAAGAAAGCTATGACAAACCCAGACAGAGCATTAAAAATCAAAGACATCATTTTGCCAACAAAGGTCTGTATAGTCAAGGCTATGGTTCTTTCCAGTAGGCATGTGAGAGTTGGACCATAAGGAAGGCTGGGCACCAAAGAATTGATGTTTTCAAATTGTGCTGGAGGACTCTTGAGAGTCCCTAGGACTGCAAGGAGATGAAACCAGTCAACCCTAAAGGAAATCAACCCTGAATATTCATTGGAAGGACTGATGCTGAAGCCGAAGCTCCAATCCTTTGACCACCTGATGCGAAGAGCCGACTCATTGGAAAAGACACTGATGCTGGGAAAGACTGAGGGCAGGAGGAGAACGGGGCGACAGAGGATGAGATGGGTGGATGGCATCACCGACTCAATGGACATGAGTTTGAGCAAACTCAGGAAGATGGTAAAAGACGGGTAATCCTGGTGTAATGCAGTCCATGGGGTTGCAAAGAGTCAGACACGACTTAGAGACTGAATAACAACTACGACCCAAGTCTCCAGGAAAAGGGTTAAATTATTTCTCGTTTATACCTAAGGCTGCAAGGCATTGTGTGCAAAGCATTTTAGAAAGATTTCCTTTGAACATGGGAAGGCTTTTAAAGGTCTGGCACTGAGCAGGGGATGCTGCTCTGGCCGGGGAAAGGCCCCCACGGCCTGAAGGAGTGGGTTCCTAGGGGGCACAGTTTCCACAGGGTTATTCCTGCCTGGCAGGCCGACTGGGGCCCGACCAGAGGCGGGATGCTCCGGACTGGACTGGGAAGTGATGAATGGCCACGTCGGGCAGAAGAGGCTCGCCAGAGATAAACAGAATGTTCTTTATGCTTTCGAGATTTAAAAATAAACTGGAAAACGACACAGTTTAAAAATAATGAACAGGCGGGAGAACAGTCATTTGCCTGTGTGTCTTCCTCCCAGCATTTGTTAAACCGCAGTTTAAAAAACAATCTGCAGCTCTGCTGGACGGCAGGGACACGAGCTGGTGGGAACAAGAGCTGTGGGGGCCGGAGGCGGCCCCACGTGGGAGAAGCCCCTCAAGGGCCCACTCGGCGCGGAAGAAGCCTCTTTTCCCTCTGCACTGGGAGCTCTCGGTAGGAAGCCCATAAGGTCAGACCTATTTAGGTGCACCCGGGGCCACTCCCTGAAACAGTGTCTGCTACTCCCAGCTAAGGGTCTGCTCCCCTCCTGGGCTCTCGGTGGAGGTCTCCATGGGCCTCCCTTTGCATCCTCCAGGAGCCCATCAGGTCTGGTAACAGGGAGGAGCAGGGGCCCCCGGGGAAGACCCCCACCAGCATGGTAGGGAGCACGTGCTCCACCCTCAGGTCTCTGCACAAGGCCGCGGGCACAGAAAGGTCTGCGAGCATCGGGACGAATGGTCCGGTGGCTCAGCACCCGCTTGGCCACCCAGCCCGCCGGAAAGGGCACATTTGGTTCCACGTGGAGAGTGTCTGCTGGACTGGACAGCAGGCAGTGGGGAGGGGAAGCCCAGATGCTGAGGCTGGCGAGGGGTGCTGTCCGGCAGGCAGGAGGCCAGGGAGCAGCAGGACCTGGTGGCCGCAGCCGTGCTGACCCCACAGACGCCCACAACTCCCTGCCCACAGGTGGGGCTCAGACGCAGATAAGCGTGACTGGGTGTTTGTGTGAGAACCTCATATGGTGTGGGCTTCTGCCTCCATCCGAAGTCCAGGCACTGGAAATGCTGGCCAAGGGATCCTGGGCGGATATAAGACCGTCAGGATCCAAGGGAGCGAAGTCTGAAAACATTTCCAGACATTTATGGGTGCAAGAGGCTCTGATCACTGCAAAATCTTACTCCCTACAAACATTTGGGCCTCGCAGGAAATAAAAATAGAAACACACCCCAAGAACCCACTGGTGAGTCCTCCCCCTGTGCTGGGGGCCCAAGGTCATGGTCATGGCTGAACTGCATCCCCCAAAGCCCTGTGTTGGGGTCCTGACCCCCAGGACCTCAGAATGTGGCTGTATTTGGAGACGGGGTCTTCAAAAAGGTGGTTAAGGTAAAATGAGGTCACTAGGGTGGGGTCTTAATCCCACAGGACTGGAGTCCTTACAGGAAGAGGAGGTCAGGACACTGACACACTCAGAGAGACGACCCTGTGAGGACGCGGGGAGGAGACGGCCGTCTGCACACCCAGGGGGAGGCCTCAGGAGGACCAGCCCTGCCCACCACTGGGTCTGGGATTCCAGCCTCCAGGACTGGAGACGACGAACATCTGTAGTGTCCGTTACAGCAACCAGAGCTGACTAATATGCCCACACGAGCAGGCTTCCCCGAGACAGATGAATCAGCACCCAGCACCCTGGGAGCAGGGGCATCTCCCTGGCCACACCCGGGGAGTGCAGGAGAGGAGGTTTCTCTCCCAGGGTGGATGCCCAGCACAGGGGCCCGAGTCCTGCGGGGGACACTTCCCAGCTGGTGGCCGTGGCCCAGGGTATCCCCCAGCTCCCAGAGGCCTGGGGCACAAGCGTCAATGGTCTTCTGCACCCAGGCCCCAGGAGACCAGACGACTGGGCAGCTGCCTTCCACCAGCAATCTGCTTCCATGGAACAGCCGCGTGGATATACTGTGGTCTGGGTCTTGGCTGCCATCTGGGTCCCAGGTTTGGCGTTGGGGGTGTGTGTGTGTTTCAGCCTGGGCCCCTCCTCGCTCTAACCAGCTCCAGGCAGAACCTGCAGACCCTCAGCCACACCCCACCCTCCCTGGACCCTTGCGGTCACAGGTTCAGTCTTTGTTTTTCAGCTTAACTGAGGTGTAATCAGCAAATAAAACAGTGAGACATTTAAAGATCTGTAGGTCATGCTGATCCGATACATGTCTCAGTGAGAGAGAATTCCTCCAGTCTAGTTAATTAGCACATCCGCCAGCTCACGTATTGGTATTTATTTTTTTCTTGGTGAGAACAGTTACGTTCCAGTCTCCCAGTGAATTTCAATTCTACAACAGTGTTATCAACCACAGTCAGCGCCTTACATGTAGTTCTTGCTTTTAATTAACAGAACGCGCTGGTCGTGAGCGACCCCTCGGGGGACGCTGGCCGACACCTGTGTGTGCACTTGGGAGCTGACTGTCAGCCTGCAGCCCACGCAGAGGTGGAAGAAAGACCTCCCTCCAGAGGGATTCAAGGCGGCAGACAGTCCTGGCGGGTCTCCAAGGCCAGGAATGCCGGGGGATGCGCTAGGAAAGGGCATCTTGACCCCAGACGGCACAGTGAGCCGAGGACCTCACCCACCAGGAGACGCATCCCCTGCCCACCCACCCGGGCCGGGTCCCCATGCCCACCCCGTGACTCTTCAGCGCCACCCATGGCAGGGTGTCCTTCTCCAGGGGAAAGGCTGGCTCCCCTCTATGTGCACTGGGGTGTCCATGGCAGCCACGTGGTCCCTTCCAGTTGGGCTGCTTACGTGCTCCCCCTGGGACCCCGAGACCTCGTCCCAAGCCGATACCCCAGAGGAGCGCCTGCCTACGTGCCCCAGGAGACCCAACGTAAGACGGGATCAGATGGAACTGACCCAAGGCCTCTCGATAGAACAATGGGCCTATGAAAAGTATTAGTCGCTCAGTCGTGTCCAACTCTTTAAGACCCCATGGACTGTGTAGCCCGCCAGGCTCCTCTGTTTACGGAATTGCCCAGGCAAGAATACTGGCGTGGGTTGCTGTTCCCTTCTCCAGGGGATCCTCCTGACCCAGGGATGGAACCCAGGTCTCCTGCATCGCAGGCGGGTTCTTTATGGTCTGAGCCACCAGGGGCCCAAGTGCTCCCTCATTGATGGAAAATAAGGAACGTCAACGGGGCACGGGCACTCAAGACCACCACGGCCGAAAGAAGCTGCAAAGGCTGCGTTTTCGGGTTTTTGCACCTTCTCCATGACTCCGGAATTACGGGAAGTGAGAAGGGCGTGAAGCAGCCTGAGTGTCACGTGACAGCCGTCACGCAGCCAAGGGGCCTGCGCTCGCCTCTGGACTCGCCCAAATGCGGCAAAGGCGCAGGAGCGCAGGGGGACCGCGGAGGCGGGGGTCAGTTCCCACGCTGGAACTCTGGGCTCCCGGCCTGAAGCAAGCGGAGCCAGAGGTCAGGACCTCGATGAGGCGGGATCGGTTTTATTCTCTTGTGTGGTTTCTGTGTGTAAACCTTTCCCAGCCATTAATCATTAATCAGAACTGCAATCAAGGATAAGGAACGATCCCTCTCGGCTGGCAGAGCCTCGGCCGACGCGAGCCGGGCGGCTGTGCCATCGGGGGGGCCGGCTCTGGGCTTCAGACGCGTCCTCCTCTCGTCCCCGGGGCCGGCGCTGCCGCGCCCTTTTCACAGATGGGAAGACTGAGGCCTGGAGCTTACAGGACCCGCCCAGGGCCCCCTGGCTAGTGACGTGTCCGAGCTGGGGGGGCTCTCGCCTGGTTCTTGGACCACTGAGCCCACGATGCAACCACTGAGCAGCTCAGCACCCATGTGGTCGGACGGGAGGCTTCAGAACCCCCATGGCACGTCAGGAGCCCCCTCTCCAGGGCGCCGCTCACAGTTGACTCAGGGCATCTGGGTTAATGAGCTCCCGTGACCCGCCTGCCACAGCCTAAAACAAAACACCCAAACCAAACAAACAGCAGCAGCCGCTCACTGACCCGTCAGGAAACAAGGGACGGTTTCCCAGCAAGCGGGCGGAGGCGAGGGCCTGGCCCGGGGTTCTGGCCCGGAGACCAGCCCCAGCCCCAGGGGAGAAGGGACGGTCTGGACCAAGAGGTGGTGTGTCCACAGCGGAACGCGGCTCAGCCACGAGAGAAGACCAATGCCTGCAGTTTGAGGCAACACAGATGGATCCCAGGGCATTACGCTTAAATGAAACAACTCAGACGGAGAAAGATAAACCCTGCAGGGTCTGACTCGTATGTGGAATCTAAGCAACAAACAAAAAAGCTAGAACAAGTGAACAAGCCAAAAAGATACAGAGGGGCTGTGGTTGGGGGGCACGGGCGTGTGACATGGGTAAAGGGTCATCGGTACCGGATGGGGTGTAGACCACCCTGTGTGAGCACGCCGCGGAGCATACAGAGGGGCTGTGGTTGGGGGGCACGGGCGTGTGACATGGGTAAAGGGGTCATCGGTGCCGAATGGGGTGCAGACCACCCTGTGTGAGCACGCCGCGGAGGATACAGAGCTCGAAATACCACATACACATCCTATACACACATGAAACCGACATCCTCTTGTAAACCAGCGTCACCTCGGTTTAAAACATTTATAAGATGTAATATAGTATGTGCTAAGTCGCTTCAGTCGTGTCCGACTGTGTGTGACTCTGCAGCCCACTAGGGTGCTCTGTCCATGGGATTCTCCAGGCAAAATCCTGGAGTGGGTTGCCATGCTCTCCTCCAGGAGATCTTTCTGACCCAGGGATCAAACCCACGTCTCACGACTCCTGCGCTGGCAGGCGGGTTCTTTACCATGAGCGCCGCCTGGGAAGCCACCCTTAATATAGCATATGTCGGGCAAAAGCGAAGCGCAGATAAGGGGCGAGGTGGACCCATGCAGGGCCCACGGACAAGGTGGCGGGCTGGGGCTGCGCTGCCCAGACGCCTGGTGCGTTTCCCGCACGCCTGCTGGGTGCTGCCAGGCCGGCAGGAAGGGCGCTCCAGGCAGGGGGTCAGCACCTGCTAAGGCACAGAGGTGCCGATTACATCAGAGTGAGCGCCCAGCAACCTGGGAGAGCAGGGCGGGGCTGGGGGAGGGGGCTGCCCCAAGCTGAAAGGGCACCAGCCCAGCGCCGGGTGGCTGGAAGGTTCTCCTGCAGGACAGGCTTCCGCTGCTGCTGGTGGGGGAGACGCCCAGCCCAGGCAAGGTCTGCGTGGGAAAGAAAGCGGGATGGCGTGGCCTAGGTCCCGGCGGCAGGCCAAGCACTGAAACTCCAGCTCGGTGTGTGTGCCGGGGACGCCTTCCCCTCTCCCCAGGGGCCTCCAGAGCTCGCTACCGACCAGCAAGGATGACCCACCCTTGCCACTGAAATGGACAAGCAACCGGGCCCTGTTCCTGACTGTCCTCACCCTCCGGGCCACCCAATGGGGCTGAATTCTGACGTTTCTGGGTCAAGGTGTCGCCTTCTGGCAACCCCAAACTCTCCCAGCCTCTCAGGACCAAGAACTGGGCCTCTTCCCATCCCCTTCTTTTTAAAAAGCTTGATAGTATACTTATCAGATTAATTAGATTGGTTAGACATCTAGATTAAAATGGTAAAAGGATTTTCATACAGTTTTTAGGCACGATACACACTGTTGTTTACAATAGCATCAGTACTTGGATTTGGGATTTGGGGAAAGATAAAACTCATTCAACCTTTGGGTCCTGCCCTGTGGGTCCTGCCCCCCAAGGGACCCATCCCTAGGGCTGGGAGCTGAGTTACAGAGGCAGCACGGAGACCTCAGAGCAGGGTCCCAAGTGGAAGCAGTGTGGGTGGGCTGGAGTGGGTCAGGGCTCTTCAAAGTGGGCTGCCAGCTTCGCTCCAGAAGCAGGTGGAGGACGCAGGAGGGGCACCAGGCCCCCCAAAGGGCTCACGCAGGGCAGCCCTTGTGGGCGACTGGCAAAGCCCCCTCCTGTCCTGCCCCAGGACTGCAGGGACTGCGGGCAGCAGCAGGGATCCGCTTCAGTGACACCAAGTCCTGGGTGAACCCCAGGGGCTCAGGGAGAGATTTCCAACCCTAAGTCTTATGGCATTCACACTTTTGAAAATGAGTGAACACTTTCTTCCACGTAAAACCTGCTGGAACCTTCAGCTATAAAGCAGTGGGAAGGGCAGGTGCTGGGGACCCGAGGCCTCAAGAGATGGGCCTCTGGATGCCCCCTCTCTCAAGCTCCTGCCCCAGGACTCCCCGTCTAGGTGGGCAGGAATGTGGGACACAGGATGGCAAAGATCTGGGGGCCTTAAGGGAGACCTATGGATGGGGCTTCCCTGGTGGCTCAGACAGTAGAGAATCTGCCTGCAATCCGGGAGACCTGGGTTTGGTCCCTGGGTGAGGAAGATCCCCTGGAGAAGCAAATGGCCACCCACTCCAGTATTCTTGCCTGGAAAATCCCACGGACAGAGGAGCCTGGCAGGCTACAGTCCATGGGGGTCAAACACAACTGAGTGACTGACACTTTCACAGATGGGGAAACTGAGGCCCGGTGAGGACATGTGGTGATCTCTGCATTTTCGGGGCAATGGTTTCCTTGTCTCTTTAGTGGGAGCTGCATGGACCCTGTGAGCCCTAGGCCCTCAAGCCCAGCTTGGCTTGGGGAGGGGAGACGGAGGCCTCAGGCGAGTGTTTGCATTCACTCAGGACATCAGGACGAAGGCCGCTTCTGTGGGTCAGTTTGCACTCAGGAGATGCTGAATGCTAAAGGCCATCCAGGTGCAGGGGGCTGGAGCTCTCTGTCTGCGGGTGGAATCCTCTCCCCACCTGCGCTCACCTTTGGGCTTTAAAATGAAGCCTCAGCACCCTCTGCCCTCCCCAGACCCCCAGGCCCTGCCATGTGCCTGGCCAACATCACCAACACGTGGCCAATGGTCACCCACCTCCTGACTTCTCTTGGGACTGCAGAGGGCCTGGGTTACACAAGGGGAAACAGAGCTTTGGAAAGTAAAGAAACTGCTGGCCCCGAGGCCTGGGCTAGGAATCCCCGAGCCTCTTCCTTGGCTCAGCCCCCAAATCCACCGTGATGCCTGGCGCTATCTACCCCAGACCCATCTCCAACCCCAGGCCTGCACCAGGGCCCCGGGGGCCAGCCAGCTCAGCCCAGGCCGGGCCGGCAGACGGGCTAGCAGGGATCCAGACTCCCCTCAGGGACAGGGTTACGCAGGAGGGCCTGTCCTGTCCCTCTGGGTGGCTGAGCGCTGATCCAGAGACAGCTTCAGCCGGGGCACCGAGGATGTGGACATAGAGGCGTCCCGAGCGGGCAGGGGCTCATCCGTGGCCACGTCTGGCCGCACTCTCAGAGCCCTGCCCCAGATGCCACACTGGCCTTTAGGTCCCCCATGGGAGCCGTGGGGATAGGGGAAGGGGGACTCCTCCCATTCCCTGTCCTCGGGGTTGGAGTGACGAGCCCCACAAGCTCAGGGTCCACGGGAGGATGTGCAAGGGCCCCGGACCTCTGGGTGTCCCCCCGAGGGTGAGTGAGGACTGGCTGTGAAACCCGCCCCACACCCAGTCCAGTAGCAAAGCCATAAGAACACATTGAGCAAACGTGTCAATAAATAACAACGGAGGCCTGTCCCTGGGCTCTCTGACCTGGAAGGTTCCGTGCTCAAGTCTGCAGACCTCAGGGGCCGGTCCCTCCCCAGCTCCGCCCCACCCCACACCGTGACCCCTGAGTGGGGTGGGTGAGCGTCACCCTCCCCGACAGGCCAGGCAGGCAGGTCTTGTTCTCCAGCTCACCCTCCGGCCCCTCCCTCTGGCCTCCTGGGGACGCGGCTCTCCCAGAAAGGGCAGGCCGGAGAGAGCCCCGAGGAGCTGCCCCTGCAGCCAGCACAGCCCCAGAGACAAACCCCTGGGAGACCCCAGCCCATTAACAGGCTCTGCCATAGGGCTCTCGCATAGGCGGGCACAGACGGCCCCACCGCCCCATCCTCCCCACGCCCTGCGCAGGCCTGGCCCTTTAAGCCACCTCCCCTGTGCCGTATTCACCCCAATAGGCGGGCACATCAATACCACCACCTGAACCCTCCCACAGCAAACGCGCCTTTACTCAAGTGGAAGCTGCTGAAAATGGGCTCACGCTGGCTGAAGGGAAGGGACAAAGGCACCGCCCCTGCCCAGTCGGTCAAGGACCGAAAGGCTCCCTCCCTCCTGGCTCAGAAGCAGGCCTTTGGCTGGGTTCATCTCCTCTGGGCCATCGCCCCTTCTGCCTTCCTGGGGACTTGCCTACTCCTGGTCCCCAATCCCACCCTAGCCTTGGACAAAGCAAAGTGACCCCCAGCTGGTCATAAAGGTCAGGCTGGCCAGCGGCCTGTGGGAGGGGGTGCCCCATAACCCCCGCTTCATGTGCTCGTTAACCTGTAAAGTACTCCTTCACTGGGTTATGAGTGGCACTGTCCAGCTGTGGGGCCTGGACACCCTTGCAGCCACCCCCCCATTTCAGCCAGGGTCAGAAAGGGCCTGGGCAGCCTAGGCCCCCTTCCATTCACCCAGTAAATATCAGGCATTCCCCCAGGTCAGCTACTCTGCACACAATACTTCCAATCCAGGAACGGCAGGACCCCTAGGAAGGGGGCACAGGCCGGTCAGGTGTCCCGCCTGCCAATGCTGGTGAGGCCCACAGACCAGGAGGGAAAGGCAGGATGGGGTGTCCCTAGGCAAAGACGATTCTACAGCTTCATTTGAGCACCTACTGTGTGCTAGGCCAGGGAACAGAACCCCAGGGAACACCAGCACCTGCTGTGTGCCAGGCTGGGGGTCAGAGCCCCAGGGAACACCAGCACCTACTGTGTGCCAGGCTGGGGGTCAGAGCCCCAGGGAACACCAGCACCTACTGTATGCCAGGCTGGGGGGTCAGAGCCCCAGGGAACGCCAGCACCTACTGTGTGCCAGTCCAAGGGACACAGCCCCAGGGAACACCAGCACCTACTGTGTGCCAGGCTGGGGGTCAGAGCCCCAGGGAACACCAGCACCTACTGTGTGCCAGTCCAGGGGACACAGCCCCAGGGAACACCAACACCTACTGTGTGCCAGGCTGGGGGTCAGAGCCCCAGGGAACACCAACACCTACTGTGTGCCAGGCTGGGGGTCAGAGTCCCAGGGGATACCAGCACCTACTGTGTGCCAGGCCGGGGGTCAGAGCCCCAGGGTACATCAAGGCAACGAGTGAAGGATAACCCAAATGTCAGCATGTCGCCTGCCATGGGCCCACCCTGGCCCAGCTGCTCTCTCTGTATCCATCCACTCAGCTGAACAAGTGCAGGATGGAGGTGGTTTCAGAGAAGACGGATCACGGTGCTGAGAAAACAAAGCCTCGCACCTTGGAAGGGGGGAGCAGAGGCCAGTCTGGAGAGAGGAGTGGGTCGACGGTGGACTTGAGAGGTGAACACAGAGCTGGCTCTGAGGCTTTTGCCAAGGGCCCCGTGGGTCCCTCGGGGCTGGCCAACCAGGCTTGTGGCCTGCGCCGTGGGAACAGTCTCTCACTGGCTTCATGACCCAGATAACCTTGGCAATTCTCTGACGGGCCTGTGCCTTTCCGGGGCCCGGCCGGGTGGTTCCAGGGCCCCTCCCAACGGTCCTTGAGCCTCCCTCTCTGAATCCCAAGGGCCTGTGATGCGGGCGCAGGGATTCCCTCCTCGGGGACTCCCGGGGGCACTTCCAGGCGGCTCCACGTCTTGGGTGTGCAGCGCTTCTTACCTTGGTGGCTGATTCCCCAGCTACCTCACTGGACAAAGAACTCGAAGCCGGAGTCCTTGTGTCCCAGACCCAAGTCGCATCTAAGCCCTGGCCTTCGACGGGGCCTGACTTCAACCCTGACCACAGAGCAGATGCCCAGTCCCCCCAGTGGGTACCTGGATATCACAACTCTACACCCGCGGGCACACAGGAGTCCTGGCGTGGAGCAGCCGCAACGCTGGAGGACACATGATCCGAAGTCCAAGTCCTTGGTCCTCAACACCACCATTCCCTGGATGAGTTCTATCTGCTCACACAGCTTCCCAGCCACTGAAGGTGACGAGCCACGAAGGCCAGCTGCAGACCTGCACAGAGCTCATCCCCGGAACTCTTCCCTAGACCTGAGGGCTCACGGGGCAAGTCCAGCCCCGACAGCAGCCCTCTGCTCCTCTGTGACGGCCTTGAACGGCATGCCCGGCCCTCGGAGGGGCCACTCAACCCTGCCCTCACCCCCTGATGGTGCCCCCCTGGCTCCCCTCCACTCCTGAGTGCAGTCAGGCGGTTCTACCCGACCTGTGGACCCCTCCCTTCAAATCCAAAAGATGGGGATCCTTTTGACACACGCCATGCGCCCCTGAACAGCCCCCAGCCCCAGGGTTCAGGCCTCACTCGTGTAACTCTTCCTAGCTACGGCTGCACACCTGTCCCTTGAGTGAACGGGAAGGGGGTCGGGCACGCTTCCATCACCTTGGGTGCGCTCTCGTCCACCTGTGCATTGTGTGGGTGTGTGCGTGTGCACCACCACACACGCGCACACTCTGGCTTAACCACGGCATCAGCGGGAAGCGCAAGTCCCCCAAACACCTGCTGAAAACACCCAACAATCTTCAAAGCACTGGCCTGTCACCCAGGTTTTCTCCCTCCTCCAAGTGCAGCGTGTCAGCTGACTGTCACAGTTCAGGAAGCTTCCAGGAAGACAGATTTCAGGAGAGAAACTGACCCCCGGACCTTCTGAGCACCGTAATGACCATCCTAGTGGGGAGGGGCTGCGGCCGGCATTCTGGAGAGAGCCGGGAACCGACCTTTGGAGACTCAGCTGATCCCTTAGCCCGACTCAGGTCAGTCTGACCCCAGGTCCAGGAACGAGGGGCTTTTCTCCAGTGTCCAGGATGAACCGCCTACATGGGTCCACGTCGGCATTGCGGCCTCCCCAGGACAGGGCCCAGGCCTCCCGGCCGCTGGAGGGCCTCCGCCTGGCCCATCTGCTTTGTCACCATCTCTAAACACAGCTGGCAAGACAGACCAGACAGACGCACCAAGTGCCTGTCCTCCTGGCAGCCGGGCCCTGCCCCGCACGTGTGCAGGCAGACAATGGGACTGCAGACCTGGAGCCCACGGGGAGCTGTCCAGATGCACCCCCCAACCGCAGGTGGCCCACAGAGCCCGTCAAGTTCAAGGAGTGGTGCAGCCTCACACAGCCAGGGAAGTGGGTAAAAGCCACGGGCCAACCACTCTGCCTGCCATTGTTGAGGGCAGGGCTCTGCCGTCTGGGACCCGGCACACCCGGCCCACCCAGGTCTCCACCCTGGCTGTGACCAGACTGTGGCTGGACCCGGCCTGGGGGCGTCTCTGGGGCAGGAGGAACCACAAAGGTCAGCCTGTAAAAGGCACCTTGAAGGGGCTCTGGCAGATTATCTCTGGTGCAGACCAAGTAGCGAGTTGCAAAAACCTCCAAATGGTGAGACAGAGGAAACCCAACCAGCTGCTTGGCGGGGGCCTGGCTCAGCCCACGATGAGTGGGGGCAGACAAGCCCACCTCCCCATGGCGGGGCCTGTCCACACCCCCCGGGGGCCACTCAGAACCCGGATTCCAGGGTCTTCCACAGCAGACTGCCGAGCTGGGCGGGGGTGGGGGGTGGGTGGAGGGTTGGTCCAGGCTGTCCCTCAGGGTCCCAGGGGGCAGTGGCTGCCCCCCAGGGCTGCTGGCACCCCGACCTCACATCCCACCTTCCCCCGACACCTAGGCATCCTCAAGTGCACAGGACCCTCATGCAGACTCATGTCCCGGGAACAATGTCGGAGGCTCCGAGTCTTCAGGGGCTCAGTGGTCTAGAGAAGGAGGGGAGGCGGGGACAGCAAAGGTCCTCCCCCGAGCTCAGGCAGCCTCAATGGGACACAGACCAAGCCCAGAGCTGGGAGGCCAGACCCCAGTCCAGACCCCAAGCAAAGGCAGCACGCGCCCTCCCCGCAGACCCTGCCCCTTCAAGACTCCCTGGGTCTGGGCTGAGCAGAGACACAGAAGCGGCTCCTCCAGGCTGCCTCTTTCAAGCCCCCCAAACTGGGAGCCCGGTTACCCGACGCACCTCACGTTCAGCACCACCCGCCCCCCAAGCCGCCCGCGTCTGCGATCGTCCCGGCGCCTCCCCGGGCTTCGCAGGGCCGGTCACTGTAGGGGGCTGCGGGGCTGCGCCCCTGTCCCCCGGGTCCGCAGACTCTGGCACGGGGCTCCCCCGACCCCGCAGCCCGCCCCCGCTCCACCCGGCGGCCGGCTGGACGCTCCCGACC
The DNA here is from genome assembly GCF_019923935.1 of Bubalus bubalis. NCBI lineage: Eukaryota > Metazoa > Chordata > Mammalia > Artiodactyla > Bovidae > Bubalus > Bubalus bubalis. Next base: position 129,936,189 of record NC_059161.1, on the reverse strand, counting down.
CTCCGGGCCGCAGCCCCTCCGGCCCCCTCCCCGCCCGCTCCCAGGCGCCTCCGCAGCCCTGCCGCCCCCTCCCCGCCCGCGGCGCTCCTACCGTGAGAAGCGGGGCGCGCTGGGCCGGGCCGGGCCGGGCCGGGCGCGCGGGGGCTCAGCTGGCGACGCGGCCCGGCTGCAGGAAATGCCAGAAGACTGATCCAACCGCGGGAGCGGAGGGAGGGAGCGCGGGGCGGAGGAGAGGAGGCAGGGCGGAGGGACGGAGGGCGCGGCGGCCGCAAAACCCGGGCGGGATCGCAGTGCGGAGCCGGCGCGCCTCGGACCCCAGCCCCTGCCGGGCTGCGCCCCGCTCACCCGTCCCGCTGTGGGGCTCCTCCCCTACCCCCAGCCCGCCCCGCGACGGGGTTCGGACCCTCCTCCGGAAAAGGGGTGCTGGCGGTGACTGGGGTCAGCCTCCAGGGTGAGGGGTGTGGGAGGGCCCGTCGTGGTCACAGATGCTTGCAGGCCTACAGCACCCCCCTCCCAGCCAGAGTGTGGAGAGACCCCTGTCTTTCTGAGCCCAAGACTCTTACCAATTCTCCCCCAGGTGGAAGCCACCAGAACACAAGAGGAAGCCCAGAGCTCCGAGGCCATTGTCCCTGTCCCCCGTGTGTGGTTAGATGGACACTGCTTCACACTCGTGTTTCTAACAGCATCTCTGTCTCAGGATATATATATACATATACATATACATATATATATATATTTATTTTCTTTTTTTTTTTTTTTGCCAGGAGCCTGCCTTCTTGTGAATTTCCTCCTGTGTCCTTCTCACCCCTCCTGCCTTTAGAGACCGTTTTAGACCCTGAAACCTTCTTGTACACATAAGAGGCTCTAATTCTGCTAAACAACCCCAGGGGGTGTGGAGCAGGTCAGGGGTCTCCCCCAGCCCTTCCCGGGTGCCCCAGGACCTGCTGGGGTCTTCCTCTCACCCTGTCCCCCAGGGGCAGACCAGCTGGAGCTGGGCCCACCCACTTCCAGGCCTGGCAGACCAGGTAGGGTTTCCAAAGTCTCAGTTGCTCCCTTCTAAGGGGCAGGACTGACTTTCGGCTGAGCCCTGGCACCCCATGTTGCTGGAGCATTTCCTGAGCCTGGCGGTCAGAAGGAAGCAGCTTGACTGCCTGACGGAGCTGGGGGGCTGCCCAGAGAGGCCCCTTCCGGCCCCTTGAGTTGAAGCAGGCTCGCAGGGGAGCGGCTGCAGGACTTCCTACCAGAGCTCTGCCCCAACCAGCCAGGTGGGTGGCCTCAGACCATGGCCATTATCATGGCCACCCCGTTGGGCCAGGGGTGGTTCCCCCAGGGCATCAAAGCACGGTGGGTGAAGGGGTGGGGTGTGCGGGGTGGGTCTGGCCTCACCCCCAGGACCGGTCCCACCCCACCGTCACCTTGCGAGGCCTCTGGATGCAGAGCTGCTCAGACAAGATGCTCAGGGCCATGGTGGGACCCCTCCGCTTCGTCGGGGTGGGATCTGCTCCGCACACACGGGCCGAGGGGACCAGCCTGGAGGCTCTTCACAGCTTCTGCCTGGGGCTGGGTGCGGCTGCCGGCAGCCTGGCCAGTGTCTGGTTGTCAGGGCCAACCCACAGGGAATGGAGGAAGAAAACAAAGCCGTCCCCTGGGATGGAGGTCTCAGGGGCCTGAAGTAGGGAGAGTCTCCAGTCACTGTGATGCTGGATGCTTGAAGCCAGCTCGCGTTTATGAAACGACACCGCTGAGGTCAAAGGGGCACCTGGCCGAGTGCAGGGCAGAGAAGCCCGGGGGCTGGCCGCAGTGGCCGTGGGGCCACACTGGGTGGGCTTCACGTCCAGGAGCTGCCGTGCAGCTCTGCGCCTTGGTCTCCTCACCTGTCACGGGGGCCAGGACTCCGTGAGTCCCCGGGGAAGCAATAGGCCCCTCAAGTGAACCCAGAGGAAGTGGCTGACGGGTCTCTGAAGAGCAGCCCTGGTTCTGAGTTTAGGACATCTCCCATGATCTGCCTGGGAGAGGTAAGATTTCTTTAAAGGCCCCTTGCATGTATGGAGAAGGCAATGGCACCCCACTCCAGTACTCTTGCCTGGAAAATCCAATGAACGGAGGAGCCTGGTAGGCTGCAGTCCATGGGTTCGCTGACTGTCAGACACAACTGAGCGACTTCACTTTCACTTTTCACTTTCATGCATTGGAGAAGGAAATGGCAACCCACTCCAGTGTTCTTGCCTGGAGAATCCCAGGGATGGTGGAGCCTGGTAGGCTGCCGTCTATGGGGTCACACAGAGTCGGACATGACTGAAGTGACTTAGCAGCAGGAGCAGGTACGAAGGACTTAACTCTTTCTCAGGTGAATACAGTTTAAAGTTATGACAGTTTCCATCCAGTCCTCAGCTGGGCACATTTTGCCTTCCTCCTCGAGGTGACCTCGGGTGGTGTCCTGAGACACCCTTGCTTGTCACAGCTGAGGGTGCTCCTGGAATCCAGTTGGGGGAGGCCAGGGGGGCCAGCAAACACCCATCACACCCAGGAGAGAGACCCACGGTGGAAACAGTCTGGCCCCAAATGTCAGCCGTGCCGAGGCCAAGACACCCTGCTCTCGAGGGGGTGTGCTTGTCACCCTTGGGGTCGCTCCTTAATTCTGGGTGGTCCACCCATGGGGGTTGCGGGAGCCCCCACGGGTCTTGCAGGTAGACCCCCACCCTGTCCCCAGTGCCATGCCAAGGGGCTCTAAATGATAACTCCAATCCTCCCCCCAGTTCTAGAAGGCAGGTCCTGACAGGCTCCAGGTTACAGGCAGGGAGACAGAGGCACAGAGCCAGCAAAAGCTCTCCAGGCTCTTGCTCCCCACAGCCTGGTCCAGAGCTGTCCCTGAGCCTCTGAGCTCTGCCCCTCCACCCCGCTGATGAAGACGACCACGGGCTCAGAGGGAAGCCCTTGGGGGTCCCTGTCCCTTCGCTGCATTGGCTGCCTCCCCGGGCAGGGTAGAGCAGCCAGAACACTTAGGAACAGGGGTGTCTGACAGGGTGCCTCCCAGGTGGGCTGCGGGGGGAGCTGGCTGGGCTGGCCCCCCAGCAGGGGCCTGAGCCAGGTAGGTGCCGGGTACTTTCACGCCTGCTGAGCGGCAGAGGCAGCAGTGACTATTTCCCGATTTCTCAGGTAAGGAAAATAAGGCCCAGGTATAAGGGGTGCAGCTGGGTCCCCGCCTCCTCCCTGGGCCCAGGGCAGCAGCGGAGTGGCCCAGGGGATCGGCCAGGACAGGCCAACCTGGGCCGGCTGTCTTCTGCTGGCCACAGAGCAGATCCATCCCTAGCATGCGGCCTGTGGACTTTGCTGGACACTCAGGGGCAGCTCAGAGCCTCTTTGCTAGGAGGCCCTCAGCTCCTGAGCCTCAGTTTCCTCGCTTGTGCAGCGGGGCTGAGGTGACTCCCCCCCGAGGGGTACGTGAGGCCCCAGTGTGGTCTCCACAGCCCAGCAGTCCATCGTAAGAACACTGCGGCATCGATCGCCAGCTTGCCAGGTGCCAGGCACTGTGTCCTCACTTTCTGGGCATGCCAGGTTGCACCTCTCCTCTGCCCGGAGACAAGGGTCACCATCCCCACCCTGTCGAGGTGAAGTGACCAGCTCCAGGCCAGGCAGCTCGGGAGAGTTCTGAAAGGGAAAGTGTTAGTCGCTCATGGACTGTAGCCCGCCAGGCTCCTCTGCCCATGGGATTCTCCAGATAAGAATACTGGGAGTGTGTAGCCATTCCCTTCTCCAGGGGATCTTCCCAACCCAGGGATCAAACCTGGGTCTCCTGCACTGCAGGTGGAGTCTTTACCAGCTGAGCCACCAGGGAAGCCCCCGGAGAGGCTTAGGCAGGACTGAACGCCCGGAGGTCTAGCTGAGGTGCGGGAGGCCGGCTGTCTGTGCCCCTCCTTGGGGCTCGGCGTGCCGAGAGGGGTCATCCTCCAGCCCTGTCCCTGTGGTCTCAGCTCCCGCAGGGAGGCACTGCACCCCCGTGCCTGTCCCTCCTGCTCCGTCCCAGGAGACACTGTCTTCCTGAGAGGGTGTCTTCATGGGCTGAGTCACTGAGCCAGGTGTGGGGGCTGGGAGGGGCTGCTCTCTGCTCTTTCTCAGGGAAACCTGTGAAATTCAGCTGGAGAAGCTCCCTTGGGCATTCTGAGTCATGTGGGCACCAGGCCCGGGCTTCCTGAGCCGGCCTGGCCTGGATGGCTCCCTCTCCGTCTCTCTCTTTTCCTCTCTGTGCCTCTGTCTCTCTCTCTCACATACGCATCCCTGTCCTTCAGGAGGACACATTCAAACCCCAGCACTTGTTCTACCTGGAGGGACAGGAAGGTGTTATTTACCAAGACCCTCAGGGACTCCACAGGTACCACTGGCGTGGGCTCCAGAGGCCGTGTGTGGGATGCGAGATGCTGGATGCCGCATGACACGGCCACGTGCCCGCGCTCAGACCTCCCCGTGGTCACAGGGGTGAAATCTGGGCCGGCAGACTCTGCCTCTGGCCCTCCTGTGTGGATGGAGGTGGGCACTGCCGTGAGGGGGGCAGGCACACGCCTGGGGAATGCCTGAGGTCCCCGAGCTGGACAGAGCCCACCGCACGCTTGCTGGTGTGGACAGAGAATGTCACCTGCCGTATCGGCAGACAAAGGATGTTGCAGCCACCAGGCCGCCCGCCACTGCAGCTGTCCTGACTGTCACCCCACGGGGACTCAGGATGGAGAAAAGCAGGATGCTGGCCCCAGACAGCCGAGGTTTAATCAAAGGAATGGCTCCAGTGAGCCCAGACTCTTGCACCTTCCCATACACAGAAAACTGCTAAGTTCCTTAACTTGAGATGTCTAATTTTTTTTTTTTAATTAACAGCAATATTTTGATGTTCTGATTGCCTGGTTTTTGTTACAAAACTCCTATATATCCTGGCTGCTCCCTTAACTCTTCGGAGCAGTTTCTCTGAGCAGTCTGAGAGGTTGGCCCCCAGGCTTAAGTCCTTAGCACGTCTGCATGTTCCAGTCTCCAATTCTCCTCTCCTTTATCCTATAAGCTTCCCTGGTCGCTCAGACCGTAAAGGATCCGCCTGCAGTGTGGGAGAGCCTGGTAAAGGATCCGCCTGCAATGTGGGAGAGCCAGGTTCAACCCCTGGGTCTGGTAGATCCCCTTGAGAAGGAAACGGCAACCCACTCCAGTACTCTTGCCTGAAGAATCCCATGAACAGAGGAACCTGGTGGATGACAGGCCGTGTGACACAGAGTCAGACATGACTGACCAACTAACACACTGCCTACTTTCAGCTTCCCTGGTGACTCAGATGGTAAAGAATCTGCCTGCAATGCAGGAGACGTGGGTTCGATCCCTGGGTCTGGAAAACTCCCTTGGAGAAGAAAATGGCTACCCATTTCTCCAAGCATTCGTGCCTGGAGCATCCAAGGACAGAGGGGTCCATGGGGTTGCAGAGAGTAGGACATGACTGAGTGACTAACACTTTTACCTATAAGGATACAGTCATTGGATTTAGGGCCTTCCAGGATAATCCAGGATTTCTTAGAGAAGTAACTTAATTACATCTGTCAAGGCCCAGTGCCAAATGAAACACAGTTCTTGGACTTCCCTGGTGGTCCAGTGGTTAAGGATCAGCTTGCCACTACAGGCGACATGGGTTTGATCCCTGCTCCGGAAAGATTCCACGTGCCGCGGGACACGTAAGCCCATGTGCCACAGCTACTGAGCCCACACCCTAGAGCCCACGCTCTGCAACAAGTGAGGCCACCGCAGTGAGAAGCCCGGGCCCCGTGACTAGAGAGTAGCCCCCCACTCACGGCAACGAGAGAGAACTCGCGCACAGCAGGGAAGACCCAGCGCAGACAAAAAATGTTTTTAACAAAACCCCAGTTCTCTGCTTTTACATCATGCTTTCTTTTTTTCAGTCTTCACTGGCTCCTTTCCACGCTCCCCTCACCCTCATATCCTTCCAGCCGCTGACACAGTCCTCTACTTCTGCGTGTCCCAGTCTCTCCTTTCTCCTGTAAGGATACAGTCGTTGGATTTAGGGCCCTCCAGGATAATCCATGGAGAAGGAAATGGCAACCCACTCCAGTGTTCTTGCCTGGAGAATCCCAGGGATGGGGGAGCCTGGTGGGCTGCCATGTATGGGGTCACACAGAGTCGGACACGACTGAAGCGACTTAGCAGCAGCAGCAGGATAATCTAGGATTTTGTATGAAGTCCTCCATTTCATCTGCAAAGAACCTTTGTGCGGGTAAACTCACGCTCAAAGGCACGGGTTTGGATATGAGGCCACACTGAGGAGGCCAGCCAACCCAGCCCTGCAAGTCTGCAGGGCATCCCTCAGGGCAGGTTTCCACGTCTTGAAAGGTCAGCGTGGCTGGCTCCATGCACATCTTCCTGCGGGCAGATCTTTTGCTTCCGTGGCACCAGGCAGCAGCCCCAAGCCCTCCTCCAGACATCAGAAGGGAGGACGTG